>NC_080843.1:10627476-11877476 GCF_030435755.1 Ochotona princeps | reverse complement strand
GTGTGGGAAGATGTGCTAAGGTGACTAAACCCCAATGTATCATGCCCTTGTGTAATCCCCCACCTTGTAATTTGCTACTTGCTCAAGGAAAATGGCAAAGGGGATTGATTGTCCCTTTGAGATTATGTTATGTGGGATTTGGCAGAGAGGTTGTCCTTCCAGCGTTGATGATGATTTCTAGAACAGCCCTTGGTGGGTAGCCCCGCAGGTGTGAGGCACAGGTGCCTCAGAGGTTGTTGTGCAGTGATAACAACCACAGGAGCTTGGCAGGTTATCTCTGGCTCCAGAACAGACTGCACCATGGCTGGCAACCTGGTTTAACCAGCGATTCCCTGAGCACAGACCCCAGCTAAGGGCCTAACTCCTCACCCACTGAAACTTGTCAATAGTACATGTGTGTGGTTTAAGCCATTCAATTTGTTGTAATTTGTTATACACCATAGATAACTAATAGACACATCAATTCAAGTTGCTCACTACTTGTCTCACTTTGACCAATTTTTGCCCCATTAATATTAGACATTAAGTAACATCTTTAATTTGTAATTGGAGCACAATATATTTTAGTTTTAATTTTAAGAGACTATTCATAATTTGAAATTAATGTATGTAAGTGAAATTGCGAAAGTGAAACAGACGCTTTTAGACTTAAAGATCCATTAGAAAAAGATACATTGCAGTCTAATCCTTTAATTTTATAGATGAGGAGATTTAATCACACAAAATTTGTCTGTAACAGGATTTAGATGAATAGCAAGATTTCTTGGGTACTTACTGTTCACATCTTGATACTGTGTTGTGAGGTCTCTGGGCATGATACCATTTTTACCCAGATTTTTATGATTGCCATGAGTGACAGTTTTCTTTATATAAATAATCTGTATGCATGCCATTTCTTCTACGGAAGGGAGGAAATGCCGCAGTTGCTTTGTACAGACACAAAGAGAACATTGAATGTTGGGCCTTAACCAGAGCCTTACCCATTGTAAGAGTTGACATGGTTTGGAGTTCTCTAGGAATTTCCCCTGCAGCTGGCAGGTGCCCTGGGTCATGTCTCCCTCTTCCCATGGACTGCCAGTACATGGATCTGAATTATCATGATGCCTATCAAAGAAGGAAAGCTCTACTTGCTCCTCAAGGCCTTTCTTCATTGGTCCGGTGCATTTTACTGCAATGATCCTAGAGATACCTGTGCTAGCACTGGCTCTCTTTTTAGGATAGACTGATCTTATGACTTGCATCTCTGGGTTTTATTCACTTAAATCTTTGGATGTTTGAGACTCTCCCTTCTTTCTGAGACAGGAACTCATGTCTTCCAACTCTACTCATCTCACTATACTGGAAATGTCCCCTTTGATTCTGAATAATCAGCAATTCACACTCGTTGTCTCTTGTTCTGCTCCCTGAATATACTGGCAATTTCTCATAAGTCAGTTCCCCCCACCCAGTCCTGCTGGTATGTAGTAGTGTGCTTTGATATTCATTAATTGATTAATTAATTGATTTGTGTGGATGAAGAAGTGGGTAATGGATAGAAGTAGCAAGTGATGGCAGGAATGCATCATAGTTGATGGCAACTAGGGAGAGTTGTGGCAGTATTTGGAGACCTTTAAAACATGAGTATGTCAGAAAACGGTCCCTGGGGGAGGAAGAGACTGCTGGGGACAGAGGACAAGACAGGAGGCACTGGGAATGGCTGAAGGGAAATTGCACCTGTGGTGCAGGACTCTGTGGCTTTGGAGTTGGTAGGTTAGAGTGATTGACAAACTTGAGAGCAGGAAAATACATTGGGGTTTGTCCTTGATTTGTTCCTATTTCACCTCTAAGCCCTTGTAATGTAAGGTGTTATATTTCACCACCAAGGTCTTCGGGCATTTCCTTTCCTCCTAAAGAGGAATCAACTGAGTTTCCAAGCCCAGACCTCTCTCCTTTGCCTGGGAATGAAGATGGTATAATCAGCTGAACCCTCATAATATGTTTTTAAAGCACACCTCCCTAAAATAGAAGCAAAATTCTTTCAATATGAAATCTATCATTCATTTAAAATATGATAGTTAATGTTTCATTTCCAGTGATGTAGGGAAAACACCAAAGTAATTAAGTAGCATAGTTCAGCAAGCACAAGATTAGAGATTGTACCCTAGTTTTCTTGGCGGTTTTTCAACAGAAGACTTTTCTTGTCTTTCCTACCTTGAAACTTTCTTCTCCTCTAATTGAAAAACCTGTCTTTGTCACTATGGAACATCATTCTATTTTTAACTGTAACTCATAAGGGTTATTTGTGACTGTTTATGACCCTTGAAGCACTCAAAGTTGGATGTCAATACAGACTTAATAAGCATTCTTTGTTTTCTCATCACCCAAGTCACCATTCAAAATGTCAGTTGTGTCAGGGCTTAAAATGGATGACCCTTAGCCGTCTGATAACTCTCTGAGAGCCATGCCCATCTGTCTTGCCTTGACAGTCTGAAAGCACATCAGTGTGCCCAGTGAATCTTGGTGGAACTATCTGTTTCATATAGCTTTATTTATTGAGTGTTGTAATTGTCACAGGCACACACATGCATGAATCAGAAATGGTCCCTGATGATTTTTTTTAGCACCTAAGCTCATTAAATATTACTTCAGTAGTCTGTGAGTTAAAGAGCCAATAGCCAAACCGTGAACTTCTCAGATCTATGAAAGTTGATGAAGACCTATCTAGACTTATTAACTGCCTGCATAGAAGATAGAGATGGATGAACAAGCTTTGGCACCTTGATTCAACCCACTAGTCTTTCAGATTCCCATCTGTAAGATAGAGATAATAACATTGTCCTCATAAGATTTTTTGAGGATGAAAGTAATATATAACTTTCCTGGAATAGCTTTTTATATAGTGAGTATTATCTAAGTTTTGATTGTTATCTGTAGGTAGTTTGAAGTGGTAAATAGTTATGTGACTGGGTGTTGGTCCTTCTTCCTGGACCAACACCCAAGATGCGTGGCATTCCATTACAGGAATACATTATTTAGTTATCCATTCTCAACCTGATGAACACTGCCATGGTTTCTAGTTTGGCAGTCGTTATGACTCAAATTGAAATATGTGTGTGTGTTTGTGTGTGTATGTATATATATATATATAGATAGATAGATAGATATATTCCTCTAGATATATTTACCTTTCACCTGGTTAACATCTAAGAGTAGGATTGCTGGTTCGTAGTATAGATATGTAATAGCTTTTAAAGAAACAATCCAACAATTTTCAAAATTTTTTTACCAATTTTGTATTCCCAGCAGCAATGCAGGAAACTTCCCAAAAATTTTGTTTCCTCACAGACATCAGGTAATTTTAGTTACTCTAGTGTGCTGAGAAGGACCTCCCATGGCTCTCACTTCCATGTCTCTGCTAACACAGGATGAGATTTTTTCATGTTTTAACAACCATTCATTCATCTCCTTTGGTGAAAAGTCTGCTCAAATCTTTGCCAGTTTTGTAATTGTTTTGTTTGCTTTTATCATTGCTTATTTTAATGTGATTTGAATACTGATATGGAAATCTATTTGTGTTGTGCAGAACATTTGTTGCACATTTATTCCATTTGTCAGTGGGAAGAAATCAGTGCCAGAATAGTTCATTTATTCTCAAATAGACCATTGAAAGAATCAGTACCTTTATATCAGAATTTCACGTCAAAACCAGAGCCAAAGCAGGTGTTGTTACCATCTGAACGCAATAACCATTTGCAGATGCTGCATATGGTACCTCTAGTAGCTCAGAGTCTAGATCCTGGAGTTCTCTATAACTCTACACTTTTGTGACTTCATCATTTCCTTCCTGTACTTCTTTTGTCTCTTCTTATTGGAAAATGAAATATTGTCAAAGTAATTAGTTTTTATGAGTTGGGTATCTGAAGCACTGTTGTTTTATTTTCATGTTCAAGTCTTTTTGTTTTAGGTGGAGGGTAGCTAGCATCTTTTGGGGGGAATAGGCCAGGGAAGCTCTACCTTTTAAGGTACAACAACGTGGCTTTGATATTTGAATGCTTTCATGAGCTTCTCCCGTGTCCTTACGGTAATAATGGTTAAGAAATGTTAATATACACTTAGACAATGTGTTTGTGAATGGATCTTAGGCAAACACTGTGACAGAACTGCCCCTGGTGCCATAAACATAAGGCGCATTAATCCCTTCCGTTGACAGGTGTTTAAATGGACAGATTGGATGAGTAATTGCATTGTTCTCCTAATCCTTAGCTTTGAATATAGATGAGAAATGTCTCAATATTTTTGTCTTCAGTAGCATTTTCTAATTGATTTACTTTAAAATGAACTGTTTCTGTAGAAAAGTGATTTCTTTCAGCATCTGTTGTTCATAGCACAACAGTCTTTTTACAAAACATTTTTAAAGCTCATACCTTTTGATATTCAACCTTTTATCCATATTTCGTATAAATGACTCAGGATGGTATCCTCTGGTTAACTCATTTTATATCACATTTTTATTTTGAAGGAGAATAAGCACCATTCCCTAGGTATGAGATGAATTTCTGTGGAGGATGCTTGGTGCCTCAATATGCCCATGGGACATAATTTAGTGTCATCCTGTGTGACCCAAAAATTTCAGGTAGTTTCAGATGAGCCTAACTTACTCTGAAGAGGTTGATCCTGTCCCAGGAAGGCCTGACATGGTTCACTTTACTCTTGATGACAGGGAGAGATGTGCTAAGCATTTTCAAGTGTGAGGTGATGCATTTCTGAACTTTTGTGGCAGACTCTGACCTGCCAGTGTGCCGAGGACTGGGGAAAACTTTGAGAGGAAAGGAGAACTATAGCATGAGATGAATGGAAGATACCTAGGACTACAATATGGAAAGTAGACTTTGAAAGAGAAAGTTGAGAAGTTGTAGTCAGTCTAAATGGGCTCTCAAGACAAGACACTGACAAAAGATCAGCACTTTAAAACAGCACAGCTGCCTGGTCCCTAAGCCCCAGGGACAGGGGGTCCAGGGTGGCCTAGGTCACCTGACCTAGGGCTTTTGCCCGCTTGCATGATGAGTGCCAGGTTAGTAAGGCCTGGAGATGGGGAAGGGGGGTCCCGCAAGGTGAGGCCCAGGTCACCTGGCCTGGGTCCTTGGGCCCGCCTGTGCTGTGGGTGGTGGTCTGGCAGGGCCTGGGTTGGGTGGTACCTGGGACACCCTCCTCAGTGGAAAAGATGGAGCAGTGGATGGCAGGCTGGGATGCACACAGAGGATAAGGAAGCCCAATGGGGTCTGCAGAGAATAGAAGAGAAATGAGAATTTGAACAACTTGGACAACGATCTCAGTGAATCAGTGACAACAAGTATCTGTGCAAATGGAGACTCTAAGGTTGACTATGTCAGTCCATGGACCTTGGAAGGATTTCCTCATCCTTGGATCTGTGAGGTTGAAAGCATTCCAGAACTATTGAAACCATCAGGGCAGAATCCTCAGAACATTCTCCACATCGAGAACTATGGGTTGATGCCGGGTGGCCATTCCCCATCTCTGGGTACTTCTGCCTTTGTGAGGCTGGATGTGGCTTCTCTCCTTATCTTCCTCTCCCCCCAGATACAGGAAGAAGAAAAAGAAATTTTGGAACCAATGGTCTCACTCACTTTCCCCTAACCCTTGATCCTACCCATTCTGAACAGCTATGTAAACATCATTTTAAAAAAAGCTGTAATGCATCAATTTAAAGTTGTATTTCCTAAAACCCTTTTGCCTGTTGTAATATGCAAGACCCTTCTTCTTGCTGGAATAGACAGGTAGTTACCTGAATCTAAGTTGAAAAGGTTATGTAAAGAAATTATAATAAAAGGGATACTCTGCTTTTCAAAGAAAACAAACAAACAAACAAACAAACAAAAAACAGCACAGCTTCCCACTGATGCCCACTAGATTAGAAGACCGTGGAATGATGGCCAGTGTGGCTTCTGGGCAAAGATTTTCCTGACATATTTGTTGCTCATATTGATGTGCAAATTGTTTCCCCATTCTTCTGTGCTGTGATTCCACATCCAAAGAGGAGGGGCTTTCCTCAATAGCCACATTTTATCTGTGTTTTCATTTTCCCAAGTTCAGAGCTAGTCCTATATTTTATGTCTGGATATACCATTATGCTTTTAAAATTTAAAAAAAAAACATAAATGTTGTTCATGCAGACAGCTGCAGCATTCGCCATGTTAATAAATACAATCCAAATCAAAACACCAAGGGCATGCTTCTAGGACCTAGAAAGAGCATGACTAAAATTCATGTGAAAACACAGGAAACCCTGAGTAGCTAATGCAGTTCTGCAGAACAAAAGTCAGGGGCATCACCATACCAGACTTCAAGGCATACTACAGGGCAGTCATAATCCCAGCAGCCTGGTACTGGCACAAAAGTAGGCATGTGGAATAGAACAGACTGGAGACTCCAGAAAGTAACTCATGCAGCTACAATCTATTTGTCTTTGTGAAGCAAACTAAAATTAATCCCTAAAGAAAGGACAATCTTTGGAACAAATGGTGCTGAGAAGTATTGGATCTAACCATAGAGAAGCACGAAGTAAGATGCCAAATAGCTGTCTTATACAAATATCAAATTACTATGGCAGTGTGGTGTCACAGGAGGCTGCTCCTGTGCCTGTGCTGCTGGTTTTGAAAGCAGAGAGGATCCCCTGTTTCCTTGGGCCTCTTCCCCCTTGTGGGAGATTCCAAAAGAAGCTCTGGCTCCTGACATTGTATTAGCTCATCTCTGCTTATTGCAGCTGTTTGGGGAGTGAACCAATGGATGCAAGATATTTCTTTCTGCCTTTCCTTCTCTTTCTATAAAAATCTGCTTTTCAGATTTAAAACAAAACAAAACAGAAAATTCAAATCACAGTGGTTCAAGATCTAAACCTATGATCTGATACCATCACATTATTAAAAGAAAAAATTGGGGAGACACTACAAGACATTATCTTATGCAATAGTGTCTGGAGATAAGTCCCTAGAAGCTTTGGGAGTTTCTGAATGATAGACAAATGGGATTGAATCAAACTAAGAAACCTCTGCGTGGGAGGGAACACAGTCGGCCAAGTGAAGAGGCCAACAGTAGAATGGGAGAGAATGCTCGCAAACTATACAACTAATACAGAGTAATATTTGGAACGTATAAAGAGCTCAAGAAGTATCAACAAAATAAATTATCCTGCTAATAAATGGGTAAATGACATGAGCAAGCATTTTTCAAACCATGGAATCTAGATGGTCAACAGAGCCATTTAAAAATATTCCAGATCACCAGCCATCAGGAAACTGGAAATAAAAACCACAGTGAAGTTTCACTTTAGCCCAGTTAGAAAGGCTATCATCCATAAATTTAAAAATAAAATTAATCAATCAATCGATCAATTAATTTTAAGATGCACAGGATGTGGGGAAGAAGGCACCCTAAGCCACTGTTGGTGGAATTGTGAGCTGGTATCAGCATTATGGAAAACAGTGTGGAGATCCTCACCAATGTAAAAACAGTGGTAATGCTATTTGCCACAAAATATCATATTTTACAAGGAAATGGATGCAACTGGAGTCCATTGTTTGGTGAAATAAGCTTTCCTTGTAGAGAGAATTATCATGTCTTTTCTCTGATATTTAGTAGTTATTACAGGATATTAAAAAAAGGGCGCGTGAATAAGTTAGATATATTGTAATTTGTTGTTGTTTTTAGACCTTGTTCCTGCTGCTATGGAGCTGTGTGTTCTTTTTCCTTTTTATTCACTGAGTGTTATGGGTATGGTTACATCAAACCTGCAATTCAAGAGTGCATTGAAATTATGTTTTTACAACAATTAAAGAAAAAAATGAGCAAGGAATATTGAGGAGGAGAGGGGAGGAATGGAAGGATGGCTTTATTATTGAGATTCTGTTAATGAGATATATATGGAATATGTTCTTTTTATGTTAATAAAATAATGTTGCTGGTTGGGGCAGGTAAATGATATTTTGCTTATGGATATATGGCGTTACCACATTTAGTTATGGTTGATGGGAACTCTTAGAAGGTAGACTCCAGACATTTTCATTTTTATAACACCGTGCATTGCTTCTAATATTGTACATGCACACACACACACACACACACACACACACACACACATACAAAACGTCTTTTGGTGGAATAAAAACAGATTCAGTGGTCTTTTGTGATTGTATGCTAAAACATTTTAGTTTATACTTCATTTACCGGTACAAAACTCCCTTTCTAGGTAAAAGAATACCCATTTGATAGCAAAGCAAGTGACTATTTGCCTGGTGTTAAACCTGACAGAACCCAGAGGGGCGAACTTTGGAAGAACAGTACATTCCAGAGGTTTCATTACGTTGCTTTGCGGATGTCTTTCGTTCAGTCATTTGTGCCTGTTGCACCATTTAAATTCAGAATCTTCCAGGGGTTCATGCAGACTTGGCTTGCTTAACTCTGTCCATGGAAGGGAAAAGACATTTGGAAAGTTAAAAGGAAAGGAAATAACAGCAAGACTTGGGAGGATTTTTTTTTCTGCTTCATTTTTCAGCCCTCTGATTAATGTGGATTCTTTGAAATTTATAATCCTTTTATGCTAGGTACCATGACTGTTTAAAAGATGGAATACTAATGGCATTAAACTGTTGTGTTTATTTTGGATTAGTTCAGTTTAATTACAGTCTCAGCCTTTTCTAATCAGTTTTATGTTTTTATTCTTGTATCACACAAAGATAATTTTGACAGCTCATTAATATGAAGATAATACAAAAGCATTCAACTAGTACTTTAAAATCTAAGCTTTATACCGTAATTCTTACACTCAGTGATAATGATTTCTATATTCCCAGTATGCATGAATAAAAGCAGTATTTACTTCATGCATTTTACTTCATTTTTTGGGAAATTTTAATATTTAGTGAATTTTTATTGTTGCGAAGGTGCCAGTGGTATACCTTCATTGTAAAGTATAATGCTACGGCACTCTCTGTATTTACCTTAGAACCTGGACTGCGCAGAATGTTTTAGGTGTCACTGCATTTTACATCTTGGGAACTGTTCCATGCTGACATGTAACGATAAGGAAGAAACCTGCTCTGTGTTTATTCTTAGACATCCTTGGGATGGTTTGCTTTTTAAAAAATGCCAGTAGCATTCATTGTAAGAAGCCAGAATTGTGAAATATAAAAGGGCAACAGTGACAACTTTGTTAGGCATAGTGCATCTTCATGCCTTAGGGAGTGGGAAGTGAGCAGATCTTTGCATGAAATAAAGGTGCATAATGTAGATTTAGATTATTTCGTCAGAAGTTACACCAGATAAGATTTTGATTTGTCACCAGCTATACTGTTTCTTGGGGTATTGTGGAAAAGCAAACAAGAATGTACAGGAAACTTCCCATGTTCTTTCCAATTTGACTCATTTGGTCAGCACTGGTTAAACATTTTCCATAGCAAAGATATACATATGCAACTGTGTTTGAAATATGCTTTTGTGTTTTTAATGGCAATGACATTTTAATTCTACAATTTTGCCTTTTGAATGAATGTGTATTAGTATTGTGTAAGCCTGTGATTTTATATTATTTTGTGATATTTTAGAAAGTTACATTATTGCATGGCATTTACATTGAGGAGATGTTCATTAAATGGATAAATTTATTAATTTTGAGACTTAATACAATTAACTAATATGGGCATTTTTCAATATTTTTGCCACATTTTAAATTTACAGGAGAGGGAAGTATTCATACAATTGCATCAGTGTCATCTAACGAATTATAAACTACAACTTATTTTGTGGTCAGGTTTATGTACTTCCTTTGACAGTACAATGTTAAGGACACCTTTTGATCTATTAGGATCCCATCTTGCTCAGCCATTCACTTTCTGAATAAATGTAGGCATATTTATTAAGCCTCAGTTGTTGTGCTGGTGAAATGAGAATAATAGTAGTATACTGAAGCAATGGGGATAGTAAAAATAATAATAAAAATAACCTGAAGAAAATAATGATGAAATATGTTGGGTCATGTGATGTGCTCAGTATTGGGAACTCAACAGCTGTTTCTATTCTGTAGCACTTGCCTCTCACAGTGACTTAT
Source organism: Ochotona princeps (assembly GCF_030435755.1). Taxonomy (NCBI): domain Eukaryota; kingdom Metazoa; phylum Chordata; class Mammalia; order Lagomorpha; family Ochotonidae; genus Ochotona; species Ochotona princeps. Next base: position 11,867,377 of record NC_080843.1, on the reverse strand, counting down.
ACAGAACATGTGCCCAGAATTATTTGTTAAATATTGAGGTTTGTTCTTTGGAATTCTAAAACCAAAATGAAATCTGAAATTCCTAGTAAAAGGGGTTTTCACTTTGGTAATTTGTTTTAAGTAAGAGCTGAATGTTTAAATCAATAAGTAAGATTTATGATGACCTAGAAATTTGACACTACAGTAGTGTGCCGTGTGATGTGTAAAATTGAAACAGTTCATCCTTGTCCATCAGAGTGGTATATTGCAGCTACAAATGGGAGGAAACAATTCATTTGCCTGATTAATTCTGTAGAATAAATGAAATGATACAAGGACAAAAAAGACTGTTAAGTAAATAGTGGGGATAATAAGAATACGGAATTAAATGAAATTCAATAAGTAAATAAAGCCTCAAGTTTTAAGGAAAATATAGTTACAGCTCAAAACTTCGATGCTGATAACATTCAGGGCATTTAGTACTATTGTTACTAAGTAGTAACATTAGTGATAAGTGGATTCTATTTCCCACTTGAATATTGGTATTTCAAACATAAGATGTGTAACAGTGTGAATGTAGTAACACTACATGAATACATAGGAACCCATTAGGTATGTTAGACATACAGAAATGGTGCCATGTGATAGATTGGTTGAACTTGCATTTATTAAATGAATATAGAAGAGTTTTGTTTGGATGCGATCATTATTGGATGAGCAGTGTTTATCAGGAATGTAAAGAGGGAAATAGTGTCTCTACCTCTGAGCAGGAGGAGACAGTCAGATGGGAGATGGATGACAGAGAGACACACAGACCAACACAACATTGAGACAGAATGCTCTAATGGAACTTTGTGCAAATGTTCTGTAAAAGCTCCAGGAACTTTGAGTACCTAGAGAAAAGAAACAAAGAAACACACTGGTAAGATTCTCTGTAAGCAATCATGGCCTCTGTTGAGAAAGCCAGGGAGGACTTCATGAGAAAGTATATAATACTGAGGAGAGATTATCTCCATAGATTACCCAAACATCTGACAAGTACAGGATCCTATTTGGAGAGTGCTGGGAAAACTGTGCTTATACTCAGCTCCCAGTTCCTTGTCTGGCATAGCAGAGGCTGGTCAATACTTAGTTGACAAACAAGCCACTCAAGAAATGGGCACGGGAAATGGGCAAACACTTCACAAAGGAACAAACCCAAATGGCAAATAAGCATATGAAAAAATGCTCAAGTTCCCTGGCAATAAGGGAAATCCAAATTAAAACATCAATGAGGTACCACCTAACGCCAGTAAGACTGGCCCACATGAATAAAAGCACCAACAACACTTGTTGGCGAGGTTGCCGGGATAAGGGAACCCTACTCCACTGCTGGTGGGGCTGCAGGCTGGTACAGCCTCTATGGAAATCAGTATGGAGAATATTCAAACAACTCAAATTCAACATACCGTATGATCCAGCAATAGCACTCCTAGGAATATATCCAGAACACTTGTTTTATGAGAAACCAACATGCACTCCTATGTTCATAGCAGCACAATCAGTAATTGCAAAAACATGGAAACAACCAAAATGCCCATCAACAGAGGATTGGATAAGAAAGCTATGGTTCATCTACTCCATGGAATACTACTCAGCTATTAAAAAAAACAAAATGCAGTTCTTTGTGGCCAAATGGGCCAAACTGGAAACCATAATGCTAAGGGAAATGAGCCAATCCCAAAAGGTTAAATACCACATGTTTGCCTTGATTTAAGATGATATGATGTTATGTATAACATGTTATGTTTTGAATGTTATATGTTGTGTATAAACTAAAATTGAAGTATAGGTGAGGTGGTCACAGAAGGTGGCTGGGAACTCGCATTTACTTTTAACATATTGGTTACTCATTACTATGTCAATTAATTCCATAATGATGTAAATTTTTGCTGATGGTATGTTGGAGCTTTCAATTGACTGGGATGATACTCTGCTGGCTCTGTCTTCAGACCAGAGAGGGTATACCTAAGAAGCCGTTGAACTTGACGGGACAATAAGATACAGGACTCTATGTTTGGTATACGCTTGCAATGGGGGAATCTCAACTGAACTTGAGCTGTGGTTATGCAACAAGGTGGAGGAATCCACCATGGTGGGAGGGTTTGGGGAGGGGTGGGGAGAACCCAAGTATCTATGTAACTGTGTCACATAATACAATGTAATTACTGAAGTTAAATAATAAATAATTAAAAAAATACTTAGTTGAATAAATAAATAATCCATTTACCCTGTAAACAACAGGGGCCAGCTGAGGTTAGAGTTCTGCATACAGTAATCATACAGTAATCATGTACTTATCTTTGTTCACTATGTAAGAACAGTTTCTTGAACAATGTGGATACTCAAATGTTTGTTAGATTTGTGACGTTGGAGTGAGAGATATTGATAATTAAGTTGAATAACCATGTGAGAATTTTCCAATGGCTGAATGTGACAGAGCATATGGTAAATGTCAAAATGTTTTTGTCACGTGGTACTGCCACAAGGGGAGACTTACTTTTCTAAGGGTAATGATTTCTGTTTGTTGAGCGCCTCTTAAATTTCTTTCTGCTGTGATAAGCATTTCACAGGAATCATCTTGAATCTTTAAAAGATCTACAAGTAGATCTTGCTACATTTTGCAAGTAGTAGAACTAAGCAACAGAATGTGAAATAATGTGGTCACATACACAATATCAGGAAGGCATAAAAATGGGTCCGCGATGGGGACATCATGGTGGTACAGTAGGCTAATCCTCCTCCCTGAGGTGGCAACATGCCATAGGGTGCCGGTTCATGTCCTGGCTGCTTTACTTCCAATCTAGCTGTCTGCTTATAGCATGAGAAAGCAGTGGAGAATGGCTTCACACCAAGTCCTTCAGACTCAACACCCGTGTGGGAGACTCAGAAGAAGCTCGTGGCTGTCAGCTTTGCTTCAGCTCATCTCTTGCTTTTGTGGCCACTTAGGGAATTAACCAGCAGCTGGAAGACCTTTCTGTCTTCTCCCTTTTTCTCTCTGTAACATGTGCTTTTCAAATAAATCTTTAAACAACAACAACAAAATAATTCACAAGGTTCTTGCCCCAAAAGCTCTGTTATTAAAGATAAGTTAGTCTATTACAGTTTGGTCTTAGAGCAGCCAAAAAATTATAGCTTTCTCAAACATGTGAACAAAGTTTGGTGTGAAAATGGCTTTATTCCTACCTTGAACAGCATGCCAATATAAGTGGCAGGTGGATTTTTTAGAATTAAAAACATAAAAGAAATTGTAAAAACACCATAAGGTTTAAATTTCCCTTTTACTTATGTGGAGAAAGGCCTTTTATTTGTAGAAGAGTGAATGGGGCAACAGTGAAAATAATGATGGATTTGGCCACATAAATGCTTGCAGTTTCTATATATTAAACAAATCAAAAGATATTATGCATGAAATTGAAAAGCAAATAGATAATTATGAAAAACTACACCTAGAAGATATACATCTCAAGGTTAAGATCCATAATGTGTTGTAATGTATGTTATGCATTTGATAATTCAATAAGAAAAACACATATTTTATAGTTAAAATAAATGGAGGAATAATTACTAAAGAAATATAAATTGTTAGTAAGCATATACAAACATATACTACCTCAGTGATACTCAAGAAATAAAAAATTCAGGCCATAATAAGATGCTTTATGTTGTCAAATTGATATGCATTTAAAAATGTTTATTCTTAGGGACAGCACTGCAATGTTTTGGGTGTTTGTTGCAGTGCTACCGTCAATGGTGGGAAATTGAAAAAAAATTTCTAAAATAGTGAAATGCTCAACTGTGGCTTGTTAATTATACTTATTGTTAAGCTCATTATTCCAGGTATATCCAGTGAAATGTGAGTTAGAAACTCATTAGAGGAAAATTGAATAGTTAGATGTTGCAGAAATCCAGGTTTGAAATAATATAATCATGGACAAAGGAATTGGCAAAGAGAGTGGACAGATGGGGGCTTGACACATGAGAATGGTTAAAGCAACAGAACTATGTGGTAACTGAATGGAACTGGGGTCAGTAATTAGAAGAGAACAAGAAGGTTTTGAAGCTTTAGGATTAGGTTGACAGGAGAAGGAAAGAATTCTTTATGCACATAGGCAGTATGCATAGGGAGTTCAACAGGATATTAAACGATATCTCTGAGGTCCGGAAGAAGATTAAGACTTGACTTGTAGGTTCCATCAGAAACATGAAAAAGGGCTCATCGTTAGGAGAGTTTTTGTAAGAAAAGATGATGAGATAATGTAACTCTGAGAAACAATGACATTTACAGGATGGGAAACATTAAGAAGCTTCTTGGGTAAAAAGGATCAACCACAATGACTGGAGATTGGACAATTAGGAGAGTGTGTGCTGTGACAGAACACGTAAGAAAATGAGTTCCTTAAGGTTGTCCAAACAGCGGTGAAGATGAGTGAGAAATGTTGAATGCTTCTTCTGCAAGTCTCTCCTTCACTGTATTGCAGATGTCCGGGAAAGAAATTTGCTCAACTTGAAATGGAAAAAATTTTATGTAAAACAAATTCCATTGGATCCGCACATACAGATAGATAAGATATACAGATGAGTCAGGGTGTTTTAAACTGTTCATGAAAAGTACAGTTTTAAGATTGATTTATTAATGATACAGAATGGGTTTGAAATTTCTGTATAGTTATTTCTCAAAGTATGCATTTACCATGAGTGTTTCGAAGATTCCTCATAGGCTTGGATTTCAATTTTTTTGTGTGTGACAAAATAAAATCTCAGTTTTTTTACATAAATTCTTTGAAGCACCCTCCTCTCTGTGCCTGTCAACTCTATTAGTAGATTGACAGATTCACAGATATGTGTAACTATAAGCCTTAGGCTTAATGTTACATCAGTAATTACTGAATGCATAGTCAACAAATGACGGGAGAGAGAAAGAAGAGAAACCCAGAGGTACTCCTTGCATGATACTGTTTTCCACCATCTTTTCTCAAATAACCTTCCCTGATAATTTTTACAGTTCCCAAGAGTAAATTGTGCCTCTTTTTTTCAGACTGAGAACATATCCTTCGATGCCATGTAGATGTGTTATATGAGTAAAACATTACTAGAAAAAAACTTAAAATATGTATTTATTTAATTTGAAAGGCAGATTTGCAAAGAGAAAAGGAGAAACCCAAAGAGAGATCTTGCATCCACTTGTTCTCTTCTTAAAACGCCACAACCAGCAGATCTAGGCCCATCTGAAGTTAGGAGCCAGGAGCTTCTTTCTTGGTTGTCCACGTGGGTGCAGGGCCCTGAGGACTTGGGCCATCCTGAACTGCTTTTCCCCGGCCACAAACAGGGAGCTGGATTAGAAGTGGAGCATCTAAGATGGGATGCTGGTGCTGTAGGCGGAGGATTACCTTGCTTCCACACTGTGCTTGCTGGAAGGGCCTTGTGAAGAGATGCTTTTTGTGCTTCACTTTAATATCAGATGGTATTGTCTTCTAAATTGGATTTTGAAATGCCAGCTTCAGATTCAATATTATTTCATCCTTTCACAAATATTATTGATGGATTAGATAAATTGTTTCTTAAATTTCTGAAGAAAAACACCACCTTGCACCTGGAAAGCATGAGAATTAACATAAACACATACAGTTTAATGGGTGAAAGCATAGTATTTCATTTTTAGAATGAGCAGAAAATAAGCTAGTTCCAGTGTGGCATGAACAATAAACTTAGTGAACATGGAGCCAGAAAAGAAATCATATTTTAAAGGGATAGAAAAATACTCCACTTTCTTATGGAAATCACTTATTCATTCATTCCTGTTTGCAAAAATATTGTTTGAACAGTTATAAAGGATCTTGCACAAAACGTAGTTTCAAAAGTCTTTGCTAATAGATTTCAGTTATTTTCTGGTATTCAATACATGTTTGGTTCTATTTTTACTCTGTCAAATCTTTCTTGAATATTCTTCTAAAGTTTACAGTTGTGAGAACAGCATATTCTTATTTATGGCTTGAATATATATCTCATGTGTTAATTGTTGGAATTAACAAGATAATTTCAAATTATCAAAATTTTCAAACACCATCAGTGTAGGGCTGTAATAAATAATGATACCTAATGTAATTGTCGTGTGAATACTTTTGATGACTTCTGCTACTCAGCATTTGACTTACTGAGATCCATGATGATATTCTTTTTATCCTTTTTCCTGGTGCTTGATGAGATAAAATATAGATTGTAAGGTTTGGGGTTCATATTATGAATGAATGTTAGATTTCCCATTATGTTCAAGGCCACAAGCAACAAAATTTTAACACAAATGAAGTAAGACAAAGCCAACTTCCTTTCAGAGGTGAGGGTGAACATGACAGAATCCCATCAGTCTCTCAATCCATGGGCTGAGTTTTTCTGACTCGGTTACATTTCTTTTCTATTGCACTGTTATTTGTAAGTCATAGCTTTCATAAATGAGATGTTTTGATAAGGCACATTAAAGAGATACATGCAAAACTAAAAATCTCATCTAGGCTTGTCTTCTATGGAGAACCTTCTCTTTACTGTATACTAAGTGCTAAATAGAGCAGTTAAGAAAGCAGTGAACAAATGTTGCTTTGTAGCCAATTAGAATAATGGAATTTTAGAATTTACAAGGATCTTTGTGTCATGTGGTCTAAAGGTTTAATTTGTATCTGTAAAATATACAGACCAAAGAGGTATGTTTACCGGAAGTAAAATATTAGCTAGTTTTGTAATTTTAACTTGATTTCAAACTTTCTTCATTCATGTTCTGCTACTCTTTCTAAATACAATGTTACTCTTAGGGCTTGTTTTCATTTTGGGCATAACTGACTCTTAAGTCTTCCAAAAAATGGTATGTGTTCTAAGAAAGGATAGCTATTTCCTTAGAACTCAGTGAGATTTGACCAAGATGTTACACTCATGTCCATTAAAACATTTTTTTTGAGAATTCAGAAATTTATGTTTGTCTTAACTTAGTCCTTGTGGTTGTAGTAATTGTTGAAAAATTCAGCTTTTGAAATAGAACTATTTTACACCTAACTGGGAAAATTTGGGCTCAATTCAGCCTCGGACATTGCTGCCTTACAATTATAGTCCTTTAGGGAATGGAGTGACCTGCTCAACCATTTTGCATCATCTCACAGTGTAACATTAATCAGAAAATTACAGTTCCTGGGGGAAGTTATCTGGGAACATGATGTTCAGAACAGATGGGGTGGGAGCAGACGAGAAGAGGGAGGGAGGCAGAGTCATCCGACTCCTTCCTACCACTTCGCCAGCGAAGCCTCTGGAACTTGTGCAGAGTCCTGAGTGCTGCTGTTGATGGAAGGGAGAAAGAACAGTACACCCCCTTAATCTCTCACAACGCAATGATGCACTTCCATTATCCTCTTGCTAAGCTACAACAGTTTTCATTCCCTTTTGAAGGAAAGAAAAGATACCAAGTGCTCTGTTGTCATGTGGAATGAAGGGCACACCATCTCAGATCACTGCCTTTGCTGGGTCTGCCTAATGAGGCAGCCATATGCAGCATGTGACTGGAAAAGCCAGAGTTGGGGGAAATAAGGCCAGCTTGCATTGCTGTCTACATGGGCACATTGGCATGGAAGAAGCAGGATTGGCTCTAGGAAACAATGGCTCAGGTTTTCTGTGGATCTGGTGAGTGAAGCTTACTGAAAAAAGACATGATTAATTTATGCCAACTCCTTTTGTTATTGGCAGCCCTGCAAATGATGTGGAACAGGTAGGCATCTTCATAAGTGAAGAATGTGCTATCTAGCCTGTCACACTCCACTTATTTTACTTTGATGAAGACGCATACAGGGGAGGATTGTATTTGTACTTGATCTTGTGTTAGGAATCTGTAAAGCACTAACAAAATAAAAGGGACAATTTCTCTTTGGTCAGTTGGTTGACTATTAAAATTGAGAATAATTTCCCTGCAATTTCACACTACAGTTTTGTGCCAGTGGCAGTCATCATTAGGGGCAGGAAGAGGAAAAGCAGTCTATCAAAAACAGATGAAGAAAAGCCGCACCGCAGCCTGCTGTTTCTGCTCGTTTGGATGGTCGGGCTCGTGCACAAATGAAATCATGACAGATTCATTTATATGAAATGGCCATTGCTGATCTCCTTGCCAGAAACTAGATTGCTTTTTTATTTAGGAGATTTGCAGAGCGCTTCTTAGCTTTTTTAGTTGGTGGCAAAATGGCACTAGGCCAAACTGCCTTTTCTCACCCACTTGGTGTTGCCAATATAATGGGATGATGCATGCATTAAAATATATTTGCAGCCATTTGAAAAAAAAACATTTTTTTTCTGTTTAAGTGTTGTAATCGCTTGAGGAGTTAGGCTAGGAGATAACTTACGTAATCCTAGGACTCATAACTGGAATAAGACATTTTATAGTCAAAAAACAAAAGGTTAGCAATGGCAACTAGAGCAAGTATGGATGGATTTTTTTCCTTTCAATGGCATTTACTACTATTGATTATCTCTGAAGTTGCTTAAAGCGTTTTCACTGCTGATTCTTCAAACCAAGCTTATCGAGCAGCTGAACTCAATAAATTGATTGATTGGAGAACATAAAGGTATTAGGTTGTCACAGAAAAGAATCCCTGTTTGGAACTATAAATTAGCCATGTGTGTTTTTCTGATAGCTCTTTTTGCTAATTTCTGCCATTCCCTAGAGGGCCTGCCTTTTGGTTATCAACAGAGACACTTCAGTGCTGCTACTTATGCATTCAGAAATTCATAGCAAAGAGGCAGACACGGAAAGAGTTATTATCAGATAAGTGAACATATTTCGCAGTTTTGTTCTGCAGTTTGGTCATGTTCTCTTTTCTTACAGATGCCAGCTGTTGATGTGTTTAGCGGACTAATACAGTCATTCACTTATTGAGTGTTTCATGCAAGGTATTGCTAGCAGCTAGAGGCTCAAAACAAAGTATGCTCAGCTGCCTTCTTCAAAGCTTACATTGCCACAGAATATTCTTCCTTGCCCTTCTTCACGGCAGCTTGACAAAGAGCAAGGATTTCTTTTTTTGTTGGTTTAAGTATAATAATATTGAACTCCAGTTTTCCATAATTTTTTAAACTTTTTTTTAATTGGAAAGTCAGATATACAGAGAGGAGGACAAAGAGGAAAGATCTTCCTTCTGCTGATTCACTCCCCAAGTAGCTGCAACAGCCTGAGCCAGGGGCCAGGAGCCTTCTGAATGTGCCCTTTCCTTCTCGCCTTGGTGCACAGCAGTGTTAGTACTGCCTGCTGTTCTTCTGTTTCCTGTTAGCCCAATGGCCTGCACTCATCTCTTAGGTCTGTCTTAATAAATTCCTTTAAAAAAGGTATTTCTATCTTCCCAGAAATAATTGACCCCTTCTCCACCCATATTCCAGTAGTATTTTGCAAATGGCTCTCATAAAGCAGTCCACCTGCTGTATCTTTGTTTGCATATCTGCTTTCCCTGCAGGATCCCAGTGTTTTGAGATCAAGAAGATCATCTTCTCATCCTTGTATGTCCACTTCATAGATCGATGTATCTGCCATGCAGATAACCACATGTTGACTGAATGCATATTTTCTTGCCTCTGATCATTTAGCCTACAATTCTGCTTTTCATATCTTTACATAGTTTGTTTAATCATCATGCAATAATTACCACCTCCTTCTGAGAATTTTGCCTGTTTCATGCTTTGCTGAATAGCACTGATTTATTTTAATGCTATTTATCGTAGAGGTATCTTATAATTAAAACAACATTACATCACACTGTTAATAAGTATTTTTTGTCTTCTGCTTTCGGCTGATGAGAGATGTGGCCGACTGTATCCCACACTCCTGGCCTGATTGCATCTGTTCATAATACTGCAAACCCAGCCAATAAAACCTCAAGTAGTCTGACTTGAGTCGGTTCTTAAGCAGTGCACTGACCTCTCCCTTTCTGTTTTTTACTTTTGTTAACATTTCTGTAAAGCAGAAGTATTCCTTTGGATGTTGGGACGTGGGTTTTACAGCATCTGGAGAGTTCTCCAAGGAAAGTTCTACAAAGTGAAGATCATATTGATCAAGAATTAAGGATCGGTGCATGTCTCTTGGAACCATGAAGGACACATGTACAAGTGTTCTTCAAAATGTGTGTGAAAATATATATTATGGAAACCCCATTTGTGGAATTAGAAAGAAAATTTGTATCAAAATAATGCTTTCTCTGACTCCCTCTTCTGTTAACCTCTTGAAGTATCCTTATGTGCCACTGCAGGCTGATTAGTTTTTCAACAGTTAAGAAGGGTTTCTAGAAGAAAGTATAGCAGAAAATGTGTCTTAACTTCTGCACATTTTGTGAGCAGTTAACGTGGATTTTCATTGTGATGCATCTCTATGATAACAAGGTTTTAATGACTCTGTGTCATATGAACTGGACTGGAGTTAATTGCGTTAGAACACTTCTTTCTAGAAATGTACCTCCCATTTCCCCTTCCTTGCTTCTAAAAGGGGTTATCTGAAATTCCTGGATTTAAATGTAAGATAACAAATAATATAATAAGAGGGTCCCAGACTAAGAAACCAGCAAGAAATAATAGTATAAAAATAAACTTTCCTGTTTATCTTCTGCTTTTAGGCATGTTTCCTTCTTAAAACTTGCTTTCTTAGGGATCTGGTCCTATCTTTTATATAAAATCATTTTTACATTATAAGTAATACTCTACAATGTGAACATTAAAGGGGGCACAGATATGCAACAGTAAATAACAAAAATAGAATGAAAATAAATATGTAGTTAAAATAAAAATCATCAGGAAATAGAAAAAATGCAGTAATTTTTTTTTTTGCCTTCCTCATAGAGGTCATATATTTCCCCAGGGTTTTCTGGACCTTTAAAAAGTCCTAGACCCCATCCTTATTCCAAGTCTGATCCTTTAATATAATTCCAAGCAGTCTATTCATTCATTCACTTCTATTCAGTTATTCAGATTCATTCATTCATTCCAAGAATTGCTGTGAATTCCTAGTATATGCGTGATACTGTTCTGGACCCCGAGTCTTTTCTCTCAGTGAACTCATTTACTGAGAGGGACAACAGCAAATAATTAGAATGATAAATGAAGTCAAGTAGTAAAAACTGCAGTGAGACATTAAGTGAGTCAGCTGGCTAGAAATGTACCTGAGCCAGGTGATACTGAGGTGTGAATTACGATGTGTCTTTTCCTAAGGTTATGCTGAGCTCATGACTTTTTCTTGTCAGATCTTAAGGGGTACATGTACTCATTAGGGGTTTGGAAGTAGAGCTTTGTAGGTGACTAGGATTAGATGAGGTCAATATGGTGGAACTTCCAGGGTTGAATGTTGATGTGTTTTTAAGGAGGGGAAGATGACCTGAAGAGGCACACAAGTACACACACCTGCCTCTTGCCTTTGATGCTCTTTGAACTTCCAACTCTGACTGCAAGGCGGCCATTGGGGGCAAGCCTCAGGCCTTGAACCTCCAGATGTTTGAGCCAAAATAAGTCTCCTTTTTCTAAAACTTTCCCTGTCTATGCTATTCTGATATTAGCAAAAGCAAATTAACCCTTGCAGGTGGAATCAAGGTGAGTGACTAGGATGAGGCAGCCAAAGGGGAGGGGGTTTGTAGTAGAGAGTACCAGCCTCTTGGGCTTGTTTGGGAAGAGCAGTCCAGGCCGATGGAACAGTAGACACAGTGGCTTTGTGCTTGGAGACGTGTACATGTACAGAGCGAGGCCAGTGTGGCTGCTACAGAATGGAGGCAGCAGCTTGCTGATTGTAAGGGGATTTATGAAAGTATCCTGTTTTCCCTGAGATGACATGTGTCAGGAGTGTCAGGAAGGCATTTTATCTGACTCATGTTTTATAAGGCTTGCTCTGGCTGCTGAGTGAAGAGTAACAGCCAGTGAAGGGGAGCTATGCTGAGGCTACTGGATGCAAATAACACAGCCTTGGGTTTCTGAAATGATTTAAATCCTAAATAAGGTATTGAATCCTGGCTCTTGTAGGCCAAATTATACACATGCATTAGCCACTTTTTGTCCTATTACCCAAATTTTATGTTTCATGGAAACTGAATTCAGAGCCACCCTCATGGGCTGCTCATCCTACAAATGTATGTCTGCTGTAACCAGCAATGTTCTCCAATACACAATCCAATTAAAATGATCACATTTATTTAAAAATTTTATCTCCATTGGCACTATCAAACAAATGAATTCTGAAACAATAGAGTATTTCAATTGAAATCAGTATGTCCCAAACTATACTCAGTCTTACTTTGGTAAAACTTCAGCTCAATCATTTCTTATTTATCCTTGTAAAATCTTTCTGTTAGTTTCTGACTGCAAAATACAATTGCATAACTTAAGAAGATTATAAACTCTAGTTTATCAATGTTTAATTTACAAATATGTCTCTAAGTATATGTTACTTAGAGACATCTTCATGTTTTTGACAAATATCCTTTTGCACAATGAACTTGCAAAACTCTAGAGTGATGTCTTAGTGTCTTTTTTAAATGCTTAACTAAAACGCCACACACTGGGGAGGTTATTAACAACAGAAGCTTCTTTATGACAGTTCTGACAGGTGGAGAATCCAAGATCTACGTGATGGCAGATGAAGGTTCTGCAGAGCAAAGACCACTTTCTAGTTCAGAGATGCTTCCTTCTTGCTGTGTTCTTGACGGAAGGAAACATGAGGGGATTTTCTTTGGCTGCTGCTATAAGACAGCATCTCCCATTCATCGCATTGGGCCTTAGGACCTAACAGGAGGTTAGGATGGACAATTCAGTCCATTGTTATGATTCCACTGTAAAAGAAAATTGAGATTTAGGATTATAGATAAGACTGGTGGCTCTTATTAGTTTTTCACTGAGCACTGTTCAGGGTGACCACTAGCCTTCTATACGGATCAAACTAATGTACAAGTGGATTATGTAGTTCTGGAATATTATGGACAAATACTGCAACAAATCTTTGTGGGAACAATGAAGAGAACCCATGTTTGACTGGTTCTGTCTTTTCATCAGAGGCAGGATGCTGTGGGCAATGTTTCTAGAGAATGATATGCCTTTTCATAGACATTTTCTTTTGGGTGAACGACCTGGGCAAGTCCTTGTCTTCTCATCTGTTAGGTTGTCCCAGGTGTGGTACCAGACACCTAGATTGTTTGCAGGATCAGACAGCTAGTATCTGGGCTGCACGAGCACGGCAAACCTGAAAGAACTAGAGAGGTGTGAGCATTTATTACTGTGTCCTGCAGTTTGTCACGTAAAGCCCTGAGGAGCTTTGTCTCTTTTTTGATTAAACTTCCTTGAGGAATTCCCCCTTAACAAATTTGAGAGGAATCTGCTGCATCTGTAGGAGTATCTGACGCTTCAAAGAGAAAGTATTTATGGACAAAGATGATGCAGAGGTTTTTATTGGTAAACCTTTTAGATGACTAAACATTAGTTCATGCCATCCTGGTGGGTTGCTGGTTTTTCTAGGTTTCCTTCCTCCTCTCTAAAAATTGGGAAAATCATCAGTAATCACCAAACATAAAACATAGATATTTAAAATAATTAGTTAATTACAAGTTTTTTTTTTTTTTGTCTGTCAAAGGGCAGTGACCAATTTCTCACTGCTTCTTTCCTGTTGCTCTGCACAAACACATATCAGGAAGGGCAGTAAATAATCCATCTCTACAAAACCAAGGTTGTCAGTGGAATTGCAGGTGCAATTTAGTATCCAGGCCAATTACCAAAATGAAATTTGGGGGGAAATATATATAATGAATGGTGGTTTTCAGGGCTTTTCAGTAGGTCTAAATATTAGAAAATTCCATTTTCCCCTCTAGGTAGGCGAATTGCTTTCATTTACTGCATATGCCATATTAGGCAGGCTCGGTTATTCGCCCACTGTGGTTGGTGCTGTGCGTGTTTCAAAAGCTGCAGAGAAAACAGTCTGCACCCCTGAGAATTCAAAGAGAGATGAAGGAAATCTTCATATTGTAACTCCGAATAGGAACTTGTCATTTTTGTAGGACGGATATTGGAGAATGCCACCTGATTCAAACTAAATTTATTTTTTTAAAGCCAAAGTTGATCAGAAATGGCACCGTCATGCCTAGGCACAAAGACGAGGAACTGTGTTTGAGGCGGGGTCTCCCCAACCTGTCACAGCTGTGTAATTATGGAAAGCTAGCAAGCTTCATAACCTCATTTCAGGGTTAGTATTATTCACGTTGCCTCTATCAGTGTTTTTTGAATCCAGCTCATAAACCCTATAATTAGAAACAAGTATCAAAGTGCCTACTTACACACTTTTTATTTGTTTTCTAAGGTTGTAATTGTCTGTAAGTGCTTGCACGGCTGACAATTCAGCAAACAGAATGGCTTTGGAATACTCTCATTGCAGCTTTCTTGATGTTGCTTTCAGTTGCATTCTTCACCTTGAAGCTGTTCACTTTTTGCCAGCTTTGATTCCACTCAAAAGTAGGAAAATGTTTATTTTCAATTAGAGTCTTACATTGCTTGATGGGTTCCCTTTGCCATTTTAAGGGGACCAGAGGAAATTAGAAGCAAAGGCATTCAGTGATTTGCCGTCTACCAGTCCAGAGACTGCTTCTCTGCGCTGGGAGGGTTTTCAGATTTATCCCTTGAGTCTACTGCTTCTACATTTCTCATCTCATTGCAATTAACTGATAATGACCTTCCTGGAGCCGGCGCCTGTTCTCCATGTGCCTTTTGGAGAATTTCCTTCTCTTGTTTCAATAAAGAATGTGTTGTACAAAGAGAATGTGATTGATTTGGTTGAAGAGTAATTATAACTGCCTTGTCATCAAGGCTTTGGTTCTTGTTGGCATACCCTAACATTGGTAAACTGGAAGGGTTACTGTTGTCTGTACATTGAGATATGTGGAATGTAGTTCTAAGTTCCTGAGGTCAGATCAAACCCCAAATCAATTAAAGCAGAAGCTGAGGGTGTGATGCAGTCTCGACTTTAGTAAAGCTCTCCACGTGAGAGTGGTATCCTCGGAATCAGAATAGACAGATGGGCCAGACATGTAAATGAATAAGTGGTGGGGACATAGCAACTCATTTTTTTTTTTATGGTAGAAGATGCATGGCATTTTTAGATTAAATGGACTGTGGTCTGAAATCCTGGTGTGTTACTTGGTATGTGACTGTGGATAAGTTCCTGGAAGGTTTTTGAGCTTCTGTTTTATTAGCTGTCACATTTTACAAATGATAGTGCCATTGTGAGGATTAAATAAGATAGCACCTGTCCAGTGACTGGAGGGAGCTGATCATCCAACTGACCTCAGTGAGTGCAGCTCTCTCTTTGCTTGTCCTTCTTTGAACACGGCATTTGCTTTGGAGTTTACTTCATGGTAATAAACTATTCAATTTATCTCCTCTTTAGGGGGTAACTTTATAATTCCTTTATTTTGTGATTTTAATATTGTTTATATTATGCACAATACTTATGCATTATAATATAATATAATACAATCATACAAATGTTTGTATTTATAATGCATTATTTATAGTAAATGATGGTTTCTGATTTATGATTTCATTTTTATTTTGAAAAAAATTTTAAAAGATGTATGCATTTTTCTGAAACAGAGTTCCAGAGAGAAGGAGAGTCAGAGAGAAAGAGATTTTCCATCTGCTGATTCACTTCTGAAATGCTGCAGTGTCTAGAGCTGGGCTGGTCCCAAGCTGGGAGCAAGGAGCTTTTTCCAGGTTTTCTGCATAGGTACAGGGGCCCAGCGCTTGGGCCATTTTCCACTCCTCTCTCAGGTGCATAGCCAGGTGAATTGGAAGTGGAGCAGCTTGGACAGGAACCAGCACCCATAGGGAATGCTTGGGTTACAATCATGGCATTACCAACTATACCACAGTGCTGGCCTCTACATTCTAAATTTGAAAGTGTTAAAAAAAATACACATATATGATATATAAATATATATATAATACATATAATATATATAATATATATATATTACAGTGATAAAAATAAGAGTTTTCGAATATCCCTTGTTCAGCTTTCCTTAATGTTAACATCTGTTTTTGAAATTCAGATATACAAAGAGGAGAAGAGACAGAGAGAAAGATCTTCTGTCCTTTGATTCACTCCGCAAGTGGCCACAGTGGTCGGAGCTGAGCTGATCCAGAGCCAGGAGTCAGGAGCTTTTTCAAGGTCTCCCATGCAGGTGCAGGGTCCCAAGGCTTTGGGCCGTCCTCGGCTGCTTTTCCAGGATACAAGCAGACAGCTGGATGGGAAGCAGGGCTGCCGGGATTAGAACCAGCACCCATATGGGAACCCAGTGCATGCAAGGTGAGGACTTTAACCACTGGGCCACTGAACTGGGCCCAATGCTAACATCTTAATGTTAGCTTCATACATAGCTGTAGCAATGTTATTAAAAGTAAGAAGCCAATGTCAGTACAGTGTTATTAATTATAGACATTTAGATTTTACCATTCCTCCAATAACATATTTTTTCCTGTTAGAGGATCCAGTATTGCACATTGCATATAGCTTTCATGTTTCTTCTGATTGGTGGCAGCTTTTGGTGTTTCTTTGCTTTCTAAGCCTTAATGCTTGGAAGGATATAGGTCAGTTCTTGTAGAATACTCCTCAGTGTAAACTCGACTGGACATTTAGAAAGAACACCTCAGAAGTAATGTAACCTTCTCAGTATTGTGCAGTTACCAGCTGTTGGGTGGGGTGTGTGTGTGTGTGTCTGTGTTCCTGTACACACATATGCATATACATACATGTAATGTAGTTGAGGAATTGAGGACACCTGTAGCATAGTGCACTGGTTTCCTAGGACTTCCACAAATAGTATCACATTCTTGGTGAATTAAAGAACCAGAAGCTTATTTTCTGAGCTCTGTGGAGGCTGCAAGCCTGCGTTCAATGTGTCAACAAGATTAGCTTCTTTGTGGTCCTCTTCCCTTGGCTTGTAAACGACCGTCTTCTTGTGGTGTCTGCACATGGCCTTTGTTTTCCGCCAGTGTGACCTGTATCCCACCTGTGGAAGGCGGCATGGAACGGCAGTGGTGCAGGTCATTTAAGGAGGCACTGCAAAGGGCTTGTTCAACCAAAGGAAGAGACTGCTGCTGGAGCATTTCCTTTTGTTTGAGTTCTGCGTGTCTGTGCGAGGAAGCTCTTAAGGCGAAGACAGTGACCAGCTGTTTTGAAACCGTATAAGAACAAATCCCAAGTAAACAGGCTTGCATGGCAATGAATAAGATTCAAATTGAACAGAATAGAAGATTCCTGATGGAAACAGTGGCTATATACCAGAAAGGTTACAAGTGGAAGAAGCATTTTAGCTTAAAAAGAACAGTGACATTTGAGTTAGCTGCAACTATTTTAAGGACTAGCTCTACTATTCAGTTGTCTGAGCTTAGACAAAGAATTTAATACTGATGACAACAATGAATCTGACTCACTTTATTTTTAGGACTAGTTAATCTCCTAGATACAATTTTAGCATTTATTAATGTGTATTTAGCATATTTAGAGTCGCTTGTTTGTTGTAGGTATTAGTTCATTACTGTCTTCAAAGTATAAATTGCATTATAGAGAGACAGAGAAAAAGGAGATGAGAAGAAAAAGAGAAACAGAAGAGAAAGTGATTTCTTCCACCTACTGCCTCACTCCCCACATGGCTATAATTGCCATTTGCAGTGGGCTGCACTGAAGCCGGGAGCAAGGCTCTTCATTTCGGGTTCCCACATTTTCAGCAGAGGCACAAGCATTTGGGCAATCTTCTATTGCTTTTCCAGTTGCATCAGCAGGGAGCTGTATAGATGGGAGTAGGGGCCAGCATGGTAACATAACATGCTAGTCCTCTCTGCCTGCTACCACTGGCATCCCACGTAGGCCCAGTTCCTGTCCTGGCTGCTCTACTTCCTGACACAGTTCCCTGGGAAAGAAGCAGAGGATGCTGAAGTCCCGAAGCGGGCCCTGCACCTGTGTGGGAGCTGCAGAAGCTCCTGGCTCGCAGCTTCACATGGGCAAGGCTCTAGCCATTGCAGCTGTTTGGAAGTGATCCAGCGCATGGAGGATCTCTTGTTCTTTCTGTCTCTCCCTGTGTCTCTTCCTCTCTCTGCAACTCTGAGTTTCCAAGTTAAATAAATCTTAAAAAAAATACAAATGAAGCACCTGGAACTCCAACTAGCGTCTATATAGGATGCAATGTTAATGTTGCGGGCCAGTGTTCCACAACACCAGACTCCAGTAAACGTTCTTTTATCTTAAAATTGAGAGATAGAGAGAATGAGGATGTGTGGAGAGGGAGGGAAGGGGAGATGGTAAGGGAAGAGAGATGGGGGGGAGAATATAGGGATCCACTGATTCATTTGTCAAACGCCCAGGTATTAGTTGGGGCTGTGCCAAGCTGAGGTCAGGATCCTGGAACCCAGGCCTGATTTCTCAATCACCTGAGCCATCATTGCTGCCTCCTAGGGGTGCACTGTAGCAGGAAAGCCAGGAATTAAACTTAGGAACTTGAATGTGGGGCATAGATGGCCTAATGCGAGGCTAAAGGCCCATCACTCCTCTGTGTAATTTCATCACCTAGATATGTCTGAAGAGAAGAGTGTTCTGCGTGCAGCCTGAACTGGTATGTGTGGTATTATCTGAAGTTCAGAAAAATAATATTTCCAGTCCTTTGAGCTGGAAGATTTTACATTCTCCATCACAAAGTGCTTTTTGGGGGCATAAATTCCTAACCCTTGAAGAAATCAGGTAAAGCAGATAGGTTGTAGATTCAATAGAAAATAATGGGGACTAGGTTAACACCTTTTTGTTGGTGTCAGGAGAATGCAGGGTCTTGTGTTTGGGAAAAAGCACAAATTATTTGACAAATCATAGTTTATGAATTTCAGCTGTGGTTAACCACTGTGTTACTGGATTTCACAGAATTGTGTTTTTCTTTTGTAGATTCAAACCCCTTAACAAATAGTAAAGTGTGATAGAAAGGCCTGGTTGAAACATAGGGGCTCATTCATGGACTCTGAATTGATGCTGATCACTGTGCTTTCACAGTTTGATTCAGGCTCCAGCTGTGTGCTCACTCTCCGAGACTCAGTGCGGTAGAGTCTTGGCATAGCTAGGATCACTGCAAGCTTTGAGTTCGCATTTAGGCTATTAGCCTTTTTGAAGTGGAGCAAATCTCAGAAGCATGCGACTTTCTAGCTATGAAATTAGAATAAGCTTAGAGTCTGCCTCATTGGGGTCCTGCACATCTCTTTTAGGGCTCATTCAGCCCATTCAAGGCCTGTTCCCTTTGTCTGGGAAGCTGTCCCAGGCCACTTCTCTTCTTCGTGGATTCTTCAGGGTACCTGTAGTCTCTTCCCTGCATCTCTGTAGTATGTGATGCCGTTCAGAAACTGCCGGGTGTCTGAAAAGTTCAGCTGCAGAGAATTGACTTTTTGGTCCTCGCTGTCACTCTCCCATAACTCTGTCCCCCGGGTCCGCTCGAGGCTTTGGGTGGCTTCTGCTGCTGTACCATTTTCTTCTGTGTTGGGCTTGGAAGGCCCTGAACACTGATGCACTCCCCACAGCCTGTGCTTTGAGATCCTCCAGGGAAGAACACACAAAGACCTACTTCTTGTCTGCCACTAGTTTCTCTGTTCTGCCGTAAAATGTTTTCCTGCTTGTTACAGGGCCTCTTTTGTTCTCTCCCTGCCTGTCTTTATGTTTTAGACACATATTTTTTCCTACCACTCTTGAGGTAGGCTCCTTTTGGTCTTGGTCTTAAAAAAAAAAAAAAGCAAAACAGCAACAACAACAAAAAGCCAGGAACAATATCAGGAGAGGGAAGGAGTTCCTTGTGGTCTGTCCTGGAGTGGTTGATGGTGGCGAATCCCTTCAGATCTAATTGTTTATGAACAGGGTGAGGCTTTCACTGTCACTTCTCAATAGTGCCCATGCTACTAAGCCTCCCACATTTTCTCCCACATTACAGACAAAAAGGACAGGCTCTTTCATTTGGACATTTCTCAGCATTTGTGCTTTTCATTTTCCCACAGTTCCACTTGTAGGATTTTGTTTACCAGTCTAGGTTGAATTGGTTGAGTTCGGTCCTGTTCCTGTTCAGAGAACTTCCAACAGTCTCATACACTTAGACTCTTCTTACATGAACCTGTATGAAGTATATGCTTGCCCAAAAGGACAAGCAATGATTTCTAGCTGCCATTTCTCCAACTAGATATCCATTCTCAGAGATGTGCCTCTTGCCCGTTACCTAGAACAACTCGTTGGTTCTTCCGAGCCCCAGGTCCTCCAGCTTCGCACCACCTCTTGCCTGTTACCTAGAACAACTCATTGGTTCTTCCGAGCCCCAGGTCCTCCAGCTTCGCACCACCTCTTGCCCGTTACCTAGAACAACTCGTTGGTTCTTCCGAGCCCCAGGTCCTCCAGCTTCGCACCACCCTTGCTCTTTGTTTTGCATGTGCATAATGCACTGGTCCAAACCTGTGTCTATCGCCGAATCAAGGCATGGCCAGCACTGAGCTACATTGCACTGTCCATTTCACTACCGCATAGCATAAGCTTCTAATTGTGTGGAGTGATTTTTCCTGCTTGATAATCCGAGTTCTTATTTTCCCACCCAGAAGGGGTGTTATTTTGGTCTCTCCCCAAAACAAGGTCTAAAAATAGCACCTTCTATTTCTTTTTTGTACTTTTCCCTTTGTAATGAAAAATATTTCTCAAAATCGTAGCATTTCCCTCCCTTAGGTTAGCTAGAGTGCTCTCTTATGTAAGAATTTAATAGTTTTATGATGCCCTCCAAAACTGTGGATGATGAAACCAGTAGAAATATACAAGGTAGTGGTACAGATAACATTAATTTGAAATTTAAATTTCCTGCAAAATATTAAGAAAATTTGTAGAATTACACTTAATGCTGTATTTCTTCACAGCTTTTCTGAATAATAAGAAATTTTATTTTGCCTGTTATGACTTTGTTCTTTTAAGTAATAGCTTCTGTAATAAAGGAAATACCCATTGTATTGAAGCATGGTTCATTGGCTAAAGGGGGCTCCATATTGCCAGATTTATTTATTGTTTAGCAGCATTTATGTTTTCAAATGAATTTAGAAATTTATTTGTACTGCAGCAATATTATAATTAGAAGTACTCTGAAAAAGTTAATGGAGCTGGAAAATGAAAGTTTCACAGGCTCCAACCAGGATGAGAATGAACAATTTCTTCTTTCTAAATGTTCTTTAGCAAAAGGTCAGCAAACTCATCTTCATTCTTTTAAAATGCAGGGAGAAATGAGAAGAGAGATGAAGAACAGAAATGAGAGTCAAAATTGCTGATAATTATATCTCTTTGAAGTAATAACAACTTTATGACTATGTTGCATATGTGGCTTGACATTCTAAATGAGCTGTATGAAATTAATACCAATAAAACCATAAAGACAATTACTGGCAAATGTATAAAATAAAAGATCTTTAAGTTCTTTTTAAAATATTGAAAATCGTAAATGAAGAGTGCATGATAATTCCCACTCTCATTTTTGGCTTTAAATCCTGGGAAGCCCTATTTGGCTAACAAATAGTATAAAAAGTGAAACTGGGAACTAGCCCAAACCATTCAGCGTTCCTCCTGCTCCTGCTCTTCCTCCTGCTTCTCCTCTTCCTCCTTCAGGTTGTCACTCTTGGCCCTTTTCTCTTTTAAGTGTAAAACACACTTAAAACCAACTTTTAAAGTATTTTTCATGGGTTCTGTGTGCTTTGTCTCTTAATGTTTTTAATAAACATATATAAGCCAACCACTTCCCACAAACTTTATATATATATGTATAACATATATACAACATATATAAACTTTATATATATACACATATGTATATATACACACACATATATGCTATATATATATATGTATATGGTGGAATCGGGGAGCAGGGGAGGTCCAGGGGAGGTCCAAAACCAGGTGGATACAAGGGCTCAAGGACCTGGGTCATCTTCTGTTGCCATCCTCACACACATTAATAAGGAGATTGGAGCAGCCAGGACTTGTACTGGCCCCCCTCTGGATGCCAGCACAGATGGAGGCTTAGCCTACAACTTCATGCCTGATTTATAATCTATTAATAGACATCTATTTCCCAGGATTCTCACTCTTGCTGCGTTTTATTTCATGTCCACAAAGAAGCTGACCAGGAGCGAGGAGAAGCTGACCTGGATCGTGAGTTTACACATGTCATTCATCTGTATGATGCAGTTTTTTTTTTTTTTTTTGTATTTCATTAAGGGATGATAATGAGATGATAAGGGGTGGAAGGCAATGTTATATCTTGGGTCTACTTTCTTAGGTGAGTAAGGTTGCATCTTCATACAGAGGAGGATATTCTGAAGTCATGTGAAGATGCATGGATAAATTTTGGTTAGGGAATTGATTAGTTGATGCTTATTTATGAGAGTCCAAGAGTTGTCACCTCTGTGGGGCTGAGTGTATCTGCCTCTACCCCAAATCCACACCTTGCAGACCTAACCTCTAGAACCTCAGTGTGGGGACAGAGACAGTGAAGGTGAAGTGAGGTCATTCAGCGAGTGGGGGCTGTGGACGCTGCCAGTTGCCGAGGAGGGTCACAGGAAGCACACGGAGAACAGGAGTTTCTCAAGCCAGAGGACTAACTGCACCGCTGACTGTGCACCGCAGGCTCAGACTTGAGTCTCTGAAGCTCTAGGGAGATCAGTGTTTGCTGTTCCATCCAGGTGCAGTGTGGTGCTTTGTTGCACCTCCCTAGCAAACACATACACCTAATGCAAAGGCAACAGCCACACATACTTATGGAAAACTTGTAGGTGAAGAATGTTGAAAAGGGAAAGTCATCTCCTTCCATTTCTGTTCTTCTCTTTTTCTTGTTTTGCTCAAAAAAATTAAGGTAGGAGAAGTCTTCAGAAGGCCAGAGCAGTACTCCACAGGTGTTCTTCAAACAGCTCCAGCCCCACTGTGTTCCGTTTTCAGGTAGTTCCTTTGCTCTGCTCATCTTAGATTGGTTTCTAGCTCAAGATGCCTGTCCCTTTTGTACAAGACCAAGTTAGCCTCCTCTGCAATGCTGTTAATTTTGTCTTTTTCATGGAGAGGTCTCTGAACACCCAGGCCCATTGATATCTTTGTTCTCTATGCTCAATATTTTTTTGTTATTTACCAAAAATTGCTTACAAACTGTGAAGTGTTTGTTAACAGTTACTTTCTTTTGTCATTCAGTTTCTTGAATGTGACCTTTGCCTTGTGGAAGTTTTATGTTTTGTGAGGCCTAGACAAGTCATATTATTTCTTTCCATTTGTCTTTTCCTGCTTTCTCCCACATTATTATCCTGGAGGGACCAGTGAATTAAATTCAGAGGATTTGACAACAGCAGTTCTTCATGACTATTTGGGTTAAAAAATGCATATCAGAGACAAAGTGGCAGGAACTATAAATATATAATTTTCAGAAATGGGATAAGGGATATAAGGATGTAGAAGTGAGTTTATTTTTCTAGGTGAAAGTTTTGCTTCTCCTTTTGTAGTATCTTTCTTGGTGTAGTGAGTTTACAGTACACTACAGAAATGAGAGTGGTATTGATGGTTCAATGCACCTGATGAAAAGGCATTTAAATTATTTTAAGGGCGCCTTTGTTTTCCCAGTAATTCTACTGGGGATATTCTTCATGTTCCAAAAGTATTGGGATTGGTCTCTTATCTAATTTTTCTTTCTTGGTTGTGTAAATGCACAATAAATTCCTTTGACAGTCAGAGGCACAGACAAATGTTACTGGAAATCTCCAGCCTGTCACATGGAGGAGTAACACTTTTAACGGTGAACTCACCGGGGGACACTCCGTTATGATGTCATGACTTTTACTCTTTACAAATGTCAGCAACATTTATCTTTTAACAGTTTCACTGCTTCAAATATGTATTTTTTCACTTATTCATTTGCTTGATATATATTCCTAAGTGTCCAGGAGCTGATGTGTGTTTGCAGTTTAAGTTGGTACTTATATCTTTATATACTCCGTTCACTGAGTTATAATTCAACTTTCTTTTTCTCTACCTTTGATCTGTGGTGGAAAAAGCATTATGAAGCTGTATTACAGAATTTTAAATGTGTTTTCATGAAAGGATTTTATTGTGTCTTAGTATCTTGTGGTGCTTCATACTGTTATGGAAAATTCTTATTTTACAGATAACATCCAGCAAGGTGAAATGACATGTTTTATATCACACAGCTAGTTAGGAGTGAGACTAGAATTGGCGTCTATACTTTTTTAATTCTAATTTTCCCCTTAGTTTTTATTTGTTGCTACTTATTTGAATGGCAGAGTTACAAAGAGACAGCAATCTTTCTTCTGCAGGTTCATTCTCTCAGGCCAGGGCTTGGCCACACTAAAAGCAGATCCCAGAACTTCATCTGGGCCTCTCACATGGGTAGCAGGGACACAAGTCCTTGAGCTGTCCACTGCTCCCTCCCAAGATGTATATTAGCAGGAATGTGGAATGGGAAACAGAGCCAGAACAGAAACCCAAATATTGATTAATAAGGGCATTTCAGTCCCTAAATGTCCTTGTCCTTTTTCTTCTTACTTTTGATTTGGTTCTTATTTGACCCAGAGTCGCTCATTTGGAAACTGCTATTGTATTTATATGGGTTTTTTTGTTTTGTTTTGTTTTAGTTAGAAGAGGTAGCTTACAAGGAGCACAGCTTCAGTAAAACATTCATGAACTCAACCCAGACGGCTATCAACTGGTGACTGAATAAAGAAAACGTGGTGCATGTACATAATATGATATTACTCAGTAATGGAAAGAATGCAATCCTGTCTTTTGCAATAAAATGGTTGCAACTGGAGACTGGAGACCCATCCCCAATGACAAAAAACAGATGTTTTCTCAGATATGTGGTAATTAATATAAAATAAAAACATGTTAGAGTGACATTGCCATCTTATGATTTGATATTATTTTTAGCTTTCGTCTGAACTCTTGTGTAACAGTGATCTTTGTACTTTGGCTGTGTGAATATTATGGTTAGTGATACGTTAACTTGTGATGATAAAGTAAGTGGAAAGCATGTTATTACAAAAATTAAAGGAAAGAAGGAAGAAGGGCCATTGAGGAAGGAGAGGAGGCAGAGAAGGAGTATTGTTATCTTCTTAGGATTTTATATATGACACACATGAACTATGTTCTGTTTATATAAATGAAAATTACATCACTCTGTGTCTCTGTGCCCAAAGTGATAATATACTGAGTACTAAAATGTGTTTAATAAATTTCAGAACACTGAAAGAATTCGGAATAGCTTCTCTAACCACCATGAATTATGCTGGGATTATATAATAAGAAAAGTCTCAAATTTATTAAAAAATTTCATAAAATTCGAACTCAGTATTTAAAATAAAACTAACTTTTTAGTTATAAGCTATGAATAGGAAGAAACTCTTTCAACCAAAAAAGAACAAACACAAAATGAATAAAATACATGGACTCCCTTCAGAGAGCTTATAATTATTCTAGGTGAATAATTCCTGTAGGCAATTATAATGAACTTCCCTAAATATTTTGGGAGAATTGCTTATATGATAAGGTAGTTGAGAATTCTGAGCTCTTTGTTGATTTAAAATGTGGTTATACTTGTCTCAGGGTACCTTCAGCTGACTGGTCTTTGAGTTTTTGCACCATCTTTCAGAAGAAAGGTAGGTCTTGGTCATCCTTATCTATGAAAAACACATAATAGTACCTATAGCAAACTGCTGTTGGGATTCATCCAGAGAATATGTGTGCTTCTGAAAGAATAAAATGTGAAGTATTAATTTTAATCTGAATGGTAATCTCTTCAATTACAGCAGCATTGTTCTGTTTGTCATGTGGAAACAAAATACTTACTATGATCTCAAAAAGACATATGTTCAGTGGTTTGTAAAAATGATTCAGAGAAATTCACTGTACATCACAGCGAGGAGATGGTATAAGTAGGTGGTGAGGACGCAGAATCATAAATGAGGCTGCCTGTATTTGCTTTGCGTCTCTGGGACCCTCTGCCAGGCTACCTGCCCTCCCTGTGCCTCAGTTTCCTGAGAGGTGGAAATGATGAGAGGCCTGTCATCATAGAGTCGTACATAGATCACTGGGTTATTGTCACTGACTGTGTGAGGTAGCTGTGCTGTCCGGTGTACACACAAGTCCAATCTGGACCAGCAGTCTTTGGCGAAGGGAAAACCTTTACTACTGGCCCTGGAGGGACAGGGAATCGTAATTCCAGTCTCTTCATCCAGTGTTGGAAAGGGTACTCACAGGGTACTTCACCTGTTGATTGCTTGGTCTTGATTACTTTTGTACATCTAATATTCTTTTCTCAAAAAGACACCAAGCAGTTTTGGTAGTACCCCACTAACGGCCTTTTAACTTACTTCTTGGATAACTTTAGGGATAGAGAAGGAGGGGAGAGGATTGTTGGCCAAGTATTGGTGGTAGAAAATGAAGCAAATGCACCTTCCCTTCCCTTCCCCTCCCCTCCCCTCCTCTCCCCTTCCCTTCCCTTCCCTTCCCTTCCCTTCCCTTCCCTTCCCTCTCCTCCCCTTCCCTTCCCTTCCCTTCCCTTCCCGTCCCTCTTTGCTTTGCTTTTTTTCTCTTCTCTTCTCTTCTCTTCTCTTCTCTTCTCTTCTCTTCTCTTCTCTTCTCTTCTCTCTCTCCTTCCTTGTTTCCTTGTTTCCTTCTTTCTTTCGACAAACACATTCAGTGATTTGACTTTGTGTTCTCTTTATCATGAGCTATAATTACTGTTCAGTGAAAGTAATCATGTACATGAGGTTTGGTACCAGCTATCCCATCTAATTCCCTCACTCTCCCATCATTCCTGATATCTGATAGTCTCAATTTTAGATTCATATTGATTTTGACTTACATAATAAGAGAAGCCATGTAGTGTATCTGTGTGCGTGCTGTTTCACATAACACTGTGATATCAAATTGTTTCTTTCATTCAAATTCATTTTGTAGCAAAACTGAACACCTCTTGGTTTGAAATACTTTCTATTAACTGTGTGAGCTACTTTTATTTCATTTAGAGATAGACTTTTAATTTCTTTCTTGGCTGGTGCCATCCAAAGTTAGCAATGGGACACTCTATATTTGTGAGACAATGTTCCCATGCTGAAGTGTCAATTCAAACTGCAGCTACGTTGTCTTTAATCCATCTTCCTACTAATATGCCTTGGCATCAGCAGATAATGGCTCAAGTCCTTGGGTTTCTCCTGCCCACATGGGATACATGGATTGAGTGTCTGGCTTCTGACTTAGTAATGGACATTTGGGGAGTGAATTAGTGGAGATCTTACTTCTCTGTTTCTCCCCTCTATCTGTTACTATAACTTTCAAATAAACAAACAGACCTTTATAAGATGTGATAAGCTTTGATGTTTGGCCTGGGGAATAAGATGCAAGCTAAGTTTCCCTTGTCTCTTCTTAGTGCTATGCCTGAGTCAGCTTCTAGTCCTGTCTCCTGAGTGCAGCTCCCTGATCATGCAGATCATGGGAGACTGTGGTGATGATTCAAGCGATTGGATTCCTTGCCACCTGTGTGGGAGACCTGGATGAAGCTTTCAGCTGTTAGCTTCAGCCTTGACCCAGAACTGTGGGCATCCAAGGAGTAAGCTAGAAAATGGGAACACACACACTGTCTCTCTTTATCTCTCTGACTGTGTTTCTCTGTTTGTCTCTTTCTGTTTCTAACGAAGTAAATGAATATGTAATAATATCTGTTTACTGAACCTAATTGGGCAATTCTGTAAATAGGAGAATGCTGCTTATGTGATGAATTCATATCAGCCATTTGCTTAGTCATCTTTCTACCCAGCTTTTGGTGGCTGACTTTCTCTTTTGCTCTAGCTGTTTTGACAAAACCTGACAAAATTAAGCCCGAAGTCTCCTATGGCTTTTGTTAATTGGGGCAATTTCAAAAGGCCTGGAACTGATTGACTGACATCTTCATATGTGGCACTTCCCCTTACTGGCAATTTCACTTTCTATGGTTTCAGTTACCTAAGCCAGTGACAATACAAGGATATTAAATGGAAAAGTCCAGAAATAAGAAAATGATAATTTTTACGAAGGCAGTTTACTTAAAAGGCAGCAAGACAGAGAGTTAGGGTGGGGTAGAGGAGCATCTTCCATCTAGTGGTTCACTCCTAAAATGACTGCAACAGTCGTATCTGGAGGAGCCAGGAACTCTACCCTGCTCTCTCACAAGAGTGCAGGGCCCCAAGAACTTAGATCAGCTTCTGCTGTCTTTGCAGGTACCTCAGAAGAAAGCTGGATAGGAAGTCCAAATAGCTGGGACTTGAACTGGTGTTTGGATACAGAACTCTGATATCTCAAGTTTTGAATTAACTCTGTGTACTGCCAGACTAGCCCAAACTTACACATTTTAAAATGCATGCTATTCAGAGTAGCAGGATTAAAACTCACACCTTCTGACTCCAACTCACCTCAGATGGGAATTGTGCCTATGTCTTGCATATGTACTGTCTATCGTCTCTGCTCATTTGTCCCTTAGTGGTCATTTCATTTATCAGATCAGCTGCCAGGGTGCTGTAGTGCTTTTGTTTAGTTAGAGTGAAAAAGTGCAGTGGTTGCGATGCAAATGAGACACCGGGGCATTGAACCTGGAGGAACAGATGAACTTTGTTTCTATAGGACAGTACTATAGGGCTTATAGGGAAAAACAGCAGCAGCAACAACAACACAGTCCTTACAAAGTTTGATGCTGTCTCTGATTCTAGGCATGTCATGGAAGTCTTGAAAGATGTCCCATATGGATATCGGGGAGTTACTATGTTAATATTTATATGCTCCTCTTATCTGGTGAGCATTCATCAGCCAGATGCTGCCTCTGGGCATCTTCTGTTTGCCTTTAATGCTAACCCAAAAGTTAATTCTCCCTTACCATAGAAACAAAGAGATGGTTTCCAGACCAAGACACTAGACTGAGCCTATGCTGTTTTCTCTTATCCCAGAGAATTTATTAATATAGAATTGAATGAATAAAAATGGTTTCATTACTTATACAAAGAGAAGGGGAGGGAAGCTACAAAATTCTGGCTGTCACAGAGTGGAAGAGTGTTGGCAACTCTCAGAGCAGCAGACGCTGTGATGATGGGGTCTAAAGAATCCCAGCAAGACTGTGGCCTTAGGGATGTATGAGGAAGAAATTGAAAGTGAGAAATGCAACTCAAAATGAGAACCAGGAGGTGGAATAATTAACTCCTTCACCTCTACCTTTTCTCCAGTGTTTTATGCTTGGTAAATTAAGAAAATGGGGGATTAGAATGGGTTCATTTGTGTCCCTGCAAATCTATGTTGAAACCCCCTTCCAATATGATGGTATTGGTTGTGGGTCATTTGGGGGACATTATGGAGTGCAGTTGGAAACCTCACAATAGGGATTAGTACTCTTTTGAGAAGAGAACCAAGGGTTGACTTGCTGTGTATGCTTCATGCAATATGAAGAGGGACATTTGTAAAACTAAAGGAAAATCTTTCACCAGAATTCCTACATGCTGATGTTGGGCTTCTGGCTTCCCGATCTGTAACAAATAAATGTTGTTTATTAGCCATCCAAGTTATGATGTTCAGTTATAGCAACACAAATTGAACTTAAAAAACACATATTTCTGAGGTAGAAGAAAGGGGACATAGAGGAGACTTAAGAAAGTACTGACTGGTTTTGTGTCCCAGGGCAATGGTTTGCACACAGCAGTGCTTGGAAGTCCGTGGCATCACGGTGGTTCCTCACTTGCTGAATTCTGAAGTGGCATCTGTCAATTGACAGGTTTCAGCCAGGAACACAGCCACCCCCTTGTTATTGTGAAGAAATAGCTCAGAAGCATAGGAGAGGTGAGCAGCGCCCCCAGCGTTACAGTAAGAGACCTAAGGAAAATGGGAAGTCATTTAAAAATAGGGAGGGTTTGTGGCCAGTTGGGAAGAAAGCAAGAGAATGAAAGATTCCTTCTCTCTGTGTCTGTTGTCTTGCTCTTCAACTTAATACACAAATGTTTTGAAAAATTAAAAAGTAAAACGCTGGTGATTAGTGCCCAGAAAACAGACAATTGATTAAAACCAACATTTACAGAGAGTTTTCAGACATTACATCCTTAAAATAGAAACAAGATGGTATAAAAATGCATAATCAAATAATGAAAAACAATACTGAACTAGAGTGTTATTAAATCATACAAAACACAATAGAAGAATTAAAAGTTGTGCTAAGACATTTTCAGGAACAAGACGGCTAGAAACATGAGAGAAAGATAAGAGGCATGTGCAACTAATGGGAATTTCAGGAATTGATAAGGAAAAATGTTGAGTGGCATAAGTCTTAATACAAGAAAATTTCACAGAATTAAAAATGCCTTTAAAATTCCATACTGAAGAGAGATGATCAGAGGGATTATTTTAGACTTTTAGGAGGCAAAGCCATAATGAGTAAGCAAACAAACTTTTAACTCAAATGAGTAAGAAAAAGCTTCACTTTTCCTCTGACTGCAATCGTCACACAGGATCCCAGAACACACTCAAGTATTGAATTCCAAATGTGAATAAAAATATTCTCAGCCAGGTATTCTTGTCTTGGGGGCTGGTACAATGGTTTAATGGCTGATCTTCCATCTCCAAGTGCCAGCATCCCATATGGATGCTGGTTCGTGTCTAGGTTGCTCTGCTTCCCATCCAGCTCCCAGTGTATGGCCATACACTGGGAGCTGGATGGGAAGCCATGGGACCATGCAATTGTGAGTGAGACCCAAAAGAAACTCCTGGCTTCTGGCTTCAGGTTAGCTCAGCTACAGCCATTGCCAACATCTGGGGAGTAAAACAGTATGCAGAAGATCTCTCTCTCTCTCTGTTTCTCTCTCTCTCTGCAAATCTGCCTTTCCGATAAAAATAAATAAACCTAAAAAGTCTGTGTTTTCATAGATTAGCAATCAGGAGACCAGAATAGTCATTTCTAAAATGGAGCCTAATTTTGAGCAATTATGAAACATAAAAGAACCAAAATTGTTTGAACGCTTTCCTTCAAAAGTCAGAGCACATTGCAGGGAAGATGGAATGTCAGATTCTACTCAAAATTGTCATTATTGTGTACTCCTGTGTTGTCTTCTCTCTAGAATGTAAGCCCTGTGTTAGGCTTGTTCACCCTTTTTTCCTGGCATGTAGGAAGGTAGCATGTCTACAGTGGGTACTTGATAAAAAACGTGTTGCCTGAATGAAAAAGTAAATGGTTTGCTCCACAATCCCAGTCAAGAAAGTGTTCTGTTTCTAATGTCTAGTTTCTGAGTCAACCTGAAGGAAAACACTTTTGACTGACCTGGGACTTGCTAGTGTCAGCCCCAATGGTATAAAAGTGTTCATCATCACCGACGGCACTGCTGTGCGTCTGATCCCGACACTGGTCCAAGTGTTCAACTGTAGAAGTATGTTTAACCCTCTCTCTGAACTACTGTACTGTGTCTACCATACACTGATTTCCCTAACAGCTGAAAGAAGCTGAGGTTGGCAATATTAAGGAGTAATGGACAACGATGGTGCTTGGACAGGTTTTTCTTCTATTCTTACAGATTCCCATTGACTATTTGTTTTGGATCATGAGCAAGTGTATGCTCATAAAAATTTTAAAATGTTATGTAGTGGATGCCTAGGGTAGGTGTGTATGGGAGGAAGCACTGCATGTAGAAATTGCTGTGGATTCTGCTACAAAAACAGAGAAATGCTCTATGCTGTGTGGTGTGAACATTCAAAGCACAGTGGGTACAGGGGTCCAGACAAGGCCAAAGGAAAGGTTTATGATGCTGAGGATTTACCACTGATGCACACTCCAGGCTTAACATTTACTTAAACATTGTAGTTTTCTGTGAGTAAAAAAAAGTGAGTATCACAACCTATTACTGAATAATCAATCTCAATTTCTTAAGGCTATAACTCTGAAAATTATTACTCTTGTAAAACAAAAATGAATTGCACAGAAGTAGCATTTCAATTTTGTGCTTTTTGGGGTAAGATACTTAAATGATAGTGTTCCTTATGTAGAAACACATTTACCAGAGTCCAGCTTGTTATGAGCAATAAAAAGATTTGAACATGATTAAACATACAATTGTATGTTATAGAAAACAGATAGAGTTACGTTGATGGGTATAAATGTGACATCACTAAGAATGGCATTGCAGGACCAAAGGTTTCATCTGGTAGTTTCTTTAAAACTGGAATGAAGGTGTCCATTCACATAGCACTTTTCAGGTGATTTTATTCCTTTCATTCCCAAACTGCACTTGAATCTCATAGGCACATTCTTTGAGGAATGGAAGATTTTGAGCATGCTATCCTCTGTGTCAGTGAAAGCATAATGTAAATGCAGAGAGAAGATTTTTTAATGGGGGTATCAAATGTAGTAAATGACCTTGGCGTGTTTAGGGGTCGATTGCTGAGAGTCAGAAATGAATTACCCTGCATTAGAGATGCTTGATGGTACAATAGATTGTGGAAATTGGAAAGAAATAGGTAAAAATAATAGGTCAAACCTATTACGTTGGCTTTTCTTCGGTGTAATTTTGTGCTGAAAAGCATTGAACCAGATATCACCTAGTGTTTACTGAAGAAGAAAACACTGAAGCGATCACTTTTTTTATGAAATAAAACAATCAGCTGGGCAAGAAGTGTTTCAGAGGATGCTTGACACTGGTTTTGGTAGCCAGAGTACATGGTGGTCAAATGAGTTTTGTTCATTTTTAGCTAACAGTCACGCTTTAAAAATACTTTGAAATATTACAAATTATAAATATTGTGCCAAAAATCCCAAATGTATCCATTAAGGAACAACTAAAAGTCCATTGCAATGAAAGCACTATCCATTAAAATCTTAAAAATAGCACTCATAGAATACATTATATCATGTGTATTTGCTGATATCTTTTTGGCAAAAGTAATGATTTCAATTATGATAGTAAGGTTTCTTATGTAAAAATATTTTGTTTCAAAGCAGCACTAAACAATAGTAAAACTACTATACCAATGCATGAGGGGGGAATCGGGTGCGATCCTGACAACCTCTTAACAGGAGGTCATGTGCGTGGAGCAGGGGGGCACTCCAGGGTAGAGCAGATGGCAAGGAGAAAGCCTGGATCCCAACCATGAAGACTCCCAGACCTTCACCACAAACTGTTAATACGAGCAACAAGGACTATATCCCAACTGCCAAGGAGGCCACAGGGAATTGGATGCCCTCGGAGGCCGAGTACTCTGAGGTCACCCACCCCTAACCGGAGCTCCCGCAGGGGATGGAAGAAGTCCAAACACTACCGCGCAGAAACCAACGTCATCGGAAAGACAACCAGAAGCCCTGAGCGGTCCGCAGAAACAGAAGAACAATAAACGTCCTTCTGGACCAGGGAGGAGAGCTTTCTCTGGTTCGAGCCTGGCTCCACCTCTGGACCCCCACCCTCCCTCGCAATGACCATTGGGATCGCTCTGAAAACCCCTCATAGCAAACAATCATACAAACTAAAAAAACCTAAAATAAATAGACAAACAACAAAAAGTAGAGCTTGAAATCTGACAGGAAAGAGCTGGCATGGATTGGCTAATGCCTCGCTGGGTAGGACACAAAGATTAGTCACTCCTTACCATGGTGTTGGGGACTTTCCTGCACACCCCCCCCCCAAAAAAAAAAATGTTCTGCACCTTAACTGCTGACAAATGTCTTGTTAGAGTTACAAGCCAGTCTAGATTATCCTAAAATCTGCCAAGATCAGCAAAATTATACTTCAACACAACAAATGGCTAAATACTAAAATGAAATAGACACGAGACAGCTGAATGGTACCTTATAGCCATTTTAAGGTATATAGCAGCTGGTCCTGTGTATGAACTAAAATTGAAATGTCAATGAGATAATCATAGGTTGTGGTTAAGAACTTGCTTCTTTTTTTTTTTTTTTTTTTTTTTGTTTTATTTTGTTTTTTTTAACATACTGGTTACGCAAAACCTTGTCAATTCCATAATGTTACAAATTGCTGTTAATGTTATATTGAGAGTCTTAATTGACTGGGATGATATGCTACCAGCTCTGACTTTGGACCAGAAATGGTCTCCCCAACAAACTGTTCAACCCATCTGGACAATGAGTAGCTGGACTCTATGCTGGGTATATGTTTGCAAGGAAAGAATCTTGATGGAATTTGAACTGTAATACTGCATCAAGGTGGAGGAATCCACCAGGGGGGAGGGGTGTGGGGAGGGGTGGGGGGATTCCCAGAGCATATGAAACTGTCACATAATGCATAATAATTAATAAAAAAAAATTAAAAAAAATATTTTGTTTATGGAATTCATAGAAGCCAAGTGTCAGTCTTGGCATTTATACTTCTTGTGAAAATGAGTTGCCAACTACATAAAATGTTTTTTCCCAGGCATATTACGTTCACTGGATCAGTGAACTGGGATTAATTTTGGTCAGCAACAACTTAGTGTTCATTCCAACCTATCCTGTGGTAATCCCTTCCCGTATATAAGCTTGTCCGTGATTAAGAACTGATGCAGGCCTATAAGCGGGAGGATTTTAATACTTTCATGGTGATAGCAGAGAGTAATTGACATGGTTTTGAGTGTGCCCTTCCTATAGAAAGAGACTGCTGGGCACTCTTGCCAGCTTAAACTGGGCTTCCTTGTTTTTATTCTGATGGTTACTTTCTTGATGAATCCGTACACAGCTCAGGTAATGGAAAACAATAGACATATTGCTGGGTTCTGGAGAGCTGTGTGGGTGAGATTCATTAGCCAACAGAAGAATGTTTTTGATGAATTCTTAATGTTAGAGCCACTGATTGCAGTTCCCCAGTTCTGTAGGTGCATGAGAAATGTAAACCCTGAAACAGAGCTTCATAGACGGTCCTCTGCTTGATTTTCTCACCAGGATATGAAGATTGCTCTCATTTCCAAATCTCATTAGGTCTCCTGGCCAGAATTTGGTCATTCTATCCTGTTGACTAGGCTTTTCTGGTTCTTAGCATTAATTTCTTTGGTTCCTTGCAACAAGTTTAGCAGCTGAATGGTTGCAGAAGGCAAAGCCCACAGGCAGAACAAGCCGGTCAATTTTCATGCATTTTATCCATTTGTAACTGGCTGGAGCCAATCGCTTCTTCCTTTTCTCTTCTTCCCCTTGGGGGCTCCATCCTCAACATTCAGGTGTCCTTTGTGGCCTCCTTTCTGCAGATTGTTTTCCTCATTTCTGTGTCATTAATGTCTGAAGAGGCAGTGCTGTTCTCCCTAAGCGTATAGAATCCACTGGGGTCACCGTGGATTCTTTCATGGAGTAGGAAGTAGAACTGGCTAAAACTAGACTGTTACCTTTCCCACACCCTTTTATCTTAAATAACCAATCATTATCATGCTCATCATGTGAGCCACCAAATGTCTCTTTGTGATGCAAGAATGATCATCTTTTTTCTGCCTACTTAAATATCTCCTATTTATCTACCAATAAAGATCAAAGTATTTGGAATGATATCGAATGCTTATCTCAGGACCACTTCCAGTTTAATTGAGTACTGCCAGTATTTACTGCTGCACAGGATAAATAAAAGATACTCCACAAACAAAATAACAATAATAATCCACTCTCAACCATGCGTATCCCTAGAAAATCTTGTCCTCTTCGCCTCTGGGACTTCCATTTCCCCTGACATTTTCCTTTCTCCCCATCTACTTAACCTTCAAAACAACTTCAGAAGATCTCCCAGCAACAAGTAGCACCTAGCTCTTCTCCAACAGAACATCCTTCCTCTGGATTCCCCCAGCACTGCTGGGACATTTGGGTTGTATTGAAGTGAAATTCACCTGCTTCCTGGAGCCTAGGAGAGCATCTGTTTAATCCCTTTGGTGAAGCAATCTTAGAGCATCAGCAGTTTCAGGGTGAGTAGATGCTTTTGAATGAAGTTGTATATTTACATCCATTTTCCTTCATCTTTGGAAAGATACATGTGTCAGGAAGCCTTTAGTGTAGTTACATGAAGTGTGAACTCTTAGCTGGTAGTGATCATGTCTCTTCCACCCCAGGAAGGCACTGCCAAGGCTGTCATCATACTGACCTTGGAGTGTGTGAGAAAAAATGTATGCCTTTACTACTGGTCTGCGTGATCCCAGGTCCTGCAGAGTTTCTATAAGGGGTGCTGCTTTATATGGTTCTGTCTTCCTTCTCCATTATTGTGATTCTCCTTGTAGGAAATGGCTCCATTTTCCTCAAATATCATAACATACAAATTTCTTTATGGTGTAGACCCATATTTAATCTCAAAAAAGTAAATCTTCAAGAGTTCATATTGTGTACATATATGAAGGCACTTTGAAAGTTTTTTTTTTAAGATTTCTTTTTTATTATTGGAAAGGCAGACTTACAGACAGAAACAGAGACAGAAAGGTCTTCCGTGCACTGGTTCACCCTCTAAGTAGCCACATTAGCTGAAGCTGAGACGATCCAAGGCCAGGAAACAGGAGCTTCTTCTGGGTCTTCCACATTGGTGTAGGGTCCCAAGGCTTTAGGCCATGCTTTACTGCCTTCCCAGGCCACAGGCAGGGAGCTGAATGGGAAGTGAAGCAGCCAGGACTTGAACCGACATGCATATGGGATCCCAGCAGTTGTAAGGCGAAGATATACCACTAGGCCACTGCGTCAGATCCTGGCACATCAAAATTTTGTGAGCAATGCATCTTATCCTTGATTTCATTTATCCAAAAGTATTTTGAAAAGCTGTCATGTGCATAACACAATATATATACAACTATGCATCTCAGATTTATTCATCTTCATATACATATGTATTGAAATCTTGAAAAGATTGCAGCAGTCTAAATGTTCTTTATTAAATAGAGCATAAGCACTAGGCTGCCTAGCTATTTTTCACCATAGATTTAACTCTTAGAAATAGTTTTCAATGATATTGAACAATGTTGAATAAGTTTTGTTGCCTTTCTTCTTTATAAAAATAAGAAAATTTGTAAGTTAGAATTTCTATAAGATGAAAAATGTTATGCCTTATATTGCTTCCTAAAACTCCAATTTAAGTCACAACAAGCACATTTAAAGTAGATACCTTGATTTTTAAAACCACACACACATTAAAGAGCAAGTCTGTGTAATTTTTATTCCTGTTTTTTCCTCATATTCTGCTTTCTGCTTCCAAAGACACAACTAATTGCTACAAGTAGGACTTTCCTTTTGACCTCCAACAGATATTTTACTCAGTGGTAGTTCAGTGACTTCGGAAACTTGCTCTCTGAGAGATGGGTAGGTCTTATAAATAAATAGACTTGAACGCTGTGAGATTGGGGGAGGGCATCTGTGTACGGTTGGATTTTTATCAGTTTTATGACTTTTTTATTATCTCCTACTTTCTTGTTTTCCCAGTGGTATTTGCTTTAGGAACTTTTATGATTTGTTCTGAGATGTACTTAAAAATTGACCATTTCTTTCTTCTTTGAAGATTTATTTAGTTTTTTATTGGAGAGGCAGATATACAGAGGGGGGAGAGACAGAGAGGAAGAACTTCTGACTGATTGTTCACTCCCCAAGCTGCTGCAATGACTGGAGCTGAGCCAGTCTGAAACCAGGAGCCTGGAGCTTGTTCTGGGTCTCCCACGTGGTTCAGGGTCCCAAGGCTTTGGGATGACCTTGACTGCTTTCCTAGGCTGTAAGCAGGGAGCTGGATGGGAAGTGGGCCTACCGGGATTAGAACCAGTGCCTGTATGGGTTCCCAGCATGTTCAATGTGAGAATTTTAGCTGCTAGGCTATCATGCCAAGCCCTGCTTATTTTTTACAATGGGACATTGATGTTTGCGAAAAATCTCTGCATGGTTGACTTGTTTTTAGAATTATCGTGAGCTCTACTTATTTTCAGATAAAGATATCTTTGAACATTTTGTGTTGAACGGGGTCCCCTGCTTGTCTACCCTCTGTGATTTTCTTTAGGCTGGCTTGAATTTGAGTGACCATGAATGTTTTCCCCATATTCCGCAGAGTGACTATTTCTCATTCATTCTTAAGCACAGACATGTACCAATCTTGCAAGAAATTGAGATGATGTTAATAGTAAACTAATTGTTCAAGAGGCTTATTGCAGAATTGTCCATACTAATTGTGCCTAGGATGAATAAAAATATGCTGCAACATTATTTTCTTTGCTGGAAAAAAGTCAGTGACTGTCCTTGCTAATTGTGAGGTACATGTGACCAAAGTACAGTGGTTTCCTGTTAAGGAGCATTTGGCATTTCTTCTGAAGAGGTGAAATTATAATACTGGTTAAAAATAGACAAAGCAGATAAATTAAAAAAAAAGTTGGGCATGTATCAATTAAGCTGGTGGTAGGCAAACACGCGGATACAATTTTTAAAGCCGTAATGTAGGCTCTTCAAGCCCACTTGCAGAGACCTCACCTGCAGCCAGTGGCCAATTTTTGCCGTGTTGAAAGACCAACTATTATTGTGGGAGTAATTTAGTTTCCTACAGCTGCAGCTGTACCTAAGCTATTTTATTTCTGTCTCTTTCTTCATGTTGCACAGACCATAATTTCCTGTATCATATTGAAAGTCACCCAATGGTAGAGAAGAAAATAAGAATGGATGTTTGTCATATTACTCATGTTCCTACAGTAGAAAAAGATGAAGACAATGACATTAATGTAGGAAATATACTTTTATTCTGAAAGAAGATAAAGTACAGTTTTGTTTTGAATTCACAATATAAGCTAGGATGGTTATCTTTTTGTGTCTATAGGTTAGCAGATGATACTATTATCCAACCCTAAGCATTTGTACCCAATGTGTTGAATGTAAAATGCTTCCTTTTTAGCTTTGCATGCAATAGTATTAATTAAATTCAAATGCTACACTTTGAACATTTAGCTAAATATTGAAGTTTGAATTCTCTGCTCCAATCCCATTAGTAGTGATTAGTCATCACAAGTGCATTTCTAATGCATGCATGTCTAAACATGATTCTGAAAAGCATCTTGTGCAAGGTTGATTGCTTTTGTGTCCGGTTTTTGTCTTCCCTGGCCATCTTCTTCAGACATCGTAATTAAGTGGGCACCTCGTGATGCAGCATGCACACACTGCTTGTACTCAGCAAATTAACACTGCAGATATTGTCTGGAAGTTGAGAGGACAGATACTTGTGAGATAATGAAGGGCTGGAACTCAATTTACAGAAAGTCATATTCATACCGTGGGGGTTTTCTTTTTCTAACATTCTGTAAGTTTCTAAACAAATTTCTGGCATTTTGAAATGTTTTGACAGTCCTTCATTTGTACAAAGCTTGTGTGTAACAGTCCCATTGACTTGTTTTTGTTTAGTCTGTTTTTTTATGTGATCATTTTTACCTCCATTGAATTGGTGGAAAGTAATTTAACAGCTTTTTCAAGACTCTAGCTGGCACAAGAAAACTCTCAGTTCAGCCAGAAATTTTGCTATGGCCTAATTTTCACATTGCAATGAGCATAAAATTTGCATCTAGTTTTATTTTTCACTCTGTATTGGTTATTTATGGAATGCAAAATTAAATGTAGCTGAGTGTTAATTAACCAAGACGATCATAATCATCAGTGCAATCTATAGAGTAAACCTGTTAAGTTCACAGACCTGAGGGTAAATTCAGGACCTGAGGGTAAAGTGTCATGTTTTGGAACAGTATCATTGAGTTTGGGCTCCACAGAAATTATGCATTTCAGCATTTGGAATTCAAGTGTTGACAGAGATGTTTTTCTTTTTTCAGGCAATTACGAAGGTCTTCTTTGTTGTCTCAAAAGATTGACAAAAGTTTGTTGACATGGAAAGTAATTCAGCTCAGTATCAATATTTCTGGGTGGACTACCAGTTAATATGGACAGTGGTATCTTTACAAAGATATATTTTTAAGAAGATTATCTTCATTTTATGGATATCAGCATATTTGAATGAAAAGTTGAGCTTTACAATGATGTATATTTTTTCTAAAGGGAAATATGGCTTTTCTAAACACCTCAGAGAAAATCTTTTCTACCTGGCTTTTTATTCTTGATTTGGCAAAACACGTTTAGTGCAATTAGACATTTATCTCGATTTTTTTCCTCCGTAGGGATGGGAAATCCACAAGAATGATCTACATTGCTACCTGTAAAGAGCTGTAATAATGAGATTTTTACCTGATTTGCAAAGGCTGACATAGTTTGGTGGATACTGCCAATAACCTAGGAAACCCTTGGGTCAAATGCAGTGGCTTCTTTGCTTTGGAGTGACAGGTGGCATGAACTCAGGAGTATTTCCTTACCACAAGTTCCATGGGGAAATGAATGGCGTAGAAAGGCTCTCTGCATCCATCAGTTTATGGTACAACTGAGAAGACCTGAGATTATAAAACCCCAATATTTTACAGTAGACTGTATGGAAATCTGATCAACCTTTGCCCGTTAGGAAATATTGCCTTTATTTTCTAAGGCCATTTACCATTCAAAAATACCCTTTGAAAGGTTAAGACAGACCAAGATCTGACTTAAGATGTGCAGAAACATCTGGGAAATTGTCTGGCGGTAGCGGAGAGCTGGTTCTAGGATACTGCTTCCATGGTAGCTGCAGAGTTCTCCTGTCAGGGGAAGGATAGCTGTTTGGGCCGTTAATGCTATCAGGATTTCAGCGTTGGATTAGGTCCTGTCCTAGAGCCTGTGGGTCAAAGAGGTGGAGATTAGGGCATTATTAAGGACTGAGTGAGTCTTGAGTCCGGACCATACATGAAATCATAGCATGCGAGACGTGCAGTGTGTGAGATGTTCACCAGGCATGTGGGACTAGAATTTGAGAACTTCACCTGTTCAATTTGCATGTGAGAGTGACTGTTTTTGATTGCAGACATTGATTTTGGGGATAATTTGATGAAAAATGTAGTAATATGAAAATTTGATTTTGCTGTGTAAACCTAACATTAATTGTAGTAATTTCTGTTCACAACTTAGCATTTATCTCTAATTACCATGCTGTACAGTAATTATTCATAGTACCACATAAGAGTCAGATCAATGTTTTTATGTTACATTGATTATAATATTAAAATCTCTTTGTGTGTGATGTTGCCTTTACTTGGATATATTTCTGCTAACACTGCAGAGCTCCCTGCTTGTGTTTTACAGTATTGGTTTTTTTCTTTCAATGGGTGGAGAGACCGATTTACATCTGGGAAACCAGATTTGCAGTCAGTTTTCATGAGAGTCATTGTGGTAGTGGAATCCTCATTTCTTAATGTACATTGATAAGGCATAGTATTAGCATTGAAAGTTTAAGACTTTGGTCTAGCAGCTAATTATATAATGTTCTTTTTTTGCCACTTTTGTTATTAGCAGAGTATGATCTTATTGAACTCTTAGTAATAGAATGCCTGCCATTATGTCAGTCAAGCAGAGGTATACACAATATTCCTGATACTGTATAAAGCAATTGATTTTGTGTTGGAAGTTGAATAGAGAAATTTCTTCTGTTCTTGGTTTTTGAATTAGTACTCAGCTTTCCCTTCTGCATTTGTACCTGTCTACACAATGTTAACACGATGCACTTTGCTTTAAAATATATGAGATTATCATGTAGTAAAACAGCAAGGGATCATGCCAGGGTAAATGGAGCCCCAGTAAGCATCAGGTCTGGAGGATAGTGCTTTTATCACCAACAGGAACTGGCAAGCATCTTTCTGTTCCCCAAATACTTATCAACTGTCTACCGTGTGGGGAATCCAGTTGTGTCTTCAACAACTG
The DNA here is from genome assembly GCF_030435755.1 of Ochotona princeps. Taxonomy (NCBI): domain Eukaryota; kingdom Metazoa; phylum Chordata; class Mammalia; order Lagomorpha; family Ochotonidae; genus Ochotona; species Ochotona princeps. Next base: position 11,825,519 of record NC_080843.1, on the reverse strand, counting down.
GATTTCACCTAAAATAAAATTAGAGGTTTATAAGGGTGAACGTGAAACATTGGCACTTTCATTACTTCCAGTGCACTTTTGAAACAAAGTGTTAAAATTGAGATAATTCAAAACTTGTTGAAAATCAGTGTGAACATTTTATTCAGATTCAGGTTATCCACTGGACTTTTGGTCAGTGGCAAACTCTTTAATGCTGGCTTTCTAATAGAAACAGAAAACTTGGGCTTTTTTGATGCTAACTGCACAGTGGAGTTACTGTATAAAAATGTCTGAGTATCTTTTAAACACTGATAGCTAACCCTTGGCCTCTAGAGTTCAATATTCACAATCCCCAGGTTGTTTCTGGTACAGTGATAAGAGTGATGAAACTATTATGCTATCTTTTGTGCAAGAGGCAATTTCACTGAAATGTTTTTATTATTATGGGTCTGTTTAGTTGAATTCAGAGACTTTAATGTAGAAATCTTGAATCTTTTGATGAAGTTTTGAAGAATAGATTTATTTTGTCTATCTTTAGCCAGGGTATAATGAATACAGCCAAGTACTCTGGGTAGAGAATGCTGTGTAATGTTGGAGACCAGATTACAAGGATTCCCATAAACAAACACATAAATGAATATTTGAGACGTAGGGGAAATGAGTGGTGTCCATCTGCAAGCTCACTCACTAAATGCCTATAATGACCCAGACTCGGCCCAGTCCTAGGCAGAAACTGGGAACTCAAACTGCAAACTGCGTGTCCCAAATGGGGGACAGCGACCCAGCTACTTAAGCCATCATCTAAGGTTTCCCAGGTGTCTGATGGCAGAGATTGGAAAGGGAAACCAAAGCTTAGGCTCCAACCGAGGCAGCTGGGGTGTGGGGCTCCTAACCTGCATCTTACTCTTTGGTTAAGTGCCTGGCCCATATATTATCTTTGGACCTCGTTTTCCCACAAACTTTTGAAATGCTATCATATTATTGGGGTTTCTGCAAAGACTTTTCTCCACTATTGAAAGTGGTAATTTAAATTGAGGCTTTCTTGGTTTAATTTTCTTTTGCCAATAAACTCATATGAAATTTAGAAACTTATATCTAATTTGAAGTAAATCACAGATTTTGCTGTATAATCTTCGATGTGCTTTTCCTTTCTCATGTTGTGTTTGATTGCTGTTTGGAGTTTCTTTTTTGAAAATGTGGCCATTGTGGGGGCTGCATCATGGCATAGGAGATTCAGACGAGATCAGGCGCGTTCAGGGTGGTATGGCCGTAGACGGCATAGTAGATTCAGCCTCTTCCAGCCATGCATACCTTGTGTCTAATTCAAGTCTCAGTGGATTTGCTCCTAATACAGCTCCCTGCCAACGCACCTGGAAAAGCAAAGTGGCTTGAGTCCTTTGATTTCATCAAGCACTTAAGGGACCCAGATAAAGCTGTTGGTTCTTCTCTTGGCCTTACCTAGCCCTGGATGTTATAACATTCAGGGAAGTAACGCACAATTCATCTCTCTCTGTCTCCTCTCTCTCTCTCTGTTTCTCTCTCACTGTCTCCCTAACTCTGCCTTTCCAATAAATATATCTTTAAAAATGTGGGGGCATTGTGGTGATAGTATAAGCCAATTTTCTGCCTACAGTGTTGGCATCCCATGTGGGTGTAGGTTCATGTCCCGGTTGCTCTACTTCCAGTCCATCTCCATGGTTATGGCGTAGGAAATCAGCAGAGGACAGCTGAAGTCCTTGAGCCCAAGTACCCATGTGGGAGACTGGGGAGTGTTCCCGGCTCCTGGTTTCAGATAGGCTCAGCTCTAGCCATTGCAGTAGTTTGGGGAGTGAGCCATCAATGCAAGATCTTTCTCTCTGTCTTTCCTTCTCTTTCTGCAAAATCGACTTTTCAAATAAAAATTAACAATATTTGAAAGAAAACGAAATGTAGCCATCTTATGTATTTATAATGTTTATATGGATGAAAATTAATCCTTTCTTTTGAATTATTATAATAATCCTTAGTACGTTAGATGATTTTTCAGTTCTTAAAAATTTTTAAATTCACACATAAAACTACTTATTTCTGGGATAATAGTGTTTTGATGCATGCATATGTTTTGTAACATTTATATATACAATTCATATGACTTCAAATTTTGTAAATTATGTGAAAGCTGATTACAATCAGCTGAATGCCAGTGGTTAGGGACCCTGGCCTTAGTTTGCCCTCCCTCTGAAGTTTATTCCTGAGATCCAAGACATTCTTTTCGTAGGAATATTTTCTCATTGGCTCAGGTTGACAGTCATCTTTAGAATACTACATTTAAGTGGTTATCTTTGCAAAAAGACTTAATATCACAGACACAGGATCCCAGGACAGATCTCTGTAAATTATGCCTCAGCATCACATCTTTTCTGTTTACTTGCCACTTCCGACTGTTCAGGTGGCAGAATGAGAAAATTGTTATTTGCTTGGTGACCATTTGGCAGTTACCTAAATGTGATGCACAAAGTGAACATGTAAATAGTGTTTCAGAAACGGAGGCATTTGGGTCCTTGCTGGTTATGGTATAGGTACGAGACATTTGAATGGAATTGCTTCTTAATTACCGAACTCTCTTTGATAGCCATGAAGAAAAATTGAATTGGACAGTATTGATTTCAGGCATTTCTGCTCCTCTTTAGGGATATTCCGAGCTGGCAAAACACATAGAGATGGGAAGACAAGACTGCTTCCTTTGCCCTCTGCTGAGTTTGATCAATAGGAGCCTATTTCTGTATCAAGGAGAAGTGCTCTGTTAATTTAGGCTTGGAAATTTCATCATTAGATACTCTTGAGTAAGAAGATTTAGAATATTTTACCTAAGATATAAATTACCTATAGGCATTTCTTGCAGTAAAACTTGTTCATCTTCTTTTTTTGAAATTTTAATGTGTCAAGCATTGCTTTGAGTTTTCTTTTTTGTTCAGTAGGAATACTAAGAGGATCTTAACAAGTAGCTGCTGGGTAAGATGCCTGTTCTCTGCCTTTAAATAACTTCCCCGTCACTCCACCAGTAGTATTGCATGTACTTTCAGGAGCTGCCAGTAATTCAAAAAAGAAAAACATGCAAAATATACCAGAACCATTTTACCTTCGAGCACGGTAGTGATTCTTTGCTTTGATCAGTAACCCAGAGAGCATATTTGTGTTTTACTTTCTTATACTGTGTTCTTATCTTTATTCATTCATAAAACATGTCCTGACAATGGGGTCCTGACAATGATCAAAGTTAACGGGTTGCTAACCTGGGCTTTGAATACACTGGATATGGGGAATGGATGCCACATTGTTTTAGTGGTTTGAGCATTTATTCAAAGAATCCTATTTGTGCCAATACAATGATGTCAGACAAAGGGACTAACGGATGATGCTTCCATCTTCGAATAAAATACCCACGGAAATTTTTCTGCGCTTTTTTTCATTTTTTTTTCTCACAGTTCTTCTAATGGAGATATTTTTTTGAAAGTGGAGATTAAGTTCAGAGTCACTCACAGGGGTAGGGAGCAACTGATACAGAAAAAAAAAAAAAAACCTTGGCTGGCAGCTGCATTTCTTAGCCAAGGTGCTCCGGCTCTGATTTGATTTTCTTTTCAGCGTTTGGAAAAGATTCTACGAGACTGTCCTGTCTAATCTGCTACATTTGTCAGGTTCTCAAGTCATACAAAAAAATGATCTTTGAATTGCAGTTTGAGACTTGAAATTCCCGGATCATATTTCCATTTCCTGTACACACATTCTAAGGGAGCTGGGACGTTACTAAAACCATGAGGGAGCTGGAGGCTGCTGTAGACACTGATCAAAATGAGGATCTTTGTAAGAAGGAGGCGATGTGAAAATGGGGAGGGCAGCCTTCATTCTTAACTTGTCCTGGCAAGGACAGACCGCCAGGAATCACCGTGAAATGGTGATTTACACTCATTCGTTATTTACTAATTTCATCGTAAGTAAGAGAAAAAAATACATTTCTGAAGGAGTTTATCAAGGTAAGGGAAAAATAAACATGCTTTCTCTTGTTCAGAACCCATAAGATGAATGGTCTTTAAAAACAAAGCAAGATCATCATGGAGATGCATGTACTGAACATTGTGTTGTTGCTTTGGGGAGATCCAAATAGACTGTGAAAGTCCTGTTGGTTCCATGGTAGAACAGCAAGCAATGGGGAGAAATACTGAGTCAATCAGAAAATATAGGCACCAATCTAAATAGGTCTGTTACTACCACATATGTCAGGGTGGGCTTGCAGTTTTTTAATGAAAATGAATGCTGGTATTTTTACACTGTGTTGCAGTGTGTTTACTCCGACCTATTCAAATGACGCAGAAGGGCACTTTTCATTTTTCCTGTTGCTGTTCATTCGTTGTTGCTGAGATCGCATAGTCTAAGCTCTTGGCACTTGAATAGAGGCAGTTCCTTTGGAGAGTGGTGTCCTCCAAGCTGTACTAACCTTGATCAGCATTCACATTTGCTTTGAAATCTTCAGAATGATAAATTGAATAATGGTATAATTAAGATCTGCTTTAATTAACTGGCTACAGTGTATGCATATATTTGTAAGCCACCTTTTAAAATTCAATGTTTGAAAGTTGCAGGAGTGATTTGAAGTTTGACCTGAGAAACATTTTGAAAGGTTATTTTGCCCGATTCCCCCTGGAAGTGTAATGATGATTAATGAGCAAATTGGTTTACTTGAAATGCTTTTGAGGAGTTAAATTCGCTACATTACAATTATTAAAGCAAAGAGTCGCATTAGAATCTTTTATTTGGAGCTCAAGTTAGAACTCAAATATTATACATGACACAACAGCCAAAAATAATTTCTTTGAAGGGTGTTGCTTTTCTCTAGAGTTGAAGCATTCTACTACCTGTTTTTAACCCAACGACTATACCATGGTTAAGGTTTGAGACAGGCTTCAGACCATCGTGCAGTGACCAGGAACTGAACAGATCAAATAAGTGCACCTTATGAAATGTAGTAAGTGCTTGGGATTCTGCTTGTCCTTTAGGTTTTACATAGAGGGAAACAGTTCTTTCTCACTGTATTGTGAAGTGATGTCTTGGGTTTTTCCTTTTCAGAGTTCATGCATTTTAGGTAGGGCTTCATAATGTTTTTTTTTTAAGATTTATTTATGTTTATTACAAAGTCAGATATACAGAGAGGAGGAGAGATATAGAGGAAGATCTTCCATCCAGTGATTCACTCCCCAAGTGAGCGCAACGGCCAGTGCTGTGCCAGTCAGGAGCCAGGAGCCAGGAACATCCTCCAGGTCTCCCACACGAGTGCAGGATCCAAAAGCATTGGGCCGTCCTCGACTGCTTTCCCAGGCCACAAGCAGGGAGCTGGATGGGAAGTGGAGCAGCCGGGATTAGAACCGGCACCCATGTGGGATCCCTGTGCATTCAAGGTGAGGATTTTAGCTGCTAGGCCACAGCACTGGGCCCAGATTTCATAATGTTTTGTAAATATGTATGTAGTTGGTTTGTTCTCTTGAAATATTTAGGTTTAGGTGGCATCTTGGTGTTTTACACTTGATCTTAGCCAAAAAGCCGAGCAGTGATTAAACTAGAGATTTCCAGGTCAAATCTGCTCAGGGCCTGATCCAAATACCCTTGAAAACTAGATAGAATCAGTTATTGAAGGAGTGTTTGTTTCTCTTTAGAGAAATATGTATGCATTGGGATGTAGTTTTCATAATTTTATACGTGATAGTAAATTGTGAATCTTCAAAGCCCTTATTAGTTTTAACAATTAGCTCATTTGAGTCTAAATTCTGCTGGTCTACATGTTTCAGTTAAGGAAGTTGGCAGGTAACTATGTATTCTGAGCAGTCTCACAGATGTACAGTATAAAGACTAGATGCTGGGAAGCAAAGTCACATTACAGTACAGTGAAGAAAGTAGGTCAACCATTTGAAACATGTAAATAAAACTATAAAGCATGACACTGGATATTCTACCTCTACCCATAGCAAGCACATCATGATACAGTAAAATAGCAGAAAGTTAATCTTATTGTTACCAAGGGCCTATACTACTTGTTAATCATTTAGGGGAAATTAGCGAGAGTAGGGGAAGAGGAATTGAAGGAAGGAAGGGGAGAGAGAGCGAAAAACCCCTATACCTACAAAAGTGTACTGTAGTAAATATAAATCTATGGGGAAAAAAGAATTTGGAAGGAAGAAAGGTGTATCAGGGTCCTTTGCTACAGAACTGTCTGAATCCCTGTCAGCAGTGAAGTTCACAGCATATTGTCATGAAGCATAACTTTGTTTAGATTGTGCATTTTAGCCGGGTACCTGTTGCCAAAAACAAGCTGCCTGGGGGCAGAATCGGGACATGCCTTATCAGTGCTATGGAACAGTACTCTGTAGGCTTTTAATTATCTGAAATTTACATAAGCAACTCCACAAAATGGGCGATATATCCAATTAAATGACAGTAAATTTACTTTGCTGCAGAATTCAATAATTTACATCTTGGTTTCCCGCATTGCATTAATTACTGAGTTGGTAGCAGATGAAAAAACATCTGGATAAAATTTAACCTGCATATATTCAAATTAACTGCAGTGACGGATTTATTTGTGTCATGATTCATTTATTCAGTATACTTACGGGCCAAATATTGGTGAGATGACACGTAAACAGATAGGAGTGGCTTTGTCTGCTTAACAAACAGACAGTTTTGCAGGGTTGATGAACATGTGAGTAAAAATGGCCCTGTATTGTGATAAGGACAATGCCAAAGTATGTAAATTTCACTTGTATTCCTTTGTTCCTTTAATAAGTATTTCTCAAATGTCCACTGTATGCCAGAGACGCGGTAATGGATCTGAGCACATAGTTTTTCACAAGTACAACAGGTCCAGTTGTTCAGTGAACATGGTCACTAGGAAATCCATCTCTGGAAGCATGAAAGGCTATCTGATTACAGTAACTCCGGGCTGGTGAAAAAGCTGTCTTAAAAATCTTATCAATATTGTGGAGTTAATATAAAATGAATGAATCTGACAAACACAAAACTGAAGCAAGATCTGGAATTCTGAAAAGTGGATAATAACCTCTAAAGCTGGCTTTCACCTGAGGTTCATGCCAATCCAGAACACACGCCCTTTGATATCAGGGCCAAGTAGTTCTGCTAGAGTTGGGCAACTATGAATGCTAATGCTACTCAGACTAGGACAAGAAAAATAGATCAATCCCAAATGTACTGTAGGAGGCAAACATAAACTTGATGGAGAAGCCTCACAAGAATTTTGGCAGTGAGAGACAAATAGAATTAAAACTGCCCTCATGAATTCAGAAACAAATATCCAATCAAGCTATCAGCACAAAGAAAATAGATACATCTAAGAAAGTGTGAAATAACTAAGTAGCATTAGTTATCTCAGCAATGCCAGTTTGATTTTTTTTTAATTAGGAAATAGTTTAGCCTGATGTATCACATGAAATGCTTGAAGCAAATTTTAAAAACTCTATGGAAGGAGGAAAAAATTGGTATATTTCAGACTTTAAATCATACATGTAAGTTACATTGAGCTTCTTCTCTTGATTTCACAATAACATGAGAGTTGAGTTGTATTTAGCAAGTGTTTTCTGTGACCTGAGAATCTACTGTATCATTAAATTCCTTTGTAAAAGACTGATTCTTGGCCAACTAGGAAAATAATGAATGAAGCATAATGAGGTTGGTAAAAGAAATCTATACAAAATCTAAAGCTAGTTTAAACCTGAAGATAAAATAGTGAAAAGATTTTTTTAAAGTTTAAAGCATTTAAAAAATATTTATATAATGTGAATGGATTTATGTATATTACAATACAGATTTATAAGATAGTGATACTTCCCACCCTAACCTCCAGGTTACAAGCAAGTTAAAAAAAGGCTGCTAGCACCATTGTATTGGAGGTTTTAGGCAATGAAATGTGGCAAAGAGAAATAATAAGATGATGAAAGAAAATTTTTTGTGGAATGATGATCTCTAGAAATCACAAAATCATCTATAAATAAATGACTAGACTTAAGAAGACAGCTTACCAAGTTGATGAATGTATCATCAATACATAAAACCAATTTGTATTTCTAGAGTCCAACATTAAGAAGTTAGTGTGGCCCCACTGTGGTAGCCTAGTGGCTAAAGTCCTTGCCTTGCATGCACTGGGATCCCATATGTTCCAGAGGCCCCACTTCCCATCCAGATTCCTGCTTGTGGCCTGGGAAAGCAGTTGAGGATGGACCAAAACCTTGGGAACCTGAACCCACGAAACCCAAAGGAAGCTCTTGGCTCCTGGCTTCAGGCTTCAGATCAGCTCAGCTCCAGCCATCATGGCCTCTTGGGGAGTGAATCAGCGGATGGAAGATCTTCCTCTCTGTATATCTGGCTTTCCAATTAAAATAAATAAATAAATAATACAAATAAATAAAAGAAATTAGTGTAACAACATATACAAGGAAATGAGAAATAAATGTAACAAAGATTTTGTAATTCGGTTTTCCCATTTAGGTATGAGATCAGACAAGTAGAACTAGGGTGAACTGGCACGGTAGGTTAAGATTAACACTGGCATCCTTTTTCAGATCCTGGCTTTCTCATTCCTACTCAACTTCCTGCTAATATGTGGCCTACTGCTGGTGTTACTGACATTTGGGAAGTTTACCAGCAGATGGAACATTCCCTTTGCCCCTCCCTCCTCCACCCCATCTATTTTGACATTTCAAATAAACAAATGAATACATCATTTAAAAAATGAGGGAACATATGTATAATTTTTAAAAAACATTTATTTATTATTTATTACAAAGTCAGATATACAGAGAGGAGGTGAAATAGAGAGGAAGATCTTCCGTCCGATGATTCACTCTCCAAGTGAGCGCAATGGCCAGTGCTGTGCCGATCCGAAGCCAGGAGCCAGGTACATCCTACAGGTCTCCCACACGGGTACAGGATCCCAAGGCTTTGGGCTGTCCTTGACTGCTTTTCCAGGCCACAAGCAGGGAGCTGGATGGGAAGTGGAGCTGCTGGGATTAGAACCGGCACCCACATGGGATCCCAGTGTGTTCAAGGCGAGGACTTTAGCCGCTAGGCCATGCCGCCGGGCCCATAACATATGTATAATTTTTTTTAATTTGTTGAAGAAAAGCTGTAATAATTCTAAATAAATGAAGAACTGTGTTGCATTCCTAGTAATGCAGATGTTAAGTTCTTACAAATTGATTTATGGATTGAATGCAAATTTAATGAAAAGCTTGGCAGAATAGTATGAATTTGTGTAACTAGGCAAGCTGTTTCTAAAATGTATTTTTGAAAGGAAAGAGTAAAGATTACCTAAAATTCATAGGAAAAAGAATAAAGTAAGAGAAGTCCTGCCAAATAATCAGGGCTAAGTCAAGCTTCCAGATTATACCAGGTGGGAGTTAGACACAATGGTGGTGCAAAATGTGTGAGTAAAATACCCAGGCAAATATAAACTTAAGAGTGTAGAGACAGCCTTATAACACAGAGGTAAGTGGACTTGGAAATGACGCTAGAACAATCAATCAACCTTTTGATAAAAGTGAACATAAGTGTCCCCTTCCATACCCAAAGCACATTACAAGTATTTAAAATTTAAATGTGAAAGAGAAAACTGTAAAATGTTTTGAAAAAAATTTGCAAGATTCTTGTTTTGTGACCATGGCATTGAAAGAGTTTTCTTGAACAAGGCACAGAAAAGGCAAAACACAACAATGCTAACTACTTAGTAAGAATCAAAGCTGACCATAGTGAAATTAATTTTTTTAATGAAAGCACATTCTAAACAGAAGTCATGATTTTCCAAATCATGAAGACAAAAATGCAGTAGAATGAAGAAAGCATTAAAAGATTCAAGCAAATGATAAAATGTGAAATATTCAGCAGCAAAATGAGAATTAAAAGCGGAATGAGTTATTCTTTCCTACAGAAGTGCCCAAAATAGTGTAATACAAGTGTGACAGCAATGGCAAACCCTCACTTTGTGATTTATAAGGAAATTTATTCAGAGACTATCCTGGTTCAAAATGCTACTTTACATACTTTACATACTCTCTCCCCCCCCACATGTGTGCACACACATATATTACAGTACAAAAATGTTCCTACCATCATTGTTTGCAATCACTGAAATGTGAAGACAATTTAGATGTTCTCCATAGCAGGGCATGGAAGACAGTTATAAATAGGTAGATAATAGATCAATGATAGATAGATGATAGATAGGTAGATAGGTTATGAGGGGACAGATTTTTGTACCAATCACTGTGCCTTTTATGAAACAATCTCAGGCTTTGACCACTGTTGGCAACGCGCGCATCACTGTGTACCCTGAGTTGAGCTGAGGGACTAGGATTACAAAGAAGACAGCATGCACTGGGCCATTCGTGCAAAGAGAATGCCACTTTATTGAACTGCAGTCTGCCTTTTATGCTCTCTGGTTCCTCCCAGTATTTTTCCAATGCTTAAGCAGCTCCTAAGACCCCCAGGGGCATCTTGATAAATGGAAAGCAGGGAAGCAGGAACTTGCAGTTAAGCCAGGAACTAAATGTATCAGGCCAAGATTGTGCATCCTGTTGCCCCTTGAAAAACAAGCTAAGCTGTGGAGTTAACCCTTGGGAGACCCGGCCCTGCAGACCACCTGTTGGTAGGTAAAGTAATTGAAAGTGACAGGAGAGGATGGATCCTGAATTCTGATTGGGCAATTGTACGACTAATGATACCATTAATCATGACAATCTATTCAATCTTTGCCCTATTGTTTTATGCCACAGAAGATAGCTGTCCATCATCTCCAACATCCATAATAAATGTACTGTGATATTGATAAGACACATCAAGACACAGTACTCACACAGAAACACACATACAGAGAGATTCAATAGTTAGTACTACACACCTTGTAAGGGTGCAAAAGTTAGAAGTTGGATAACATTATTAGGTTGCAGATGCAGGTAGATATAACTTTTCTGAAAGAGATTTTTTATATTACTCAATAAATTTAGGCTTGCATATGACATATGGATCTAACAGTTCCTTTACCTGGTGGAATCCCTCAACAATTTTTGCTTATTGTACTAGAAATTATTTATAAAGTATGCTTGATAGTCAAACATGGAAATATCCCAGATTGCCCAAGAAGATCAGGGTCAAGATTTGGTGGAGTTTGCTCACTCAACAGGCTATCATGGAGGAAAAAAACCAAAAAGGCAGAAAAACAACTTTTACCTTAACATGGACAAATCTTTACAGAAATAAAGGAATAAAAAGAAATCAACCTCCAGTACTTATGATATATGATTTCCTTTATGTAAAGGTGAAAGGCAAAACTTTGAATGTGTTATTAAGAGCTTCCACTTATAGGTGGTAAAACAGACTCAGGAAGGTTAACCTCAGGCAGGGGGGGAGGATGGGGCTAGGATACTGGGGGGGATTGGATTAGGGTTGGAGCTAGAGCAGACGCTAAGGTGAGATACAGTGTTCTGCTTTTGAATCTGGCTGGTCTGAACAGGTGTAAACTTTTCTTAAAATTCTTCAAAAAGTTGGTATGTTTCATATACATTGGGATGTGTGATTGTGATACATTAGAGCTAAAACAACTTCAATAGTGAGTGATGGGAGAATGACTATTATGAGAGGGTATGGCTGTATAAATTAACTCAGTTGTAGGAATCAGTTTCCAATACCTGTGTATTTCAAAATGTCAAGTCACACACCCTAATATCTATGATGCCTATTTGTCTGTTATATCTGTATAAAACTTAAAAATAGTGTGCAAGTTTTCATATTCAACCATGCAGTGGTGGAAGAAGCTGTGTCACATGTGGAAGTTTCCTGGTGACATAAGAGGTTGGCACCCGCCCCCCCAAAGAGCTTCATTTTTCTAGACCTGTATACCTCCTACCTTGAAATGTCAGGAAGAAAATCAGAAGGGTGTAGAGTGGTACTGAAGCCAAAGCCTGGGAGCTGACTGCCATTGTTTCAGTCATCTCACTGTTACAGGTGTGAAGGCAGTTTCGTCTTCCTGAGTTCTACTGCAGTAGGTGCACCAGCTTCTCCATCATCTGCAAGTCCAGTCGAATAGACGGGGTTCATCTCTTTACGCATGTGCATCCCATGCTCCTTTCTCCCACATTTCAGGCTTTGATTGCTTTTACCAATTCTTGAGCTCTGTTTGCTCTAAGATGGGAGGTGTGTCTGCAGCGTCACCATTCGCTACCAGGACAACTCACGGGAATGCAGCATTAACTCTTGGCACTGTCCTTTGCTTGAATCCGTCCTGAGTCCTGATTCTCTTTAATTGGTCTCTTAGGAAAAGAGAAGGAAGATCATGCTGTAAAATGAAATATTTTTGGAATTCTCATTATTCTTTTATAATTGTGCCCCTGGTCACTTTTTATCTTTTCTTCAGTAGAGATTCTAGTAAAAATTAGAGGTCAGGCAGCGTTAGTGTATCAAGAACCTACCATATACAAAGCACTGTTCGTACTACCTGGATATAGCATCTGGTCCTTTTCCTTATAGAACTTGTTTTCTGAAAGGACAGATTGCTATATTAATCATTATTATTATTTAGCATGAGTGATTAAAATACCATTAATTTAGCATTTTCTGTATGATAACCTTTCTTTATGTGTTAAACTCATTTGATTCTTCAGTGGTTATTTTACTTGGCTATCATTTGGCACCACTTTGCAGTTGAAAAAAAATTCAGAAAGGGAAGTTAAATTGAATGTCCAAACCTTACCAATTATTAGAGGACACAGGATGAAATAAACCATACTATCCAATTGGACTAGTGTGTAGACTTGGCTTTTAGATTGTCAAGTGAAGCAGTAACTAGACAGCTGCAAGATCCGGGTCTAACAGAGGACAGACTCATCAGTGTCAACATTCCCACTGATGGGCAAAGGTGGCGCAACAGCCAAGTCCTCACCTGGGGCACCAGCATCCCCTACAAGAGTACCTGCATTGAGGTTTGCCCTCACTGTGGACTCTAAATTTGTGCCAGTGTGTACCTTGACAGGCAGGTGGCATGAGAGTTCATGTCCTTGCATCCGCATGGATAACCCAGGTTGAGTTCTGGATTCCTATTCTCAGCCCGTCTCAGTCAGTCCTGTCAACTGTGGACATTCAGGAGAATGAACCAAGGATAAAAAAAAATATATCAATTTCTCTGTTCTTCAAATAAGATGAAAAGAAATAAGATTTTTAAAAAATGGATTCTGTGGACCAGCATTATAGTTTAACAAATTAAACCATATTCTGCAGTGGCAGTATGACATACGGGTATCAATTTCAAATCCTGATGCTCCAATTCAGTTCTATCTAATGTACCTGGGCAAGCAGCCCAAGATGGACGAAGCTTAGGCCTCTGTACCCAGGTGGGTGATTTGGAAAAAGATCCTGCACCTAGCTGTGACCTGGTCCAGCCAGACCATCGGGGTTATTTGGGAGGCAAAACAGCAGTTGGAATACCCCTTTCTCTCTGTATATTTCTCAATCTGTAACTCTAACTTTCAAATAAATTAATTATTTTAAAATGTCATTTGAGTTTCAAACTGACTTCATTACGTCTCTAATCCTGGGTAACACATGCAGTGTTAGTCATTCCTGTATCTTTATGTTGGTATCCAAGGATATGGTTTCCTAATGCTTGCAACTTCTATTTTCTTTAAGCATACCTTACTGTTGACTTCTCTAGGCAGCAATTTGCATTTTAAAATGCCCAAATATTGCCGCACACAATCCTACAAGAATTTCAAGCCTAACATTAAGAAAATGACAAGGCAGGCTTAGAAAGGAACATACAGCTGATGTATAACTTGATGTGCTAGGCACCTTGAGTGGCCATTTATTTCTCATAAATTACAAGTACCAGAAAGGCAGAAAATGGATGTCTTTACATTGGAATGAATCTGAATAAGAACACAGGAATTGAACTGATAGAACATTTATTTGGCTAGATGATCATTTAATTGAATGACTTTATGTAGCCACTGATGTTTACTTAATAGGCTACACACACATGTGCATGTGTGGGCACAGCAGGATACCTTCAACCCCTTCTCCTTTTCCTGCAGGAGAAACAAGGAAAATAAACCTTGAATTATAGTTCCCACTGCAAGATTAAGTCCACTCCACACACATGCTAGAGAAAGAAGTTATCATAAACACTGAGAAAAAAACCTGTGCATATACTACACAGCCCTGTTAGACATAAATTAAGAAGTTGGCCATTTTAAAGACCTACACTCTTTAACTTTGGATCCTTTGGTTTTAAACCTAAATCGCGGCAGCTCACAGAAGTATTTGACTTCTGCTAAGCTAATAGACATTCTCTCATGACTTTTCCATACTGATCTCCTACAAAGAACCTAGGAAATAATTTCAGTGCTAAGTGTTTTTCTCTTGTTTATTCAAGTCTGTTACTAAAGAAAAGAAATGTTTGCTAATGGAAGAAACAAAACAAAATATTTACACCATGCTGTGTCTTTCTTTTGACAAGGGCCTATGTGGTAAGGAGCCTTTTTCTCCCTCATAAAATTGTTTACAGGAAACAGTGGGAAAGAGCGAAAGAATAACAATTTTTCTTTAGCAGCTGGAGGTTGTCTGAATGGAGTCTTCAATCCCCATGCATGTTTTGTAATGCAGATTTCTTTGAAACTGTTCTTGCCACTGCACCTTAAATACATTTTAGAATTATTTTACCATGAAATTAGTTTTCTCCGTCATTGGCTTAGTTGAATCCCCGCCACCCTCCCCACACCCTCTTTTTTTTTTTTTTTTGATCAATGCTGGAACACTAAAGATGAAGCACTGGCTGCACATGCTATTTTCGGAAGCCCCTGCAGCTGTTGGATGTGCTCTGACAGGTGGGTCTTGATGGCAGCGTGGCTACCTGGTTCCTGCTCCTCCACCCTCCACCATGAGGCTTATGGCTTCACTTTCTCCCCTTGCCATTGGACTGGATGAAGCCAACTCAATGTGCTCTCGGGAAATGGAACTAAAGTTCAGTTTGTATTTGGTTCAAAAATATTTTGAATTCCATGCAAAGAAGTCTTCGAAAAATTCATATAAAATACAGTTTGAAAAAAACACCGCGAATGCATTTCAAAACTTTTTGGACTAAGATAAACTTTTCTTTTGACTGCTTTTTAAATGAAGTTTATTTTAAAAACACTGATTTTATTTTAGAGACACAGAGAAAAGGAAAGACAAGAGAGGGAAGGAGGAAGAAGAAAGAAGGTGGGAATCAGGGAGGATGAGAAGGGAGGGAGAGAAAGGGAAAGAGAGAGAGAGAGAGAGAGGCCATCTGTTGCTTCACTGCTCAAGTTTCTAGGGCAGACTCTTATGGGCAGCAAGGACCCAGCTGCTTGAGACAGTACTTGCTGCACGTTTAGTATGAAGCAAGCACTCCATTATGTGACATGAGTGTCCCAAGCGGCATTTCAGTGGCTGCCAGTGCCTGACTCTTCCTGGGACACCTAGAAAAACCCTTATATTTTTATAATTATGACCACAAATAAAGAAAGAAATCTGCCTCAGGAACCCAGAATCTGGCTGCAATTGAATGAGTCTAGATTAAATCATTGAGTCAAATGGCTTGTTATGGTTCAGAATTCATGCTGGGAAATCAGCAGGTGGTGATGGTATCTGTAGAGTTAATGAAAATGATGGAAGCAAGGATGTTGATGGGAATGATGTTTGTCAAAGGAGCATTTTATGCATTGGCTTAAAAAAGTATATCTAGGAAATAAGGCTTGGTCCAATACTTTATTTTCTATGCCTTGGAAATTTCACTGCAGGAAATTTCTTTCCGTGCTAATAGTTTGCTGTCTTGAAGAATGCAAATAATTTAAATAAAAGAAGTCTTGGTCTTGATCAAATAATGCTATATACTTACAGAAGTTTCTTTAAAGCCAACAAAATAAATTTGCAATTATTTGGTACATATTCAGTACCTTGGGAAATGAGAGTTGTAAAAGGAAACCAACCCTGTCATTCAGTGGTGCTAAAAATCTCCCCATGTTTAGTTCCCTCTCACTGTAATACCTGTGAGGATTGTGTCTGTGTCATTGCGAATTGGCACTTTTTTTTCATCCCACACTTTGAAATATGAATCTATTACAAAAGGATCATGTTGGTGAGGCATTGGGGATGAATAAGTTAGGAATGATAATTAGCTTTCAGGCATTCCTTTTCAGGTTGGCAATGCATTTCCCCCCAAAATAATTTCCTCTGGAGCAGTTGGTTTATAATAAGAACAGTTTAGTTTAACTGAATGTGCACATTCTGAATGGACCGTCTTTATCTTCTTGACACATTATTTCCCAGTTCCGTTGTATTTTCCTCCTGCTCGTCATTTCCCACAAAAGATATCCACTTTCTGATATGTCAGCCTGTGACACCTAGTCCTCCCGCCTGGAATGGGAAGCCTTTCCCACGAAACAAAACAAAACCCCTCAGTCCCCCTCCCCACACCCGACGGAGTGCGCCACTAGCAGCTGTGTGTCTTCCACATCCATGCTTCTTGGAAATATTTATTTTCTATGCATTTCTATTTTCTTACCCATTTCTTCAACTCTCGGGCATCTTGCTTCTGTCCTGATCACTCCCGTCGTCCATACCCACAATGTCAGGATACACTTAAATAGCAGAGTGATGGACTTATGACTGCTTATGAAGGAATATACTATTGTAGTTACTATAGCAAAACTCATTGGGGAGTATGGAATTTGGGGAGGGTTTAAGGGAAATCCCAGAGCCTATAGAATTGTATCGTAAAAAGTAATTAAAGAGATTTTACGTAACAGATTCAGATTTTACCTAACTTTTTACCTAGTTCATAGTAAACCTCCTCCTACATTAAAAAAATCTAAAAATAAGTAATAAATAAAATTTTTAAAATGTTTCTAAGTGTTACGTGATGGCTAGTTCTTGTTGATTGCATGGCTGTCTCTTACACCTCTTTGTAGCTACCTCGATGATATTTGATCCTGTTAATTACACTCTCCTGGATAAACTCTTCATCTGCCCATCCCTAGTACACATTTCGATTTCAGCTTAAATACCAGTTCCTCCAAGATGACTTTCTGCCCTCATGTTCTACCCAAAGTCTTTGAAACAAATCACTACTGTGTTTTTTCATAACTTGGAAACTGTTAGAAATGTCTCCTCAGTTGTCTGTTCTGTACCTTTTTGTATTCTTGATGCATAGCCCATGTATGGCCCATAGGAGACATCCATTTCCTCATATTCCTTTCATTTTCAAGTAACTAGAGCCTCCTTGAGTATAAAGAAAGGGAAAATTTATTGTTGGAATTCAATATATTGAATCAAAAGGCAGGAAGTGCTGCCAGACCTTAGGGACCTGAAAATGGGAAGAGACAGCTGTTGGATGCAAAACAAGTTATCTGCTTTCTTTTTCCTTTCTTTTTTTTTCCCCCCTGCTTGCAAGGCCAAATAACCACTGACTGTTTTTTGCACTGTATTTTGGTCCATCTTTTCCATGTTACCAATTAATTTTTCTTGTTATCAGATTCTGTTTCAATTTTCTGAGTTTGTACATCCTCAGAACCAGTCCTCTACGACAAGAGAGCAAAGATACGTGGTGGAATCCTGGAACTACGGTTGCTCCCTGAGGGTATTGGGGTCCTGTGGGCCACTCACAGATGACAGGGATACTGAGCTCCTAGGTATATGTCTATATCACTGAGAATATCCAGTGCACAGTTGAACTACTCTCTTCCATGTTTCTGCCATCTCTTTAAGCCATGTAAATGTTCAAAGGAGTGTTAATCCTCATTTACAAGAAAGTGGTTTGTTCTAGGAATGCTCTAACATTTCTTTATGCTTTCCTTGTCTGCCCAATAGAATATGTAGTTATTTAAAAGAGAGCTAATATTATCTAAAATGGATTTCTTAGGGTTTCATTATTTTGGTGACAGCAGCAAGAATGGGGAATGGACTTAGTACTTATATTAACTCAATTGTATTTATTTTCCTGCCTTGTGGATCTGCAGTAGCTGAGGTTTGTCTGATTTGGGCTGAACCTATTGGGTTTTGTATAAGCACAATTAATTCTTCTCCTTCTAGAACTAGCTGTGGGGTCAGAGGATACCCGGGGCTTGATTTTCTCAGGATCCAGCATGCAGACGTAGGCTGGTTTCAAGGACCCAGCTCAGAAGTTAACTGTCATGTCTACCCACCTTCTGTTGTTTAGTGTCATGGACTGGCCCATGGTAAATGTCATTGGGTGGGGATGTATACCTCACCTTTTATACCTTAGTGCAGGCTCACGGGGCCACAGGAGGGAGTGAGACTTGAGAATCCTAAGAATCTTACCATAGTCTTAATTGTTTATGTGATTTCACTGAATTTTTCAATTCTCAAGGTGAAGTTTAAATTCTTTAGCTGGGTATGCATAGAATTAGGACCCAGTTCTTATTAAGTCATTTTCTTATCAGAAAAGCAGAGGGTTAGGAACATGGCCAGGGATGCGTTCTTCCGTATTTTAAATATATGACCTAAGATGTTTATCTCCATCTGAGCTGTGCGTCACCCATTTCAGGGCCTAAGTGAATGCATGACACATCATGATAAATAATTCTTAACCAGTGTGCACAGAGCCGGGTCAGGGTATGGTCCACAAGCAGCTGGGCTAGACTGCAACATCCACCAGTCAGAGCTGACATTGTGGCCGGGCTATGTCAGGATGAGCAGAAGTACCTGTCAGTAGGCACAAGATGCAGAATTGGGGAACAGCCTGGTAGGGGAACTCTGGGTACTCCCCAGATGAGCTGTAGCTCCCGCTGGGTTGTGAGACCTGAAGCTGTAAGTAGACCAGGCTGGGCAAGGCTGCAGCAGTCGTCTGTATATATGTGGGCTGTTTGTGGGGTCAGACCACACTAGGCTGGGCTCCAGCACCTGCTGGTTCACATGAGAGCTGGGTCTGGGTGTGGGCCAGGCTGGGCTAGTCTGCAGTACCCCCTGGCAAGAGTTGGAATGGCTATGGATCAGTCAGGCTAGCCATGTTAGTCTGGGCAGCAGCACCCAACAGCACACATGGCATTCTTTGCTGGGAGTAAACCTGGTGGGAAACTTGGAGAACTCCCCTGCTAGGCTACAGCTCCTACTGCTGAGTTCCAGAGCTGACCAGATGAGACTGGGCTGCAGCATCTGTTGTATACATGTGAGCCGGATCTGGGGGCAGGGTCAGTCCATAGCACACAGGCAGGAGTGAGATCCTGGATGGGGTGCAGGCCTGCTTGTTTAGACCATAACACTCACTAGTTCACATGTTGAATGTGGCTGGGCCAGGCTGGCTAGACTGCTGTACCCACTGGAGAGATCTGGACTGGGGATGAGCTGGGCTAAGCCAGGCTGTAGTACCTGCTGCAAAATTCCAGACTAGGGGTAGAACCACTCACTGGTATGTTCAAGACCCAGGACTGGGAGGGGACCTAGTAAGGGAACCTCGGGGACTCTGCTGCTGGGCCACTGCTTCCACGCCACTGCTTCCACAGTTGAGCTTGAGAGCTGGAACTGGGGGCAGCCAGAAGAGTAGAATGGATACACCTGGGCCACAGCATCCATTGGTTTGTATGGTATGGGTTTGAGGTAGAACTGACCAAGCAACTCATCCACCAGGGATATGCATTAGCTTGTGTGGGTGATAGACTGAACTGAACCTTGCACTGGCTGGTGCACACAAGAGTCAAATCTGAGCTCACTCGAGGAAAAGTTTCTTGGGGAACTCCACAAGACAGCTGAACTCAGACCCTAGCCACAGGGAAAATCGCAGGACGTTTGGGCTGACTTTGGAGTGCATATCCTGAGACTGGGTCTCCTCAGTTGCTGATGCCTGTGCTGTGGACATCGTGCCCAGAAGTACATGGGGCACCGGACAACCAGCTGATCTAGACGAGCATGGAATGTCAACTGCCTTGTCAGAGAATGGAAAACAGAACAAATTGGACAATTCTCCTGGCCAAGCTTTATAAAGTGTTCATGGGCCTGTGGATGTATCAAGGTATACCTTATCAGCCAACAGGTCTTGGAAAGATTTTTCTCAACTCTGGAACAACAAAACCAACAACTTCTCATAACTACAAATACCACTCAAATAACACCCTTGGAACTCTCTTCGCCACATCAGGCATCATCAAGACTGTCCCCTTTCCCAGGTGCTGATGTATTCTGAAAGGAAGGAGCAGCCACAGAGGGGAAAAAAAAAAACCACACACACAAAAAGTGTGTGCTGGCTTGTTTTAGAATGCACGTGCTGTTTAAAAATAGGTTTGGAGTTTGACACACACCTGATTGCCTCTGAGATGAAATGCGAAGTGTCTAGCATCTCAGCCTTTCCAGGGGAGGGTCCTTGTCATCTCACCACCTCTTGTCTCCAGCTGCTTGGGCTGCAGCTTGTAGGGCTGCAGAGGTGCTGTCCAATTGCTCGGAATACCTTCCTCTGCTCTTGGCAGGGACTCAGACTTCCTGGCTTTTGTACATGATGGATGGCCCTTCGGTAACATGTAATTCCTCTGGAATCCGGTGGTTGTGTCCAGAAAAGGATAGGTCTTGGATCTCTCAGGATGGCATAACTGACGATGTGGCTGGTCAAAGTCAGCAGGCCACTGAGTGAGGGCTTCTGTGAGATTTCGCCGGAAACCAATACGGATAACGTTGCTCAGGAAAGAGTTGGCTGCAATTTACTCTTAAGTGTGGAGCTGTACTCCTAGTTTTTTTTCCTTCTGTATGAATTTCTTTCTATCATTCAGTAGGTAACTCCATGGAATGGAAAGAGCCTGCCAGATGTTGTGAACATTCCTGTGTTATTGTGGCATTGCCCTGGGAACTGCAAAAAAAAAGTGGAAAGTTGCAGAGATGGCTGTCAGCCTACAAGGAGCAGTGGAAATCAATGAGAGGAAAATGGCCCATTTTTGTTTTATTGATTTCTGCTGGTCAGTGAATCATCTTCATTTGATGCACCCTCCCTCAATTTTTTCCCCTGTTGGGTACATCTTAATGCTACTGCTCTGCGTTAAGTACAGTACTGAGAATGACAGTTCCTTTAGCCATACACAGTTGTAAGTGACGGCAATGTGTCAGCTTTGGAGAGGAGTACAGTGAGCCGAGACAGTAGCTGAGGGAAGATGATGCATGCTCCTAGATTTTAGAGAAGATATCCTGGGGAAAGGACGGATGAGGGCACTGGGTACTGGGACTGAGTAGGTTAACTTACAGACTGCGATGTGTCTGTTCAAATAGATTGGAGGCTGTTTTGGCGTCTAAGGAATTGTTATGAGCTCAGGGCCATACACTTAAAAAACAATCTGAGCTCTTGTGCCAGGCTTCCCTAAGGTCTCAATAATTGCACAACATTTCATGGTAAATAACTCCTTAAAAATGTGATATGCTGTATTATTTTGAAGAGCAAGTATAGCAGGCAAGAGAATAGTGACAAATGCTTATGCGCTAAATTAATTGGATTTCTGAGGGAATCTGAGTTACACCAAGTGCCTGCTCTGGTGCCTTTGTGAGACTACAAGAATAACACTTAGCATATATGTTAATGTTTAACCAAAATTTTAAACATTTGTTGTCATTTCTTTGCTTTCAGCTGCATTCCAGGCAGAGAAATGATTTGAATGTAGTAGACACATTGAAAAGCCTTGTGGAATGTTTGCCTCTTGGAAGCTTGTTGAACCCAGTGGGAAAATGATGAACACAAAATTAGCATGTCTAGCCAGGCCTATTGTAATTATGTCTTTCGAATACTCTTTGAGCAATCTTTGATTGCTCTTCATGTTTTTAGTTTTCAGATAGGCAGCTAAGGTAAAGTTATGCCAATTTTTTTTCAATTGCAGAAGATCAACTGGAAGCTGCGAGCTGAAAGTCCTATTTATCTGTTCATTGGCTATTGAATTAAATTATGTTATGGTAAAACCAGTTGATTTATTAATCTGGAAGGCAGAATGACAAAGAGAAGGGGTGGGGGAGACAAAGAAAAATGTTCTGTCTACTGTTTTGCTGTCCAAATATCATCTCTGCAACAGCCACGTCTAACCCAGCATGAATCCATCATTGGTGATGGGTGTCTAAGTACTTGGGCCATCTTTCACTGTCTTCTCAGATGCATTAGCAGGGAGCTGGATCAAAAGTGGAGCAACTGGAACTCGAACCAGCATTTGTGTATCAAACGCTGGTGTCACAGTAAGAGGTTAGCTTGCTATGCTACAGTGTTGGCTGCTAATTTACATTTTGCATTTGGGAATTCCTGTTCTAATTTCCATTAGACAGTCTTGAAAATGCTTGGGTTCTGGTGGTATTAATTAGTTTGAGTTATCCTTTCTCTATAGTCTTCTATTTTTTTTTTGTTTTGGAGTGAGCTAATGGGCCGCGATTTAGAAACCTGCTTGTATTCTGGGCACTGTCTTGATACAGGACACTGCATGCCCACGTAGCTGTGCACATACTATCCAGTGGTGACAAGATGTTAACAGATCTGTTAAATAGGTTCAACAAATGCACTTTACTTAAGGCTTTGGGCACTAATAACAAAACTGTATAGTTGCTTGATAATAATTGCATATTCATAATGTGTACATCAAACTATTTTCCATTCTTTATTTCCCTGGAAGTCTCTGTCTACCCCCTGACCATCAGCATCAGCTGTTTGTCCAGAATATAGCTCTGAAAATATTAACTGCAATATCCAGCAACCATTAATATAAAAAAGAATTATCTCACTTTATTTTGAATTTGTTTTTGTTAGTGATATGTATTAGTTTAGGGGCTTACCTCTACCAGGCAGAGTTGCAGGAAAAAAAATCAGTTGAAAAATCATTGTAACTTTATCCTTGGTAAACCTTATGAGTTATACAAAAGATAAGTCAAACAGACATCTGAATTCCAAAGCTAAAATGAAGAATTTGAAACTTGAAGTGAAATTTAATTGGCTTAGCCTCATCCAAAGCTCCTCGTGTGGATGAAAGAAGGAAGAGCAAGGAAAATCATGTAGGCAAACACATCCAAGGACCTTGCTTCCATGTTCATGTTCAATCTACTTTACAAGAAGAAAAGTTCAGCTGACAATATTCACACATGCCATTGTAGCAGGTAGATTTGGTTTAAAAAAAATTATTGATGAGACAGAGAATAAGTGGGAGGAGAGACATAATGATCAGAAAAAGAGGGCTCACACACACTGGTTCCCTCCGTAAATGCCAGCTGCAGGCAGGGACTCAATCCAGGTATCCCATTTGGGGAGCAGATTACACAAGTTCTTGATCTATTATCATGTGTTGGGTTTCAGGATCTGCAGGAGCCAGAAGCTGGCATTGTGATCATGAAGCTAACTGGCTGTCTCACACAGCAGGTTGATTTTTAGTTGAGAAACAAATAAACACCTGGAAATCAGAGTTAACTGTGCTGTGATGGAAAGGAGAGACGACTGCACTCCCATAGCTGGCCAAAGCTGTCCTGTAAAGGAATACATCCAAGATGGACAGGACAAGAAGAGGCTATCCTTATCTTTGCTGCGACATTAACCTCCCGAGTACACAGATAATTAGGTTAATTCCTCCTGACAGCTTCTTGGGAACACTAGACAATGCTGATGGATGGGTTGCTAAAGGAGACAGGGAACTGAGTTGAATCATTCCTTGTGACAGTTTACTACCTGTGGTGACATTAGATTCTGTGACTGTTGTCAAATGTTGCTCACTTGAATGGGATATATTTGTGATGTAGTATCTTGAATCATAGAAAGAGGAAGGTATTTGTGCTATTAATGATGAGAAACCAATCCCTGAATAAAAATTGATATCAGAAGCCGATAGTGGAGCTGGGATAACAACACCTAGCTTTGACAGTATCTTTGAGTTTCTCTAAATAATTTAGAGAATTTTGCAGACCAAGAATTACAGCACATTCTTAGGATGAGTTTCCTGAAAGAGTGATTTAGCAGTGGATGTGAGTCATGGAGAAAGGCTTGTTACTCCTTGACTTCATGTGTTTCTTTTTTTGCAAAAATGAACTTCTTTCATCAAAACATTGGCCATGTAGCGTTAATTCCCATTTTCTTTAGAAGGCACAGAAGCTAATTAAGACCAAATGTAACTTTTAACTCCCTTCCACCTGCAACACCCTCTAAGTTAAACTGACTGGAAGGAAGCCTTGAGAATCCCCGACCAGGGACTTGCTGTTACACTGCTGTCTTCATTCATTTTAGGTCAAGGACAAGGTGCCTTTAGGGCTAGGGAAATGAAAGAACGGAAATACAGTGGAAGTGTGTAGACCTTTTTATTTTGATCATTGGATTCCTTGAGGAATGACAATTTGCAAACTATATCAAACAAAAAATTTCAAGTTATTATATTATTTGAATGGGTGATGAATGTGTCATATTGAATTTAAAGAGATTAAATAGGAAAACTGATATTCATCTGTGTCTGTATGTGTTTGGTTCAATCAAAGGAGCGACTCATATTAATGATTAAAAAGGAAGCCCTATGTATTCTGAAAATGAAGTACTGAAATACGAATTTGCTGCATGTATCATTAAAACAGCAACTGCTGCAATGAACAAGAACAAAAATTTCTGTCTGAGTTTCAAAATGCTCAAGTATCAAGGAGAGGAAATAACTTTTACTCTCAGAAATCTTATTCTAATTAGGTATGGCCAGCTGTTTGCAACTAATTAATGTTTTTTAGAGGCAAAAAAGCATCCTCGTTCAGTGCCTCAAGCCTAGAACAGTGGGTGCTCAACCAGCGTGTGTTGACTGAATGACTAATGTAACCCTGTGAAGATCTAGATTAAGACTTAGTATTTTAGGTGAAGATAGATTGATCAGTTACTTTCTTAACTTCCTGTTTCTTTTTGGCTGGAGGTATGAAAAAGCAGAACTGAATAGAAGTTTTCTAAGTATGAGAAGAGCAAAGAACATGGAGAAAGTCTTGAATAGTGGAAGGTGTACTAAGAGCAAGAAAGGAAGTTATGTTAGAGTAGCTTAAAAAGAAATGTGTTTAGAGAAATGTAAAGGGTGATGAAGACAGCTAGCAGAAAGTTGACTAGCAGTCCATTATTCTCTATGAAATTTCATTATTTCCCTCCAGCCTAATTGCTTATTCTGCTCTGGATTGAAAGTAAATCTGATCTTACTGTTCAGCAAATGCATTTCCACTCTTGCCAACAAGCCTAATTTGTATGTCAATAGCAAGAATGTTATACCTACCACTTTTATTCAGCATTTGCTTTGTGTTTTCTGTTGTTACATTCATAACTACAATGTCTACAATGTCTAATGTTTGTAACGACTACATTTGGGAGATGTGAACACTCTCATTTTAAAAATAGATGTTGGGGACATTGGCCTGGCATCATAGTTTTCAAGTCAAAGAGGGAGAGTTTGAAAATGTATTGACTAGACCAGTACTGATTCTATGTCAGTTCTTTCCCTTTGCTAACTGTTAGTGTCACTGAGAAGGAAAACCAGCAGAAAGCCTTGTTAAATTTAAATTTTCATTAATTTATTCATTGGACAAATATTTATTGAAACCCTACTGTGTGCCAAAACTTGAGGATGAAGACTAAAGAATATCCTGTGTCAAAGATTTCTCCTTTTACTAGTGGGGTGTTGTCAAGGAGAAAGCAATTAAAGATCCTGCATTGGTGCCCATTTGAAGAAGTAGGCAGAGGTTGGCCTGGAACTCACAGTTCCACCTTAAGAAATCAGGAATTTAGGGTTTCCCCAAATGGGTCTTCAAGTATTTATGCTAGAGAAAGTTAGGGTGGACAGCAAAGTCTCAAGGAAGAATAAGTTTGCAGTTCATCTGTTCTGAGAAAGTCAGGTGTTTTGGGAGTGTGCAATGTCAGAAGACAACAACAGAGAGATGGAAAGGATTTCCCGTGGAGGGAAATTTTATTTAAGCCTTGGAGCAGTGGTAACCATTGAATGATTTCAGTGAAAGGAATGAAACGTTGATGCTTAATTTAAGCTATTCAGAAAAATGAATTCAGATAGATCAAGATGAAAACCAAAGAGATTTGCCCTGAGAATACAAGTAAGAGGGAATGGTAGCTGACTTTAGGTGGTGACAATGGCTATCACTGGATGGATTTGGGAAATGGAAATGAAAGCTCTTGGGGATGATTAAGATAGATAAGTGAACCATGTTAACCAAACTAAACTAACTTAACAATTATATTTTAAAAAATAGTACCAAGCTTATTTTTCTTCAGTAACAGTTCATTGAAGATCTATGCAACTGTGGTGGGCACTTTCCCACTCACTCACCATGGCAGTCATTTCAGCCTTGTGTTATCACCATTTCAGCAGGAATACCCCATGGTCAACAAGGCAGCAGAGTCATGCGTGAGCTTAGAGCAGATATGACTCATTGTATCTTGTGCTTTTGTCATTGGCTGGAACAAGACATCTGGGTAAGCCCAAGGAATGGTGAGAAACAGAATTTTCTTTGTCCTCCGAAGGAGTAGGAAGCTTTCGTATGATAGAAAGTAGGATTGTGTGCTGTAAGGACTAGCAAGCAATCCACTGGAAAACTGAGAGAGAGAGAGAGAGAGAGAGAGAGAGAGAGAGAGAGAGAAAGAGAGAGAGAGAGAGAATATGAATAGAAGTTTTAGGGCAGCAGTAGGTGCAGTAGGCTTGACTGCCCAAGCTTGGGCTAAGTTTTCATGAAGTTGCTCTTATGCATCTCCTGTTAGATTTCATGGATTGAATTCCTTGTCCAACTGAGTATGGATGTTTCAAGCAGTTGTGGGAAGAGACACACTAGCAATTATCAGTCCTGGTATGAAAATGTGGGTTCAGCTGAAAATGGCCCTCGTGTACTGAGGAAATGTGTACATGAACTTGAGGACTGTGATGCGCAAAAGCCAACAGTGGTTTAAGAATCTTTTGTTTAGGGCCCAGTGGCGTGGCCTAGCGGCTAAAGTCCTCGCCTTGAAAGCCCCGGGATCCCATATGGGCGCCGGTTCTAGTCCCGGCAGCTCCACTTCCCATCCAGCTCCCTGCTTGTGGCCTGGGAAAGCAGTTGAGGACGGCTCAGTGCATTGGGACACTGCACCCGCGTGGGAGACCCGGAAGAGGTTCCTGGTTCCCGGCTTCGGATTGGCGCGCATCGGCCCGTTGTGGCTCACTTGGGGAGTGAATCATCGGACGGAAGATCTTCCTCTCTGTCTCTCCACCTCTGTATATATCTGGCTGTAATAAAATGAATAAATCTTTAAAAAAAAAAAAAGAATCTTTTGTTTAGATCTATTCCAACCACAAATAAGATCAGCTGCTTTCAAAGGTATCTCCTCTTTTCCCAAACCATTGCTTTCTATTTTATAATGTGGGATTTAGGGACTTGACAGGAAATGAGCATTTCTTGAATTCTACACCTGATTAGTTTCAGGATATGAAATCAAGTGCATCAGATACCGGTGGTGTAAGAGATGCACTATCAAAACTCAGAGAACACATGATCTAGAATCATTGTCAGAGTCATTGAGAAAATCTTACCATAAAGAGGATCTTTAAAATGTGTTGGTAGCAAAACACTGTCACAAACCAGAGACCTCTGTTTTCTGTAGTATCAGTATCAGTAGGAAAAAGAGGTGTCCTTTTAGGAAGGACCTGGGGCCCCATTTTTCTCTCAAGCAGGCTTATATTAAGCCCATGTAGAATGAATTAAAGCATGACGTAACTCAAGGGCTGTGAGGTCATTTGAGGATTTCTCCCTTTCAGCCTTACTCACCCTTAATGGTTAGTAATAACCGCAGCTGTGCAAGCCAGGCTCTGGCCACCTCAGCTTGTGGAATTTCGTTGTGGCTTTCCCACATGGATTTTTCTGCCACAAGGAACAGCATGCAGATCCCTCCTGTTCTCCTGGTCACTGGCCCTGTCCCTTAGGGCAGCTCTCACTGCCTCAGAGCCCAAGTGATCAGCTAAGAAAAAGAAGCTGGGTCTGATCCTAGCCTATGTATCCCATAGGCTAGGATATCCCATAGGAGGGATAGAATCCTGTGTGCAAGGTACTCTGGCAACTGGAAAACACTATGTGACAGCATTAGAGGGAAACGAATTGGTTTTCAAGATCCTCGTTCTCTGTCTGCGCTGTCACCATCACCCTTGCTTCTCAGTTCCTTCTTTGTTCTTTGCATGGCTTACTCACTTGGGGTCTTTTCACAACATGCTCACTTCCCTGCTCTTGGAACTCATGCTCTGTAACTCATCAACACCAAATATAAAAGGGGTATATGTGGAGGGAGAAAAGCCCTTGCTGCTGCTTCAAGTTTCAGCTAAGTGCTGTTTTTCTGTGTCTCCATTATTTTCCCTGACAAAATTATTCACAGTGATTTTCACACATTGTGGATGCTTCACTATATAAATGTTCTTATTAATAAGAACCCAGACAGTTGCCTATTTTTGCACTATGATGATATTTAACAGTTACCCATGACACTGACCTTCAGGGTCCTTTCTCTGGGGGAGAATGTGGGCTCATTATTTTGGTGTGTCAATCTGATTTGTTTGCCATGTCTCCCAGTGGAGACTTACTGGTTATAATATTGTGATTATTACCTTTTAAACCTGGGTCCTTGAAGCCAGATAGAATGTATTTTCTGCTCATTAGAAAATAATTTTTTGGTCTCTTTAGATTTTTAATCCTTAAAGTAATAAAATGTCATTAAAACTCAGCTTTAGAATACCATTGTATATCTTTTAGGGACTAACATTTTACTTGGTCCACTTGGACTGCTGCCAAAAGCTCATAATCATCAGATGAGGTGGAAAGTTGCATTTATGTGCATATTTCCACATGACAAGTGGGAAACCTGGATTGAGTTCCCAGCCACTAGGTTCAACCAGGTCCAGCACTGGATGTACCCTGCCTTAGGGGAGTGAGTCAGCGCATGTGAGCTCTCCATGTATTTTTTTCCCCTCTTTTCTGTCTTTGTCAGATAATTCTAACATCTGTCATCTAGATGTCTGAATCACCCAGTTTGGATGAATGATTGAAACCTGAATGTTTGGGGCATTACATTTTAAGGATAAATTTCATTATCTTATTTAAATCTTCTGTGTGTTCAAGCAGTGAAAGAGTGTGTGTGTGGGATCTGGGGAATCTTAGTCGTGGTGTGTGGCAGAGGGAATGTCTTTCTAATATGAAAATAAAAGAAATGTCAGAGAGAGAGAGAGATGCAGTGTATGAGGGCAGTGTTTCGTTAGAGGGGATGATGGAGATACATGAACACTGGTGGGAAGACTTGGAAGCTCTGAGGAATTGAAAGGAAGATGATGTGGTTAGAGTTCAAAGAACAAGAGGGTAATGTTTTGGGGGTGTATTTGGGGAGGTAACTAAGCAGAGCATGTCTTATGTGATCATTTTGGGGATCAATTTCCTAGTAGGTATCTAGTAGAATTTTTTTGTTTTAGTTTGAATTTTTCTGATGACATTTGTATGAAGCCTTGTCTTGTTATGCCTACTTGACATCTCTGAATCATCTTCCTGAAGTGTTTCAAAGTCTGTGCTTTCTTATTTAAGTTTTAATATTTAGTTGAATGTTTTGCTTACTGGCCCTTTATGAGATATGTCCCTTGCAAATATTTTCTACTAGAAGCTGGCTTGTTTTTCAATCTCTTGTCAGTGACTTGGGCGGAGCAGACTTTGGTTGGAGTGAAGTCCAGCTTATCAGTTCTCTCTTTCATGGATGTGTCTTCGGTATCATGTTTAAACAACTGCAAAACTCAAGATCATTGTTTTTCCTCCTTGTTATCTTTCTGAAGCTTTATAGTGCTGTGCTCCATAAACAAGACTGTGATCCATTTTTAGTTAATTTTTAAGACTAATGTGATGTCTATAGCTAGCCTTTTTTTGTATCTGAATGTCCAGTTGCATCAATCTCATACAGTAAAAAGGCGGCATTTTGCTCATGGTCATTCTTCATTTTATCCCTTTGCGAAATATCAGTTGCCTAAACTTGGATCTACTTCTGAGCTCTCCATGTAGGCCCATTGGTCTGTTTTCCATCTTTGAAATTAGCACACACTCCTGACTATTGTAGTCATTGTTTTTATTTTTCTTGAGTTATAATTGAAGTAAGAGTTGTTTATATTTCAGGCACACAACTTATTTTTTTTTTTATTTTAGCATTTTGTTTCAGAGTGGTGTTAAAGGCATAGTTAGAACAGGATCTCCCACATGCCCTCACTTTCTTTACACTGCTAACGTCTCATGCTAGCATCTTTTCTACAACTGAACAATCACACGCAGTTTGTCTTTTTGTTTTCCAAAAACCATCCACCCCCTCAGACTGTGGGAATCAACATTCTGTGCATGTATAGAGTTGATGGGTTTCAATTTTAGCTCCCACATATAAGGGAGAATATGTCTTTCTGTATTGGGTTTATTTCATTTGGTTTGATGTGTTCCAATTTACATCGTTTTGCTATAAATGATACGGTTTCACTTATTTTTTTTTAATAGCTGAATAGCAGTCCATTGTGTACATTAACTACATTTTCTTTATCCATTCATTCATTGATCGACCTTGGCTGATGACACACTTTGGCTGAGAACATTACTGTGTTCAACCTGGTGAAGCAGGGATTTCTTTGATCTTATAAGCTGCTGTTTACTGAGTTGCTGTGTTTTGAGATGCATTTTAAAGGAAATGCTCACTATAATCAAACTAACTAAGCTATCACTTCACTAAGTATTCATTTACTACCCCCCCTTCCTACTTTTCTGTCTTTCTCTGGATTCAAGCCTTCCTTTGGTTCCACTCTGCACTGAGAACAAAACAATAGTGTGCCCATGGGTAATGCAATGCATGCTTAATATTTCAGTGGTCCAGAAAATCTCATAGTTACTATGTTATTAACTGCAGTTACCATGCTATACATTAGACCACTTTTTGTACAACTGAAATTTTTGACCAAATAAGTTCATGTTTATCGCTTTTGTACTCCTCCCAAACACTGTTCCAAAATATGTTTGTTCAAGTTTTGGTGTTTGAGAATCCACAGCTGAGACTGTACAATATTTGTGAGTCTGATTTATTTCACTTAGGTTTTTGTCTTCCATATCCATCTCTGTTGTTGGAAATAGTTTTATTTTTAAGTGTGAATAATATTTACTTGTGTTAGACTCCTGGATCCTCACCAAGGATTATCAGTATGGGCACCATTGAGTACATCCCAATTGCCAAGGAGACCACGGGGAATTGGAGTGCCTTCGGAGGCCGAGAACTCTGAGGTCACTCACCCCCATTTGTATCTACCGCATGGGATGGAAGAAGCCCAAATCCTTCCTCGCAGGATCCAACGTCATTGGAACAACAACCAGGAGCCATGAGTGGTCTGCAGAAACAGAAGAACAGTAAACTTCCTTTGGGAATAGGGATAGGAGCTTTCTCTGGTCCTTACTTAGCTCCAACTTTGGATCCCCACCCTCTCTTGCAATGACCATCAGGGTCACTCCGGAGCCCCTCCGCGCCCCAAGAGAAAAGCAAAGAAAAAAAAATAGAATGGGTAGACAGAGAAAACAACAAGGAAAGCTTAGAACCAGACAGGAAACGGTCAGCGTGGATTCACATGTACCTTACTAGGTAGAACACAGATTAGTTACTCCTCACTAGGGTATTGAAGATTTCTCTGCACACCCCTCCTAAAACTGTTCTGTACCTCAACTGTAGACATATGCCTTGTTAAAGTTATAAGCCAGTTTAGACTATCCTAAAATCTGCTAAGTTCAGCAAAATTATGCTTCAACACTATGAACTGCTAAATACTAAAATGAAAATAGACATGAGACAGCTGAATAGTACCCTATAGCCATTTTTAGGTGTATAGCAGCCGGTTCTGTGGATAAACTAAAATTGAAATGTCAATGAAGTGGTCACAGGATGTGGTTAACAACTTGTATTTTTTAACGTATTTGTTACTCAATACCATGTCAATTAATTCCATAATGTTGTAAATTGTTGTTGATGCTGTTTTGGGCCTTTTAAATTGATTGGGATGATATTCTGCCAGGTCTGTCTTCAGACCAGAGGTGGTCTCCCCAAGAAAAATTACAAAACTTGAGTTTTGATAAGGATTAACGTTCACTGCTTGGCCTAGTGTCAGGAGAGCCTTTTTGTTATCTCCAATTCACAACTCGTTGATGGTCTGCAGCTGCATCTGTTCATGTTATTTAGAAAACTGGGTGTTAAAGGACAAAGACAAGTGTAATTTCTGTATACCATGGCCTCAGGCTTTGGTGGCTTAAGTATTTTGTGACTCAGGTATTTTAGATGTGCGATAAATATTGATGCAAAATAGGACAAATAATGCAGTCCGGGGGCACATCCAAAGTATTCAGATGTTGGCTCAACTTCTCCTGTCAGTATGAGTTGGCTCAGGATTGCAGTGTTCCTGCAGCTGAATGTGTGTATGTTGAAAATGCAAGACACACTCAGTGTTCTCTAGATCGACAGACTACGTACAAAAGTCAGCTTCTGTCCGTCTATCAATGTGAGCATACTGCTGTGTACCATCTGTGAGTGTCCAGCGTGAGTGGTCAGCCATGGAACAGAAAAATTAAGTCATTCACTTGGCAGGGAAAAGAAAAGCTCTCAATTTGCCCAAAAAGAGCTTTCTGTAAAGGAGAATCATTTTGTTTGTAGGATGTTTCATTTTTATTGTTATCCACACTTCAGTTGTACCTGAAATAATCTGTTTCTTTTTTTTTTTTTTTTTTTCCTCCCCATTGGCTCCCTCTTTTTGGATTTATGTGGACCACGTGAACTTGGCTGCTTCTCTCCCTGTAACAGGTAAGATAAGAGTATTTTGCCATTTCTGTTTTCTTCTTTGCTGTAGTTATATCAGGCCTAAAATATGACTCATCTGTTCTGCTTTGCCTTTAATATGCAGAGAATTTGCTCGTAAACTTGAAAACTGATCTCTCTTACGGTGTCTCTAAGAGGAAATCTGTAAATTATTTATCATATATGCTATGCAGTATTATTTAAATTGTGCTAGTGTTTATATACCAATGTATTTTAGTAACGGCAGTGAGTTCCTGAAAGTTAGACTGTAAGTTGATTCATCAATTGCTATTGACTTGCATCGTAACTTCTGACTGAATGTTCATTGAGAATGCTATCTTGTGTTTCGAAAGATGAGCTTCTTTCATTTTTTATCATCTTTTCCATCAAGTAGTCGCCTTTGTATGTTGGGAAAATGCACTTGGTGGGTACAACTATGCCTTGGATTCTTTTTCCATCCAAATAGTCTTCAACATGGTAGATGATCACTACCATATTGGCAATAGTTTATCTCTTTACAGTGGAACATAGATGTGGTAAAAATATCCTTAGTTACCTGGAATGCCTCTTCTTTATTTTTCCACGCTATGCATTTGAAATCAACTTTTAAAACATGTGAATGTTTCGTACCACTCTTGCCCCAAAAAGAATGTTTAAATTTTCTCTGAAAAAGAACGTTAAAAGTTTTGCTTTTTTGGAATATGTATATATAAAATTTCCAACAACTAGGCACAGTGATACTACAGTTGTGTGTACCTATTAATGGTACGTGTGTTCTCAAGAATGTGTTGTTGGGAAATTTCTTCATTTTGCAAATATCGTAGAGCATGCTGACACACACTAAGGTGGCCACAGTGTAACTAAGCAATGTGTTCCTATCAAATTACTGTTACATTTGCCCATTGTTACCTGAAATATCATTATTTAGTACACAACTATATATGCATAAAACCGTTCGTGTGGTTCTTGGTGAGGTGTTTTTGTTTACTGAGGAGGTGGATTAATATTTAATGTCCAAGAGTATTCAGGAAAAAAAGGAATTACTGTTGCAATGGCCATGTTAACAAAATCATTCTTCAAGGTTTTCTAAGGTAAAGCTATATTATTACTGCAAGAAAAAATAGCATTTCTAGCCTGTATTAATTGTGTTTCCAAAGAAAAGTATAGGCCACAATTTCTAAATCATTCATATTAAATAGTG
Organism: Ochotona princeps; assembly: GCF_030435755.1. Taxonomy (NCBI): domain Eukaryota; kingdom Metazoa; phylum Chordata; class Mammalia; order Lagomorpha; family Ochotonidae; genus Ochotona; species Ochotona princeps. The sequence goes on along the minus strand of NC_080843.1, from coordinate 11,791,482 downwards.
GCTCTTAATTCATCAAGGTATATATTTTAAAACCTCAGGACTTTGTGCTATAAATGTTTTTCTGTGTACACAAGCACACATATATTTGATTTTGAATTAAAAAAATAAATAACAAAACCATCTTCATTTTCTTCCTATCTACTGGAAATTAAATTTTATTTTATGCTTAATATAGTTAGCAATTTCATTCTAGTTTCTGGTGAACTTATTTTTTCATGTTTTCTTAAAATGATCATAATTTTAATAAGATTAGTGATGTTTGTTTTAATATTGTATCTCTGTATGCAGGATTATAAATGAGAACTATTAATGAGAAGTATAATGAGATCTAACATTTCTTAAGAATTTACCAAGTTCCAAATATTGGCATAATCAGTTTTCATATATTATCTTGTCTAACTCATGCATACATTTCTTACACGTTTGGAGTAGATTTTGTTGACCTTTGTGGAAAAGACTACGTTTATATCATATCAGATTACACTGTTCTTAAAACATCCTCCTGAACATAGCTCAGCCAATATTTCTTCTCATTTCTGCCCCTTCCTTCTTATGTGCAAAAATAAATTCACTCTGTTTTCCTAATGTACAGTAAATCGGGTCTATCCAACCCTTCCACTTGTACAGAGGCTTGCTTTGCATGTTAAAGACACAGAAAGATGCATTAAATGGTCTCCTATGGGGATATTACCAAGAATTTGTTCTTTAGGTGAAATCTCCAGTAATTGTAAGCAGTCGTCACAGTTCTTAGAATTAGTTGCTTTTAAAATGTTTTTGGCTTCACTGAAACTGGGTTCAAATCAATACAAAAGCATCCTTAAGTAGGTCAGACACAGCACCTTAGACCTGTTGCCTGTTGGTGGTCTTCCAGAACGACAAGGGCACCTGCCAAGTATTTTCATGGTAGAGTCCTGGAGAAAACAGAACATGTTCAGAGCTTCCAAATGCACTAACAGCTGGACATGACTGATGAGTAAGGTGTTCAAGTATAAATAAACATTTTCAGTATCTTTTAAGGGTCACAAATAAAAATAAATGCACAGGGAATAATTTTAGGGACATTCAAGTGATTAAAATGAAAATGTATTATAATGCTGAAAGATTTATGAGATGACTACTTTGCATTGGCCAGGCTATGAATACACTTAAAATATTAATATGTATATTGTAGTGCTAAAAAGGCTTAGGCTGTTGAAATAGCATGGCTATAGACTGTATCTTCCTAAGTAACAAACTATCACATTTCATGATTATGATGTCACTTAAGAGTAGTACTTTCCTGGATCGCCTATATCATCGGGTGTATAAATAGAACTCCCCAAAATATCCACAGCATTTGCAGGGTAGCAGGCTAACTTGGTTGATGACCCCACATTCTTTCTGTTATTATACTAACACAATCAGCCTATGCTGCTTCAAGTCTGGGAGCATGTTGTGTTATTTGCTGTTCTGGCTATCAATATTGAGTCACTTCTGGACATATCAAGGGTTCCCTCCATAGAAAATCAAACAGGCGTATTCACTGCTGTCATATATTTAGGGTGTGTGTGTGGGGAGGGGTGTGACTTTTGCCTCCTTGTGAGCATTTCTGAGTGTTACCTGTAGTGACTTCCTTGATAATTGGGCTGAGGAACCATAGAGTACAAGAGTGATTTTGATATAATTTGTCTTCTTGGACAAATTCCGAAGAAATCCCGTGTTAATCTGAATATAATTTTAGCTAATTAAGTTCAAGGGAGACTTCATTTATATTTAGGGGAAATTATTTCTTAATTATTATATTTTTGTTAGCACATTTTGAAAAGATTGAAAAAGAAAAGTGACCATTGCTGAAAGTTGTTCTCAAAGCCACATGCACACCATCTGGTGTTTCTGCTTGAGGCCATTATTTTGGAATTCTGTGGCAGGTCATAGGGACTCGGGCATATATATCATAATGCCTTGAGGAGAGGAGCAGGAAAAATGGAGACATGCTTTGTTTTCTTAGGGAGGAAGGACTCCTGGTAACTTTATAATTGTAGTGCTAATGGGTATCAAACACTCAACAGTACTGCGGGGTGGTTATAGGATTTTAAAACAAAGGTGGAGATAAGGGAATTGCCAGTTTTCTGTCCCCAAATGTGATATCATTCATCAATGTATTATCTACTGTTAGTCACTGTGTCTCTAGCTTAAATACTTAAGTGACATCTGGACCCCACTAGGCCTGTTCTGGTGATAAGTGGTACTATAGTATTACAACATTGTATTTTGTGTAGGTAGAAGGAAAAGGAGAGGAAGGCTGGACAACACAGCTTTCATAATTGTTTGCTGATATTGTTTAAGTGTAAGATCCTAATGAAGTTGCAGGAGCAAAACTCACCCCATGAGTGACACAGGTCTGCATCTGGTAGTCATATGAGGAGATAACAGCACTGTTGACAAAATTATCATTTACTGGTAACGTTTCCAGGAAAGAATTGTTGTGCTGGTTTCTGAAATCTCCAGATAATCATCAAGTCTGAAGCCGGTGCTAAGGTATAAAAGTGGTTTATTCAAACTAACCTAGGTCTCCCAGCCACCTCCCCCAGCCCAGCATGGCCGGGCGGGGGAGGGGCAACCGCTGCAGGATCCGCAGCAAGCCCGTGAGCCAGAGAGAGAGAAAGGAAAAAAGACCCCGAGAGCCCAAGCTCCCCAGTTTTTATACATTTCAGGCTATTAATTATACAGTCATGATCTAGCAGGCTTCTATTGGTGGGTTTGAAACTAGCAACTTTTAAAAAGTACAAATCGATGAGCTATAGGGTGGTGGATCTTATCAAACACCAGGTACCTCCTTCCTGAGGAGTGGTCTGCCTACGTGACCTGCCAGGTGTCCTGCTGGTGTCAGGCCTAGAATCCACACAGCCCCCAGCCAAGCCATCAAGGCGGGATCACAAAGGGCAGAAAACTTCCAGGCTCTTCAGAATCCCTTGCAAATTTCTAAGAGTGAATTCTGTTATAGGAAATTCTAAAGTGTCTTATATGCCAAAGGGAGAACAAGGTTGGTAAAAATGCCTCAACAGAGTTGAAATAAAATACTAAATTTCAGTTACTGGAATTGGATATACAAAATTTGTTGGTCATCTGGGTCTTGCTTACAATGGATTCAGCTTCAAATAAACTACTGCGACAATGCATTATTCACAGGTCACCCACCTCCTGGCTTCTGCTGCAGAAGGTGCACTTAGTTGTTTTCCAGTGTAAGTGCCTGTTCCCAAAGCCAAAAACATGAGAAAGGAGGAGAGATGGAATATACACATTCAGAAATCCGTGGTTGAAAGTACCCCTTTCTTCATGGAGCTACTTTTTCTCACAAAGACAGAAACATTTAGGAAGCCTGCAGTGGGATTCCTTGAGTGGAATGTTTTCAAGTCTCCTGGACCAATCCTGTGTCCACTCTACCATCTTCCTCAAGCCCTCAGCATCTTTCTCTCCTTCTTCAGCTTCTAACTGGTAATTGTGGTCTCTCCTCATTTCCACATCATATATGATCTTCCTGTCTTCTTGCGTGGCAGGTGGTTAATAAGTGGGGACTGCCTCTGGATGTTCTCTGATTCAATACAAGCTGTGGGTGGGGGTGAATCAGGCACATTTTCCATGTCCCCAGGTTCCCCATTGCTGCTGTCCGCTGGTAGCTCCAGCCAGAGACTGCTGCTGCTGGCCTGAGGGAGGAAGTACTGGTTGTTACCTCACAGTTACTGTTATGCAGGTGTGGGTGGAAGATTTGCAGCCATAGCAGGACAGTCTGGATCTTGGGCAGCCACCAAGAAAGATTCTCTTAATAACTCTGGGTATTTATCCTTCTCACTAGTGCACTCATAATCTAGGGGGAATAAAGCCTTCCGTGTTCTCTCTAGCCTGTGAATTTTACGCAGTTAAAGCTACTGTTGTTTCTGCCAGGTACTGCCATTGCATCTCAGCTCCTGTTTCATGTTGCTGCTGTTTGGTTCATTAGCCCATTTTTTCCCCAGGCATTGAATTCATGCTCCCTATTTTATTTGTTGGTTTATTTTTGTGGCTAGATACAATCATCCTCTAAACATAATACTCTTTGTATGGCTAAATCAGAAGGCCTTTAGTTTTTTCAGTTCACGTTAGAGAAGTTGGTATCTGATTTATTCTTAAATTTGTCCTGCTAAGGAGGGTATGGCAATTGCACTGGTGCTAGTTCCAGGTCAGTTGCATAGCATTGCTGTGTGCCCAGGCTCATCCAGTTTCCTGGCTCTGTTCTGGTCCTAGGTTAGGGGGGCATATCCTCCAGTTATTAGTAGTAAGTTGAGTATAATCTACTGGCTTCCTTTCCAGGCACTCTATATCTCTTTTCTTCCTTGCAGAAATTTTTACTGGTATCTGTAGATACATGGTCAGTCCTGATGTGTCTTTGCCATTTCTAATAAGGTAACTACTTTTCAAGATCAGCTTTGACTGAGACCTTAATACTTACATGAGGGTCTCTGGATTTGAACTCTTCTATGAGTCCTAAAAGCAAATTGCAATTTACTTGAGTCATCTTATTTATTGACAGAAGGTACAATGGCTGTAATATGCTGATTTTCCCTCTTGTAACATTTCCATGAACTCTGGGGGCTTATCCACTCTGACTGGGAGCTGAGAGGATAGTTTCATTTCCATTCCAAGAGAGGTGAAACCGAATGCTCTTCAGGTTGCTCAAGCTGCCATTGGCTTGTGGTTGCCCAGTCGTGTGGCTGTCCACCAGATCCTGCTCTCCCCTCTGACAGACGCTAACTCACCGCCTGAAGCACTCTGCCAGTGTTGAAGCTTGTAATGTTGTGGTTAGCAAAAGTTTGCCTTTACTGGGCTTCCTACAGTTGCAGCTCCTTGTGCCCAGTGATGTATCCTCCGAGGCTGGAAAAGCTTTTTTTTTTCTCCTCCCGAAATGACCATATCCATTTCCCAGACAATTCATTCAGAGGGAAGTTACCTTAATGAGTTTCATAGCCTATATCATCACCCTTTTCAAAATTTCCCTTAAGGATTTCAATGCAAATACTTATACTTCTGTACAAAGAACATAAAAATATTGCAAGATAAATCCTCAATAGAATACTTTGCTACATTTGCCTGTCTAATGACAATCATTTAGGTTTTAGAATCTTTTATAAAGTTGAATGGGCACTCATCATTGCATTTCTGCACAGCCATTGGACAAGATCAATGTTGTATTTTCAGCGACAGTATGGGGTGCAGTGCGGGGTGCCTTTTCTTCAGAGTAACATTATCACTCTCCTGTTAAATTCATGTTGTCCTCTTGACATTGATACAGAACAGTGGAAAAGTTGATTCTGCAATGCCTGTATGAACTTCCATTTACCTCAGTTGCAAAATATTAAATGCATTGTCATGTGAATTGTTAGAATTCTTGAAAAAACAGTAAGCTTTCTTTCACTTAAAATTTTTGCTTTCAATGACATGTGTTGTAGATCCAATTACTAGAACAGCAGAGGTGTATAGAAAGCTAAGAAAGGCAAGATAAGTGTTATGATTTATCAACGCATGAATGTTTATATCTTACATTTTAAAACCATATAAGAAAAAAATATACTATTTTTTTGAGAAAATGAATTACCTTGGATGTTCTGGTTATTACTTAAAAGCATTTATTTTGGAGCCATAAGGCAAACACAAAGCTTTTTATCTCTGTACTGTGTTTCCAGCCTGAGGCTAGGGGAGTGTAATTGATGCGCATCAGAATGCCCTTGAGCTCATTATAATCAGAGATACCCTGGCCACCTCATATCTATAAAACCAAAGTTTCTAAATGTACAGTCCACAACTGTTTACTTTAAGGAAATTCCAGTGCAGCTTTTGAAACAGCAAGTTTCAAAATCGTACACACACAAACACACACACATAAGAAAAAGAGAAAAGGGTGGACATTGGGTGCAGTGGATACGATTCTGCTTGAGATGCATACATCCCTTGTTAGATGAATGCTCTGTGAGTTCTGTTAGTGCGTGTATGTTCTAGAGGCACCGGAGGGTGGCTCAGGTACTCGAGTGCTGTCACTCAGCTGGGTGACCTGAACTGAGTTTCAGGCTTCTGACCCTGGCCTGGCCCACACCCAGGTATGAGCATTGTGTACTGAAGTAGAGGATTGGGCAATCGCTCCATGTAGCTGTGTCTTTCTTGCCTTCTCTGTGTCTTGAAAGAGAGAAAATAGAACATATGCAAGAAGAAATGTGTTTTTGAGCACATTCCCCACCATATTTGCTGAGGGGTCCATTTAATGTTGGTTATTAATTTAAAAAAAATGTAATGGAATGAAACTAACTGCCCTACTGCTGCTGGTCCCAATTATAATCTATGCTTTTCGTGTAATTAATATTATCAGAGGACCCTTTTTGAGATCTGTGATTGATACCTACTTAAGGTATGTAGCTAGAGGAATAATATTTAGGAATATTTTTGCTCCTAGAACAAATTCAGTTTAACTCAACACAAAAGTAGTGAGGGCTGAAGACTTTAATCCAACCCTCTCTCTTTTTTTCATTCCTTTTTCTCCTCTACTAACGTCTTACTGTTTTTCTTGTCTTCTCTTCTTTTGTCTTTACATCTCTTTTACTCTTCTTGATGATCTTATATTCTTCTGTTTTCCTCAGTCACCCGGAGGGAGGGTTTTTTTGGTTGTTGTTGTTGTTTTGTTTTGTTTGTTTTTTACTACTTTCGACACAGAGGCCACTTATAGCACCCAATTCTTGTTAAATGAATTTGGAAATCTGTTGTTGCAACATTTGTTAATAAAAAGAGAAATTCTCTTTCAATATTATTATAGAAGATTCTGTTTCATGAGAATGTTTGTTTCTGGGGCTGCTGCCTCTGATAAGAAATGACCCTTCCCTTTTCTTTTTAATTTCTTGGCTGGTTAGCAGTTTCCCTATTACCAGTATTTTGTAATAGCCTTCATTATGAGAAAATGCCTTTATTATTACCTCCTTAGGGCATTAAAATGCCTTAAACACTGAGAGCTGGGGCTTTCCTGTATGGGGCAGGAAAAGTTGAAGAGGGATAGAGCCACAGCATGGGTAGAGGGGTGCTTCTTGTTATGGCTTCTTTTAGTGAGTTCTTCAGTTCTGTTCAAGTTAAGATTATTAAGAACTTAATGAAAAGAGCATTTTGGTTGTTTATTTAAAGAGCTGTTTAATGAAGACTCAAAGAACATTCCGGCCTGAGGCTAGGGGAGCGTAATTGATGTGACTTCATAAGGCCACAGATTGTCAGTTGTGGCAATGTGTGACCGAGACCCAAATCTCTATTTGTGAATACATGCCATTACATTTTTCTAATATTAGAGTTGTGAAAATGGACACAGGGAGTGAAGTGAGGCTTTTTTTTTTTCAGTTTAGTTCATTGGTATGTGGGTATACTCTCATCTGGATAGCAGCTCTCAGTCTTCATGAAGAGTGAGACACAAAGCAAACATGAACAGTCTGCAGCAGGTCTTCCTTGGCAGTGAGAACTCCTGGCTACTTGGGCATTCAAAGAAAGGAGGAAAGGTAGTAGACCTGTTCAGTCCCCCCTGTAACTCTCATGCCATCCTGGAATGCTCCACCCCTTGCTACAGTTTCCACATTTTATCTCTGACATTTTTTCTTTGATTTTGGACAGATTCCAATCATTTGTGATGGAGTGAGGAATTTAGAGAGAGGTCTGATGTTTATAGAAATTGCTCGCTGGGAGGTTGCTACTAACTATGGCTCTTTCCCTCTCCATTCTTGGCCTTTTGACTGCCTCTGACCAGCAGAACAGCAGAGGTAACATGCTAGATCTTTCCTCCTTACAAGTTCATGTGTAACACATCACTACTATTGTACCCAAGCTCCAAGGAGCTTGTATCTTTTATAAAGCAGAATGAAACACACAAGGTATGATCATTCCCATGTTTAGTCAGTGGCTTTAGGTTGATTTGAGCTGAATTTAATCCTCTTCATATTCTGATCCTTCTAATTTGTGAATGGGGATTGACTGTAACAGAAGGTGTTGAAATTTCTTATCTCCTGGATTCTTATGAATTTTCTATCATTAAAGTTGCTGATGACCATTTGAGATGGAAGAGATTAAACAGAAAGATTTCTTCATTTGTTCAAAGATGCTGCTTGAGTACAACCATGCATTAGGCGCTGCCCTGGAATGTGGAGAAATACATATGAAGAGAAGAGTACCAGGTCTCAGCTCTGATAAGGCTGCGTTGTAGTGGAAGCAGACAGATGATAAGCATCCAATGGGAAAGAGAATCATTAAAAAATAGAGTTAATTAGGGAAGTGAGTCAAAAAGGTTAGTAACCTTTTAAAGAAAGCTCAAGGGACATAAGCTGAGATTTTGAAAAAAGTCAAATTGCTAAGACAAAAATGCGCAGGCTCCATAGTTTTTAGTAAAATGTAAGTAAAAATCACATTGATGTGCCACTTAACACGAGAAAGAATGACCTGCATACAGAAATCAACAAACAGCAATTACTGGCGTGGATGCAGGGACAAAGGTGCCCTAATCCTTTGTTGCTAGAAGTGTAGACTAGTGTAGCCACTATGGAATTCAATGTGGAGAGTGTTAAGGCACCTTATAACCCAACATTTCCACACCTTGTAATAGATCCAAAGGAAATGAAGTCTGCATGTAAGAGGTGACCTGAAACCTTATATTTATAGTAGCACAACTCACAATATTAAAGACATGGAAACAACCCAGATGCCTGTCACAGATGAATGGATAAAGAAACTGTGATACTTCTACTCTATGGAATACTATTCAGCCATAAGAAGGATGAAACCCTACTGTTTGCAACAAAATGGCCCCAACTAAAGACTGTCATGTTTAATGAAATAAATCAGTCCAAAAGGACAAATATCTTATGTTCTGTATGATATATGACCTCATTTAGGCAAATTATAACATAAATAGATATAGATACTCAAATCTATGTATATATTCTCCCAGATGAATAGTGTAAAGGATACTAACATATTGGGATGGGCTCAAACATTTGGACCATCATCAGCTGCCTTCCTACATGCATCAACATGGAGCCTGATCAGAACTGTAGCATCTGGGCCTTATAACAACACTTTTATGCGATGTCAGCATTGTAAGGGACAGCTTTACGTGCTGTGCCTTAGTACTAGTACTAGGACAGCAGTTTTAACTGGAGTGCTCAGGCTGGAGTCTCATGGAGAAGATAACATTTGGATGAAGACTTCAAGGAATGACGGAATTGACCCTGTGGTTGTCTCAGGTGCATCGTTCTTGCATGCCTTGATCTTCTCTGTGAAAGTGTTGAAGCATGAATATGTTCAGCCTAGCCAAGGAGGGGCAGGAGGTCACCGAGACTGGAATCTCAGGAACCAAGGAGGAGCAGGGAGAGATGAAGTTAAGTGGACAGATCTTGGGGGTTACTGCAAAGAGGTTGGGTTTTACACTGAATGGGCTGTAGAACCATTGAGTTGTTTGAATAAAAGAGGTGTATGGTCTGACTTCTCTGTATTGGTTTTAGATCACAACTTTATTTACATGAAATTCACACCCAATAAAATCCACCTTTCCTTTTAAAATTATTTTCCATGATAAAGTTATGTACATATAGGAATAAACCCTCCACCTGCCTTTCCTCTCTCCTCTTTTTCTCTCTCTCTCCTCCACTGTTTTTCCGCATTTTATTGCAAAGTATAGTCCTTCAACAGCAGTCACGAATTCAACTGTTTGCTACTCAAGTGTATCATGGCATTGTTGGTTGAGGAAATGGTAGAAATTGTAGTATCTTACAGTCGAGGTATATAACAGCTTCATTCGAAATTCTTTATTCAGGAGTAGAGATGCATACCACAATGCATCTTCACTTCCCAGCATTTTAATCTTCATTATACAGTTTATCTATGCAAATGTATGTATGTACATGTTTACCTAGGTATCTATTTGTTTTGTATTTTGCATGACTGTTGCCTTATATCAGAGAGAAGATATGATATTTGTCCTTTTGTGATTGGCTTATTTAGTTCAGTGGTCTTTAGTATTGTTGCGGTGTACAATATTACCAGTAAGTTTAGAACATTCTCATCATCACGAAAAAGGAACCCATGCCTGCTACCATTTGGTCTCTACTCCCTTTTTCTTCTGCTGCTGGAAAGCACTGATCTGTTTCCTTCCTCTGTTGACTTCTTTATTTTGGACATTCTGGGTAAATAAGTAAAACATGTGATTCTCTGAGTTGGGTTTCTTTCATTGAGCATCATGTTTTCAAGGTTTTTCCAGGTTACCTTGTGGGTAAGCATCTTATTTATTTATTTGTTTTGTGTGATAATAGCCTGTTGGCCAGTCATGCCAGTTTATTTTCCAGTCATGAATTAATGGCTGTTTGTATTTCTGCCTTTGGATATTATCATTAATACTGTTATGAATATTCACTTACAAGTATTTGTGTGGATGCATGTTTTCACTTTTCTTGGATATGTTCTTGTGTTTGGAATGATCTCTGTTTAAAAAATATCATGTCTTCTGTGTTGAGATTAGCCTAAAGAGGGTCAAATTGAAAGTGGGGTACCAGTTGGCAGGAACTTGCAGTTTTCAAGATGAGATATAATGAGGATTGCAAAGAAATTGGTTTTAACCAACTGGAAGTTCTAGGATGTAACTGAATCTTGCACCTTTGATGACAGCCTCTTTCTTTTGTTCAGGATGAGTGCCAGAAAACATACCAATAGGTCAGTCTGCCACCCTGGTAGTGGTGTGAAAGGCCAGGTATTTAATAGATGAACACACTGGGGTGTTTGTTCTATGAAGAAAGTTTCTATTCACAGATATCATGCTACTGTACCGAGTCAACATGAAATCTGTTCAAATATAACTCCCCCATTACATTAGATTTATAGAAACTAGCTGTAGTTGTCTTACACAGAGTGAATTCGTGGCCATATTATTTACATATTCTTTACCATTTGTAGACATCCTCAGCTGAAGAATGCATTACATCTTAGGGTACATCTTGACAATTTATTTGGCAAAATTAAAGTTTAAGTGGAAAGACTTTTTGGAGGAGAGTTGCAGTAATACAGGAGGATAGACTTCAGTATTTCTCTCTAGTACCAAAATGTTTGCTAATGGGGGTAAAATGATGAGTAGGAGAAAGAGGATCAGCAGGAGAATGAGGGGAAGGTAAAGATATAGAGACAAGGATAAATGGATGGCCGAATGAATGGGATGGATGGATGGACAGACGGATGGATGGATGGATGGACAGACGGATGGATGGATGGATGGACAGACGGATGGATGGGTGGATGGACAGATGGACGGATGGATGGAAGAGTGGGTGATTAGATGGCAGGATATACAGACAGAGCTGATAACACATCTGTGAAGTTGCTGGTGTCTTTGGCTGATGAGATCATCAGTGAACTGTGCTTATGAAATCTAGTGAATTTTCAGGAACTTAATGGTTTGTTTGTGTAATGGAAGAGTGTCTGAGTATCCAGAGCATATAAAATTGGTTTCTAAAAAGGGAAGGAGAGGATAAAGGCATTGATTTCTTCCTGTTGTACATGTACTTTTTCATATTAATCTTGCTTAAATGATCAAAGTTAATATCTTGGCTAAGAGAATATATTCTGGAGCTAAATACCTTAGATTCAAATTCTGACTCCTGGGGTCAGCATTATGATGAGCAGGTTAAGCTGCTGCCTTTGATGCTGACATACCACACGAGCACTGGTTCAAGTCTTAAATACTTCAGCTCCCTGCTAATTTGTTTGGAAAGTCAGGGCTACTTACATGGGAGACCTTTTTGGAGATTTAGGTCTGTTGCCTATCCCAGTCCAAGCTGTTGTGGTTATTTAAAAAAAGAGAGAGAGAGAAATTTATTTTATTTATTTGAAAAGCACAGTTAGAGGAAGAGAGTGAGGAAGAGAAATAATTTGTCTTTCATTCTCTGGTCCAGGCCCAAATAGCTGCAGTGGTTGGGTCTAGGCCAGTCCAGAGCAAGAAGCTTCTTTCTAGTCCCTTATGTGGGTGAAGGGGCAAAGTGCTTAGACCATCCTCTACTGCTTCCCTAGGCACAGTAGCAGGGACCTGGAAGGAAGTATAGTAACTGGGACTCAATGTGATGCCAATATTGAACGCCACCACTGCAGATAGCAGCTAGCTCCAGTAAATAGATTTTAAACAGAATTCTGGCTCTTCCACTTAGCTTGCTGCTGCCTCTGGCATATTATGTGACTGTGTTAAGCTTCGATTCCTTGCATGGAGTTGGAGGTAACATAGCAGTAACTTACCTTGTGATGTTGTAAGGATTGTTAGATTCAAAGCATTTAGAATAGGGCCTATTGCTTCTCCGCCTTTTGGCTAAGATCAAGTGTAGGATAGAGCCTAGTCCTTAGCTAGTGCCCCATCATCAATGCTTAAACTTAGTTCTTCCACAGATCCTTGGCTATTTCTATGTAATGTGCATGCAACCTCTTCCTGAATCAAGAATATCATGTTACACATGAGTTATCACTTTCTGAATTTCTCCAGTATGTTTCTGTTGTGCTAAGAAACCCTAAAGAATGTCAGAATTGAGAGTCTTATAAAGCCTCAAAAAGGAAGTATAAATGAATTTGTTGATTGTTCAGGACTTTAGCCAGAAAGTGAACTTGACTTTTGACATATATGCACCACTAAACTTTTTTTCTAGCATGTCACTGTAATGTAGATGAGGCACAATTCCAAGAAAGATAGGTCTTAACTCGCGTTGCTTCTTATACTCCTACCACTTTTGTTCTTCTACTTTCTTCTCCCTTTAGACCTATAACCAAATACATGAACCACAAATCATGACTGTCAGTTGGGGCCCTATTTGACAGGTAGATCTAATATTTTGCTCTTAAGAAAAGATGGAATAATAAATAACAATGTTCTAGTAACCCTCAAGTCCCTAACCTTACTGGGTGGATGGCAGTGTTCAGTTGGTTCACTGCTCCTGACAAGATTAGAGATTTATTTTAAGTGATATTTGAAATGTCAGTTTCTGTCATCTTATAGTTTCTTTGGTTTTTTTGGTTCTGGGTACCTAGCATGCACTCAATAAATATTAGTGGATTGATTGGTGTGTTTAATGAAGCTCCAGCAGGATATCCAACGTGGTATTCGTGTGTGTAAGTTAATTTCACATTTTCTTATGTTTCACTGTTTTGGATATTCTAAATGAGATTTGGTCAGAAATTGTGACATGGAGAGGGAACCTTTTCAAAGTACTGATTTCTTCCTGACATTTTCTCACAAAATTTTCTCTCTTCACCACCGTTATATAAAGAACCAGTTATTAGTTGGCTAGGGCAAAACAGACATATAACCAATTAGGTGCTGCAGGCAAAACCTTACAAGAAAGATTTAAGGGAGTCCGTTATACTGTGTTTCATAGTAAGGTTCTGCAGATATTTCTATAAATGGCTTATGTGCCCATGTCTGGGGGGTGAGGAGGGGACAGCTAGCATCCCACGGGACACCATACATAGGCCTCAGCATTTCCTATACCTTTGTCATTCAAAGAATAGAGTGAAACCTGCCTATGTAAAATATTTTCTCCAAACCACATAAACAGACTTCAAAAATTAATGGAAAATGTGTATCATGAAAAACCTATACATGAACTTCAGAATTGTTTTCCATCAAAATAAACTTCTTTTTTTGCTTTTATATTTCGTGATATAGTTCCAAAGTCTCAGAAACTTGCCCCTCCAGCCTCTACATTCACCCTCTCCCCACTGTTTTCCCCTATTATAATAGTATAGTCTTTCAACAATAGTCTCAAGTCCATCATTCCACTATTCAAGTGTATCCTGACTTTGTAGGTGCAGACAGTGGTTGACAGTTCAGCATCCTATTGTCAAGATATCTTTATCGGTTTCATTGAGGGTCCATCTTTTCTTTGGAAGTAGAGATGCATACTGCAATGTATCTTTAGTTGGTGCAAGTGTCTTTTAGTTCAATTTTTCCCTGAACCTTTTTAAGTACTCTCATGTCTTAATCATCATTGGAACCTAATTCTAAAATTCTTAGTCTGGATGAACAAATCATGAATTCTGCTCAGGAAAACCAATTTCAAAAATGTTTATTTTATTTAATTTAAATCTAGACAAACAGAGAGCCAGAGAGAAATCTTCTGTCTGTTGGTTAACTCCCCTACAAGAACCAGAGCTAGGCCAGGGGGAAGCTAGGAACCAGGAATTCCACTGGGGCTTCCTATGTGGATGGCAGGAACCCGACCACCTAAGGCATTACCTGCTGCCTCCCCTCCTGAGATGTACATTGGCAGGAAGTAGAAGTGGGAACCAAGTTGGACCTTAAGACCTGGCACTGCCATGAGGACTATGAGCCTCTTAACCAGCAGGCCATTTGCCCACCCTTGAAAATCTATTTTTGATATATATGATAATAATCAGCAAAGCTTCTGTTTTTCATGGAGGCCCAAAAAACAGAACACCTTCTATGGAGGATCCAGGTCAGTGTTAACTACCACCCTGTCAGTGAGAACTCCTGACTAGGGCAGCTGCCTGCAACTTGACAAGAATGTAGTTCTCATATTCTTTATCCATGCTGGTCACATCAGGGCTTTCTGTCTTCAGTGTATTGTCAGTGAGCTTCAAGTTGAGGGTTTTCAGGTAAAGATCTGCGTTGTTGCTTAAGAATGTTCAGGTTAACAGACGGGGCCAGGAGGGGAGAAGTGGTTATGTTAAAGCCCAGTAGGATGGCACAGACGTTCACCTGGGGATATCAGTTCCGCAGTTGCTGTCTGATGCTTTGACCCAGGCCTGTAGGAGCTAACACTCACTAAGCACAAATTCTCTGTTCTAGTTAGCGCAACTTCCTAGGAGCAAGTTGTGATGTCAGATTGCAAGTTAGGAAATTTCGGGGGTGATAGAAGAACTTACTGCAACATATTGATTCTGTTGTTTAAATCTTAGGCAGCAATAATGAAATAATATTAGAATTTCAAGATAAAAACCGCTCAACATAAAAGTAAAACTCAAGAAGTTAAATGACAGAATGCCCACTTTCTCTATTGGTTTCAATGACTATACCAGGCTGAATTACCATATTCTGTACTCAGTAATGATTTTGGGTGGCATCCTCCCTCTGAGGGTGTAAATAATGCCTTGTCCAGTGTAATAGAAACATTTTGAAAAATTTCTAAATGATCTCCTGTGGCAGCTGAAATATCTTTAATGTGGAACAAATTTATTCCTTTGCAATTGCTACTTTACATCGCATGTAATCACATGGGAACATTCCCAAAAGATTGGCAAGCTGCATTTAAAATCCATCAAGGACATTCAAGAATATGTGAACAGGCGTTCTTCCAGTAGGACACAAAAGTGCTAATGAAAGGGACACATAGGCCATGAAAGTGATACCCCTTCATAGGTTTGCTGTCACCCCTTGCCTTCTGGCAAGGAGCCCTTCAACAGGGGATATTTGTAAGTATTCTCACAATGTTACTTGGGCTGAAATTGAATGTTTCATCATCCATGGATGGCACAAGTATTGCCCTACCTTGCCACGTAAAATGTCTGTCCAGGGTAAACCTGCCTTCAGGATTCACATTGCTTTCCAAATCTGTCACCTGAAGAAATTGTGCTGACATATGCAAGGCATTTGAGCAGACACTGGGGTGTAAATGAAGGGAGAGAAGTACCTGCGCAGAATTATGCTTAGACAACTTCATTTACTCTGAAAGACGCATTGTGAATCGATGTGCTTAGAACTCTAGTCTTTAATAAAGGAATGTTTGAGGCCCTTTTGAAAGTACTTTTATAAGCACACAGGGAAAAGACATACATTTCTTGTTTACTCTTAATAGAAAGTCCTGGCACATCAAAAAGTATGATGAAGGAAATTGTTACATGCTTTTCTGCAATGAGCTTTTCTTTAGGATTTTTGTTGTACTAATAGTTTTAATTCGATACACATAAATGCATGCATATATATATACTAACATATGTGTGTATATATATTTAGCATAAATTCATTTTGTGTATATATTCTTAGCTTAAAATATATATTCTTCTCATATATGCATATGTAATTAACTTAAAATACATTTCTGAAATATTGCCAATTCAATCTCTTTCTCATATTCATGGTTGTGAATTTTACTCTGCCACTTTCTGTAAGACATTACACATAAAATTAATATTCCTGTTTCTTTATTCTTCCCTTGTGTGACCCTGAGGAAATTTCTTATGCTTTTTATGGCTCAGTTTACCCATTTCTAATAAGGAATAAATAATGCAGGAATTTTAGAATATTTAAATAATAGATATCTGAAAGAGGGTTTAGATAAGGATTTGAAACCTTTGTGTAGTTGTTGGTGACATTAATAAGGAGGGGAATATGGGGAGGGCAAAAGGGAAGGGAGGGGAGGAATCCTTATACCTACAAAACTGCATGGCAGAAATTAAAACCAAAATAAAAAATGCACATTCCTCAGATGAAATATATCTCATCATGATAAAAGCAAAGATATTTGAGTTTTGTAAAGTCATTTTTGGCACAATAAACGATCAAGAAACATTTATTTTAAAAAGTGGAATTAATCTTGAAACACTTCTGCATTAGTCTTCCTTTTGTTTTCAAAACGCCTCTGAGAGGTATAAGAATGGAAAGTATCGGCATCTTATTTTGCTGATAAAAACTGTATAGCCGAGGGCTGTTGCACTGAGTACTGATTTTGCAAAAAAAAAAAAAAAAAAAAAATAGTGTTTCTGATCCCAGAAACGCTTCTGTTCTCAAAATGGCCATGATGTTTCCACAGGATGCTGTGTATGGAAGAGAGGGGTCCCCTGAAGGTCGCTGCCACCAGATTGCTCTTAAATAGGATAGGACACATCTTCTGCAGCCATCCCTTTGCTTTGGAACGCTGGCCTTCTGGTTAGATCAAAATTATTATTTCAACGCTCACATACATCAGTGCTTCAGTGGATGGAGAGACGCCATGCCATTTCTGACCCCAAGAAGCTGATTATGTTGTAGTCCTGGATAAACATCCATAAACTAGATACAGCTCCGATTGTACTGCCACGCAGGCCATCCATGGGCTGGCTTTGTAGCTTTCTTGTAACTTTCACCTATAGCAGTGTGTAACTGAAAACCAATCACTTCTCTCCTGAGAACATCACAATTTCTGCTGCCGAAATGGAAATTGACAGGAGGAGTTAGATACAGCTGTACTTGATTGTCAAGGGATAAATTATTTTGTGTAATTGTTAGAACCTTGCTAAGACCTAATGGAATGTACATGTTGTTTTCCACACCCGTGGGTATGGGGAGTTTTCACAAATATTGTGTGCTTGGATTTAAAGATGTGTGAGGCTGTCATGCTGTTGATAATGAGAAAAATTAATTTGAACTGCTGATAAGAAAAGAAAACATACACAATGAATTAAATTTAATAGACTGAAAAAATTAGGTTCTTTTTACTATTTCCATGTGGGGATATGTCAGACTTCATTTAACTCAAACAACTACAGATATCAAGGACTGCTACACAACAGCCTATGTTTGAGAATACCGCATGGCAATTCAGTGCCTCAGTGGTGGGCACTCTTTTTGGGAGCCCCACCTTGCCACGTAAAATGTAATGATCTGTGACCTGAGCAGCCGTGAAGTGCTTGATTGCCAATGGCAAGCTTTGGCATCGTTTCTGTTCACTGTTGCTTGTGGATTTGCCTGTGTCATGATGAACAGCAGAGTAAACCCTGGCTTGGCTTAAGCTGTGCATCTCAGTTAAGGACTCAGAGCCAGTGTGCAGTCAGACTGGGGCTGATACAGGTCTCAGGATCATTTGTGTCCCCTCTTAACCCTGTTTCTCCTTCCCCTACAGTGGCTTTGCTGGGTGGGTGTGCAGTAAGTAAAGTTCCCGTTGAGGTTTTGTTGTCCAGTATCAGCAGGCTGAGTAGCCCACTTAGTGCTGAACAGCGGAGAAGCTCTTCGGACGCCTTCCTGGGGAGGAAGGCTGTGGAGGTTTTTTTCCCTGTGTTATGAGATTGGGTAGCTCCTTGGCGTGGGGCAGAAGAATTCTGGCGTGCTTTTCTTGGGCAACAGAAGACTGGGACTACCTGTAAAGTCGTGGGGATGTGAAAAGGACTTTGCAATGCCAACACTGGGCTGCGTGTAAGGTGTGTTCTGGAAACTGCCAGCTGCTGCTCCTGTCTTTTCCCCTGTTCTTCCCTCCACACATGGTTTGTGTTTCTAGGCCCCTCCCACAAAGGCAGATTTCTAACTTGCTTCCTAACATTCCCCAGTTGACAAACATTACGAAAGTCATCTGAAGCAGGGGTGACTTGGATGATGGTCTCAATTCTGCATCCTCTTCTTGCTGACTTGTGGGCATAGAACTGCTCACAGGTACTTCTCTTGTCTTTGACAAGAAACAGCAGAACTTGAAAATATCCAATGTCAAGTA
This sequence comes from Ochotona princeps, assembly GCF_030435755.1. Taxonomy (NCBI): domain Eukaryota; kingdom Metazoa; phylum Chordata; class Mammalia; order Lagomorpha; family Ochotonidae; genus Ochotona; species Ochotona princeps. The sequence goes on along the minus strand of NC_080843.1, from coordinate 11,773,015 downwards.
GAGGAGTTGATGAAGAACTGGGAGGGGTTGAAGTTGCAATGTTTTATTATGCCTTCAGGTTTGAAAGTAAGACTTTATTGAATCCTTGCTGTGAAAGATAAGGAGATGAGAACATTTTACTCTTTTTATCCATAAACTGCTGTGTTCATCAGAGATACGATTGTGATTAATATTATTGAGGACTGTAGCATTTACCTTCTCTGGGTAATATTAATCCTCATTAATTCATCAATAGGCTACTGAACTCAGCAGTTTCTACTTTGTATTTTAGTCTTTTGCTTTGAGTTATACCATAGTAGTCTAGATCTGTAACGTATACCTCTCCAGCAGATGAATGCACCTGCTACACAGGTTGAACCTCAGTTCTGGAATGGATTGCTGTCACACCCTAGTTCATACAAAACACAGTTTTCTTAAAATATTATTATAAATATTATTCTGTAATCATTTTTATTTCCCAAAGTCCTTCTCCCCATAGCCTACAGATAATCACGCTAATGTATCTCAAGTTTATGTGTTGATGCATATGTGGAGGTTCTCCAGGAGATTCTTGGAAAGTGGAATTACAAGATAAGTTTATTTTAGTGTAGAAATTGAAATCAATGCATAGTGTTTTCAAAATAGGAATTTCCTATGACATCTTTGAATACCCTGTGCATGTTTCCTTGTAAAACATACAGTGTATTTCATTATGAAAGAATACCTCTTCGACTTTTTTCCCTTTATGTGATATGTTTATGTCTCTCATTTGTGTATGTATAGTCTAATTTTTTGCTTATACAGTTAGCCAGTATTCTGTGTCATGTATTGTTCCCAAACTGGACACTTGAAAATTTTTTTATTTCATTTATATGAGAGAGGAAATGAGGGTGGAAAAGAGGGGAGAGAGAGAAGAGGGAAGAGCAGGCAAGGGAAAATAAGGGAAGACAGAAGACACACATCACATCCCTTGTTTCAAAAGTACACGACAGGTGCAGGGAACTTACCAAGCTTCCTGTGCCGGGTCAAGGGATGCAAGTACTTGAACCATTATCTGCTGTCTCCTAGGTTTTCATTAACAGGAGATTGAAATGAAAATTGGAACTGGGACTCTAATTCGGGTGCTCAGTATGGGATGAGTATTTCCTGAGTAGTACTTCAACTTCTAGATTAATTCTGACCCGTAGAATTGAGCACTATTGAAATAGAACAGTTTCGGGCCCTCTGTGCAGTAGCCTGGTGGCTAAAGTCCTCGCCTTGAACATGGCAGGATCTCATATGGGCACCAGTTCTAATCCCAGCAGCCCCGCTTCCCATCCAACTCCCTGCTTGTGGCCTGGGAAAGCAGTCGAGGACAGCCCAAAGAGTGGGAGATGTGGAGGAAGCTCCTGACTCCTGGCTTCAGATCGGCTTAACTCCAGCCATTGCGGTCACTTGGGGAGTGAATCATCATCGGACAAAAGATATTCCTCTCTGTCTTTCTGTATATCTGAATTTGCAATAAAAAAATCTTAAAAAAAAAAAAAGAAACAGAACGGCGTTCTACTGATGATTCGTCAGGACAACAGACACACATGAGAACTGATCCAGCACATACAGATACATGATCACTCTGTCCTTAGTATATTCTTTCCAAATTTTAACTTTTCCAAAACTGCAATAATGGACACTTAGTTGTGTTCAACTTTCTGACAACACCGACTACACTGAGATAGACAGGATTGTATATGTCCTATATTTTTTGAAGAATTTATACCTACAGATTTTTCTATCAAAGATGTACCTGCCATTGACTTGAGTAACAGCTTCCTAGTGCTCAAGAACCATTGTAAGTATTTCAACTTGATGTACTCCACTTGATGGTTCCACTGTCCCTAAGCTAACGTTAGACCACCAGGTAGTTTTTAAGCAATCTGATGGTTTTATAAGAATGAATTCATGTTATTATAATTTCTCTAAATATGAATGAATTTGGGCTTGTTATCATTAAAATCCGGTCCTGCACTAAATGGCATGTATAGAAATGGCCCTTCTTTCTCTTTTTCTAAAACTGAGTTTCTTATTTATATTTGTTTTTGATTTGTGGGCTTCCTGTGTATAAATCCCTGCTTGGGTGTTAGATAATGAGTGCCCCAACCCAGCATTTTTCTTTGCTAACTTTGTAAATGGTATCCCAAGTTTAACAAATATTTTTGTTTTTGAAACATTGAATCAAATCTCAGTATTGCTTTAGGTTGGTCACTGCCTTTGGGCTTACAGTGAAGTCCTTTGCAGTTACTACACTTTTTAGAAAAGATTTATTTATTTTTATTGCAAAGTCAGATATGCAGAGAGGAGAAGAGACAGAAAGATCTTCTGTCCCATGTATCACTCCCCCAGTGACCAAATGGCCGGTGCTGTGCTGATCCGAAGCCAGGAGCTCGGAGCTCTTCCAGGTCTCCCACATGGGTACAGAATCCCAAGGCTTTGGGCCATCCTCCATGCTTTCCCAGGCCACAGGCAGGGGGAGCTGGATGGGAAGTGGGGAGGCCGGGATTAGAACTGGCGACCATACGGGATCCTGGCGCTTTCAAGGTGAGGACTTTAGCTGCTAGGCCACCATGCCGGGCCCCAGTTACTGCAGTGTTATATCATTTGGCTGTGCAGTTTATTGTTTGAATATTTATTTGTGTTTAAAACCCACTTTCCCACATGCTGTTCCATAGGAATAGAGTTGTATTTTATTCCTGAAGTGCCGGAGTCCAGCTCCAGCCGAGAGTTCGGAGCTCGGGAAGGGTGCGTGGCGTCGGCGATAAAGAAAGACACAGACACTGACACTTGGTGCGTTCTTGCTATGTGCATTTTTCTCCAAAAGAAGCTGTCCTTTTTATTTACTTAGACACATCACTAGCCTCTGCACAAACGTTTGATTTTTTATCTTTAACTTTAGAACTAAGACAGCATACACAGATGTTCAATTAATTTTTTTTTTTTTAAGATTTTATTGTTATTGGAAAGCCAGATATACAGAGAGGAGGAGAGACAGAGAGGAAGATCTTCCATCCAATGTTTCACTCCCCAAGTGAGCTGCAACGGCCGGTGCGCGCCGATCCGATGCCAGGAACCTGGAACCTCTTCCAGGTCTGCCACGCTGGTGCAGGGTCCCAAAGCCTTGGGCCGTCCTCAACTGCTTTCCCAGACCACAGGCAGGGAGCTGGATGGGAAGTGGAGCTGCCGGGATTAGAACCGGTGCCCATATGGGATCCTGGGGCTTTCAAGGCAAGGACTTTAGCCGCTAGGCCACGCCGCCGGGCCCAATTAATTTTTACTTCATGGTCAACCAGGTGCTCTTAAAGATAATTCTGTAAGTTACTATAGTCAGTTTCTTTAAAGCAAACCATTATTCATTCTTCAGAAGTAGCCATTAGGTGACAGCCAGAACTCCAAGGCCGAGGCACAGATAGTTACCTACTAATCAGTAAAACCTTCCTACCTACTACATTTTATTTTCACAACTTATCTATCATATAATGGGAAAGATACATCAAAAGAAAAAGAACATAAGGATCTAAGGCAAAAAGTTCCAAATGTTAAATCCCCCTACAACTGCAAACCCTACAACCCCATAAACAATTAAACAATAATCAAAAGTATATCTCTGTGATGTTAGTAGAATTGCCCTCTATTTCCTCTAGTTAAAAAATTATAAAAACGGCTAAAACAGCTGCATTTTCTATGCTCTAAAAGTTGCAAGGACAGGCTAACCTTTAAGGTCACAGTAACTATATATTTTTTGCCATAGCAGTTTCCACTCATACTCCCATCAATTCTGTTAGTTTGTAAAATTCTTATTAAGCCATTTCCCAGAAGGCATGCTGTATTTCTGGGCCAGATTTCAGGACAATGGGTAGGTACACAACAAGGTGTCCAGAAATGGCATGGGTTTAATTGTACTCCTGTGCGCAGTCAAAGGCCCCCTCACCAAGACATTATCAGTAACATTAACTCTCAAGCTCATATTACTTGCCAAAGCCATCTCACAGGGGCAAACAATGCCTCAATAGATTACAGGATTCTTAGCGGGGTGCTTGAGTGTCCATGCAAAAGAGTGGTGAGACTGCATCAAGGTGGTCAGAGAGAAATCCGCCGGGCCCTGCCAAACAGCTGGAAGCTCCCCCCGGTCCCTGCCAAGCAGGGGAGCTGTTCTCTTCACACCTTCGTGCCATCCACACCTACTGCACGGTTCCCTGCACTGGAGTATTTCAGGTTTTCCAAAATTCACTAGCTAATTTCTCAGTGTTTTTAAGTATTTCTCAATGTATTTCAAATCATATCATATATATATATATTGTCTAAATACATGTATATACACATTATATATGAAAGTGTGCTTTTAGTCCATTTTCTTGTCCGTGTATAATAAAATATAAATATTTCTATGACTTTTGATATGGTTTTAAAATACCTCCTTGAGAAAACAGCATCTTTTGGGGGGTTATATTGAATTAGCTACTCTTGGAACTGTTATCAGAAACTTAGAATAAGTTTTTGGATAAGTATATCAGAATGTTACAACAAAACTCTAGCTGAAATTCTGATTGTGATTTCATTGAAGCTTAGATTGATTAATGAAGGACTGACTACTTAGTATCAAATACTGTTCCCATCAACAGTATAAACTATTCATCAATCATATCTTCTTTGAGATCTTTTAATCAGGATAAAATTATGATTTAAAAATTGCTATGCACTTCATTGCTATTCTAAATAGCTCCTTAGTTACATTCTCTCATAGTTTGATCTCATCTCTCAACTTCACAGAACCCTCAGCGTTTTATTTCCATGATATTCTGGGCATGACTGCACTGTGTTGTTCTGGATAAATCCGAGATCAAACTGTATTTTTTCTCCTTTAAAAGCCTTCCATTTCCCTTCCTTTATTGGATATCTATATGGTTTTCTTCTCATGCTTGAAGTTCAATGACTTTCCACAATGCATTTTGTCCTTGATCATTCTGTATATTTTTTCTGGGACAAGATCTAAAGACTCTAGTCTTTATTTAGGTAAGTTTTTTATATCACTTCTTTGAACACTTGTCTTTCATTTACTATTCTCCTGTTCTTTTCTTCCTGCCTATAATATTCACTTAAAACATCGTGGGTACTGCATCAAGGTGGAGGAAGCCACCAGGGGGGAGGGGCGTGGGGGGGGATTCCCAGAGCCTATGAAACTGTAACATAATGCAAAATAATTAATAAAAAAAAAAACATCGTGGGAATCTTTTCCCTGTCTTTTCAGTTTAGCATAATCATTTAGACATCTTTGTTGATTTTCATTCTATTTTATGATTTTTTTGCCACGATTCTGTTTTTTCACATGTATCCTCGTTTTTTGAACATTTTTATGCCACTTTTTTTGACCTCTTATCTGAGCTCTGCCACATTATTATTTTATTTTCTGTCACTGGCATTGTCTTATATATTCTTTGAACTGTCATATCTCTCTTTTGAGCTCTTTACTTTAGAGCCACCGTACTGTCTTCAATGTCTTTGAGGCAGCAGAGAGCCAAATGTACTCTGTTTCTCCTCCTTGGATGTGTGTTCCCCTATGGTCTTAACTTTTAACTTTACTCTTCTCTTCTCCAAGATTGTATATACAACTGTACTAAGGCAACCTTTCAGAAGATTGCCTATGTGGTCATGTGGACAGCTCTTTGCTGAAAGGTCCATGGGGGAGTGAGAGCCGTTTTAGAGAAAGCTGCAAAGAGCAAACACTGGCTTCTCTTCAGTCTTTTTAGGGTCTTTTCCAACTTGGCAGCTCCACAGGCATCTATGACCCAAGCCATGGTTTATGCTTTATTTTTTAAAGGATATTTATTTATTTTTATTTGAAAGGTAGATTTATAGAGAGAAGGAGAGACAGAGAAAGATCTTACATCTGCTGATTCACTCTCCAAGTAGCCACAACGGCCGGAGCTGAGCCAGTCTGAAGCCAGCAGAGCCAGGGACTGCTTCTGGGTCTCCCATGTGGGTGTAGTGTCACAAGGACATAGGCCATGCTCTGCTGCTCTCCAGGCCGCAGGCAGCGAGCTGGATGGGCAGTAGAGCAACCAGGACATAAACTGGTGCCATCTGGGATCTCGACATTTACAAGGGGAGGATTAGCCATTGAGCCATTGCTCTGGGCCCAAGCCACAGTTCAGACATGAGAATGTGTATGTGTCCTGCTTGTAGTTCAAAGAGTATTTGCATCTGAGCAAAGATTCGGGTGTCACTTTTAGTGGGATGGGAGGTTCCATGAGAGAACTCAAGGTGGGACTGACAGTCCAGAGCTACTTTCTCAGAGGGTTATTCTGTTGCTATGTAGAGGTCTGTTAGGACAGTATGGATAGATGAATGGATCCTGATTTGAGCTAGGTGGAAAGGAAAAGACTGGGATAGGGTTTACAGAATTCTGACTTTGAGTGGAAGGTGCTACCTCTGATATTTGCTGAGCAATTTGACATGAAATATGTAAGTCAAGAAAGTGTCTTATTTCAGGTGTTGTCTTGGTCTGCTCAGTGTTGATGTTACTACATGTAGCTTGTCTGACCTGAATTTTGTCCCTCATCCCAAAATTTATATGTGTGGCCCTATTTGGAGATGGGGTTGTTTTGAAATAGCTGGCGAATGGGTGGATTTACAGAAGAGAAACGAGGCTCCTCCTGTATATGCACATGAAGAGGCTTAGGGGGCACAGAGCACAAGGTGGCTGCTGACATACAGAGAAGAGAGGAGGCTTGGAGGCACTTTGGGATTCCCTGGCCCTGGAACTATGAGACATAATTTCTGTTGTGTGAAGCCTGCACTCTGCGATGTGTGCTGTGACAGCTCATGCAGACTCATTTCATGACTCCGGGTAGGGTTTCTTTTTATTTATTTACGCAGTTATTTGGTGGAGAAGTTTTTTAATCAGACTTTGACAAGTGAAATTTGAAATTCTATCAGGCACACAAGTGATGCTGTCTAGTGGCAGGGAGTTCAGAGAAAAATTACTCATAATGATGAAGGCAAACTAATAACGCTTTGTAATAAAAACCCACAGTATCAATGAAAAGTCAGAGCTACCTCAAGACAACAATGATTATGCACTTAAAAATGAAGTCTTTTTTCTGAAACAAGTGAGAATTCAATGTGCACCCTCATCTGGGAGCAGGGATTTTTCTGTTGATCTGACTGATCCTTCACTGAACTCCTCCACTGGGACCCTTGTTCACTATAGGAGTAATAGAACTTTGCTTTGTGAATACCAAATACAGTCACTTGAACAAATCATTAACATGCATGTGTAATAAAAATTAAAATCTGTGGAGTTTCTTATAACTCATTTATAAGAACTGAAGAGCATAATGATATTGATAAAATCAGGGCATGGTGTATGCGGAGGGCCCTTTGAGTCCACGTTACAGGACTGGGGCGGTAATTGGTGACTCTGAGATGCAGGGTTTTGGTAATGGTAGATTGAAATGATATTCTTGTTAACTCTGTTGTAAACGTATCTCTGCCCCATCCTCTCCTACAGTGCTGAATGCAATCAGATTTCCTGCTTGATGTGTCCTATGTTGTCTTTTCGTAATCCCACATTTGCAAATTCTTTCTCATCTTTCCCTAAAAAATAGGGAACCTTTATATTGCACAATCCTATTATAATTCTGCAGAAACTTCCATTTTAACAGTTGCTATATAGCGTTATTATACTACTCTGGTGTTTTAGATGATGATTAAGGTAGTGAGAGTATTAACATTTCTGGCATGCTGCTTACGTGGCTGGCACTGCCCTGTTCATTCAACCTGTATGTCTTATCTGTATATGCCCAGATTCTCTTCAACACTTGTTATGTACTCACAGTTATCTATGAAGTAAGCACTTATTTGGTAGTATTTCTTTCTATAGTCACACATAGCAAAACAGTTTCCATCCATTATATATTTAAATTTAAATGCTCTTAAATTTGCATTTTTGAATAAAGATTTAATTTGCATGTTCACCCCTCTATCTACAGGATAAAAAAAACCTGGCTCAGTGTAACAGTTGCATTAGAATCTCAAAGAGTATGTTTAAAAATTACATTAACTCTAAACTGAGACCCTAAATGGCTTTCAACATCATTTGGTGTTAACCTTAGCTATTTCCATAGTAAGGCATTGTTAACTAATGAGCCCTAAATCTGGGGATATGCAAAGCATTTTTTTAAGCACAAGGACGTATGTATTGTCTGGGCACAGTGATCAGATTTGGACTCAATTGATTCTGATTCGAAGCCAGGGTGAGGTTCGCGTCCACTGCGCATGGTTTTTAGTTTTCTAGTGTCAACAGGATACCTGTGGCATACTCTACTATACCCAATTCCTGTTGGCCGAAGGAACTTGTATCACCAGCCTCATCCAGCGGGGCTCAGAGGCACAGGGCAGTTGTGCACGTTGGGGTAGGGCAGGAGGGCAGTGCAGCGCAACGCAGTAGGCTTCACATTTTCCTACTTCACAGGCTTAGGTCTTAGAGCCTATGTTTTCTGTGAAGATTTTGAATTTTCTAGAAAAGCTTCCTTTTTCTGGGAGAAAACAATATGTCTTTAATAAAATATGAGGGCCAGAACATTCTAAATTTGTTAAAGATTAACACTGTATATTAATGAAATTTCTCTTTCTTGTGGTAGTGAGCATTAATAGTTTCCATTACCCTTTTAGGTAGAAAACAGTAATAGCAGTTAATTTGGTTCTTTGGTGCATGCTGTTCCTAGAAACACTGTTTGTTTCATCTCGGTAATAGCAGCTGTGAAATTATTTACCTAAGAATCACAAAATAACCTTATTTCTTATCCTCTTTACAGCACCACCACTTATATTCCTTACTCCCAGATGGTGAATTCTCCAAACATTGTTTTTTATTAACAGCCCAGAAGAAGCACCTTTTTAATTGAGTAGTTAACTAGATATATCAGTTGTAAACATTTGCAGTGTCTGTATGAAGGTGACAATAATCTAATAATTCATCTAGATTATGTTCCCATTAAAAGCAACTATCGGGTTGAAAGGGCATGTCTAGAACAGAATTTTGAGATTCTCATTTGTTTGGGGGCATTTTGTAATACCTGTTCTTTATTGACTGTCTTGTTAGGGTTTTTGTGTTATTTTGGGAAGCCATGTCCATGTTAAAATCATTTCACAATTCTGAATCAGAGCAAATCTCTGTATTTTGTAACATTTATCTTGATCCTTTCCATGTATAAGCTTTTAGAAAACATTTTAATGTTTTGGCTGAAATGATTTTAGAGTAGATCCAGATTTTCTGATCCAGATAAATGTATTCTAATTTACCTTTCTTATTGGTAAGTTGTCTAAAATGATAATTAATGTGTTTGTAAGTTGCTTCCTTAGCAACAGATAGTGAAATTTCTTCTCCATGACTCTGAGCTATGTTCTGAGGGGCAAAGCAGAAAAAAGCTTGGGGAATCCTCTGGGTCTCTTAGAAGGTTAATGCTGTACTTGAATCACCTTGTTAATGACTTGTGGTCAGTTCTCAATGACTCCAACATTTTCCTAATTGCTTGGTAGGAAATTGGCATAGTGTTTCACAGTGTGTCTCCTAGAAAAGAACTGTGACTTCACTCAGTGACCTGTAGTCTTCCTCTACATTATATGAGTGAGATCGGCATTATGGGGGCATAGGTCTTGCCTCTGTGCTGTGAGTGACTGCATCTAAATGAAGTTCTCCTGTGTGCTAATGTACAGAAGACCACGTGGATAAATGTGTCTGTTTCAATTGGGAGCTCCTTACTGGGTCTCAATAACATGGCTGGGAATAAGCTAGCCACTGTGGGAAACCTAACAGAATAGCACAGTCCTGCTCTTGGGTGGTTCCGACATGGTTGGCAAACTAGCTTTGTTTGTCTATTTATAATGGATATGAGCACAATGGATATGAGTTAGTTTGTATTTGAATATAAAATATATTCAGAATATTTTACATGATACCATATAAATAATAATATAGAATCAATATGTAGTTTGTATGTTTCTATCTTATATCATGAGATAATGAGTGGTGAAACAGTAAGAAAGCCACTTAGCTGCACTGTGCTTCAGTGTCCTCATAGGCAAAATAATTGGATATGGTTGTTTTGCAAAATGCAGTCCCTGGCTCTGCTGAAACTGCTAACCTTCATAACGCCCACTTGTAATTACGTAGAGGATTTTTTTTTAAAGATTTATTTTATTTTTATTACAAAGTCAGATATACTGAGAGGAGGAGATAGAGAGGAAGTGGAGCTGCCAGGATTAGAACCAGCGGCCATATGGGATCAAGGCGAGGACCTTAGCCTCTAGGCCACGCTGCCGAGCCCCAAGAATTTTTTTTTTAATTTCCCCTACCTTCACTTTCTCTGTCTTTCTGAGCTGATGATTGTTTTATTACACACACACACACACACACACACACCCCTGTTGTTATTCTTTCTTCCTTAAAGATTTAGTAATTTATTATGCTGTCCAGACACTTGATTGGCAAAATTATTAAAATAATTTTGTTCCTGATATTTTTCTTCTGTGTTACTTGTGAAAAAAAGATTATGCTTTCAAATAACTCATGACATCTTATTTTGCTATTTTGTGCCAGCAGATTCATACCACTTCGTACCAAAACTGCCAGCATCTTTGCTAATCCAGATTATCCAATGACATTGAGTCAGGAAGTTCTCTTTTACTCCTAAGTCAAGGACAACAGGAACACTGATACCTTTGATCACTGAGACTGTTTTCAGCAGAGTTGTATTTTTTCTTTTCTTCTTGATATTTGTATTTAGATAAAGTGAACACATTGTATGTAATTCATATAAGTTGATTTAAGTGCTTAATGTTTCCCATCCTACTCTTTTTCTTTTCCACATTCCCACCTTCCCTTATCCTTCCTTTCTTTTTTCTTCATGACATATTTTTCATTTTATTATATAATCACTGGCTTAACCCTCCACTAAATAAAATGCTCAACGAGTTAGTAAATAGGAAGAACACTTTTTATCAAAAGTATAGGAAAGAGCTGTGAACAGTGAATTCTCAAAATGTCAGTTTCACTCACACACACGGCATTACAAGCTTCTTTTTCCACCCAGGCCAGGCTGTACCTCATGACTTCTCAGCACAGAAGCTGAAAGAGATGACATCTCACTGATATTCTCCATCTATTCACTGATTCCTGAACTTTGTCAACATGGCCACACCTACATTTTATTTTTATAATTATATTCTCCTTTTTATTTGTGCATAATTTCCCTTTTAAAAATCATTTTCTGATATAGTTCCATAAGCCTTGGGATTTCCCCAACCCCTCTCAAATTCCCTCTGCTACTGAGTTCTCCCATATCATTACAACAGTATAGTTCCTCAGAAACAGTGAGAAGTCCATCATTGCGGGCATGGACACTGGCGGAGTCCAGCATTCCATTGTCGAGACATATCCAGCAGTTTCAGTGGGAGGCCATCCTCAATCCGGAGGCAGAGATGCACTCTGTACCATATTCTCACGACTGGACATGGCAGTCTCTGCTGCACAGTCACTATAAATCCCCCCTGGTGAAAAGCCACAAAGCAAAATCAGCAACAGGAAGACAAATAGAAATTGACAACGCTGTGAAGTTTAGCAACATGCTGCTAGATATGCTAGTCTCCATTACGCAGTTACTATACATCCCCTTAAATGAAAAGCCACAAAACAAAATCAACAACAGGAAGAAAAAAGAAATTAACAACAACCTACTCTTCCTGGTATCTTTTCTAGACGTTAGAGTGGGTGTGCTTACAGAGATGGCGCTTGAGAGAACATTCTCTACTTAGTTCATGATCATGAATTTTTAAAAACATATCATGTTGGACTGTTCCATTAGTTGGTTCCTAATATTATGTGCTTAGGCTTCATAGAAACACATCCTGTATTCTAGTTTTCTCCCCATTTTCTGCTAGAGTGTGTCCTCCAGATGAATAGTCCCCACCCAGAAGTGGTTGCTGGACTCTTGAAATGTGACTAATCTGAATTCAGATGAGTTTAAAAAAAAGTATCTCAAATATTGTGTACACAAGATTTCAAAACACGCTGTCATTTTGTATTGATCCCATGTTAACCCCATCATATTTCAGGTATATTGCATTAAATTAAGTAAGTTGTTAAATCAATGTATCACTTTCAATGCAACGGTTTTTAGGAATTTTAACATTATTACTAGAAATTTAAAATTGCATGTGTGTATGTACAAGTTTGAGTGTTGTGTGTGTGTGCATGCTTGTGAGTATGTGTGTTTGGTCCATTGATCTGTGTAGAGGTTATGCAAGTAACATGCTGTTTCAATTACTGTAGCTTAGTAGTATGCTTTCAAGTCAGGTATAGAGATGCTTTTCGTTCTTGATTTTTCTTCTTCTGGATCACCTCAGGTATTCTGGGTCTTTTATGGCACTGTATGAATTTTACGACTTTTTCTAATTATGTCAAGAATGCTATTGGTATTTTCATGGGGATTGCTTTGATTCTGTAGGTTGCTCTTGGGTGGTATAGACATATTCATGATGCTGATTCTTCCAGTCTATGAGTGTCATTGATGATTTATTAATGATTTTTTCACCAGTGTCAATTTTCATTGTAGAGATTGTTTACTTCTTTGATGAAATGTATCTCAAAACACTTGATTTTTAATGGCTATTGTGAACTAAATTTTTTTCCAATGATTTCTCTTCCAGTGAATTTTTTATTAATGTGTAAAAACTGCTAGTTTTATCTGTTTATTTTTGTGACCTGAGACTTTACTGAGTTTGTTTATCAATTTTAATAGTTTGTGGTGGAGTGTTTGCATTTTTCCCAGGGTAAATGTGAATAATTTGAGCTTTTCTTTTCCAATTTTAATGCTGTTTATTTCTTTATTATTCCTAATTGCTCTTGCTGTATTTTATAGTACAATACTGAAGAAGAGTTATAGCAGATTCAGTATTATATTGGCTGTTGATTTGTCATATATAGCATTTGTATTTTGAGATATGTTCCTTCTATACATATCTGTGGAGGGTTTTTAGCTTGAAGTGGTTTGAGTCTTACCAAATCCCCCTGTCTCCCATCCTCCACTATTTTTCCCATCTTTTTTAGCAATAGTCACAAGTCAAATATTCTGCTATTAGAGCATATTATGGCATTGTATGCACAGCAAATGGCAGAAAATCTAGTATCCTGTTGTCAAGGTATATTTAACAGCTTCGCTGGGAGTCCTCCTTTTGTTCAGGAGTAGAGCTGTCTACTGCAGTGTTTCTGCTGTGATCCTTATCATATTTTACCTCCTGTGGATCTGGGGTTTGGTTTGCTTTTATTTTTCTTTGAGGTTTCCAGGATGCATGATTATATCTTTAATTTGAAATATTTATCTTTTTTATTATAAGAAATTAATGCTATAAACTTCCCTCTTTAAACTGTTTTGCTGTATCCCACAGGTTTTGATATATTGTGTTTTCATTTTCATTTACTTCTACAGCATTTTGATTTCTTTTTTAATTTCTTCAATGACCCATTGATCATTCAGAGCATGTTGTTTAATTTCCAAGCACTTACAAGTGTTCTTTTATTGTTTTTGTTGTTGTCTAGTTTTTTCCTTCTTCGTATGAGAAGATAGATAGCTTGATTTCAGTCTGTTTAAGCTCATTGAAACTTGATTTCTTGCCTAATGTGTGGTCTGTCTTGAAAAGTCACCCATATGCTGATCAGGAAAAAAAAATGTATTCTGGATCTGCTGGGTAAAGTGCCCTGCAAATTTCTGTTATGTTCATCAACAGAAAGCCCAAAATTAATTTGTATGCAAACAGCTTTTTTTTCCACAAAAGTGCTCTGTCCATACACTGGAGTAAAGATAATTTCTTTAACAAATGGTGCTGGCAAAAATGGATGTGTATATGTGTCAAAGAATGAATTTAGGTCCATACTTCTCACTATATACAAAAATCAACCTTAGTTGGATTAAGGAGCTATATTTAAGACCTGAAACTGTGAAGTTGTTGGAAGAGATAATACTCCAAGACATTGATGTAGGGGCAACCTCTTAGACTAGACTCCCAAAGCATGGGCCACAAACAAAGCTAAAAGTGGGTATTTCAATCTCATAATCTTTGCACAGCAAAGGAAACAATCAATAGAGTGAAGACACTTCAAACAGAACAGGGAAATACTTGCAAGCTATGTAACTATCCATATGGATTGGTATCCAGAATGTAGTAGCTACTTGAAGTCTCAAAAACCGCAAAAAGTGCCCAGTCAACCCAGTGGGAAAAGGACCACAGTAGACAGTTCTCAAAAGAACAAATCCAAATGCCCAACAAGCATATGAAAACAGGACGCAGCATCATTAGCCATCTGGGAAATGCAAACCCAACCCATGATACGATGTCACTTCACTACTGTCACAGCAGCAAAAATGCAAAAGAGAGAGAGCAACAAATGCTGGCTGAGGATGCAGAGGAAGAGGGATGCTTCTGTGCTGTTGGTGGGAGTGTAAATTTGTGTGCCCAGTGTGCAAAACATATGAAGATTTCTTTAAACACTAGAATTAGAATTGTCATGAGATTCACTAGTCCCTTCCCTGGAAATATATATATATCAAAAAAACAAGAGCACATTATATCAAAGATATACCTGCAATATTAGTAAATAGACAAAATTTAGAATTAGCCAAGATGTTTATCACCAGATAAAGAACAAGCCACATATTTGCACAATGAACTATTATGCAGCTGTTTAAAAGCTGTTTTAGCAGTGGCCGTGAAATGCAGGCAACTGGAGAACATCATACTGTGAAATAAGCTGCACAAAGAAAAACACCACGTTAGTGTTGCTGCAAATGTAGTTTTTTAAGCTATTTTTAATACCTTTTTCAAGCCAATGGGAAAATATGTTATTGTACTATAGCCTTGATGGATCTATACTTTCTTTAAAATTTATTGTGTATGGGTTAAAGGATCATTTTTGCATTTGATTATCATTTATTGGCATTGCTATTGTTCTCAGTAGACAAGGATCTCTTCAATTTTTAGTTATTAAACTTTATTTGGTGAAATATTGGCCTTTTTGCTGTAATGTCAATTTAAAATTTGTTATTTCTAAAACCAGAAAGGAGACAAAGGAAGGAAGAGACAGGAAGGTCAGGGATACAGGGTGAAGAAAGGGAAGAAAGAAAGGAATTGTAGAATTGTGTTGCATCTTCCTCTCCTTCTCTCCTCCTCTCTGTATATCTGATTTTGCTATACAAGTGAATAAATTTTTAACAATAAAAAGGGGGGCCTGGCACTATGGCCTAGCAGCTAATGTCCTCGCCTTGAACGTGCTGGGATCCCGTATGGGCGCCAGTTTTAATCCTGGCAGCTCCACTTCCCATCCAGCACCCTGCTTGTGGCCTGGGAAAGCAGTCGAGGACGGCCCAATGCTTTTGGATCCTGCACCCGCCTGGGAGACCTGGAGGAAGTTCCTGGCTCCTGGCTTCGAATTGGCTCAGCTCTAGCTGTTGTGGACACTTGGAGAGTGAGTCATTGGATGGAAGATCTTTTCCTCTGTCTCTCCTCTTTTCTGTATATCTTACTTTGCAATAGAAATAAATAAATCTTTAATAAAAAAGAAAGAATTGTGTTTACCAAACTGTAGAATTTGGATCTGTTACAAATTTTAAAAATGCATATAATCTACTACTTGATTGTCTTCAACTATAGGAAAATTATGTAAAGTTATTTCTTTAAAAATAAAAATACATGCATGGCTATCACTGCATTTTTAGAGGACAGCAATGACTTAGAAGACTTTCCTGTATTCATATAAAAAAATAACAACACTGAAAGTATCTTTGTTTTAAAAAGCAGTAAGCTTTTTAAATTTATTAAGTGTTACTCAGATAACATTTACTGAGTATGACACTAGAGATTCAGTTATGAACAAAACTAGCCTTATTTGCAGGAGCTGATGTTTTAATGAGGGATACTGGGGATCAGAAAGTAAACAAATGCATAACAGAAATGTAGTTATAGACACGTGTGGGAGATCACCCCAGGATCTCTCTCTGCTTGGCCTGTGTGCCATAGCCATGTGACACACCGTGTCGCTGGGGGAGCCCCTAACAATGATTTTGGCCACCCCAGACCTCAACCTGGCCTATTCACTGGTCATAGAGGTGAGAGCGGTGGGTTGCAATTCAGTCTCTCTTCTCTGTTCTTGGACAGGCTGTGGTGGGGCTTGCTTGATAAGCAAATCTGAGAAGTCAGGTGGTTCACACTACCTGCCAGCCATGAATGTTGTATGTGACCCTTGACATGAGTGGAGGATCTGTACATGCCTTCTAGTCAATTACAGTGTGATTGCTGGGTGGGAGGACTGTCAGGGGATGCTCCCTTGCCTTCCCCTTTCTTAGTCTGTGTAAGTTTGTGTTGCATTACAATAAATGGACATGCTCAACCAGACTGTCTCCAGTGTTTTTTGCTGAGGAACATCACCATTGCCTCACCCCCTTGGTGGTTGCAGGGGGCTTACTGGTCATGAAACCTCCGAGAGACAAGTGATGTGGAAAAACCTCAGTGGAGCTAGGCATGGAGAATTTTGTGGGGCTCTGATGGGAAAGGTGGAGGCTACTCTGGATGAGTGGATAAGGAAATACCCTTAGAAAGTCATAATTCCAATTCCAACAGGACGTGGAAGGGAAGAGGAGCAAGACAAATGAATTTCACAGAAAATAGGAACATAGAGATCTGCTGGCAGGAACAGCCTCCATGTGTTGAAGAAAACAGCAAGAAAGCCTTGTGGGGTAGGGGCAGCATTGGGCAGGAGTTGAATGCTTTGCAGAAGTTGGCATCCTTATTGACAAATGTTCAAAGACAGATAGGGGATCCCAGGACATGTGTGTGCATGTCAGAGGTCGAAAGTGTTTTATTGTGTTAATATTCATTATGAAGGAAGATCATGATGGAGTCCCAGTACCTATCAAGACATATAGTAAATTCTTGATTGGCATTCAGGACCAGAAAATGCATTACTCAATTCATTTAAGAATGGCCTTGGTAAAGCAGTGAAATTAATTGTAGTAAGTCTTAATCTGTGACTACATTTCCTTTCAACTTTGTGTGTGTTTAATGAAATGGGAAGTTTACCTAAACTGCTACTGCTGCATACCTAAATACAGTTGATTGTCCCATAGAGAAGCATTGGGGCAATTGAATTTCAAGCTTAACTGGCCATGTTTTCTCATGCAATATCTTTTTACTTGAAATAATGTCTGATAAATTATGGTCATTCAGATTCTGCTATTTGACAGACGGTTTCTCAAAAATGAACCCATCGCTTTGAAAGTGAGTGTAATCACTTCATGAAAAAGAGATGGCATTATGGTTGTTAACGTTAAAACTTGACCTCTCAAGCAAATCTTAGTGCTTGTTTTGAAAACCTGTATCAGCAACCGTGAACTTGACAGGTGCCCAATCTATAAGCATTTTACTGATAATATTAGCACAGAGATGACAAAGCCTAAATTTTGATAATTATGTATGCCAATATTTGTAATTTCTACCAACCCAGTGAACCAATAGCTTCCAACGACAAATGTGAACCTTGAGAAATCATCGCTAAATTTTACATAACTTTGTACAAAATTTTCATTAAGTTTATAGATATCTGAATAAGGGTTTAGATTTCACACTGCGATCAATTGTGAAGATATAACTGCTCACTCTGCATGTGGTAAGAGAGAAACAGTTCAAAAATTATCTAAAAATTCGAATAAAATATTCCTTTCTTCTCCAACATATTTGTGGGGGCTAGATTTTCTTCACGTCCTTTGAGTGAAATAGCATATCAAAACAGATTGAATGCATAAGCAGACATGATAATTAAGCATTCTTCTCTTAAGCCAGATATTAAAGAGTTTTTAAAAATATTAAATGACACTATTTTCACTCAGTTATGAAGGAGTAGTTTCATAAAAATGTAATTTATGTTAGCTTGTAATGGTTTTGCTATGGCTATCTGTGAAGAAATTAGTAAGTTAATGTTTTAGCATCTGTCTGAGTGCTCAAACACGAGGAATAACATAAATCCAAGGACCTGAGTATACTTGGGACTGATCTTCAAGTCATATGGTTCAAAGATTTGTAAGACAACTAAGAAAATATGAGATTTGTGTTTTATTTGCTTTGCAAATAATTTGGGAGTCAGGACTTGGATCACTGCCCAACTGATCAGGGCTCTACTTCAGGGGATTTGTGGAAAGTGGTTTGAAAAACATCCCAGGGCCTGGATCTACATGCATTGCCTGCCTTCTCTGTGCCACATACAGAACAGGATTTGGGAGATATTGGATGGAAAAATCTCTGGCTTGACGGATATCCCAAGATAGTTAACTTGGAGCTTTGTTTCTATTCTTTTTTGACACAAATGCTCTTATCTCTCATCTGCCTCCAAATGCATTTTTCTTTATCTATCTTTCATTTTTCCTTTATTTTGATTGGTAACAGTTTCAATGTAGTTAATACATACTGCACTAACAGTATGATATTCCCATTTCTGCTCCCCTCTGTCTTTCTCTCTCTATCTTCATTTGTTTCTTTCAAAAACATCCTTCAGATCTGTTCTATCCAATCTATTTCCACCAGCGGTTTGGTCTCTATCTCAGCCTGCTGTGCAAGTGCAGCAAAAATTTCAGTTGGCTTCCCTGGCAAAGGCGTTTCCTTATTGATCATTTATCTTCAAACTGTGGTTAATTCCCTTACCCATTTCTTTTTCAAAGATTATTTATTACTTACTTATTTGAAAGGCACTGTACCAGGGAGGAAGAAGTAGCAAGGAGAGGGGAGAGAGAGCTCTTCCAGCCTTGGTTCACATCCCATATGCCCTCTTTGGGTCTTCCATGTGGCTGATGGGATGCAAATACTTGCACTCATCACCTGCTGCTTTCCCAGGTGCGTTAGCAGGGAGTTGGATCAGACATGGAATGGCAGAGATTCAAACTGATTAACATGATATGGGACACAGATGCCCCAAGTGGTGACTTAACCCACTGCTCCAAAATGCCATCCTCCCACCCCTTTATTTAAACACAGAGCTGATTGCTATGACTCTTTACTTTGACATCTGTAACTAGTGATTATTTTCTGGATTTTAATGAGTATTATAATCACCAGAGTCTTGTTATACTATAAATTTTGATTTAGTGGAACTGATTATTTGTTGCTTATAACACATTTCACACTAATCATATGCCATTGGGCCACTGATCACACTCCAATAGATGGACTTGTTACCTCCCAAGTGACTATAAACAGCTTTGCCTTGAGAACGGCGCTCAGTGCTGATCAGACTTTTGCCATTCTATACTGTTAGACTCTCATGTTCCTTTCCTCTCACTCAGCCCTCGTTATTGGACTAGTCATTCTCTTCATGAATAATGAATTCATTTGCAATGAAGTAAAAGTTTGAAATGACCTCGTTCATATTGTTCCTGTACCCGGGCTCTGAGAGATTTCAATTCTCCCAGGTTGGTGACATATTGATAGTTGGGGAAAAAAACGAAATTTTCCTTGGACTAAACCATATTTCACATATGATCATTCGCTGCCTTTCAGACATACCTTGGAAGACTTGATTCTTTTCCAAGTAGTCATTATAAGATCATTACATCCTGAAGTTTGGAAGAGTGTTGTGGGAATATCTCTCTCATGTTGGCTGAATGAAATTCAATTTATGATAATTGCATTAAGCCTTGAAATATTTCTTAATGTTTATTACTCCCTCAGTATAGCCCAACAGGGGAGAGGGCAGACTGAAATCCTTTAGTGTTGCTGCAGGCTGGACCATCCTTCTGGCTAAGTCTGGATGATCGGCCAGCCCCTGGGCATCGTCACCAGTGAGCATTACGGAAATATGGGTTTCGCTGAAGGTACAGGTGTTTTGGCACCAAAAGGAAAGCAGCACAGTGTCCCAAGGTCACAGAAACTAAAAATAAAGCTCACGCTGAGGAACTGAAAGGAACGCTACAGGGATCCTGAAACTTCTGCACCTATACCAAAGCAGAAAGCAATGTGTGGTTACATTCCCAAAGAACATTTAACAGGGACCTACATCTTCTAGCTTAGTGAATTTTTTTTAAAGCAACAAACAGGAGATTTTGTTTGCCCAGGCTGCCTACCCATGGTGTCATGAAGGCCCCAAGACAATGACAAATAACAGGTGTTGTCACCACTGATTCTTATCTCATTGGATTACTTTTTCATGTTTGAAGTCACCAGAAATTGAGTAGTTGATCGAAGCCAGCCATCTTTGTTGGGGAAAGTCATGTAATAAAGACTTCCTGCTGCTGATTTCCTGAGTCTTCACCTCTCTGAGAAATAAATACAACTGTCTAATATCAATTTTATGACAGGGGAGAATGTGGACTCGAGACTACTCTGTTATCCTTTCTGCTTCTCTTCTGAGAAAAACAAGATGATGAGCTAGACAGGTAGCAGCAGGCTGTCCCAGATTCCACAGCTCTTTTCCAGCCCCTCAAGATAGAGTGCTGGCCCCAGATTGAGTTCAGTGGACACTGAGGCGTTACCATGCGATCAGTGGAAAGGTAGGAGTAACTGTGACAAAAAAACAACAAAAACAAACAAACAAAACCCTGATTGCCGATTGCTCCAGTACTTTTCAAAAAAGAAAATCATCATTTACTGGAGAAAACAATATCCAAAAAGAGGTATAAAATTATGCTTTTTGAAGCTACATTACTTAATGTAATCTTTGCAGTGCACTTTGATAAACATTTCCCAGTTAAAAAAAAAAAGATTTAAAGGCTTGTGAGTTTAAGAAACTTATTCAACTTCGTTCAGGTCATGGAGCTATGCAAGTGGGTTATACACCCAGCTCTTAGGAAGAACAAAAGATTTGAGAAAATACATTTTTGTGAGTTTGGGCTTGACTGGCAAAAAATAGATTCAAAAGGATGTGTTGATACAGTCTTTGGTGTGTTATCTTTTGGATAATATGGTTATCCTGAACATCAGGAAGTATGGAAGAACTTGCAAGCATGGAGCTCTAGGTTTGGGGATGGGGATTGTTGAGGGTAAGTTCCACCAGGAGAACAAGGACCTGTACTAACAGAAAAACGAACCATAATTTTTTTTTTTATTTTCTTACACTACTGATTGAACCAAAGGTGGTGGGAAGAAAACCATTATTAGTCATTCTCTGCTTCTCTGGCTTGTCTTATGAGACCACACACACTCCCAGAGTCTCCCCAGAGCGGAAGCCTTTTCCAGGGGGTATATTTCTATGTGGGAGGTTAAAAGCTTGTGCATAAGATGCATTCTTAATGTGATTTTCTGCTTCATTCTCCTTTAAAGCTAAACTGGGGAACTAAAGTGTCAGTATTTGTAGCTTCATTCTCTGTTGTAATTGGATGATGTTGTTTGCATTTGAAATGGGAACCAAGTGAAGTGAAACTAAAAACTTCCTAAATGGTGCTTTGATTTTTTTTCAGGCCAGGGGAGACATAGAGACTGATGAGTTATTTGGACGATCCTGGGAAAAAGCCCTGAAAGTTGTCAAGCCATCCATGTTTATTTACTTAAAAGCAAGCTTTCCATTCCTCAGAGTTTCAAAAATGATTCCATGTGTTATTGACAAATAATAATTTAATGGACAGCCTGATTAGATGGGCACAATGAATTAGCTGTCGGCCTGACAGCCATGCAAGCATTATGTTCTGTATCTGTTTACTCAGCACTAGGTGAAATGCAGAAGTCTATTGAAAATCAGATCTCCATGCTGTTTTGTCAAAGCAAATTTAATCACAGCCAGAACATGCGGCATCCATCATTTCCACTTCACAAGACATCAACGGGGGTAGATCAGCAACCACAAGCCCGGCTGCCATGGCTGTCCTCCACTTGCCTGAAAATTAAATTTAACTATAGATCCCTGATAAATGAGGCTGTGTAAGCCATCAAACATGATGACTAAGTGCTCAGTAGGAAAGGAATCCCCAGAAGACCCCAAACTGGAAAGAGCCACTCTCATTCCAGGTAGCCTTGAGGTCTGCAGGTATTTGCACCCCTGCAATAAACAGAAAAACAAGGACCTGACCATCCTGCCCTAGGGATTTGGAGATTATTTTTTCTAGAAATCTTTGCTTTTCCAAAAATTTCCCGTGAGCTCTCACAAGCACTTCCCCAATATGTCCTTCCCTTAGCTATGGTTTTCTTCTCATCACTCTATCCCAGGCACTGTTCAACTTGCCCCCTAATGATCTTGACTGTCTCTAAAATACTGTTTCTTTAGATTTATATATTTTTGTCCATTATGTTCAAGTCATAGGAAGGGTTATAATGTAGTTCTGTGGAATGCCAAGGCTAAGTGTTCGAGTGCCAGAATCACAGGGCATGTGAACAAGGTTCATCTCATCTATTTTAAACAAATGAATAAATTAATGCTGATAAAACTCAGTTGAAAGCTATGATCACAGGATGGAGTCAAATATTTTTGAATGAATGTAATCTAGATGTACATATTGACATAGATACTTATACATTACTAACTCTTTGATATTCTGTTTTCATTGACCTCCCCAAAAAATGATCAACCTAGTCATATGCATCAGATGTGAATTTTACCAAGTTTGATGTATTCCTCAACTACCATTGGTTAGCACGAGCTTTGTGTTCATCTTCATTCTGATATTTAACGTTATTTACCTGCTCATTGTTAACTAAAACCATGGCATTTCCTGGGAAGATAAAGAAAACGCAAAATGCAGTGACAAACATAGACATGCAGTAAAGATAACGGAGGCATAGAAAGTCCAAGTAGGGCCTTGTCAGTTGCCATGACAGTTGTCTGTATTAAACTTGACTCAATAGGTATGGTGCAGATCTTACAGACAAGTCAATGTAGGCAGCGTGAATGATGTGGGAAATCGAGTACCACTTGAAAATGAGATTGACACATGTGCTTGGGAATATCACATTAAAGAGAATTGAGTAGTAGATAGTTTAAGACTCAGTAGATAATAAAAATAGATAGGTATGGGTGGGTCTAAATATGGGAGAATCCTGAAAGCTATGTAGGATACATATTTGAATACATATATGAATTCACACCCATCTACTTTGGGCTCTTAGAAATTTACATATTGAAGTGAATAATTAATATAGGTGCAGGGACTTGAGGTGTGATAAATCAAGTCTGAAATGAGGAAAGATGATTTAGGGACAAATGCGGTGAGTCTCCTAGAAGAAGGATTGATCAGTTTGGGTGACTCATCTTCCAGGGCAGAAGGCATTGAGGGGCACAGTGCTGCCGAAGGACGAATTTCTTCTCATAATGCCAAGAGGTAGGAGCAGACTGAGCTCATCCCCTTCCAGGCTGACTGACTTGCTGCAAGAATTTTAAATGTTACTAATTGGGAACAACTGCACCACCTGAGAGCACTCAGCACGTGCCGGTATATTTATAACTCCTTCTTTTTTATCTTCATTAGATGCCAATTTAAAAAAAAAGAAACTTGTAGTCAATAATCAAGCTCATTTTAACTCCCCTGAAAAATAACGATGTACACTTCAGCATACCCTCATGCTTCAGTTTTTAACATGAAGCATTCAAAAGGATTTTGGCCTAAGTAAATACTCTGTGTATCTTAAAAGATTTACATAGAAATTTTTTGAAGTTGTTAGGAAAATTGTTAAAGCATTTTTCTTCCCTGATATCTCTTGGAAACACGTAGAAGCTTGGATAAAAATTGTTGTCTTTGCTCTAATCACATATTTCCAAAGGCAGTTTACAAACATGTTATTTTGCTATTTACTAATTATATTTATTTCATACACCAATCACTTAATAGCCTCTGGCTGCATTCACAAATAGTATTGAAAAGGCTCCTGCTGTTACACTTATAATTTATTATAGACAACATAAAAACAAGATGCTCCCTCACTGCATGCATAACACACGCAGAGCTGCTTAGAGAAAAACTCCTCATAGATCTGAACCGTCAAAAGTAAAAGGCACTCTTAGCTGGGGGCGTCTGTTTCTTCCTGAAAAGCTGGAGATTGTGGCTCCTTTCTATGATTGTGGAGGGAACAGTCAAGCGATGCCTGGGATGCTGACTTTGTCCCATAAGGTGAAGAGCTCTGTTATCTCAAGGCCATGTTGGTGCTTGCCGTTCTTCCGATCGCTTTCAGAGTGGTCAGGTGGAATGTGTTCTTGAGGGGTTTCATGAGTATTTCTTGAGTAATACCTTTGGAAGAGATGAGTATTCAAAAACCAGACTTTGGAGACCACCAAAGCAGAATGGTTTCTGAAGGACATCAAAGGCCCCGTATTGTTTTTGTGGGAGAGTAGTATCCACTTCCTATGCCAAGGAGTCCTTCCTTTCAGCCTTGTCTCATCTAAACAATCATCTTTAAATACTATCAGGCATCTTGTCCTGTCAAGCTTAAGAATCCTCCGTGGTGCTCATGTGCTGGTAGTTCCCTTTCCTTCTTGCCTCCAAGACTGAAGGGAGTTCTGCTGTGTGGGCTGTGACTGATACGTGATTCCCAGCCCCGATTATAACTATGTTTATGTTCCTCCCCTGTTAAACTTCTCCATACTGCCGCTCCCAGTTTAAACTGCTCATTATATTACTTACTTGCATGGGTTTATTTCCCTGTGGCCTGTTGGCTTATAAACATCTTTGTACAACTTTTTATCACTGACTTGACTAATGATTACTTGGAGTGTTACGCATACAGTCAGATATAATGTGACAGAAAAAAAAAGTCAGCTTAGCCTGGTTTTGTTTATTTCACTAATGTGTTGCAGAAAGCAAAGACACTAATAAGTAAAGCAATGCTGGTTGTTTTAAAATTTATGGTAGGCTGAGTGTCAGGAGTCTGTCTTATATATGAGAATGGGAAACAGTGAGGTGTATGAAGAGAGAGAGGGGTTCATGATAGTGTGAAATGCAAGTACATAGGGATGCTTGCAGAAAGCAAAAGGGGTCCAGAAAAGAAGGATCAGAGAAAAACCAGCTCTTCCCTTCAACCTCAGAGGCTGGCGTGCCGTGCAGGTTCTCCTCTATGCATAATGGATGCACACACAGCAACCGCACCTGCAACTGGGAGGCGTACGCTGTCTACAGTGTGATGAAGCAAACACTAATCACGGCTTGAGCTACCTTGTCCTACGTGCTATCAAAACATTTTAAAGGAACTTGGCTACACACACCAAATAAATAATGGGTTTCATGTAGCAAAAGATACTGCTTTATTGTTCTAGCAGAATATATGAATAATTTATGAAGTCATTCTAATCATATTTTCAGGGGAAAAAAGATGATAGCCATGACTTTGCTTGCCTTATACATTAATTATAGAGATCTTTTGCATTATACATTTATTAGCAATTTGAGAGCAGAAAGTAGTTTTGTTTTACAATATCATAAAAAAATCCAGTGAAATATTTGAGTATGGGAAAATTGACTTCAGCAAATATTTAGATTAAATAGAAGATTAAATACTTAGTAATACCTATAAATATTTACTAATTTCATTTTTGTACTAATTCTGCTGGTTTTCTTTTTTTTTAGAGGATTGGTGTTTCTTGAGTTAGGATTCTGTATCTCTAGCCACCATCTTCTTGGGCGGAGTCTTTGTTCTGTGTTTTCTGTGTGATCTGAACCCTTGCCTCCATAGGTTGTGACAGCATCCCAGTATATGGGTAGCTTACTAGTCTTCCAGAGTTTTTCTTTTCTTTCTATTCTTAAATTAAAGGTGTTTTTATTCATAAGCTTCATGTAAATTAAAAATATTTACGATGTATTTCCAAAATATATCTTCAGTAAAAAAACAAAATGTTTTCAAGGAAAAGTTATATATAGTTCATACAGAAAAAAGAGTTGTCAGTGGAATAAATGCTAAATGCTTTATACTTTTTATAGCCTCATTGATAAATAAGAACAAGGGGAAAATAGGAAAATTATAAAACTAAGGGAAATGCCTTTGTAAGTTGATATCCTGTCACACTTTTCGCTGTTTTAGTAGTTTTTTCTATAAATTTTAATTTCAGCGCAAATTTATGGCAATGACATGACTTTGATTTACCATAACCAAGGCATTTGCCTAACTTTACACATTTCAAAATTAGGGTTTTTTTCCATTGTTTTCTTACCATTTTAATGCGTGTCTAGGGCTGAAAATGGAAAAGTCAAGTGGATAACTGACTGCTCCTCAGTAGTGATTGAGAGAACATCAACACTCTCATAAAACACAGTGGGACTGGCGTAGTGTCTAGAGGCTAAGACTCTTGTTACTGTCTCCACACCTTGTGTCAGAGTAAGTTCAACTCCTGGAACTAACACCTGAGTCTGGTACTTTCTAATGCAAATCTGGAGGCCATGTTGATGACTCAGTTTTCTGCTGCCCAAGGAGGAGACTTGGATTGATTTCTTGACTCCAGGCCATGGCCATTTTGGGCACTCAGGGAAGGGGAAGATAAATGGGAGCTGTTTCTATTTTTCTCTCTCTCTCTCTGGATCCTTGTCTTTCTGCCTTTCAGATTGACAGGAGGAACAAGGAGGCCACAATGATTCCCTTTGCCTTTGACAATTCCCCTTGTTCTGATTTTGCCTTTTTCCTTGCCCACTCTACCGAACTTATTTTCTTGTCGGCTACATAATAAATGAGCTCAATGTTTTCCTATAGCTCAGGAACTGAACTTTCTGTGTGAATCTCCAGCAAGATTTCAGAGGGAATCTACTTTGTTCCCTTACACTCAGGGCCTCTTTGATGAGAACAAGTGTAGTGTGGTGGGTTTAGGTCACTGAGAGTCCTGGAGAAAGATTATGGCTTCCAGCTAAAACCCCATATCTGCTAAGGATCCTCTTATGGTGACATGACAATGAAAACTCACTTTGGGACTTCCAGATAAAGTTATGAAATTTTCCTGTAGGTTTGGTCTTGCTGCAGAGAGGCACTAGTGTAATTCTTCATCTACACCTGACTGGTTGGCTGGCAAGTTCAGCCGGACTGTACTTCTTCCAGGTTCTCTCCAATGTGTGTTTCTTATTTGTCCTCCTAGGGTCCTTCCAAAACAAACTGTACCTCCCACGAATGCCTTTACTTCACTTGTTTCTAAAGCTTACTCAAATTATTTAAGAGTTTGTCATGGCATCTTGAGTTCATATTTTTTTCTCCTGTTATCTTGTTCCCTCACTTACATTTGATTCACTATCTGCTAACCGTTCAGGGATGGCCACCCAATCTTTCCTCATCCCCGTCTATCCCAGTAGGCTCCCAGTTATTTAACGGCCACAGCCCCTCTTAGTTAATGGATTTCTTGTTAAGATACTCTGTAAGTGACATTTTAAGTTATGCCATTAATTGGTTACTTACCTTTGAGTAAAACAGTTGTCACT
Source organism: Ochotona princeps (assembly GCF_030435755.1). Taxonomy (NCBI): domain Eukaryota; kingdom Metazoa; phylum Chordata; class Mammalia; order Lagomorpha; family Ochotonidae; genus Ochotona; species Ochotona princeps. The sequence goes on along the minus strand of NC_080843.1, from coordinate 11,745,602 downwards.
GTTATTCCAAAGTAAATCTCATAAAGGACTCACTTTTCTTTGCCTGATTTCAGATATCTAAATTAGCCCTTGGCATTCCTATTTATGTCTGTTCTGAGTACCTTACGGAATTAGGTTTGACGTAAAGTGCTCCACAGGGAGGTATCAGCTGCCAGCACCAGGATGCATGAGACAGTAAGAGTGTAGAGTGATAGTGACCTCGGAAACAGATTAATCCATATTTACACAGATGTGTGTCAGAGAAATTCTAGAGAGCCCTGTTGTACAGAATTGAAAGATCTTAGAGCTGGGGAGGAGATTAGAGACCATTTAATCGAAGCCTGATGTTTTCCTGCGGAAGACTGAGGCTAGCCAGAAGGAATGGCTTGGTGGAGCTGTGGCATTGGACGGTGGAAACCCTGTGTTGGAGCACAGGTCACCTGGTTTCTGAGAATATACAGAAACTTGAGTGTTTCAGAATCTTAGTTCTCTTTCTGCTTATTTTAGGATTGAACACACATGAAGAGCTGAGCGTTAACTAGCAAAATTGAAATGGCTGTAATAAATTAGCAATGTATAGTACCTGAGAGCTATGATTACAGGTGCTGTAAAAATGCAAAATGTAATGAGAAAGATAACTATTCTGAAAGGCCTCTAAAAAAATGAAGTTATAATGGCTGCCCAGCGCCAAACAAGGGAGACTTCCGTTGACGCTGTGGGGCTTTGTGGAACATACAGGGGATGTGTGCTCAATGTGCCATAGCTTACAATGGCAGTATCCAAAGTTGGCACTCAGAAGCTTAAAACATCTTATCATTGCTCAATTGTTCATGCTTTTTTTTGGCAGATTACAACTTAAGCTTTCGTTTGATCTAAAAGTACTTTCACAGTGTGCTAGTTATTTTCCTTATGCCAGTTGAGCTATAGCACAAAAGGAGTTGTCGGATACAGTGTTCATTATCTGAGAGTCCCTTTGTTTTTGCTTTCTTTCTTAGTGTTATTAGATCATAACATTTTTACCTCCTGTGGATATCTATAGGACTGAAACTAATGGATTCAAAGAATCCGGAGGGCTGAAAGCCCCTGGAACAAATACTCGACAACTTACATTTGAGCAATTATTTAAGAAAGAGATGGCCTCTTGTTCATTAAGAATAAGACATGACAAAGTTCCCAACGTTTGTGACTAGGATTATTAAACCAGCAATAACAACAACAACAAAAAAATAGATGCAGCATACTTTTTCATTAAATTAGCCAGCAGCTTTTCTACTGATAAAGAAATGTTTGTGAAGAGTAAGGAGAAATTAGACAGCATGATAATAAGAGGTAGATATGCTCCTTTTGATTAAATACTTTTGTGTGTGTGTTAAATTCATAGCACCTTAGAAGGTAATCTGCAGTTTTGTATTATTCTTTTTTTTAGATTTATTTATTTTTATTGGAAAGGCAGATATACAGAGAGGAGGAGAGACAGAGAGGAAGCTCTTCTGCCCGATGGTTCACTCCCCAAGGAGCCCCAAAGACTGGAGCTGAGCCAATCTGAAGCCGAGAGCCAGGAGATTCTTCTGGGTCTCCCACGTGGGTGCAGGGTCCCAAGGCTTTGGGCTGTCCTCGACTGCTTTCCCAGGCCACAAGTAGGGAGGCGAGGCTGCTGGGATTATAACCGGCGCCAATATGGGATCCTGGCATGTTCAAGGCAAGGACTTTAACCACCATGCTAATACGCCCAGCCCTCCTATTCTTAATGATTTTATGAACACATAGTCCACATCCATTTTTTTTATTCATTAATTACATTGTATTATGTGACACAGTTTCATAGGTACTTGGGTTCTCCCCACCCCTCCCCAAACCTTCCCACCATGGTGGATTCCTCCACCTTGTTGCATAACCACAGTTCAAGTTCAGTTGAGATTCCCCCATTGCAAGCATATACCAAACATAGAGTCCAGCATCTTATTGTCCAGTCAGGTTTAACGGCTTCTTAGGTATACCCTCTCTGGTCTGAAGACAGAGCCAGCAGAGTATCATCCCAGTCTATTAAAAGCTCCAACATACCATCAGCAAAGATTTACATCATTATGGAATTAATTGACATAGTAATGAGTAACCAGTATGTTAGAAGTAAATGCAAGTTCTTAACCACCTTCTGTGACATTTCAATTTTAGTTTATACACAACATATAACATACATAACATAACATGTTATACATAATATCATATCATCTTAAATTAAGGCAAACATGTCCACATCCATTTGTAAAGCTCTTCTGGCATGTCTGAGAAAGAGGAACTTGTTCCCACTTCTGTAATGCAATCAAGGACATTCACAGCATATCTGGTGCCCTTCTGATACCTCCCAAACACAATCTCCTAAACATCTTGTGTTTTATTGTTCATGAACATTAGCAGAGTAGCAAATATAAAAATGATTCCATTCACTTCTACTGTTCTGTGCTTTCACCGCTGCCATGACGACCACTCTACTTTGCTCTAGTGGGAACTGAAGGGAAGAAAGAAGGATACGGTTCAGTATTAGTAGGAAATATCCCAGGGACATGGTGAAGGTCCTTGCTCTGCACTTCAAAATTTGTTAAAAATAGATTTATTTATTTGATAGAGTTATAGACGGCGAGAGCTCTTCTGTCAGATGGTTCACTCTCCAAGTGGCTGCCATGGCCAGGTTGGACCAGGTTGAAGCTAGGATTCTGGGAAAATATGTGATCTTGCACATGCATGGTAGAGGCAAGGCTAGCATCATCCTACGCTGACTTCCCATTAGAAGGGAGCTGAATGGGGAGCTGGGGCAAGTGGTACGTGAGCTAGTGGTCTCACATGGCTGTTGTCACTGAAGGCATCACAATGCCTGCCCCACCAAGTTAGAAGTCCTGTCCATTTTAGTCAGCCTTTCCACATATCCGTATAGGTACATGTGCAACAGTCAGGATAACATGACAGCCATCCCAGCTCAAGTGGGGATCTTCTCTAATGATGTAGATAGGCAATTAAAAATAAGTAAGTTTGTTATAGAAAACAAGTTGTATAAAGGGAAAACATTATTGCATCTTCATGGATTCCTGTGCTTATCTTCACATATCCATAGTTTGGTCTCCTCTCGCCCCATCCCTCCCGTAGATGACCTTGGATATTTTAGGTTCCAAATGTAATCAATCAATAAATCTGGGAGACTAGCTATTCTTACACTGTTTGGGTGAAGTTTCCCTTTGCAGTATGTGGCACAGTGTGTCTTACTCATGTCGGTCACCATCCACTGAGTAGTCATTGTATGAATACAGGCATTCAATCACAGGAACTGTGATGAGGAAGAAATGCAAAATCCCAGAAGCCCCTGTCAAAAGCAAGGAATCCATATAGCAATTTGATGAACCTCATTTCTAGATCTTTGGTCTTCAAATGTAAAATCTTTAGGGATATAAACTAAGGAATTCTTAAAAGGCCCACCTTTCTGCATGTGGGCTGTCACTTCAATCTATAATATTGGGCAGAAACTTGGTAATTAATATTATTCCCTTGACTATGTAGGCACCCGATTTCTGGTCCAAGCCATTCTACTTCAGTCTGTGTGAAGGGAGTCTGATTCAGACCTTTCTTTCCAGGTACTGCCTTTGCTTTTCTAGGAAAGTGTGGCTGATTATGCTTCACAGAAATAGGTCGGTTTTGTCTATGACATGTACTATGAAGGATGGCAAATTTTAAAGCACCTCTTTATAAGAGTTATTTAAAAAATGTTGAACAGACCAAACTGAGGCTAGATGACAGAATCACATTTTTTTTCGTAATAGGCTGGAATGATGTGTTTTATCATCATAAATAATAAAGTTTGACATGAATAAATAAGAAGGACTGAATTCTAAACCTTATCTCTACCAGTCCAGGGCTAGGGAGACCAGGCATGGCTTGACAGAGGTCATTGTGATGAAAGATCCTTAGGCATCAGCAAACCAGAACTCATCCTACACCCTCAGCCTGGTACAGCAGCAAAATAGCTAGCATTCGAGACAGGGAGGATGCATTCCTACCACCATCTGCACTGGTGCCCTCAGGTTGGAACACTGTCCAGTTTGAGGACCAGTTCAGTGCCAAGCGTGATTATCGATCAGAGAGGATTCAAAATAGGTTGACTGCAATGGCAGGGCATCTGCATGTTGTGTATTTTGATGAACTCTTTTGTATGCAGAAGAATTTAACACAGAAAAGAGAAGATATGATTTTGTTTTCCTCCCAGTATTTTAAGGGCTGATGTATAGACAAATGAGGGTAGAACCATGTTGCCCTGGAGAACTGCTGATGGGCAGACAGGAAAGGTTAGAGTCTGGTGGCCATGGAATGAGCCTTTTGACAAAGCCGTGGATGTCTTATTAGTGGAACATGGCAAACAGGTAGGATCGGTGCGATGTGGGTGGGGTTGGAACTGGTCTTTTAAGTATAAACCATTGTTAGTTATCCTGCTTTCCGTTGTTTGTTCACTCTTTGAAATACATCTTTATGAGCTTTCCTTTTCAATGCATCATCTGTAAAAGTCTTTAAACTTTTTTTTTTAAAGATTTATTTATTTTATTACAGTGAGATATACAGAGAGGAGGAGAGACAGAGAGGAAGATCTTCCGTCCGATGATTCACTCCCCAAGTGAGCCGCAATGGCCGGTGCGCTGATCCGAAGCCTGGAACCAGGAACCTCTTCCGGGTCTCCAACATGGGTGCAGGGTCCCAATGCATTGGGCTGTCCTCGACTGCCTTCCCAGGCCACAAGCAGGGAGCTGGATGGGAAGTGGAGCTGCCGGGACTAGAACCGGCGCCCATATGGGATCCCGGGGCTCTCAAGGCGAGGACCCTAGCCGCTAGGCCACGCCGCCGGGCCCTCATGCTACTCTTTAAACTTTGAGTCTCTCAGCCTCCTACCCTTTCGTTGGTGCATGTTCACATTAATAGCTGCATTATCATCTTCTCTGGTAAATGCCTGATGGGAACATGATGGGTGGCTCCCCGCTAGTCTGGAACGCTCAGGAATTACCAGGGAATGATGTGGTCATTTGAGATAATCTGGCTCCTATTTTATCATGAACTTTATTAGAAATCCACCAATATATTGCTCAAAGATGAAATTTGTGTTAGGAAAAGTATTTGAAAACTAGACAAGTAACAAAACTCTTTTCAAAAAATTGGTAGAGAGGCAAATGTGTTCTTACTAACTAAAATAATAATGGGAGGTTCACTTTTTTATTTTGCTGGCTGAACATGGAATCGGTCCATGTGCCAACTTGTCTGGGTGATGTTATCTTAGTCTTCCTGACATTGTGTGTGCAGCCTGGTTCAGTCATAAGAAAGTTATGGTGAGCTCTGTGTCAGACTAAAATCTGTTTATCTTCTGAGTCAATTTTTGCCGAAATTTCTGCTGCTTTATTTGTGCTGTGGATTTGCTAATTCAGCTCATTGTGTTCATGTGCTCCCTGTAAGAATGGAGCAATTATTTCCATTTACCTCCTCAAACCACTGTGAGCACACTATTCAGCTGAATAGTCAAGAGAAATTAAATAACATCCTTCTACAAATGACACCCTCATGTTTGCTATTCTGAACTCCATGCACAGCCAAAACTACGATTTTGAAAAGCTTAGGGAGTGATTTAGAGCTTATCTAAAAGTATATTCACTCGCTTACCATCATCATAATGTGACTTGGTGCTTCACTTCCAAGGGAATGTGTCCTGGTACGCTCAAGTGTGGTAACTGTGGTTTGTTGCAAATCTTTTATTTCTCTTATAAAGTTCTGAAGAGAACATCAAACTTCTTTAACGAGATGATGCTTACTGTTTATCTTTCAGGTGGCTCTTTGAAATGTTAATTGGTTTCAAAGTCAGTTTGTTACCTGTGTTCTTATTGCTGTTATAAAGATAGATGAGTTCCCCAGTTTTCGCCTGTATTCATAAGAAATTGAGAGAGAGATCTTAGGTAGGAAAATTCAATACCAACTTCAAGAGCCACCTTAGGCTGGCTGTGGATGCTGAAAATAACTGGGACATTAGATTAACTGGGGTGAAGGGGAGGGGAAAACCAGCTCACAAATGTCACATAAACTCTGTGCTCTTTCAGAATGGCTGGTCTGTCTGATCCGTGTTTGTATCTCCAGTGCCTGGTGCAGAGTATGCACTTAACAAACATTCGTTGAATTTTCACTCACTCTTCAGTTGCAAATTAGAGATGGGACAGCCTTTCGCCTTGGCCTCTGGCTATTTTTTCAGCTTGTTAAATAACAGTGGCAATTCAATCCCACTTTGTAGCTTTGCCTAATCATTTTAGGTACTTTCATTGCCCGGGTCTCTATCTGGGCTGTACAACAGGTTATCAGGAGTTTTAGAAATCCCAATGTCCCTGGCAGCACCCCACACCCAACCAATTATGCACGAAGTACTCAGGTTCTAGGATTTTTTTCTTTCTTTAAGATCTCTCAGAATATTCCCCAGAAGTGTGTGTGTGTGTGTGTGTGTGTGTCCCCATGTGTCCCATTTCTCTCCTGTGGCAATAGCAGGAACTGAAGGTCTACAGATGAAGAACTTGTGCCAGACCACAGAGAAATACATAAATATATACTAAGAAGCACTTGCTGCCATAAATCACTTCACTATTAATTATGCCATGGCCTGTTTTTTATGTTCACTCTTCTGGATAAATGAGATGGAATAGCTTTACAATGTGCCTAACATCGTTTTAAAATGCCACATAAATTCCCTCCTGTTTTTATGGGGTTGAAAAATTTTAACTCAAAAATAATTTGGCTAGCTGGAAAAATTTGCATAAAACCATCATAGGGGTGTGTTAAAAAATACTCTTCCTTCCTTTAATGTAACAGTACAAGACAGGATAGAGGATAGATTTCATTCTTATGGTGCCCCAGGTGAATCTGACATTTGCATATTAAAGATTCAATTTAAAATAAACTCTCAAGTCACAATGGGCCTCTGTCCTGGAATACATATTTCAGCATTGGCCTGGGACCATGAAAGGGGAACTCCCAGAGGTACACCAAAGTCCACAGTTGTTCCAGCTCTGTGCCTTCTCCAGGTGATAAGAGTGCAGGAACATGATGTGAGGTGGCTCTGGTGCCACAATGAGAAATGGCTGAAGGGAAGAGATACAGCTGCCTGAGTTTCACTTCTCAGAGTCTTGTGGCATCACTATCCTTGGCAACTAGTGGATCCCTTTACGAAGAAGTCAGTTTGGGGAAACCTTGCTGTCGCTAAGTGCTAGGGAAGCAGAGTGGGGATGAAGAAATACTGGGAAGAGCTCCTCTCAATAGGGTGCAATAAATATCATTGAGAAGAAATTAACCCCAAAGAGTCCTGGAACGCAAATGTGAAGGTTAAAGTATCAACTTGCTTTAAAAAATAGCTCATAGGGAATCCATCATCAGTTCTAGCATCTCGTATCTCCAAGGTAGCATTTCTTTATTCTTTTAACGCAGCAGAACTGTCAAAGATGTTTCTTGTTAGTCAAGTAAAAGTACTGTATTAATCTGATGCTTTTTAATTTCTTAATGTTACCTTAGAAATACATGCATGATACAATTTTCCTTTAGGTATACATCTCAGTGATGTTGTTGTCCAAAAAGTAAATGAGAGCGAGTTCTATTCTCCCTACAGTCTTCCTGCTGCATTTGCTGCCTTGTTTTACCTCATTTTCCTCTATAATTTGTATAGACTTTGTGATGGTTTGACCAGTGTATCTGAGTAGTGTGTGTTGGGGAGGTTCCTGTTTCAGGTGTTTGTGTTGCCTTGCCGTTAGTGTGTTTTAGGCTCGCGAGGTTTGTGTATTGCAGGTTGTGTTAAGGTCTGAGAATCTATTTTTTTATATCCAAGAAATTTTCCTTGAAAGATGAAATTGTCACAGAAGTATCCATTCTCTTTTATTACACAGATGTTTTTGGAAAAAATGAAAAAAGGGCAAAAATTGCAAAGGTGCAAAGTTTCCCAAGGATAAGTCCAGGTTTATTAAATTTTATTCAGTTTCTTTTTCTACTCCAAGCATTGTTCCCTCGTGCCCTATCTTCCCAACCCAGCCAATCTAATATTTAACTTGAAACATTTCTCAGTTCTTTTTGATTCAAAGTTGGTGGCACCAAGAGGTGGCACACAAGAGATTGGATATTGTGTGCAGACACATCCTGTTGCAGCACCATGCTAATTCCATCTCCCATTCCTACAGAGATATCCCTTGATGTTGAAACCTAAATGAATGCATACCAAAGCTCCCATGAACTCTTTCATCCACTTCCCCATGTGTTCTTCTCAGATGTCTGCTCATGGGAACTGTCTTTTCCATTGTCACCCTCTGCCAAAGGAAAAAACAAAACCAAAACCGAAAACAAGCACATCCTATACCTTTTAGTTTAACATTTTTTTTTCATATTGTTCTCACTTCATTATCACTTCCTATATTTGGGTTCTCCAGAGAAATAGAGTTATTAGAAGATCTTTCTGGAAAAATAAGGAATGGGCTTCATCCAAAATCAGTAGGGTCCCCGTTGTAATCTGAAGGCAGGCTGTCTGGTTCCTGCAAAACTACCAAGACTAGTGTTCGGCTTTGAAACCTTCTGGGCAAGCAGGAAAGGTCTTCCTTCCACAGAGTTAGACTTTGTGCTGATTGGATAAAGTTTACTGCTATTACACAGGATTCCTATTGGACTCAGTCTACCAGTTTAAAGGATGTAGTCTAATCCAATATGTCCCCACAGAAACAGCCAGAAATGTACTTGACCAACCTGCTGAACACTCTGTGACCCAATAGTAGACCCATAAAATTAACTTTCACATTCTCCTAGAAACACCTGATGCTAATTGGGCTAATTCCCCTAAACACACAGTTCATCAGCCTGCACATTTTAGACCTAAGTCAGGCCTCATCCAACTGAGTTTGTGCTACAGCAATGAAGCCTGCCATGCCCTGTTTTTCCTACCCCTCCTTCCCAGTCTCATTCCAAGGAAGGAGGCTGCTTTTCCTCCTCCTCTTCCCCAAGGGCCACCAGCCTAATGCCTTTTACATCTTATTTCCCTGAGGCATTCAGTAGAAATCATCCATGTGTGCACAAACTAAATAAAAAACTTCAACTGCCGAGAACCACCATTTGTATGTTAGATGAGAGCTTGTGCTAATTCATATGTATTTTTCATAGTTTATCACACTAGGGGAAAATGGCAGTATATGGATTGGAGCTTTTGAAGCTGGCTTTATCAGAGAACACAAGATTAGAAAAATTAAATCCGCGTACGTGAAGAAACAGTTGTGACTCTCAGTTGATGCCAGACTTAAATAGAAATTGTTAAACTGTTTCTCTGGAAGTAATAAAAAATAGTAATATCTGAGAAGAAAAAAAAAAGCCCTCTAAGGCTTTGTAAATGATACATCAGTGGCCCTCTGCCCTTTGACTAAATAATTGTAAAAATTCAACTTTAATAACAAAATTTCATTAAGATATACTGAGAACCATGTTTTTATCTGTTAAACAATTTATGAAGAAACTTGATGAAAATCTTGTTACATATTCATTCAGTTGACTCATGCACAGATACACAGACATGGGGGGTAGTCATTCTCCCCTCTCCTGCTCGGCTCCTGTGCTGCCCGGTGCGTGCAGCAGCTGAGTCTGGGGCCAGGCTAAGGCCAGGAGCCAAGGACTCCATCTGGGTCTTTCACATGGTGACAGGGACACACAGACTTGAGTTGCAGCATGCTGCCTCTGTGAGAACAGTGTCTCAGCTCAACTTGAGAGCAGAGCCTGGGCTTCACTCAGGAGTGGCGTGTGGCTCTCCCAGAAGTGTCTTCATTGCTGCACCCTATGCCTGCTCCAGAGGAAGAATCTTCAAGTCTTTGGCCAGCTGTCCTCAGGTGTTCTGGGCATGCCCTGGTCTCTTACGCTTCCTTAGCTGGCTGCGCACTGGAGTACCCCTCCAGCCTGTGCTCTTGGAGACGACTGCTTGTCTGTCACTATTCAACCCACCAGCTGACCATAGGCAATGTCAATGTGTGATGGGTTTCAAAAATCACTTAGAAGAAAGGATTTTGAACGATATCAGCACAAATAAATGATAAATGAGATATAGATGCTTTTGAACTCTCCGTAATATACCCTAAATATATTGAAACATTACAAGTTATCTCCTAAATATGTATAGGTTTTGTGTGTCAGTTAAAAACTGCACTCAGTTCAGTGGGATTTACTCTTAACACACTCCTGTGTCTCCACAGGCACGTGTGGGCAATTCCTTCTAGGTAATAAAGCTCTGTAACATTCCTTTAGTTTCTACTTTTTATATTGAGTGTAGTCTCAATCCACATTTGCCTTTGAACACCATCGGTGTCTTTGGAAGACACACATTTATCACACAGTTCTTGACATTTCTTGTTGTGGTGGTCCTGATGGTAGAGATTGAATGGTAAACAGCAACACAAAGTGTTTCCATCCTATGTGGACCCACGACCTTCTCAGTGAATTGTGTCCATAATCTTATGGAACTAACCAACAAAAACCAAAAGCCAACTGCTTTACCCATGTCCTTGATGATAGGGACAGCCCTGATCTGCCTTTTTTCTTTTTTTTTCTTTTCTTTTATTTCTTTAATTTTATTTTTTTTAATCTTTGAAACTTAGTGTAATTATATATGGAGTGGATGAAGGAATGATTAATTTAGGTAATTTCACTGTTGACTTTCAATTTTATATGAACAAGTTACTTTTCAGAAAAAACTCATTTAAATGTTTATGTTAATTTCTTTTCATAAATGCTGTTTTGAAGCTGATAATTTTAGGGGTAATGAAAATTCAAAAGTCAGGTCATCTCCCAGGGAGAGCATGTATAAGTCAGATGGCACTTTTACTAGCATGAGATATTTAGACAATGCTAATCATAGTCTCAGTAATTACAAAATTATTAATATCAACTGTCGGTTATATTTAGACTTCAAAAGTAGAATTTAACCTTTAACTCTGTCCAAGTCTGTCATGTAAACAACCTAAATTAACTCTCCTTTGAGATAAAACCTAACATCTTACAAGGATTTACTCGTAGTATGCTAATGCTTTGAAGCTTCCTACAAACCAAATTCAAATTCAACAATTAAATGGTAATAAATTTCCAGTGATCAGAGAGATGAATATGAGAAAGATTAATACTCGATCTTTTGCTTTAGAGACAGGATCTCAAAGTGATAAAATAGAATGTTACCTTTGAAAATGACACCTTAAATTACAAGTACTTGGATTTCTGATATACTTAGTGAACAAAGTTGTTTTATTTCCTGGACATTGAAAGAGATGCCAAGCCTGAAGGGATCCTTTGAGAAGGGCATGAGAAGAATGAAAATTTGGTCAAAAGACTTAAAATCTTTATTTTTTTCTTAAGAAAAATATGTAGTACACGATCGTTCCTACCATCATCCTACTGTAGATCATCAGATTTTCATTTTCCAGCAGGTGTTTGATAATAGACATTTACTCTGATTTGTACATTAGCAGTGTGTGTTCCTTTATCAAAACTTCACATGATGCCTCTTAATATGTACAGTTTTAATGTATCAGTTAAAAGATTTTAATTATGTCTAGGCAAATATATTCACTCAGTATTTTCGGAGAAACTACGACATGGTAGATATTATATACAGCTTTGGGATTATATACAAGAAAGCCAAGAGTCTAGACCTATGACACTCTCTGCTATGTGGACAGGAAGCATGGCTACACAAAGAACTAAAGAAGATAATTATAAACTAAAGACAGCATCAGTTGCCATCTTTTTGTGGGATATAGGGCTTTAGCTAGAGACTGGAGTTAGGGGTTTAGTTATTGATGTTGGTCTAGGGAGTAGAATTTGTCCACAGCATCAACAACAACCTTTATCCACCTACTGCTTAGCTTCCCCCACTGTCTCCCTACTCCCCCCCCATAGGGTGTTTTCTCATTTGATGAAATAAAGATAATGCAGGAAATATTTAACTTCAGTTCCCTGCCAGCTCTATATTGACCTTGTATGTTCAGCTCAGTGATTTTAAGACTTCATATATATAAACTTTTGTCTTCAGTTTGGCTTTAATTTCTCTTCTCTGTGAGAACTGTAAACCTGCCAACCTTAAAGTTAGTTGATCTATTTATTCTGAGCCATAGGAATACAGAAGAGGACAGTTTTTTTTTTCTAAGAGCAATTGTAATGGATATTCTAGGGGGAGAGTTTACTGCATACCATAAATATGAAATTTGGTTTATTCCAGTGGTTTTAGAGCAGTTTCTAGTGCATATATTTATAGGTTAGGTGCATGATATGCACCTGTTAAAGAAATACAGAGACTTGTGATGTTTTCATGTCTTTCCTCTTCAAAACATTCCTCTGTTCTGAAGCTCACTGTGTTTTCCTGAACACAGCATTGCAGCACCACCAAGGATAGATGTTATTGACCTGGATCCTTATTTTTCATTTCCACATAGAAGTATCTATGCGTAACAGCTGATCCTCACTCCTCCAAATGTGGAACATTATTTATGTTGCATTTTTCCATGTTCCCTATATCTGTCTTCCTGAAAACATTCACATCTGTTGGTAGAATTAAGTCATGGAGAAGAGGATGGGTCACAGGGCAAGGTTCTGAAGGCTCTGAACGAGACCTTCCCACTTCAGAGTTATGTACATCGTAAGTGGACATCTGGTTGACCCCTTTCGGGGAAATTCTAGTGAGTCTGCCAAAGCTAGACTGCTAAGCTAGTGAGAATACGTTTAGGGGGAAGTTTCACTGGAAGGAAGAGCAAAGACTTGAGAGTGAATGACTGGGACTTGACAGTGGTTTTTTTAGGAGACAGATATTTGGTACCAGCAGATAGGGTATACTTGTTTGATGATCCAGTGTAAAAGTAAATACTAGAGGAAAGAAGAGGGCAGTACTGAGAAATACTAAAATTCAAAGCTCAGGTGAACTGAAGGACAAAAGAGGGCTGAGCTTTGGCATAAAATAGAGGAATCCAGAGACCATAACTGGAGTGTTTAGTTGAAGAGCTGATTCCAGGGTTGGTGGTTGAAATAAATTCTGAACATAATTTGTAGCCAATTGCTTTAAAGTCTAGCATGAGTTTGAGTTGATGGCCCACTGTGATTCCCTCTATTTCTAGATTACAACATCTCTTCCCTTGTATATTCTTCTATATATACATGCTCGTTGAGCAATCACTATCTGTTTTTCTCACATATCTAATAGTCGCTGTGGATTTTCCCTGGAAAACAGGTGGCATTGCTTCTTTGTTTATTCAGAGCTCTAGGATTGTCTCTCTGGTTCCTGCCTTCTGCATCAAGTGTGGGAAAAGAAGAGAAACCATTTATTTTTTAAAATCTCTGTTACTGAACCAGGCCATATCATTTAAGTTCCCATTGAAAAAAACCTACAAAATACAATCTCAACAAAAAAGGAAAATTCTCATGATGAAAACAATGTAACAGCCTACCCTAGACTGGAGAATGGAGACAGGCATTCTGACATTGATAAAATTGTGTACCAAATGAGACATAGTCTAGCATAGGTAGGAGACAATACTGCCCACTGCTTTTTAGAACCATGGTGGGGACCTGCCAATTTATTATGCTGAATTATTGAGGGCTTCTACATAATAAGGCACAATCCCATCTCCCAAATGCTGTCACTGCGATAATGAGGACTGACAGGGAGTGGGTGAGAGTTAGTGAACGTGCTGTATTGCAGATGCATTCTACAATGCACAGCAGTCCAAGGACAGAAATGGAGAGTGCCTAGACTACTTATGATAGGTTTCTCAGAAGACATTGTGTTTGAGTGGAGCCTGGCAGGAGGGTAGACCTACAGTAGGTGTAGCTAGGAAAATTGAGCCAAGAGCAGATATAGAGAAGAACTTTCTTCAGGCTTGTTGGTATTTAGAAGGGAACAGAGGTTGTAATGGAGAGAGGTCACCTGGTAAATGAAAAGGAAACTTTATGAAGAGAGGACCCCCATTTGCTAGAACTGTGCCGAATTAATTCTGATAAGGTACACTGAGGTTTTGTGTGGTGGTCTGGGAGATTTCTTGAATATTTTATGCCTAGGATGAATGCAGTGAAAGAGGTGTTTAGCTTTATCTGGTTTGTATTAAATGGTGACTCAAGGAAGAAAGCCATGTCCGAAATCATATGTAGTTGTGACAGAATCACAAAGAGTTGTGATGGAAACTGTTTGATAAGGGAGAGAAGGAAGACAAAGATGGCTGCAGGTTTGAATCTGCTTGACTCAAAGGATATTGGCATTCTAAATATATTGCATTGGAGAAATTAAAAGGATTTGTCTGCACTGTGTGTGTGTGTGAGTGCATGCATACCCATGCGCACAAGAGCTTGACTAGGCTAGCTAATGAATGCAGAAGACAGAAATACAAATACAAGGTTGATTAGGCAGCTAGCTGGAAATAGACCTGAACATGTTCAGATAATTAGAATGTGGTGCCACAGCTCAGGGGATGTGTTAGGAATGAGACAGAAGAGAGGTCAGAACCTTGGATTTCATATTCATTTAAAAGACAGAAAGAAAATGAGAAGCAGGAGGAAGAAAGAAACACAGCCGTTCGGAATAGATGAGAAACCAAATTGTGTTACCAACTTAAGAGATGAGTGTTTCATAGGAAATATGTTGTACCTTACTCTCTGTTAATCAAAAGAAAAGATGCCTGTATGCCTGTATACCTGTACAGATAAGTACCCATATTTTATCGATGGGATGCAGAATATCAGCAATGATAAATTGAGATGAGCAGGAGTATCGTATCTAACAAGTGTATCCACATATGAACATGAATTTTCAGAGTATTACAATTCAAAACAGTTGAGAAGCCCTTACGTTTGCCATAACAAAGCTAATGTTTACCACGGATGTATCCTGCTAATTCTGGTTCTCCTATGAAGCGTCTGGAGACAGTCTGCTTAAATGTGGCCCTTGGACAGAGGAAGGAAGGAGAAAAGCTTCAGAGACTCTAGTCCTCTTCCAGTGGAGGCCAGTGAGCTCCTCCTCTGTGGCTGACATCCCATACTCCCTGCGAACACCGGCCCAGCTTTAAACTCCCAGCCTCCCGGAGGTCCTTCCTGTTGGAAAGAGCACTGTGGGATTCAATGTGGTGTGATCCTTGAGACATTCTGTATGTTGCAGATAAGATGAAATGTGTGTAAATACGTGAAAACAAACCATATCAGACACAAACTATGCAAGAATTTCAGTTTAGATAGGAGTCATTTCAGATGGTGACTGTGGTTAAAAAATAAATTGTGTTTTGAAAATTGACAACAGGGTAGAGTTTCACTCCTGTACATCCAAAAACTGAAAATACAGGAGACGGTGTACATGCGATTTTGAATGAACCAATCCACAGTGAACAGGTACTTCAAGCCATCATATTATACACTATAAATATATTTGTTGTATATTTCTTAATTAAAAATCAGACCACATTAAATGAGGACCCATTCTCAGATGATACATAGTAAGGGAAAGGTTGGCTTACTGCTAACTTTTCTTACATTTCAAGTTACACATGCTGTCAAAAAGACAACCAGGACGGAAGATGGAAGTGCGCAATGCAGAATTAGTGCTTTTCTGCAGGGTTCACCAGACCTCAAGCTGGAAAACCTACAGCTGAATTTGGTGCTATTGGAGCTCATCTCCTGAAGCTGCGGATATGCATGGTTTATATTATGCCTGGATTACTTGGGTGCAGATGTAAATACTTCTTCTTTATTTAGACTCATCTTAGGTTCTTGCTAGAGTTCTAAGCATAATTTGTTATTAGAAGATTTATGACCTGTAATTTGTAGACATGCCAAAAAATACACTAAAATGAATTAATAGAGTCACATTAAACAGATGGTTCTTTAAGGACAAAGTCCTCGGTGGAATACAGTATGCTGAACTGGAGCAAGATGTGCAGGTGATAAATTCCTGTACAAAGATCTCCACAGATGTCAGTGACAATAAACACTAGACACACAATAAATTCTGAAATTTGTAGCAGGAATATTGCTTTAAAAATTTCTCCAGATTCTTCTCCCCTTAGCATAATAGATCAAAATACCTTGAACCCCTGCACATATGAATTAAGGAGAGAGAAAAATGTCAGGAAAGATTTGAAGGTAAAAGTGGCCCTAAGTTTTAGCTCCTTAAGCATAGACTATTCTTAATTCACTGGGAATGAATTTTTAATCAACCCACTATTGACCGTATGTTCCTCCCAAGGCTATTTTTATATTCAAAGATAGGTAACACAGCTGAGCTTTCTCTGATATTAGAATAGGAGAGGCCTAGTTCTTCATAAAATGATAGAATAGCCTTAGGTTTTCATGTTCCTATATTTGCTTTACCTTAAAAAAAAAAAGCTGAACTCAAGGAGAAAGAGGCTTCAATTTTCATGCCAGCCTTCATCCTAATTAGGTGTAAGCTATGGGACTTAAATTATGACTCTGGTTTCCTTGATACAAAGTTATGGGAATGTAGGCATTTAGCTTGGTGGTTCAGATGTTTGTGATGATAGAATGCCTGCATTCAATATCTGGTTTCAGCTTTTGCTCCAGCTGCTTGACTTGGAAGGTGTTGGTAATGATTCAAGTCACTGGATTCCTTCTACCCACGTGGGAGGCCTATGTTGTGGTTCCAGTTCGTTTCTCTGCCTCAGAGCTAGCCGGAGCGATTGCAGGCTTTTGGTCTCTGAATCACCACATAAAAGCTCTCTCTTTTTGAAAAACAAAACAAATAAACAATTTCTTCACAAAATCCCTTTCCAGTGTAAGCATCATTTTATGTAAATTTCACATCCCAACTTAGGTAGCCACTTCCAGAACTTAATATCTAAAAGGATGTCTTCAAACGTTCATAAGTGCTGATGTATTTTATGAGAATTTATTATGTGTAGATTTTTTTTTCCATTTGAAGTTTCCCCTTGACCACTTCAAACAGATTCCTGCTGAGGGACAGTATTTAACTCATTCAGAATATTATTTATTTGAGGAAGAGTAATATATGTGGCCATGGTCAGTGAAGCTTCAATGCAGAAGAGGGCTGCTTTCACCCTAAGATGATACCAGCTCTTCTGTGTGTGTGTGCTCCAAACCTCCCAGGCACTGGTGAGTCATTACCCATAAAAATGACAGAAATGCAGTTTTCTGATGCTGAAAGTGACATCAATGATATATAATAATGGCTCAGGATATTTTAACTGCACTCATTTCTGTCTTTAGCAGCAGCAGCTACAACAATGCACCATTGTTATGAAAGTTACAAAGAGATGGCGCCATAGCTGACGCCTTATCCTTGTTTTTGAACTATCTAATCCAGATTATAGGTTATCCAGATTATAGGTTACCTTTAAAGTTGAGATCGATTCATGGACATTGAGGTTCTGGAAGCAGTCAAGCAATTTAAATGTCATCTTTGTTTCTGAGGTCCATATAGTTTCACAGGTGTAATCCCATTGTACTTCGGCACGCATCCTGTGAGCTGGGTCCTGCTATGTCATGCATTTCAACTAGAATCAATACTTAAGGGTTCACCTGTTCACAAGAGCAGGTAGAAAGATGCTAATGTAGTCCCTGATGATGCTTCATGACAGCAAAGAACAGCTGAGGAAAATTCTGAGAGATACCACATTGATGAGGAACCCTGGCAAACTCGGACTTTCCTGGGGTTTCAGTGAATGAATAATCTTCATAAGCCCAGGCTTCAAATCAGATTGTGGGGAGTAGACAGTGTCTTTTGGTCCATGTAACTCAAGTGATCCCTCAGGGATCTTTTAAAAGTGCATGAGGAACAACCATGTCTTGTCACTCACCAAGATTTGTCTCTTGAAGGTCTTAGTGACCCACTGCAGAAGGCCAGGGATGTACAAATCATAGTAATAATCTCTGGTGGTTTTTTCCTTTCAAGACAAATTCTTCTTAGCTATTTCATTGTTGCTTTGAATGTTAAGTTTGATCAGGAGTGAGACAGCATAGAGGCCAGTGCACAGCCTAGAGTCAGACAGGCT
This sequence comes from Ochotona princeps, assembly GCF_030435755.1. Classification (NCBI taxonomy): domain Eukaryota; kingdom Metazoa; phylum Chordata; class Mammalia; order Lagomorpha; family Ochotonidae; genus Ochotona; species Ochotona princeps. Next base: position 11,727,564 of record NC_080843.1, on the reverse strand, counting down.
GAAATCTCAGGTTCTTTGCTGCCTGCGTGACCTTCTGTAAAATACTTACCTTCTCTGACCTTCATTTGCTCTTTGTAAAATGGTAATACCGATAATAGCTGCCTCCTAGTTCTTCGGAGAAGTAAATGAGATTATAAATGCTCAACGTTCTCTGGCTGTTCAGTGTGTCCAGAGGCTGAGTGCTCATGTGCGGCTACCAGTGGTTTTCCTTTAATTTGTTTCTAATTCCTCCTTAGACGTTACCTTTTTTGCTCTTTGTTGTCTCCCCACTGTTCTTTTTGCTCACTGTATTAATAATGAGTATATACTGGAAATCTAGTCATCGCTTATTCTACCTCCAACAATTCCTTCTTGGGAATAAACATTGTACATTTGCTGTTTCATTATCACCTAGGTACGGAAAATGCTCAAATTGAGGTGCATGCTAAGAAGGTTAATTTTGAGAACTCGTTATATGGCACATTTTGGAGAGAGTTTCTCTGACATGTTTTTCATTGATTTCTCACAGGAACAACTGTGCACTGTTATTTTGATATTAAAAAGGAGGAAGTTAGCTTTCATAGAGTTTCCCTAACTTGCCCTAACAGCAGGTAGCTAAAAGTTGTCACTATCTGTTGCCTGCTGAGCGTAAGACATTCATCTTTCACAAAACGTTTATAGATTCATGTACAGAGCAAGTAATAATATTTGGGAGAATTCATGGGAAAGGAAAGGGAAAACTTTTCCCTCAGAATGTATGACTAAGTACAATAGTACCCAGGGCCAAGTTTAATACCTGTCTGGGAATCATCTGTTAGCCGGTTATGTTCCTCATCATCATCACATGTTGGTGACATAGTTATCTGAGCCCTCATCTTATTTTTATCTGAGAAATGGGATAGTAACATTGTTGATGTAAAAATTTAAAATGGTGTCAGGCTTGAAAGGTATTGATGAACCCTGAGATACAAGGGATATATGAAGTTTTATTAACTGCATTATTCATTTCTCAGACCAAAAGAGCTTCACCTGTAATATCACACACAGATTGGGGAATATTAACTTTTGGCTAAGAATCATTCTGATGTAATTTGGTCAACAAAAGATGAAGAATAATGTGCGTTTCAGAAATCTGATTTTGACATGAGAAGAGAGCCTAAATGATGTTAAACAGTATTTTGGGGCCATTTTGACCAATTTGTGAGGATATACATCGTCAATCAAATTTTATTGGCCAGTGAAGCCATGTATCGACAATTCTACTCCCATCTGTTTCCCACTGCACTGATGTCTAACTGGTTTTTGATGATTTCCATTCTAATATAACTAGACCTCAGCAAGACATGTGCAGATTCTACCTTGGCTCTGTTTAATGGGCCAGTAACAGTGTATGCAGCTGTCTCTTTAATCAAACAGACCTCTGGTTGTTTCAATGAGAATAACCCAGGTGCTGATCACCTTAATGACAACACTATTTTAAAAAGCATTTTAAACACATTATATTGTGGATTATTCTATTCTTTTTCCTAATGGAGCTGTCCTTGAAGAGCCATTATGCCATCCCTTTCAGAGGTTTAATAAAGCACAAGATTGTAATGATCATGCTTAAGAATAGGTTTTTGTGCAGCTGGGAATTGCGATGTAGCAATCTTCGATTAAATCATCAAGATGCTAAGATGTATTTTTAGTGGAGTGGTGGTGGGTGCTTTATTAAATTGGTCTAATCAGTGTTCCCTGTGATCATTCCTATACTTTTATTTTTAATTATTTTATCCTAATCAAGACACATGTTAGTATGATTCGTTGATGCAAACTCCTGAATTACTATCTGGCAGTTTCCTCCCAAGCCCTTCATAGACTTCTAGTCAGAAACAACCATTGCCTTGGTTATGGGACTCAGTCAATGAAGGATAGTCAGTTTGTTGATTGTGGGAGGTGCTGGTGTGGAGGTGTGCATGTGGATTCCTGTGTGTGTTGTGTGTGTTAGTGGACAGCTATTGGTCATGTGACTTCATCACCTATGACCGTCCTGTTACCAGTGAGAATTAAATGTGATGGTCTGTATTGTGTAAGTCCTTAATACCAAGCCCTTATTAAACAATCTGTGAAAAGTAGTGCTTTAAAACTCGTATGTAGTGTGCACAATGTCAGGAAACACTTAAATAGCAGAATGATGGATTTGGAACTGCTTATGAAGGACCCTACTGTTGTAATAATGTAGGGGAAATAAGTAGGGGAGGGCCAAGGAAATTTGGAGAGTGGGTAAGGGAAATCTAATAGCTTATGGAATCGTATCATAAAATTCAAAATAAAAGCAAACCAACCTACACTCAAAAAACTAACATGTAAGCCTGCGAGATAATTATACATTTATAATTATTTCATTAAAATTTCTAAGTGTTCTTTGAAACATTCTCGACAATTCAGATTTATTAAATCTAAACAAAAATGTTAAAAATTCAAGCTGAATGTCTTTTTCTTAACATCATAACCTCTAAAGAAACTCATTTCCAGCAATTGGTTTCCAGCAAAATATTCAGTTATGATTCATCATGCTTGTGCAACATCAGGGATGGATTGGCGGGGTCAGGCCCTGACTCTGAAGTAGCAGCTAGGTTTCTTCTGTGCAATAGGCAGCGATAGTTGGAAAAATCATGGGTGTTTGAGCTTTGGACATTAAAAGATGTGCCTTCCTCACGTCCCACAAAGGCTGGGGAAATAAAGTTAGAATGCAGCACTTGCTGGGATGAAGGACCATGACAGAAGCTGTCAGCCTTTACAGGCTTGGAGAAGAAAGACAAAACAGGAGTTTCCCACCTGGAAGGAAACCTTGGCTGATGAATTCTCGAAGCAGTAGACAGTTTGAGGATGGAAATCTCATTAGTAATTCTGCCAATAAAAATGCTCTCTTTTGATTTCAAACATTTTACTAATAGATCATAATTGTACTCATCTTGGACATTTTAATACAAAGAACACATGATATAAGCTTGCCTACAACTGAGATCAGCCTGGATTTCCAACACGCTCAGGCTCCACTCATGAATCAATGTTGAACCTGTTCCTTTGAGAGACAAAATTTACAACGACGTAAAAGCCACTGTGGCACGATAGTAGTGTTTGTTTTGCTTAGAAAGTTGCCATTGTGTTGATCCCTGCTCCTTGGGAATGAGTGCCTATTAAGTTTTTTTTTTTTTAATTCTCTTTAAAATTTTGAGAAACTGTAGAATGAATCTTGTAGGAAGAATATCAAGTCTGTAAGAAAGGGAAGGAAGAGATGATCACCATAGGCAGGCTCTCCTGGCAGAAGCTGTGATGGGCAGATACAGGGAGGCTGTTACTCTCCAGAAGAATCCACCCAGTTTATGAATGTACTCAAGAAATGTGTGTATGTGCTCAAATCTTTAACATTTCTGTCTAACCGTGGCACCGGGTACCATAACTTGGAGCCATCGTGTTACAGGAGAGCAAGGATATGAAAGTAAGCCTAGCCGTGTATTTATTATGTCCTATACATTGCACAGTCTGTTAGGTGAACAGTATCCCTTAGTCTTCAAGTATTGTCATACCCCCTTCCCTTATATAAGGTTAAGTGATATGCTTATGATCACATTTTAGGAAGGCACATCTGCTGCCAAAGCTCATCCTCTTGCTTTCTGATACAGTGTCTCTTGGGGTTGACAGATTTTTCTGACAATAGAGCTCAGTGAGACCTCATAGCCAGCTATGCACCTGAACCCAAACTCTTACCCTGACCCTATTGCTGAAGTTTTTGTCAAATGGATATTGCCAGCCTGTGTGTGACTAACTCTGACTTTTCTCCTGCTGTAATTTGTTGCCTTGCAGATAGCAGGAGATAATGTAATTGGGCACAGGCCTTTCAGATATAAATGATAATGATTCATATCTAGTTTATGAGCCTAATTGTTTTTCATGCCACAGAATGGGAACAATAAGCTACTTTGTTGTTCCTTGCAATTGAAAATAAACTAACAAGTTCAGCAAGAGGTGTGAACAGCTTTTTGAAGGTTTCCATAGAGCTTGAGTAATTGGGCAATTTAGCACTGTGCTTCTGACTGATGTATTCTGTAGAACCTTCCTTCTGCCTCTTTAGGAACTGGATGCTAGAGGAAACTCAGACTGTGTGCAGTTTATGTGTCTTTAAGTGAAGATAGTACATACTTTCTATTCTTTTGTCTTACGAAATTACTTGCAACGATTCGTTTCTTCTTTGCAGTGAAAGGCTATAATCTGTCTTGAAAAGTACTTTTAAAATACCAAAGCTGAAGTTCCATTTCCTTCACACATCATTGGGTGCTTTGCCTTAACACCTTGCATAATGAATATCTCATTGGCACATTGCTTAAGCATCACTTAGTCACAAAGCCAGAAGAAATCCCCTATTGGATGAGGAGTGGGTTTTTAACACCATAGTAAAATACACATGAAAATGCAAAGAGGCTGGAAAAAGCACAAGGTCGTGAGAATTAATGTGGGCATGCTTTCTCTCTGAAACAATGGGCAGATCTGAATTAAAGGACTCCTTAATTAAATTTTAAGAAACAGCAGATTATTCCATTACAGTAAATCTTCTCTCATCTTTAGTTTTAAAACAAGAAATTCCTAAGAGATTACAGTGACCTCTGGGCTAGTGCTCAGACGCATTTCTGAAATAAAAAAAGAAAAAAACCTCAAGTTATCTCCGTAATTCATCTTAACTACATCTCCTACTGATAATATAGGAAAATATGTGTTTTCGATGAGTTTTTGCAGAACACCTGTTTCTTTGATGACAAAAGCTCATGTCAGAAGGACTAGGTCAGCGGCCATGGGAACAGTCGAGCTGCAAGTCATACAATATAACCCAGCACAAATTGCAGTTGGAGACATCTTCAGCATGGCAAGCGCAGGACTGCTGGTGAACACTGGAAACTGACCACACACTACTTTTTTTCTTTTTCTAAAACCTTCCTAAATTGATTGAAAGGAATTAAAGTGACATGAACCCACAAGAACTGAGATAATAGCAGAAGAGGCACCTGCTGATTAGAGACTTGAACATACTTTGGAAGAAGCTGAATAGTGCCTATTTGAGCAGTACCTATTTAAACTAGGAGGGTTTACCAAAATACTCATTGAAAATGGAATGGTTGAAATAGTGTGTAGTTTTTTTCCCATATTCTGCATTTTTGTGAATGTTTTGAAAACACCATATATTACAAGAGGGGGAATAGTTATTTAATTTCTCACAAAGAACTCCCTTAAATCATCTGCCTTGCAGAATACAGACATGATAGGTGTCTCTTTCTGTAGAACAGGCATGAGAGTTTTCTTTCCCCACCCAAAGAGGGCCAAAACTTTGTCACAGAGAGGCTGTATGCTATGGGACAGACTAAGTGCAGAAGGTGGTATGTTAGAGATGGCACTCTCGAAGGGAGAGACTGGAAGCTTTGAGATCTGATGGAGAGTCCCCTGGTTCCTACAACACGGTCCAGGTTTATATCCTGATTGGCAGGAGTCCCAAGAAACACACTCAACTGTTCCAGGACAAAGACTTTAAGAGCCCCAAACCGGTGGGTATCGCAAAGTATGCAGCAAGTCTTCCCTATCCCGCCCCACCAGCCCTGCGTGGGGATTGACAAACAAGATTAGTCAGACAATGGAGAACATGTCTTGCATACAACAGCCAAAGTAGCAAATCAGAAAGTACAAATCCAGGGAAACAGAGGTAATGTTGGGAGCAGAATAAAGATATCTTTACCTTTCATCAGGCCTCATAGCCATGAAATATACTCTCTTTGTACCAGCGAAGTATGTACTCCACAAAGCTCTCTTTCACGTAAGAGAATAAACAAAAATATTGATTTTTCAGATTTCTAATAGTTTTTATTCTAATGAGCCCTTTTAATTCATTTATTTCAATTTCTGATTTTTCATGATGATTTCTGTTTTAAAAGAAAGCTACTGAAGGATGTTTTTCATCAAACTGGTTACCTGAAACAGGAAAACAGGGGATCTAAAAGGATTAAAAACAGAAGATCTAAAAGAATTAAAAAAAAAAAAAAAAAACTAGAGTAGAGCAAAGGAAGCCCGAACTTGATGACTAAATCAGTTTGAACTCTCCTAAGAGGAAAAGTTGTGTAAAAACTCCAACAAGAGCCAGTATTGTTCCATACTGGTTAGCTGCCTCTTGCATCCCCTCTAGATCCTATCCTGGCTGCTCCAATTCTTGTTCAGCTCTCTGCTGAATCATCTGGGAGAGCAGTGGGGCAGATCCAGCTTCTTGGGCCCCTGAACTGCTGTGGGAAACATACAGGAAGTTCCTGGCTCCTGGGAGCAGGTTAGGGAATGAGTCAGTGGAAGGAAGGAATATCTCTCACCCTCTCCTCTGCCTTTTCCTTTCCCTGTAACTCTACCTTTTGAATACATAAAGTAAATGTCTTTAAAAATATAAAACAAAGTAAGCAATCATAATACAGCGTTTGGCTTCAGAGTGAACGCTAGTTAGAGTCATAGTGTTATGGTCTGTTCATTGAAATCAAGCTTGGTATAAACAATTCTGAGAAGATTTTAGGGAAAAGGAGTGCCAAGTATTGTGTAAGTGACTTAAACCTATTGAAACATCTATAGTGACAACATCATAATCCCATTATTTAGTAATATAGTGATAAATAGGACAGAAAATCACCCTTCATTTTATCCAATTGTGCTTTCTGATTATAGACTTCAGAAACCCCAAAAGTTTATCATTAAAGTACTCTAATTTTACCAACAGAAATAACTGTAATACATGAGCTAAAGATTGAACAAATGTGTATGGAATTTATATTCAACAAACTCAACCGCATCTGGTAAGTATGTAATTATACACTGTCTTAGCGATGCTGCATAATAACTAGCCTCCAGAATAAATAGCAAAAATGGATATAAATTGACATGGCATTTGGTCTGCCAAACCAAAGATTTTACTTTCTCTTGATTTTTAAAATGAACTCACATTGTGTAAATCAAAGCCTGGGACAACTGAACAAGTGTGAATAGAGTTTGTTACATGGAAGAGCTCATATCCTGTATCGTTACTGTGCAGATTATTTCTGGTACATCTGATTACTTAACTCTTTCTCTCTTCTTTCTCCCAGTGTCTCTTTCTTGTTCTCCAATTTCTTTTCATTTCACCTGTAGCTCCTCTATCTTTCCTTACCTTCAAGTCTTATATTTAAAAATCTCATTAAGTGTGGAACACAAACTTTATTTCAAATGTCTTAGAAAATACCCATAATCACAGTATTATAATACTTCCAAACACTATACACAAAGAAGAAATACAGGTTAACATTTGTTTGAAGGTAGGAAAACTGATTTTGTATCAGACTTCTCCACAGCAACATTGGGTATAAAACTAATATGGAAATAACAGGGGAGTTAACCTTTAAGCTAAAAATTCTTTGTGTATCTTTCTCTAGTATATAATACAGACATTTACACATATTGGAGGCACAAAGAATTTCTCACTAAAAGAACTGTAGTTATGAAATAGAAAATACAGATTATGAAAAACTGTTAATGAATTTAAATTTATAAAAAGTCAGAGCATGTAGGGCTCAGAGCAGCATGAGCCAGGATCTCATATGGATACCACCTTGTGTCCCGGTAACCCTGCACCCCATCCACCTTCCTGCTTGTGGCCTGGGAAAGCAGTCAAGTACGGCCCAAGACCTTGGGACTCACATGGGAGACCTGGAAGAGGTTCCAGGCTCCTGGCTCCAGATAGGCTCAGCTCTGGTTATTGCAGCCACTTGGGGAGTGAATCAGCGGATAGAGGATCTTCTCTGTGTCTCCCCTCCTCTCTGTATATCTGACTTCCCAATAAAAATAAATAAATCTTTTTAAAAAGTAAGAGCATGTTGTATAGTTAACCAAACTTAAAACTCAGAAATACATCAAGAACATATACCCATTAATTAATAGTTACTATCTCACATGCAGGAAAGACTTGTAAAATTGGTATGAAACAGAAAATGTCCCAACAAAGGTGGGCAAAATGAGTAGTGTGTATTTCTCAGAAGCAGAGAATCTTTCTTGTGGCAAATAAAAAGCAAAAACATTTGGAAGTGCATGTGAGGACAAAATTGAGATGCTATTTCTATTCTACCAGATGGGTGAAAGGTAGAATGTTTTATGTATGTATGGGGGATATGGTACAATAAAAACTTTTATATACAGCTGGGGACAGTCAGTATACGCACTTTAGATGATTATTTGGTAGCAATTATGGAAGTGACAACTCTGCCAGAAACTACCACTCAGAGGCTGGTGAGGCAGCAGCAGCTCACTGCAGTTCTATAGGAAGGAAAGATGAAATCCATGGGTAGATGTTCTGTGATTTATTCGTACTAATACAGCTCATGTAGCAAACACTACATCTGGCTCTCTCAGTGTTCACACTGAAGTACCTGAGTATCATGACTGCTATTTTTTTCTTACAAACTCTAGCTTTAGATCAATACATCATGTTTACTATTTCAAAAAGAGGACATATCTGAGAGCAGTGGATTTAGAGATGGATTGTACACATTTACATTATGTATTTTGATGTGTGGCAACTTTAATTATGTTTTGATGGCATATTTGTATTTGTGCTTATGAAAATTATATTCTGAATATTTCAGCTAATTCTCAGTTGTAACTCACTCAGTACAATATTAAATAAATCCTTCATTTGTGAGCTTTAACAGCTTCAACCATAAACTCAGGGATGATACCACTTGTTTAGTATCATCTTTAATAATGGAATTATCAAATAAGGAATTTATTTTGCTTTGGAAGTTTGACTGAATAGTGTCTAATCGTATCTGGAGGTTGAAGTAGGACTGGGTCAAGTTCACAGAAAGAATTTTTCTGCATTGCTTTGTGGCTCTAAAAAAGTTATATTTTATTTTAGAACTAGTGAAAAACTGAGTGAGTTTAACTCTATACTTCATTTCATTGTATCACTAACAATTCCTGGCACCATACTGGGGTTCTACTGGGTGTTCAATAGCTACTTACTGAATTAAGTTAATAACCTGACATACAGGAGAAAATTCTGTGCTGAGCTGTTGGCTGTTAACTTAGACTAGAAGAATGAAATCTCCTCAGAAGTATGACGCTGGGAGTTGTGTCTTTATATTCTCCATTGTTCTCTTGGAGCTAGGCCAGCCAGCCACCTTACCACAATCCTGGAGTGCTAGCTGACACCAGCCAGTACGAGGCAGGGGCAGTCGAGAGAACCTGCTTCCCAGACCACTTTTCTCATCCAGCCCTCAGCCCATGCTCCTTCCAGATACCTGTTAACAAAAGTAATAATTCAGCATGCAATTGGAAGCAGTGCAACAGCTACAAATTTTAAATATGAGTCAGACTTCTCAACTATCATGTAATATGCTAAAAATTACAAGTGTTTCTTCATACCATCCACATTTTCCTCTGATTGAAGGGTGAGAACGGGGGGGGGGGGGAATCAGATAAATCTTAGAAATAAGAAATGATTAAACACTCACATTGAAAGCAAATGAAGATCAACTATTCCAGCTTATTTATTTAAATGGGGTATTTAAGGCCCAGAGAAAAATAAAGCTTGCTCAAGGTCACTTAGCAAATCAGGATTAGCTATAACAACCATACAGTTCGTAGTCATCTCTATATGATGATATGTGTCAGAAAAGTTTTTAATGGAGAAAACGGACAGTATTTGTGGTATTAAAACAGATACTGTGTATGTGTGATCATTGAGATCTGTCCACCTATAACTTCACAGGATCCTGCTAGCATTACATCATCAAACTAAAGCAATTGTATAAGACAGAGGCATTATTATTTAATGTTTCATTTGGTAGGAATACGCAGTGTCAACACTTTCACTGTTGTTTATGAATAATTAATAATTGTAGATGTTTAGGGAGTTGAGGATAGTTGCAAAGTAATGAATATGCTTCTGGTTTGGTTTATCCTTTCTGATTAATGCAAAATGTATGACAGTTCATTTTTTCAGCATTTAATTGCAAAATATTTAGCCTAAATTTTGACCCTGCATTTTTAACATGGTACTACCTCTTTCCTCATACATCTTTGACTACTAAATGTTTAATGAAATCTGTGTTTCTACACCTCTGTAGTTAAGTCTCAGAAAGATTTTGTAGTGAAATAAATTATAGCTTCTATCAGGAGTGTTGGTAGAATTAATATCCCAGATTAATGCAAGGTTGAAATCTAACAGTATAGTACATTAAGAGAATGAACAAAGTTGCATACACTCTTGTTTGCAGCCACAATTACAGATCAGAGAATTGAGACTTCAGGCCAACACATTTGGCTACAAGGCTTTCCACCGTACACAAACATAACCACTTATTAGATTCTGGCTGTTCACTGACCACTCCCACTTCCTAAGTCTGGAAGTGCTTATAGAACTACTACCCTATACTGCTGTGTGCAAGATATCAGAAAATATTTTGGCATGACTTAAAGAGTAAAAGACAGTTGAACAAGTAGTAGCTGCAGTAAAATAAGAAACAACGCAGTGGCATGGCCAGGAAGAATGGATAAGGTATTACAATCAAGGAATTGTAACACATTTGTTATATACACTTTGCTAATGGTTTGTCCAAAGTACTATTGACTATCCCTGAGGTTACACCTGGTTGAGGCTTTTCTTGTGCGGTAACCTAAAGTAGATATTTAAAACTGAAAAGATCTCTCTGTATAGAAGACAGGAGAGAAATGGCTACTTCAATAAAAAATATTAAATAAGGTTAAGAAAATTATTAGTGATATAATGGGGGCTAGGAATTCTGTGCCATAGGATGTACATGGCAAGAAATCAGACTGAAAAGCTTAGATGATCAAGAAATAACACAGTGATGTAAGGAATGCCCTCTTAGTCTAGTCACATGACATTATCTAAAATTGATGGCTTAACTCCTCCCACGTGTGTTTTTTGGTCAAATCTCCTGCTTCTCTATTTATTAGCCTGTTTGTTTGACCTAATTTGGTATGGCTTGCCCACCAATCAAACATATACTTCACTTGAAAGAGACATCTTTGTATCTTGCACAAATGGGAAAACCCAAACAGAATCGTATTTAAAATCAAGTCTACATTTTGTTGCAAAAGACAGGATTTCATTTATATGGCTGAGTAGTATTCTGCAGTGTATACTTACCACAATGGGAAACCATTATGTTTAGCAAAATAAAATAGTCTTAAAAGGACAAATGTGATTTCTTTAATATGTGGCATATAATAAAGAGCACCCAGAAAAGTATAGAAATGAAATGATCATTTTGAGATAGGATTGGGTTTTTTGCCCCATGTTTATATGCCAGTGGAGTTGTTGTCTTGGAACCTTTTTACTTTTTGGATATTATGATTAATAGCAAATTTAGCTTTTCAATATAGAGAGGATTAAAATTATGATTTGCAAATACTTTTGAAAAAAGGGAAGAGAAGAAAGAGGGGAGAGGCAGTGGGACTGTGGAAGGGGTGATTGGGTTCTTGGCATTTTACCTACAGGATGCATAAAAAGTTCTCTTTCTATTAAAAAAAATTAAAAATGTATAATAAGTAGAAAAGATCACATCTTTAGCAATGTAAGATTGACAGTAAAGGTTGTATCAGGAAACCAGTTGGGTAATATGAAGGAGACTGCATTGCTGTATATTAAGAGTGTTTACAAAATCAGTTATCAGTTTCCCCTATGTTATAAAGTTAATACTATGAAGTCTAGTCTTTGTGCATGGTTTTTTTTGTTTAAGAAATTAATATTTGAGGCTCTTGCTGTAAGATTCTCTGCTGTCTTTGCCGGTGTTGTACTCACAGTAGTTGTTGCCTGAGGAGGGGAGATCATCCTGGACACTAGGTCTCCATCGTGTTCATGGCAGATACGAAACTGTCATTTCTCTTTGCCATTGGAATAGCCTAGGGATACTTGACTTGGCTTCTTTTGTAGATTAAATATAGAAATAACAAACAAAAATAGAAAAAACAAACCGACAATTTAGGAGTTTGTATTTTATGTTCACTTGAGACATTAAAGTATGGAGTGCAGAAACTGATGCATAAAACTAAGGCAACTTCCTGTTGAAGAGAAGTCCGGAGTCTGAAATGCAGCATTGTTAGGCCCCTTAACATCTTGGTGCAACATGTGCCTCTGGCTTTAAAATCAGTACACATGACGTCAAAAGATGCAGGCCTTAGAAACAGACAAGCAACAGGAGAGCTCAGCTGAGCAGTGCCAGAGCTCTGCACTCCAACCCAGAGAACATTATGGACAAAGGCAGAGAGGCTGGTCACATGGATCTTGGCTGGAGGAGTCACTTGCTGTTAGATTTTGGGTAAGTCACTTAACCTCTGTGCATTCTTAGTGCACAGAGCTCCATCGAGATGAGAAACCATTCTGCATTCTCTCGGGGAGGGAAAGCGAAGTATCATTGCTAGTCTCACTGCCTATGGTTGTGATAGCATTATTACTATGAGAAGTGGTAATTTACCTAGAAATAGACTACATTTTACCTCTCTATGTAGAGAAAAGTTTGTTATATGAAGTTTGAAAGAATGTGTGTAAATATTTCAAATGCTTTCTAACATCATTTGCATAGGAACAGTTTATCTGCTAATTACAGATGGCTACTAAGTTATCAAAACAGGCCCTATAGCATATATATTTGAAAATATTGTGTTTACCTTTTCTTCAAAATAATTGAAGTGTGCTTCTTCAAACATGTTTAATTTTGACTTTTTCTTTTTGCCAATTCATTTGCACCCACTTCATTCTCTCTCCTTCCTGAATATTGAATCGATGAATAGTATATTAGGTCTTCAGGTGCTTGAAATCACTTAGACGTCTTAGTTCTGTGAAGTAGTGGTGCTACCTGAAGCTTTTTTTTTTTTTTTTTTTTTTTTTTTTTTTTTTGGCCTGTGCTGAAGCATGCATTCAAAACAGAAGTGATAGTCTAATATTGGGGTTGTCCAATTTCCAAGATACATACTTGAAAAATGTACTAGGCAACAACACCTTTTCAGTTCTAGCTGTAAGAAGCCATGCTAGACATAAAGCAGAATACCAGATGACCCAAAAACCATCTGTATAATACTTTGAGGCAGGATGTTTGCATTCCTATTTAATATGATCAGCTCTTTCCATGAAGAATTCATTTTCAGGGTTGCAATAAGACGCTGTGACTCTGAAGACGTCTTTCAAGGACAAGATGGGTGAAGTGAGTTACATTCCCACTTCTGCTATTGGCTAGCTGTTGATAGGGAGACTAAATTGAAAATGATAACCTCTTGGAGTGGCCTTCCGGGTCTTATCCACTGCTCACTGTCTTCCAGTCTACTGCTGTCAGGAATAGTGGCTTTAAGTCCCTGTGCATTTTTAGTATCTCTCAAAATACTTTCAGGATATGTCTAATATTTTGTTTCACCTTTTACTGAAACAAAGAAAGAAACCAACAAGCCAACAATGAGCAAAATGTCATCCAGACAAAAGATTAACTAGGCCAATTCAACAAATTCTAGGATTTTTTTCTAAACTGGAAATCATAAATTCTAGCCTTTTCTCTGCTCTTGACAAGTAGAGTGACCCCAGGTGAGTCACTGCTCTGGGCATTCCTGATGGTATTTCCGAAGTGACAGAGGTCTTACATATTTACTGCATTCCCTTCTAAAAGCTGATATGGAATGATATAATTCTGTGCAAATCAAAGCTGGGTAATGAACAATACAATGTCCCTTGAATAATTAAGAGGCTCAGCTTACATTTGAATATAGCAATAATTTTCCCTCCAAGCAATCTTTCACATTTTTAAATTTTTTCTATACCTTTTGATTTAATTAAAGAAGGGGCTCATATCCAGATGTTAATTTTTTTCTTGAAAAAACTATTAAGCAGCCTCAAAAGACTCAATTTTGGCTTAAGAATACATTTTTACATATTTGTAAATAAATAAGGATCTTTCAAATCATACATATATGTTTTTATAAGGAATAAAATCCAAACTGAGCTTCAGCTTCTGGCATATTAACAAATGAGGCTTTCCTAAAAGGTTGACCTCTAATGTTACCGTGTTCATCTTCACGAAGCAGCTCAGAAAGGGAAGCAGGCAAGCAATGCATTTTTCCTGCTTTATTCAACATGTTGAGACTTTTTAAAGATGGTTGTAGCTGATGGATGAGTTCTCTACAGTAAACCCAGGCAACATTCTTTGTGTTTGAAGATCATGACAACACATGAAGCAGCACTGATTTAGAAGAACAGAGACTGTTTACTATTCACAACTGTGAGTGGCTTTCTTTCTAATTACTTTTTCACTTGGGACCTTGTAAACACTTTTTAAAGGTAATTATGGTCTAGGAAGAATTATTTTTTGATTTTAGAAATACTAGTTTTTGGACCTCTCCAAGTCTTACTCTTTTTTAAAGATCTATAATTAAATTTTCTTAAACTCATTATTTCCTGGTTTCTATAGATTTTGGTCTCCATTCTTACAGTCAGAAGAGCTTTCCTAGAATTTGGCCTTCTACTTATTGCTTTATAATTCATTAGATACACACAGATCCACTGAATGCTTTATTTCTTGAGATAAGTCTTTAAATATAAATCTCCCTAAAATGAAGGAAAATTGGATCTTTGAGTTTTAATAATCTTGTAAGAAGTCATAGGAAAATGAATAAAATTTTTAGTTTTTATTGATCATAGAATCAAATTTATGTGTGGAATAAAACAAGCTGGTATTTATTTGAGGGGCTTTATCAAATTAGTTTAAATAATTTTAAAAGAACTTGCCTATTTTCTGCTTCTTGCATAATTTAGGTTTTCAGGGGAATTAGTTAATTTCAGGAAAAACTACCAATTCAGAAGCATGCTAGTATACTTTTCAGAGAAGGAACAAATGCAAAGCCATTTTCTCCTTTTATGTGAATTAGAACGCAGCAAAATTATTTTGTGAAAAAAAAACCCTCCCGTTTGAGTGTGTTTGGACTAGCGGGGCAGGGCAGGTGCTCAAGATGCTGACACCACTGGGGCCCGGCGGCGTGGTCTAGCGGCTAAAGTCCTCGCCTTGAAAGCCCCGGGATCCCATATGGGCGCCGGTTCTAATCCCGGCAGCTCCACTTCCCATCCAGCTCCCTGCTTGTGGCCTGGGAAAGCAGTTGAGGACGGCCCAATGCTTTGGGACACTGCACCCGCGTGGGAGACCCGGAAGAGGTTCCAGGTTCCCGGCATCGGATCGGCGCGCACCGGCCATTGTGGCTCACTTGGGGAATGAATCATCGGACGGAAGATCTTCCTCTCTGTCTCTCCTCCTCTCTGTATATCTGGCTGTAATAAAATGAATAAATCTTTTTTTTAAAAAAAAAAAAGATGCTGACACTGGAGCCTTGCTGAAAGCAGAGACACTGGTTTACATGAAGGAAGTAGAGTGAGGTAATGAGCAAAGCTGATGGGAATTGCATCAAAACTGTTTAAATAATGAATTTATTTGATTTTTGATGCTGTCTGCATAGTTAAGGTCGGGTGCATGCCTTTGTGGACCCCTCGTTAGGTTGGGGAGAGTTGAGGAATCAAGAAGTGGATGAGACAACCGTTTCCAATCTCCTTTGTTCTTTCTGTATCTGGAGAAAGTGAGGAGGAAGGGGAGAGGGCCGCACCCAGTAAAACTATTTTAAAAGGTATGTCAGAGTAAGGAGAACATATTCAAGATTTGAAAAAGAAACAAAATGTACTGAGGTTGTCAGGGCTTTTGGAGGGATGGGGAGACTAAGTCGAGGGGAGAAAAATGAATTATTTTTTTGCTACAGAGCTGAGTGTTAGGACTGGCAGGGGAAACAGGAGCCCAGGCAGGCCCTTTGAAAGACCTAGTTCAGTTCATAACATCAGAGGCCAGTCCAGTCACTTCAGCAAGTGAGGGATTACATGTTCTGTCAGAAGAGAAATGTTTCCAGTCGATTCCAGCTACTGTAGCTATGACAAAATGCAGATCTGCTATATCCAGATCTTCACGTTTTTTTCAAGTGAAGCCAGACTAGCAGATTTAGAAAAGAAATTTCTTCATTTTAAATGTTGACTCATATTTTTAAACTTCTGTGTGAGCAAACTTAATCATATCTATTGGTTTGGTATAGTCTTGGTATCATGTGTCTAAAATTCTATACAATGATGAGGCATATAAGAAGATTTAAACCCTAGAGTGATATTATAATAGAGACTGGGGTAGAAGATTCTGGTGATGCTATGGGAAATTATCAGGAATAAGATTTAGAGAAAAGCAGATCTAAGGGAACTGGTAAAGGAATTTTGAAGAGAAATTTATGAAGAATTGACAATACTTGGAAGCATTTTCAATTCGCATTTGAAAATAAAACTTAGGCAAGAAGCCTACCCAAGATTTTGATTTTGAGATTCAAGTTGATGAGGATATGCAGCAGGAAGTGGGCTATCAAGGATATAATGAAAACCAATTTACTATATATGCCACAGCTTCCAATGAGATAAATTGGAGGACTACCCTAAAGTCAGTTAAAGAATTTCTGTAATGAGAGGAAGATATGAATTATCAAAACTGATTATTTAATATTAATGACATTCCATCCTTCAGGTGCAGCCTCTCATTTCTGAACTTGGAAGGAAAAGGAGGCTGGCTCATTTTCCAAATGAGCAGCATTATTTGTTTAGGTATGCTGAAGTTCGTCCACTCATGCATGTGGTTCTCAAGAATTTTTTAAACTTTTATTTTTATTGAAAGTCAGATTTATAGAGAAAGAGACCCAGAGAGAAAGATGTTCCATCCATTGGTTCACTCCCCACGTAGCTGCAACAGTTGGAACTGAGCTGATATGAAGCCAGGAGCTTCTTCTGGGTCTCCCATGTGAGTGGTTTGAACCGTTTGTAGTGAGGTAGGCAACTAAGTCAGGGTCAGGAGCTTGGAAGCCACTCCCCCACCACCACCTAGGTGTTTCCTCCTGCCCACCGTGACTCTCCCCTATCATCACCTGGAACCTGAAAGGGAGCGGTATTGCATTGTTGTGTAACCACTCCGCTTACATGTCCCCATAAAAGCTCATGATAACCAGGGGCTCTCTCTCTTGGTTACATGCTTCCCTCACTGTAGCATTCTTGACTTGGCTTCCCCAATACCTGCTTGCTCTCTGACTTCCTGCAGACACTCTGAGGACAGGTATCCCCAGAGCATGACCCTTGTGTGTCTGTATTCCTCACTCTGTTCACTGCTTGGGCAGGACTATGAAGATAGCAGTGCTAAGATGCTTTGTATTTCTAATTTGTGTACTATCTGGAGCTCCAGGACAGGTGAGGTCTACACATTCAGTAGTGGAATGTGGACAGAGAAGCCAGGGAAAGGTGAATATCTGCAGCTTTGTAAGTGTGCCCGGTTTATTCACTGCATGTCTCAGGATAAATTTTATTGTTGGGGAAGCTGGGACGTATGTCTTCAGTTTAACAGATGGACTTCAGGGTAAAGACCGTGTAACTCTTGAGGTTACGATGGACTGGATTGCCTTATGGACTTGTGATTTGCTGTTTCTAGTGGGCTCTGTTATCCCCATGCTTGGTTAATAAAGACTACTGAATAAGCCTTACACATATCTGGAGTGATCTCACTTGCACCCTGTGACATTTTGGAGGCCCTGGCAAGATAGAGATCCCTGGTCAGAGGGCAAGTGGCTCCTGGAATGTAGCAGGAGCTGCTGTCATCAAGCTTGGAAGCTTGGAAACTAAAAACTCCTCCTAACATCCTGTATTTGGATCCAGGGTGATCTCTCTTGTACTCTGCAACACATTCTCTGCTGCTTTCCCAGACCACAAGCAGGGAACTGGATGGGAAGTAGAGCAGCCTCTACACAAACCGTCTCCCATATGGGATCCCACTAAGCTATCACATGGGCCCAGTTCTCAGGATTTCAAACAAATACATAAGATCAAATAACAAATTGTGTTTCAGAGAAAATGGTGAATTTAGTTTGAATAAGGATGTCCCAGGTATTGCATGGAGTTGTTTATACTGAAAAAACACACTGACATCAAAATCTACACTGGAAAATTTGGCAACTCTGTAGATGGATGTCCAAATCATGATCTTAATTCTGGTGAACCACAGCTGTAGTCCTTTCACTCTCCTGTTTCCTGTCTTGCTCTTCTGCAAGCCATTCTCCAATCCTTGGGCAATGTGCACCACGTTGCTGAAAATATTTTCATGTCTTGTTTTTTGTACTTTGAATGAAAGGTCAACTCTTAACTAAGACATATGATGACCCATTCTGTGGTTTCTTCTCCACCTGCTCTTGAATGTACTAGTCTGCCTAACACTGGTCAAGTTCAGTCCCTTTAGTATTACTAGTCAAACCATTAAAAGTGGTTTTCACCTCAAAGTGTGACCTTTTCCTCTTCCTGTCTGTTGACATTCAAATCTTAAGTCTAATGGGACTTCCTCGCCTGTGTGTTTTTGATTGGGTAATAGGATCATTTTGCCGTGTACATTGTAAGATGCTTCTCAGCATCCGCAACCTCTAATCCTTTGGTTGTGACAATTCAAAGTCTCTCTGAATATCCCAAATTGGTTGTAGACGCAAAAATGATGCATGGTCAAGAAACACTGAATTAAGAAGCATCCCTCTTGTGTATTTTTCTTACCGTGTAGTCTGTGTAACCCACAGCCTTTAGTGGTTATGTGTAGTTGGTCTGGTTTTATTTGTTGCTTTGTTTTTTTTTTTAATCCTCTACAACTACCACTCTTGTATGTTGGAGGGAACTTAGCTACAATGCATTTGTCTGTCCACACAACAAGGAATTGTGCTGCCTATCCAGTGTCTACCTTGAGAGTGAGGTGGGTAGTTTCCCTGGATGCAGATCACCTGGAGAAGAATAAAGAGGAAAGTTTTCCCAAGGAGACTGGTGGTACTCTTAGTTAAAGTAGGATTATCGAATGCTTAGGAGAAATAGTGATCTTATTTTGCAACAGAGCGATCGTAGATTTCTTTGAACATAGAAATCGAAGAATCATATGGGAGAAATATTTAGCCAGTATTTGTCATTTCATATCGTAATGTGACTTAATTCTTGCTATCAACATGGCATAGTTTAGAATCTACAACTTGCCACTTTATGTAGAGGACATTTTCTCTCTTTTGAAGTGTTTAACCTCTAAAGTGAACTTTCCGTAGTCTTTTTGAGCTACTAAGTTGCTCATGAATCATACATGTGTGACTCTTGCAGCAATGAACTCAGGTAGGAACCATTCAGCAGAGATAGGGATGTGCCCAGAACACTTAAAACGCTTCTGGCCCCATTCGTTGTTCTTATTTTGTCCTTCAAGGCAAAAAATCTTATAATTTACCTCATCACAGAGTGATTTTTCCCAACCTTTGAAATTTAGGTTCTGAAATTATGCAGTATGTTATTGTGGTTGCCGACTTTTGCACACATACAGGTTTTCTGACATTCACTTGTGTTGTTTTTCTAGCATGAGTTCATTGGCTTTCATTGCCTACGTTATAACATTGTATAAATATGTCATAATGTATTTATTGATCCTGTCTGGATTGTTTCCTAGTCTGAGTTTCACAAATAGTGCTTCTGTGAATATTTGTATCCATATCCTTTGTAAAGTTGTGTGTTCCTCTCTGTGAAGCATATACTTAGAAGTGAAATTGCTGGATCAGTTTGCTCCACATCAGAATATATTGTAATGGAGTAATTTACAGGATTAGGATGTAATTTTAAAATGATCTTAAGAGAATACTACCTAGTCTGTAATGTTTTGTTTATGCCTGGCATAACTCAGAGTTTATAACAAAGCAAATAATTCCCTTTGTGAAATTTGACCCATGTGCCTACTTGAACCAACTTCAGGGTAGGTAAAAATGGCAAGGTTATACTGAATCCATGTAACTTATATCATCTCCCAGAATACTAGGGATATAGGAATAACTTCCTGGGGGAATACACAATGTTCCTTTAAACTAGATTGTAAAAAAATCATCGCTGTTTCATATGAAAAGTTTATGAGGTCACGAGAATGCTTGCTTACTGTGCATATGGTAAGAACTGTGCATTTCAAGTTAAATATAGGAGCAGTTCTGGCTGTAAAGAAGAAGTTTAAGAAATCAAGAGAACTATAAATGGCCATCTGCTGTATTCTCCATTTTTATTGGCTGAATTAACCCAGTGCAATATTTTAATGAATAATGGGTTTGTATCCCATCTGCTCATTAATTTTTTTCACACTATAAAATAATCCATCACTTTTACTAAGTGGAAACAATTTGCTACTTTGTAAAAATGTTTGTTTTTTTTAAAATAGAGGCTATGGGTGTAACTCAACTTTCCATTAATGTAAAGTGTATTTTGGGGATGGAGATGCTGTGAGCATCATTTGGACCAGGGTCCTAGGAGAAGGATTTTGCTTTTTTGGGCTGCTGCTGCTGCTGATGATGATAGATGTTGATCCGTGAAAATCTTTTATTGTATATGTTGCATATGTTTGGGCTCATTAATTATGAGCAAGAAAAGATCCTCTGTCTGTGATCAAAGGTTACAGAGAAATAAGTGGCAACAATGATAATGTAACATCTTAGCAAGAAAAGAGTTTAAAAATAATGTAAAACATATGTCAGCATCAGAGTTGAGCTTATGGCACTCCAGTTCTGTACCAAATGCTCTAAAGCAGATTAGCATAATAGTGTCTGTGTGGGTATGCACGCACACATACTTTTATACACATTTAAATTAAAATTTCATTGAAGTGTATTTTTACTTTGTATCTTTTTATTGCTTCTGTCTTTTTATTTCTTTTAAGTTGGCATGGCACATTATGTGCTTTCAGGACATTTAAGGTTCATGTGTCCAGGAGCAGATGTTGGTTTAATGGCCTCTTTAATGCCTGCTGTGCCACCTCCACAAGTAGTTTTCTTCAAACAGGATTTGACCAGAGGGTTCAAACACATTCGGAGACTTGATAGGCGTTGTGAGAGACTGGGGAAAAAAAAGTCAAGGGGTTTTAAAATATCGCACTATTAACAATTTTTAAGATTTCTACATCATTTACCAAATATTTTCTTTCTTGCTGATTTCCTAGCTCAATCAGTTTAAATATTTTATCAACAGATTTTTAAAAGCCTGCACTCCAGTTCTTATCAGTTCTGGAACCTGAGGGTATTTTTCTTGCTCAGTCAGGGTGTATTATTCACTTTCAAGATAAGAGACGTGGTGTGCAGAAACAATAGTGAATAATCAGTAGCTATTTTTGTGGATTACGGGAGGCTGTGCAACGCTTGTTGTTTCCAAAGAGTAACTGAATTCCAGAAGTTATGACTTCATTCACTGTTCACCGTATCTGAAATAGGTCAACCACCTTGGAGGCACACACTTTAATGCCATCAGATATCATTTATATCCTTTTTCTATTGAAGTAAATGAATTAAATTCCAACTTTTTATTTACTCCTTAGGGCTTGTGTATGAAGAATTACATCCTTGTATTTTCCTAAGTAGCTTTGTGTGCACACAGTGTTCATATGATCCACTCCACTCATTTTTCCCATATTGCTTATCACAGTGGCTGGTTATTGCATCTTGATGTATTAAGTGAATTATATGATTCCAAAAAGAAGTTCCATTAAAATATAAAGACCAAGATGGAACAAGCCTCAGAAAAACCGAATGAGTTAATGGTTGCAGTGGTCCAGTGTAAGTGATCCATGATCTCTGCTGACGCGAAATAGGAAATGAGACAAATAGCCCTGGATTATAACAAGGGTGTTTGTTTCCCTGCTTCTTGCACAATGGAGAGTTATTTATTTTTTATTTTGCACATTTTTAAAGAGTTCTATTAATTTGAAGACAGTTATGGAGAGAAAGAGAAGAGGGAGAGAGAGAATTTTAACTGTTGGTTCACTCTCCATATACTTGCAAAAGCTCGGGCTGTACTATGGCAGCAGGGGCCCGAGGACTTGGGACAACTTCTAGGCACATTTACAGAAAGCTGAATTGGAAATGGAGCAGCCAGGATCTGAACTGTAGCCTGTGTAAAGTGCTGTAGTGTTGCAGGTGATAACTTAAGTTCACTGTATCACAATGCTAGCCCCTTTCTTTACATTTTTGCAAAAGTTAATTTTCAAATATGCTGTGTATTTTTGGTAACCTATGTTCGGAGATAGGGTATTGTAAAATATTTACTGGGGACACAAAGCAGAGGTAATTGATAATAATCTGTTATCAACCAGGATATGCATATAACGTGTAGCTAGTAGAAGAAAACCTGTCAGCCTAGGCAGGATGAAGACAAGGCTCAGCTAACTCTGTCTCCCAAAATGCACCAGCCGCTCTTACTGTAGGTCCTTTCAGCAAGAGTGACCGGTGTGACGATCTTGAGTTGTGAGGGAATGCTACAGGACTAGAAAAAGGGAGAATCATTGTTTCATGAAAATCTGTCTGCGGATTTTATAAGCATGATTCTCTTAAGATCCGTGTTAACATACTAAACTTTAATGTTTCTGATACAATTTGCCGGTAGAATATGAAGTAGAAGACCTAGTATAGTCTCCCTTTAAATTTGAAGAAAGCCCTTGTGGTCAGAGCTATTTTTCTTTGTCTTTTGCAGAGCTGGTTGGTGAGCTCTGGCAGTGCAGTTATTACTCGTGTCCTTTCACCACTGTGTCCCTGATGACCCCACAGCACAAGGCTCACAGGCACATAGGATGATTTCAGAAAATAGATCCTGACCTAGGGCTTGGTGCAAGGCAGAGTCATGCCGCAGACAGCCTGGGATCAAACTCTGTCCTTTGTAATTAATGAATTCTGCAGTCTTGATGAAAGTTACTTAATCTGTACAAGCTTCCATTTATGCATTTGGGAATAAAATTACTAATGTCGATGGCTATTTTGAAAATTAGGCACATGTATCTACAATGTAATCCATTGCAGAGTGTGCAACTAATACAAGGCTATCAGCTCAAAACAAATCCTGGCACAGCTAGAATTATTTGTATCTTTTTAAGCAAAGATTTGGGGATAGAGAGTGAGTCTTGTGCATAATTATGAAAAAATGCTAGAGGATTCTTCAGACCATTGCTGATTTCCACTGCTCCCAAAGTTGCTTATTTTAATCAGCCCCCACTAGTAGGGGACATGATGCTATTCCCTGTGTAATCAATCAATTGATAGTTGATTTTTAAATTAATATTGGCTTCTTTCTTTATTCCTTTATGTTAATTATATACCGTGCTGTCCAGGAAGGATAAATAGCACTAGCATTTGAAATCCATCAGAGTAAAGTATGTTTATCAAAACCCATAAAGAACATTCAAGTGGGCAGTATGTTCCAGTGTTGATTATCATGTTAATTAGAATACCTTCTCCACTGAAGTGCTCTATACAGTCATTGCTCTACTTCCCTGTGTCTCAAAGCACATAATTTGTAGTTTTCTGAAACGGAAGAGACAGATAGTACCAGATCTTTGCTTTAAAGCTCATTTCCCAGAGGAGCCTATAGCTTTGCTCCAAAAAAAAAAAAAAAAAAAAAAACCTCAAGGAATATTGCCTGAAATGTATATGAAGATATCGTAGAATTTTTTAACCTTATAATAAAAAGCTGAAGGGTACTGTTTATGATCAGTCGAAAAAAGTATCGGACTTAAAACAAGCAAAAAATCAGATACTTCAATTCTTTTTACTGGTAGTTTCTTTTTTTCTATTCCTTATTTTCTCTTTCTTTTGAAAATGAGAAGTTAAAAATAGGCATTTATTTGATAAAATAAAAATAGCAAAATTACATAGCTAATGTTTTGTAGTCCCGTTAGATTATATAGTTTTCCAGAGCAAATATTGGTAAGAAATTCTAATTTATAGCAACAAAATGTTAGTTCATTTTAATGCCATCAGTGCTCTATGCACCATGGAACAACCTTCCAGGTGCCTCCAGTCTATTTGGCAAAATAGGACAAAGAGCAAGTGTGTGCAATAATTTTGGTGAAAAAGAAACCAGCTAAGGAAGCTTCAGGGATTGACAATGGAGAAGGCTTGGTTGGGATAGAAAGGTCCAAAGATGAGGGTATCAAGGCCATCTGATGGTCAGGTGGTACCTTTATTAGGACAGAGAGAAGCTAGACTTGACAAAGTGACCAGGACCCCTTGAGGATTTTCAAGAGGGAAAATGATCTAATTTGTTTAGGAAAGTAAGTGATGACACCTGCAAGAATGGAGTCTAGAAGTGATAATGGAGAGGCTGTTGGATACAGGACTGGTTCATCCAAGAGATAAAGGGACCTCAATTTAGAGTCCTCTAGTGGGGGAAATGAGAGGGTTTGTTATGGGAGAACATAAATGTGTACAATTGCTAAGGTGGATATTGTGTAGAGAGCATGGAAAAGATCATTTTTAATGGTATCTCCTAGCTTAAATGATGAGGAAGATATCAGCAAAGCTAAGAACTGGTTTAGGAAGTCCAGAACAAAGTGCATAAGGGTCCCTGAGATCGACAGGTGACTTGCTCAACCTTGCGATTTCTGCTCATTCTGCACCTGGACCTTCTTTATTGGGGTCCTTAAGTTGGGCTTCTACATCTTCCCAAACTCTATCTTCTAGTGTGTCCAAGAGTGAGTTATTGCTTCTCCTAATGTGTGTTTACCCTCATTCCCCAATTTTATGCCTCATAAATTCATCACCAGATATGGTACATTTAGCTTCAGACACTTCACTCTGACCCAAGTCTCATGCATTGAACTGTTTATATAGCATATTAATACACATATCAAAACATGAAGTGCTCATGGGTGGAGTCAGAATTAGTATTTCAAGTGTGATTTTCCCTCAGTTTGCATTGCTTGATTAATAGTGACTATTGTGAAATAAGGCTTAGACCAAAGTTCTCTGGAGTCATCTGGACTCTTCTGTCTTATACCAACCAAGGAGTCCTCTAAAAGTATTTATTTTTATTTATTTGAAAGGCAGAGTTATACAAAGAGTCAGACACAGAGATATTGTCTATCTGTTGCCTCGTTACCAAAGTTGCTGTAATCTCCAAGGCTGGGCCAGACTGAAACCAAGAGCCTGGAGCTTCATCCAGCCTTGCAGTGAATTCAGGGAGCCAAGCGTTTGGGCCCTCTTTCACTGCTTTCTCAGGTGCATAAACAGAGAGTTGGACGGGATATGAAGCAACCAGAACATGAACCAGCACACGTATGGGATGCTGACATCCAAAGAGGGATTCTAACCCACTAAGCTACAATGCGAGCCCCTCAAAAGGATCTTTTAGAAGAGTCATCTCATAGTATTATCCTTCTCACATACATTCTTCAGGGGCATCTTGCATCCCATGAAAAGTGATGTATGGTCTTTACTGTAACCCAGAGGGCCCAGAGGGGTTCATGGCTCTCTCCCTAAGTTGACTTGGCTACCCCACCATACTCCTCTTGTGCTTTGCTCCAGCTCCTGCAGCTGTTCTACCTGTCTCTTTGTCTCTTCAGCTGTCTTTCTCCTCTGAGCCTTCCACCTGTTCTTCCCTCTTTCATGTCCATCTCTTTTTGGTGGAATTTTAAGCGAATTGGCAATTTGTTTAAAATATTATCTTACTGGGTACTCTTTTAAGAAGTTTATAAATAGTAACTCATTTCCTATGTATGATAACCCTGTGCATAGGTAATATGGTTCTTATTTTAGAGACTAAAAGATTGAAGCACGAAGAAAATGGGCAAATTATAGTTCATTTAGTATATCTGGGAATCAAACTCAATCTGACCTCTTCACTGCCCAAGTTTTTCCTCCTTCTGAAAGAAGAGACTGTGTTGTTCACTGCTCTGCTGTGGCCCTGACATTTAGAATGTGACTCTACTCAAAGAATAAAAAACTCGGAATACATTAATCCAAGGTGACATTATTAGTATCTCTTTCCCATATTTAAAATCCAATGGAAATACACAAAAATAAAGATCAGAGAATTTGTCTTTATTCTGCCATCATAAACTGTTCCTTTTAAGAATATAATTTAAGTTTCCTTATAAAACTTTAAAAAAAAAATCTTCATGATTTCATTTTCCATTAACACAAAGCTATTGTAAACTCAGCAGTAAATACTAAATACTTGACTGATTTCTGTGGTCATTTGCTGAATCAAGCAAATTAATCAAAAGAAAGCTCGTTTCTAAAATTTCTGCTTTTTAATTGCTCTGTGGGAAATAGTCAGTAAAATCATATTTGTTGAATAATGTTAGTGGAATCAAACTGAGCAGTTTGAGTCACTCGATCACAACAAATGTGGTTACTGTGTTAGGCTGTGAGTCAAGAAACCTGTGAAGTAGTTACCATCTAAGGAATTTGTGACCCAGGAGCCCGGTGATAGGAAAGACGAGGAGGAGAGGCTGTTGGGTGTCTTGAATTTAACAAATAACTCCTTAAGCCAAGTCAGTGTTGGGGGCAAAGGAGGAACAAGAGATGTTGGTGGTGGTGATGAGAAAAATACCCTAAGAATTAACATTTCAGTAAAGTTATAGAGAACAAATTCCTGTAAATGCCTTTAAATTTTTTTGCTGATTTTCAGTTTTTTTTCCTATTTTATTAAATTTAACAGCAAGATTATTCTAAACATCTGCTTGCAATGTAGCTTTAGAATATATCCAATCTGTGGGTGAAATTCGGGCTAGGTACTCTGGTATGCCATGCTTTTTTTGACATGATGTTTAGGTTTCTGATGAAGAGTATTTTATGTAACAACACATTGGAGGTTTTCTGATTTTTTTAAGTCGCTTGCATTTGTACAATCTTTAGAATTTATAAACCCTGTTGTATTAAATAGTTTCTCTGTTAGTTTTAGTGGATATCACTATGAGCTGGACTAAAGGACAGCTAATTAAGAACTGCTTAAACAGGTTCATGCTACTTTTTTAACCAATGTTCCAAAGTTCAGATGCAGTGTGTTCTGATAGTTCTTGAAAGCACTTAATTCCAGGGCTCTGCACAATGGTTCAGTGGCTAATATCCTTGCCTTGGATGTGCCAGGATCCCATATGGGTGCTAGTTCATGTACTGACTGTTCCAATTCCCATCCAGCTCCCTGCTTTGTGGCCTGGGAGAGCAGAAGAGAATGGCCCAAAGCCTTGGGACCCTGCACCCATGTAGGTGACCTGGAGGAAGCCCCTTTACTCTTGGCTTTGAATTGGCTCAGCTCTAGTCATTGCAGGCATTTGGGGAGTGAACCGTGAACAGAATATCTTTCTGTCTCTTTTTCTCTCTGTAAATCTGCCTTTCTAATAAACATTTAAATAAAGAAATAAAGAATAGAAAGCACTTATTTCCACTAATAGTGGGAGAGTACTGTGAAGGATTATGGATCCAGTGGCACAGTAAGAGGCACATCGATGGATGGGTGATGTGAGCAGGGTTTAACTCTGACTTGGACCATTCATCACCTGGCAATGTAGACCCTGACGACACTGCTAGTCTTTTCTGGGTCTCAGTCAATTATATCTAAAAGTAAATTGGAAAGGAAGAAGTTACATCAGCTCTAAGATCCTTTCCAGTTTGAATTTCTCAGATCTGATCTAAACTGGAAAGCAAATGAGGCAGAATAAACACAACCATTATATGAATCTGTTAGAATATTCTGAGGAAGCTTGACGATTCTGAGACCATGTGACATAAAATGCAGTTGAACATGTCATCCTCAACATTTTATGAATTGGCACAATCTCTTTATGTGCACTATACCAAAAACTGTTTTTCTTTTGCTCATATTTGGCATATTTTATATATGTAATAAATGTAATCTGAGTTTACTTTAGTAACATAACAATCCATTTTAGTGATCTGCTTCTATGAAGAATTTTTGTGTTCCTTAATTATAGAAGAAAAAGTTCTGATAAAAGTATGAAGAATCAAAAGATTATCTGTGGACGTTGTACATTGAGGGAAACATGGGTGACCCTGTGGACAGATGGAAACATGGGTGATAAGGAGAAGTTTTTCATTTTCCTTTTGTTTTGATGATTTATTTGAGAGGCACACATATACCCAGAGCTCTCAGTCTGTGAGTGTATTCTGCACATACCCATCATCCAGCTTTAGACTTGGCCATAGCTGGAAGTTGGAAACTCGATTCAGTTCTCACATTTGGCTAGTGGGAACTCAACTACCTGCCTTTCATATTTAAACCACTATTAAGCGGAAGTTGGAGTTAGAGACAGGACTTGAATTCAAATACTCCAACAGGGGATGCAAGCATCCATTAGAAAATGTTTTCTAAGACATTTAGCTATGAAATGTCAGTGAAAACTAAGCATGAAAAAGGCATTTTTTTGAATGCAAGACTATTGAAACTATAGCATATATATATGTGATATATAGACACAGTTGTTTTCATGGTATTTATTGGAAACTAATTGTTTTCTTGTGTATTGATATGTAAATTAGGTATTAACCTGAATTCAGATCTAATATTGATAGCACATTATCTGGAGATATACAGATTGTATATCATCTTGAATCACATTTCTTCAGAAAATTTCCTCTTCTAAAAATTCTGTGTTCCTCCAATGTCATCGGAACAATGGTCGGGAGCCCTGAGCGGTCCACAGGAACAGAAGAACAGTAAACTTCCTTCGGGACTCAGGAGGGGAGCTTTCTCTGGTCCTTACTTAGTTCCAACTTTGGATCCCCATCCTCTCTTGCAGTGACCAGTAGGGTCATTCTGGTGCCCACCCCCCCAAAAATTAAAATTATATGACATAGACAGAGAACAACAAGGAAAGCTTAGAACTAGACAGAAATTGGACAGCTTGGACTCACATATACCCTACCAGATTTCTCTGCACACCCCTCCTAAAACTGTTCTGTACCTCAATTGCTAACATATGCCTAGTTAGAGTTATAAACTGGATTGGACTATCCTAAAATTCACCAAGTTCAGTAAAAATTATGCTTCAATACTATAAACAACTAAATATAAAAATGAAATTATACACGAGACAGCTGAATAGTACCCTATAACCATTTTAAAGTGTATAGCAGTTGGTTTTGTGTAAACTAAAATTGAAATGTCAATGAAGTAGTCACAGGATGTGGTTAAGAACTTGCATTTTCTAACATGTCAATTAACTCCATGATGTTGTAAATTGTTGTTGATGTCACGTTGTGGCTTCTCATTGGGCGGAATGATATTCTGCCAGCTCTACTTTCAGACCAGAGATGGTCTCCCCAAAAAACTGTTGAATTTATTTGGACAATAAGATGCTGGACTCTATACATGGTATATGCTTGCAATGAAAGAACCATGACTGGATTTAAACTGTAATACTGCAACAATGTGGAGGAATCCACCATGGTAGAGGGCATGGGAAGGGGTTGGGGGAATCCCAGAGCCTATGAAAGTGTGTCATAAAATGAAATAAAATAAATGGGGAAAAAATTCTGTGTTCCTAGTTGTAAGATCTCTTCTCATCTGTAAGCCACTCTTGTGTAAATGCCAATGAACAGAAATATTACTCCTGGAAATAAAATGGTATAACCCATATTTGCAATGTTTCTTAGAAATACTGTTTTGTAATACAAAGATTATTGCCAAAGAGAATTGTGAATCTCTGATCATCTATTTCCATAGATCATACAAATCACAAGAACCTCTGGGAGTAAAGATTATGTTATGTGTCTGAGATCACTTATTTGAATTGTTGTAGTTCTCATTCCTCTCTGCAAATGAAGCAGACAGAGTAAGTGACTGATCTTTGAAGGCCTGCTCAGTGTCTCACTCATCTATGTTTCCCTGGCACCTTGTAGTTGTTGATAAATCTTTATTGAATAAACAAAAAGCCTCACAAGCCTCCAAACAAAGGACAAATACACAAGGTGCTTATTACAGAATAATTCATGAGATAGTAATGGCAAAAGATTCATCTCCTCTTCCAGTAAACATGTTCAAGAAATGTAAGAGTTCATAGTGAACCCAAGTCTTCCAAACCTTAATGTTTTTATTACCCACATCTTAAGCTAATTTATGGATATGACTTTGGTAGTATGTCATGGATGTAATTTGTCTACAATCATTTCATAGGCATCACTGAATAGCTGTCCTGTAATAAAAGTCCATCATTATTATATTGAATCAGACTTAAATACAGAATGTAGTTGTACTCTATTGTAGAACGTATTTAAATCCCTTGATTGAACCCTACTAATTCAATTTCAAATGACATTTCATGTCCTTAGTCACTTAGTATTTTTTTTTTTCCTCTTCCGTGGCACATCCCTATCCTTGGCTTCTCCCTCTATTCAATGATGCTATTTTTCTATTAGTTTACAGAAAAATTAGGGTATTTATATGCATTTATGTTAATTACAGTTTAACAATTTTAAATTGTGCTATAGTGAAGTTAATTTGAATGTATGGCGTTCATCATGGTCAAATTGCATTTTAAGAATCAGTCTGTACCTCCAGCGTAATCACTCACTAATGTTTCTTGCTGCTCAGCATCATTTCAATTCCAGATGCTTCTGAATCCAGCCCAAGGCATCAGGGAGTGAGGTTTGCTTCAACTCAGCTGAGCTGGTAGAAGGAAATGTGAGCTGTGGTGGTTGCGGAGGAAGACAAGGTGTGAACAGAATGCTGGAATTCCAGTTTCTTGAGGGTAGCAGTGACCATGGGATTGGTTCAGGTCAGCAGCATCAGTGTCCCCTGAGAAATTCAGGTCCCGCTCAGATCTGAGTCGCTCTGGAAGTGAGGCCCAGCAATCATGTTTGACCCACCTCCAGGTGAGTGTAGCTCACGGCTCAAGGTGTAGCGTCATCATTGTCCACTTTTTTTGGTGTGGAGGATTCTTCGGGAGTTATAACAAGTGAAAATAATATTTTAATCTCAGAAATTCCAGGTAACTCAGCTGTATTAGTCCACTTTTTTGTTGCTGTATCAAATTACCTGAGGCTGGCTCTCTTACAAAGAGATTTGTTCAGGGCCAGGTACTGTGGTCTACTGGTTAAAGCCCCTGCCTGTGGTGCTGGCATTCCACATGGATACTGGTTTGAGTCCTGGCTGCTACATTTCCCTGCTAATGGCCTGAGAAAAAATCAGAATGGCTTAAATCCTTGAGTCCTTATACCCATGTGGGAGAATGGAGGGAGCTCCAAACTTCTACTTTGAATAGCCCCCCTCCAGTTATTGCACGTTGGGGAGTAAACCAGTGGACGTAAGATCTCTTTGCTCCCCTCTGCACCCCATTTCCTTCTACCTCTGTAAATCATCCAAGTAAAAATAAGTAATTCTGTAAACCAAGAAAAGAGATGTGTTTATCTTACCATTCTGGAAATTTAAGAACCGCTGGCATCTGCTCAGCTCTTAAAGGGAGAATGGCATAGTGGTAAAAGCAGAGAGAGAGAGAGAATGAATAAGAACCTATAGAGGAATGAGGCTTACTCTTTTTAGAACAGCCCACTTGTGCAGGGACCCAACTACTAGCTCTGAGCCACTCCAGAAGACATCACTGAGCTGCTATGACTGTCAAGCTGCCATTACTCAGTCAGCTTCTTCCAGGCCTTATCTCTGTAGGATTCCAGGACCTCAACACGGGCACCATGGAGACCAAGCCTCCAACAATGAACTTCTCCAGAAGAAGCCATCTTCAAACCACAGCAACAGCCTCTGCTAACACTGCAGTGAGTGGAAAGAACAACTCAACACAGAAGAGGGGTTCTGTCAGACATTTCTGACCTTGCATACCAATGGGAAGATTCTTCATTCAGTTATCCACGACAACCCACCTGAACCTCAGGCTTCTCTTGACTGGAGTGATCTCTAATTCTCTAGGCTGTTGTGAGCATGAGAAATGATATATGAAAAGTGAGAACTACAATTACTTTTAACACATCACAAATGAAGTTTGAGTGTTGGGGTACTCACTGACATTTGCTTCTTAATAATATGTTTGAACCTAAATTTGTAGTTGAAGCATGTAAGTGTATGCATTTGAAGATTCAGAGGATTGAGCAGATCCCTGCACAGGACAATGCGTAACACGTGGTCAAGTCTTAATAAGTGTTAGCTGTTTGGGGTATGTCTGTGCCTAGTTCTGCCAGTCTTTCATACTTTATCTTTAAAATGTCTTTTTGTTACCTTGGAGAAGACAGAATTCTTGCATTCTCATAGGTACAAGAAAATAACCACTCTACCCTCACCCTCCTGCTGTAGTTCTTGAACAACTTATCAACAGACCACACAAATGTGACGGCCACATGGTCCACGTTGGCAAACAGCTATGAAACTGAACTATGTTTAAGAAAGCTAGAGTGCTAAGCGGCAGTTTCTCACAGGGCAGGAGTCTGCTTGTCAGGCCAGGTGAAGCTTCCAGCCTTTCTGTTGACTTTTATACAGCACCAGGTGAACAAGCATCTGAAAAGGTAGATTTTTTGAAGCAAAATGCTTTTTAAATGAATTTGAAGTAGTTTAGTATTCAAA
The DNA here is from genome assembly GCF_030435755.1 of Ochotona princeps. Classification (NCBI taxonomy): domain Eukaryota; kingdom Metazoa; phylum Chordata; class Mammalia; order Lagomorpha; family Ochotonidae; genus Ochotona; species Ochotona princeps. The sequence continues at coordinate 11,695,106 of NC_080843.1, read as the reverse complement.
TGACAGTTCTTTGCTGAAAGTTGAATTCTAGCTTTGCCTTCTCTTTGACAATGATTACAGTAATTGAACCGAATATAGTCTTCTCCAGTGAAGTGTATGCTTGTAGACACTTAAGGTTATCTTGTCAAAGTAACCTGTGTAGGCTTAACCAAATGTCTCCTGTTAACACCAAAGGTGTCTTGCAAGGAGGGGATTCTGTTCATTGCCTTGAAAACCTGACCCATGGTATTGCTACAAGCATCCTTTAATAGAATTAATTATTCCATTTTCCACAACTTCTTTTCAATTAGTTTTATTCCAGAATGTATCATTCTTTAAGTGTTTTTGTTCAATGATATCAAGGCTTGCATGTTTAGTATTTATCAAGTGCTGACTGGATCTTTTTTGGTTGAAGACTTGGTTAAAGAAAATTACTGTCAAGCTCACTCACTACCACAGTAGCCGAATTTTAATACCTTCTGGGGATACAGACATTTATATAATCTAACTCTATGGCACCAAGATGCAGTGTATGTAGTGTATTTATGATTGAACAGAAAGTTTCAAACAGCAGCCTGTGAAATTGGATTTTAGATGTAATGTACCATAAATAAGTGCTATAAAGATTGCCTTTAATGCTATAAATCAGATTTTATTGGTTTCAGCTATCTCATTCTGGTTATTGTATTACCCACAAAATCAGAGGAAATCAAAGAGCTGGAATATTTTTTATTTTAATATCCCTTATTCTACAGTAATGGCACATGTACTCTTACAATTTCCTTTTTGGGTAGGTTGGACAAGGTTGGCAGGTGGCAGGCCCCAGCAACATATCATTGGCAGGCTGAGTGTAAACAACCAAACTTTGGGACTTGAACCATTTTTAAATTGCCTGTCTATGAAATCTACAAGGTCGGTGAATCAGCAGATAGTCTTCCTTTGTAAGAAACTGCTCCGCATGTTCTCCGTGGCAGGCTGACGCTTGTAAGAGTGGCAGGTGCGATGCACTGTGTGTCTCCTGCAAGCTTGTGACTTGTGCGAGGGGGTTGTTTGTTGGGGATGGGGGCGCCTGTGTTTGACTTATCTGATTTATGTAAGGTACTCAAAGCTGTTTCTAAAAAAGAAAGTGATTTTCTTAAACAGTAGTCTCATATCTGATTTAAAACCATCCTCATCTTTCCTACACACTTTGATGGTTTCCTATTCAATATGATTTGGTTAAGAAAATCAATATATTGCTGGGTATTTTTTTCATACTTAGAAAGCATACAAATGAACTCGTAGCTCACAAAGCTATAGTAATATAAAAATGAACTATTGGGACCACAGCGGTTTGTAAGCTACTTGAATTGTAGTTTTACCTGATTTTTATACAGTTTTCCACAGTGTTTTCTGGGGACTTTGAATTGGAGGTAGTTTGAAGAACCTGCCTGGGCCTTGTTTTTTATTTCTTTATTCAAGGTTGATGCCATATAACTTGAAGAATGCAGGAGGAGGGTTTCTGCAATAGAGGGTGTCAGAGAGCTACATTTTCCCCATGCTTCAATTTTTAATGAGTTTACTTTTACTGCAGAAATGTTTAATACCTGCAGAATTTTGCCTTATACTGGATACGTTCTCACTGGCTCCCACACCTGAGAAATTGCTATATATAGCAATCAGAGAAGACACTGAAATATTGTGATTTGTTTTGAGTACAAAGAAATATAATTCTCGTAAATGCCAAGTGATCTCTCACCTGCTGGAGATAAAAACCGTACGTAATGTTAGCACTATTCATATCATGCCCACCCAAGTTCAATAATTATAATTTTATTTTCTCCAAAGTAAGAAATATTCTCCATGCCACCTTTAACTGGCTTTGAACTAAACTGGAAGAGCTAATGAGATTGTACTGATGAGGGATTGACGTATTTGCCTGCCAATTCAATACTGAAAATACAGCCAAGACATCAACCTTTAGTGCTGGGGACACCTGAGTCCTAGGGTGCACTTGACATTTGCTTTAGGTTTTACTCAATTTTCTGGGAGCCCCATGAGCTGCTGCTTTACTGCTATTAAAGAAACCATTCCCTGTCTGGCAGTATAGGTGCAGCTGCAAAGGGAAACAGAGGAGTCTGTTTTCTTTAAACACCCATGGCACTCCATCCCACTTTTTAATGGAATCGGTGGCAAACTTTCCCTCTCTTCTCAAGACTGGCCTTGCCCAAAGTGCCACCACCCTCAAAATTCCTTTTTGTTTTTTTTTGCCTCAGATCAACCAGATGATTCTAAAAATCTTTGAAATTCTCTTTTGTACTCCTCTCCATCTGTCTTTTTTAAGGAAAAGTATGAAACATGATTTTTTTTAACATTCATTTTTAAAAATTTAATATTTATGTAAAAAGGGGGTGTAGGGAGATGAAAGGGAAAGAGATTTCTTTCATTGGCTGATCTACTCCCTAAATACCACATCAGCTGGGGCTGAGTTGGCCAAGCCAGGAGCCAGATACATCTGTCCTCACCTTCTCCCTCCTAGGGTGTTCATTAACAAGAAACCAGAATCAAAATCAGAGCTGGGCCTCAAACATAGGCACTTTAACATTGCATGTGCAAGACCAGAGTGGCTTGTTATCTAATGTGCCAAACATCCGCCCCTCTTTTTGAGAGATGGAGGGAGGAAGGAGTGGTGGAAGGGAGGGAAGAAGGAAGGACGACAGAGGGAGAGAGTGAGAGATGCAGAGAGAGCTGTCATTCACTGATTGACAATCCAAACGCTGCAGAGTCTGGAATTCAACCCACATATCATGATGTGGCCCACAAGTGGCATATAACCACCACTAATTTAACATTTGAGTTTTTGGTTCATTTTATCTCATTTCCTTCACTAGCATAATCAAGTGAAGATCTCCAGAAATTGATTTTTCTTCCCTGCAAAGTCAGTTTCACTGCACCATTGCAATAAAGGAAATCATTCACCAGGAGAGTGTGAACATCTCAAGGGGGTTGTCACACCAAACAGAGGAAAAGATAGAGGTTATGATAGGATTTTGAGGGATAATGGAGTTTAGGTGAAATTTAAATAGAGCGATGTTTGGATAGGCTCAAAGCAAACCAGGCCTGTGTGCAAAGGGCTTAACACCACATCTGGACCGTGAAGTGGATCTAAGGTCCTGTTTCCTTGGAAACCGCACAGCTAAGGCAGACGTGGAAGGTTGGGTTCAGAAACCCCTTACTTGGAACTCTGCACCTGTGCTGGAAATTGAGGCTGCTGCTTTCTGTGTACAAGCGACCGAGATCCTCAAGGCAAAAATGGTGTGTTTCACTTTGACTTATCTAATTTCCAGTAACCAACGTTTTTGAAAGTTTCAGATTCTAAAGAAAAATATCACTCAATGAGTGAAAAATCAGCAGACCCCTGGGGAGAGAGTTTGTTATGTTGCTTTGCAGCTATAGAATGTTCTTGGAAGAAAGATTGCTTTCCCTTAACTTTTCAGTAGGCGCTATTTGTGTCTATTATTTCAGTTTGTTGAATGGCCCAGTATAATTTTTACTTTTCTTTGGTTATTTTTTAGTGCTGCTCCCCGTAATAAAGAGGTTAGCAAACAAGGAACACAGTTCTCTGTGTAATTGGTCTTAAATATTTAAGAAAATGAACAGGCTTTTGATGGGAAGCCAAGGAGTTGAAAGAGCTTCAGGCAGTGATTGATCAAGCAATGTAAGCAAATCATTACATCTTATTTCTGTCTTCTGTGGTTCTCCTTATAATCTGCTTGGCCCGCAGTTGTTCTGGTAGGTGTGTGCTAAGTGTGGGCATGTAGATTATACATGTATAGACTGTTGTATCCTTCATAAATCTGATGTTTGTTTGACATTTTATGTATTTCTCTCCATCACGATTTTCATGTATATATTTCAGTTCATTCATAGTCTCATCATTTCAGAATAATTTACCTGGTTTCGTCAGTTTTACATGCCAATTTTATTTTCGGAAATTTCTTGTGACTATTTTTGACATTTTAGTTTAATGATAACGCTCATATTTTATAAGTGATTTCTGTTTCCTCTGTCAGGATCTCAGTCTTTTAAAATATATGTAATTTTTATTTTGTATCTCATAGATCCCATATGGTAAATCTGTAGACATCTAGTGTCTGTATCCATTGACCCTTGCATGCCAGATTTTGTTTTTGTTTTTAATTGGGATATTGGATTCCAAACCTTACTTCCATTTAGACTTCTTTCCCTGGTACTCCAGCACTCTGGATTGAATGTTAGGGTGGAGTCAGGGCTGGGAGATGGGAATCTAGGAATATTGCTAGCAAAGAATATTACGTGTTGTGGTTTCAGATTGTGTGCTCTTGTACCATGTTAAAGAGTCAGATCCTGAATTGATGTAGGGAAATATTTGTGTTTATTCTTCAGGAAACATTTATTTACCCAGACTCCATTATATATCCCTGTGCTTGGGACTGAGACAGATGCAAACAGTTACATACACATACACACACACGTACACACACACACGTACACACACACATATATATATAAATTTATTTTTCATTTATTTGCATATATTTGAAAGCAATAGAGAGAAATGGAAGAAACACATGTTCCCCAATGGTCACAATGCCGTTGCCAGACCAGCCTGATTTCAGGACATTAGACCTCATCTGGCCTTCACAGTTGGGTGGCAAGAACCCAAAGGCTTGCACCATGATGTCATAACTCCAAGATCGTATTGCAGAAATCCCTCATTAATAGTGAAGGCAAAAGTTGAACTGATATGGGATGTGGACATCCTAAACAGCATCCTACGTGTCGAGCCAAGTACCTGTGCTACATGCATAGCTTTGACCCTCCATTATTCAGTGGCCTTGAATTTTGCATAGTCCAGTTATAGCTCTCTGACCTTTGACGGACTAAGACACCATTTCCTGTGAGTTTCCTCTCATTGCCTGATTTTGCAGAGAGATTTCCTATATGTTCTATAAGCTCAGCTATTCATGTTGTTAGAGTTGTTGTGTTTTATATTTCTTGGTGTTTCGTAACAGTAACCAGGATTCTAGGTTGTCTTTCTGGTTTGATTGGTCAATTTTCTCCAGGGAAACAGACCAAGCAGGAGATAATTGTCTGGACTTAAAGATGATCTCTTCCTATGTATTTATTTCTCTTTATTTATATTTGTCTTTTCCCTTCCCGATATGTTGGTGAATTGATCAGTTTCTCCTATGTACATGTACATTTTCAAAATGTGTAATTCAGTGCAACACTGTTACCTTTCATATGAGTCTAAAATCATTATGCAACTGATGAATTTTTATCATGAATAGACCTAATTTACCTCTGCTCCTAATACTTTTCCCTTAATCTCTGTTCTCCTTTGTTATATTTTGGAATTAATTTTGTTGGACATAACTGTTTTCACTTTTTTTGCATCCCATAGGTTTGGAATGTGTGTGTCTGTGTGTGTCTGTGTGTCTATACACACACAAAGTATGCATGTGACATGAATTAAATCTGTATGTGTGTGGGTCTGCTCCAGTAATCATAAAAAGCATAATATTTTGTTAGGATTTATTTTATTGATTTGCTATTCAGTTTATGCCACATATTTACATTTTCTTCATTTTAATCTCTTTTCTAGTTTTATCTATGAAGTTACATTCAAAGTTTTTGCTGTATGCCTACATATTAGTGGTTACTCTGCACTGTGAAAAATTAGCACAGTTTTAAATTAAGTCATTATTTTCCACTCATTTTAAAATGGTACAAACGCATTAGAATGCTTTAATTTTGATCCCTCCTCTACCAATTCATGTTGGATTGTTTTCTACTTATTTTTAAAATCCTGACAAATTTAATCATCTTTTCATCGCTGTTTGTATTTGTCATGTCTTTGCCAATATCTTTGCTCATAATTCAATCTTCCAATTCAAACCTTCCATCTGGACTAATTTTCTTTCTTCCTGAAGCATATCCTGCAGGATTTCAGCTAAGGGCAGAAGGAGTATAATGGACACTCACAGGTTTGTTCTTTTGAAAATGCCCTTATTTGGCTTTGTTCTTTTTTTGGTTTTGATATTGTATATTAAATTTTAACATTTTTTATTATTTTAATTTCATATATTTATGCGTACTAGAAGATGATTTAATACTTGTATTCAATGAGTGATGATCCAGTACTTTATTTTTGCAGGATTTGAGCTTCTCTCCTGAATTGAAATCACCTCACTATTCTATAGAATAGTAGAAATTATTCTCTCTATCTGGTTTTGGTATCTTTGCATTATTAAATCTCCCTGGATCCTATCTCCTTCTCAGATTGGCAATCACTATTCTACGTTCATATTTATTCTTTAAGTTTCCACATATTTTGTTGCTATTCTTTTTTTTTTTTTTTTTTAAAGATTTATTCATTTTATTACAGCCAGATATACACAGAGAAGGAGAGACAGAGAGGAAGATCTTCCGTCCGATGATTCACTCCCCAAGTGAGCCGCAACGGGCCGGTGCGCGCCGATCCGATGCCGGGAACCTGGAACCTCTTCCGGGTCTCCCACGTGGGTGCAGGGTCCCAAAGCATTGGGCCGTCCTCGACTGCTTTCCCAGGCCACAAGCAGGGAGCTGGATGGGAAGTGGAGCTGCCGGGATTAGAACCGGTGCCCATATGGGATCCCGGGGCTTTCAAGGCGAGGACTTTAGCCGCTAGACCACGCCGCCGGGCCCTTGTTGCTATTCTTGAAAGTTAATTTTGTTGGATAGGACATTGCTGGGGGATGGTTTCTTTCTGACAATTCGTTGCACACTGTCTTTCTGTACCTCTGATTGTACTGAAAAGTTGGCAATTAGTATAATTTTTTGTAATCAATATTTGTTTTGTCCTCTTCTTCCTTTCCTTGTTTTCATTCTTATTCTTTTACTCTCAGGATTTCTAGGTGTGGGTTTATTTTAAATTAGCCTGGGATTCATCAAGCTTTCTAGGTCTCTGATCTAGTATCTGTCAAAAGTTGTTGAAAAAGCAGTTACTGTCATTTTAGTCATTCTGTCTCCTAGTGGATTTCAAACTTTTTCTGTGTAAACACTTTTTCTTCCTGCTATTCAAGGTTGTGTTTTGATTTTGAATATTTTTCCTTTCTAAGGATCCTTTCTAGCCTATGTTCAAGTTCATTGATTTTCTCTTTAGCTGTGTTGAGTTGACTGTTGAATTACACTACGAAACTTAGAATTTCATTTAGAAATTAACATGTCCAAAGTGTTCTTTTAAACACTGTATTGTTTAAAATGTGTTTTTTTCATATTTCTTTATTTTTTGTAGCTTATTATCACAAATTTTTATTGTGAGACTTTTGTGATTACAATTTGTGAGGCATTGTAAACTATTCTGTTGTCTTATTCCTGGTTTGCTATTTCAGTGTATTGTGGTTAATAATTGCGATTTTTAAAAATTATTCTGTTTGTTTCCCAGCTTGATGTTGAATTCCTCCAAAATGGATCTTTGGTATCAATGAGTGCACATTTCATTATATGTCAAGTTTTGTAAACCACACAAGAAATGTGAATGTTGGTCACAGCTTTCTCATTCTCCATCATGACTGTCGTAATTGTAGGTTCTCAGGCAAGGTTTTTTTTTTTTTTTCTCTTGAGCCGATTTCCCTCACTCTTCTGTCCTAGGGATGGAGATGGCTCATTATTCCATTTTCTACATTGACATCTTGGCTGCAGATGGTGCCCTGATATGTGCTAACTTTGAACAGCCCCTGATTCCTATTCATTAGCTCCTATACGCCGACAAGCCATCCCGGTAGAGAACCAAGAAAACTAGATTCTGCTAATGTGCCGAGAGCATCTGTGGCTTTGCTACTGGTTTATCCCTCTGACATTTGGTTTTCACTTCATTTTGGGGCTTCATTCCGTGTTGAATTTCATATTTTCTCATCAATTCAGAGATGGCTTTAAAAACGTATGTTATTTAAAACACATATTTTAATGAGTCAACCTCCAAGTTGATTTTTTCTGCAATGCCTGCTACATGAAACATATGAATGAAAATGATTTTGAGTTTTACATTTTTCAAAAGTTATACTAACTATTATAATTAGAAATAAATGCTATTTAATGCTCTTAGATGCAAAAAATTAAGGCAGACACTTTCTCAGTGAGAAAGTGTAAAGGCAAATGAGGTTAAGATTGTTGGAAACTTCCTTTGAGGAAATAAAGGTCTATGCAACCAGGTAATAAACAAATGAACTGAGTAAGTGGGAAAATTTCAGGCAGGCATCTTTAGTTTCAAAAGCAGGGTTTGGCATGAGCAAAGCATTTTTTTCTTTTTTAAGTAGAAACTTGAAGATTATTTGTAAAGGAAAGGCAGATTTACAGAGAGAAGGAGAGACAGAAAGATCTTCCATCCACTGGTCCTCTCCCAAAATGGCTGCAGCAACCAGACCAGAGCTGATCCCAACTCAGAAGCCAGAGATTCTTGCAGGTCCACCACATGGGCGCAGCATCCAAAAGCTCTGGGCCGTCTCTTACTGCTCTTCCACGCCATAAGCAGGGAGCTGGATGGAAAGTGGAGCATCCAGGACCAAAATCGGTGCCCATGCAATCCTAGTGCTTTGCAAGGGAGGATTAGCTATTTGAGCCATCGCGGGAGGCCCAAAGCAACTCATCTTTTCCCCAGGATGTCTCAGTCCTTCAGAACAGATTTTATTCTAGCATGAGTTTTAGGCTTTTCCTCTCATTTGCACCTGAATATTGTGTGTCACTTCCCCTTTATTTCTAGAAATAATAGGTTAGCAACCTATGGTCTTGTTTCGATCAAAAGGTCTAAGAATAATATGTAATTTTTTAAATCATGAAAAATCACCCAGAGATCCTACAAACATTCTGAAAAGACTGGTGATAGAAGACACTGGCTTGTTCAATATTGTTAAAATTTGAACGAGATAAACCAGAAAAAATTTAAGTGTAAACAATATAGTACTTTATTTCATTTTATGTTATTTTCTGTATCCTTCTTAAAGCCAGCTATTCTGTGGAAAATCTGTGTTTTCATTAGAGATTAATTCTTTTCTGTAGGTACCACGTCACAGTTTCATATTGAGATCTGAAATATATGCAAAATTCTGAAAGTGAGATTAACATAAGTATGTCTTGGGTGCATGTTATATGTCTTAAACATCAACTCAATGTTTTAGTCAGACACTGTTGCAGTTTAAAAAAAAGAAAAGCTGAATGTCAGTTCACTTTGGTAGGCATGCCATATATTTCTTCAATATTCCTGGCATAATAAGAGTCAGAATCAATATGATAGGATTCATTAAAACCTCCTTAAGTTTGATCTGATAAACATGCCAATTACCTGATGTGATCATTTCACATTGTGTGAATATACATATATTGTAGCATCACAATTGCATAAATATGTGCAGTTATATGTGTAAGTGCAATTATATGTGTAAATTATGTGTAAAGTAGAACATTAATATATGTGTTTATACTTATATACTTACATATGCATACATATACCCCTCTATATAATTTTAAAAAACAAACAAAAACAAAAGAAAACAAAATTCCATGAGATAAAATCAAAAGCCAAAGTAGATTGGAATGACGGACTGTTATTTGGCAAGCCTGATATAGACACCTGTGTAAATCTATTGTAATTAGAGTTCAGATTATTTGAGGCAAGAGCTTGTGGGCTTTTCCTAGATACTTTTGCAGGGCAGTTCCAAAGCCCCAACTCTTGGAAACACAGGGATTTGGGAAACCATTGAAGGCTTCCTATATGGTGGCAGTGAATGAAAATGAGAATTACTGCTTTGCCGTTGGTCCCTGGATGTTGAGCTCTGAAAGTGGAATCTAGTGCTATTGGATTCCAGGCCTGAGCAGCTGCTGTAATGGAAATGAGTCACTTTTTAAGCAGTATGGTTTCTTTTTATTGTTAATGTTGTTGAGGGAACTTTGATAGTTCAGGCTGTACATTCCTCTAAGGATTATGGAAAACATTACCATGCCAATATGCTGCATCATCTGAATACACAAGACAAGACATCAGTTAATGCAGAAGCCTGGAACACGTGAATGAGATGTGCATGTTTACAATGAAATCAGCCGGGGTGTCTGTGTTCCTCTTCTGACTGTGCTGTAAGCCACACTTGCATTCAGAGCGTCTTCTAATTCTTGTTTTATTCTTTCTTCCTGAGTTCTTGTTAGTTTTCTAACACAGAAAGCAGCACAAGTGGCTCTTCCCAGCTGTGAGTAACAGTTGGAGGCACAGGTTCCAGTATCCTGTGAACTAGTCAGCCTGGGCATGCACTTTAGCAGAGACTAATATTCCCTCAGGTTCCACACAGAAAGGCAGGAATAGAAGTGGAAGCAAATGTATAAAACTCAACAGAGAAACCAGAAATAAAAAAAAAACTGTGGAAAGCAAAATAAGTCTCAGCTTTGTTCTGAAAAAAAGAATAGCACACAGTTCTGTTTGCTTAAGATAAATTTTTTTAGTTGCAAAGGTACGAAATAGGGACTTACTTCTTTTTGAGCGCAAATGGAGTGATTGCAGTGTACCGTGAGGGCTTTAGAGCAGGAATGCCAGAAAAACTTTAAAGTGCGACAAAATTTAGAAGTTCATTAGTCTTTTGCTCCAATTTAAAAAATTAAGGCATTGAGGCTCAGAAGTATAATGGATGTGCTATAATCACTGAATACAATAAAATAACTATTTTATAAACTGACAACTTTGATACTTCCAATATTTTTGAGTTGCACCAATGAGTCCAAATATTTGTGTAACATTGCAGGTGAATATTCTGGACTGCATGTATTTGTCTCACAATCCTTATGTTCAACTCTAATCCCTAATGTATAAATGTATAATACCCTTTTAAAGAAACTCCAGAGTACTCTGTGTCCCTCCTTTTTGTAAGTTTGGGTACAAAGAGAAGTAAGACATTCTGCAACCCAGAAGATCCTCCATCAAAACCTGACTGTGGTGGCTTCCTCGTGTCAGAATTCCAGCCTCAAGAAGTGGTAATAATAAACTGCTGTTGTTGGTGAGTCATCCTCTCTATGGTAGTTTCTTATGGCAATCTGAACTTACTAAGGCAATCGGTCATGTTTAGGACAAGTGATGAGACAAGCATCTCCCTGAACTACACATGTGTGCTGAGTTATTACCTTATCTGTCATACCAACAGGTATGGCAAGGAGAGGTGAACGGAGAGAAGTCATTATAAAGGTTAACTACAGAATAGCTTGTTTGGTGTTGCTCATGCTGTATGAGGATTATACATCTAGAGATTTGGGTTGCTTTGACACCTAACATTTGCCCAACAGATGAAACCTCACTGTTCGAATTCCTAATGCGATGGGGTCTCTGAAGACTTACTGCCACTCATTCAGCCAGTCCTGTGTTTTCTAAACAATCTGTGTGAATGTCCCTGCTAAAGAAAGTCTTTGGAGACCTCCTTACTGCCAAAATGATTAGATATCAATCCATGCTGGCTTCAGTGTACTGCAGTGTGGTTTCTACCTTTGCTGTGAAAATGTGCATTTTCTTGTCTCTAGGAACTCCCACTCAGCCTCATGAATGTCTTTGAAATGTTTACTCATCACCTCGGAAGAGCCTGCCCCACATCAATGGTGTTTCTGCCCCATGATTCCCAGCCACTGCCTCCTTTAACATATTCTTGTGAAATTTCATTTTCTAGCAAGGATTATGCCTTCTCTATCAAGCATATAAATGAACCTTAATCTCTGACTGAAGACAAGTTGTCTGTTTCACACCATTCATTTCCATCCTCTCACAGACACAATGTCCCTCTTGTTTGCTTCTCAATATTTCTGGCATCATCTCCACCTACTTCTGAGAAACTGTTCTAATATCAGGTCCCATGGTCTTTGACCAGGATCAGTGAAATCAACCCCCTAGTGATTTGCTTGTTTTTGGTCACACACACACACTCCATGCGCTTATTGTAGCCATGGTTTAAACTCTTTGAAACACAGACATATGCCAGATTTTCTTACGCATAGCAATTATATTTACTATAAATCATAGCAGTTTTCAAAATGTCTTTAATTACCTAGACCATGGTCAACCCTCCAATCTTAGTGGTCTGCTTTTCTTATCCCGGTCCTTGACATCATCAGGGCAGATTTACCTGACAGGCTCTTGTCAGACTTGCAGTTCTGTGATACCTTCCCTTAGCTTGAGGCACTTTCTCTGCCTGGAACCTCCTCTCTTGCATTGTGCTGTGCTCCCTGATTGTCCTGGCTGTCGCTTTGTGTACACCGATAAACAGATACCATGCTTGTGCATCTTATGTCCTAACTATAATTTCAAGTTTTTCCCGAGAGGGAAGAAGCTGCAGTGCCTGTTGCAGAGTAGCTAGAGAGCAAGTGTCTCCCATCTGAACTGACACAGCATTGCCATATGCCAGACATGGGGAAACACTTCCGTGGCGCGCAGCCCTGCCTCGGGGAGCTCACATTGAAAGGCTTATGCAGGTTCCAGTTCCACATGCATATGATAGAATCTGGGGTTGGCCATCTCAGCCAGAGGGAGGAAAGCAGATCAGAATGTACTTCTCCAGTGAGGTGAGCCTTCAGCTGCTTTCCACCCTTCCCTCTCCCGCACTTTTACTTCTTCAATTAAGGAAACACAATCCCTTAAAAACCTAACTGCAGAGGCGCAGTCTTTTCCATCGACAATTTGATGAAATGCAAGGCTTTCCCTGGGAGCCATTTCTTTCATCTGGCTTCTGCAAAGTGTTTAAGCCAAGAAGAAAGTACATTTGTGCTTGCCAGGGACTTGCAAAATGTGCTCCTGACTGGCAAAACACAAAAAGCTTTAAAAAGTGAGGAAATGGTAGAGCGAGCACTGCCATCTGATAATGGCACATGGGCTCTCATTTGCGCAGACGCTAGTGGAAAGGCACTTACTGCGTGGGAAGTATGGGGGCTGATAAAGAGAGCCAAGTGGTGCTGCTGCCAAACACCCCTTTTAGACCCACACCCCCCCACCTACTGACTTTGGGTAGTGTTGCCCCTGCAGAGCTAGCGTAGACGTGGGCTCCTCGCGTGCCGCTTGGCCATGGCTGCAGCTCTGGCTGTTGAGAACACAGCAGTGTGTCATTGGAGGCAGAGTCTGGGCACATGAATTGGATTTCTCATCTCTCTCTCGGGCCCCCTCCAGCCAGAGCACAATGTGAGTCGTTTTATGTACTTTTGGTGCTTCACGGTGCCAGAGTCACAGCAGCCCAGCTCTGATGGGAAGCTGAACATATTTTTCCAAGAGTCCCCATTGCTACCAACTCAGAATGGAGTTGACATAAATCTAATGAAATGAAAGCACTCCCTTCCTCTCCCTTGAACCACAGAAAGCAGTTGCATTTGGGAAATTGTGCTCTAAACGAGTTGATGAGGACAAGAATTCAGTGGAAGCTAGCTATGAATTTCTCTGTATCTAACAATTCCTGCACTATCCTCTTCTGCTGTTTGAAGATAAATTATATTCAGCTTTTAAGGAGTTTAGTTTAAATATCATGCATATACACTGGAGGATTCTTTTCAGAAAATGGAAAAAGGAGAGGCCTTAAAATCATATTGGTTATGGACAGAGAATAAATTAAAAATTTTTAAAAAGAAATGAAAATGCTTTTTCTTGGCCATCTTCTAGAAATTAGAAGACAGGGAAGTGAGATAATTTGTCGACCCAAAGCTTTGTGGTGCTGGATGAATTCAAAGGTTATTAATGTAACAGCTATGGTCTTATATAACTCTATTTTCACTTCAACTTTATTAGTTGGAAAGAGGCCCAGCTGAGACTGGTGGTATGCTACATCAGAAAAATGTTTATCTTAATAGATTGGTAGAATAAATAATTCCAGGAGCAGGTGTGGGAAAGTGACCTATAGAAACAATCCCAGGAGCAGGTGTGGGAAAGTGACCTATAGAAAATCATCCATTAAGCTCCAGGAGCATATGCTCCACTTTGTGTGATTACAGAAGTATTACAAAAATATTTTCCTCTTATCATAAAAAATGAACATTTATGTATTTTGAAAGCCAGAGGAAGAAAGAGGGAGGAAGGAAGAGAGGGAGAGAGAGAGAGGGAGAGAGGGAGAGAGATCTTCCATTTCCTGGTTTACTCCCAAGATGATCCCAGTGACCAACAGTGGTACGGGCTGAGGCCAGGAACCAGGAGCTACATCCAAGTGTCCATGTTAGTGGCGTTGGCCCAAATACCAGGGCTGTCTTCCACTGTGGAAGCAGAGATGTGAATCAAAGCTGCAGCAGTGGGGACATGAACTTGTACCCCTGTAGAGGGCTGCAGTGTGTGCACAGCATCAACCCGACATGAATATTTCTTGCTGCCAGAATTACAGAGTTGAGAAATGCAGTGCATATATGTTCAATAGAAATAAATTTTGAGGCCTTGAACAACTTCTTCAATTTCTTTTCATATTTCCTCATCTGGAAAAAAGTGGGGTTACCTAACTGAAAAGTTTGCTCTGTCAATGAATTGAAATAATGTGATTTCTGAGACTTAACAATTGGATCCTATTACTCGCTTGTGTTAACACCAAGGAGAGGTTACTGATTATGAAGAGCAAGAGCAAGGCCTTGAATGTCATATGGATTTTGGTTCTACAAATACTGATGAGCAGTGCAGGTGCCAAGGTTTTGCTAGACATTGCTTATTCAGTGGTGAACAAAAACATGAGATTTTTGTCCTTTTGAAGAAAGGAAGCGGAATAACCAAATAAACAATAGTATGTTTTCTCTTTCAAAATGAAAGTGTCTTCTAGCAGAAACGTTGTTTGAATGATGTAAGACTACATTGGCATCCTGTCCTGTTTTGTGTGTACATGGTACTTGCATGCTGCCCAAGAAGGGTGCCTTGTGTTAGGTCTCTATGGAGACCCTCCTCTGGGTTAGAAGCCACTTGGGATTATTGGGGGGGGAAAGTTTGGCAGTTTGAGCACTTCTGTCTCTTAGACAATAGCTTTTATCACTTATGCAGACAGAACTTTGTTGTGTGAAGTCAACAACGGAATTCTAGTAGCTTATTTGCGCATTGGTGGCCAGCCCATCATCCTGGTTCTCCCTAGTCTGAAAGGTTTTTCCCAGGACATTCAGCATCAACTCTGGCATAGCCTCAAGCAAACTGTCTAACTCTACTCATCCATTCATATGTCTTCAACCCCAGAAATATGTAATTGTATATCATGATCAGCTCTATCAAGAGTGTAAGATGCTATGAACTTGAATTACAGTAAGGACCTTTTAGATATTAAGTGGAAAGTATCTCGCATGAGGCAGAATTTAAGCAGAGACCTCAAATATTCGAAAATATGCTTGTGTCTTTAGCTATTGTTGTTTAATTTTAAGCAAGTTATGTAGCCCTTTCTAGTGGAGTTTCTTTAACCTTCAAACTTAATTTTATCATACTTCACAGGATAGTGATGAGAATCAGATAAAATAGGGATATAAATAATTGGAGTGATTTCCTGGCCATCGATTTTTAAGCCATTTTTGACACTGTACCTTTAAAATTATTAAGCTTCATTTTATAGCCTAACATATGGCCTATTCTAATGAACAGTCCTTATGTACATGAGAAGCAATGTGTAATCCTCTTCAGTAGATTTTTTAGGTCTAATTACTTCTTAGAATTGTTCAAAATTTCTGTTTTCTTCTTGGGTAGTCATCTGTTAGTTCTTTTATCCATTACTGAAAGTGGATTATTGAGGTTTCCAACTATTATTTTTAACTTTTGTTTTTCCTTCCAATTCTGATTTTGCTACATGTAATTTCAGATTCTGCTGTTAAATAGATTTTAGGCACATAATATAGCCAGTTATACTCTGATTAATGCTTTTTCTATTTTGTTATGTTTCTTGTTTTTTAACCTGTTATTTACATTTAGTTACATATATTTATAGGATCATGTGACTTCAAAAATAGTTTATAAGTGAAAATTGAGGCAAGTAACATCTAAGCAATGGTGTATTGGGATTTCTAACAGTGGAAATTTTGGGCTTCAACCCCATCCCTATGAGTCCTTTCAGCTGGTGTTTGTTCCACATACTTCACAGCTCCTAGATTCTTTTTGGGTTAAGTAAAACATTGAGGTGGTCAAACTTGAACAGGCCTGGGAATCTCCAGGAGTGTATTCAATTTTATATGATGCCCTTTGGTTATGGGATTCACAATATCTGAAAAAAATCCAAGCATATTTGGTAGAGAAAATCACATGGTGTGGCTACACTATTGATGCTGATGCAGTCTGTATTCCACCATACTGTGCTAATCATAAATTTAGGCATGAAGGCTCATCATGAATGTTTGTTTTGAAGTTATCTCCAGTTTAAGTAAGAGAATTTGGATCCTGTTTATCAGTGTAAAGTGCGTGAATTCCCTTGAAATTCACTAAGAGAAGTTTGGGTTTAAAATCCTAAAAGTAGTTTACAACTGATTTCATAGTTTATTTTACCCCAGCTTGTTTGCATAATTGTCTGTTTGGAACTAATAAACCCTTCAGATATCTCTATGTGTTGATTAGATGCTGTTGCAAGAAAGATTTAATATTAGCAGCCAAGGTGAAATTTAACAAAATTGTAAAGTTGATCTCAAAGTAGTAAAACCTTAAGATTTTCAAGAATCTAAGTGAGAAAGGGAAGGACCAGAGATGAAGGCCCCAGTTTTTATGCTTAAAAATCAAGTAATGTAGCTGTGTTATGCATTGTCATTATCCACTGCTGAATTGGCGTTTACTATGACACGAGCCTCCAGTTTACTGGGTGCATGTCATTGGAATTTGCCCTTTCTTTTTGTGTGTCTCTCCATGATGAATGCCAGTGCTGGGAAGTGAAGAGCTCTTACCCTTTTCATCCTTTTGCTAGATGCTGACGGACTTGTAGCAGTTGGTGCTTCTGTAATTTTTACTTCAAGGTCACTTGAGGGGACAGAGTCATCCATACAAGGTCACTGGCTATATTAAAGTTGATACTTGTTTCCTTTAATGAAAAAAATCACTGGAAAACTAGGGACACGAAGGATGTGCTTACTGTAAGATGGAAAATGGACCCAGAGAATATTTCCGTTTTAAAATGAAATTCGTTTAAAAGAAAATGTAATAAATAGTGCTTGGACAACTAAGGTCATTTGGTCTGCTCTCAGTAATTCAATTAGGGTGATTCAGCAAGGGATAAGTGCGTGCTAGGTGGGAACTGTAAAAGCACTAGAGTGTTAATATTTGAGACTTTCTTATTCCTTTATGTGGATGAAAGTGGATCAGTTATATGAACACACAGGTGTCCATATTGTCCTCCTCTCACACGTGGGCCCAGAGGGAGAGTGCATAAGGACCTCACACCCTAAGAGAGAGGTTTAGAAGAGTTCATTCTCTTCAACTTGATTTTCAGTCAGGGAAAGCTGTAATAATTGGCTTTTTTTCTCTTGGCAAGTAGTGATTTCATTGTCCTTAAAGCATAGAGCTTCTTACATGTAGAGCTTCTGCCAAGATCTAGGGTGAAAATTCGTCTGCAGTTTGGAGAGATGCTGATTGTTATGCCAAGCAAGGACAAGGAGTGCAGACCCAGTGAAGGGGTAGGTTGGGATCCAGTGTTTTTTTCCGTAAGATTTCTTAGATTTAACAGAGCTTCTCCGTCCCATCCAGCAGACACAGAGTGCAGAGGATGGGATGTGGAATCTAAATTTAATTCATTACCTAAAGGTCTAGTAACAGCATTCACATTTCTAAAATGAAAAAACCAGAATACATAGTTTGAAATTGAAAAATAACATTTATTAGGACAATGAGATTCACATGCAAAATTCTACAGATATGATTACCATAAATATGTTGCAGCTCAAAGCTAAACAGAGCTTTAAAAAAAGTTATGTCATATTGTTGTATCATATATCTAGTTATCCATAGTATGATTTGAACCTGAACATGAGAATTTTCCATTCAATTTTGAATCTGTTTTTTATCAGTAAAGTTGCACAAGGAAAATCACATTGTTTAGATACTGTAATTTTCTAATTGATTATTTGTTTTTAAAGTATTAATCTGTGTAACACTTACTTATGTCTTACAATTTCAGTTCTTTTTATAAAATGCCAGCTGATTTAGACAAAAAAAATAATTAACTTGGCATATGCTTGCTAAGAGGGAATCTCAACTGAACTTGAACTATGGTTACACAACAAGGTGGAGGAACCCACCATGGGGGGAGGGTGTGGGGAAGTGTGGGGAGAATCCCAGTTCCTATGAAATTACAACACAATGTAATTGATGAATAAATTTAATAAAAAAAGAAAAAAAATTAAGCAAATTTGGGAAACCACTTTATTTGACAAAAAAAATGCTGTGTATGTTGGAATTGCAGCTTTCATGATGACAGTTTATTCTAAGGAAAACTGAATATTTGTGAAATTATTCTTAAATTCTTATTGAAATTCTTAAGTGGATGTGGTGAAGAACTTCTTATGTTTATTCTCTGAAAGGCTAAAAGGTAAAGTTCTTATCTGAATTTATTGTATTTTCATCTCACAAGGAAAAAGTAGGAGACAGAGAAAGAAATTTTTTGCCATAGTAGAAAATTATCCCAGCTTGAAAATAAATCACTGTGTTATTTATAATTTTTCTTAACGTTGGAATATTCTGAGCTCCTTATTAAGTACATCTACTTATGCTGTGGCTTTAGTTTTCTTTATCACTATGCAGGTTCTGGAGATTCCATCTCTCTGCCCAAAATTAATTGCCCTTTTTTGGTAATTAAAAATATATACTTTCTGAATTGTGTGTTGGGCTTTAGTTCTTAGTTCTCAGCTGTCATTAAATGCAGTTACTTCAGGGTAAGGATACATTTAAACAGACAGAAAAACATTAGCCAGTGTGAACCAGAGAGGGCACATTCCAGGAAATAGGAGAGGACAGAACAACAGCAGAGGGGCATCTGGAGATTGACAGACAAGGGAAAGCAGCGGACTCAATGGTGTGGTGTTACAGTGACCAATACCCCAGCAGCATTCAACGAGTGGTGTTTTGAATTCCACCAGCAGCCAGAACTCCACCAGCAACCAGGTGGGAAGGGACATTCACTGGGAGCTCAGGAGGTGAACCCACACAAAGAACTACCTCTCCTGCTGCTCTATTTGATTTGACCAGGAACAGAGACAGAGCAGCAGACTGCAGACAGACAGTGTTAGAACAGTGAGGATTTCACAGCCCAAACAACCCCCTAGAGCCAAATCAGGTGCCATTTTGTATAGGAAAGCAGGGGCTATGGAATAGGACTGTGCATTCATGGAGCTGGGAGTGAACTCATTTCTTGCCTACTGAACTGCAACAATGTGGCTATCTACAGGTTCCACCCAGGACAAGTCTGTATAGCCCTCAGACCTGATGGCCAGCAGATCAAGAACTCCAGTAGTGGCATGTCAGGCGCCATTTTGTACAGTGTGGTAAAGGCTTTAGGACTTGAGGAACAGCAGTGCATGGTGCATGCTCTAAGTTGGGAACAAATTCACTGAGCTCAGTGCATTGCAGTGGTCCCAGAGGAAAAGTAATACCAACTTTGGCATCATATGAGTCAAAATAGGCCCATGTGGTCCTCAGACCAAATAGATCACAGGTTCTGACAAGATCAGCACCACCAACAACCTAGCTATATAGGACACCTGGTGTCTCCCTAATCCTGGGAACTACTTGAACCAAAAGTGGGAGAAAGGTTGTACAGACAATGGTGTAGCCTCAGCATGGTATTACAGGAGATGGAGATTGGTGAGTCAAGAGCTAGGACTACGGAGACGATGGTGGAAGTCGTAAAAACCCAGACCTGGGACTTGCTGGGGGGAGTGGCACAACAAGTGACTACAAACAGAGAGCCATGTTCTGCTCTGGCCAGCAGAGTCAGTAATGTGCACAGCGAGAGACTCTGGGGATGAAGCACCGATAGGAGACCAGTGATGGTAGAAGTCTGCGAAGTCTCGATTTATTGCTCCTGCACTTCTCCTTATATTCTCTTCCCTCCCAAGTCCTAATTTAGCAGGATATTGGATATAGATGAGTCGAATTAGTCTAGGTGTTTTTAGCCACAAGCCCCGTTCCTGTTCCTGCCCATTCCAATGAGCACTAATCAACTCCTTAGCCCACAACAATGTTCCAATCAGAATAAGTAAAAACCAATATGCCTCTTCCAAACCTGCCCTACAAAGGATAGTTAAAGATGTTCTCTTGCCAGAGAAAAAGAATAGCACCCACCAAAACCAAAGGCAAATGCAAAGAACATCCCAGAAAAATAATAACAGAAGACTGAATCAATCAACAACCCATTGTTAATATGACATTACCAAATTACTACCCAATCATATTAACCTTTAAAGTAAATGGCTTAAACTCATCAATCGTACATCATAGATAAATAGAATTTTTTTTAAAAAAGTCTATTTGTTGCTTACAGGAGACGTATTTCACCAACAAAGGTTAGCAGAAGCCATATCTCATGAATTTTAATTTTTTTGGTTAGTTTAATCTCTTCAAAAGGCTTTCTTTCTCATAAATTCCTTCACTAATAGATCATACAGTAACATCATTTTCTTTAAGAAGGTTCTTGATTTTCATTTTTAAACAACACATTAGTCATTCAGTATCATATTATTTAACTTCATGACATTGTAAATTTTTATTTTTTCCTGTTGATGATTTTTGTATTGTGGCTTTTCATTTAAGGGGCTGTATAATAACTGTGTAATGGAGACTATCATATCCAGATGTGAGGATACAATTCAGTATGCATCTTACTTGCAGACAAGATGAACTCCCAATGAAACCGTTTACTCTATCTTGACAATAGGATGCTGGACTCTCTGCCATTGTCCATGCCCGCAATAATGGACATATGATTGTGTATGAAGAACTGTACTGTAGTAATGATACAGGAGAGCTCAGAGAGAGGGGAGGGATGTGGGAAGGGGATAAAGCAAATCCCAGAAGCCTATGGAACTGTATCATAAAGTGATAATAATCATGTTAAAAGGTTTACTTATTCCATGGAAACTGGTAAATGTTCCAAATTACACTCCTCTTTCCTGGAATTGATTGTTGCATATTTACACTTAGTTGACTGTCACCTGATTTTTGTAGTTACACCTTTAATGCAACAGATGTAAAACAGAGGTTATTTATCTAGCCTCTTATCTCTTACTAAACTCTTGCTCTCTCTTATGCCCTCAAAGCCATTGTTAAGCTGAGTCTGGGCTCAGTTGTTAAACATTGAATGCTTCTGTGTGCAGACCTGGGTTTTTTCTTTCTCTGAGAAACCGAAACTGGCTCCTTTAGTACTTCCATCTGCATGCATGCCTTTGAGCACATAACAGTGTATGTGCTGAGCACTCCTGGCTCCTATTCCAATCCCAGACCTTTGTACACACCCTGTATTCACTCGTGTGTTTAGCATCTCCACTGAAGTATATGACAGATATCTTGGGCTTTGCTCTCCTCCGCTGGGCTGCTGCTTTTCCCCAATCATCTATCCTGCCCACAGTACTTCCTTTCTCCATTTTCTGCCAGTTCATCTTTCTAGTTGCTTAGAGGGAAAAGAAAGAAGTGAAAATCATCCTTGACTTCCATCTTTCTGTTTTGCACTTAATGTCAGTTTGTCAAGAAGCAATCCCATTCTGCCTCCACATTGTAGCCTAATTCTGCTCCCCACTCAGCAATCTCATTGCTGTATCTTGCTGTGACCATTGTTGTACCACACTTGGATTACTCCTGAAGCTCTCCATGAGTCTGACTTTCTATCCTTGCCTCTTTACAGCTTTCCTCAGTGCACAGAGACATCCTTAGAAATGTAAGACAAAGCATGTCAGTCCTCAGCAGAAACTCTTCAACGGTTTCTGTTTTACTCAGAGTAAGAGCCAAAGTCCTAACTACAGTCTATGAAATGATGTAAAAGCTGACTCAGATTTGCTGTCATCTCATTTCCATCACCATCTCTTCCTTACTGTTCATTCATTGTAGTGTCCTTCTTGATGTTCATTAAACTTGCCAGGCACACTTCTGTTAATCAAGCCTTCTTCCCAGGATGCCTTTGTCCCAGGAAAACGCTTGCCTGATACCCTGACAGCCCTATTTGGAAGAGTAGTCTGATTCCCACTTCTTCCATCACTGTACCTCCCCAAGGCCCTGCTATACTTTCCCTGCAAATTGAACATGTTTAAACATACTATATAATTAATGCAGTCATTATGTCTGTTGTTTATTTCCACATCCATCAGTTAAACTGCATGAATACAGGAATGTTGGCTGTAATGTTCACTGATTTATAGCAAGCAGGAATTACTCTGGTTGGCAAACAAAGAACAAGCACTTTAAATATCTGTGAATGAATGATTTACCTTGAAAGGCAATTATTCATCTTTGAGTTGTATGTACTTATTGTATCTGATCTATACTGAAATGCTTCCTCTTCTGTGTGCTTCTTTGGCAAGTCAGCTCAGAGGACCTCAAGGAATAGGGTAGGGTCTGAGTTAGTGGATCACTCTTGAGCTGCTGGTCCCAGGGTCTGAGGCTGAGATGAGGCATATGTTTACTAGAAACAACCAGGAAGAGAAAAAATAAAAGAATGAATGCTAAAAGTCAATTTGTGGAAGTTGAATTTAAGCCCAAATGATATACTGAAAGTTGAAACAAGTAGTAGAAGAAAAGGATGAGCAGGCTTAAAACAAGAGCAGCACATGAAGCAATGCATGGAGACCCAATCAAGGGACAGACTCAATATGGGCATTTTATAGCACTTATCGATTGTCTTCAAAGTCCTGCCCTGAATAGGTGGATAAGTCTGATAAAATTGTGTAGTAGAGAAGAGCTAGTTAGGCTTTTCTGAAGGTATTTCCATTCCTTCCGTCTTTGAAATTCCCACTGTTACCCAAATTCCATTAATCTTAGCCTGTGATCATAAATCTTAGGAATAGCCTGTTATTTTTAGACCCCTCTCAAATTCATTGTTGATCTCCATTCCAGATTCCTCTTTCAGAGCATAGGATTGATCCTGCCATTCTTCCTTTTAAAAATCATCAGTGCCTCCCTATTGGTCAAAGTCAGTGACTTCTTTTTTTTTTTTTTAAGATTTATTTTTATTACAAAGTCAGATATACAGAGAGGAGGAGAGACAGAGAGAAAGATCTTCTGTCCGATGATTCACTCCCCAAGTGAGCCGCAATGGGCCGGTGTGCGCCAATCCGAAGCCAGGAACCAGGAACCTCTTCCAGGTCTCCCACACAGGTGCAGGGTCCCAAGGCTTTGGGCCGTCCTCTACTGCTTTCCCAGGCCACAAGCAGGGAGCTGGATGGGAAGTGGAGCTACCGGGATTAGAACCGGCACCCATATGGGATCCTGGCACGTTCAAGGCGAGGACTTTAGCCGCTAGGCCACGCCGCCAGGCCCAAAGTCAGTGACTTCTTTTGGTCTACAACTCAAAGGCTGCAACTCAAGGTTTAATTCCAACCCATATTTTGAAAATCCTTTACCTTCTTTGTCTCCTTGACAATCTACCCAAAAAATATTTTTAACTGTGACTGTGTACTAAGAAACAATGTGATGTTTTTAAACCTTTCTATTCATTAAATCTGTATTATATTTTCTCCTGGGATTTTTTTTTCTCATGCCCATTTAGAACTTTAGATGCTATAATTAACTCTCAATTGATAGTTTAAAATGCCACATAGGCCCCATTGGCTTATGTCTTTGCATATTTTGACATTCTACCTGGACTGCCACTGTTGCACCCTGTTCTCTAAGTATGTCCCACTGTGCCAGTTGTGAGTGGACTGTTCCTTCCTCATCTCATTCTCTGGTTCTCGTTTTTCTGTGGGTTTACAGAATTGGTTTTTAAAAATTTATTGTTATTATTATTATTATCATTTTATGATACAGTTGCATAGGTTTCTGGGATTTGCTTTATCCCCTCCCCAGTACCCCCACCCAACTAGTGCCTCTATATCATTACTAAAGTATAGTTCTTCATACACCTTCATATGTCCATTATTGCGGGCATGGATAATGGCAGAATTCAGCATCCTATTGTCAAGATATAGGAAATAGTTTCATTGTAAGTCCATCTTTGTCTAGAAGTAGAGATGCATACTACTTTGCAGCCTCATATCTGGATATGATAGTCTCCATTTCACAGTTACTGTACATCCCATTAAATGAAAAGTCATAATACAAAATCAACAATAGGAAGGAAAATTGAAATTTACAATGCCATGAAGTTAAATAACATGTTACTAGATATAACAGTCTCCATTACACAGCTATTATACATCCCCTTAAATAAAAAGCTACAAAACAAAATCAGCAACATAAAGAAAAAAGAAATTAACATTGTGAAGTTAAATAACATGCTACTGATGATTAATGTGTCACTGAAGAAATGAAAAAGAAAATCAAGAACCTTCTTGAAGAAAATGATGCTACTGTATGATCTATGAGTCATTCAATAATTTAATCACAAGAAACTGTTTTGAAGAGGTGAAACTAACAAAAACATTAAAATCCATGAGATATAGCTTCTGCTGATTTTTGTTGGTGAAATGTGTCTCTTCTAGACAACAAATAGATGTGTTTTGTTTTTTAATCCAGTCTACTGATCTATGACATTTGATTGAGCTTAAGCCAGTTACATTCAGGGTTAATATGTATGGGTGGCAATTGGTCCTGTCATTTTAGCTTTGGGTTGTTGATTGATTCACTCTTCTGTTGTTATTTTTCTGGGATGTTCTTTGCATTTGCCTTTGGTTTTGGTGGGTGCTATTCCTTTTCTCTGCCAAGAGGACATCTTTAAGTATCCTTTGTAGGGCAGGTTTGGAAGACCTTTTAACTTTTCTTTGCTGTGGAAGAATTTTATTTCATTTTCAAAGTCAAAAGAAAGCTTTGCTGAGCATGTTATCCTGGGCCAACAAAGGTTTTGTTCTTGTTGTTGTTGTTTTTTTGTTGTTGTTTGTTTGCTTTAAGATTCTGGAATATGTCACTCCATTCTCTTATAGTCTGTAGAGTTTCCTGTGAGAGGTCAGCTGTGAGTTTAATTAGCATTCCATTATATGTCAATTGATTTTTTTCCTTTCACATGCACATCTAAGGATCTTTTCTTTATGTTCAATTGAAGAGAGCTTGATTATCATGTGTCATGGAGAAGATCGCTTTTGGTCAATCCTGTTGGGAGTTTTGTGCCCATCCTGGATGTTGCTTCCCAATTCTTTCTCTAGATTAAGGAGAGTTTCCCTTATTATTTCATTCAATACATTTTTAAAACTAGTTCTCTTTCTGCACCTTCTGGGACTCCCATAACTCTTACATTTGGCCTTTTAATAGTGTCTTTCAATTCTTGAATACTTTTTTCAGTCTGACCCAGCTCTGTTTCCAGCTTTTTGTTTGTTTCACCCTGGTGACAGGAAATATCTTCTAATTTTGAGATTCTTTCTTCTGCCTCCTTCTGTTTTGGAGACTCTCCACTGTACTTTTAATTTGCTCCACTGTGTTTTTAATTTCTGATATATCAGCCTTGATTTGCTTAATTGCTGTTATTTATTGTGCAACATATTCCTTGAATTCTTTGAACTCTTGTATGTGCTTCTCATTGTTGATCAGAAGCTTAATAATGAGTTTTCTGAACTCTGTGTCCCTGATTTTCTCGATGTCTTTCTCTGTTAACTCTGAGGTTGGCAAAGGGTTTTGCTTCTTTGCCGGGGAGTCTTCAATAATATTCATTGTGCCTCTGTCTCTTCTTTTACTCTTGGTCATTGTACTTCTGGTTATCAGGTTCTTCTCCTTAGCGCAGGTTTCTAAGCAGTGTTACTCACAGGTCTACAGTTCAATTTTACTTATTGCAGTTGGTACACAGCTCTTTGCTTGCTGCCAATTGTGCCACTCCCTTCAGCAAGTTCCAGGTCTGGGTTCTTATTGTTAGATTTCCACCAATGTCTCCATAGCCCCAACTCCTGGCCACGACTCTCCACCTCCTGTGCTAAGATACTAAGGTTGCCCTGTTGTCTGTACAACCTTTCTCCTACTTCCAGTTGGAGCAGGTCCCAGGATTAGGGAGACACCAGGTGTCCTATATAGCTACGATGTTGGTGGTGCTGATCTTGCCAGAACCTGTTGGATGTTAGGTCTGGGTGCCACAAGGACCTATTTTGAACCATACGATGCCACAGTAGGTATTATTTTCCTGTGGGACTTGTGCAATCCACTGAACTCAGTGAGTTCTCTTGAGCTTACAACATGCACAGTCACTGTTGTCCCTGCAGTCCTAAACTTTTGCCAAACTATACAAAATGGCACCTGATGTGCCACTACTAGAGTTCTTGATCTGCTGGCCATCAGGTCTGAGGGCTATACAGAGCTGTCTTGGGTGGAACCTATAGGAAGCCACGTTGGTGCAGTTCACTGAGTCAAAAATGAGTTCACTCCCAGCTCCATGAATGCACAGTCCTTTCCCTTGCCTTTGCCTCCTTAGGCAAAATGGCGCCCAATCCGTCTTTAGGGGACTGACTGGGCTGTGAAATCCTCACTGTTCTCGTACTTCCCGTCTGGGATCTGCTGCTCTGTCTCTGTTCCTGGTCAAATCAAACAGAGCAGCAGGAGAGGCAGTTCTTTGCGTGGGTTCACCTCCTGAGCTCCCAGTGAAAGTCCCTTCCCACCTGGTTGCTGGTGGAGTTCTGGCTGCTGGTGGAGTTCAGATCACCAATAGCTGAATGCTGCTAGAGTATCAGTCACTGTAACACCACACCATTGTGTCCGCTGCTTTCTCTCTGTCTGACAGTCTCCAGGTACTCCTCTGCGGTTGTTCTGTCATCTCCTATTTCCTGGAATGTGTCCTCTCTGCTTCATCCTGATTAAATATTTTTCTGTATGTTTAAACGTGTTCTTATCGTATTCTGCCATCTTGATTCTCTGGTTTACAGAATTCTTAGCTACTTCTCCAACTGCTAAATGAGCTGAACAGTGTCTGCTTGAAGAAATGTTTTTCTGTCTCCTTCCACACTCAGACTGCATCGTAGTGTCCCCTCCTGCTTGCAGTCGTCCCTAGCATTTCAGCCAGGGCACTTGCTCCATGGGATTTCTATTCAGTGTGTCATTGATGTACCTTCTTGCACTGTGACTGAAGTCCTTTGACTCCAAAATATTTATTCTCTGCTTGATTGTCTAGCTCCATAATCTGTAGTCGAGCTCTTTGGCTATAGGAATTTCTTTAATTGATGTTTATAGAATGAATGAAGCACTTGTATTTGACTGTGAATATTTTCTGTTGACACACATCAAATGTGTAGAAGTTTATACCTGACATGTAAATTCAGGTCTGTGTGTGTTGGCATATTAAACTTTTGCTGTTATCTATAAAAATTATTATAGTTATATAAACACACTTTGCTGTGTGTCTTTAGTTTTTGTACGTAATTTATGGTTATATATGTATGTATACGTATTTATAACCATAAATCTGAATATTTTAGTAATGTAATATGTTATATTAATACAAATAGATGACATTTGGTCTCTTCTCTCTTTCATTTTTTTCACTTCCTCTCACCTTTTTTCTTTCTATTTCTTTTTTCTCTTCATGTCCTTTCTTCTCATTCTCTAACCTATCTACCTCTTGTTTTTTTCATTTTTTTTATCTTTAAGATATGGCTGGTTTTGGATTACTTGATACACAAGTTAAAAAAAAATCATGAAAAAAATCACCACCATTCATTGATTTTTTTCATTCAGTATCCAGCAGTTTCAAAGCATCTCACCTGTTTGTTCTTGATTGCATAGTGCATCAGAACAAATTGTTTTGTGTGTTTCTTGGAAAGAAAGCCTGAATCTAATAACATAGTGTTTTGTAATATGTGATATGAATTATGCCTTCAGTTTCTGATTAGCTTTGTGGCAGAAAGGGTTCTGTGAAAAGTATCTATTTTACGAGTTTGACTGTTTGCTGCTGCAGTGAAGTTACCACTTAGGATGTCCACAACCCATATCAGGTGAAGTGCCGGTCTTAGTCCTGGATGCACTTCTGCTTCTTTTAATGCATAACCTGGAGGACAGCAGGTGGGGCTCAAGTAGTTGGGTCCCAGATTCACCTCAACCCATGCCTTATTGCTGAGAGAATTTGGGGGAGTTAACCAGTAGATAGAATCAATCAATCTCTCTCCCCCTCTCTTCCTTTTCCTCTTCTTCTTACACCATCTACTCTCTCTTTGCCCCTCCCTTCTCTTTTCCCATTCCTTCCTCCTCTCTTTCTGTGCTTTTCAAGTGAAATCACAATAAATAATAACTTGAAAAATATAAATGTGAATATTAAATGTATTGCAGAGTCATCTTCAACCTCATATTTTAATGCTCTTTGGAGATACCATAGAAGTGGAAAGGATTTTCTTAAGCTGCAAAATCGAGATCACAACACAATACTCTTCAATAATTTGATGATATAATAATGATTGACTACAGAAAAGGTTTTTTTTAAATGTTTTAATGTCAGCGTCATGCAAGTTCTTATGCCTGCCAAGACTTCTTCTGAATGGAAGTAAAAATGTGGGAACTTTACTTCATTACTTGCCTCAGTCTTGAACAAGAGGGATTGTTGGAGGATTGTAGAAGTTCAATTTTTTTTGCATGAAATATATGTTAATTTCCTATTTTACACTTTCTGCCAAAGAAACACAAGACAAATACTAGGTGATATATATATAATTTTTGATTGCTTTCAAAACTATCACTGTTAAAAAATAAATATCCCTGTGGACACAAGGGGAATCTGTAGTGAACCAGGCTGTCGATGGTCTATTTGTAACCACCAGTTTAGCAGCACAATTCCCAACTGAATCTCTTTTATACGTTACATTCTAGAACTGTCTGCTCCTAAAACCAGCCTTATTAGAAACAGCATGGAGTTAACATGCTTGAAGCAATGATTTAACTCGACAGATGCAGTACCACTTTTCCCCCAAAAGAATTGACAGTATGAACTGTTGAGGGAAAAACTTTTTGGCTGTCCAGCCTGGCTCAGCAATGATTTTTCTTTATATTTTAATATGCCTATAAGTGGAGGCAAAGGATCACCTGAGCCCTCAGGACATGTTAAGTTTGTATTTTCTCTTTGCCCATATTTGTCAGGGAAGAGCAAAAGAAGTATTGTAGCTTTTTCCTTTATGCTTTTCAGCTTCTCAATCTAACATACTCATGATGACAGGGACAAAAGAAATGGTGAACCCTTAACCATTGCTCATCGACTTTCCTTCAGGAGGGCAAATCAGGAAATTTCAGATGTGCTTTAAATTCTAAGTTCCATGGCGAATATTGAAGTGCCTGGAATGTACAAGTTTGTTGCTTATCACTTGGAGAGTAGATGCAATAGAAAACATCATCATTTTGAATATTTATTCAGAATTTGTGAACTGTTATTCCACAGATGATAGTTAATTTTTTTTTGCTTAGGATGTATTCATTAATATCTATTCCCAAATACGTTTGGTCTTCTTCAAAGAATATAATACTTTATGCACTTCTTCCAAGTATGCAGCATGTTGTCCCATCATTGATACATTTGCTTCAAGATTTTCTAATCTGTAATGGGATGGCAAGCAAGTAAATTCTGATTTCTTAAAAAAAAAACCATACTGCTTAAGGTGATGTAAAAAGACTATGGGTAAAAAGCAAAATGAACTATACTCAGCGCCAGTATATCCTTTCCCTTCGGTACTGGTTGCTGTACCTTTTGTTTCAGGGAATTGAGTGAGGAAGGTTTGCAAACAAGAAAGACAGACAAGACTATTGTAGAGAATATAGAAGTTCTTCTAATCTTGTTTAGTTGTCAATCTATCAGGCTCTTGAGGGCTCTGTGGCTTCTTTATGCAAAGAGATGGTACATCTCAAGAACAAAGGAGTGGGCTGAGTGTAGTTCATGGTACTGAAAAGATATCACTCATTTGTTATTATGACTATCACATTCTAATTCAGAATCTGAGAATCTGCGGTTGCTAAGAGAAAATTAGGTAATCCATAACATGTAGTAATAGATAGAATCCCCTCAGGAGCTTCCAATTTAGACTCATATCCCTACGCTTTTGTTCATCACCTAAAAGAATTGTGCATATTATCTTTGATCCGCCTTTGAAGAAATATTAAAAATAACTAGTGTGACATTTTTAAATGCAAGAAAAATTAAATTGCAATAGCAAGTTTAGATGCCAGGCCTAACATTATGCACATAGTTCAGTGTAACAGATCACAGGTTAGGGATCTACTCTCCAATAATGCTTTCCACGTGTGATTTCACAAAATGCTTTACAAGATGTCAGTTATGTCATACTTTTTTTCATTCTTTAGGGGAAATCTTATTATATTCTTATAACATATAAAAATTCAGATCTAGGTATTATTATGAAGTTACAAAGAGATAGAAAAACTGTAACAATAAATTCTGGCATTGAAAACTTCCTCTCTGGGACCAAAACAAGGCTCAGGACTCAGCTCTTGGGAAAGCAAAATATGTTGGTCTGGAAGAGGATTGTCTGGGATCAGTGCTTTAAACTCAAGAAAAAAGAACACAATAAAATGTCTGTCTTTGGGCAAATCATCATTCTGAGTCCTGTAATAATGGAATGGGGGAAGGATGATTGACAAAGTAATGGCATCAAAATCCTGGTGGGATCCTTCAATTAACTGGCTATTCTGAAAAAGCAGAGCTAATGTGCCTGAGCACCAAGCTTCCTGTGGATTCCAAACCTTAAACGTCAGAACACACTAATTGGTTTCATGAAATTAGCAAAGCTTTAAAGGTGAATCTGCACTGGATACATTCATCTAAACCTGGATAGATCATACCCAGATGGAATAGGGTGTGTGTGTGAGAGAGAGAGACACAGAGACAGACAGACAGACAGACAGACAGAGACAGATAGAGAGACAGACAGCAAGAATATGAATGAATGAATGTGCATACATGTCCCTTCTCTCAATTCTGGAAAACGCTGTAAATTGCAAAAACAATAAATAAGGTAGCTGGACCTAATATTTATTTAACACAAGCAAAATGAAACATAATTTTTCCTTGTGTTTATTTTAATACAAAGTTACAAAAATGATAAAGAGACTTTGAGAAAAGAAAGGTGTCTTATCAGCCTAGAACTCATTCAACACATGCATGCTAAGATTAGAATGTGTTTTTTATTATTATTGTTTTTGCAAATTATTTTTGATGGTAGTTTTTTATATAGATATAGATATAGATATAGATATCCCCTCTCTTCCCATTCTCCCCAACTGTTTTTCCTCATATTGTTAGAATAGTAGAGTCCTTTAGCGACAGTCACAATTCTAGCATGCTGCTACATAAGTGTATTATGACTTGGTATGTATGAGCAAGGTAGAAAGTCTAGGTATATTTTCAAGGTATATTTGTTTCATTGGAGTCCATCATTTATTTGGGAGTAGAAGTGCATACTGCGAAGTATCTTCAGTTTCCAGTATGCTAGTCTCCATTAATCAGCTTTTTCCAGTGAATATAAGTGTGTGTGCATGTATGTGTGTGTGTATGTATTTCCCTATTAATTTATCATATATTTTGCATGAAGGTTAGGTTGCCCTAATCTGAGAGAACATGTTATATTTGTTCTTTCTCTAGTTGAAACCATTTTGTTGCAAATTGTAGAATTTCATTTTTTCAATGGAGTAGATATACCACAGTTTCTTTATCCATTTCTCTTTACCTGGGCATCTGGGTTCTTTACATGTCTTTGCTATTTGAGCTTGTGTTGCTGTAAGCATAGGGTTACAGATCACTTTGTCATATGCAGATTTCATTTCCTTTGAATGTGTTTCTAGAAGTGACATAGCTGGGTCATACATAGACACAAAAATCCTTAACAAGACATTAGCCAACATAATCCAATACACAGTAGACTGATCATTCACCTTCACCAGGTGGGATTTACGCCTGGCATGCATGGATGGTTTAACATACCAGTCAGTAAATGTGATACACCACATCAACAGAATAAAGGAGAAAGCACAAATGATCATCTCAATCAATGTAGAGAAACTATTTAATAGAATATAACAGCACTTCATGCTAAAAACCCTAAACAAGATAGGTATAGAAGGACCATTCTACAATGCAATCAAAGCAATATATGAGAAACCGAAGGTCAACATGATGGGGAGAAAGACTGGAAGCCTTTCCAATAAGATCTGGAGCTAGACAAAGATGTCTACTTACACTACTGCTATTCAAAATAGTGTTGGAAGTCCTTACTAGAGCTATTAATCAAGAAAAGGAAATTAAAGATTGCAAATGGAAAACAGGGAATTAAAATTATCCTTATTCACAGATGACATGATTGTATGCAAAAGAGAACCAAAAGACTCAATAAAGAGACTTTTGGAACTCATTAGAGAATTGGCATAGTAGCAGGTTACAAAGTGAATGAACATGAATCAATAGCCCTAGAACAAATAACTTAATTGCTAAGAAAGAACTTATAAACACAATCTTTAAAACAACAGAGAAGAGCCTTAAATAACTTGGAATACACCTACTCAAAGATGTAGAAGACTTCTCTGATGGAAATTAAAAAAATTAAAACATGGAAAAATGTACCATGTTCAAGTACCTTGTCCCTAGATTAGTAGAATCAACATCATCAAAATGTCCATATTACTGAAAGTAATATACAAACTCAGTGTGATCCCCAGTCAAAATCCCAATAACATTTTTTTTCAGAAATAGAAACAAGAATTGAAATTTCATCCGGAAACTCAAGAGACTATGAACAAACAAATATATCCTGAAGAATAAAAATCAGTTTGGAGGAATCACAATTCTAGACCTCAAGACATATTACAGGACAGTGGCAATCAAAACAGTTTGATACTGCTACAGAAATAGAGACAAAGATCAATGGAACAGAATAGAAACCCCAGAAGTGAGCCCGAACATGTACAGCCAATACAACAGTAAAATAATCCAGGGGGAATGTTTGAACTCTTCAGTAAATTCTGTTGGGAGAACAGGAGACCAACCTACAGAAGTCAGAAGCAAGACCCCTACCTGTCACCTTATGCAAAAATCAGCTCTAACTAGATCTAAATCTGTACCTGGAAACCATTAAACTATTAGAGGAAAACCTAGGAAACACTACTGTTCAAGATATGTAAGACTATTCAAGATTGTAAAGACTTTTTAGAAAAGTCACCAAAATCACAGGCAGTCAAAGCCCAACAAGCAAAGGGACTACATCTGCAAAGCAAAGGGAACAATCAACAGAGCGAGATTCACTCCCAACAGAACTACACAACAGATAGGGCATTACAATGTTTGCATATCATTATTGCTTCTAATCAAAGTTTTGAAAATTTGAAACATCTTTTGCTGTTAAATGTGATAGTTTGAGATGTTACTTATTCAGATGGGCTTTTATAAAAGAAGCTGCTTGGCTTATGGTTGTGTTAATACTGGACGTATTCAAAATCCATTAGAACCTTACATGTTAACAGAAATGGGAAAGGAGATAAAAAGAAATGTATGAAAGGGTGATTATTGTAAAACTTATTTTAACCAGTGGAAATTCAGTATTTAAAGTTACTGCCCAATTAGGAGAAACAAGGCAGTATACCTTAAGTCAACCTTTAACACAAGGAAACAGTTTACATGCGTTGGCTATGGGGAAACTAAATCAACAGCTTGCTTGGAAGTTAAATGTATTCATTGCCTCCAAATCTAGAACATATCTGGCATTCCAGAATATTGTGTCCTATCACTTCCCTATAAAGATACTGTTTTTTTTTTTATTCTGCCCTTTTCTTGATATTCATGTAAGAGGAATCATACAATATGATCTACAGTGTAGCTATTTTCCTTTGAAAAGAATCTGTTTTAAATAATTTGTCCAATTTAAAATAAGCTAATTTGTCACTTTCTTAATAGTTTTCAGGAACTCTTAAGATATTCTATGTAGTAGTTCTACACCATATACACATATATAATGTATTCTAAGTGTCTACTCTCAGAGTGTGGAATTTTTTAGGCTTTGCATGTAATTCTTTAGCCTATTACCCTTAAATTTGAAGAAGCTGCAATTTTTCATTTTTCTTTGAGAGTATTTTTTGTGTACTAATGATGAATCATTTTCAAACCTAACATATGATAGTAATCTGTTTTGGGGGTAAAAATGTTTATTATCACATTTAAATTTTTGGCCCATATAACATTAATTTTTATATATCATGTGAAATAACAAGTTTTCTTACATAGATATATAACTGCTTCAGAATGACTTCCCAAAATAAATTCTTTTGCTACTGAATATTAATGAGTCACAAGATGGTCCATCTTTGTACTACTGATTCTGCTTATATATAATCTTCTGTAACTTTTCCATTTATTATGTTTATATTGTTACAATCATGAATAGTCAACATAAAACTATTTTTAACGAATAGATACAGTTTAATTTATAGATGCACAAGTATTTGTTTAATCCTTTCTGGCTTGTGAACTTAAATACAAAATAGATTTTCTCAATTGTGCACACTGAATAATATTGTACACTGTTGATACCCAAGGGATTATGGGAATAACAATAAAGTTAAATTTTCAATGAATAGAATATTGTGTAGTATTAATTGCATTAATACAGCATCAAAAGTGCTGAATCCCATTAAAGAATGTGATACTTATCAATTATGTAGAATACTTTGTAACTGGAAGTTAATTTGGAAATTAAAAACTGTCAGCTTTCAGAATTATGGTAAGAATTAAACATATTAATCAGCACAGAAGGACTTTCAAAACTGTACATTGTTATATAAAGTGCTTTATTATCACAAGTAACAGGTTTGATAAATCTAAAAACATTTTAATTAACATTTGTTTATGGACAAAGAATGAAGTTTTCAATAAAAGAGAAAACCGGATATTTGTAGAAAAAAATGAAGAATGCCTATCATGCTATAGATAAATGTCAGCTCAAAGTGGATTAAAAAGTTGAATGTAAGTGTTGAAGCTGTAAAGCTCTAAGAAACAGGAGTAAACGCATCAGCTGTGGACTTGGCAATGATTTTTGTTTAATGAAGCAAAAAACCATAATGGAATCAAAATAGTTACGTTTATATCAATATAAATCTCAGACAGACATTTCATAAAGTTCAAATGTCAATAGATTAGAAAAAGTATGAATACCCATATATTTACATATGTATCTAATAACAGAATGCAGAATACTTGAAGCAAAAACTAAGAGAAAGAATTAATTAACTCAAGGATAACAATGGGAGAATTTAGTTCCTCACTCAAATAGCTAATGTAACAAGTAACTAGATGGAAAATCAGCAAGCGTATAGAGACTTAGCAACAGTATCAATCAAGAATACTTAAGTGGCATTATGGAACATTTCACTCAAGGACTGTATAATATATATTTTTGGAATGGAGCATTCTCTAGGATAGACAATATACATAAAATTCCCAGTGCATATTTATGAAGTAGTAAGCTGGATTTTCATATATTTAAGCTTAAGCTGTTGTTTGACATACATACATTCTATTTCAAAATGCATGTTCAAGTGCTGGCTACTCCAATTCTAATTTACCTTTTGGCTAATACATTCTTGGAGACAACAAATTATGGCCCACTAGAGCCCCTACCACATACTTGGAAAGCCTGGAAGGAGTTTTGAGCTCCTGGTCTCAACCTAGCTCAGCCCTAACTGTTATGATCATTTGGGGAGTAAACCTACAGATGAAGATCTTTCTGTGTCCCAACTCTACCTCCTTGTCTCCATTAGCCTGCTTTTCTAGAAGATGGAAGTAACTTTTCAAAAATGCCCATGAGAGGCTGGTGCTCTGGTGCAGTGCTCAGCTGCCTCTTGAAGCTGCCTCACACACGAGTGCCAGTTGGAATGCTGTGCACTGCACTTCCGAGCCAGCCTCTATGAATGCATTCGAGAAAGCAGCCCAAGATGGCCTCAGCACTTGGGTGTCTGCAAATTCTTTGACAAACTCTGCTGGACTGCAGGGCACCTTACTTCATCATGGACCAGCCTTGGCTATTGCAGCCATTTGGGGAGTCAATGAGCAGATGAAAAATCTTTTCCACTCATCAATCTACCTTTCAAATAAATGAAGTTATTTTAAAATCATCGCTATTCCATTCTAGAACTTTTAAATAATATAAAGTATGTTCTTGGATCACAACAAAATAACAGATCTACAAAAAAAGCCAATCCAGGAAAATATCAAATATATGGATATTAGAACATTTGTAAATAACCTACAGATTAAAGAAAAAGAAACAATAGGAAAAAATAATGTATTTTGAGTTAATGTACTCTGAAACAAACCAGATAAAAATTACGGGATGCAACTTAAGCAATACTTGGAGACAGTTTATTGGCATAAGTACTGATACACCAAAGAAAGCAGTTTCAAGTCCTAATTGTGGGCAATCTCCTATAGATGGAATATTACCTCTGACAAGGGTAGAAGGTTAAGGGGATACACGTGGAACAGACCAAAAGATAGACGCATCATGTAGCCAATTGCAGTGTCTCTGGTATGCCGGGGCTGTGCTGGAAGATGCCCTCCTACTCTTCCCTTCCTTACCCTTTGAAAGTTGTAACCTGTGGATAATAAAGAAAACATTGCTCACCAGTTTGTCTGGGGTGGTTCCTCAGCCGAGGGTCAGCATCGCCTCACTCTTGGTCACCATGGGACCTGCTGGCAAGCTAAACTCCGAGACCTGATAACCTGAATGTTAACCTAAATGACTTAGAACAAGAAAGTCATTTGAATCTGGATAAAGCAAAAGGAACAAAATCAGATTGGAGCAGAAAAACGTATGCTTACAAATTACTAAAATAGACTTACATTGAAAAATCAAGAAAAAAAAGCTAGAGCACACAATAAAAAAGTATTAGAAATTAGAAAAAAATCTTTTTAAACTATTTTTTAAAGATACAATTCCTTAGGCTCAGGTATTTCCCCATCCACCCTCCCCCTCCTCCCCTGACTGTTTTCTGTTTAATATAGCAATAGTGTAATTCTTCAACAGTCAGAAGTCTGTCATTCCTGTATTTAATGGTATCATGACATTGTAGGTATAGAAATTTGAAATCTTCTGCAAATAAAAGCTGACCTAGTATCATTTTTTTGAAAATTATATAAAAATGTAAGGAAATACAGTTTTTACAAACTATTTCAGAAAATAGAGAAGAACTTCTCTTCTCCTTTTTGAAGTGAAAATCTGCTGATTTAGAAACCAGAAGAAAAACCCAAAGTGAGAAAAAGAAAAAGCAACTACCATAGAATAGTATTGCTGATATAAAAACAAAAACACTTCACAAAATATTTGCCAAAAAAGATCAAAAGTATATAAAAAGGATTATTTAACTTGACCACTCAGAAATGTAAGGTTGGCTTCACCTTTGAAACTCAATTGGCACCATGCACCACATCCATAGCATGAAAGGTAGGAACAGCATGACCATCTCAATAGGTACAGAAAATATATCTGTTCAAAATTCAGCTCCCATTATGATAGAAACCAAACCATGTTAGAATACAAAGGAACTTCCTCAACCTTACAGGCATCTTCAGAATCCAACAGCTCAGCTCATGTAAGCAAGAATGTCTGCTCCATGATCTGTGGGCCACATTGCACCAAAGCTTAGAGCTAGTGCCACGAGAAAAAGGCAGCCAAGAAAATAACAGTACAACAAACACTAAAGGTTTTCAGGTTGGAAAGGGAGAAGGAAAATTTTATTTACAGATGAAATGATTTTATATGTAGAAATCCCATATAATCTATACAATCCACACCCGTGAGTGCACACACACACACACACACACACACCCCTGTAAACACATTCCATGTAATAGAAGTATAGGTAAGTTTGGCAAGATTTAACATTACAAATCAATATTTTACATTTATATTCCTATATATTAGCAATGAACAATTCATAAGAGATTGAAAAACAAATTCCATTCATGATCAGTTGAAATTACTAGGTAATTAGGATTAATCTGAAAAAAAAGAGTAAAAGATTTGTACCCTGAAAATAACAACGCATTGCTGAGTAAAATTTGAGTATTTAAATCCCAGATGAATGATGTGTAGAACTTTACAAATGAATCACTATCTTCTTTTTAAGGAAAATACAATGGACCTGGAATATCAAAACAACTTTAGAAAAGAATAAAAAATAAGAAGGAAGAATAACCGGATTTGACAATTTTTCTACTTAATTTCAAACCTTAATTTGATTTTATTATATACAAAACTAGTCTCCGTGTAAAAAGAACAGATATATAGATCATTGAAGGAAAACTGAGAGTGCTTAGGTAAAACTTTGATTTATGGTCGGTTGACGAAGGTGCCAGAGCTCGAGGGGGGGATGGTCTTCCAGTCTTTGACCTTACATCTTACCAAAAAAAAAAAAGAAGAAGAAGAAGAAGAAGAAACTGAAAATGGATATTAAACCTGAGTATAAATCTTAACCATACAAAACTTCTTGAGAATAATCAGAGGAAATCTTTATGAATTTATGTTTAGCAAGATACTCAGAAATGGCACTACACTGTGGCATAGTAGCGTAAGCATCCATGGCAATGTTAGCATCTCATAAGAACCCTGGTTCATATCACAGCCGCTCTGTTTCAGATCCAGGCTTCCCGCTTACAGCCTGGAAAAGCAACAGAGGATGGCTGAAGTCCTGCATCCACATGGAAAAGCAGGACAAAGCTCCTGGTTCCTGGCTTCCCATCAACCCAACTCCAGCCATTACAGCCACTGAGGGAGTGAAACAGCACATGGAAAATCTTTGTCTCTGTGTCTCCTTCTCTCTCTGCAAGTCTGCTTTTAAATAAAAAAAAAAAACTTTTAAAGATGTCTCTACAATATGATACTGAAAAAAACTTACATTAATGGCTTTAATAATAGAACACAAAGTGTGAATGATGATGTTGAGAAAATAGAACTACCACGCATTTCAAAATGTAGCGCCTGATGGGGCTTCTGTTGTGTAAAACCTTTTAATGGTTTCTTAAAATTTTCAGCAGAACATTGTGACACAGCACTGTATGTTCACATGTCTTCACAAGAATTATATGTCAATTTTCACAGCAACATTATTAATGTGATCATCCCAAATTGTCAACAAACACAGATGTTTCACCATTCCAAAATATGATGTATCCATATAATTAAATACCATCCAGCAGTAGAAAAATACATACCACAGAATTATTTGAAATGAAAAAAAAAAACTTCATAATAATTGTTTCGTGAAACCACAAAATGGATCAGTGGGATTCTATTTATATGAGATATACGTCAAAGCAGATTTATTTAAGACAGTAAATCTGTAGTTGCCTGGATTTGAAGAGGAAAGAAGGATTGAGTGCAAACAGGCTCAAGGCAACTTTTTGGACTAATGACAATAGCCTAAAATTGACTTGTGATGATGTAAACTCTGTAAACCCATTAGCATTAGTTTTATGCAAGCAACCGGTATGTTATATGGTATGTAAAACAGAGCTTAATAAATTTGTAACTTTGAGTTCAGAATGCTGTACAGTTAGGATTGGTTTGTATGTGTTCATGAAGTAATTCATGGAATTAGCTTTGCACAGTGCTTGGCAGGGTCACAGAGAGGCAATGTTTGCACTGTTGTCGTCATTGTCATGGTCATCAGCATCGTCATGTTCGTGTTGAACACAGCCATCTGTCTTTTCATCTCCAGACCGCAGTGGCTGTGCTATGTAGCAGAAAATACTATCCAAAGGATTGTAACCTGGTAACATTGAAAACTTTTAATTTCTAACTGTGGCTAGATATTCAAGATATTTTAGATGAGTCACCTTAATCTTCTCCTAGTCTCTTCCCGAAGCTCTTCAAATCCTGTGCCCTCCTTTCACTTGGCTCGGACACAGAAGTGCCTCTTTTTATTATTTTTTTTTCACTAAGAATGTAAACGTAGGGAGGATTATCCTATAAAAATATTTCTGCATCTGCACATACCATTTCATGTCCTTTCCTGCCACAATGTCAGAATTTTTCCTCTTGCTTTTCAAGAGAAACATTTACATGCTCCTTTTTAAAATATATATTTTTTATTGGAAAGGACAGGTTTTACATATAGCAGGAGAGACAGAGAGGGAAAGATCTTTTATCCACTGGTTCAGTCTTCAAGTGGCTGCCAAGACCAGAGCTGAGCTGATCCGAAGCCATGACCCACAAGCTTCTTCCAGCTCTCCCACACAGTGCAGGTACCAAGCCTTTGACCCATCCTCCTTTGCTTTCCAAGGCCATAAACAGGGAGCTGGATGGGAATTGGGGCAGCTGGGACACAGATCAGAACCCATATGCCATGCCATCAGTTGAGTGCCTTCTAAGGCAGTTAACCATGTGTGCCATGATTTCTCTATCATATCTTAAATATGTCACTTTTCCTTATTCTTATTTTCTCATTCTTTAATACAGTTAAACATAAACATATCCCTACCAAAATATCCTCATTCATGCTTTCACTGAGGTACCCGATAATACAAAGTTACTGTATTACATGGATAACTTAATCAATTACATAAATATCTCAATTGATGCTCACACCAGCTCTGCTTAGTATTTCTTCCACATTTCATGTGAGGTTTTTTTTGGGGGGGGGGATGATTAGGGTCACAGTGCAGTAATTTTTAAAAAAAGATTTATTTATTTTTATTGCAAAGTCAGATATACAGAGAGAGGAGGAGAGGCAGAGAGGAATTTCTTCCGTCCACTGATGCACTCCCCAAGTGAGCGCAACGGCCGGAGCTGCGCCAACCCGAAGCCAGGAGTCAGGAGCTCTTCCAGCTCTCCCAAGCGAGTTCAGGGTTCCAAGGCTTTGGGCTGTCCTCAACTGCTTTCCCATTCCACAAACAGGTAGCTGGATGGGAAGCGGGGCTTCCAGGATTAGAATCAGCACCCATATGGGATCCCAGTGCATTGAAGGCGAGGACTCTAGCTGCTAGGCCACTGCACCAGGCCCGGTGCAATAAATTTTTAAGAAAGATATTTTGTAAGATCTTTTCAGTAAGCTGTTATACTAGGTGCTTGATATTATTTATTTTGCTCCTGTCCCTCTTTTTCTCTTCCCTTGGGTCTTAAAAGCTCATCACTAATTCATTAAAATGGATTACAGTCCTGCTGACTTTATTTTCTTGTGTACCACTACTTTCAACATTACCAGTTCAAGATTATTTATCAAACCCGGGTTTAGAAAATAAAGGCTGTATAGCCTCACTCAAATGTGGAATCATAAAAAGATGATCTCATAAATGTTGAGAGTGCCATGGTGATCAGTAGAAGCTGAGAAAAGGGGTGGGTGGATAAAAGTTATGTAATTGTCACAAAGGAGTGGTGTGTTCTATCACATTAACATGACTTTAATGATAATGTATATTACATATGTATTTCTGTTTTGAAAAACTAAAAAAAAGGGACTTTCAATATTTTCACCATAAGGAAAGGTTAAATGTTCGAAGGGACAGATAGGTTTAACCTGCTTCAAAATTACACACTGTGTTCATGCATCAGAAGGTCACAGGATGCCATAAATACAATTTTTGTGTCCATTAAAATATAAAAAGATTCCTAATAGAGTTATTATTGGTTTTTAAGTGACTGAATATGCATTTCAGTTTCTCTTTACTATTGATCTGTTTGATATCAATTACGATATTACTGCAATGTGTGAAACTTCAGCTTCTGTATTCCTATTTTTAAAAATGTTTATTACTGTAAAGATTTCATAGATACAATGGTGTCTTTCCTTTCTTTTAGTCCCCCTCTATCCTTCCTTTAAAAATGTTTTTATGTTATGTTGTTTTAACTGTATTGTAACTGGGGTGGTATTGTTACAGGGAAATGGGGACTTAAGAAGCAACTATTTTGTTTGTGACCATTCAGCTTTAATTTGGGGAGAAATAATTACTATGTAGCAAAAATAAATTAAGCTAATTACTCTGTAAAACAAATGAACCCAAATAAACATGACACTGAAAACAAACTTTTATGTTAAATGTTGCAATAGCATAATTGCAATTTACTTTATAATCACAGGTAATGCGTTAATAACCGTAATGCTCAGGAAGGAAAAATTAGAAAGGCTACTGTTCCAAGGAGTGTAGATAAAGGGTAAAAGGAATAATCAAAACATCAAATGTCTATTTCACACTCACACTTTTTTTCATAGTCTATATTAACTACCACATATCAGAGAAAACACAAGTTATTGTATTTTGGATACTGGCTTATTTCCATAA
Organism: Ochotona princeps; assembly: GCF_030435755.1. NCBI lineage: Eukaryota > Metazoa > Chordata > Mammalia > Lagomorpha > Ochotonidae > Ochotona > Ochotona princeps. The sequence continues at coordinate 11,652,783 of NC_080843.1, read as the reverse complement.
GAATAATGGTCTTCAGTTTAAATCTTTTTATGGTCAAGCATTATTTTGTTGTTAATATATACCACATTTTCTTTATCCAGTCGTTCTTTGATGGACATCTGAGTTGATTCCATATTTAGCTATGGTCATAATTTCATTTTATTTGAATAAATTCCTTGGAGTGGGATGAATGGATAATACGGTAGATCTGTTCCAGATTTTGGAGGAATCTTCATAGCATCAGTGTGTTGTAGTAGTTTCCATTTGCACCAGAGGTGGGTTAGGGTGATTTGTTCCCCATATCCATACCAGCATTTCTTTTTCACTTTTGTGTAATAGTCATTCTCATTTGGCTGATATGAAACCTATTTGTGGCTTATGTTTGTACTTTCCTAATGGCTAGTGATCCTGAGCATCTTTTCCTGTGTCTATTGGCCATTTATATTTCATCCTTTGGCAAATACCTGTTCACACCCTTTAGTCATTTCTTCAATGGGTTGTTTATTTTGTGGTTAGTAGGTGTTTTGAGCTTGTTTTCCTTAGTAATTGGGTGGTTCCAGATTTTATATTTAATCCTTGATGCATTTATAGTTTGTTATTTATAAGGCATAAAGTAGGGTTCTTGTCTTGAACTCTTGCACATGTAGATTCAATTTTCTAAACACAACTTTTGAAGACACTGACCCTTCTCCAGGTATAGATTTTAACCTGTTTGTCAAAGAGTTGGTTGTTACTGCGTTGATTTATTCCTGGATTTTCTATTCTATTCTGATTTTCTGTGTGTCTTTTTGTGCCAGTAACAGTCTGTTTTTATTATAACTTCCCTGTAGAATTTCTTAAAATCTGGTGTTGTGATTCTTCCAACTTTCTGTTGTTTATGATTCCTTTGTCTTTTGGGAGGCTTTTGTGTTGTCATATGGACTTTTTATTGCATTTTTTTCTTGATCTGAGACAAATGTCCTTTGTATTTTGATTCTAATAAGGTAAAATTTATAAATTGCTTTGGGTGAGCTCAACATTTTGATTATATTTTAGTTCTCACAATGCATGACTTACAAGAGTCTTTTTCAGTTTTGGAGGTTTTCTTCTATTTCTTTCCTTGATTTTTGTGCTTTTCATTGTAGAGATCTTACACATCCTTGTTTTAATCAAATCCCTGGTATTTAAATTTTATGTCTATTGTGAAAAAACAGTACTAATATTCAAGCTTTCTCATTGTTGCTTTATTTGTGCATACAAGCATTATTGCTTTTTGTATGTCAAAGTCTTTTTGTTTGTCAGTGTTTTGTATACTCCAATAGCTTCTTTTAAAAATTATTTTATTTTTATAATGTTAATAGCTATGATATATTTTGCAATACAGTTTTAGAAGCATAGTAATACATTCCACTCTGCCCTCCCTCCATGTCACTCGTCTCCCCTCTTCATTTAAAAAATTCTTTTTCACAATCATTTTCTTTCAGTTTGTTTCATAATCACAGCCTTATAGCAGAGGTGAAAGTGGGCCTTCTGGTGGCAGTCTAGTTATTCACTGGCATGTTTTCAGTTTTCCCTGCTTCAATATGATGCTGACTTTGGGTGTGTCTAACATAATTTAATTTAGGCAAATATGGTCATTTTTATCTGTAATGAGTTTTAAAAGTATGCTTCTGGATTTCTGTATAGCATAATTTTCTAAAGCTTATTTCTTTATCCAATGGTTATGATTTATGGATTCATGCAGACAAGTTAATGAAAATAATCCATGTAAGTGCTGCATATTATTTTAAGATAAGATATGCAATTTATATAGACTATCTCTAGTTTGGCTACTGTCTTATACAGAATAAATTTATGAGTCAAAATATTCAAAATTCACACTCTAAGACATTTAAATTTTCTTACAGTTTTGTATTAATATATTTGAGTTACATAATGTCATCCATGTTGAACTACAGTAATCAGTTTGCCGATTTTATTATGCAGGATATCATTTAACCATAGACTCAAAAAGGGCTTTCTTGCGCTGATTGTCTTTCAAGCCAGGATAAACACCAAATGTCCCACTCATATTTGTTTTATTTATGATATTCATAAAATAGTGTGACTGCAGAATGTGCATAGAATAATTTATATTTAGCTAATGCTAGAGTCTGTAAATGATACTAAATATGAAGCAAACATTTATAAGGCAATATTTAAACAGTGAACTAGATAGCAGAAAGAAACAGAAAACTTCAGGTAGATTTTCTATTCTTTTAATATTTGAGTTGTAACAAAATCTTCTGAAAGGGTCATCATCCAATTAAACTCTTACACTAAATGTTGCATATAGAAGTGGTTGTTTCTTTGTAGAAAATATGCCTTCAGGAAACTTCTATAACATATGTCAGGTTTGGGGATTTAAAAAAGCACATTTGTTATCCTTGTTCAGAGATAATTGCTGATCATTAGGATGGTAGGGACGTAAATTTTATTCATTTCTGTCAGCTAGGTTGTCAGCTTCCTCAACTCCATCTCCATCTGGTCCCCCAGTGACAAGGCAAATATCATCTTGCCTTCCACCACAATGATAATGACTTGTAAATGTAAATCTTATTGGATTCACACGTGTGGAAACATTTGTTAAATTCATATTTTAGGAGTAATGAAATTGGATGGGTTGATCTTTTTTCAGCAACATTATGAAAGAGACTTTACCTAAACCTTGATAAAATGGTGTAAATGTATTAATACTGTATTTTCCTTTCTTGTAACAATCATACATGCAGTTGGCTGCCAGGAGAAATAAGAACGCCCCGAAGGGGTCCTTATCATATCGCGCTTCAGTTTGGGCAGAGATGGAGCGAGGAGCTGCCTACCTGCTTGTGCCCATGTGGCAGTATTCTTGTCTAGAGCCCCAGCAACCTCACATGAACAATATAGTCTGGGATTCCAGGCAAGAGCTCTAATAAAAATAACTATGAACGTGTAGTATTAAACCATGTCATTCCTCATAACTGCCAGTGCCCTTACTGTCAGCTGTATGTTGAGCAACTTGTACAATTTCATTCACTTGAACCCTTCTAGTACCTTTTTTTTTTTTTTGCTAAATGCTGTGTGATGCCTATTTTACAGAAAAGAAAATTGAGACACAGGTAGATGCTTTTCTCTCTCTCTCTCTCTCTCTCTCTCTCTCTCTCTCTCTCTCTCTCTCTATCTCTCTATCTCTCCACACACACACACACACACACTCACAGAAACTCTAAGGGACAAAACTAGGACTCTAATTTTGGCAGACTGTTCTCTTGGAGCCTGCCCTCTTCATCATGACATAATTTTCTCTCTTAACATGTTATCATTTTATTAAGTTCTGAGACAAACTTAATGAGACAAAACACTATTTATCCAAAATTAAATGTGTGGCATGGCAATGTCTATCTAAGCAAACCTACTTACCTTGTCAATGCCAAGTGCTTTAGAGCAGAGAGAGACCTAAGAGCCCACTGCCTGCCCACTGCCTGCTCAGTGCCTGCCCACTGCCTGTCCACTGCCTGCTCACTGCCTCCCCACTGCCTCCCCACTGCCTCCCCACTGCCTGTCCACTGCCTGCTCACTGCCTGCCCATTGCCTCCCCACTGCCTGCTCACTGCCTCCCCACTGCCTGCTCACTGCCTGTCCACTGCCTGCTCACTGCCTCCCCACTGCCTGCCCACTGCCTGTCCACTGCCTGCTCACTGCCTCCCCACTGCCTGCCCACTGCCTCCCCACTGCCTGCTCACTGCCTCCCCACTGCCTGCTCACTGCCTGTCCACTGCCTGCTCACTGCCTCCCCACTGCCTCCCCACTGCCTCCCCACTGCCTGTCCACTGCCTGCTCACTGCCTCCCCACTGCCTCCCCACCGCCTCCCCACTGCCTCCCCACTGCCTCCCCACCGCCTCCCCACTGCCTCCCCACTGCCTGCCCATTGCCTCCCCACTGCCTGCTCACTGCCTCCCCACTGCCTCCCCACTGCCTGCTCAATGCCTGCTCACTGCCTGCCCACTGCCTGCCCACTGCCTGCTCACTGCCTCCCCACTGCCTGCTCACTGCCTGCTCACTGCCTCCCCAATGCCTCCCCACTGCCTGCCCACTGCCTGCTCACTGCCTCCCCACTGCCTCCCCACTGCCTACTCAATGCCTGCTCACTGCCTGCCCACTGCCTGTCCACTGCCTGCTCACTGCCTCCCCACTGCCTCCCCACTGCCTGCTCAATGCCTGCTCACTGCCTGCAGGCTCTGCGCTCCTGCTGGGAAACAAGGCAGGAAAGGCTCCTTGGGCTGCTGCTACCACATCACCATCCCACAGCTGCCAGAATCCTGCCGGAAGACCCCAGAACTGGGCCACATTTGCTGCTGTCACCTCCTTTTTGGGAAAAGAGGAAGATGACAGTGGTTACTGAGCACAGTAACACAATCCCTGTTTTATTGTACTAGTTCAATTTGTTATTAAGTGCTTTCAGCTTGTTCATGTAGCTTCTTAAAAAATGGCAAAATAGTTTTCCTGAGAGGATACTGGATCCTGGCACATTGGCCTTACATTTACCCTTGAGGATAGAAATGTTCACTGATGAGATGTGAACTATAAAATATGGGTGCCGTGTCTCAGGTATTTAAGGATAAAGCGATAAACATGCAGATGGGACCATTAATGAACATTAATTGCTTTAAATTAGGTTTTATTGTGCAGTGGGTAAATTAGAAAGTACACATTTGCATTGGTAATAGAAAATTAATTTAAATGCTTCAGGAAGCAAAATATCACCTGATGGGATAAAACCTGTTATTTGTGGCAGACTTGAAAAGAACCTGCAAGGGCACTGTGCATTAAGGTAAAATAAATGGCACTGGAGGCACACACAGCATGTGATCTCTCCTTGGACTCAAACCCTGTGGGCCAGGTTAGGGTCCCAGGTGTTACATGTTTACTGCATTGTGTTGCTCAAGAGTGGAGCTGCCTATTAATCTCAGTGTTGCTGGGGCTCATGGGTGGTAACTGCCTCCTTGCAAAGGTAGGACATGTCATGTCTTGAGATCTGCCGAAAAAGATAGCCACCAACCCAAGTTTTGCAAGCACTTGGAGGGACAGTGCCACAGCACCTTCCTCAGTGGATCATTTATAGCTGTCACCCTTTGCCTCTGTTTCCCCAGCGGTGACTTTGCTCTCTGAGATGTTAGTAATCAGAGCCTAGGCCTGGTTTGGTTCAGCTCGCTTACTGTTTGGTAGAAACAACTTTATTTTTTCTTTAGCACTTTTTTTTCTTTTATACTTATATTCTCAAATTTGTTTGGCTCTGAAAGAAATAATATTTGCAAATAGCAAAGATTCTGGGACAGGTATTGGGTGCAGCTGTTAACAGGCCCGTGAGAATGCCCATATCCTGTGTTGGAGTGCCCTGTGTAAGGTACCATGCTGATTCGGATCCAGCTTCCTGCTAATGCTTGCTCTGGGAGGCAGCAGGTAATCGGGCAGGTAGGTGGAATCCTGCCACCCAAGGGCAACACCTCAGTTGGGATTTGAGCTCTTGGTTTTGGCCTTGCTCAATTCTGGTTGTTGTGCGCGTGTGGGAAGTGGTCAAGGGGATAGGAGTTCTGTCCATCCGTCTGTCTCCCTCTTTCTGCCTTTTAAATGCTTTAAAAGAAAAATAAATAAACAGCAAAAGTTCTCTGATAAAAGAGGTCCATAATAAAGACCTTTGTCCTGAGATAAAAGTGGCAGGAAGTTTCTCATCATAAATGTTTTATTGGCCATTGTGGTTGCAGTTGCTTAAAGCAGGTACTAGGAGACAGCAGGATTGCAAAGCAGAGCAGGGAATAGAGTGGCTCAGAATATAGTGATGGGGAGTTCAGGAGACAATAGAGGCTGAGATTTAGAATTGGAAGCCATCAAATTGTAGATTACTTCTAAAGCCACAGTATTGGATGAGATCCCCGAAAAAGTGGTTGTAGAAAATGAAGTTAATATAGAAAGCCTTGAGGCATTTTGGCATTTAAAGGTCTGAACTGAGGGCTGAATCATCAAAGCAGATTCAGGAGACACAAGGTCAGAGATGAAACCGAATGATGAGAACGGGGTGTCCAGGAAACCCAACGAAGGCAAGGCTTTAAGACATGGGCGTGGTCAGCTGTGTTTAACGCTTCTAAAAGGTAGAGATTCTAGTTTGCCTTAGAGCAAAGAGGGTTTTTTTTTTTCTTTTTCTTTCTTTCCTTTTTTTTGTCCCTCCTCCTTCTTCCTGTTTTATCTTATTTTTCTTTCTTTGGCGGGTGGGGGGAGCAGTAGGAACAAAATCTATTTGAAGTAGATTCTGGGAGAATGGCAGATGAAAAGCAGAAGAGATGAATATAGACCTTCATTTCATGAGTTTAATATAAAGACAGACAGAGAACACAGTGAAGACAGGGAGATAAAGAATATTTTTTTAAAAAAAGATGAGAGATCTGATAGCAAGATTATGTACTAGTGGCAATAATTTAGTCAAAAAGAGAAATGAAATGCCGGAGAGAGAGGAAGTGCCAGGAGAAGGAGCCAGCACAGAGAAGTATTGATCTAGGTTCATCTGTGGAGAGCTCTGTGGTTTCTGGAAGGGATTCATTGCATGTGGGTACACATGAAGACAAGCTTAGATATTTAAAAAGGTAAAATATTGAAGTGTTCTTTTTATATCTTTACTTAATTTTTGTTTCGCAGACTCAAATATTTTTTTTCTTAGACTTTTTTTTTAAGATTTATTTATTTTATTACAAAGTCAGATATACAGAGAGGAGGAGAGACAGACAGGAAGATCCTCCATCCGATGATTCACTCCCCCAGTGAGCCGCAACGGGCCGGTGCGCGCCAATCCGAAGCCAGGAACCAGGAACCTCTTCCGGGTCTCCCACGTGGGTGCAGTGTCCCAAAGCTTTGGGCCGTCCTTGACTGCTTTCCCAGGCCACCAGGAGGGAGCTGGATGGGAAGTGGAGCTGCAGGGATTAGAACTGGTGCCCATATGGGATCCCGGGGCGTTCAAGGCGAGGACTTTAGCTGCTAGGCCACCGTGCTGGGCCCATCTTGGACTTTCAATCAACCTGTTAGTCCTGGGGAGAAGGCCCATTGAGCCAGATGGGAAATGAACACCTCACAAGTATGTAAAGTGTCCTTCTGTGTGTGCATCCACAGGCCATAAAAGTAATTGCTGTTGGGTGGGCACACTTGTCTTCCTTGGACCACTTATATGTATGCTTGGAACACTTATACTCTCCTTAGTTCACTGTTTGACTTTCTGACGCCTATGATCAAGTTGAAAATGGAGAACAGGCCATGAACTTCAGGAGGGTGATGGAAGTATGTCAGAAAGGGCTGACTAAACAACGTCCACTAGAAGCGAGCCCCTCTGTGTGGCACCAGCATCCTTTGCTGTGAGGAATGCTCTGGGAGTGACTGCTGTCGCCTGCCCTCTTCCACATCCTTTCTAACCCGCACAGCCCAATAAGGACATCTCCTGTGTCTTGTGCATTTCAGAAACTGCTAATCTGCTGCCCCATGATTTACCATTTGATTGACAGTAGGAGTTCACTCCTACTGGAATTATACTCTACTAACTACAGGAATGTCAATCACATCCTAATGAACAATTACCGTAACGCAGTTGCCTGGTGTGTTAGGTTGCTAGGACTGTGGTAACAAGAACCACAGACAGACTGGGCGACTTCATAAAAACAACAGCAACCAAAAAGTGTATTCTCACAGCTCTGGAAGCTACAAGTTCAAGGTCGGGATGTTGGCAATATTTTATTTCTTCTGAGGGCCATGCAGGAAAGACCTTTTTCAGGCGTCTCAACCTGGCCTGGAGAGGCTGTTTTTATGTTCATTTGATGTTCAGTCTGCATCCATGTCTGTGGCCAAATTTTCACCTTTTGTAAGAACAGCAGTGAAAATGAATTAGGACCCATGTCAATGACCTCATTTTAATTAACTCCTTCATTAAAAACTCTCCAGTATGGGACAATAAGATGCTGGACTCTATGTTTGGTATATGCTTGCAATGAGGGAATCTCAACTGAACTTGAACTGTGGTTATGCAACAAGGTGGAGGAATCCACCATGGTGGGAGGGTTTGGGGAGGGGTGGGGAGAATCCCAGTACCTATGAAACTATGACACATAATACAATGTAATTAATGAATAAAAACAAACTCTCCAGTATGGTCAGATACTGTGGCACTGTAGAACAGGATATCAATATAAAAATTTTGAGGGAATATGATTCTACCTCTAACAGCAACTTAAGCTGTATTCAGTGTTAAAATATATTTTTTCAAACTAACACCCAAATACAAAATAATAGTCTTAAGTGTTAATAATGAATGTTATACAATTTATAATAAAATCGGTACTCTCCTTACCCTTCATGCGCATTTATGAAGTATCATCTCCATAGAATATCTGTCCCTTCTCATTTGTATGTATTTTGTACATGCCATACTCACACTAATACTTGTTTTTCATGATAAATATTGTGCACTGGATCCACATTACAGAATGTGGAGATTTACTGCCTTAGCCCTTCACATGTGCTCATAAACTCTGTGCCCACACGCGACAGAAGTGCTATCCCATGGTGAGTCAGTGTTTACTTCATCGTTACTATGCATTGTTCACAGTTGGTCCACAAAAGCATTATGTTTTCCTTCTTAGACACTGCATTTTGTGGCACAGAGGGCTTTAAATTGCTTTGCTTCTTTGCTTAGTTTTTGTGTCTGTACCTGCTAATACATCCTAAAGGTTCTATTGGCGTTGCAAACTCCTGTTAGTGAGATCAAACTGTTTCATCTCAACATTGTAACTGTCTCCTTGATGAGAGCTGTCCTGTAGCCCTCTGTTTCCACTCTCAGCTGTATTTTGGAGCCATTTTGTAATACCATTCTGGAACTTTCCTCAGCTTTGTGCTTTGAAAGCCATTCGTTGCTCTGCTATTGTGCATTTCTCATTCTCTGACTTCTAAGAATTTTTTTTTTTGCTTTTTTTGCTGAATGTACATGCACTATTAGCTTCTTACTAAGAGTAATATTGTTTTAAGACTTTGAATATTCAACCATGATTATAGGAAATCCTTGTACTCAAGTGTTCCCTTAATTGCTTTTAAATTCTAAGTTAGAATTCACTATTTTTGAGACTTTCAGAGCATTTGTCAGTCTTCTTCCATCTTCTGAATTCAGATTGAGTTTTGAGAGTTTGGAAGAGTGCTGACTTTCTCTGGTTCCTATAACAAGTTACAAAAAATGGGCCCAGCACTGTGGCCTAGCAGCTAAAGTTCTTGCCTTGAATGGGTGCCAGCTCCAATCCCGGAAGCCCCACTTCCCAGCCAGCTCCCTGCTTGTGGCCTGAGAAAGCAGTCGAAGACAGCCCAAAACCTTGAGACCCTGAACCTGCGTAGAGATCCGGAAGAGCTCCTGGCTCCTGGCTTCGGATCAGCGCAGCACCGGCCGCTGTGGTCACTTAGGTAGGGAATGAGTCAGCGGACAGAAGATCTTCCTCTCTCTCTCTCCTCCTCTCTGTATATATCTAACTTTGCAATAAAAATAAAATAATAAAAATATTTTTAAAAGTAACAAAAATTAGGACGCCTAGAACAACAAAAACCTGTTATCTCATAGTTCTGAAATCCGAGTCGCAGCAGGGCCTTATAGGATCCAGGGACACTAGGAGGAGAATCTTCTTTTTATAGCTCAAGTAGCTGCCAGCCTTTCTTCGCTCCTGTTACTTCAGATAATTCAGTCTGAAAGTCTCTGTTATTACTTTCTACCCCCTGTTAGATCGCTTTTTCTCTATCTCTTTAAAGAACACCCTAGGATGGCATTAGATAGAGTGCACTCAGTAATCTAAGCTAACCTTCACATTGCAAGATGATTAATTTAATCATCTGAAGACTTTTTCCAGATTATATAACCATTAGATGTTCCAGAAATTAAAACCACACATCTTTGGGTAGTTTATTCAGCCATATACGGGAGGTTAACTTAAATGTTCTTAACTAGTAGACCCAAAGATCAATCAATCAATCAAAAAGAAATGCTAGCTACTATATGGGGGGAAAGAGGTACCCTGATCTATTGTTGATATGAATGGCAACTAGGACAATCGTTACTATCGAAGATAATGTCAAGAGTTCTCAGAGATGAGAAAACAGATCTACCACATGATCCAAGAATGATGCTCCTGGCAGCTTACCCAAATGAAATGAAATGAGCATGTGACAGAGTCACTTGTACCTCCCACCCCCATTTATTGCAGTTCAAGTCACAATAACTAAGATATGGACCCAATGCAGAGGTTTTTTTGTCTGATCAATGGATAAGGAAAATGTGATGTGCAGATAACATGTAATGCTACTCGGCCATAAAAAGAAATGAAATCCTATCTTTTGCAACAAAATAGATGACACTAAACACCATTATATTTTGTGAAATAAATCAGTCTCTAAAAGACAGGCAGCACAGGTTTTTCTAATATCTATTAGGTAACATCAAATTTGAAAAATATAGATAGTAAATAATAACTCTTGTATATGGTTGTGAAGTTTAGCCAGTGCTTATACTCTAGTGGAAATGTGCTCTTCCCAATATATACTTCTTGAATATTATTATTAGTGGCAAACTGGACCTTAGAGTACAGAATGGACTAAAATAATGAAGAAGGAGAAGGAGGAGGAGGAAGAGGAGGGAAAGGGGGAGGCGGAGAACAGGGAGTGGGGAGAGAGGGAGAAAACCCTTAATTCAATCAAATTTTGAACAGCTCTTTTTCAAATCATGTGACATTTAGATGTCCCAGAAATTAGCACCATATGTCTTTGGATAGTTATTATTCAGCTATATACAGGTTGTCACCTTATATTTCATTGTTCTTTGCTAGTAGAATCTTCCCTCTCTGAAATTTCAAAGTGATATTTTGCTCTTTTTTTGTGGATCAGTTTACTTTGTAGGCTCTCCATTGAGCAAATTAATCTAGAAATGTATGTATTGCATTTTGGGATATTTTCCTTCTTTTTATTAAAGTTCGTATGTTTATTTGAAAGTCAGAGTTACAGACAGAAAGGGACGGGGGCGGGGGAGAGAGAGAGAGAGAGAGAGAGAGGAGAGAGAGAGAGAGAGAGAGAGAGAGAGAGAGAGAGAGAGAGAGAGAGTACATTCTTCTATTTGCTGAGTCCCTCCCCAAGTGACTACAACAGCCAAACCCAGGAGCGAGGAACCTGAGTGGTAGATGCTGCGGCTTTTCCCTGGCCATTAACAGAGATGGATCAGGAATGAAACAGCCAGAACAGAAGCTGGCCCTGATGGGAGGCTGGCATTTCCAGCATCAGGACCTGGTGTACCATGGTGCTGGCCAGGAATATTCTTTTTACTGATTTTTGAAGTCAGTTTCTGCAAATGTTTCTTACTATATTATTAAGTACTGAATTGTCCTAGGTCTTTCTAAGTAGAACCTCTGATTCTCTTACATTTCCTCTTTTGTTTTCTGTTTCTTGAACTTTGTGTTCTAGTTCTTGGAATAATTGTTCATCATAGATATTTTAAACCTGCATCTGATGTTTACATTTCTGACATTAGATTTTTATATCGAACAGAATGCCTTGCTTTTTATTGCATCAGAATCTTGTTTCATGACCACAATATTTTCTCATCCCTAAGGACGTTTTTAGTTAGCTTTTAAAATATTTTGCTGTATTTTTTTTTTTTTACAATTGGTTTTCCTACCTTTCTTTTTCAGGTGGGAAGATTTTTATAAAAACCCATAGGCATTTAATCATGTCCAATAGTGAGGGAATAAAACCTTAGATGGTGGTCATAAAATGATTCAGTTATTTGTTAAGTGACTTCCAAATGACCATTTCTCTAACTCCTTTCTTTAAATTCTTTTTAGAACTATAGATGCTTTTTTTCACACAGAAATTGTCTAACCATTTCCTCCTGGCATTTCAGGGCCTGAGTTTTGAAGAACCTGGCTTTTGTCCTTTTTCTGAACCGTCAGTTAAACCTTAAATTAGCATCCCCTCCATGGCCCTGGTTGTTCCTAGTCGACATTACTTGATTCTTTCCCAATGGAAAGTGGACATCCCTTCTTCAGGTGGAGGGCGCCTTTGTGGTGTGTGGTGCCTCCAATTTTGTAGCCTTTGGAGGCATTCAGCAGTGTCCACCTGCTCGTTTCTTGGTCTAATACTTTCTCGATTCCTCCTCCTGTGCAACACCAACTTATGCTTCAGTTCCGTTTTCAAAACGTTGTTTGTATTTACTCCTTGTTCTCTTCACTCCATTTCCAAAAGAAAGCCCCTGTGAGTTTGCACACTGTTAATTTTGTAAAGGAAATTTTGCACATACGAAATTCCTAGTACTGGGAGATGTTGATTTTGAAGCAAGAACATTTTGGTTATTTCATTGAATGTAGGTGTTTCTCAAAAGTAAAATACGTGGCCACATTTCATTTGCACAATGGAAAATAAAATGGACCCTTCAGTGATTTTCTCCATATAAGAATGGTCTCTTCCAAAGAAGAAGTCCCCAATTTGGAAGCTTCTGCTTCTTCCATTTGGAATGTCAGCTTGTTAACTAAATCTAGTCACCTCTGGACATATAGCTTTTTTTTTAAGTGTTTTGAAGAAAGAAGGAGCGAGGCAGGTTATTATCGGAGTTAAAGAGGGTTGGAGTGCCTTGCAAATCAGCCTGAAACAGCTTGAAGGAGCCACCATTCTGTCCAGCTTTTACTGAGGATCCACATGGTCTCTCACCGTGTTCTCATCTTTTCACTGAACATCTGGAACCTTCCTTGGATTCTGACTGCCGATTTACCATATCCACCAGGGTGACTTCTGCAGAAAGCTCTCTGATAACTCACAATCATTGTCTGATTGGGCAGAATCCTATGTACCCTGGTTACTGGCAGCCTATGACAAATCACTCCTGAGTTGTTTGATCTGGTAAGAGCCCTTTGTACATTACAGACAACATAGGGCTGCTCCTGGACACAGAATCTGGATTAGTTTCCTGGATTGCTGTATCAAAGTCCCAGAGACTAAAGCCACAAACAACAATCAAAATGTGCCATTTTACAATTTAAGATGAAAGTATTGACAAAGTTCATTTCTTCTGGGCCTTCTGTTCTTGGCATGTAAATAGCCCCATTTTTTCTGTATTTTCAAATAGTCTTACTTCTGTACTGTGGGTGTCTAAATTTTCTCTTCTTGTGACAACACCATTCACATCTAATGACCTCCTTAAGGATCTGATTTCTTATATGGTCATTTTTTGAGGTCGTGGAGGTGAGGACATCTTGATATGGATTTGGGAGAGACATAGCTGTGCCCATAATTGTGTCTGTGTTAAGGAGACACTTGAACCAGAAGCCAGCTTCCATTGTGCAAACACCTTTATTGACATACCCGATACATTGTTCAACTACATTATATTTCCATTAAACAAATGTATATTTACTTGATTGAATGAAATGTAACTACCTACAGTATTAATCACTCATAAGAATTATCAGTAGGACCCTACTGTATAAATTTTCCTGTTAGATTGCCTTATGATTCCTGTTTCACCCCTATAAGCAGAGATAGCTAACTTGTTTTAACTATCCATTCTCAGACTGGGATAGACTACCTCCAAGTTTTTGAGTGCTAAGTCATCATTTTCCGAATTATTTATGAATGTGTTCTTCAGAAAAGACCAAGAAAAGTTGACAAGTCTTGTGAAGTCAAGATAAACGACACCTTCTGCTGACTTTCATCTGTAAGACCCATTACTCTGTCAAAGGAGTAATTTAGATGGCTGTGATTTGTTCAAGAAGTTATTTTAGTTTTTCTAGCACACTCTCAGTGGGTGTGGTGATCAGGTTAGGTGCTCAGTTAGAAAATCTCTCCAAGTGAATCAATGTTACAGTGAGTTAGAAAAGTTGGCTTTTTTGGCCTCCCCTGCCCCCCAAAAACACAACTGCCTGAGGCATACAGCAAACTGGGTGAAGCAGGAGCATTCTCTGGATAGTTGAGGAAGCTATCATATTAAAGAAAAAAGTTACTTTCTTCATCTGTCTAGTCTTAGGCAATATTATATGAAGTTAAAGTACAAACCACGTCAGCCGGTTGTGTATAAACTAAAATTGAAATGTCAATGAAGTAGTCACAGGATGTGGTTAAGAATTTGCATTTTCTAACATACTGATCACTCAATACCATGTCAATTAGCTTCATAATGTTGTAAATTGTCGTTGATGTTATGTTGTGGCTTTTCATTGGAGGGGATGATATTCTGCCAGTTCTACTTTCAGACCAGAGATGGTCTCCCCAAGAAACTGTTGAATTTATCTGGACAATATGAGGCTGGACTCTATGCATGGTATATGCTTGCAATGAAAGAACCATGACTGGACTTGAACTGTAATACTGCAACAAGGTGGAGGACTCCACCATGGGGGGGGGGCATGGGAAGGAGTTGGGGGAAACCCAGAGCCTATGAAAGTGTGTCATAAAATGAAATTAAGTTAAAAAAAATACAAACCATGCATGTTGTCTAACTTTACATTATTTTGCTTGAGTCAGCTTGTTAAGTTTATATGCTTCTGGATGAGATATACTTTATCAATAAAAGTGAGTCAAAAAGTAAGGTAAGAGCTATGTTAAGTGAAGAAGTGAATGTGTTAAGATTGGCTTAGTGTCCTGTTTTTGACAGCAGATAGTGGCTGGCTGGATGAAAAGCTTTCTAACAGGATGTGAGTAGACAGTATTCCTGGAACAGTCATGTATGTTTCTTGTCATTTTAAATTTCACATGGAAAAATGCATGTATGTTTACATATGAGTGCACACATATTTTATAATCATATGTGTATAAATATACATATTATATATGTTTGTGTTTTTGTATATGAGTCTTGTGTATATATCACATTTCCTTTCTTCATGCAAAATTAAAGTGAAAGACAGTTTCATTTAATTTTTATATCTGGAGCTCTATTTATTTTTAAACATAATGTATTTTCAGGATGTTATTAGCATCTTATCACTTTTATGCCCATATCACTTTGCACTCAATCCCTACTATATGGTGATAGCTTAATACATTGTGCTGTAAATACTTCACTATATAGCTGTTCTTTCTTCTAAAATTTGAGTCAAACAAATGTCATTTCATACTTAAGCTTGGCCAAAATGGTTGCTAATTTAGTATTTCATCCTGAATTCTTTAACGAAATATTTTTAGTGCTGGGCCTATATTTGTCAGCACTCCAATTTGTAATACATACTGTAACGTTATGATTATTACATAAATCAAGGTGAAAGTAGGATTTGTCTTCTCGTCTCTGAAGAAACGTGAGGATTTAATAACAGTATATCTAGCTTTGAGTCAGAGTCGCCTCTTATTTTATACCTTGTAATTGTCGAACTATTCACTGCATTGTATTTGTTTTTGCTGTCAGTTGAGTCCTAGTGAAGCCTTTTCAGTGTGAGGAAATTCTTTATAAGGAACAAAGAGTTCAGCTGGATTCTTCTTCCATATAAAATAACCAATACCAGCCTCCACAAAGCAGGATGATAGGTGATAGGAAAAGTACATCTATTTCATTGACTGGTTCTGGAAGGAAATTATCACTCCTGCAGAAAACAAGGGAGTTAGTGCCGTGGCTGTTTTTACTTGGTCACTACACCCTCTCCTGTCTAGTTCACTTTAGCAAAGTTCTTTGATGATCTTAATGTCATATTGACACACAACTAAAATCAACCTGTCCCTCTATAAGGCTGTTGAATAGGACCAGCACTGATGCCTGAGTTACAAGCCATTTAACAGCCATTATAGGATGATAGCCATTATAGAATGGATGCAGGGGATCAAAAGCATGTTAGAAAGCTCTGAGCAGATCCAAAAGGTTCATGACCAAATACCTGTTCCCCTCACATCAAGAGACAGAGGAATCATTGAGTCTTAACTGCTCCCTGCTCTGAGCAGCAATACAGATTCCTATATGACAAGAAGGATACATTCACACAGGCATATTTGGATCTCTTTTTTACTGCCCAATTCTTCAGGCCAACCCAACATTTACACCCCAGCTGCCTTAGCAGTTTCCACTGGTAGAGCCAAAGGCAGTTTATCCTTAAGTATGTGAAGCAGGGTTAACTGTATTGGTGAGTTTCCTTTTTGTTTGAGTAGGAAGAACTCACTTGCAATCCTGCTTTATCAGAGCTTTCTGCTCCCATAGCCACCTTTGCAGGTCATCCACTGGTTGCTGTGGCAACGGGGCTGCAGGCAGCATATTGTTCTTTGCTTTCTCTGACTTTGAGGTAGACATCACACATTCATTCATCAAACATTTAAGGATCTGGAATGTGCTGCGATCCAAGAAAGGGATCAAAGGTCTAAGAGACTTGACCCTGACCTTGAGAGCATTAGTCTGTCAAGAGAGTTTGGGAATAATGAGAAATAGAGGTATCTGAAACTCCAAAGGCCCTATTGCATGTGGAAAAAACAAAGATGATGGAAACTTGAGAAAGAAAGGCAAAAGAGGACTAGGAATCGCATCTTAACACTGCCTGCCTGAACAAATCGACTGTATGGGTGATGACAGCAGGTAGAAGGGACAAGGCTGTTACAGAAGACCTTGGGTCTCTGAGGACAAGTGGCTCAAACAGGATGTATAGTCCTGGCCTCTCAACCATTTCTGTACTTCTGGAAGACATCTGGAATCTTCTCCCTTGTATCTCCACATTCTCAAAGATGTTTTACCACAGCCCCACACCTATACTGAAGGTAATTGTAACCTGGCAATCCTCTTTGCACTTGTCCTTTCTATATTGTCACAGGATGACTTCTGGAGGGAGTGCAAAGAATGAGAGAGAGAGAATGAATGAATGAATGAATGAATGAGAATGAATTTCTTTCATCTGCTGGTTGACTCTCCAAATGGTCGCAATATGAGGGCTGTGCCAGGCCAAAGCCAGGACCTTGGAAATCCATTTGAGTCTCCAGTATGGGGCAAGGACCCAAGGAATTGGATATCCTCCACTGCTTTCCTAAGCAAATTGTAAGGAGCTGGATTGTAAGTAGAGAAGCCGGTGCACAAACCAGTACCCATATCTGATACCAGAACTGAAATGATGACCTAATGCTCTGTGCCACAAGACCTGATCATGTGTGTTTTGGAGAGCACCTGAACATTATTTGGAATCTAAAATTTATAAAATAAGTAAAACTAGCTGTTTTCTCCCTAAAATTATCAATGCAAACCATATCAGAGCTTGGCAACTATATATACATGGCATAGTGGACCCTTACTATAGCTATTCTCCGAATGTTAATTCTAATATGAACATATTGACTCAGATTGATTGTGTTGTATCAGTTAGATGAATAAATGTTAGCAAGAGAACTAGCCACAAAGAATTTGCTTTCACTGACCAAGGTAGGAACAAGAGAGTTGTGTTTGTCAAGCCCAAGAAGTGGGTGAAGATTGTTCTTACCACACTCGTTCAAGACCTTGAGCATACCATCTCTCCGTCACAGTTTCCTCAACTCTCTTGACTCAGGTTCGTAGCTTGCATCATTCCACCCACAATGCAAACTTTTCTTCTCCCTCCTTCCACTGGACTTCCTTTCCAAAGAACTTACACTGATTCAGTCATTTGCCCAGTTGTACCTTTCCTTTGACATACTCTCCTATATAGAAGTCTGCATCCCATGATTGGGCATGCAATGCCCATCATAGACTTAGGATCTTTGTAAAGCCATTCTCAAATGTTGCACTGTGGAGTTTGTGTTTCTCATGAACTAATGTTCAAACGTGATCTTCTTTAAAGGCATTCAGATTCAAAGCCTGAAGTAGAATATGAAGAAGACTTTGCTTGAGTCCGCAGTGAAGGTCTGGGACCCCAAAACAATTTCCTTGTAACTCCTTCCCATAGCAAGAGATTCTGTGTGGCCCATTTTTTTTTAAACCACTACATCTGGATTTGCTGCACATGTGGCTTTTTTTTTTTTTAGCAATCCTTATTTGCTCGTGGTATGTCTAGAAATCTCCATTTCTCCTTTCTTTTATGTGCATCTGTGTGGGAAAATGCTTCCTTGTCATTTAGGATTTAGTTCAAGCATTATTCCCGGTGCAAAGTCTGTGCTGGGTACTTCAACAAAGTCAGGCATCTATTTAATGTCATTGCTTGGCTGTATTCTTATGTGTACCATAGATTGAGCTGCCGAAGCCCAAGGAAAATGTATTATTTACCTTTGTATCAGGACTACAGTGCCTGCATCATAAATATTTAGAGAGCCTATAAAACGCAATTCATGTACTTCCTAATGATTTTTCTTCTCTGAAACCATTAGCACCCAGTGCTCAGTCTGAATGTTAAGGGTCTCTGTCCATATTCAGGTATATATGTGTCTAAACCCTCTTTATACCACAAGTACATATTGAGTGCACTGAAATTGTTTGTACATAAATATTTAGGCACCATAATGGTGTTTAAAAGCAGGCAATCTTAATATCATTTGTTTTCTCTTTATATTCACCAGGCTTTGTAAAATCTTACCTCCTAGAAATAAATGTATTATTTCTCTACCATGGCTAGTCTGTCCTTTGTACCTGTGCAGTTATGTTTAAAGATTTGTGTGAACACAATGATTCTTTGATAGGCAGTTTATTATCTGAACAACTCCAGCTGTAAATGGGGCAAATGGAGGCACACGGCTTTAACTCCAGAGGCCACAGAAGCCGCTTAGCCTACTAAATGCAGTGGACATGGCATAGATCTTGGGGCTGAAGTACATGGATTTTAGAATTGACACAAAAGAGACTTTATAATAGCAAATCCTGTTCATTAAGCTAAAGTGCTCCAGGTGAATTCATGGTGGAAACCTCATTACAGGCCAATAAAGAAAGAAGCTCTCACATTGAAATTTTAAAATAAATGATAGGTTTATTTCTTTTGTCTTGGTCATGATACAACCTTGTATCAGTCGATGGATTTTTCCCGTGTCTTTTGTTAGGACCAAATGAAAATAATTCCAGAAAAGCACCCTATTAACGTTATTTGAAAAAGAAAATCACCGACACACTTTCAGAGGTAACTCTATCGTCTCGTTCATATTGTAAACAATGCATTATCCTTAGGGATTTAATGTGAAGCTTTTACTTTTTATGTAAGATGCTCTACATGTTGAATGCAAATTTTCTTTGCCAAAATTTCTTTAAGGCAATATTGTTTTCTTAAGGTGTGTTTGCATCTCTCATACTGTTCTCTGTACCTTGTATATTCAAAATATCAGCTTATTTCTCTTAGTATTGACAGTATTTTGGACAGGAGAGTGTATGGTATATTGTTTATGATATTTAAATATCAGACACTTGTTCATACAGCTAGAATCCAGCTATATAAAACGATCCCATTAAATCTGTCTTATCTTTGCCTCAGTTGGAAATGCCATTTAAAGAAAGAATCTAATCTCATTAGAAAAGCTCAGTGACAATACCATGATATTCACATTTGTCTGACAAATTGTGTTTCTTCCCACATTTTGATGTTTTAATTAAACCTTCATGTGCCTTGGAAGAATTTTTACTAATAGAGATGGTTGTTTAAAGCAGTCTCCTTTTTTAATTTTATGTTCATTAAAACATCGTAAAAGTATGGGCATGAGTAGGTATTATTTCATCATTGGTTTAATAAGCTCATAATGCATTTATTATTATTATTATTTTTTAAAGATTTATTTTATTTTTATTACAAAGTCAGATATACTGAGAGGAGGAGAGATAGAGAGGAAGTGGAGCCGCCGGGATTAGAACCAGCGACCATATGGGATCAAGGCGAGGACCTTAGCCACTAGGCCACGCTGCCGAGCCCCAATACATTTAGTATTATCCCTTTGTTTCAAGCAGGTGCTAGCCAAAGCACTGTGAATATAGGATTGGTGGCCATTCATACTGATACATTTTGTTTGGTTGAATTATTACACTGTTGTAATACAATCATTAGTTGTCTCACCATATGTTTAATTTTTGTTGATATTAATGTAGCATTATTTGCTTATCCAAAAAAGGATTCACATTTTTCTATAGGAGAAGAACTGTCATTTAGGATAACAAAAAAATCTAAGTCATTTAGCAAAACAAAACACAGCATTCTGAAACAAATTTACCAGTCAGAGAGTCTGGAAATAATGGAAATGTGGGTTGGACGAACTTTCAGAGCAGTAGTGGTTGTTTTAAAGGCGGATATTTCTGTGTGAAATTACTCTATGTCCCTTTCTAGTTGACTTGATCATTTATACTGGGAAACCTGAATGGCTAACTTGAAGACTAAGTCACTTTCAGCGAGTTATTCAATATTCACTTATCTCAACAAAGTGAAACAGTAGTGATTTTGAAGGATGAAGATTTGGGTAGCACAGGTTCAACACTGGTTTCAACAGACATTCATTACCCTAGTTACTTAGTGTATTCTATGTTTTGTTTTCTACCAAAAAATGGATATAACTTCCAGGAATTTGAGCAAAGTGACTGATTTTTCTTCATATCTCTTTCTTATTTTATTATTTTTTTTCTTAACGTGTATGATTTTATTCTATATTAATATGCCAAAAGGTAGTCTTTCTAAAATACATTTCTATAGGTACAGAGATAACATTTATTGGTCAATAAGATTTGTCCATTTTTGAACTTCTTTAAATAATTAACTTAAATTTTGGCATGTTTTACATCATTAGTTTTGAGATGGAAACTTCACTTGTGATTAGAAATGTAAGTACAAACGAGACTGGGAGACTTGGGTGTATAGATTTAAAAGCTCCTGCAAAACTTGAAGCCAAGAACAGTAATTTCAGCACACATATAGTGATGGGGTCTGAGATGCCCTGGTTGATCCTAAACAGATCCTTGCAAAGTATCCCAGGGTTGATAGAGGATCAGGCTTTGGATGATTGTGGATCTCGAGTGTTCTCATTGTGTTGTCATCCTTGCACTTAGTATCTGTTCACACTTTTGATACTTGAGCTGATAGCCCTAACCTGATATCACCTGGTAGTGGAGCCCACTACATGAAATGTACAGCTAATTACAGTGCACTTCACAGTAGCATATGACAGCAAGCATCCTAGCAGAAGATCTGTCTAAGTACAAAGCTGCAGGATGCACTGAAGAGCTGCTTCCCTGTACAGTGGTAGTGTGTGTGTATGTTTGTAACATGCACACATAGTGCATATGTTTTGTATATGTGTATAAATGCATACATTATATGGGTGTTTAGCTTTTATGATTTTGTTTGTTAAGTTGCAGAAAAGACATGAGTAAAAAAATGATTAATACATATAAAATAAATATTCAGTTCACAATACACAGTAGTGAACTATTTTATAGGAGCCGGTTCTCTTAATCTGACAGTCTTATATTTTTCAATATATTAGTATCATTTAGCTATTACTATCTGCCATGATTCCAAAACAAACCCCTTAAAAGTGATACTCCAAGTTAAACTAATCATGTTGTCATTAAGTTAGATATTGATTGTATTACCTAAGTCAAAAGGATTTATATGAGGATTGTTTATTTCCTTTATCTCATTTTGCTTTTTATTGTTTGATTCTTTAGAAGTAGGATTATTTATTATAAAATGAGTGTTAACTCTTCAGTATCTGAAGTAGTAATATGAAACATCAAAATCTACATTTTATCTTGTTGTGTAACTCAGCTTTATATCGTAAAACATATTTGTGGTTCTGACTGTCATTCATGTGCTAGATTCTGTGCCACTACCATGTAGTATTTATAAAACACAAATATAATGTTAAATCACTAAATCAATTACCATGTACAGTCCGTCTGTGACATCACGCTGTTAGGATGTTCTATTCTGTAGGATCATAACATTTATAAAATAGATAAAACATCCATTCTTTTAGAAGAAATATTGTTGTATTATATTTGAAAGGTGAGGAAGGAGAAAGGGAGGGAGAAAAAGATATAGCAAAAGAAATTTCTTCCCATTCACTCGTTAACTCCCGAAATGGCATCAATGGCCAGAGCTGAGCCAATCTGAAACCAGGTGCAAGGCAGCTCATCTGGGTTTCTCACAAGCGTGGCAGTGGTTCAAGCACTTGAGCCATCTTCCACTGCTTTTCAAGGCATGTTATCCTGGAGCTTGATCAGAAGAGGATCAGCTGGGACTTGAATCAGTACTCACATGAGATGCCAGCATCATAGCAATGGCTTAACGTCCTACACCACACACCAGTCCCAAAATATCTTTATTGAAGCATAGACACACAGTAGAAAAGATAACAGTTGTAGGGATTCATCCAGACATGATGGCTCTCTGGGCTATAACCAATTTCTTGATCTTTGCTATACTCTGTTGTTCATGCCAATTGGCACAGTATAAACAGAGTCATTTGGGCTTGCTTTGCCAGCCTGGACCTGGGAATATTCCTTACTTAATGCCTGGCATGTTGTCTCCCAAGGAAGACAGTCCAGGCTCGCTTGGGCGGTTATGAATCACCATTCTATAGCTTAAGAGATGAACTCTTTACTAAGCCTGGTGCCATGTACCCATTGGCCTCTGTCTGCAAGTGCCAAAGGATGCACTAACCTCTGCCTTCCTTGTTTCAGGGAGTTCACACCTTGTGCCTTTGGTAGCCACACCTAGTATAGTAGGGTTTTTCCAAAGCATAAGTACCACATTTCATTTTTGTTTTCCCTCATTTGCCTAAAATTATTTCCCAAAACATCCTAAGAGGTCGTGGTCCACATTCATGTCATGTTGCTTAGATTCCCTCTTACATTGTGAAGGCCATAGACTAAATTCGTTGTAAGTGATGTTCAAAATGTATTTTAGGTGCTTGGTTAATGATATTGACAGAGAAAATTGCAGGTATATGGCTTTGGGGTTATATTTTAAAACTGAAAATAATTTCATTTTGGAGTGCACAACTTTACTCACCTAAGTTATTACTTTCCCTTTGAAAAAGTAACCCATCATTAAATTTCCCTAAAAGGAGGAAGTCATTTGCCTGCAGTTGTATACAAATCGTCACTGCACTTTCTTATTACCGTACACGTCTCTTCCAATTTGGAGACTCATTTTCCTTACAAACAGAGCTTGAAAAGCTTCTTTCTCGCCTATTTATTCAAGCAAATGATGACCTTTCAAGCCAAGAGAAGAGCTGTCACAAGTGAAAAGATGGTTGTGTTGATGTGAATATCAGATTGTGGTTTTATTTCACAGGAATGTGTTCATTCTGCTTTCATAATTACAGTTCATTACTTGTGTAAAACACGCTGAAAAAGCACAGCTCAGGGGCCAAAGCCATCTAAAAAGTGTCTTTGGTTATTGTGGCTTCTATTGACTGCAAGACAATGGGGCTTCTTTGGTGTTGTGTCATGTGTTGGACAGGCACATCTGAGAAATTCTCATCGTTGCTTTGTTGTTTTTGTTGTGTTAATTTAATACAGGTAGTGAAATTTCCACTCCAAAGACAATGAATACAAAAGATAGTGTCAGGAAGTTCATGATCTGTGCAACTAAATAATAAAGTAGGAAGGCTTTCTTATAAGCAGTCTTGCAGTTAAGAAATGTTAAAATGGCCTATGCATGTACTAGGTCACTGATCATTGCCCTCATGTAAGATTGTACTTATGGAGCATACTTTTTTCCAATGAAGAAAGACTCTTAGAAAGTAGTGCCGTGCATCATTGGTAATGAGGAATAGGATTGATAGTCATATGTGGCCCATATATTGAATTAGGAATCTGTTGTCTGTAGTTACTTTTCATGTGTTTCTCCATTGTGGAGTTAAAGGAATATGATAAATAGATGTACACTATGTGGGTTTGGATAGTTAATATTTGTTGTAGATAAAATTTCTATTTACTATTTTCATGGCTACTGCTGCCTTTCCTTTTGTTCCCTTCATGCGAGAAAAACTGAACCAATATTAGAAAAACTCTGTAAAATACAGAAGAACCTTTATTTTTTACAAGTATGATAACCAAGTGTTCACTCTGAATGTTTTTAGTCTAACAAAATGATTATTTTTAACAATAAGCAGTACAGTGAGACAAATTTGTACTTTTATAAGTTTTCTTGGGGGTAAGCTTCTGAGTTGTGGATGAGTTTTCATCCTGTAGCACATGGTTTGTTGTTTTGTGTATGTGTGATTTGGTCACAGTTGGTTGGAAGTCAATTACTTTGAATTTGAACAACTTATGTTTGTAACACATCTAGACAGTGAATTTGAAGAATGACTACAATATGCAGAATGTCTCTAAACATGCTCACAGTTGAGCTCACTTTGGTATTTTAGATTTGTAGGAAATGAAGAGCAGAAATGATTATATATTTTCAACTCACACATCAGCCACTCAAAAAAAAGGAAAAATATTTTCCATCTTGAAAATGATCTGGCAGTGTGCATGTCAATTCAAGAGGCTGGATATAGCTAAGCGTTGTCATTGGCGCTGGTGGATGTGGCTGTCAGTGGCTTGGGAGGAGAGTAATAACATATCAGGGGGTTTGTCGAGGATTGAGACTCTTTGGCTCCTACTAGGCATATGGATAGCAAACGAATGAAGAAAAAGCAGGGAAGTGCAATGGCTAAAAGGGAGCTGAAATAGTGAAGGAAAGAGGCAAATACTGGTTGAATCCTCATTTGTGGAATTCTGATATTAGATATATGAGAAAAAATGACAGTCTCTGGCTCTAAGTGTCAACCAATACTTTTGAAACTTAGGGCTCCCTGGGCGCCCTAAGCCAGGCCAAGAGAGCCTGACTAAATGCCATACTTTCATGCATCCGTTTTATTTTTTAATGGGGTTTATTATTTGTGTTTTATGTGGTTCCAGCTGGCTCCTGGCATGAATAGACAGGGTTAGCTTAATTTGGATTCCAAAGGATGGCAGATCAAGGATGCATTCTTCTTTCTGCTTTTAATTGCTTCCTGTATCTCTCCACATCTTTTGAAGGATGCTCCTGAAGTAATAATGGAGAAAAGACACTTATTTGATATGTATGTTTATTTTGACCCCATCAGCTGTCAAATTCATATCCTCTAAATTTAACAGTGCTCTCATTAATGAATTTTTTCTTGAACTTATGAATCTGTCAGTTGTATATGAACTCTCACTAATCTAAAGTGATCGATTTAGCATGATGAAATATAAATATATCTATTTAGCATGATGAAATACATAAATAAACTAAATAAACTGTGCATCATCTTGCAAAAGTCCAGTTCACATCATTGGCATGCACCCTCATCTAGTCCCCATGGACTCTTCAGGCTGTATCAACTATGCATTGGCATTCCTCATTTACTCAAGGTCCTTTCCTAGAAATGTGCTCCTCGGGCTTGGCAGAGTGGCCTAGTGGCTAAGGTCCTCACCTTGATCCCATATGGCCGCTGGTTCTAATCCCGGCAGCTCCACTTCCTCTCTGTCTCTCCTCCTCTCAGTATATTTGACTTTGTAATAAAAATAAAATAAATCTTAAAAAAAAAAAAAAAAAGAAAAGAAATGTGCTCCTCACTTCCATTTGACTTCTGTGTATGTTGCAAAATACAATGGAGTACTATCCTCCTTGACTCCTTTCATATCACCCCAAGCTAAAGTAATACTGTCCATCGAGGACCTATCACTTGGATCCAGTGCTAGACACATCATAGGCCCGCTAGAAAGGCCAGGGATGAGACAATGTTTTGGAGTGGATATTGATTCCAGCTTTGTAGGCTGGATGTCTGCTGTCGTTCACTGATGCTATAATGTGTGAGTTAGCTTCTGGGTTCAGTTTCATCCTTTGTAAAATGAGTATAATCAAAGTGTAACCTTTATAGCGGTGTTTTGAGTATTATAAAAATGGCATATGTAAGAATTGGCAAGATACTAAAAATCAGCAGTATCCAGCAAATTATTGCTGCTCATGGTCATCATATGGGTCCTGGAATATAGATATCACTGACCCCCTTAAAGCTGGTGTGGAGAGGAACTGAAAGCTAAACCCAAATTTTACAGACAATGAAACATAGAATCCTATTTCCCACAACTCGCTCTTATCTAAATTCCTGAAAATGATGATCTGCAACAAATTCAACATTTATTATAAATTATATACTATTGTAGCTTCCATAGGTGTTATATGTTAGCTGTCCTGCAACGAAGGATTTAGAGCACAGAACCTATAATAACGCCCACGGACTACTGACTGATGGACGATAGCCGAAGTTTATTAACAGCGTTAGACTTTTAAAAGAAGGTCGTCACGCAGGCATCCAGGGAGGGGGGTTTGAGCCATTTACATTTCAACAGCAAGAGACAGTTCCCCAATATACAACTTGTTCCTCTAACAAGTCCTTTATATAAACCTGCGAACCTGCAGGTTTCCTGTTCATTCATCTCCTTATTAACTGCTCCCGGGCTTTTCAGAGGAGATTCAACCGACCTTGTCTCCCTCATTAGCAAAGATTCTGACTGTCCTTCTACAGCTATATATTCCCAGTGATGTTGCCAGTGAAATAGTAACAGGAACAAGTTCATGGCATACGCAGAGTCTGAGTGTGTCCCATTGTGTGTTAATCGGCTGTGGAGTGGAAAGAATCAGTTGTATTTCTGGTTTGTGTTGTAAAGTGTTTGTGGGGCTGCTTCCCAAGTCAACACAAGAACATGTAATTTACAAACATGAAGGAAACACACAGCCGCTTGTGGTTCATCTCTAGAGACACATAGATGTGATGGGGAAAGAGTGAGCCTTCTCTGCTGGCTGTCACTCCTTTAGTCACATCCTCTAGTTTGTCAGTGTATGCTTGGGGTACCAACATCAGATGATGTTGGCCACATGGCTTTTGGTGTTCAATGCACTGATAACTACATTATAAATGGAACACATGGTTGAGAGTCACAGGTAAGGGCATAAAGATAAGAAACCTTGAGATTTGGAGGAAGATTTTAGGTGGCCTTTAAATGTTTCATCTTAAATTGCTGTGAAGAAATGTTGTGTGGGATGTCGTGGGCAGAAATCAGTGGGTTTTTTTAAGAGTGGATATTGCTAAATGAAAGATTTTAATTATTTGGCTTAGTTTTAAATCTTTACAAGGAGCCTTCTGCTATCTCATTCCTAATACTAAGTCATTGATTAAATGAAATTTAGCTTTAAAGGAAAAATGTCTTTTAAAAATATAATGCAAACAAAGAACTGATAGAAGCCAAACCTTAGGCAATCGTGCAAAAAAACTAGACCATTTGGTTTCATTACTCAGCTTACAATTCATATGCAGACGTTGTATGCTACAAGTGAGATATATATATATATATACACATATATAATAATCTAATGAACTTTGATAGATTTGCATTTCGTAATGAAAGTTATTATAAATTATGTAACATGTTTCTCTTCAAACTTGTATTTGAAACCAGATAATAAGATCTCTTGTAAGTACAACACAGACTTTCCTAGTGAGTACTTTAGGACCTATTGTGGATCATCCAAAATGAAGCCATCGCTCTCTCAAGAAAGGGATGCTGAGGTAGTTCTTTCTGTGCTGATGTATTACAGTATTTACCCCCATTTGCCTGATCAGGGATTACCTTCTGAAATCATAGAACTGCATTTTTTTTTTTTATCTTGCCTCAAAAGTGCTTCTTCATAACATTCCTCTTCCTGCCTTGAACTAGCAAGAGACAGAGAAATCAGAAACTTGATTCTGGACACGTGAGAAGGTATTATCACATGTGAAATAATAGAATATATCCTGAATATGCTTTTATTATTCTATTGTCACTTCTCAGCGACAATTGTCTTGGTTATTTTTCAATCCCTAGGTTGGAAATAAATGCCCACTTGGTGAATTATTAGAGAGGAGTAAGAAGAGTCAAGTGCCCAGCACAGTCTCTGGTGCATAGCAGGACCTCAGTGTGTTCCAATTCCTTTCCGTTTCCATAGAGCATCCATCACTCTGGTCAACTTGTATGCTGCCTACGCAATGGCAGTAAGCACATCAGAAAGCAATCAATCAAAACCTATGAGTAGTAGCCTTTCATGGCTCTGCTTCATTTCACATCTCAGCGAAATGTTTGTTTTAAATTAATGTGTCCTGACATAAGGAGGGGGTGTATTCAGCCAAAATATTTAAATTGCAGCTGCTGCTTGATTGATAGGTTGTCAGAGGGCCATGTGTAAATGATTGCTCTGGTGGCGAGCTACTGAAGATAAGCAATTTAAAGTAGGGTATTAAGATGGTAGCCAGCTTCCTTTTGCCCTTATCTTCGCACTGCGGAACACCGTGGTCCCTGTAAAATGTTGACCAGTTGAATGAAGCCCCCGGTAACTTTTCTTACTGCTTATACAAGAATTCAGACTTAAGGTCACACCATGTTCAACTGTGAACCTCAGTCCACATCGAATGTTTTTACTTTGCTTGTCATAATTGAGCTAAATCGTGGTTGTTTTTTACTTAAAAGGAAATAACAGCTGAGAATACTGAAGACTGATCATTCAGTAATTAACTGCAATTTAAATTTCCTCATTTGCTTAACGTATATTTCTAGAAAAGAAAGAGCCTTTTTTTTTCTTTTCTGCAGAATTATGTAGCCTTTGGGGAGCTTACTGATTGGATTTCACAGAATATCTGAGGGCTCTTGCCATGATTGGAAAAGCTACATGTTCCCAAATCTGTTGGGGACCTTAATCACAGATTGCTTTTAGAGGGTTTGTACAAATCCTGAGGATGAAAATAATTAAACTACATTAATATTCCATACTGAATGATTCAGCAGCATCTATTTCTATATGAATATTAATAGCAGTTCATGGACTAGCAGCTGTTCAGCTTTCATTTCCTTTTCTGATACAGCTATTACTGGTTAAAATTGCAAACAATATATATATATATATATATATATATATATATTTCATTCAGTTATTTACTATTTTGGTTTCCCATTAGTCCTTTTATTTACCTTATATCTTACATTCAGATTTATGTAAATCCAATTGCTACTCTAAAAAAATGACCGTGTTGTTAGGCTGATGCATTTTCAACTGTACTATTTGAGGGACATTGTACCACATATATTTTACCAAGCTCCTGCTGTGTTTTTGCTTGGAAAGTCTTTTTATAGCTGAATCGTGATCCCTATTTGAAACCTCCAGTTTCAAACTCAGTTGAGGTCCAACTATAACCCTAGTACTCAATTTCGCTTTAGGCAAACACCGGCAGTCTTCCTACGTTTATGTAAGCACGGCTGCTTTTTTCTTTTTTCTTTTTTTCACTCTTCAGCTGTTAGATGAGAGTGCTGATAATCATATTTCACCTGTTTAAATAAAAATTTTAAAATGGAGTCAAGATCACTGTTAAGTACACAACAGTTTCCTGTAATGTCCAGTGTTCATGATGGAATTGCCATGACTGTGCTTTTAACATGACGTTTCTCTAGATGTTAGTCGGAGGCTTCGTGTGGCACAGATTGTTTCCGCCATCCTTGTGACACAGCGAACACTGGCTAACCGTAGAAAGTATCGAAAGTGCCAGGGAATGTAGTGTTCCTGATGTAAGACCATCCCTTCCAATGATTAGATCCCAGTAGAGTGTTCCCGGTTTACAGTCTCAGTCGAGGAGGAGGTCTTTCATTTTGGAATCAGATGGAGCCCTGTCAATGAATCACCTCTCCACGAAAGGTTACATAATCCCTATTTAACCCCAAATTCACATTCATCCCTTGTCAATACTGTTTAAAACTCACAAAATAACAATTCTGAAATAAGGGAGTTTACACAGTCCTGCCCTTCTCATTTCTGCAGTCAAACAACATATTTATTTCCTTGCATATTATATTAAAATTTCTGTGGGAAAACACTGCAAATTTGAGATACCAAAGAATGGAGTGCACTCACACATACACATTGCATATGTTAATTTTTCTAATTGGAAAGTCAGATATACAGAGAGAAGGAGAGACAGAGAGCAACATCTGTCTGATGATTCACTGCCCAAGTGGCCACAAGGGCTAGAGCTGAGCCGATCTGAAACAAGGAGTCAGGAGCCTCTTCCGGGTCTCCCATGTGAATGCAGGGTCCCAAGGCTTTGGGCCGTCCTCGACTGCTCTCCCAGGCCACAAGCAGGGAGCTGGATGGGAAGTGGGGCCAGGGGATTAGAACCAGCACCCAGATGGGATTACGGTTGTGTGAAAAGTCAGAACTTTAGCTGGTAGGCTATAGTGCCAGACCCTGCATATGTTAATTTTGAAAGACACCTGGAATAGCAGAGTGTCCTTCAGATCACAATCACAAACACTAATTTTCATAGAAACCTGTAAGCTTGAGTTGACAGTATCCCTATAAATGTTTTCTCCCAGATGTGGTAATTAATACAAAACAATCCAAAAAGGGCAAATATCAGGCAAATATATATATATGGGCAAACATGTATATACAAGTGTTCTCATAGGTGAGCTGTATAATGGACACTAGCATGCTGAAAGGTGAAGATACACTGCGGCCAGCATCCCTACTCCTGGATAAAGGATGGACTGCAGTGAAACTATTCAGTACCTGGAAGACAGGATGCTCGACTTGGGGGGTGAAGTGGCAGGTGGAAGATCTTTGTCTTTCGTGTGTGTGTGTGTGTGTCCTCTCTTTGCCATTACATTTTAAATTAATTAGCACAATAATTATATTGACAATGAAACTTAGAAAACAACGAGTTAGTTAAGTAAGAAGGACTTTGTAGCTCCAAGTGGTAGATAAGAAACCTATGAAGGTGTTTGAAAAACTCTGCGACCAAAGTGAAAGATAAGTTTCTTTTGGTGAAAGAAAGCCTGAAACCCACACGTAGTTCTTTTTTGTGGTACCCATTTTCCTGAGCCTTTTGAAGATCTCTTGCATGATCCTATCTTCTTACGTTATAATAATTTATAGAAAATTAGTAACTAAACCCAAAGCAGTGAAGAACGCTACACAGGGAGAAAAGAGACTCTGGCTGAGATTTAAGGATTTTCTGGAAGAACCAGCAAGTCTTTAACCGGAGAAATAGTAGGAGACACAGCTAATGATAGTTATTATAAACAATGCGCATGTGTGGCTGTGAAATCCATATTCCAGCCTGCCAGGATGGGGAGGCTGGCACTCAGGCAGGTCCCAAAGCTGCTCTCCACAAGTACAATCACTTCTTCCTCAGCTCGGCCTGTGACCTTCCTGCTGAGGTAGGCACGAGAAGTGGAGGAGGATGGTCTCTCTCTTGAAGCCAACTGATACAGCTGTTATACAGAGTGATAAAATGTATTCACAGCAACCACTAGGTAGTGTTTGAATACCTGGGGATCAGAGTCTACCTTGGCTGTCACACGAATCTGACAATTGTACTCAACTCACGTCTTCCCCTTCCTTCTTTTCTTGCACAGTGGCACCCAATTGACTTTTGTAGCTGGAGGTGGGAAAGTGTGGACTAGAGAATTTTTCTCTAAGGAAACAATACTAAGATTTGTGAAAAAATGAGGTCAGAAATTGTGGGTATTGGCAGGTGGGAGAAGAGCCCACCTCATTTGGCTTTTATAAGGAGAACCTAGTTACAGAGACCTCAACATCTGCTTATATTAAACCAAAGCATAATGAGTGAATGTATGAACACCCCTCAGGCAACCATTTCTTCATTCTTACATATAAATGGGCAATCAGAATATCCAGACAGTTGATGAAGAATGTAACATTAGAAGTGGAAAGACCACTGGAGGAAAACTGTTCCAGAAAACAAAAGTTCATAAAAAAATCTATATGATTAAAAAGTTTGAGTGCCAAACATTTTTGCACCACCTTTAACTTCTCTTTGAATTCCATTTTTCATGTTTTGAGATACCCTCGTACTCTTTAGTATTTCCTAGAGAATGTACTTTATGTATTTAATTTCTTGCTTTTTCATTTGTGTATGTATTCATCAGAGAGAGAGACAGAGAGAGAGAGATATCAAGAGAGACAGAAATACACTCCGATCTGCTGATTCATTCCCCAATTCCCTGCAGTAGCAGAGATTGGCCTGGGCCAGACTGAAGCCCGCAGCCAGGAACCAGGAATAATGAATGTCAGAGCCCAATTACTTGATCCATCTTCATGGCCTCCTATGGACTTCATTGGTATGAGCTGGAATCAGGGACCACTGAGAGTGTACCACAAGAACCGGGTAGACACTGGGATACTTCCACGGGTAGGCAAAACACCCTCTGGGGTTTTTCTGTTTTGTTTTCTTTGTTTTGTTAAAGGTTTTTTTTTTTTTTTATTACAAAGTCAGATATACAGAGAGGAGGAGAGACAGAGAGGAAGATCTTCCATCCGATGATTCACTCCCCAAGTGAGCTCAATGGCCCATGCTATGCCGATCCGAAGCCAGGATCCAGGAACTTCTTCCAGGTCTCCCACGTGATTGCAGGGTCCCAAGGCTTTGGGCCGTCCTCGACTGCTCTCCCAGGCCACAAGCAGGGAGCTGGATGGGAAGTGGAGCTGCCAGGATTAGAACCAGTGCCCATATGGGATCCCGGGGCATTTAAGGCGAGGACTTTAGCCGCTAGGCCACGCCGCTGGGGCCCAAAACATCCTCTGTTAAAAAAACAAAAAGCTGTTTCTAATAGCTAGGATAGTATTAGCTTTTTCGGTGACAATAGATTTGCTGAAAACTGGTGAACTTTCAGATCTCTAAATGATGTCTTGTTTGTGTGTCCCTGGCTTAGGACCGTAGTGTTTATTCTTTGTCTTCTATTTGTGGTTATGTGTAGTTTTATACTGGCCCTGTAATGATTTTTACTTGAATGGCTGATCATGTATGTTGTTGCAGTATTTGTGTGCACTGATTTTTATCTTAGATATGAAACATTTTAGTAAGACAGTTCATCTTTAAGCTAAGAGAAACAGATTGAGCTCTTTGCTTATCATCTTACTGTCTCTGGGTCTATGTTGCAGAAATAGGAGAAATAGAGCCTCATTCCCCCTGGCTCAAAAGGGATTGCTTGTCACCCTGGAAAAGGTCATTTGCAAAATTGTTTGCTTCTGGCTTAAAATAGATGACACACTTCCCCCTAGAGCGAATGATTCACTCTTCTTTCATCGGGTTTAGTCTTTAGGCTCAATAATGACTTAATGAGTGTAAACTTACGTAAGGCAAGGGCATCAGGACATCCCAGTCTCATTTTGTTCTCTGGAAGCGTGGTTTCGGTGAGTGGAGATGGTCATAATTTAAGGGCGAAGCATTTACTCCCGGAATTGTTTTGATCATTATAATAAGCAGACCGATTTTTAAAAAGCTCAATCTGGGAAAAGAAACATGTTGGCTAATAGTCGACTATTTTAAATAGGGGTTGGGTTGATCAATCAATCAAAATTACCGCCTAACAAAAGAAGTACTGTACTTACCAAAGTCACAACATTTCTGTCATGACAACTGGCACAGTGTATTATTAAACCCAGCCTTTCACTCTGTTTGCATTTCATCTAAGACATCAGGCGCATGGGAGACAGGTGAAATGTTAATTATTGGTCTGAAGATGTAGTGAATAACTAATCGAATAATGTGGTAGCTCATTGAAATTCTACATTATCAATGGACAGATCCTAATTATGATATTTAAGAATAAAATTAGAAGAGGCTGGATTTTAAATAGTTATTGAGAGTGGTTAAATATACATATTTAAGTTGCCTTTTTTTTCTGTTTCTGGGCACAAAAATAAAATTCAACACCATGGGGTTTACAGAACTGGGAAGATGCATCAGTATGCTGGGTTGCTGGTGGATTTTAGGAGGAATCTGTGTGATGAAACTGTTTATAATTCAGTAAAGGGGATAAAAAACAAAAGGGAGTTAATGAGAACATTATGCAGCATATACAATGAATGTAAAGATAGGGTATGGATCAAGATAATCAGTGTATTTCAGTGAAATACAAAGGCACATGTACTAAGAGATATAAATAACCATGGTATGAACATTAAGTGTGACTATATAACATTTTGGGGGAATAATATGGGAAGCAGAGTGTCATTTACAGATTCTGATAAAAATACTAACAGAAGACTTTAGTAATGAGGAAACTGTGGAGATATATGGGAACTCATAATACAACTTCACAATTATTTTGTAGTTTTAAATTTATTCTAAAATAAAAATTTAAAAGTATTCAATGGTCATACTTAACTGGAACTGAAAATTATAATAAGTATATAAGGGAAGTCAATTAGAAGCAGAATGATTTTTTTATTCTACTTTGATGTGGGGAAAAAAACATAGATATAAAAAGGACTGCACTGCCCCTGTGTGATCCAAAGCTTTCTGCAGCCATCTTAATCAGGCAATACAGTTTCTAAGACGCATTTATTGACATAAACAATGGTGGTGATGGGCGAAGGAGTAGGTGATCAGGACAAATTAATTGAAGTTTGTAAGCCTCAATTGCAACACAGATACGCTTGAACATGTTTTTAGACAATAGAAATTAATAAAGCATTAAGTGTTGTTGTTGCTGTTTTCTGCCTTGCAGAATTGTTGATTATTCCACTCAAAGAATCCAAGACTAGTTCCTTTCTTTGTCTAACAAAATGAGACTATATGATCTTCAAATTCTAGTGTCTTTCAAGTCTAAAATATTATTGACTGATTTGCTCCTTGAATTGCTTGCACCAACTTTAAGGGCAAATGCTCTGCCCAGGGTCAGGGTTACCCAGAAGAGCTTGCTTCCAAACAGCGAACCATGTGTGTCTATGAGACAGCATCCACAGAGATCAACTTTTCTAAATGGTTTATTGACACTGACGTTGCACGTCATAGATGATTTTGCTTAGCTGCTTAAGAACTGTATTTAACCAAAGGCCTTGAGAACTTTTGGTGTTAACCCCGGAAGCAGCTTCTGCTCCTATGCGTTTGTAAGGTTGTAAGAAGAGGAACCAACCTGTAATTTTCTGGTGCATCCCAATTAAAAATGAAGGATGAAAATAATGTGTGCTTTCAACAGAGGCACTTAGTCTGATTGAGCACTTGCTTTTTGTTCAGAATAAATTGCTGCAAATATTTCATATGTCTAGAGTGGTGATAATAAAGATAATGCAATCAAATCTTAGTCATGAGTGTTACGTTTATTTAGTAGCAATCACCCTTATTGTGTTCTGTTTGTTGGGATTACTTGTTTCTCTACCAGGGCCCTTTAAAAGATGCCTTCTCTTCTGAATGAGTGTGACTTAAACATGTTAATATTTCCCTTTGCCCCCATAGTTATCCCAGATGAGCTCTGCCTAAGTAACTGCAAATGTCTCGGAGAGCTTCAGAATCTGTTCTGAAACAGAGTCCAGTGGGTTATTATCTCAGCAGCTCATGGGCCCTGTGCTTCTGACATGATGGAATTCTGCAGCCAGCCTTCTTGCAGTGTCCACCCCTTCTCTGCAGAGCAAATGCTTGTTTTTGTTCTGCACACAATGTGGATCTACTGTGGCAGGTCATCAGACTCATTCCCAAGTTGGTAATGCCATAAATACCTTCTCAAGTGCAAGTGCAAGTGGTATTATTAAGCAGATACATGTAGATACCAGAAGTGGGAAGACAATTACAGATTAAAAAAAAAGATGTAATTTGATGGGGCACAAAGATCAGAAATCAAAACTCTTTGGCCTCAGAAAGCAGAATGCTTCAGTGTCCCACAGTGCAGTTGGGGTGTTGTTAGTGACATGGGCAGCGTCTGGGCTGAAGAGCACCTGGGGTAGAAACCAGACCCAGGTCTTTGGAAGAATTGTTTTCCTGGGCCATAGACAGAGAGGAAATAAACCAGGTTCCAGGGGTTAGGATGAAAGCTAGAATGCTAGTCCCAGGGAGACTGAGTGAGAGACAGGAGAAAGAGAAATTCCCCCAAGTTTCCAAATGGCTGAGCCTGCATGTCCCTCTGTCAGGAATGGAAAGGAGCTGCTAAGGTTCTGAAGGCTGCCAGGGATGCCAGCAGAGTGATGCTTGACCTCTTTCTAGAAACTCTAAGCAAGATCATTGTGTTAAGAGAATCTATTAAGGTTTTAAAAAAACAAATCTTATTTTTTAGAGTGATTTTAGGTTCACAGAACAATTAAACAGAAAATGAAGATTTCATTTCATCCTGCTACTCCCCATATACATAAAGCTTCCATCACTACTAATACCTCCCACCAGAGTGATACATTTGTTAAAACTGATGAACCTGCAATGACAGTTCATTGTCATTCCAAATCCATAATTTATACAGAGTCCTTCTTGATGTTGTACATTCAGTGGATTTGCATCAATATGTAAGGACATGTGTCCAGCTCAATAGTATCTTATAGCAGTGGCAGTACCTAAAAGGCTTATGGGTTGTGATTATCCATCCATTATCCTCCCATGTCTCTTAGAATGTTTTAAATGAACAATGACGAGACTAACTGGAAGAGTAAAATTACAAGAACGTTAGGCTAACACTTCTATCAGTAGGGTTTTTACTCTAAATCTTCTAGGATATTACTGTTTGTAGGCTATTATGTCTTTTAGCATGTTTCTGTTCACAGGAGTGTTGGAAAACAGAAACTGCCTGTGAGTACTATGGAAAGATTCTGGGACTCACTGAGGTGTCTCAGGCCCTTAGAGTTCCTGTTCCTCCCATGCATCCACACATTAATGAACTTTTCATGGGCCCAAGAGATAAACTTAAAGGCAAGAATCAACAGTTCTATGGCTTCCAGCTTCTGAGAGTGGCTTTCTGCTTTATCTTTTCCCATGGTTTGCCCTTACCTGGAGCACAGTGGATCCTAAACAGGGATGCAGAAAAGCATCCCCTTGCATCAGACCCAAAGGAAGAGTAGCTGCTTCTCCATGACAGCTGGCTCAGGCTATCCTTCATGGGACCTTTCAGTGCACCTGCACAGTTGGTCCTGGTCTCAGTGAATCCCTTGCCATAGTTTCCATCACCAAAGTGTCACTTCTTTCACCAAGGAGAGGTAACAGGCACAGACACTTACCCCTCTTTCTTTCCTCCTACAGATCTGAAGATTATTTTTTAAGATCAGGATTGGTCAAGCACAGGCTCATTTACACTTGTTGTAAATCTTTTCTTCTTCTTTCTTAAGCTGTTCAGGATGCTGTTGTGATTGAGTTCATTTAATTCTGGTTATAATAACAGATAATGGTCCTTCTCATTCTCACCCTTGCCCTTTGGGAGTCACAGAAAGATATAAAATGCTTGCCTGAAAAGAAGTTCTTTAACCTGTCCTTGTTCTAGGATCATCTGAGGAGCTTTAAATAAAGATTTGTGAATACATGTTTGAATATGCAGGAGTACTTCAAAAGTTTGTGGAAAAATGTAACAAAAAGGTCATTTTAATTTAGTGCAACTATTGAGGAGAG
Source organism: Ochotona princeps (assembly GCF_030435755.1). NCBI lineage: Eukaryota > Metazoa > Chordata > Mammalia > Lagomorpha > Ochotonidae > Ochotona > Ochotona princeps. Next base: position 11,615,441 of record NC_080843.1, on the reverse strand, counting down.
GTCATCTAAAAGCTAATAAAAATGTATATTATGAAAAAATAATATATAGATTTTATTTTTTACATCAAATAATTTTTCATTCCCATTTCCACAAGTTCTTTCAATCACACTAATATTTATATATTCTTACTATGTCTGCATATTCATTTTTAATTTAAAAGCATTTTCTTTCACATTCGTTTTAAATTTATGTAACAACAAATGGGAGGCGGTAACGCAGACTTCTCATATACTCCAACCATTCTTTCCTATTGGTATTAGAATCATATCAGTTCTCCATCTGATATTTAGTATCTTTGACAAAATAATGAACCACATGTGACTGCCCCAAATATTAATCCAGAAATCATCCATTTCATCTCTCCTAGACTTTAATATTCAGTATTCTGTTTTCATATTGACTTTTACTTTGTTTTACTTTCAGCTTGCACATACGTATCTTTCTGGGTTTGGCTTATTTTATCCTGTGTAATCTTCACCAGGTCCATTCATTTTACTACAAAGGACTGGATTTCATTGTTTTTAACAGTTGGATAATGTTACATTGTGTATGCATACCATATTTTCTTTATCCATGCATCTGATGATGGACACCTTTGTTGATTTTATGCTTTAGCACCTGTCAACAGTGTGAGTATAAACATGGTGGAGTAGATATCTCTGGCACAATGAGCTCATGTCTTTTGGGTGTATGTCCAGTAGTGCGATTCCAGACCCATCCTGTCAGTCTCTCTAGAGGGGAGACCCATGTGTCTGCATGTTAAAGCTTGCCCATGGCACAGTGATGCATCCAACCTGGCTTAAGTCTAAGGACTGACCCTGGAGAACTGTTGAGCGAGGAACTGTGTGAATAGTTCTTGTGGACTGAACTTCCTTCTGGGTCTCTACATAGTGCAAGCATTTTCTTCTTTACACTCTGTAGGCTCAGCTTTTATAAATGTTCCTTGACAAGCCTGTGGCTCAGGCACATGGAGAAAGAGAGGAGAATGAATCTAGGTTTTATTTCACTCTGTTCTTTGTTTTCCCATAGAGAGTCACGCTAGGCATGCAGTGAAAGACAGAAGAAATGTATTTGTTGCTGGTACTCTGGATGAAAAGGCAACAGTGAACTGTCTAGGGCCCTCTGTTGACCACTAATGATCTAAATGAAGAACTGGAGTTAGTGAGGTTTGCTGATAGCATAATCAGCGTCAGTCAATAAGAACTGCAAGGGAAGAGGGTCATTTCAGATGAGCTTTCAAGTTAGGAAAGCTAATGAAATAACTCCTGAGGATATTGGATTTGTAGATCTTTCAGCCATCCTGCAGAAAAACACCAAGTGTAGGTGTCATGAGTTCAAGGAAACAGTAGCAGAGATTGTTCTGAGATTCTTGTTCATGTGTTTGCAATTTTATGGCATGTTTGTGAAAGTGAATAAACATTGTACTTCACCACCTTAATTTTCCTCCATAATTATCTGGATACAACTAACAGATTCTTTTTTTGTTTCTGCCAAATGTGTTCATATGAAAATCTAGACCCCTGTTCAGAGCATGTAACATGGAATTTTCTGTGTTAGTCCTCTGACTTCCAAAGAATGAATACTTCAACTTGAGAATGACCCAGTGTTTTTCTCTGACCTCAGCTGTCTCAGAGCAGGTTTGAAAAATATGAAGGCATGAAATTAATAATGTTCAGTTTGATTGGCATTGCCTTCATGCCCTTACTGCCTGTCAGTACCACTGTTTCCTCACTTTTCCCATGTTACACAGCTTGGGCAACTTTTCCAATACACAAAGAATGGGCTTTTGTAGACCTAAGCAGCAGTCATCCAGGGCCGGGGGCCTAGTTCACTCCTGGGAAATGTAAGTTCACGGAGGAAGGATAATTTAGTGGTGAAGGAACTGCCTATCTTGGCCAGACAATGCCCATTGAATGGGAAGGAATGCATAGTTTTTTGGGTTTTTTTTTTTTACTTCATTCCAGAGCCACTGTGTGGTCCAGTGAAGTATGGAAAAGATGAAGACGAAAAAGGAATGGAAAAGTCTTGATAAAAAGTAGATCATGCGTGGTCATCCATTGGGTAGATTAAGAAAGGGTGGGAGACAAAGTTGAGATTCTTCCAATTTTAGTATATGTGCTGCCAAAGCGAGCACCAAAGTTGAGATTCTGTCTTACTGCCCAGTATGATCATATCTGAGGTGAGGTTTTGGGGAGGTGAGTAGGGAACAAAGTGAAGCCTTCATGAGTGGGATTAGTCCGCTTATAAGCAGATATAAAAGAGAAATTATTTATCCCCACCGTGTGTGAAGAGATAGCAAGGTGATCATCTGTAAACTGGGAAGGTAGTTATCATCAAGAACTTGACCATGCTGACACACTAATCTTAGACTTCCAGCCTGAAGAACTCTGGAAAACAAATATTTGTTGTTCACCCTTCACATCCCCAGTCTGTATAGTTTGTCATAGATGCCTGAGCTCACTGGGACCATCTGTAGTCAATAATTGTCAAACATTTTGCTCCAGGGGAAACCTTTATAAGGTATTTTTAAATCAAATGTTTGCATGAGGTGTAAAAACTGAAACAAAAAGCTCCCCTCTCTTTATTGTGATTGCCTATTGTAATTTGGGGAAAAAATGAGAGGAGAATAATGTGTAATCCCAAGAAAGGACTGTACATGCCAAGGCTATATTTTGACCTACATCTACAGTGCTTGCATTTAAAAAAAATATTTGTTTGAAAGGCAGAGTTGAAGAGAGAGGGGGAGAAACAGACACATACACACACAATGGGAAAGATATCTTGAATCTATTGATTCACTCCCCAAATGACAGCAATGGCTGAGACGGAATCTGTGAAATCAGGAGCTTAGAACACCACCCAGGTCTCCCATGTGGATAGCAAAAGCTCACATATTTGGGCTGTCCTGCAGTTTACTCAGGTACATTAACAGGGAGCTAAATCTGAGGTGGAGCAGCCAAAATGCAAACCAGAGCTTGTATAGGATACCATAACTCTGCTAGTCTTTTTTTTTTTTTATTGTTAATTATTTTGCATTATGTGACAGTTTCATAGGCTCTGGGAATCCCCCCCTCCCTCCCCCTCCCCTCCCCCCGGTGGATTCCTCCACCTTGATGCAGTATTACAGTTCAAATTCAATCAAGATTCTTTCATTGCAAACATATACCAAGCATAGAGTCCAGCTACTTATTGTCCAGATTGGTTGAACAGTTTCTTGGGGAGACCTTTTCTGGTCTGAAGTTTGAGCTGGCAGAATATCATCCCAGTCAATTAAGAGTCCCAATATAACATCAACAGCAATTTGCAATGTTATGGAATTGACATGGTTTTGAGTAACCAGTGTATTAAAAAGAAAAAGAAAAAAAAAAAAAAAAAAAAGGAAAACAAGTCCTAGCCACAACCTATGATTAGCTCATTGACATTTCAATTTTAGTTCATATACAGGACCGGCTGCTCTATACCTTAAAATGGCCATAAGGCACCAATCAGCTGTTTCGTGTCCATTTCATCTTAGTATTTAGCCAGTTGTTGTGTTGAAGTAAAATTTTGCTGATCTTGGCAGATTTTAGGATAATCCAGACTGGCTTGTAACTCTAACAAGATATATGTCAACATTTTAGGTGCAGAACATTTTTTTTTTTGGGGGGGGGGCTGTGCAGGAAAATCCTCAACACCATGGTGAGGAGTAACTAATCTTTGTGACCCACCCAGCGAGGCATGAGCCAATCCATGCCAGCTCTTTCCTGTCAGATTTCAAGTTCTACTTTCTGTTGTTTATGTATTTTAGGTTTGTTTGTTTTTTTTTTAGTTTGTATGATTGTTTGTTTGCTGTGAGGGGTTTTCGAAGCGATCCCGATGGTCATTGCGAGGGAGGGGGGGTCCAGAGCTGGAGCCAGGCTCGGACCAGAGAAAGCTCTCCTCCCTGGTCCCGAAGGACGTTTATTGTTCTTCTGTTTCTGCAGACCACTCAGGGCTTCTGGTTGTCTTTCCGATGACGTTGGTTTCTGCACGGTAGTGTTTGGACTTCTTCCATCCCCTGTGGAAGCTCCGGTTGGGGGTGGGTGACCTCAGAGTACTCGGCCTCCGAGGGCATCCAATTCCCTGTGGCCTCCTTGGCAGTTGGGATATAGTCCTTGTTGCTCGTATTAATAGTTTGTGGTGAAGGTCTGGGCGTCTTTGTGGTTGGGATCCAAGCTTCCTCCTTACCACCTGCTCCACTCTGGAGTGCTCCCCTGCTCCACACACATGACCTCCTGTTAAGAGGTTGTCAGGATCGCACCCGATTCCCCCCTCATGCATTGGTATAGTAGTTTTAGTGTTGTTTAGTGCCGCTTTGAGTCTGTTATCTATGAATTACCAGATTTGATCTTGATAGGCTATATTGTACTTTTTTCTCACTCTTTTTATGGTCCTGACCCAGTATGTTGCAGTGCTGCCTCCAGCCCATGTTCTTAAATTGTTATTCTGCACTGCCTCTTAGCCACATGGAGGTTAAGGTGGATGAAGTCAGTGAGAAGGTTCTGGTGCACAGTTAATAATAAATTGGTTGTAATATTACTGAAGTAACAATTCAAATTTCCCCACTAGATATAATTATCCCACTAAATACACAACCCAAGATTTTGAAAACAGCTAGAAAAGGCAGCCACAGTAATAGGAAGAAGTAAGCAGTGCCATATAAAAATAAACTTAGAAATGAAAATATAATGCAGGTCTCTGCCTGCTCTAAGCACATTCATCTGGGGGTCTGACTCAGCAGGACTCTGCCTGAAGCTGGCTGGTTCTGGGTCACACATAGACATATCCGGCAGTGCGACTTCCTGAGCACAGTTCATCCAGAGCTAGCTGCTTCAGATTCTAGGAACTAAAGGACAAAACTGGCTTCTATCAGGCCTTGATCTTTCTCAGGTGATCATGACTAGCAGTGGAGATTCTCTCTGCAAGTGAATGCATGCATTAGATGGATAATTCATTCTTGCAGTTATGTATTGGATAGCTACTAAATGCCCGGAACATCCCCTACTGCTTGCCTTGAAGAGCAGCAGGCTAATCTCACTGGAGGGCACCACCATTCCGGCTCTTTGGTTCTGTTTCCCGCTTCTACTTCCCCCGCAGGCATTGAACTACAGAGAGCTACTCCTTCCAAATCCAAGGTGAGAGGCAGTAGAGGAGATACAATATTCTCATGCCCTGGTAGACCAGGAAGCTGTCTGTAGGCAGAGAATTCTCTGCCAGAAGTAGTGATGGCATTGCAAAGGATGGGACATCTCCTGGGTACGAGGCGCATCTACCACTGTCCTGGGAAACCAGGCTCACATGAGTGGTCCCTACTCTTGCAGGAGAAGTAGGAGCTCTCTCCAAGTGGATTTGGCTAACCATACTGGTTAGAACAGAAACACATTGCTCTATGCATACTTACCTAGTCTTATCAACATACTTACCTCTACTAAATCTGTACGAGTTGAGCCCACACTTGATGCATGCCCACACTTGATGTGTGATTGCCTAGTCCAAAGAGAAGTGAGCAACCTAAATTCCTCATTTAGTGTTCAAACTTTCTTAGCTTTTTACCTGCTCAAGCCAGGAGATTTAGCCTGACCTATCTTCTGCCTGGTTGGCCACACCTCAGGCTGTGACTCCTCCTGAATAACCTGACCTTCCAGTTTCTGAGAGTCTCCCAACAATCACATCATGATGCATCTAAATGAGTCATTTCATGAGGAAAAGGCATAAGTTTATAAGCAATTTTCTGTGCAAAAGCAAACGCTGGATGATTGCAACAAGAGGGTCTTCATCTTTGCCTGTTGCCTTTCCCTTTGTCTTTGTGCCTTCATGTCCTTCTGTGAACCTCCTAGTTTCCATTCTGCATGCACACATTTTTTTTTCATAGCTTCTAAGAATGTCTCCTTATTAAACTACCATCTAAAGCATCAATTAAGCACCTGCATATCCATAGGGCTTTTTTAGGGGCTGCTTCCTACACACTTTCTATTTATGTCATTGAATGTCTCATTCCAGAATTCCATGTGTCTCCCAGTACATTTTGCATCACATTCTCTCTGTAAGTTATTCTTTTGGGTCCATGTTGATTTATGTTCCTGTATTGTAATTTTAATCCAGAAAGTGATCAACCTGAAATATTTTCTAATCTTCAATATGTTCCATATGAAGAGTGGCACTGAATGCAATTGCAATGGACTGAGTGCATCAGTTAGTATTCTGTCTGTAAAGTCAGAATTTCACATTATCATTCTGTGCCCCAGTAGAATATAAAATATATGTGTTCTGTTAATCTACAGTCTTCAGGGATAAGAGATGCCTTTCTCAATATGATGTATTTTTCCAAGGATACATCAGGCCAAGGGCAGTCTAGTTCCATTTCATATCTGTTGCATGAACTGGTTCTGATTTTCCTTCCCTTGCTTCACTCAGTGAACTGTGAACTGGGATTATACAAAGGATGTCTAGAGTGGGAACGGAATGAACTTAACTGCTAGGACTACACATTAATGCTATTCTCAGACAACATGTTTTAATAAAGAAGAGTTGGTTTTACAACCAGATCAATCAAGGTGACTCCATTTCATATGTTGATAGACTTGGGAAAGTCCCCTATACTTTCTAGAAACTTCAACCAAAAAAAAAAAAAAGCATTCTAAACATCTGGTGCAAATTTTAATTCTCTGCCTGTCTGCTACCACCACTTCCCCAGATCCTTATGCCCCACCCAACACCTCCACAACACAGACAGAGGCCATTTTAAGTCCTCAAAGACTATGATTTGATTTTTCATCCTAACAATACAATGAAAATGTAAGTGATTCAAAGGGAGAAAGGAGCAGAAATGTAAGCCAAGGCCTGCATAAGCTGAATCCAAAGGGATTGTTAAAAACAGTAAAGCTTCAAAGCATATTTTCAGAAGAAACTGTCTTCAACATAACTCCTACTGAGTAGCACAAGATGAAAATCCATCTGAGGATGTAAAGAGGATGCACCAGCTGTTCTTGCTGGGCACCCCAGCTCCACAGTGTGGAAGTGTCCTTGCTGGGCACCCCAGCTCCACAGTGTGGAAGTGTCCTTGCTGGGCACCCCAGCTCCACAGTGTGCAAGTGTCATCTTTTTCTATGCTAAATTCTTTTGGCCTTTTTTCTGGTGTCATATTGATGGGATGTTTCAAAACTTCACATCTGTCCCAAGCTACAAAGAAACATTTATAACCATAATCTTGTAGACTGCTTGTTACAAGAGTTTTAAATATGAGCGTAAAATATTCTTCATCTTTCAAAACCATTGATTGCCATTGATCAAATAGAACTAAACTGCTTTTGAGTCTCTTTGGATCCCTTGCATAAATACATACTGAGGGGCTGTTTCCAATGCCCATTAGGTCTCAGCATTTCTCTTCGGAGCCATTACCGTTTATCTTATGACTGTAAATATAGATTCAGAGATGTTTAAAACACACATTATTTACCTGGCAGGGCTTAATGGCTCCAAAAGATGCATTAAAGCCCATTTTTAACTCCTCTCCAAGAATAGATCCTGAATACCTCCTATATATGAATTTTAGTTTACATCAAGGGAGGAGATTATACTACAGAGTAATTTACCTAAGGTTATAAGTAAAATATATTTTCCAAAGTGTGTGCATTCAACAATTTTGTGACTATTTGTAAAAGTAGTTTGCTTTGAACGATGCGTTAGTGTAAGCAGCAGTCAGACGTGGTTTTACTGCAAGCATGTTTTTAAAAAGTCTCAAATGAAAAATGAAATATTCTCTACATATAGAGTAAAAAACAATTAAATTTTCTATTTTTACTCATATTTACTTTTTGATGCCTATAAACATTGAACTTAAAGGACATATTTTAGAAGATCTGATGATGAAAAATAATTAATTACTGGAACAGAACAAAGCACCTACTCACCTCTTTCACAGTTATGGAAACTTGAGAAGACAGGAGTAGCTTATAAACCAGTGGGGAAAAATGGGTCATTCAATAAAAGATGCTGAGATAATTGGTTATTCACAGGGATAAAATTATACCCTGACCTTACACTGTGTTCAAAATCCCTTCCATGGGGGTTAAAGAATAAAATGTGAAAATGGAAAAAAATTAATGATTTTAGAAAAGAGGTTCATGAGTTTTTTATTACTTCAGACCAAAAAGAGATTCCTTAAGGTGGAAAATACACACAAGCCTCAGAAGATACATAAATTGAGTATATAAGATATATTACCTCAATATACAATATGTCATATACAAAGTAATATCTAGAAAATTGCATGTGTACAACAAAAGTTTAGCGTTACATAAATAACTGCTAACTATCACTAAGAAAATGCAAAACACATGGCCAAGAAATGGGTAAATGACTAGAGTAGGCTAATCATCAAGAAGAAAACCATACATTTAGCAGACAGGTAAAAAGAAGGTCTACCCTACTCACAATCAAATAAATGTAAAGTGAAACAATGCTGTTTCACCTTATGGAATGTGCAGTACTGAAGGATCAGAATGAAAATGGTCAGGAAGATTATGACACAGCAAAAGCACTCATTTGCTATTGGACAGAATTTTGATTGATTTCACCACTTTGGAGATTAATTTGATGTAATATCCTGCAATTGGAGGTGTGCATTCCCTACTCTGTAGCAATGACTACAAGTAATGTGGACCAGAACCACACCTGTACATTTATATCATTAGAAATCCAGGAGTATATAAATATGCTTGATTGTTTTAGAAATAGCCTGGCCATCTGGTAATGGAAGGAATAATAAATAAATTGTGGAGTACTCATCAATGCTACATAAATTATCAACACTGAACAAACAAAAATCCAGAATGGAGCTGAGATGCATTTAAGAGTACCTCAAAACTTTGTGGAAAATTCATGAATATTAAAGTTTTGAACCACACTAAGTTACCTTAGCATTTTATTGTTCACAAACTTCTTGAAGTGCCCTTCTGTATGAAGATGGACAAATCTAAAAGAATGGAAAAATTGGTGAACTGACTAAACACTATAGTATGTATTTTACCAGTTCTTCCTAGGAATGGGAAAACAAACTATTTAAGAGAATGAGACAGCAAACACAACCTGTCTTTCACCCTGGGAAGTGTTCATCATTGAATTAACAGAGAGAGGAATGTCAAGATTTATCTTATCTTTAGAAATTTGATCTATCTATCCATCCACCTGCTGCTTCTGTAACTATTTGTACCTCTCAATATATACTTCTCATAGCTATGTTATGTACTTCGTGTTTCAGGTGGAACGTGAGGTAGTTTTTAGACTTTCACAAGATGGCATACAGTAGTACAGTGGGAAGGAAAAGGAAACCCTAGATAAAGATAACAACTTTTCTTGATTCCTCCACTAGTGCAGGTAAGGGGATCAAGTGTATAAGCCAGCATTAGTGAGTAAAGAAACTTTGGTCTGACCATCACATGTGCTGGAGAATGTTTCATTCACCCTCTGTCATTTGAGGAGACTGACATGAGGCATGATCCAGCATCAAATGGGAAGTATGAAATGTGGAAGTCAGAATGGGGATTGGATGGAAATGGGCAGAAAGCCTACTGTTTTGTGTCTGGGATGTCAGAGCATATCCAGGAACAATTTGTGGCTGTGTATACCACTGAGGTTTTGAACCCATAAATCTGTGACAGTTGTGGTCAGGAAAGACAAGGAAAGCATAGTTTTGTTTGTTTGTTTATTTGCATGGAACACTCCTATGACACACTATAGGATGCAGCTGTTTATTTGCATAAAGTAAGTCTCCCATACTGGATTCCAGTGGAAATCATGGCTAGGTAAGCAATGGATGGTAAGTGGGTCGTTCCAGAATTGATGGCATAATCAGGGATGAGGAGCATCCAATCTGCAGGCCAGCAAAAAGGCCCATGAAATCATTTGGTCTGGTTCTGCCATGGAAACATTAAACTGAGTAAATCTATAGCAGGCTAATTTTTAAGTTGATAATTTTGTGTGGCCGGCAAGTGATGTTATAAACATCTAAATGACCCTTGGCACAATTAAAAACAAACAAACTAAAACAAAACCTACCCCCAGATTATGTCATAGGTGGGAACAGGTTCTGGGAAGAATAAAAGTGCCTACTCTTAAATAAAGGTGCAATGCCACAGTGCCCAGTTTATCTTCTTGCTCAAACTTTTGAAGAATATATGACATACTACATACTTTAACATAGAGAATGGCCCAAAATACTTGCATCAACTTTGTGTATCCATCATTGCTCCTGCTTTGCCAAAGGATAAAGAAGGTGGTCATAAAGAAATATAGTTACATAGCTACCGGTTACAAGTACTATGCAAGGTGCCTTCCACATCCAAGTTTATTTATGCCATGCATCCCTGTAATGTAGGTCTTATTGTTTCCATTTCTCGAGTGAGGAAATCAAAATCAGAACATTCCTGTTGGCAAGTTACAAGTGGTATACTTGGGTATGTTCCCAAGATCTTCGCTCATGAAAGTTAGCCTGAGGACCCCATAGTCTGAAAATTCAGGAGTTTTCTATTTGGCTGGGTACATTTCATTTTTAATACATCATTTAGTTATATATAAAAGATACACTCAGAGGTGTGACAGTTCAAATTTAGGAAATTGTAAGTCAGCATATTTCTTTCCTCCTTCTTTGAAAACAAACTAATCTAGAGCACTCTGCGTTGACCTCCACCTCTTCCAGCAATCCACATTCTTTCCACATGCCACAGCGTGTTCAGCATGCCAGCAACAACCTTGCAAGCTCTTCTTGCAAAGATTAGTAAATCATCATCTCTGTAGCTAATTTTGTTTAAGATCTATCTCCTCCACCAGATTTGAAGTCCATGAAGAGAGTGAACAGTTTCTCATCACTCCATATCTAGCAGTGACCTATTAAATCTATAAATAAGTGCCAGGTTAAATCATTTTTGTGCAGACCTTAGATCAAAGATTTCCTTCCATCTCTTTTTAATTGAAGAACATCCTGAGATTACAAGACATGCCATCCAGCTGTTAAGGAACTGTGATTAATGGTGACTCCCTTTTGGCACGTATCACATTTTTTTTCTATATGATGGAATGAAAAAGGATAAGTGCAAAAAATAGATAAGATTCTGACTTCTATATTCACTGATATGAAATTTAAGGGTTCATGAGGATCCTTATTTCATAGTGATTGAGTATGTAAATAAAATTATAAACTTGAATTGATGACACATGCAGCTTTGTATAAGAATACCTCTTTAACCTATTTATACAGTGAGATGTCATGCAATATGTAAGTTGAAAATCATTCAATGATAATCAGTATTATTTGTGAATCTAATGTTAGACATGCAGGAAGCTGTAATTAGAATGCACTAAATGAGAAAATGAAAAGATGAAAGAATGAGCGATGAATGCCTGTGTGCCTGAACTTCGTAAAATCAGCCACGTGACTGATTTTCCACTTTTCTCATCAGCTTTGTCCATCCTTTCTCTTCCACATTTTGTTCCCTTCTCTCCATCCAGCTATGACACCTTTCTATAAATAATGACACCTGTCAGTACAAAGTTTTCGTAAAGATGTGCCTTATTAGCAACTGTGTTCTTTTACAAGTCGCCCAAGGTATATCACCCAAATTTCTATACAAAATGTCCTCTTTGAAATGACAGTGAAGAAGCATCTACCTTAAAGGTCCAGGGAAGAGTAAAACCAGCATTTATTCTTGGTCAGAAGTCAACAGAAAAAAGCCAAGAAGGCCATTTTTATTACATGGAGTTGATTTTTTTCTTCTTGGTTATGTTTATATTTTGACTTTAAAAATTATTAATATTTTCATAAATATTTGAACCCCGTGGAAATAATCTCATGAACATTCTATTTCTAGGTCTAGAAAGCAATTACAAGCTTGAAAGTGCTATTTTATTATAATAGAAATGAGAGTATTGGTGATCTGTGGTTTGTGGTTTATTAGAGCCACTTGTTTAGACTTTAAAATGAGTAATTGCTAACATAATTACTGTTGTACATGATGTGATCTACAGTCAGCTTTTCTGGTGAATCAGGTTTATGGTGCTTGTGCTTGCAGGAATGAAGAAAATACAGTTAAATAACTTAACACCTGTGCCATGCCTGTTCCTGTGACTCTTCCACTGAGTCCTCCTAGGATGTTTGAGCTCAGCCTGAAGCCGGATCACCTGCACTCCTGAGAACCTTCAGAGTCCTTCTCACTGCTGCTCTAATTCCTCCCCACTGCCCATTAAACTCATATTCATTCTCATTCTCTCTCTCTCTCTCTCTCTCTCTCTCTCTCTCTCTCTGCTTTCAGCGGCAAGGGTTGCTATCATTCCCTCCATAACAACGTGCTAACAAGTGGGTTTATACCTTTGGGGTTTAGTTGCCAGAACATTGGATCTAACTTGCTGACTTTTCCCCACCCTTACCCATTCATGGACACTGAAAGCAGTGATATGAGAAGTCATGCCTTTGCAACCCCTGAAGTGAGTCACAGATAATCTTCAACTCTCTACATGCCAGTATCCCAGCTAGCATCCTTTGTGTACTGCTTTCCATACAATTTGGTTTTTTTATGTGAGTTTTTAAAATTGTAATTATTTTAAAATTGTATGATAGAGTTCCATGGGGATTTCCCCTCTCTCCTCCCTGATCACCCTCATCCGCCCCCACTACGATCCCTAGTATTATAATAGTATAGTCCATAAGCCCATAATTCTCACAAAGTTAGATTGTACATCAAAAACTTCAAGTCTCTCTTCCTCTACTCTGTGTTACTCATTGTAACTTAGATAGAAGAGGTAGTTGGTTAAGTACAGAAAAGAGACACAACTCCCACAGGCTGTGTTAGCCTGAATTAGCTCTCTAAGTACTCCAGGAGGGGAGCTAGCCTGAGACACATGTGGCCACTCTCCTACCAACTTTGGGTTTGGTACTATGGGTATTGAAGATGTGGAGATAGTAAACAATATATAAACAAAGCAACATATAAAAAAGATAGAGAACTTTCCAGTGATTTACTCGTCATCATCTCTGTTCTAATGTACTTTTAAGTGAGCTAGCATATCTGGCTTGCTAGGTCCTTATTGCTGATCAAGCTATTAGTATGTTTTTCTTCTGTAATTTGAAGGTATCATGTTGCTATTCCACCAGCCTTGGCTTTTTTCTCATCTTGAAATGGACCCAACATCCCGAGAAAGAGAATTGCCTTTACTGCTGCAAAGCCACATGGAATTAAATATTTCCTTGTGTTTATAATTCTCAGATCTTGACAGGCCTCTGGCTCCTGAGATGGTGACAGAGCGCCTTGCAGTATTTTGAAGTTTATAGCTCACAACATTTTCTGTTATTTGTGTTATATGCTTAAGGTGGTCATTACAGCAACAGTTCGAATCAACACGTCCTCCTGTTATCTTTTCATTGCATATCTTCATAACAACTCAGTGAAGTACCATGTAATGAAAAACATCACAGTAACTAGAGAAAAATCAGACAATTTGTAAAGAGTTGGTAAGTAAATACTGCAGACCTAGAAATCATGGAGTAACAAACAGATTCCAAAGTGTTAAGTTTTATGTATTTATTTATAGGAGAGAGAGATGAGAGGACAGAGCTTGAGCTTTTCCATCTGCCACTCCTCTGCTCTGATGCCTACAATGGCTCAGAAGGGGCCAGGCTGAAGCCAGGAGCTGGAAACTCAACCACAGTCTTCCACAGGGATGGCAGGAACCCCATGACATTAGCCATCATAGTATCCTTCCAAAGTCAGCATAAACAAGAAGCTGAAGCCAACAGCCAGGAACTAGAACCAGGCATTAACCCTGGGTAGTATAATGTGAGACACACAGGCAACTTAAAATCCTTCTTGCTCTTGTTTCTACACCAAGGCTAATGATAATGGCTCTAGTTATGGAAGAACACTGTTTGTTGTGGGTTTTTAATATTACCTGTTATGGGAGATACTGAGGCATATTCTTTTATAATAAGACATAACACTTTTATATCTTTATCTGCTTAGCAGCTTCATATTTGCCTCTGTCCTGTTGAGTGGGTAATTTGTGTTCCAGTCAGGAATCTTCAGGGATTCATTGCACAGAAGTGTGGTCCCTAAGGAGGCTTTTTCTACAATTTAATCGAACCAAGCTAATTAGAATGTTTGCATAAATCATAATATTTATCTAATAATAATAACACTTAAGGAATTTATATTCAAGGTGCTTCACACTTTTAGAAAATTATTAATATAAAGAGAACAGATTTCATGCATTCCACAGGTACAGTTTCAAAAACACTACCACAGCTTCCTCACCCCTTCACTCTCCACGAATCCCCCTCCTCCATCCTCTCCAACATTTTTTGTAAAGACATAATTTTAGTCCAATCTGAATTCAAAGAGTTAATTTACCACTACGCTTGGTTTTAGCCAAAAGGCCAAGAACGATTTGATTCACCACTAATCACAAAATCCACAGGTAAAATGTTGAAAGACCACAGCTCTCCAGGAGTTTAAACAAGGGCTAAAAACAACAATCATATCTCAAAACGTTAATTTCATTCTTATACATTTTTGATTTCTGTATCAATTGGCAATTATCCAAGAAAAAATATTATATTTGGTTTTTTTAGATTGGGTTATTTCACTAAGAATAATGATTTTTAGTTGCATCCATTTTGCTGCAAAATATAGGAAATCATTCCTTTTTATGGCTGATATTTCACAGTGTGTATATGCCCCATTTTCTTTATCTAGTCATCAGTTCATGGACATCTGGGTTGATTCCAAATCTGTTAGTGTGATCTGAGCTGCAATAAACCTGGGATAGAAATTCATTTGGATAGAATTCCAGGAGTGGATGGCTGAGTCATGTGGTCGATCTATTTTTATAGATCTTTTAAGAATGACTGTGCTGTGTTTTATAATGGTTACATAGCTTACATTCACAACAGTATTTAGGTACCTTTTCCACGTTTGTCTCACTAGCATTTACTGTTTTTTTTTTTTTTTTGGATGCTAACTGTTCTAATGGGGATAAAATTAAATTATGTTATAATTTGTGTTTGCATTTCTCTGATGGCTAGTGATCCTGGATATTTTTTCCTGTGTCTGTTGGCCATTTGTAGCTTTTAAAATGCCTATTCTTGTCCTTTGTCCGTTTCCTAACTGAATTGTTTTTGTTGTTATTGTTGAGTGTCTTGAACTTTTTTATATCCTTGCCATTAATCCATTATCACTTGTATAATTTGCAAATATTTTCTCCCATCCCTTTGGTGACCCCTTCACTCTGTTGAGTATTTCCTTTTTTAGTGCAGAAGCTTCTTAGCTTGAGGTAATCTCATTTGTCTATTTTAGTCTTGATTGTCTGTGTTCCTAGAGTCTTTTCCAAGAAGTCTTTCTTTATGCCAAGGTATCGCACAAATTCCCTGAGGTTTTGCTCCTGTAATTTGATGGCATCATGTCACAGGTTTAGATCTTTGATCCATTTAGAGTTGATTTTGTATAAGGTATAAGAAAGGAGTCCAGCTTCACATGCCTGCATGTGAGATCCAAGCTTGTCAGCACTTTTTGTTGAAGAGACTGTTTCTCTACGGAATGACTTTAGCTCTATGTCAAATATTAGTTAGTTATAGAATCATGCTTTACCTTCTGGGGTTTCTGTTCTGTTCCAATCGCCTGCATATCTCTTTTTGTAAGTGCCAAGCTGTTTTGATGACAACTGCCTTGTAGTATGTTATAGACTGCTCCTGTAGTGCCTCTGGCTTTGTTTCTCTTGTTAAAGATTGCTTTAGCTATTCAGAGTCTCTCGTGTTTCCATATGAGTTTTAGAATCACTTTTTCTAGGTCATTACTACTCTGTTTGGAATCACATTGAATCTATTTCTCGCTTGGTCCAGGTGAATGATCTTTCTGCTGTGTTTTTGGATTCAATTAGCTAGTGTTTCGTTGAGGACTGTTTTCCATTTTTTTATTATATTTTTGACAATCTTTACATAGTTAATTAGGGTAAAAAGGTTCAAGGGCTACAGGAAAGTGAGTAAGACTATTATTTCCATATTGTTTCCTTCATGTATCTGAAGTAAAGGGGATATTAAGGGAGAAGCCCCACCCAGTCTCCCACCCACCCCAGGTCCCAGATGTGGGGCATGCTCTGAGATTCTTGCTCAAGTGGTTTGATAGTTCACCGGTTATGAATTGCTGCCATTCTTGCCACTCCAAGCACGATAAGGTCGTTGAAGAATCCACTGATTGACATAGTCCATCATAGAGTCTCTGTTTGCCAAGTTTTTCACTGCCAGCATACAGCTCAGGTGGTTAATTGACTTGTTCTCTCTTTTGTCTTTTCATGGTTAGGGTTCTGAGTCCAGCAGTTCGACTGGGAAAATCCCTAAAGCAACTTGGTCTGAGGTGTTCCCAGACCAGATTCTTGTATGTTACTAGAAATTACAGGGCCCGGCACAGTCCATCACCACGATCAGCTGGTGGTTGCAATTGCTGGGTTGGTTCTGTGTTCAACCCAGACTTCCACTGGAACCAATGGGTGTTGCAGTCCAGCCTGGTTCTGCCCAGCACATACTCAGCCTCATTGAGGACTGTTTTTATCTACATTCATCAGGGACACTGATCTGTAGTTCTCTTCCTTTCTTTCTTATATTCTTTCTGGTTTCAGAATTAAGGTGATTCTGTTCTCGAAGGAGTTTGGGGGAATTCCTTTCCTTTTAACTGTCTTGAATAGGTTTAAAAGAATTGTATTTAGTTATTCTTAAAAGATTTGACAGAATTCACCAGCGAAGTCTTCTGGTCCTGTGCCTTTCTTCCTTGGCAGGTTCTTTTGTACTGAATCAGGGATGCAATTTTGGTAGATTTGATGTGTTCAGAGTTCTATCCATTTCTTCCAGATTGTCCAATTTGATGACATATAGTTTATAAAACTTCCTGATCATTATTTTTAATTTAGTGGTATCTATTGTTGTATCTCCTTTTTCATCTTTGATTTTATCAATTTGTTTGTTTTGTTTTTTTTAATTAGTTAAGCCATTGTGTATCAGTTTTGTTTATGTTTTCAGTAAACAAGCTCTGCATTTCAGTGGTCTTTTGCATCATTTTTGCTTTAACTTTCTATATTTCTTCTCTAATTTCAATTGTTTATTTCCTCCTACTAGTTTTGGGTTTAGTGTGTTCTTATTTAACTTATCATTGTTATGGAACAAAATGTACCTCAGGTACTGAGCTAATAGCAGCTGAGCCAATTTGGCCATGGCTTGCTACTACTACTGATATAATAATAATAATAATAATAATAATAATAATAATAATAATAATATTAACACATACTATACTCCCAGGTTTCTCCAGATATCTCCAATATACTTTTAATAATATTACCTTACTTGAGTTTTGGTAGTAGAAAAATGTTTGTGTAACCCTACCTAACCTGGACATATAGCACCGGATGTGTTTCTTCAACAAAATCTCACAGACTTTCAGAGATAGTATGGTGCATGTGCTGTGTCTTACCTAGTGATCAGAAACTATGTGGTGGTCTCTGTAGTCAAGACAAGCTTGTGAAAAAGCAAATGAAATAATCTCATAAGGAGTCACAAATACATCTAAATCAGGCTTATCAATAAATGATTTTGGAAAAAGGAAAAAAATTGGTTTTCAGAGGTTGTGTCTCTAATACTTAAATAAAAAATTGGGGACCAATGCAATATATGTGTTAAAGACTTAGCTGTTTCACGAGAAAAAAGCTAACTGTGTTCCAAAAGCACTGATTCTCATCTCTTTTGTTATGAAAGCAGCCTCGCAAAATTGCCAGTTTAACTAGGAAAACAGCCTCACAAAATTGCCAATTCACTGTGCAGGTTTTCCTGTTCTTAGTGATTCTGCTCAGGTCTCACAGCTTCGCTTCTGAATTCACATATCTGCTTTTCTCCAGAACCCTCCCCCCGACCCAGGGTCATGATGTACCTGTATTTACCGTGGGAAGAACATATGCTTTGGATACAGATAAATCTTAATTTCAGTCCTACTGCAACTGTCAATAATTTACTTGAACTCTTAGAACCTAATTTTCTTCTCCTCTGAATTGGGAAAGATAAATCTGTCTTGTAGGGTTTCCATCAGGGCTGCGTGGATGCAAGAGCTTAGTTTAGCAGGGTTTGTGGCCGAGACTGCTTGCTGTGTGCCAAGTGACCCAGATCTTCTCTCTTACTGGCAGTCCCCTTGGTTAGCTGGTGTACAACCACATCTCCCAGACTTCTCTGCCGCTGGGCATGCTATGAAGCACAATGTGGGACAACAAAACGAAAGCACATTTGCTGGAAGCAGCAGGCCTGTACTCTTTGTTCTTTCTCCTTTGTACTCGCCAACAAAAACCTTTGGTTTGTGATGGAATATATCCGCTTACTGACGGTGGGTAAGTTGCCAAAAAAACCTTGGTAGCTGCTGGACGATTCCATGGAACTTGTTTCTGGCCCCTGTACCGGCTAGACTGAATTTCATAAAGCAAAAGGAAAGCAAGCACACACTTTGTTGAGCTACTGTTAGTTTGAGTTTTCTGGTGCCTATAGATGAACTTCATTCTAACTGATAATACTTTCAATAAGAGTCGCTTCTTTACCTTCTCCTCACAATCCACTTTTTATTGGCACCTACAAACTCCTTTTTGTAGCTTTCCTGAACCTATGAGCATGGGCTTACTGGTTCATTACTGTGGTGTGCTCACAGCCTGACTGTGGGTAATCCCCAACCTCCCTGGCACCTCCCCATGCTGGCAGATGCCTCCTTTCTTTCTACCCTTCAACATGATCTTGATTTAGCCAGCAGTTTGTTATTTAAGGCATTTTACATGGTATTTCTCTTTTATCCTACTTTCATTTCCTGCAGGCTCTTAAAGATCTTTTCAATGGTCTCATCTTAAATTCCTTTAATTCCTATTTTATGATCATAGTACTCTTTTGATGTTTCATTGTGAAATTATTTCTTTGTAGGCTTTCTCTCAGCCTCATCTATCTCAAACTCTTCACATCTTTCCTTCCTTTTTGTTTTGTTTTGTCTTGTTTTGCTTCTTAGTCTCTTTGTTGTTTTTCAGAAAAGGGATTCTCTGTTGCTTTACTTCTTTGTTGGTCTCTGGCCTCTTCACAGGAGGCATCGGCTTCTTCTATCCATCACTGCACTCCAGAGAGAGTAAAGCCAATAAAAAGTAATTTCCCCCCTAATATTAGCATTTGTGAACATTGAACACAAAACAGGGGTTATGAATTATACTTTGTCTGTGAAAGTGTAATCATTCACATCAAGCTTTGATTGGCATTCCAGATTTGGAGTCTGGGAGTGAAATGAAGTAAGGTAATGTAGGTTCTGCCTATAATGTTTTGAATAACTTTCTTGAGGCCTCAATTACGAATGATTACTATATATATTTATTAAACAATTGTGTTATTTTATTCTTCCATCTTATTTGGTATAACAATAGTGTATATTTGGTGGTAAAGTTAGATGATTCACCATATGTATACAACATGTAACGCTCAAATCTCTCTATCTTTTGTGCGTGTGTGTAAAACCTTTCCGCTCTTGTCTTCTAGTTTTCCATAAAACATAGAATGAATTGTTGTCAACTGTAATCAGTCTGCTCACTGTAGAACACTAGAACTTCTTGCTTTCCTCTAACTATATTTAGGTATCCCAGTCTAACTGCATTCCTTTCCGCTTCTGCTCCTAGCTGCTAATCATATCAGTGAAGCTCACATTGTGATGAATCCTGACAGAACCATGCACAGTGTGCCCATCGCCAACAGCACAGTGGCAAGCATACCCATCACCCTCAAGTCTCCTTAAACCATTTCATGATTCCCTCTTTTCTGCCCTCCCACTCCTGCGCAGGGAAACACTGCTGTGCTTTCTGTGACTATAGATTTGCTCGGAGAGGACAATGTTAGGCAAATATAATTATAAAAGCCATCTAACATACCGGTGGCAAAATGCGCCCACTCAATAAAAACTGGGTGAATCAATAGTAAAATAGTATAGGTATAGCAAGTATATAAATACACAAGACAAATTAGATGAATAAGAAAAACTTCTAGTCTTCTAGTGCCATGTAAATTCAGAGGTGAGAGGGATTATTTCCATGTACTGCTCAATCGATATTTACTGAATAAACAGAGTAGCCAAATATCCATTCATATAATTAACTTTTATCATATTCATGTCTAAGCTTCAACATCAGTGTCTTTAGATTAAGACATTTTTCATGCTATCATTCTGATTTCCTAAAATATATTTGAAACAAAGAGCTATCCCAGTGTTATGAGAAAGCATACCTCATTGAATGCTCTGAATATTTATGAAGAACGTATTCGTTTGTCTAAAACTTAACATTGTCTTCTCCTGCAAAGTATCTTTGACTCACCAACTACTTGGGTAATTCCCTAGATTTGCATTATGAGACATGTGAATGCGATAGTGGGGTCCTTTCTGAAATATAAGGGTGACCTTTTCTTCCTTTTTGGTTTTATTCCTAATATTTAACAGTCAAGTGTTTGAAAATATACTGTTTGGGAACAGTGCTTAATGACTTCCTCTAATCGTGTGTGGCATCATGTCCTTCGGTGAATCTGTATGGTAGGCCTGCATCCCAACAAACCATAATTAGAATCTCATAAAGTTCAGAATGCACTTTCTTCATCTAAGCCACCCAACTTGCTAGCTGAGCAAGCCAGCATCCTGCAGGGGATTGGTAGCTTCCCTCATGGTTGTGGAGGTCTATGGGAAATGTGGTTGCTATTGCCCAGCATCAAAAGAGTTTTTCCTGGAGCATATCCAAGAGAAATATCCCAAATGTGGCTGGGAACTCGCATTTACTTTCAACATGTTGGTTACTCATTACTATGTCAATTAATTCCATAATGATGTAAATTTTTGCTGATGGTATGATGGAGCTTTCAATTGACTGGGATAATACTCTGCTAGCTCTGTCTTCAGACCAGAGAGGGTATACCTAAGAAGACGTTGAACTTGACTGGACAATAAGATGCTGGACTCTATGTTTGGTGTATGCTTGCAATGGGGGAATCTCAACTGAACTTGAGCTGTGGTTATGCAACAAGGTGGAGGAATCCACCATGGTGGGAGGGTTTGGGGAGGGGTGGGAGAACCCAAGTATCTATGTAACTGTGTCACATAATACAATGTAATTAATGAAGTTAAATAATAAAAAAAAAATAAAATAAAAATAATTAAAAAAAAATGTAAAGTAGGGCCCGGTGTGATAGCGTAGCGGTTAAAGTCCTCACCTTGCACGCGCCAGGATCCCATATGGGCACCGGTTCTAATCCTGGCAGCCCTACTTCCCGTCCCACTCCCTGCTTGTGGCCTGTGAAAGCAGTCAAGGACAGCCCAAAGCCTTGGGACGCTACACCTGCGTGGGAGACCCGGAAGAGCTCCTGGCTCCTGGCTCCTGGCTCCTGGCTTTGGATTGGCTCAGCTCCAGCCATTGTGGCTGCTTGGGGAGTGAACCATCGGATGGAAGATTTTCCTTTCTGTCTCTCCTCCTGTCTGTGTATCTGACTTTCCAATAAAATAAATAAATCATAAATAAATAAGTAAAATGTAAAGTATTGTTGCTACTGAATGAGTAGTTCTTTCCTGATACGCTAACATTGAAACTTCTTAAAAGCAAGGTAGTTGAGGACCATCAATCTTAGGAAATGACTTTTATTTTGAATAGTTTAGAATCTGTCTCCATCAAATTAATCTGGATATTAGGAACAACTGTATGTAAATGTTCTCTATATCTTGTGTAGCAACTTTAATAGTATTCCAGTTATAAAGATGTCTTTATATCCCCACCTAATTTATGGAAATTTTTCAGTACCTATGACACGAGGACGATTCTATGTAAACACATGAGGTTTTGTGAATATCACAGATGATGTGACAAGGGAGCTGAGAAGACTCCTAGGGGTATTATATGTTCTGGACTGATTCCTGTCCCAATTTTCCAACCTATCCCCCTGTTCAAGCAAGAAGCTGAGGAAGGCCTTTTGATTAGTTCCCTCCCATGGTCCTCCACATACTACCAATTGCTAGTCCCAATGCCATTGTCTCAAGAGTATCCCTCAAATCGATGTACTGCCACCATAGCTTTGACCTGGAACACTGCCTTGGCCTTGAAGCTGCCCTGTCTCAACCCAGTACTTCTCCCGTTCACTGCCTACAGAGCAGCTAGTTTGAATGTCTTAATTAGGAAGAAAAATACTGACACTCAACTTCTTAGATGGACTCCTACTTTGCAGAAATGTTTATCTGTGCTCGAAACAAAAGGAAAACCCTTATTTACTAATGATCTGCTCGTGGGATCTATCATAAACTTTGTAAGGACAAGGGTCAGATCTGCCATTTCAAACCATGCTGAATAGCGTCTGGCTTGAAACTTAGAGGATGCTCACAAATAGTTGCTGAGTAAAGAGGAAAAAAAGATCATTTTCTCCTAGTTTGGCTGAAGAGTTTCTTCTTTTGGTCAGTGTTTTTAATTTGATTTAATTTAATTCAAAGCATTTAAGATATAGAGAGGCAGAGTGAGCTACCAGTTGCCTTATGGCTGTGACTGGAGTCAGGAGCTAGGAAGTCCTGACTGGTCTCCTCTACAAGTGGCTAGAACCCAATCATGGGAGCTATAACATCTCGATTAGAACCTGCAAAACAGAAAGAGTTAGGGACCAGAGCAAAGTACCAACTCCATAAACACAGTATGATATGCAGATATCAACTAACCAAGCTAAATGCCTGTCCTGGGTCACTATTTTAAATTAGATTGTTCAAAGATTTCTAGCATTGAGAAATGCTAACACAGTGATTGCGGTTACATTGGGCCCACCTTCAATATCCAGATTCTGACTTTTAATAATCATTGAGTATTCAGGAATATAGTTCTTACAGATTAAAGTAACTATTCGTTAAAGAGGAAGGAAACTAAAATTAAAATGTAGGATCCTTTGATGAAGATTATATTCAAATCATTAGAATTTCATATAGAAATAATTGCTCTCTCAAAAATGGATTAAATATACACAGCATTTTAAATGGCATTTTTACACTGTTAGAGCACAGTTGGTTATAAATTATGAGCATTTTAAACCAGACATGTTTCCTCTCTATCAATCAGCATTATCGTGGCCATCATTTTAATAAGAATGTTTGCTAATGCAAAACTGAAATGAGCGATGCCTTCAGCAGCATTAACACAGAGTGATCAAGTGACAGAAACACAAACCACTTGGTTCTCTTGCCAGGACAAAGTGTCTGGAGAAATTTGTCTTCCTTCATTCACATACTCCCTGATAGCTTCTGCCAATGGATGTGAGTACCTAGAAGCTCTAAGGTGTTAATCATTAGCATCTTCTAGAATAAAGTCTGGCATTTTCCCCACAAGCTGAAAAGTTGAGTTGCTGCAAGCTAGTTTGGATGCTGGATTTTGATATTTCTACTAAGTCAAATTAAGAACATAATAGATATACTAAAGTGACAAAGAAAATAAAGTCATTATGCTGTCAATGACATAATTTAGTTGATAGCTCAGCTGGAGGCATTAGCCTAAAGGGTCTAATGGGCTATTCACTTGCATAATTTTTTTTTTAATTTTTGAGAACCTAGGATGATGCATGATGAAAATCACCTACAGGGGAAAAAGATCAAAAACAACCAAAGAACACAAAAATATCTAAGTTCCAACTTATTTTTAATATCTGAAAAGGCACACACTTTGGAAGTGCTGAGAATCACGCTGGGAAATTATCAGCAATGGAAGACACTAACTCTGATCACAGGTATTGCTTCTGTCTGTTGTCATTGCAGGTATTTACTGTAAAAGAAGCACTACATGCAGAAGGGAGGATAGTAAGTTCGGAATGTGAAAACTCGTTCAGAACATGGGAAGGATCTTGGGATGGTAGCTCAGAAGGCAACAGCGTAGTCCAAGGAATAGACAGGAGAGAACCATTGAAAAGTGGGCTGTCCACCTTTCTCCAAAAGCCTCCATCATCTGCACTAAGCAAATCGAAACCTGTACCATCTGCTATCATATACTAAGCAGTAAAAAAAATAAATAAAATAAATTCCAACCGGTTTAGCTCAGCTGAGAAAGACTCAGACAACACAAAACCCACTCAGATATCATGACACCATCCCATCAACAAATCCAGCCATCTCATGACCCTGCCTCCTGTTTCTCTGACATCACTTCTCTTCCCATCCGATGTCTCTTTTCTGCCTCTTCTTGCTTAACTTAAGAAGATGCTTGTGATTCATTATCTTTAGGGTCTCTAAATGAAGCACAAAACTTCTATGCTGCCTGGCATCATTATGGGACCTGTGGATGAGGATGCAAGCCCTCTTTGGGAGCCCATTATTCTGCCTCTCACATCATATTACCAAAAGCCATATATTTTATTCCATCATACATGCCATGAGCCTGTGGGCAGCAGGCATTCTCAGCCATGCAAGCAGCTGGTAAAATCCGCACAGCCATGTGTGGATTAGAAAGAAGATGACCAATGCACTCCCAGGAAATTTCCCTGAGAGTTTCTCCAATACATGATAAAGATGATTATATACCAAGCATATTCACTCCACATTTTAGTAACATAAAGCGATTGAGTGTAAGTAAAGCACCAGTAAGAAAGCAGCTGCAGTTCACCGGAGTTGTGAGTATGCGCTAGCTCTTGAGGAATAGTGCTAGTCTTCCTGAACTGGGAAAGGGAGAAACGTCTGCAAAAGCAGGTCACGTTTCGTTGTTTATGAGAGGCACTTTTCAAAACTTTCTAAACATTTTCACATCCCTGAAATTAGGCTGTGTCTTTCAAATAATGGGCTGTCATGTTTTAAATGGCAGACATGTTTTCCTTTCATAGTGGCAAAATAATAATGGTGTGCCTTGTGGTCAGTGAGAACTTAAATTTGATGAAATACTATAATTAAGTAGAAAAAAAAAGTTGAGTTTAGTGTATGACCATATCATATGTGCAACAAAATAGTATGTGTAAATACACATATTTTCTCTCTTTATGAGGTCATTACTGTCGGCATTCAAACAAGCTTTTTATTTTTCCTATTAAAAATGAATCACTTCATCGTATTTCCCCCAGCAGTAATGGCCATTTTCTTGGCTTTCTTTTACAGAAAATCTCCTCCAAAGAGTTAATCTGCACTTACTTTCTCTTCTACTTCTTATCCTCCATCCATTCTAATTGGTTTTTGTACCATGAAAACCCTTCTCATCAATATTATCACTGACCTTGGTCCTGATGAATTGCTTATCAGTGTTCTATGCAGCTGCCATGCCTGCTGGAAGTGTTTTCCTTCCTTCGGAGGACACCTTACACAGATTCTCCTCTCTCTGCCTCAGTATCTCTACTGCTGCTTCCTTACTATCTGGTTGGCAGTTCCTGGGGCTCCTTCCTTCCTTCCTTCTTTCTTATCTACATTTGCTTGGAAACTGTGGTATGTTCTCCTCCAAAGTATCTGACCTTGACTCCCACATTTTAATCTCTTGCTCAGAACTGTTCCCTGATTTTCATCTGGATATCCATCTGCCTTCTGAGCATCTTCAGTTTCATCTCAAGTTTAGCATTCCTAATAAGAAACTTCTCCATATTCTATAAACCATTTGTATATCCTGTTTGAATTTCCATTTAATGTAATTACTCCTTTAGGCTTCTTGTTGCTGGGGCTAAAATAGTCACTTGTTACTCTCCATCTCCTGGTACTGCCTGTATCCCATGTGTAATCTGTTTCATTATCTGCCAAATCTGGCAGTTTCTCCCCACTTCTTGTTCCCCCAGTTGAAGCCACCAATCACCATCCTTTTTATAAAACTTACTCGGAGAAAATTGGAAGGAGAGAGAGAGAGAGAGAGAGAGAGAGAGAGATCCATCCAAGCAAAGGGGTTTGCATGCACTGCTTCATGTCCCAAATGCCCACTACGAGAGGCGATTGGCAGGACATTGATGAACTGAGCAATCACTGCTACCTTGTCGGAGGGCTGGAGTTCCATTTGTGTAACTCTGAAGTCAGTTTCTGGATATTCTTCGCTGAGAGCGACAGGATGCATTTACTCTCCAAGCTTGTTCAAATGTCCCTCTGTCTGTGACAATTTTTTTGATGATGCTTAAATTCTGACATATATTTCTACAATTTTCCAACACTTTTTATTCTAATGACCTACTTTGTTTTTCCCGTAAAAAACATACATCCAGTCTAATAGACTACAAAATTGATTAATTCATATTATTGAATTTCTGACTCTGCACACTAGGGTGTGCACCCGTTGAAGGCAGGAACCTTGGGACTTTTGTTCACAAATGTGACATGTTCAATTCTTCACAAGCATTGGAGGGCTCAAGAAATATGTGATTAAATAATTATCAGTTCCTTGTGTGCTCTGTACAGTTGTGGAAGGATACCCAAGAAATGACCATATAGGCCTCTATATGGAAGGCAGTTGGAGTTTTGGGGGACATATTGGGAAGAATAACATACTATTTATTGCAATTTTGATCTTTGAATTTTATGGTTGTGTTCTATATCTCCACCAACCAAATATTAGTGTTGCAAACAATCTTTGAATCTAGCTAACAAATTTCAGATGCACACTGCAATGGACTTAACCTTTGAACCAATTCAAAGCCTCCAATCTCCTTCTTTGTGTGGCTGTGTCTTCATCAGTCACAGGCTCACTAGTCACTAGTGCTTTTTGTCTCATTTTATTGTCCCACTGTTTAAGGGGATTTATGGAAAAGCAGTGTTCAGGAAAGTAGGCTTCCTGAGATCAAAGGCAAATTAGAGTTGAATCAAGGACGATGCAATTTGATCGTCTCCTCTAAGGATGAGAAGAAGGCAAGCCTAAGCCAAAAAACGGATAGCTGCTCACAAAATGTACCAACTCTGATTTTTTGGTGGCAGGACTGGGGCAGAATCAATACTTGATTAAACAAGTGCCAGATGCCAGCTAGCACGTAATTGTGGGAGGTTAGAAGCAGCAGTTATAATGTTGCTTAGCAAAGGCACTTGGTTAGTATTAAGCGATTTTCCCTCCAAATGGAATATAAATCCACAAGGGGAAACACTCTGATCTTTATATTGTAAAAGTAACTTGGTGTCTGGAAAACAATTCACTGCTATCAAAAATATGACTTTTTCTCAGAAGTCTGTACAGTTGGCTGTTCTTTGACATTATATGACATTATTAAAGTCCTGAAGCTCTCCTAATGTACATTCTATTTTTCTTGCCATTAAGCACAATTTTCACAATCCCAAAATTCTTTTGCTCCCTTATCTGGACTAATATCCCTTAAGAACCTCTCAGCCAGAGGTTATTTCAGAAAATCTTTAGGATCTTGGTACAACTTTACAGGCTTATATATATCTGATTAATATAAAGGTAACACACAAGCGTGATTATTGTTACTGTCGATTTTCATTCTGCACACCCTACCCTCAATGCTTTGTCATCCAGCACTAGCTTCTGTGTAGAATTCTAGAGTAATTACCTACCTCACTGTAGCACACGTAATGGAGCCACACTGTATGTAGAGTTGATAGGAGAGGCCACTATTACGGGATCATATTAATTTTTAATCTGAGAGAAGACTTCTTAACACCATGCTTGCCCTGCTGAACACAGCCCTGGGACTCTGACACTCACTGAGGTTTGAGAATCTCTGAGACAGTATATTGAGGACAAATAAAAATAAAACCTTTTTTCCTTTGAGATGTACAACCTAGTCAGTGAAGAATACTACCCGCTAACAAAACAATTTTATTTCTTAACAAGCAATATATTAGTTGTGTGAGAGTTACTCAACAGACATTTGACCGCTGAATATATCAGTGGGTGCACACATGTATGTTGGAGTGCATGCATGAACATTTTCATGGTTGGGTGGTGCATACATTCTTAAATGTCTAGATGGATGAATGGATGGATAATTATTCAGTATAAACTAAATATGAGAACATGCCGGTACTTCTTTCTTCTTTCTGCTCTGCCTTTTGTCTGAAGTTTTGTTTTCACAAGGTTAATGGAACATCCCATTTCTCCTCCTGGCAAGATTGGTCTTAGACAACTCTGAATTTATATCTGTATCCTATTGTGAGTGGGTATAGGGAGGTTGTATTTATCATGGTGGTTTTAAAATGTACCAAAACAGTTCTTGATTTTTCCTTTTCATTTCTTCAGCGACATATTACTCATTCAGTACCATGTTATTTAACTTCATGGTGTTGTTAATTTCCCTCTTTTTTTCTTCCTGTTGTTGATTATGTTTTGTGGCTTTTCATTTAAGGGAATGTATAGTAACGTTGTGATGGAGATTATCATATCCAGGTGTGAGGATACAATGCAGTATGCATCTCTACTTCCAGACAAAGATGTACTCCCAGTGAAATTGTTTACTCTATCTTGACAATAGGATGCTGGACTCTTTGCCATTGTCCATGCCCACAGTGACGGACATATGACTGTGTATAAAGAACTATATTATAGTAATTATATAGGGGAACTCAGTGAGGGGTGGAAATTTGGGGAGGGGAGAATGGAAATCCCATGATCTATGGAAGTGTATCATAAAATTATAATAATAAAAGAAGTAAAATTTAAAAAAAAATACCATGAACTTCATTTTCATTGCAGAAATCCTAGTTCATAAAAGTGGCTGCCGAAGACATCGAAGTATAGACAAAGAGTCTTACTTCCAAGCCTGTGGCAGGAGACTTGAGAGTGGATCTTAAAAAATTTGAATCTAAAATACAGAAGACAATAAGAAAAAATGATATAGGTAAAAACAAAACAAACTGGAACAATACAAAATCATAAGACATTAGATGATTATAAATGATCACAAACATACCAGGAGTCCCAAGATACTTAAGACAGCTAGACTCTCCACTGTGAGCCCAGAGGTGTTATGGATGAATGAAATAAAACCAAATTTGGCTTTTTTTCCATTTATAAGTAACGCATGTAGCAAGACACATCAGAAAAACAAGGACACTGAACAGATGAATAATAGATACACCAGGACATTGCTAACAATAAAGGTACTTGCATTTGAGAGCTCTGCAGCCTGCTTTTTCTGTTACCACTTGCTGTAAGAATTGCACTTTCTGCACATTCCAAAGGAACAGGAGTATATAATTAAATATCACCACTTCAGGTGCATGATAATGTCAGCTAGTTATCCAGGCTCGTTTTAACTTCTGAGGTCAACTTTTCCTTCAAAAGATGCCAATTACTGAGTGTGTGTGTGTGTGTGTGTGTGATTAGGTGTAGTATTTTTTTTCCTTCTTACAATACAATAGAAGGCAGCACATTTTCTAGGAAACGTTTTGGTACAGAAAATGCATCCTAAATGTTTTCACTACATCTCATGAACTCAACCATCATGAAGCTACATTCAAAGTACAGTAAAATATCAACTAAGGGGAGGTTCAGAACCAGCAGTTTCATTAAAAAGACCAAATTTAGGTCGCCAGTGTTCAGGTACAAAGAATCTTCAATTTGGTCTTCTACAAGATTTCTAGAGAAACATGGCTGATTTCTGGAAATGACAATACTTGTCCTAGAATCTCCCCCAGTGAGATCTCTGGCCCCTTCCATGTTTCATCCCCAACTCTGGATGGTCTGTTCCAATTTTACTAATACATGGGGGATATTGGATTCCCTTATGGTAAAACTCATGATTAATTTATCCTGTCTCAGCATATCATTGCGCTGAGTTATTCCTTATGAGTTTTTGAAAGGAAAGTCAGTTAATATGGGAAAAGGAATTGAAAATATTGGGAGGCTTAAATACCTTCTCTATCAATATGATGGCTGTTGAACCGTCAGTGACTTGCTCTGGCCTCATTGGTTATCCTTGGGTTGAGTACTTGTATCAGGTAGGAAAAATTTCTAAGATGACCCAGCTTTCCCTGGAAACCACGGTCATTAAGAGTCCTCTATTATTCTCCTGCTGGAGCGTTGCACGCTGTGAGTAAAATCCCATAATGATGGTGAAAATCCTGCTTGGTGAATAAACGATCTTTCTACTATTTTTTGAAGTAAGGAATGGCATGTTTCTTTATAGTTTTCTGGAACACTTAGTACTTATGCTATATGAAATAAAACCAAAACACAGCTTGTGGGCTTTTCTTTGTAAGTTTGACAAAGAGAGTTATGAATCAGGAGACTCCAAGACAGCTTTCTATTGTAATCTGCATTTGAGGTAGGGTCTAAATTCTGAAGATTTATCAATCTAGTGCCTGCTGAGGCATATCACAGGAAATGTTTCATACCTTACAACTCCTTTTTCCTGGCTATGATTTATTGGTGAATGGTACTACAAATCATGCTTTTTGATGCCCCCTTCTCTTTCTGAACTAAGTGACTCATTCTGTAAGGCCAAGTTTGTCTTTTTTCCTTTTTCTCCTTTTTAAAAATTTCGCTGAAAACCTTGCTTTTATCTGCTTCACCTCTGTACATGCCATTTTTCCCCTGGCAATTCTCATTGAAAGAATGTTTCTGTAAGTCCCACATCTAGTAAATGCAAGAAAGAATGCTTTTAAAACATTTTAATCCTTTATGAAATAGTTAGGCTTAAATAAAAGAATCACATCATTATTGCTTACAGACATGGTGCAAGTGAAATTTCTCGTCATTTTGATTTTTTCTTTTTATAAATATTGTAATTTTTACTGAATATGGCAAATATGAATTCAAATTATAAGTCAGGTAGTAGGCAATGTTTATTCTTAAGGTCAGATTTCTAGAAAATCATAAGGAAAGTAATCATATTTTTTTACAGCACCCCAGGTAAACAACAAGCATATTTAAAAAGTAGAAAAATTTAAAGCAAACAACAGAGCAAATCAATAACTCCCACATAGAGGGAAAAATGATTTTCTATTCAGGATATCAAACAAAACTGATGTGATATTAATGGCTGAATGAACAGGCTTCCCATTTGCACTTGCATGGGGGCGGGTTAAGAATTGGCAGTTGGCTCATGTAAATCAAGTCTGGTAAGAACTGTGTGAATAAAGGTTTGACATTTTCAGTTGGAAAGGAGCAGCTTGTCTTCAGTTCTAAGAAGCCTTCCTCTGTGACAATCTTCTTTTCTCTTCAGATGAACTGGTTTTTAATATCAACTTTGTATAAGCAAACACACTGGAGTCCAAAGGGCAGAACTTGTGCGGTGGTGCAGCGGCCAAGATGAACGGGAAAATGTGATCACCTTTGCCCATCAAAACCAGATCTGTCCCTTGTGTGTTTGCCAGCGCATTTTACATAAGCTCCTTCCACTGACTGCTGTTTCACATGCTCCAATACAAAGAACCTGGGCGAAGATGGCAACACAGAAATCAGACTGTTTCCTCTGCATGTCAGCCTCACAGAAGCACCTACTTTCTTACTGATCCTGTGTCTCACGTGATGATTCCTTGTTAGAAAATGACTCACCCCACAGTCTATTTTGAAGGCTTCCCAAGTGAGCAGAAATGGGTAGAATTCACAACTAGCAGAAGATATGCTGCTTCTGAATTAGAATAAATCACACAAGATATCTCTGTTCTAGTCCTGCCTCTGCCACCACTAATGGGATCACAGCAAGTCTCCTAGTCTCTGGGACATTTTGCATAAATAAGAAAGTTAAAAAATGAGTATTTTGAATTCACTTTCTATATGAAATATAATAGCTACAATCATCTAATCTATTCCCAAACTGAAGCAACTTTCCCACTCATAAAAAGGAAATAGGAGGAAGTCAAAATAAAAAAAAAAAAAAGAATTCACAAAACAATGGGAGTAACAAAACGTGCCCAGCCAAGTTGTTGTAACACTGATGAACTCTCATCTCCCGTAGATATCCATGACTCCATGGCCACGTCGGGGAGATTCATCAAGCCACCTCGCGCTGTGTGTTGGAGCATAACTTAGATCTCTCCATGAGAGACCCGTGGTACTCAGTGTAACTGGCTTGGACATGAACCTCTAAGAGGAGGGTAAAGAGTTAATTATAGTCAATTCATATTCAGTACCTTGGAAGTAATTTTGGTGCATTAAATAGTGAGACCTCCAACTTGACTCAGACCTGAGGTGGTTTGACATATATCCCTAGAGCATTTCTGCTGCGACAGAGATAAACACTTGATGTTGAATGCATAGCTGCTTCTCGATCATGTCGCTTCATCTTCAGGCTCTTCCAGAGCTGCAGAAGATCAGCGACCTGACAGCTGCTGCATGGTGCCGTTGCTGACATTTTGTTAGGATTGCTCTTCCTTAAAGGCATGAATTACACAGCTTTTATTTTTCAAGACTAGAATTAAGGGATTCACTAGACTCAGGAAGGTGCAAACACTTCCACTTGGAAGTTGTCCAGCCTCAGTTCTGCTTAAGAGCATGTTTACGTGTGAAGGTCATGGTCAAGGAAGGAGACTAATCTAGGTGCTTTCCTATAATGAAGCACATTGCATCTTTAGCATCTTTAGGGGTTGCTTCCTGGACACCCATGCTATAGACCTGAAGATCCAAACACACTCAAGCCTTTACATGAAATGGTATACTGTTTCCATATAACCTATCCATATCATTTTGTGTATTTTCTCTCTAATTGCTGCAATAGTTAATACAATGCAAATACTATGTATGTAGATGTTATAAAATATTGTTTAAGCATGTTGGTAGAGAAATGTGTCTCCAAATCTCCGATTTTAACCAACTGTAGATATGGAAATTCAGTTTTAGTAATTTATTTAAATTTAAATAGCTTTCTCTGACTTGTAATAAATCTGAATACCTTTATACGATTCCAATTGTGCATAGAGAAAGTGAAGGCTTAAATGTTGAGTAACTTTCTGTAAGTCATAGAATGTGTGGTAATTTTGACTTAGACCTCCTTTTTACCCCAAAATTTAATTTATTTTTCATCACACTATCTGTGTTTAACTGTTGCATAAAATAGCAATTATTCTTTCCCCAAATTCTAAAAACATAAGAATCATAAAAACAGTTACTGAGACATACATGAATGAAAGCTGTATGGAGTGTGGTAACTACTACATTAGCTGCTTCCGGTGCTTTTGGTACAATACTGAAACCTTAGGTAAATCTCAAGAATAACATCATTTTGAATTTCGTAAATTGATCGCTTACAGAACTCACAAACCATCATTATAGATGTCTGATACATGAGTGGGAATAATCACTTTAAATTAAAGATAAAACATCTACATTTTTACCCTGTAATAACTGTCTATTTTGGAATTTCAGTTTTAGGTCAAGATATTCTCTGAAATTCTAGCCTAATTAATGATATTATATAATTTGATTTATAGGTGATTTTAGCAATATACCTTAATGGGAGTCATAGCAACAGTCCTTTAACACTTCACCTCATTGCTAATGAGAGAACAGCTAGGGAATATCAATGAAGCCTAGATTCTTATGCCATTGATCCTTGACATGATACTATTAGATGTTTTTGGTTTGATGTCAATTGTTTGTCAAGGAATTATAATAATATTTTCGTGAAAGCTTTGCCTTGACGTCCATTATAATGTGAGACTATTTTCCCAAACTCCCTGCCATCTGTCCTGATTCTGCATTAGAGTATCTCCCTGAAATTCCACCCAGAAGGGCTCAGTGAAATCAATATGGCGACAGCAGATTGCTGATGTATTCCAGCTTTTCAGTGGGATGTTTTTATGGCTAATAGTGCCCCAGCTCTTTGCCTCTCTATTACCCAGTGTAATTTCTGAACATTTTAGGAAATCATCACATTCAATTAATACTATATTCTTCCTGTAAATGTAGCATCAGAGAATATGATGAGAAAGGTGAATTATGTTTCACTTTGGGCTGTGTTGGACTGGTTAACAGTTTGCTTAGAGACTGATCAGTATATACCAATATTATGTTTATTAATAGAAGTGTGATGAAAGTTGTTAAAAAATATATTCTTATTGGACATATGCTTAACTAATCTTTAGGCTGAAGCCTTGAGCTTTTTGCAATACCTTTGCCCTACATAAGAATCTTTTTTTTAAAAATTTTGAACTAATTTTTATAATTTATATGATCTTCTTTATAAGTTTTATAACTAAAAATATATGGAGTGTGCTACAGGCTTCACTTGAGAATTTTCATAATCCAGCTGTGAATACATATGTAATTAACAGAAACTGGGATATTCGGTGGTAGAACTGAATAGTGAGAGGAGTGTGCCTGTGGGCATGGACTGTTGAGGGGAGTTAGAGACAGTATCATGGGAAATGGTGATGCTGGTTTGGCAGCAATCATTCCTAGACAGGGTGTATGTAAGCATATGAGTTAGAAAGATACTTTTTTGCTTTCCTGTGTTCTAGGAAGGTCTATCATCTATCTAGATATGCTTTTTGAAATGGAAAAAAATGGATTAACTCACAGGAATGAGAAACTGGCAGGAAATCGCACCCCACACATGATGCAAGATGATTGTCTTGATGAATCTCCCATGTTGATGTATCTCTTTCACTCTTGGGTTTACTTCATACTCTGCTCTTGGAAACCAGTGTTCTCTGTATGATGGGAAAGATGAGGTCTTTAACATTCCCAGATTTCTATCTTTACAGTTTAGCAAGATAGAAAGAAAACTTGTGTCTCATACGGTCTCAATCACCCCACCGTACCCCACCAACACACAACGCCCAGCAGAAGACTCTGCAGTTCTGCGTGAATCCTGTATCCTCCTGTGGATCTCTCTCTTCCCTTCAGCTCTGTTTCACTGCATTTCATCTATCATTTAATTAACGATATCCCTAGATGGCTTTACCTAGAATTAGTAAGTAGATTGATTGATCAGTTACCCTTGTTCATGGGCATGAAAATCAATCACATCTGAAATTCATTACACTATTTTAAAATTAAATTGAAGAAACTATATTTGTTTAAAGAGTTTAGTAACTGCAAAGATTTCTCACACATAAATCCCATCAGTTTAACAGAAAGACAGGTAACAAAATCCAAATCCCTGATTACCCTGATATCCTTAATGGGACCTGGAGCAGTTGTTACTTATTGCAAGGCTGGCAATTTCTGAAAAGGCCTATAGTGTTGTTACATGGCCCAAGAAAAATTGCCATGTGTTGCATATACTGCCAAAGTTTTCTCGAGGCCCAAATGAAACTAGAAATTACAAGAAATGCAATATTCCACTGCCACAGCCTTCAGTGATACAAGGCTGTGGCCGGGAACTCGGATCGTTCCCACATCTCCCATTTCTCACTGAGCAGACTTGACAAGCCAAGCCACATCCCATCTTCAACATGCCTGTGTTTGTCAGGGAAGTAAGAGACAGATGCTGCCACCCAGCAGTTGTTTTATTAACCAAATATAGCCATTTTCATTAATGAGACAATTGGTTTAAAATGCCCTTTTATAAACTTGATAATTCTAAAAGATTATTTGAAAGAAGGATTGTCCTATTGTCTTTAGTCTCAGATATAAATCTGACCCCTACGCTCTCTGTTTGGAGGAAGTGATTAAGCATGTAGCCATTCCAGAAAGACTGGGAATACCCAACAGGCAGGAGACCAACCGTAGCATATCAAACTGTGAAATATCATTAGCCTCCCTTTAAAATTCTGTCAGAATAAGTTGAAATGTAACTGAAGATTTGAAAATATAAAAAGAATCATGGCAACAGCCTTTTAATTTCAAAACTAAAAGAGCTTAATTTTTTCTGCCTATAAAATTATAGGCTCATCAAAAGACTTTCCAATTACATATAAAATGTAAGGTTAAAATAGCTTAATTTTCAACACAGAAAGCACCATAACCTCGCCAATACCATTTTTAATGTATAATGTATTGATCTATGTTTATTTTATCATTGCATTTGCATTGAGGAAACTACATGGAATATTTTTTTCAGGTTTCAAAATCATATGTAAAATGTGTGTGACTATGATGACTCTTACGGGTTGAAATGAACCTCATGACCAAATCCACTTAAGCTGTGACTGCAGGATAATCTTACCAGAAAATAGAATCTTTGCAGGTGTAACTAATTTCAGAACATTTAGATGAAATTCCCTCTCACTGAGTGGCATTCTGTAAGAAAGCCCCAAGGAAATGAAAGTGATGGAGAGGTACTGGTACATCCCTCCCATCTGCCTGCAGCATCATCCCACCAGTGCCGGGAAGAGAGGGTCAGACTCTGCACAGAGCCTTTGCAGCACACAGACCCAAATCCACCTCCAGTCAAACCCTCAGGCCTCAGAGCTCCAATAACTTCCGTTGTTACTAACCACCTAGTTTATGGTGATTTGTTGGGACAACCCTTAGAAACTGTGTGCACGCAGAATTCACATCAGTGGATACGTTTTTGTGCATGGTATGGACTTCTGAAAAGACATTAATATGTGACTATAGCTATTGTAACCTTTTTTATTTATTGTAACTAAGAAAACAGCCGTGTATGAAGAACTATATTATTGTAATTATATAGGGGAACTCAGTGAGTGGAAAGGGAACTGGGGAGAGGACAAGGGAGATCCCAGGGCCTATGGAACTGCATCATAAAATGATAATCATAAAAGGAAGTAAAAAAAAAGGAGGGAGGGGGGAGGAGCTCTCCCTGAGAAAAGCAGTTCACACACCTGAGATCACGTGATGCAGTGGTGTTGCCTGTTTACATTCCAAGGAGATGGGAACTGAGTAGGAAAAAAGGTGTGGGGAAGAAGCTCTATGGGAAGACACTGGCCTGCTAGAACATTTTCTAGACATTTTACAAAGATGATTTTAAAAATTGAATGCAAGTGTTTGTGTATATGCCACAAGGAACTTTCTAAAGGTCTATAAAAATGGAATTTCTTCAGTTAATATCTGTAACATGTTTAGAATGGGGCTATATATGTAGAAAGCACGGGGAAAGTTAGCCAATTTTTCTAACTTTTTGTGAGAAATACATTTGAACAAAAAAATAAGGTGTAAATTACATTGGAATACTATGCTTTTTATAATATGGCCATTCTAACCTTGTAGTTAGAAAAATGTAGATATTTTAAAGGAAAATTAGGTGTGCATAAAAATAGTAGAAATGCAAAAATACAAATCAGTTGATATTATATTAGTGAAATTACGGTCATTTGCAGTGTAATTAAGAGCAGTCCATCCTGTTCCTGATTCAATATTTACTCATGTTCATTTCTTTAGGTTCTAGGGATTTTCTCACAGCCTTGGGGCTCCTCCTTTCAATATCTTAGAGCCTTCTCTACTGAGTGTATGAACCTCATTAATTCTAGCTCCAATGGCTACATTTCTAAAGGGGAAAGAAAACATTACGTTGGACTGTTTTCAAGGGACAATCCTATCACAAGAAACGAGACGGTGGTTTGAGAGAAACTGATTTTGTTAGCTGCAGAGAGAAGCGTGGCTTGATGGGAAAAAGAAGTGATGATTCTTTCTTAACTTTCATCTCGGCATTCCAGTACACAGGAAACCAAGTCTCATTGGCATTTCCTTAATAGATGATACAGCCGAGTTGGTGAGGGAAGTGTGCTTCCCAGGGTTGCATTCAGACTTCCTAGGGATGCAAATCCGATACACTTGATCAACAAAGGGTCCCACTTATCCTCTCTGCTTCCATTCACTGCAGGCTGAAAAGAGCAGAGGGGCAGGACGATGTCCCAATCCTTTGAACACTTTACTCAGTGACCCTTGTTATTCAGAGCTGGTGACAGCCAGGCAAGTTCTTCACCTTTCTGCCCAGTGCCACCTGAGAGGTCAAAATGATAGCTCTGTTTTCTGGCTATTCTTTCGGGCCACTTTGTTGTTGCTTTGTTTGTTTGTTTCTCTCTGGAAATTTCTTTAAATCTCTGTGGGAGAATTTACATCCCTCAAGTGTCATTTCTGTGTGGGGTATTTGTTTTATTGACCACTTTCCTTGGAATGTTCATCATGTTCGTGGTTGGGTTCAGAAGGCTTTAGAGACTTGCATAATTGCAAATGACTTTGGTGTTCATGATTCTCTTCAACTTAGCTCATTGACCATGATGTTTAGTCTATTTAAGAGAAAAGTATAGGAAAGGACTGCACTGCCCACCAAAGCAGCCAGTTGTTGTTGCAGATCATTGAAAGTCAATAGTAACCAAAATTTTAAATTTAGTCCATTTAGTCCACTGGTCATATTTTAAGATCTCGAAAGCCCTTTCAGTCTTAGTCACATTGTCTTTAGAGCAAGAAAATTAGATTAGATGAATATAGGTTCCCTGCAATTTTTTTTTTATTTTTCAAAATATTTTTCATGGATTTGGACTACCGCTTTAGCTTCAGTCCTTGAGGACTGTCTGAGAGCAGATGCTGTTTCTCTCTCTCTCTCTCTCTCTCTCTCAATCTCTCTCTCCATTTGGTACAGTGTACCTACCTCTCTTATATTCACCTTGTCTGTTGGTACCAAGTGCTTGACAGAGAATATGGTAATGCATTCAACAAAAGCTTTGAATACTAAATATAGACTCCAAGTTCTAAAGAGCATCTTTTACCTTTATGAGTGTTGGCAGGTGTTTACTATGAAACAGGTCTCAAATAGACCAGAGGACACATCCTATTTTGAAATTAAAGCTTCATCTGAGATGCAGAAATGAAAGTGTATTAAGTGCTACCACAATTGATGAAATCAGATAGCAGTTGAGTTTTTATTTTATTGTGTGAGGCAAATTTTCCCCCAAATTTTCTTCTACCAATCTTGAACATATCTGAGCCTGTTGTCAGTTAGCCAGAACTACTGATTGCTGTCTGCTCTATGCTTTTTTGTGGCCTTGAGGTTGTAAAGAAAAGTGAGCAAGAGAAATAAAAAGCAAAATTTAGAGACTAGAATTTCCCTTTTCCACTACCCACATGAAAGGGCAGCAATTAATCATCCAGTGAGGAACATTTATAAACCTGGGTTTGCACACTAAAACAAATGATTGCATAAAAACCGCAGAATGCAGTATTTCTGTTTATACTGCTTGAAAAATAAAGTGACAGTATGGTGTTAATCATTTTAAAAGGGGACATTTTAAAACTCTGAATGCGACACATCTCTAAAGCACTGATTAGATGTGCTAATTGTGTTCTGCTTGGGACTTCAAACCTTTAACCAGAAGAGCCTAAGCATATGTCTGTTTCCCCTACTTTCTTCAGGCAAAAATTCCCATAGGGAGAGTTGCCTGACAAAATCATTAAATAGAAGTTGTACGAGTCTAGGTGGGATAGCATTTGGAGATGACTGATTGCATGATTGCCGCTAATTGTTTGTGGGACTTGTAGAGCCTCTAACATCTTTAAGGGGAGCCCTTCCATGTGTGATCCATCAAAAGAATTACAGTTTCCTCTAAGGATAAGCTGCTTCGGGGGCGTCACGGAGAAATATTTCTGCGACAACCTTGTGCTAGCTTTGGTCTTCTCATTTTCTGATGAAAATCATCTCCTCTTTGTCACCAAAATACAATTTATAGCTGGCAGACCATCCTAGCTAGGATGTTTGCCCTTCAACAAGATTATTTCAGACCTTTTTGGCTTGCATACAAGAAATTATATATTAACCATGTCTCTTTAGAACCCTGCTGATCCAAAAGAATTGATAGACTTAAGAAACAGGCGTAACTCACTCCAAGGTAGCTTGCTTTTGAATGCAGCTTATCTGTGAGAAAATTGCCTTAAGCATATTCAAGTTTAGTGTATTTTTAAGCACAGTATAATTATTATTCTGGATGTTTTTGGCACATATTCATCAAAGCTTTGAGATACTTGAGATACTTTGTTAAGTTATAGTTAACAAATAACCATTAACCATGAGACTCCAGTAACTCCATCTGGCCTGGAGTCCTCAGCCCCACACGAATTCTTAAGACAGCCTCTTGTTTCAGATCTACAGTAGGGTAATGCTAGTTACATACCAAATAGTAACTGCTTTTTTTAATTTTAAGATTTACCTTCTGTTGAGAGTGAGGATGAGAGTTGCACATGGAGGCAGAGAAGTAGAGACGATGGGGGAGAGACAGACAAGAAGAGAGACAGAGACCGAGAGAGTAGCGCACAGAGATAGAGAGAGAGGCAGAGGTGTCTATGAAAACAGAAACAAAGAGTACTCCTGTCTTCTGGCTCAATTCACAAAGGCTTGGAGTGGCGCTAAGCACGAGTGAAAGCCAAGAGTTAGGGATTCAGTCCATGTGTCCCTTGAGGGTGGCAGGAACCCAGTCACTTGAGCCAACATCATTGCTCCTGAAATGTCTGTGTTAACAGCAAGTTGGAGTGAGGAGCAGTACTTGCCTCAGAAGCTGGGCACTTCAGTATGGGGTATGGATATCTTAGCCAGCATCTTACCTGCTAGGCCAAGTACCCTCATCAATAGCTGTTTTCAATAATTCCTTAAATAGATATTTACCAAGTGTCTCCTATGCATGACCCCATGTGAGGTGCTCAGTCACTCAGAGCTGTGCACTCATACATATGCACACACATGCAGACACACATGCACTCCACCCTTTAGGCTTAAGAAAGTGGAGGTCGTATGTGTCAATCAACCATTAGAGATTTATGCATTATTTGGTGGAAATGGTGCCTGAAGCAATGTGGGTTGAATTGGGAAGAAGAAATGCAGGGAGTAGCATTAAGAGGGCAAGGTTCCTATGTGGAAAACATCTGTCTGCCCAGAAATAGATGATTAAGTAGACAGGAAAAGGCACTTTGAGCTAACATGGTGGAAAAGATGTTAAGATGGAGGCGATGCCAATTAAGAAGGCCTACCTTACAACCAGGAACATCCTGTGTCCTTGAAAAGGAGGGATATTCAAAGCCAATGACTTCTTTTTTATCTTTCACAAGCCACAGTCACTTGTGCTCAGCCTTTTTGGCCGAGAAGAATGGGGCCATGAACTGGAAAGGAAACATCACAGAGGTCATAACCACCTTGTTTCCTCTCCTGTCATCTCGTTCAGGCAGACACAACAGAGTCTTAGTGGCTCACCGGCTTTTCCAAGTACCTGAAAAAGAAGAATGCTCTCATTATTTTTCCAATCACTAGCTCCAAGCTCATCCTCTCTTTGTTTACTTTGGTGATGCTTGGAAGGTAGGTCACACTTGCTTAGCATGCAGACACTGCTCTTAACTGCCTTTGAAGCACAGATTAAGGGAAAAGGAAATGAATACTGTATATGCGAAAAGGAGCATGCTTCGCGTCACTCCCTCGGCTAGTTGACCGTGCAGAAAAGTAATTGCCAACAGTGATTTGGAGCCTGCATTTTGCAGGCAGTGCAGTTAAGTGCATACACAAGCCTTTCTTAGCAAATGATCACAAACTCTGACTATGTCACTTTTGTATTCTTATCTAGCTTTTTCTTCACTTCTCCTCAGACCCAGTTGTTAGGGTATAGAATTTTAACATGAATAATCAAACTCCATTTCTTGTATTCTCACTGAAGTGTGATTAAAGTTAGAATAGTGCAAGTTCTTCCCTGCCCTGGAAGCCACAGTGCAGAAGAGTCTTCACACCACTTGAGTTTCCAGATCTTATGAGCATGCCCTTTATAAGAAGCAATGCACAGATTCTTTCTGTTAGTATGCAAGCAGTGCCACGCATCCCATGTGCTGGAACCCAGGACGTAGATGCCAGCAGTGGTGCAGCTCAGTGTCGGATGTTTGCACGCTTACACCTGCTTTACTGCCAGTGTAATACAGGACTGACCCCTGCAGTCAAGGAAAGCTCCAGACCCACACTTCTGAGAAACCGTCAAGAGCAAGATGTGTCACCTACACAGCTCATAAACACACATTCCTAGAATTTTGTGGGTTGGGTGTGGAAGGGACATTTCATTTATTCATCTCCCCAAGCTCCAAGGTGAGCTCATGCTGCTGGTCTGGGAATCATTTTGAGGAACACAGCAACTGGCTGAAGGGTCCATATTGAGAACCCCCACTGATAGGCACTGTATGGCACTAAAACAATTCTCTCTTTCTTTCTCCGTTCTCCAATCCCTGCCTTTATTTAGGACAGAAGATTTGCTGGCAGAGGGTAGTAACACTCATCTTCTTTACTTGGCATCTCAGCTGCCTGGAAGGAAATAGTAGGGAGTTAAAGGGCCATTCGGACAGACTGTTGAGAGCATCTCTGACCCTAAAATGCCAAACTAAGGAGAAGCTATTAATATGAACATTCATTCTGTGCTTCTTAGGAACATAGCAGTTGCTGACACCTTGTTTTAGGACCATTTAAAGCCTCTAATCAATGGTCAATTATTAATATTTATTACTACTCTGATGAAACCCTCAACATTTATTTACTTTCCAAAGGTTGGTAGTAAAAGCAGATAAACTGATGAACAATTAGTCCTTGGGGGAAACTTTGCTTCTGCTTAATTGTTTCTCAGTCCTGACCGTTGTGTGTGTGTGTGCCTGGTGTGTCTCTAGTTTGTTATGAGGAACAAATAAATTACTCTCGCTATTCTACCCCTTTCTTACTTGGAGCAGCATGATTACATCATTAAGTTAATTATCCCAGCAATTAAAAAGGATCCAGTTATTTGGGAACAGTTATTCAGAATCAATTGCCTCTCTACGTGGGTTGATTTGATGGGAGAAGCAGACGCCTGCAGGTCACTGCCGTATTTCTTGTTGCATTTTGTTGTCAGTGGCTCTCACTCCTACCCTTGCAAGGCTCAGAGGACCTGGATAAGCCACATTATCCCAGTCCTTATCTTCCTTATGGGTATTAGGGACAGATACTCTCATTAACTTTCAGTTTGTGAATTACGGGCCAGCCATTTACTGTACCAAATAATAAATTGTCCACAACTCTGTGTGTGCGTAGTACCTGGCTCCAAATGTACAGTTTCCTGCCCAATTGTTTATATTAGCCGATATGGAGCTTCTACAGATGAACTTATTAATTACAAATGGGCTTGGTCATGATTTCTACCATTTCGTAATGCTCAAGTGATTTTTCTTGTGTGTAATTTTAATGCTGGTGTATTCTCATTTTTTAAGTAACCAGAAACTTAGACCAATATAAATCAAACATTTCCATGTTTTATTTACATACTTGTATTTCGGAAAAAAGTGATTTTTACTTGGACTTTAGATTTGCTTGACATCAACAGTGATTTTGTAAGGCCAAATTTTCCTTATGCCAACAGATAGAAAATTACAACGCAGAAGAACACAAGCAAAGGAGGCCATCTCCCTTCTATTAGCTTCTCAATTTCCCATTCTAGCCAGGATGAGCTGGGACTAAATATGAAATATGACTAACTATGTCATATACTAACTATGAAATATGATATATCTATGTGGTGTAATCCTGAATGAGTTTATCTTTTATGTACAATTTGTTCTTTTCTATTTGATGAAGTTATTTTTTGGTAATTTTCCATGGAAGTGAAACAGGGAATCCTGAATAGAAGTTGGAAGGTTCTGTGGTACAGTAAGCAGCCAATAAATATTGAATTACAGAGTGGTTGAATTTGGGGCAATATTGCAGAATTCTATGAAAGAGTTCAAATTGTGCTGTCTGCCACCCCTTGCTGCCCTGTTCTGCCTTGGAATCGCAGCTCTGTGGTAAGGTGGTCTTTTTGAGGTTGCTCAGGATTGACCTGCAGGAGGAGTAGATCCCTATAGTGGGTGATTAATCATTTGATTCAATGGCTCCCGCTGGATTCACAGATATATAGAAATTACATTGTGTTTTCTGAGAGAATTCAGAAGACCTAGATGATCATTCTCACAATGTAACTGCTTTGCTGTTCATAGAAGTACAAAATGAGCAGATCAACATTGGCGGAGGGGATAGAGGAGGCAAAACCTAATGATCCCAGTCCTGAATTGAGAGAACATATGTACATTTCAGGAATGTTGTCGTAAACAAATGTGCATTGGTGCCTCTCTGATAGTGCCAAGCCTTCCAGATTTTGGCAGCTTTGTCCTGTCACACAGCAGGCATTTTGTTCTCACCAAAGCAGTCGGAGAAGATCCCAACATGGCTGCTTTTGATAGTGATAGTCACACCCTGACTAGAAAAAATCTGGAATAGATTAGACACCAACCTGAAGCAAGGAAATACACACACAGAGAAAAGTTGTTTTTAAGATGAGGCTATCTTTCTTCAATTAGCTTCTCAGTTTTCTATTTTAAGAATAATGAACTGGCATTAATAAATATGAACTATGAAATATCATAGTTCTCTATGGTATAATCATACCTGGGTTTATTTTTCATATATCTTTTGCTCTTTCATATTTGGTAGCTTTTTTTTAAAATTGCATGCTATTTCATTGAATTTTGCTAAGAGATGGAAGATAAGGTATTTGGATTCCTGTGTTGTCCAGAAATTTGTATATGTAATAGGATGCATCTGACAGGATGCTAGCACAGGCCCTAGAGGTCAAAATGAGAGACAACCAAATGAAGAGCAAAACTCAGCCAGGGCTCATGGAATTGGGCCTCTGATCCCCAGCCCATCCCCCATGTGGAGACTCACCTGCCAGTTTGATTTTA
Organism: Ochotona princeps; assembly: GCF_030435755.1. Lineage (NCBI taxonomy): Eukaryota > Metazoa > Chordata > Mammalia > Lagomorpha > Ochotonidae > Ochotona > Ochotona princeps. Next base: position 11,570,887 of record NC_080843.1, on the reverse strand, counting down.
GTAGGATTTTGATGGGCCTCGTTCCAGCAAACACCAAGAATATGGATTATGGATAGCAGATTCCAGTGTTATTTTGCATGTTAAAAAAAAACCAATGATAAGAGAACAAAAAGAGTGATGTTTTATTTGACAGAAGTAGAAGATGAGTCCTGGAATAACAAAAAAGATATAATCATCAATGTACTGTTGCAATGTAAATAGCTATAACAAATGTAAATAGAAATCGGATCACGTTGTAGTTATGTATTAAAATTCATCCTAAGGATGAAAGCAGGTATGGGGAAGTCATCATATTTATTTACTGAGCCCAGATAAAAGCTAGAAACATTGTGTTTGAAATAGCTAAGAGATGTTAATAAGTTAACCCAACTGATACACCTGTATATCTGGTGTATCGGTGTCAATGCACACGCTTTAAGAACATTCCTGGGCCCAGTGCATATTGGCTGAAGTCCTCACTTTGCAAATGCCAGGATCCCATATAGATGCCAGTTCGTGTCCCAGTGGCCACACTTCCCATCCAGCTCCCTGCTTGTGGCCTGGGAAAGCAGTTGAAAATGGCTCAAAGCCTTGGGACGATGCACACATGTGAGAGACCCAGAGGAAGAAGCTCCTGGCTCCTGGCTGCTGGCCGTTGGGGCCACTTGGGGAGTGAATCAGCGGACGAGTTCCTCTCTGTCTCTCCTCTCTGTAAATCTGACTTTCCTATTAAAAAAATAAATCAAATATTTTAAATAAAAAAGAGCATTTTTGTAAGTTATTATAATGCTGGTTGAACTTCTCTCCACTCACAGTGAGTACAGTGTTGAATGCTGTCTTCAGAAGTTAAGGATTTTCATATGCCAATAGAAGGAGTGTGAAATTTATTCTGTGACAATGTTTCCTACGGGAATGAAAAAAAAATCACCCTTTGGGAATTTGCTCTATGAGGATATAGTAACCTTGAAGCTTTTTGAAATAGTCGAAATCTATAACAGATCAACACATTAGGAATATCCTTCTGATTACATTATGAGAAACACATTTGAATTTGGAATTCATTGGGTTAGAAGACAGTGAGTGAAGTGAGTGGACATTCGCAGTATGAGGAGCTATCAGAATATCAGTGTCCTGATGACTGTGGTTGTTGTTGGAAATTCAGTATGTAAAAAGAGATTCGAGATAACAGTGTAGACTTGTGGCTTGCTCCATGTCCTCTGCAAGAGTGAACATGTGGTTCCATTCATGGACACAGTTGAAACAGTTAATGGCTTTTTTACTTTGGGGTTCCGCTAAGATTAAGCTGATGCATTTGCTTTTTTCAAAACTGCTGTGTTTAATATAAAGATTTTCCTTATGCACTTGGATTACTTGTTATCTAGCTCACCAGAATCATGTTTCAAGTTGAAGTTTTTTGGGGGAAAAAAGTAAGATGGGCTATAAACTCTGTGAAGTAACAGCCTATCCCAGCCTGGAATGACTGTTAACTGCAGTGGGTTGTTAATTTATATGAATGCTTGATCTGCTTTATATAAATTATATGAACTCTTTTTGATCCAACCAGGATGTCTTGTAAGTAGGGTGAGAAGAACTGTAATCTGAAGATCAGAGTGACAGAGGGCAGAGTGACAGAGGGCAAGCTTGGGGAAATTGATCTCAGTGGCAGGTGTGGAATACCATGGCTGAGTCTTGGAACTGGACATGTCAGATTTAGGGAAGAATGAACATATAAAAAAGAAAGGATAAGCAAATGTTAGGGACAGAGAAACGGAAGAGAAGATGGATGGTGTGAATCAAGGCTCCATGGAGAGAGCTGCAGAAAATGCTGAGGGCTTTATGGCAATTTGTTTTTCTGTCAATTGCTTTTGTATCATTTTTTGCATTAATGAGAATCAGTAGCTTTAGTTAGGTAGGCCTAGTCTTGTAAAAAGAGAAAAAGAGGTGGCAGAGAGCTGGACAAAGCAGTTTTTGTCACATTTGTTTCACATAGGAATTACATTTTTTGAGGGAAAGGAGAGATAGTCTCTTCTAATTCTTTCTCTTTTCTTAGTCCAGAGCTGTCATTCTTTTTTTAATGACTTATAACTTGTTTCTTGTTGTCTTTCTTTTTTCATTTATTTATGGCACAGTTCCATAGGCGATAGGATTTCCCCTCTTCCTCCCCACACCCTTTTCCACGTTGATTTCCTCTATGTTATTACAATTGTATAGTTCTTCAAAAACAGCCGTAAGTCCATTATTCTGTTGTTTTAGTTTTGATAATGCAATGAACACATAACTCTAAGGAGTCAATAATTATAACACATCCTGATCACATTTGGACACATCATGATAAAATCACAGAAGTTTACATATTTTTTATGTTTCAAATTTTTATTTGCATAAAAAGAACAAATTTTGTGTATTTCAGAATACAGATTTATTCTCAACCTCTCCATTTCTTTCCTGTTTCCCACCTGCTCTCATTTGCTTTTTTTTTTAAGTTTTTAAAATGGAATGGTTTTTTTTAAGATTTGTTTGTATTTGAGAAGTGGAGTTATGGGGGAGGAAAGAGGAGAAAGAGAAAGAGAGAGAGAGAGAGAGAAAGAGAGAGAGAGAGAGAGAGAGAGATTTTTCTATCTCTTGGATCACTTGAAAAATGACTGCAATGGCTGCCACTGAGCTAATCAGGTGCCAGGAGCCAGGAGTCTGCTCTGGGACTCCGTCTGTGTGCAGGGCCCAGCACTTGGACCATCCTCTGCTGCTTTTCCAGGTCATAAGCAGAGAGTTAGATGGGGAATGGAGCAGCCAGAACTGGAACCAGCGTACATATGGGATGTCAGAGTTGCAGATGAAATCTTAGCCTATAAGGCTTCAGCACTGGCCCCACAGCAAGATACTTTCAATTCACTTCATAATCAAAGGCTTAGCATACCATTAGGTAAAGAACTAAGCAAATAGGGTCTGGCACCGTAGCATAGTGGTTAAAGTCCTCACCTTGCATGTGCCAGGATCCCCTATGGATGCCAGTTCTAATCCCGGCAGCTCCACCTCCCATCCAGCTCCCTGTCTGAGCCTGGGAAAGCAGTCTAGGACGGTCCAAAGCCTTTGGATCCTGCACCCGCGTGGGAGACCCGGAAGAGCTCCTGGCTCCCGGCTTTGGGTTGATTCAGCTCTGGCAGTTGTGGCTGCTTGGGGAGTGATCCATTGGATGGAAGATCTTCCTCCCTGTCTCTCTTCCTCTCTGTGTATCTGCCTTTCCAAAAAAAATAAATAAATCTTTTTAAAAAAGAATGAAGCAAATAGCAAATAGAACGACAAAAACAAAATGCTATTCCTCAAGATTATAGACACAAAGTCTATAAGCAATAATCAGCTCTCAGAATGTCACATCTTTTTATTCTGCATATTGTTGTTGCATAATAGGGAAAACTGACATTTCTCCTTTGGGAGAGTAGCTTATTTCACTAAGCATAGTGCTTTCCAGTTGCATCCATTTTGTTGCAGAAGACATTCTTCATCTCTGGATAGAGGATACATTGAGGATGAATTGAGTGCTAGATAGCCACTTTTCAGAGACTGTCCAAGCCTTGTGTACTTTCATACAGTCCCTCTAATTATACAGTTTTGCAAACTCCTCCAAGATCTTTGACTAAGAATACCAGTCAAGGGTGGAACTCAACTCTTCACAGGGTGTGCTAGTTGTTTTGGAGAGAAGTTGAAGACTCCACCTCCCTCTTAAGTGTAGAGCAGGCAGAAGATAGAGCAGACTTGAACCAGTGTTCTTGCCTCTTGAGCAGCTCCTAGCAAAGTGGCACTGTTTCTGCAAAGTATACAAGGGAAGAAATTAAAGCATAGTAAAGCAACAACACCAGCAGTAATGGTTGCAAGTTTGTTAAATATATATACCATAGGTTTTACCTTGCTGTTTGGAGACGGATTATACCTAAATTACAGAGGCAGAAACCGAGTCTAGAAGAAGTTCACTTTGTTTGGCACAGAAGCAGACAGCTTTGTCTGCCTGACTGTGGAGAAGTTTTTCTTCTCTCTCCAGTTCTTCCATCTTGCTTGTACATACATTTGTTTTTCCTTCTACTCTACAGAGCAAAAATTAATCATTCCACTGAAGAGCTGCCCTGTTCCACATTAGCTGCCAACCTAAACAGAATTGCCACTGGCCCATAAAGTGCCTCTCTGTGATTTAGCAAAGGCTTGTCTTCATCCAGGTGGATGTCACCTCCTGCCAGGGCACATGGCTCAGCAAGCAGAGCATGCAATGATTTTGGTCCCTTAGCTCCCTTGGCTAGATGCCTTTGGGAACTGTACAACCTGCACAACTCTATAAAGCAGCCTTCAGCCAAATTCCCCCAAATGCCATTGGAGTTGGAGAGCCTGTTCCAAGGCTTTGTTCTCAGGGAGAGTTGGGGTATATTCAAGGCAGTTTCTCACCTGTCTTGATAGTCCATAACTGTGTCTTTTTAAACAAATTGCTCTGGAAGTTTACTATTTTGAAATTCATGTTACTTTACACATGGCAAGATAAAACTCTGCAGAAATCCAGGGAAGATCATGACTGTAAGGCAGTTCAGCAAGTAAAAATATATCAATAATAACATGAGGCTCAATTCAGAGCAGCTTATGTTGTCTTTGGTCCTCAAAAATAATCTCTTTTCCACTATTAGGGAAAATGTAAACTTTTCTTCATAACTTGTAAATCCAAACCTTATTTTCTAGAGATTATGATGTTTAGCTAAAGTTGCTTCCACTTAGCTATTATAGCAGAGTGACAAATGTTATTGTTAATGTTTATTGGCTTTATTATTAGTCACTGTCAAACCTTGAAGGAACACTCATGGACTGAAACCCCTGAAAAAGTCATCTTATTTTCACAAATATGTTCCCAAATAATTACCTCATGTCCAATAATCACTTAGTCTTAATAGAAGCTTCTCATGTGAAACACGAATGGTTGTAGATGACTTACAAATCTGTTGGGAAAATAGAAATTATGAAGCATATTATAATTAGCATCCATATTGATGGTGACCTTTCAACTTTATCTCAGCTACACTTACTGTTTTTTTTCCCAGACTGCTGGCTTTCTCCAGAGAACATCATTAATTTACCAATCCCGCCTAAGGGTGCCCCCAATTTCCTCTGGTTTCATGTGTTAATATTCAAGCAAAGAAGGCCTCTGAATTATTTAGGAAACATGAAGGAGTAAAAACTAACCTACAGATAGGAATCCACGAATTTTCTCCATTTTCTCTAAAATGGTTGCCAGACACTTTCACATCAGTGCTAGACAAAATATATTTTTCGTTGTTGTTATTGTTGTTCTTGCTCCTATTCAAGTGTAAAGTTTTTCCTCGTCTTGGCATGTAAGTCAGCGAATGGATAAATAATAATTTTTAACCAGCTGGAAGACTGGGGTCACATTATGGAACATTTGGGGTTGGCGAGGTGTTTTGAAAAGAACCGGGGCTGGACTGCACAGCACGCTGTGTGGACAAATGGAGCGGGCAGGGAGACGTGGTGCTCCTTCATGACCTGGTGCTGTACCCAACGTTTTGCACATAACCTCCTGGTGCACACTTTCTGATCATGTGTCATTGTTACTTGACACAATTACTTATCCCGAGATATAAATCTCTGATCACGAGTGAGCTAAACAAGGGAATAGTTGATTGCAAACTTTCTTTCTAAATCTACAAGGGAGTACAGAAGAAAGATAATGTTGAGAGCATCCACCGTGCCCAGAAGGAGACCTGATAATCATACTAAGCCACACATTCTGGGGTCTAAGCATGTGTCTTAAGTGGGGAAGTCTTTGGTTAGTATGCACTTGTCCCATGTCAAAGTGCCTGGGTTTGAGTAGCCACTTTGGCTCCTGATTCCAGCTTTCTGTTAGTGCAGACCCGAGAGTCAGCAATCATGCCTTGCGTATTTATTCTTGCCACTAATGTGGAAGCCTGGGTTCTCGACGTCCAGTGTCACCCCCTGCCATTGTGGGCATTTAGAGAGTGATTTAGTGGATAGGATTTCTTTCTCTATCCATGTCTCTGTCTGTGTGTCTCTTGCCCTTAAAGTAATTACTGTAAGTAGAGCGGAATGACTCTAAATACCTGAAGTGGGAAAATCTGGTTCCCTGTAGTGAAGGGAGGGATGGGAGAGGAAGGGAAGTAAAAGAACAGACACTGGACATAGTAGGAAAGATGAACTGTGAGAGGCCAGAAATTCTCCTCAGTAAGAACAGCAAAAGACTGCATCTGACATCATCTACAGTTACATTGAGTACATCATTTCAAACCTTATGATCACGAGACCGACTTGTAAGCACTGCTGTTGAAGGCACAGAAAGTAAGCACAAACATGGTCACGACACAAATTTATAAGAATGATGGGACTGACTGAGGTTTTCCTCTCTCAGGTGACTAAGGATGTAAAAGTACATCATTTTGATCTTATGCATCCGGTGGCGAGGGCTAGTCTTTGGGTTCCTAAACTTGACTAATTTATACCAATTTTGGTAATGGCTCTGATTTCTTATCCCTTGTATTATTATGGGTTTTGGTATCCTATAAACTAATTACAAGAAAGGGAATTTTCCTTTTTTTACTTAGTATTTTAGTATAACATAAGCTGTCCTGATATTGTCCTCCTTTATCATTTCTGTTATTGTCTATGAATTTCAAATTCAAGGTAGATATTTTCTAATTCTATACAGAAATTATGTACCACAAGACGGATTATTATATATGTGGAACACTGGAAAGCCACACGTATTTGTTCTGTTTTGTTTGAGGGAAAATAGTCTTCCTGGGGCTCAGTCTTTGACACCCTGGCTTGTGCACAGGAAGGAATCGATGCAGGCTTGTCAGGCAACCTGAACCAGTATCAGCCAATTCCTTTTGCTGCCTTTCCACAAGTAAGGCAGTTTTCAGTAACAAGACTTGAATAGGAAGCCAAGATGTGACTAAACAGAGCCCAGTTACAGTGCATCACTAGATCACATGGAAGCTGCAGTTGATTTGTTTGAGAAGAAGGGGCCTTATACTCATTATATTGGGCCATCACTGACCTTTAGAAGTTCTTACCATGCTACACCCCAGCACTCACCAAGAACTTAATAGCAATATCCTAAGAGAGAAGTACTTGCTATAAGAGCTGAGACAGAGGGGCTGTAGAGACTTTTCCTAACTGAAATATTTTTAAACTCCTCCAGCTGTAGCCGCTGAGGCTGAAATTCACTTCCTGCTGGACTAAAGGAGCTTTGATGTGAATGAACAATTTGCATGTTTATTTGTATCGATACCTGCTCTAACTTCTCATGGGAATCCATGCAATGATAAATGGTGATACTGAAAACACTTTACAAATATCTATGATCAACCTCAACCTAACTGAGCTGACTGGTTGAAACTTAGTGCTCCAACAGGAGTTAGAAGATATAGCTATGAAGGGAGGAGGCAGGATTGCAACATGTTGTCCAGTAAATAAGTCTTTGGGATTTACAGTCTTTTAATTTTTATCCATTTTTATCAATGGAGAGGTGGAAAGCTAGGTAAAATAGAATACACTAATATACCAGGGTCAATTCAAACAGTTTGCAGAAAATGGAATCATAAGATAAGCTTATTTTGCACCTAAAAAGTTACAATCCAAGCATTTCCAAAATCTTCTAAAACTTATGGAAAAAGTATGTTTTTGTAAAATTAGGCTTTGTTTCAGTTTTTGAGGCAAAGGTCATTTTGATGATGTAGACTGGATTCTTTGTTTAAAAAACAAACAACAATGCATTTCCCACAAACATTTTAAATTTCCTTCATGTGATATTACGCAAACATATGTGCAATACCGTAAGACAATTTTAGGATACCATTCAGTTATGGAACGTAATGATCATCCTTTTTGTATGTGAATGGTATATATGAGTTGGCTTCACTTAGAAAGCAGTGAAGAAGGTATGGTATATATGAGTTGGCTTCACTTAGAAAGCAGTGAAGAAGGTATTTCTATTTCAAACAACTTACTGGTTAACTAAAAATATTGTTCAAAATGCGTTTTAGAGATTTATAAAATATCCTCAAGAAAGTATAAGCTAGGTGCCTCAAAATGACCTTGCAAACTAGGATGATGTCTATTAGAGTCTACCTTCTGATTCTGTTGTACCTTCTGTCATGCCCATCCACAGCAAAATCATGGAAATAATTTTTCATACAATCAAACAGTGAAAATTCCCTAACAAAAGTGAGAAGGGCTGAATGCTTTTATTGTAAAATTCATTATTTATGAAAGCTTATTTTGCATCACTGATGTAACTACAAAAAGAGCCTCCCAGAAGTTTGCTGATAATAGAATGTGCGAGAAAGAAACAAACTCATGCATACTACTGAAAAAAGGCTCTGTTAACGACATAGTCTTGGTTAGAGTAACAGGATGGAGAACTACAATAGTCTCAATAATCTCACTTTAGCAAATGAAAACAAAAAGGCCTCAGATCAATGATGGAAATGCTTTAATGTGCTATACAGTTGGAAATTGGTAGAACCGAATTCTGTTATTTGTGATCTGCAAAAATAGCCATTTTCCCCACTTCAGGCAAATAAAATTTGAGCTGCTGTCTCCCGGTCTGCTTTCCTACGCGCTCAAAGACAGCAGAAATCAGAAGCTTTGCTTGTGCCTTGTGCTTGAGAACCTGTGCGGATGCCATTCCCAAGGTCAGGCCGAATAAGCGAAAGATGAACTGGCACAAAAAAGACATAGACTTGAGGGATTTCCAGGCATAGAAAGGAAACAGAGTGACATTCCTACCAACACACTTCTGCACAAAGAGATCCAAAGACCGGAGAAAGCCCGTGTTGTCCCGAGTGCCTGCTGGGTAACCAGGGCAATTGTGGATGGCAGTGTGTAGGTGTGCAGAAGTGCTCATGGATATTTTGTCCTGTAAATATCATCTGCACACTGCAGAGGCTGGGATTGTGAGTGAAAAGAGCTTTACAGAAATCGCTTGCTGATACAGACTGGACCTTTTGCTTTAAAAAACAAAACAAAGCCAACAAAAGCCAGTGGTTTCCCATTGTTCTCAGGGAAACGTCATGGCCTAACCTGGGAGGCTCCACCTAGTATGAACAATCCACCTGTCTACTTTTTGGATCCTTGTACATACCAGTTCCCTTCTTACCTCTGCTCCTTATATGTGCTGTTCCATGCCACAGGAAAATGGATGTGTCATTGCCATCCTTCAGGTGTCTAATGGTGCATTCTTCCCAGAACACTAACTACCACAGCCTCTGCCCCTTTCTGCAATAGCCTGTTCCCCTGTTGAGGTCCTTGATAATACTCGTGTGTTAGTATCTACACTAATGTTTGTTTGATTAGTGCCTGTTTGCCGCACAAGACTGCATATTCTTTAGTATGAAAGTGTCAGTTTTATATATTCTTACATTCCTAGCACATATAGGGATTTAGTAAATATCAGTTAATAAACAGGTAAAGTTTACAGGCAAGATTTGAAGGTATGTGTTTTTCCAGTAAAACATGGGGATCTCCCTCATACACAGAGAATAACACATAGAGACAAAACCCATCTATACAAATAAAACCCATACAATTGAATGAATAACATTAAAAATATATGATAGTTTCACATGAGATTTTAAAAAGACACATTTTTAATTTCAATACAGTAAGATGAGTATACTTTTAAGTATGGAATTCTGAGTCTGAGCACATGTGCAGATTCTTGAAGCAACTTCCACAACCAGAACACAGAACTGTCGTTTAACCAGTAAATCTCCATCATTTTTTTTTAGACAAGCATCGCTCCAACTCCTGCTAGCCACCGAGCTGTTCTCTAGTCGATATCGCTTTTGTTCTCAGAATGTTATGCAATTTGAATGACATCTGACACGTTCTTTTGTGATGCACTTTTCTAAAACTTAAGATGTATCCAGTTTGCCACGCGAATTATCCAGTGTTACTGATGAGTAACTTTGTTCTTCACTGTTGAGGCACATTGGGTTGTTTCCAGTTTGACAATTATAGATTGAAAGGCTATAAAATTTGTGTGCAAATTTGTATGTAAGTATTAATTTTCATTTCTCCACAGTAAGTATAAAGGGACAGGATGGCTGGGCTAGGACATTCTTAACTCAGGGACAGAAATGCATGTTTAGCTTTCGAAGAAATTAGCAAGGTGTTTTTCACTGGCAATGTGTAAAAGTTAAAGTTGTTCTCCATGCTAGGAAACACTTGGCATTATGTTATTCCCATCCATTCATAGGTGCATGTACGTGCGTGTGTTTATATTTTAGTCATCTCCTCACTCATACCACAAAATACCAAAGGCAGCTTACTTATGAAGAGAAAGTTTATTTAGATCTTAGTTTCAGAGGTTCAAGGGCACAGGGCAGGCATGAATGCGCTCAGTTCTAGTGAGGAACACATGGCTGCCTCATGTTGGGAATATGTGTGAGTGAGAGGTTACAGCTGAGAACAGAATAAAGAGCTGCCTTGGGTCAGACTTGCACTCCTGTATCGACCCTTTGGTGAGAACTACCAAGATATCTTAAGGAATGAATTTAGTCCATTCTGGGCACTCAATCCACTTTAATCTCAGGATCTCCAATCAGATCCTCAACTCAAAAATGTTGCTCCATCTGCTAATATTGCTGCCCTGAGCCCCAAACCTCTTAAACAAAGATCTCTAGGGAAATAACCCTCATGCAAACCACAGCAGAATTTCTGTCTGCAGGCAGGTGTATGCTATTTGTCTTAGCCATTCTACTAGAGACTCGTTAGTATATTGTTGTGATTTTAATTTATAATGCCTTAAAAAATAGCAATAATGGGCCCGGCGGTGTGGCCTAGCAGCTAAAGTCCTCGCCTTGAACGCACTGGGATCCCATATGGGCGCCGGTTCTAATCCCGGCAGCTCCACTTCCCATCTAGCTCTCTGCTTGTGGCCTGGGAAAGTAGTAGAGGACAGCCCAAAGCCTTTGGACTTTGCACCCATGTGGGAGACCTGCAACAAGTTCCTGGGTCCTGGCTTCGGATCGGCATAGCATCGGCCGTTGTGCTCACTTGGGGAGTGAATCATCGGATGGAAGATCTTTCTCTCTCTGTCTCTCCTGCTGTCTGTATATCTGACTTTCCAATAAAAATAAATAAATCTTTTAAAAAAAGAAACAGCAATATTGAGGTTATTTTTATATTTTGATTTTCTTGTGTATATCTTGACTAGAATATTCAGATATCTTAGCCATTCATAATAGTTGCCTATTATGAATTTTAAGAATATTTTAGATAATTTGTAATGAACTCCTTAAGTTACCTGTGATTTTTTCTTTGTCTATAGCTTATCTGTTCTTTCTCTAGAGAATGTCATTGGCAGATAAATGTTTAATGGTGATGAGGTCTATTTTATCAGTATTTCTGTTACAGACCCTGCTTTTAGTATCATATCTAAGAACCCTTTGCCTAACAATGAGTCAAAAAAGTTGACACCTGTCTTCTATAAATTTTCTGCGTCTACATTGCAGATTTAGGTCACTGCTCCACCTTCAGTTAGTTTTTGTATAAGGAGTCAAGGTTCGTATTTTGGCTTTTGGATGTCCATTTACTCTGGGCCATTTGTTGCACTTTCCTTCCTCCACTGAATTGCTTATTCAGTCTTACTGAAAACCAGTTCTATATATTTGACTGAGTTTGTTTCCGACTTCTGTGTTCTGTTTCAGTGTCTATCTTTTAGCTGAAACTACAGTAATTGCTACCATGCATTTCAAAAAAGCTGTAAAATCAGATTGTAGGCGTTTTCAAATATCAACCTTTTTAAATAATCGAGTTATGTTATTTTATTGGAAAGTCAGATTTACAGAAAGGAGAGACAAAGATCTTCCGTGCACTGGTTCACTCCCCAAGTAGCCACAATGACCTAAGCTGAGCTGATTTGAAGCCAGGAGCTTGAAGCCTCTTCCTGGTCTCCCCATAAGTGCAGTGTCCCAAGGCTATGGGCCATCCTCTACTGCCTTCCCAGCCATAAACAGGGAACTGGATGGAAGAGGGCGTCCGTATGGGATCCCGGCAGTTGCAAGGCAAGTAGTTAGCCATTAGGCTACCATGCCTAATCTTTTTACAAATTGCTTTGACCATAACACTTTGTGTTTCTGTTACAGTGGAAACCTCCCTATATCACCATTATATCGTTCTGGGATGTAGACTGAATTTGCACTAAAGGTGTAGATCAATTTGGGGAGAGTTGGTATCTTGACTGTATTAAGTCATCTAATCTCTGAGTACTATATCATGTCAGTTAATAATTCCTTGATTTCTTTCATCAGCCTTTCAGTTTTGCTTTATTTTCTGGAGAATTAAGTAATTGCCAGTTAGGTCCATTGATTCGTAGTGTTTTCAGTTCTATATTCTTCTGTAATTCTGTTTACTTCTGACAGTAATAAATGAGGGAAATGTGCTGAATTCTGGACTGCCCATTTTCCTTTTGTTTTGTCAGCTCTTGTTTCACCTTTGCTGAAGTTCTGTTTTAGGTACATATACACTTAAGAAGATAATGAATTATTAGTGAAATAACACCCTCATCTTTGTGTAATTTTCTTTTGTTTCCCTGATAATTGTCTTCATCTGGGAGTCTATTTTGTCTGAAATTAATCTTGCAAGTTAAGCTTTCCTTTGATTAATGTGAGTGTGAATATCATTTTTGCATCCTTTTAAATTTTGTATTTCATTATATCTCAAGCAATTTTTTAAAGACTTATTTTATTTGAAAGGTAAAGTTATGGAAAGAAAGGGGGGAAGAAAGATAGAATGAGGGATAGAAAAAAAGAAGAGATTTTATGTTACTGATTATAACTCCCAAAATAGATACAAAAGGTAGGGCTAGACAAGGTCAAAGGCAGGAGACTGACGCTCCATCCCGGTGTCCTATGTGGGGGTCCGGCAGTTGGGCCCTCACCTGCTGCCTGCCCGGGCATGCTGGCAAGCACATTAGCAGCACCTGTATCAAGGTGGAACACTGGGGCTTAAAACCAGCTCTCATATGAACTGCCACTGCACCCGATGTAAGCACCTCAAGTAATTTTTGTGGATGGCATATGATTGAATCTTCCAATCTGAAAATCTCTCTTAGTTGTCGTGTAGATTATTTCCCTGTTATTCATTTATGGATATCTTTAGATTTAAGACTACTGTTTTCACGTATCTATGTATGTCTATGTGTCTATTTGTATCCTTTCTAGTGTTTTTGTTCTACTTTTTTTCCTTCTACTCATATTTTCCTAGATTATTTGAAGAGTTTTTGTTATTTCATTTATTTCTCTAATACATTTAAAATATTTCTCTTTGTAATTATTTCAGTGCTTGTATATATGGATTTATACAGATTATAAAATGCATACCTACTGTTTTACTTAGAAATAACATTTTATGCTTGAAGTTGGATTTTGTACTCACGATATTTATAAACATTATGCCTTTATACATTGAAACACCATCAGATAGCATTAGAGGTTTCACTTTCTTGGTTTTAATTAATTAAAAAGTATCTGTTCATTTATTTGGAAGTCATCAGCCTTCACTCAACTTCAAGGATCAGATCTTTTCTGTTAACCAAGTATTTCTCATTTCTGCTGGATTTTCTTCATTCCTAAAGCTCCAAGATTCCCACAGATGTTATTTTTTTCCTCTGAATAACTTTATTCTTTTATAGAATATAGTATATTCTTAGTTTCCATTCTTTCTAGAATGTCTTTGTTTCACCTGTGTTTCTGCAGTATATTTTGTTGGATATAGACTTATAGGTTGATGATACTTTTCTTTTTTCTATGTTTACATTATGTTGAGGCTCTGCCTCCTTGTGCCTAAGGTTTCTTATTAGTAGGCCACAGTAATCTGAACGATTCTTTCTTGGTATATAAGAATTTCTCTGATTTCTTTTCAGACTTTTTGTTTGTTTTGCCCTTCGTTGTTATACTGTGCTCTGTTTAGATATGGGTGTTTTTTTTTTTTTTTTTTTTTTAGTTTATCTTGCTCAGGATTTATGAGTTCCTTCAAAGTATTTGTTATTTTAAATAAAGTTTAGGATATTTTGAACCATTATTTCTTCAAAAATATTGTCTACTCCACACATTTTAATTTTATTCTGCATTTCTTTTAAGACAGAGCCTTTCATTATTGCCCAAGTGCCTCCTGGCAATGTTCATGCACTTCAGCCTTTCCCTCTCCGTTGTTCAGATCCCATTCTTTCTGTTAGTCTGTCTTTACGCTAACCTTATTTTCTCCACTCTGCTAATGAGTCCATTCAGTGAGTTCTACTTTCCTGGGCTCTTGTTGTTCTTTTTAATTTGAAAGTTCTAATTTAGGTATTCTGAGTCTCTTCTTTGTCTATGCTGGGACTTGTGTTGTTCTATTCATTTCAACAATATTTACTCTTAATTTTTGGAGCATGATTTTAATCATTGCTTTAAAGACTGATAATTTCAGAGTCTTTTTTTTTCCCCTCAAGGTTGGAATATTTTTTTAAACATTTGGTTTTTATTTTTATCGGATAGTCATGTATACAGAGAGAAGGAGAGACAGAGAGGAAGATCTTCTGGCCATTGATTCACTCCCCAAGTAACCGCAATGGCCAGAGCTGCACCAATCTGAAGCCAGCAGCCAGGAGCCTCTTCTGGGTCTCCCACATGGGTGCAGAGTCCCAAGACCTTAGGCTGTCATCGACTGCTTTCCCAGGCCACAAGCAGGGAGCTGGGTGGGAAGCAGGGCCATCAGGATTAAAAATGGCAGCCATATGGGATACCGGAGTGTGCAAGGCAAGGACTTTAGCCACCAGTTTACTGCACTGGGCCCGGAATATTTGTTTTAATATTTGATTGAATATTTATTTGAAAGACAGCGATCAGAGAAACAGAGATCTCATATTCCTAGTTCATTCTGAAATGCCTGGTTCATTCCTGAAATCAATCACTCATCCACTGGAATGGGAGAGACCTAATGACTTGAACCACCACCTGCTGCCTCCCCACATGTGGGCTAGCAGGATTCTGGAATCAAAGACAGAGCGCGGTGTGAAA
Source organism: Ochotona princeps (assembly GCF_030435755.1). NCBI lineage: Eukaryota > Metazoa > Chordata > Mammalia > Lagomorpha > Ochotonidae > Ochotona > Ochotona princeps. The sequence goes on along the minus strand of NC_080843.1, from coordinate 11,555,843 downwards.
CCCAGGCACTCTGATTTGGAATGCTGAAGTGCCAAGCAGCATCTTTATCACTACCTACCTCCATATACAGCTTGTGGCATCACTTTCTCTGCTCCCTCCTTTCTAGCATTTCCTATGTCATCACCTTTTCCCAAGAACATCCCTCTTTCAGGGCACCCTTCTTCTAGCAAAAATGCCAAAACTTCATTGCTGCTTTCTTGTGTAATTGCATTTACTTGTGGAGCCTGGTGGCAGAATAAATGTCAGGGGCATCTGTCTCCTACCTGAATAGGACCACATTTCCTCTGTGAAAGCAGAAGGGGTCTTTTCTTAGCTTTTTGCTTCTTGCCCTAACCCTAGTGTTGCCTGGAGGTCTGGAAAGCAAAGAACAGAAACAAAATGGAGGGGCAGGTGTGACGGTGTAGTGGCTTGAGCTAGCACTTGGATGCTGCAGCACATATTGAAGTGCCCGTTTGATGCTTGCCTCAGCTTCTGCTAGAGCTTCTTACTGATGAGCACCTGGGGAGCAGCAAATGATGGCTTAAGTACTTGGGCCTCTGCCACCCTAGGGGAGACTGGGGTGGCGTTCTGGGCTCGTGGGTTCGTCGTTTCCCAGCCTTGTCTGTAGCAAACACTTGTAAGATGAACCGCTGTTCAGACAATTAAATAAGCACATATAGTAAGAAAAATATTTCTCTTTTTATAATCTTTATTGTATATGATATATTAATGTATAAAATATATAAAACGAATATATATGAAATATAACATATTATATATATATATATATAATAGCAAATATTTGCTAGCAAGACAGATATTCACTCTGACCTCTACAGGTCCCTTCTCCTCTGTTCAGGCAGTCAAATGAGGGCTCTGGCTGGAAGTTTTTCTCTTGGTAGCCAATGTGTGATTCTGGGTGTTTCAGACTGATTTTGAATGCAGGCCAGGGAGGCATCAGAGGCAGACAACACGGAGTACCTCCCCACTCACTTGATGAGCCGTGGAGTTGCCTTTCCCTCCCCAGTCTGCCTGACATCACTGACTTCTCAGAATCCCCCAATAGGTGCTCCGTGTATACTGTCATATCTTCTTAGCTGTATTCAGTAAGACGGAACAATTTAATCCTTTTTAAGCAGGACTGGGACATTTAGCAATGCATGCACAGTTGTGTTTTGTTTTTACTAGCATAGATAAAAGCGTAACCAACAAATCAGATTAAATTCAAACGAAGTCTGAAACCAAAATGAATGGTTATTGGCTTTAGCGCTAAACAAAAGAATGTAAGTAAACAAGTTATGTTCGGAAATTTGATTTGCAGCCCCTCCTGTTGAAAATATTCCTTTTTCTTTTAAAGAATATGAATCTGAACTATGAAAAAATAGTATGTTTTTCTTTAGTGATGAGCACTGCTGTGGACTGGCCAGTTGACAGGCAAGTATGTTTATCTTAAGATCTACAGTTTAAGGCAACATGGCTACCCAGAAACTAGCTTCATAATTCTATTCCAAGTCCATACTCACATGCACACACATACACACACTTCCTTGCATGCTGTGTAACACTGGTAATCATTGTTGAAAATGACAGAAAATTCTCAATCAGGAAACCCTAAGAACTAACTCGATGAAGTGATACTTAAAATTAGAAAATCTTGAGGACTACCATAGATTCAAATTCAACTCATATGTACGACTTATATTGTACTACGTGCTATCTGCAACACTTACACCATGGTTGGAAATGAGGAAATGCAAAACAAGCAGTCCGGATACATCCTAACCCAACACTAAGATTCACCTTCTGAATGGGCGGTTTCTAAGACAGTCTACATAGTGATCAGGACTTAATGATATTTTTGTTTCCTGCACGTGAAGGTTTGCATGGTAGGGCTTCAGAACCCTCTCCCAGGTGGTTCTGATGCATCCTTGATTCTTGATTTAGGATAGCTTTGGGTGCTTTAGGAATTAATTCTCTTTAAAAAATTCTGGTGCATGTTTATCTAACTTTCCCTCAAAACTATCACCCCCTCTTTTAAATATTTATAGATATGAAAAAATTTCTGGGAGCTGCCACTATAGCGTGTCAGGTTAAGCTGCCAGCTGTGACACCAGCATCCCGTAAAGGCACCAGATCAAGTTCCCACTGCTCCGCCTCTGACCCAACTCCCTGTTAATGTGTTTGTGGAAGCAGTGGAAAGTGGCCCAAATGCTTATGTTCTTGTGCCCACATGAGAGACTTTAATGGAACTTCTGGCTTCAGCCTGGTTCATGTACAGAGAGTGTGGCCATTTGAAGGGTAGGGGAAGGAATCAGTGGATGGAAGATCCCCCCTCTCACTCTCTCTTTGTCTTTCAAATAAAATAAGCATTACATTAAAAAAAATTGTTGAATGTTACAAAACAATATTGTGCCTTAATTTCATAAATGAAAATTATCCATAAATTAATGGGTTATGCATTCATTTATTTTATTTGAAATGGCAGACAAAGTTGAGAGAGAACAAGAATGAGAAAGAGAGAGAGGGAGATTTTCCATCTGATGGTTACATCCCATTGCCTGCAACAACTGGGATGGGGGCCAGAGCAAAGCCAGGAGATGGAAACTTCATTTGGATCTCCCACGCGGGTAACAGGCACCAACTACTTAGCCACTGCTTGCTATATCCTAGAGTGAACACCTGCAGGAAAGGTGAATTAATCAGAAGTGCAGCCAGGACTGAAATCCAGTCACTCTAATATGGTGTGTAGGCTTCCCAGTGTCTTAACTTCTGTGTCCACGTTGCTTTAGAGTTATTTTCATTATTATAACCCTATTAATATAAGGCTTCTTTTTAACTCAAGTCCCAGGTGGCTGTTTATAGGGCCAGACCCTCACATTTTTGCAATGTGGAATAGATTTCAGCTTAGTCTGCAAGTTGACTCTCTTAACTCAGCACTAACTTTCAAGTTATCAAACCTTGCTGAATCTCCGTTACACTGACTTCACCGTGCCTATTTCTGTCATATTCCAACCTCTGATCCTTTGGTGTCCTGCATGATAATTTTTGACTTTTCATTAGTAATAAGCATCCAAATAGCATTTCAAAAATCTAGAGTGTGTCATGGCACACCTACCTGTATGTGTCCAAGTCAAATGTTTTGGGTTCACTGCTCTTGGCTTCTCAGAGCCCAGCCGCAGCCCAAGAATCCATCCTGGTAGTGACTTTCTGTAAGTCTGCATTGCAGGCATTTCTGTGTACTTTTCATTAACACAATGATTATGTGGGGTAAACAGATGTGCTTACTGCTTTTTCATATATATTTATGTACAAGTAGTATTCACATATATACCCATGTGGTATGATCCTATATAGAAATATGTACATGCTCATAAAAATATTCCTTTATCTACAAATATATGTGTGAATATATAATAACCTTTTACACACATATGCACATAGAAATCTAAAGTGAAAAATAAACTGTCATTTCACTAAACACGTAAAGCAATGGAAAATTAAAATCAGATTAGATTCACTCTGTTTACCATATGTGTGGCAGCTGTGAGACCACCCTGTTGCTTGCTGATAGGTGGGCACACACAAAGTGCAGGTTGAAGACATACTTCAATCTTGTATGTGAACCCCCAGCGATGACTCCAGTTGCTTCTTGGTCCACTCTGACGTTCTTGTAGAACCTACACTTTGAGTCGAGTTTACTGTGTGGGATCCCTCTGGAGCTCTTAGCAACACTTTCTGTTTTGTCCTCATGGTCTTCCACTTTTATGTAGCTGCCCTTAGATATTGCTGATCACCAATTTCTGATTAGAGTCTCCATGGCCCAGCATGATAGCATAGTGGCTAAAGTCCTCACGGTGCACATGCTAGAATCCCATGTGGGTGTAGGTTTTAATCCCAGCGGCCTCGCTTCCCAACCAGCTCCCTGTTTGTGGCCTGGGAAAGCAGTCGAGGACGGCCCAAAGCCTTGGGACCCTGCACCCAAGTGAGAGACCCAGAAGAGGCTCCTGGCTGCTGACTTTAGACTGGCTCAACTCCAGCCGTTGCAGCCACTTGGGGAGTGAACCATCGGACAGAAAATCTTCTCTGTCTCTCCTCCTCTTTGTATATCTGTGTTTCCAATAAAAATAACTAAATCTTTTTTAAAAATGAGCCTCTAAAATGCTCTCTTTCTTGGCTTCAGGCATCAGCTCAGAACCAGGATATTGCTTTCAGTTCATATGAGTACAGATTGCCCATGAGCAGGAAGCTGCAGCCTGTGGTTTGGCCTGGCCAGAGAGGCCACTGGTCCATGCTGCTTTCCCGCAAAGGAGGAAGGCTACCTTGGAGACGAAACTTTTCAGGTGCAGTACACGCAGTTTTTCCTATCCAAGCTGGCACAGGGCTTTGTTTACCAGAAAGGTTTTGCTCTGTAGCAGCCTGGCATTTTGACTGGGAAATTTGTAGTCTCCATTTTCATGCCTCTGGCAATGTGGGGACATGTGTTTATTAATCTTAGTTAAAAGACACCTACCCAGATGGCTTATACCTGGGAAACCTTTAGAGTCATCCATCTTGCACTAATCAGCAGTCTTCCTTCACTCTCTGCACCACAGCAATTTGTTGGGTTGGCCAAGAGCGACTTCTCTTTGGTCAAGGGTAACCCACGCATGTTTGAAGGCAGACAAATGAGACAAATTGCTGTTGAGCCCCAAGCAGAGAGTGAGTTTGTGTCTCTCCCAAAGGCCTCAGAGCCTCTGACCTTTAGTGAGGAGAATCTGTTGCAAGTCAGCCTTTAGCTTACAGTGTCAAGGTCTTGGTAATGAGGTGCCCTCCTGTCTGCTCTCTAGCAGACAGGCTGTATGAGAAGCACACTGCACACAACAGGGTCCTAATCACTTCCTGAAGGCTGGGACCCAGGAGGCAATGCAAGTGGGTGACCATCATGATGGAGTGACTCTTGTCATCATTGCGGTGCCCATTATCAACACTGCCTGGAAACCTCTGAGTATTTGTCACTTGCCACACACCCTAGAAATGTCATTCTGTGATAAAATTAGTCATGGTATTAAATTGATAAACATGGTGATCAGCAGACCTGGTAGTCGGGAGACAGAAAATAAAGAGAGATTGCCTGTGAGATACAAAACGGCCCAAACTGTCAAAGAAGGGGTGGTGGTGAATTGTGAGGCTGCCCCCCAGTGACGTGCCATCTGCCTGTTTCCCCACCAGGTCACCAGGGATTGGCTATGCGCTTACCCCATGCTTCCTTCCTGTTGGAGTCAGAATCCAGTTTGTGTGCCTTGATGATTTGCACAACCATCGTTAGGCAGTGTGCATGTGATAACTAATTTAATCCCTCATGCCACAAGATCGCAACCCCACTCTGACATCCTGAAATCTTTAGAATGTGCCACACAGTAAAAGGTAAAGATGGATAAATCTGCAGGCGATACTCAGGAGGCTAGAAAACTAAGAATTTATTTCCATGACAATGCCCTGGGTCCTCTGTACAAGTAAAAAGTAATCCCTCAGGAGGGAAGAAGGGTACTGAGACAGGTCTAGGGCTTGGTTCCCTCCAGAGATATTGGTAAAAGATAATAATGGATTTTTGTACATTATACATAATTGTACATAATAATGTAGTTTTGTCATCATCACCAGGCATTTTCTTATTGGCTGAATTCTGTGACGTGCTAAGGGAAAATGGAATTGCTGGGGAAGATCTAGGCCTACATTTATCTAGCGACTTTCCTTCCAACCAGTTGCATACATGGCACCTTGCATGCTCTTACAAGTGGCAGTAAGCCACTGACCAGCTTTTTCTGAAGAGTCCAGACGCCGTGGTGTCATCCTTCATATGCTAATTCTTCATTTTGATCCCTGACCAGACTGGGCACTAAGAATTTAGATTCTCACCTTGTACATGAAAACCCAAGGCCTAAGATTCATAATTAGGTGAACAAATTCTCTACATATGGGAAACATCTGACTAATCCTCTCTGTGTAGAAAAGAATTCTAAGAAATGACAATAAATGGTAGATCTGACTTAAGAAATTTAGTCTTTTAAAAATAGGTGTATTTTAAGAATTAAGATGTGATGCCTTCAAACATTTAAATGTCCTGAACATTTATGGCCAGTGTTTAAGAATTTTAAAATCTGTCTTCCTAGCTTCAATTCTGGTAAACAAAAATAAATATTCTGTGTGACAAGTTTTTTTTGCCTGCAAATAAGATATTTGACCTAATGTGGATTGTTTTTATCCTTTATTGTTTGGACTAATTGGACTTAGATTCTTGAATTCTGGTGTTGAATTGTGAAAAAAACTTGAAAGGTGAAGAAAGAAAACAGGTTACACCATGGCAGAATTTGGTCACTATACCATCTTACGGAACTAAAATAAATGAGGAGGAAGAGTGTTGTTGCAGCCCACAGTGTTTGATTTGATGTATAAGGTCATCAGATGCGACAGGAGCTAGAGATGGGCTTTCTAACCAGCTGTGTATTTCTGTTCCAGCTGACTGACAGTACAAAGAAAATGTGTCAGTCGTGAATATTAAGTTTCTTTCTAGCGTTTTTCTTCCAGATGGAAGCCACATGCACATCGTATCATTGCTTCTTACAGCTGATGGGTTTTCTTATTTGTATTTCTGGCTAAGCATATTGATTTTCATCTGTGATTTCCACCTTCATACTCTCCTGTGCAGTTTTAAAAGATGTTCAACTTTGTTTTTTTAAAGGGTTCCACCTCTTTCCCACCAAAATCTACTTATATCCAAGTATCTCCACCGTAAGCCCTTTTATTATCTCTAATTCATCATTCCTTTTTCAGTTTCAGTGCTGGCTTTGAAAGCATATCTTCCAAATCTGCCTTTGCAGTGCACTGACAACTGCTTTACCCAGTCTCATCATTGCAATGCTATAGTTTTGCTCATATTCATAATAACTTTAATATTAAAACATACTATTCTTAGCATTATCTTTGTGTCAAGTGCTTGAAATATCCTTTACGATCATTATGGTTCTTAATTCTTCCAATAGATCTATGAGTTAAGTATGATTGCTTGCATCATATAGGTGAGGAGACTGAAAACAGAAAATGGTCAAGCTTCCCCAAGACCACATAGCCAATTAGCAGAAGATGCAGGATTTGAAAACTAGTCTTTGAATTTCAGGTTCATTGTTTTAACCATTAAGCCATCAAAAGTATATAAGGTTGGTGATTCCGTTATTCATTAATATCGGCTTTGTATTTCTCAAACAAAAAGTCAATATGCATGTAACTGTTTTTAAAAGTTCTTAAAGGTCATGCTCTTGCTCACTTAAGTTTCTTTTTACAAATTATTTCCACCTGGATCCCCAGAGAATCCAAAGAAAATCATATCTAAAGGGAAGAGTTCTACTCTGAATAACTTCTCTCCCCCCCCCCCCCCCTTACCACCATGGCAACCAGCATCTGTCTTAATTCTGTGCACTCTCCACCAAGTGGCAAGGAGCTGAACTTCCTAGCAGGGCTGCTGCCCATTGCAAATGAAGTCTAGTGGCCTGGGACTTCAGCCATCTCTGTCCAGCTGTGATCTTTGTTTTCGGATACGTCTGTTGACAGCTTTGAGACCTTTGCAAAGGAAAAGACAACACAAACGCAAATTACTAAAATCACACTCCCTGATATTACCATTGGTTTTGAGAGATCTGTTTCTAGTCTGCTACCTTTAAGAAACATTAAAATTCACATCTTTTAAGCAACAGCCACCACTTTTAATTTACTGAGCATTTATTAAACCCTTGGTTTGTCTAAGTCAGTCACTGAAAACAAAATCTTGCTGTTTGACCTGTAGTTGGCCCTTATTTGAATGGGAATCAGGAAACTTCATATTTGAATATTTCAGCCTTTATCGTGTTTCCTTTCCCACATGACAGGTATAAAACATCTTGGCAAAACCTTAGATATAAAAGAGAACGCTTTTTCAATTTATTTTGTTTTTACTGGAAAGTCAATTTTACAGAGAGAAGCAGACACAGAGAGAAAGATCTTCCTTCCCAAGTGGTTGCAAAGGCCAGAGCTGAGCTGACCTGAAGTCAGGAAATGTTTCTGGGTCTCCCACACACGTGCAGGATCCCAAGGCTTCGGATAATCCTCAACTGCCTTTCCAGGCCACAAGCAGGGAGCTGCATGGAAAGTGGAGAAGCAGGGACATGAACAGGCACCCATGTGGATCCTGGCACATACAAGGCAAGGATTTAGCCAGTAGGCTATTGTGCCAGGCCCAAAAGAAAAGTTTTAAATGAACAATACTGTTGCTTCATTTGAATGATGTTAATAAACCAGCAAGACAAAGTATCACTAAACCGCTAGACTTCCAAAGCAAGAAAGCAGCTCCTGCTGCTGGTTTGAGAAGGTGTCAATCAATTGAATTAAGTTTCCAAGTTTTACTTTTGAAAGGAAACTCGAATTGTTGGAATATCAGTGATGATTGGCTAAGGGAGCTTTTAATAAAGTGGGAGACATGGACCCGTTGTGATAGGATGTCAATCTCAGACACTTTATAATTATGAAACTTTGGACACATGAATTAAATTCACCCACCTTTGCATTTCCTTGATGATAATAACTGATGGTTTCCAATTTTTTTTTGAAGAAAAGTAGGACAAAGGAATGCAACAAAGTGAAGAAATGCTCCAGCTTATAGTAAATTTTCAAAAATTTGGCTACCCTTGTTCCTCTTTCACTTTGTTTCCTGATGATTCATGGCATTTTCAGTTATGAGGGGAGTGGAAGGAATAAGCACCTCTTCAGTTGGGGATTGTTGGTCAGGTTCAAATGCACTGAGCATAATCTGGTACTGTTCTACAGGGGAAGGCTTGTCCTTAATTGCCCTGGGACTCTGTCTACAACTTGGCAGACCTCAAGCTAGGCAAATCAATGGGCTGAGGACATATGCTGCCTTCCAAGGCCCTCATGTTCTAAAAAAAATCCATTTATGAGACGGTGAGGGTTAGCCCTGGAAGAGAAGACACTCTGGGAAAAAAGATCCGGTTGGATGAGCCTTTTAATTATATCTATTGACCCTTCCATTGGAAGCCACCCAGGATGCACAGGAGAGATTTTACACTTCACTTTCAGTGGGAGTAAAATACTGCAAGGTGAAGCAGAGAGCATGGATGTTTGCAAAATCATAAAGTCTGGGACTGCAGTGTGGGCCCTGTCTGTTTGCAGCACTGTCCCAGAAAACAGGGTCCTGCTTAGGGTTCTGATCTAAGCATTTCATTGCAAGCCTGGCCAGCTATAATCTCCTGGCTGGCCCTCCCCAACAGAGAAGAAAACAAAGGCAGAAAGAATAAACAATTTGGTTAATTGAGTTTGAATGATAGAATTGCAATAAGGGACCAATAAAAGGTGTCCTAAGAAGGATGCTTAAAAATGCTAATAAACCTGGAAGAGATAGTGGCATTACAGCTTAAAATAACAACAAGGAGCTGTGGAATCAGAGCATATTAACTAGGCATACACATACAAATTAGGTATGGGCAGCAGGATTTTCTAAAAATTTGTTTCCTTGGCTTTAATGTTTTACAGCTACCTTGAAATAGGATCCCATATGAACTTTGAAGGCATTTGTCTATCATCCCCATCCCTGGATCTCTCTAAAAGTTAGGACCTTGCTCTGTAAAATGGGGAGAATGAAACCTGCCTTGTAGTGGTAGGGAATGGATAATGAGGGTGTGTGTGTACGTTTGTGTGTGTGTGAATGTATTAGTCTTTTCAGCCTGCCATAGCAAAATTTCCTCTTGTGGATGGCTTGAACAGCAGAAATTTATCTTGCCATAAACCTTGCAAGCTGGAATTTCAAGATCAAAGTATAATCAGTGTAATTGAGTTTGATTTCTTCTGATGCCTTTCTCCTTGGCTTATAGATGAACAACTGCTCACTGCATCTTGCTGTTTTCTCTACAAATACTTGCCTCTGGTTTTTCTTTGCATGCCAATTGCCCTCCTATAAGAATTCAAGTCAGATCAGATTGGAGCCTGCCTCAAAACCTCATCATAACTGAATCAGCCCTTCAAAGGCCCTTTCTCTAAATGGAGTCACATTCTGAAATACTTAGTGTTGAAGCATCTGTATATGAATTTTTAAGAATACATTTCAGCTCATAATGAAGTGTGTGTGTGTGTGTGTGTGTGTGTGTGTGTGTGTGTAGAAAAAGAGTTACAGAAAAGGGGAGAGAAAAATGAATATATTCTTGGCCTTGTAATTATTAGGACCATTATTGTTATTGGTATTCCTTTATAACTTTACATCACTCCATATCTACAATATGTATATGATTATTTTAATAATTTTATATGTGGTGGCAAAATAGGAATGCAGAGTGGATGCAATGCTTTCCCAGTGTTGCATGATTGTGTCAGGTATGAAGCTGGTAGCACATACAAGCACTACGTGTCCCAAGTGTTTTTTTTCTTTCTCACACAATTTGCATCTACCAGGTATTTGGACAATTATCAGAAAGTTGATTTTCCTGTTAAATTTTGACTGTTTTGTCCTAAAGCATTAAAAGTACTTCTATTCCTGAACAGCTACTCATCCAAGGAGCTCAGTATCTCAATAATTAGTGTATTACCTAACTAGTGACAAATTCTATTTTTTTCTTGAGAGTCTTTATCTCAAAGTCCAGACGTTGAAATATGGTGAATGATGAAGATTTGCCCAATTCTAAAAAATTTCTTATCTTTGACCTTGGATATTGCACCAGAAACTACTAGACATCCCCTCATCTTCCAATCGCCGGTTCTAACAGTACACCTGCTTCGGTCTGTAATGTCCTTACCACCGATCTTACATTTTCACAAAGTTTTAAAGATTTACTTTTCATTTATTTGAAAGTCATTATTACATGGAGAGGGACAGAGACAGAGAGGCATCTTCCATCCACTTTTTTTATGCCAAGCCTATGCGAGGCAGAAGCCAGGAGCCAAGATCTTTTTCAGGTCTCCCAGTTGGGTGCAGAGACCCAAGCATTTGGGACATCTTGTGTGACATTAGCAGAGAGCTTGATTGGATGTTGAGCAGCTAGGTCTCAAATTGGTGCCTGTATGGTGTGTGGGCATCACAGGCAGCAGCATAAAAGCCACCAAGGCGCGTTGCTAACCCTCCCCTCTTGTGTTATTGATTATAGTTTCCTGGATGCTGATGAAGACAGTCATCGTTGTCTCCACTACTCAAGACCTTTACTGTTGCTGCCAACTTCCTCCTCTCTGATCCTTCAGTTCATTATTGGTGTCAGTACATACAGCTGATCTGTCCACTCTTAAAAGCAAGAGAAAAGCCTGATCTGAGTTGGTGACCCACCAGTTACTGCTGTAGAAATTATGTATGGCTGTTGTTTTCCATTTCTAAACCCTCATTTGACCTTCAGTTCACTCCAGGGATGGTTTTCCCTCCCTCTACCGTGAGAATCCTTACATTATTTCTTTGTTCTTATTTGGTCTTGGGTCAGCTGTCTTCACTCCATTCTATTCTCATCACGGTGACTTCTCTTGGCTTCTGATTCAGCACATTCACATCAACTTAGTAACTAACATTCAAGATTCCTCAGATATCTTCCCCTCAGATTCCAGTTTCCTAAGAGATCTAAAAAAATACTGGTATAGTTAGCAGTTTCGTTGGAAGTCTTTTATTCAGGAATAGAGATGTACATTACAATGTATCTCCCTTTCCCAGGATGCTAATCTCTATCATAAAGTTCCTCTAGATGAATATATGTACATACCTGTTGATAGGTAGATAAATAGACAGGCAGACAGATAGATAAATAGAGCTTGTGTGTTACATTACAGTTGCCTTACATCAAAGAGAATACATACTATTTGTCCTTTTGGGGTTGGCTAATTTCACTGAGTATAATGATCGCTAGTTGGGACCATTTTATTGCTGGACTTTCTATCATTTTCTTATCAACAATGCCAGGATACATTCAAATAGCAGAATGATGGATTTTTGACTGTTGTTGAAATTCTATATTGTAATAATATAGGGGAAAACAATGGTGGGGGTAGGAGGAATGGGAAGGGTGTGGCTTTTTTATTGGCTTCATAATTTATTCATGTCAGATTTTATTTATAGATATCAAATTTTACATATTATAATTTTTAAAAAACTCTTTGCTGTGGTGGAAATTTATTAAGTCTCCCTGAAAGACAAATCCATATTTCTTGATAAGAACCAAGATTCCGTGATAGAGGCCCATGGAACTGTGTCATAAATTTTTTAAAAATTGTATAAACAAAAGAAAAAAAAAAAGAAATGCAACACGAAATTTGTCAAAAAACAAAACACTGACCTTTTAAGCTTAATTCTCTATTAGGTATGAAAGCATAAGCTGTAAGTTCTGTACACAGATGCTGTCCAAGATCTTTCCAACTGTATTTATTTATCATGCTTCTTGAATTGTGTTTGTTTTCTCACTTGCTTTGTTTTCCTATTTGAAAACAGCTGTAAGAGTTGCCCTCAAATGTCATGTATATATATTTTTAAGCATTATTAACAAGAGTCCCCACTATAAGTCTCATATACCCTCATAAACTGTCCTTTGAGATGTGATTATTTTCCCTTTGAAGGCAGAAACTTTAGTTAACAAAGAGTTAAGTCCATACCCAACTGCAGAGCCAGAATCCAAGAAGCCAATCACGTGTATTTTTTTTTTTAATATACATAGATTCCTACATCTAGCATTTCTGGGTCAAATAAGGATTGGAGTTAGTGTATAGTCATTTCTTTTGGATTTTTTAGAACATCTTGGCCATAAACAACACTGACCTCAGTTAAACTGGCATAAGTAATAATGGAATTGATCTACCATCTCACATAACTAGAACTCCAGAGATACGGTACAGCATACTGAAGACTGTCATTGAGGATTCAGGTTCTCTTATGTTGTCTTCTGTATTGGCTTTGTCTAAAGTGCATTGTTCCTTCTGACTAAAATATGGTTGAACTCCTTAACAGAAACTCTCCAATAAAGAATATTTTCCACCAAGTGAAGATGTTACATTTGAAGTATGATTTGGCCTGTGAACTTGTGCATGAGGTTAAATGCTAAAATCCTAAGTTCGAGGCACTACCAGGAGAGAAACTTTGGTGGGACATTTGGGAAATGATTAGTTTGAATTAGAGCATTAGGGTGGAATCCTCATGATTGAATACTGGGTACAGAAACAGGCAGAAACACACATATCCACATACCCCTCACACACACACAGAGTTCTGTGCTGTGGTTGGATTATTCCAGCAGCGATACCATCACCAGTGGTTGAATCTATTGATCCTGGCCAGTCTTGAACTTTGGACCTCCAGATCCCAAAGAAATCTCTCTCTCTCTCTCTCTCTCTCTCTCTCTCTCTCTCTCTCTCCCTGTCTCTCTCTCTCTCTCTCCCTGTCTCTCTCTCTCTCTCTCTCTCTTCCTGTCTCTCTCTCTCTGTTTCATGCATTGCATTATAGTTTTTTTAAAAGCTGACTAGTCACAAAAGATGAAATGCATTGGAAAGGAACTTTTCCAGAGGTCCACAAGTAGATATTCTCTCTTTGGCAAAGCTGGTTGCATACCCGCATGGAAGTTGGTGTTCTGCACAATGGATCTGTCCTCGATGACTTAGGCTATCAGGCATGGCCTGACTCATAGGAACTATAGAAACCAAAGACAATCAGAGTTTGGATGGCATGAATGAAGGAGTAGGGACTATTGCAGAGACCACCCAAAAGGTTTATTCCCCCACTCAACAGCTAATTCAGCCACAATGTTTGTCATCCACATTTATATTTTTGTGTGTTCCATTTTGAACATTTTTTCTGTTTTAACAAAAACTTATTTTGTGAAGAAAAACTTTTCAGCTGTTCTTCGTATGTACTTTTTTTCTTAAGTCTCATTAGCTGCTATGTTGGCAAGAACTTTAAATTAAACATGCTTCCTGTGGTACCAGGAATGCATAATTATCCATCATTTGGTCTGTGCCTGTTCTGTGTAGGACTTCCAATTCTTCAAAATGTACTGGTGTGCTCCGGAATTGAACACATTCCCAAATCATCCTGAGGCTCATGCAATTTTAAAATGTTCGCATTGGAAACAAGCTGTCTGAGCTATATAATCTCTGATCATTCCCAATGAGATGAACATTTCCCAATGATTACCCTGTTCATAGTGTCTATAATGCCAATGTCCTACACTGGCCTCACTTCACTCTTGCTAATAAGAATATTCACACTCTGAAATCTCCCCATACACTATGCCATGGCTTTAAGATAAACTGTATCTTCAAATGGCATGATGAAGCCTCACTATAAATTACCTCACCATTCTGCACATTTAGTTACTCTGCAGATCAAATCTTGCCCTGGTACATAATCTCTTTCACATCCAATAGACAATTATCCTGCTGCCTTGGCTCTTCATTTTACTTTGTGACAGGCATTCTCCCATCACAAGGACTTTTAAATGATGAATTGTAATGGTTGTCAGAGTTACCCATGGGATAGAATTAATGAAATCATCCTGCCTTTCCCCCATTGGAGGCTGGATGAAAATCAGTGGATGCCAGTTTTGTGCAGCACAATCATCTAGCCTCATCAGAGCCTCTTACCATCTACTCCCCATAGTTGTTACTACTTGAGAATTTAATAAAGTGTAAAATAATAGCACCTCTCAGTTTTGCAGAGCTGACAATTAACTAATTAGTCCATTAACCACTGAGCCATATTTGTACCAGTGAGTGAAGGGCTCTTGGAATTATATTAATCCTTTAAGGCCACTGGAGCAGCATTTGCAGCTAATGGGGCCCATGTCCCTAACTTACTACTTTGGCAGGACTAGGGTACTGTGAAGAAATAGAAGTCATTAGTCCTCACAAAACCCAGAGGGGGAATGACTTTGCACAAATTGATGAGAAGATGCATTCTGCTCTATTTTGCTTTGTTTTTCTCTTTGAAGACTTAAAATGGACCAAGTAAAAGCTAAAATTAGAACTCAGTATTTCCTGGCAAACAGCTCCATCTCCAAATTCGAAATCTTGCCAGAATTTGTTTATTTGTTTTTAGCTTTAGATCCTGTGCTGAAAGGAGGTAGGTTGGGAGTTTTTGTGCTGGGACACTCCTAATTCTAGCATCTGGAGTTTTTGACAACAGGAAAGAAAAGTATGATTTTGTTTGTAGTCTATAATATGCCTATACAAGTATTATAAGTAGGTTGTGGGTGGAATACTCTTCTAGACTGTATATATTAAGAAATGGGGGGAATCACAATTCATGCTTGCCAGTGCCAGACTGTAAGTGTGAGGTGGTACTGCTCCCAACAGCCTGTAGCTTATTGGAAACAGAATATTGTGCATCCATCACTCACTCTGTCTCTAGTTGTATGTGGCTTGAGATCTAGGGGTTAACTGCGAAATGTGTAACCATAGGTTACATCAGTATCCCAGGTTGGGTTTTCCAGTTCTGTTGGATAAACACAAATAGCTTGTGGGCTTACATCCAGTAAGGCTCGAAATGTCGATGGTGGTGATGAAGGTAAGGAAATATGCAGTTAAACTTGCTGGGATGAAAAAGAAGCCTATCTTTGTAGAGAAACATGGTGCAGGTGGCAGCCCCAAATGTCCTTTATTTGGCTCTGAGTATAAAGAGGAAGGAGGGGTGCCTTGAATGTTTCAAGAAACAGGCTGGTGCTCACAACCTATTTACAAACTCATGCTGATTACACACACAAAACCATAAATCTTCGGGGGCTCCGTGTCCAGCTGCTCCCTTTTTCGTCCCTCCACAGATTAATCACAACTGCTATAGGGAATAAAAAGAAGTAGAATTTTCTTACTTTAAAAGTAATATTAAAATTCCTGCTTATATCAGTTCAGTCTGCAATATTTCAGCTACCTAGGCAGTAAACAACACTCCAGGAACCCTTCTGTTTCTCCAGCTATTGTGATACCTTCTTGCAGGGTCCATCATTCCTTTGATGCTGTTTCTATGCCAAGCAAGAAGGAAAGCTTTCATTTCAACAATGAGTAGCACAGAATGCTGTAGAAATTGCAGCAAAGTCTTTGACGAGACTGCATAGAAATGCAACAAAGGAGCTTCCGTGGTCTTCCAGGCAAAGCAGCCGGGAGCAAGGACATCAGTATCTCTGCTCTGCTACTTTGAATACACGTCACTTCGCTGCTCTGTGATCCACCTTGCCCTTCCAAAACCCAACGTACATATTAATAACTCACCTTATGTCACAAAGGTCGTGTGCCTGTGTAAAAGTTTGCACAAAATTGAACGCAGAAATATGCAAATGAGAAAAAATAGTTCAAGAGAAATATACAGTGTGATTGGATCAGTGTGATTTCACTTGGTAGGGATGGGCCTGAGTGTGCCTTGGGGCATTCCAGTCCTGAATACCGAAGAATAATATGATGATGAAGATGACAATGATGACAGTAAGGAGGAGACAAACAACCACTACATGACACAGATTGAGTGAGTATCCCTTATCTAAAATATCTGGAGACAGAAGTGCTTCAAACATCAGATTTTTAAATATTTTTCTATGTACATAATGAGATATCTTAAGAATGGAACTCAAGCCTAAAAATTAAGTGTATTTTAATTTTCAGGTATACTTTTTACATACACAGCCTGAAAGCAATTTGTGTGTTATTTTTGAGTGTGACCTGCATTTTGATTGCAAAATCACATCACATGAGGTCAGTGTGAAGTTTCTACTTTGTGTATCTTGTCAATTCTCAAATAGTTTTGTAACTTGTCAGATTAGGAACTCCCAACCAATTGTGTGCCCAAAATGATGCTAAGCCATGGTCAGTAGGAAGTCTCCCTAACTTCTCTCAAACCCTTTGAGACAGATTTAGTTGTTCTTCCTGGTTCATGCCAGGAGGCTTGACTATGTGATAAACAGATTTCTCAAAAGAAATAAAATAATAGGTCTTGATATTTCTCCATGGCCACCAGCAGAAGTCACAGTACAATATAGTGAATGATATTGAAAATGGGCTTATGATGACTCTGCTAGAGTTAGATGGCATTAATCAAATTGCATCGTAGTTACTTTACATTTGTAAGCAAGTTCAGTTTTAAAAACTTCTATGAGAAACTACCCTGTGTGGTTTCAGATGTGCCAGACTGTGATGCTCTGGCCCAGTCCAAGAACATATTTTAGGGATCCTAGAGACATGAGCGATTTGATCCTTAAAGCAATGTCCCCTAAATTCTGCTTCAGAGTTTGTATCAGGTACTTAAGCACTTGACAGACACCTGGAGTTGCAGGTGTCTAATCCCACATCAAGCCTGGAAGCGGGATTGATTTCATGCTATAAACGTGGTAGAGACCAGCAAGGACAGATAAGCAGAGCACTGTAGCTGTACCCTGAATATGCCCCCAAGGCTCTGAGATATTTCTATGAAGCCATTTTGAGTGGCTTATTGTTGCCAAGCTTCAGAGTGATGATGAATCAAATTCGATTAATTTATAGATTTATGCATTCATAGGCATTTTATTGACTGTATGCCAGGTACAAGAGGCATAATGGAAGCAAAATTAACCCAGCCCCTCTCATTGCTGAGCACACAATCCAGTAGCAAAGACTGACAATTAAATAACTGATTAAAATAAGACACAGTGAAGCCATGATAGTATAGGTTTGTGGGCAATGAGGCTGTGTAGAAGAATGTTTGTTTTGTTACGGTATCAGGTGAGAGAATAATGTTTTTGAGGAAAGGCCGTTTAAGTAGGAACAGTATTAAGATTTAATCAAGTTATGGGTACAATCATCTATTTGACAAAACATACTAGCACAAACATAGGCTCTTTCTTTGGGTCAATGAGAAAACAAAGCAACAATGAGGAAATGTGTTATAGTCTCAGTATCCCTGATCATCAGTTTCTAAAATGCAATCTTAGTTGAGTTGATCAATTAACCAGGAATCAGTTTAGTGTTGATGGTTCAGTTGCAGAGGAAGTCCAAATATGCTTAGATTTGGATGGATTCCAGAGTGTTCAAGATTTTACTAAGCTGATGATCTGTCAAATCCGTGTCCCCACCCAGTGCAGCAGGCTGTCAGTCCCCCTCATTTATCAAGGAAAAACAGGCTCTCTAGATCAGAAAGAATTGTTCTCAAGATGATCTGTGTTCCAAATGAGCTGGAGGAACTCCATCAGAGGATTAAAATCCCTTGTGGCTTAATTTCCCAGCCTCTGGAGAATAGAAACGACAGCTTTTATCACCTGGTAAGGATCACTGGTGAGAAAGAGTAAGCTACAGCTCATGCAGTTATGAACACAGTTCCTGGCTGCTAGGATGTCAACACCGGCACATCGCTGCTCCTCCTGTCCTTCCCATGGAACCCCAGGCCCCCTGTTACATGGCCTCAAATTCAGTTTGAAGCTCTCTTCTATCGTGCCTCAGCATGTGGTCTTTTTTGGAGTTGTTTCAGGTAATCATGATTTACTGTGCTTAAAAGGGGGCCATGACAGGCAAGGTGGACAGAAACTGGTATCCTTACAAAAAGAAGGAATTTGGACACAGACACGTACCCATGGAGTGTGCCATGTAAAGATACAAGCCTAGATGAGTTGATGGAACTGCAAGCCAAGGAACACCAAAGGCGGCCAGCCATCCAAGATTGCTCAGGAGGGGGCCTGCAGCAGATCTCCTCCTATGGTCTGCGAATAAGACGTGTTCCTACAGACATCTCGGTCCCCTTCTCTGCCCTTGAGAACTGTGAGATACTGTACAAAGGAACTTCACAAGTTTCAGGGAAGTGAACTTATAAGATGGGCTGATTTTATGCCCTGCCCTGAAATTAGAAATTTATGTATATGAGGATTTCTTCTAAAAGGTCATAAAAACATGTATTATGAAAAACTGAGGCAGAGTTCAAAGTGTTTTTCACCAAAATAAATTTATTTTTCATTCTGTTTTCCATGACCTTTTTGAAATTCCCTTGTATTTCTATTTTTTAAGCTTCTCACTGTGTGATGTATTGTAATAACAGACCTGGAAAGTAAAGGCCTCTTGAAATCCAACCCCAAGCATGATACCTCTCTTGTGTCCCTCCTGCACCATATCCAGTCCCCACCCTCTGCCCTCCCTTGCTGTGCCTTAGCCTGTACGCTTCCCTTCCTCCTCTGTGCATTTGGCTTAGCTCACGTGCGTGAATTAGACCAGATTTGATCAGTGAAGCATAACCACTGTGTATGTGAAAGAGTTTCTAGTAGGAATAAGAACTTTCTCAATTGAGGGAGGAGGCTGAACAGTAGAGATATGGCTTTTACAGTAAAAAGTAATCCTGGATCAGTTCTACTGGAGATAATTATGTAACTGAGACAGGTTGGAGTAGAAGTCTGTGGAGGTGACTGACCACTGGTGACCACTCTAAGTTGATTGGCTCTTCTAAGTCCTAGCATAGAACTAGTGTAGGTTTGGAGGCACTGCTATGATGCAACAAAGCCAGCTGTTGGAAAGAGGCTCTGAAGCAGAGAAGATATAGCACAGAGGACCTGGGCCTGTGCCTCTGCCGCTCGCCAATGATAACCTCAGCCACGACCACTGCCCTCTCTCCTCAACCTCTCAAATACTGTCTAACTCACTTGGAGGCAATTCTAACCTGAAACAACAACAACAACAAAACAGAAAGCGTTTCTGAGATTGACTCTGCTCCCCATTTGGCACTAAAACCCTATAATTCAAACTGTAAGAAAGTCCACAAACTCTGTGGATTAGAATAACAGAAATTTATTCTCTCACAGATCTAGAGGAGAGAAATGTGAAGTCAGTGTTACTGAGCTAAAATTCCAGGTATTTCTAGGGATACACTCCTAACAGAAACTCCTAGGGGAGAATCTGTTGTTCTTCAGCGTCTGCTGGCTGCCAACACTCTTTGGCCTCTGGTTACTTCTTGCTGCACATTAATAGCTGCATTCCTTTTTTGATGTCTCCTGTCATGTGTGCTAGCGTGTTTCCCTACCTTAACTGCCCACCATGCATGTAAAGTCAGAATTGGAAAGATTACCCATGATGATATGCTAGAGAAGTGAATATTCTACGTACAGAAAAATTGTGTAGGGAATGCTTTTTACAATCATTGTCTTCATTTAATGATATACACATCAGAGCTTCCCACCTAAGGTCATCTGCAATAACAATGCATTCAGCCTTTTGTAGACTATACTAGCACCTGTGCATTCAAGTGGATGCTCTGACCCTGTGCAACCTCATCCAATCACCCCAGTGTACAATACTGATCATTCATTATGTGCCAGCCCACAGGGACCAGAATTCTGAATAATAATTTTAAGCAAACCTTGACCTAATAATAAGAAAAACCATTCTCCATGGTTTGCTATTCTTCATTTTCAAAACTGATTGAAAAGCAATAAACGCAGCCAAATGAACACAGTGACTGTCAAGAGAAAGACAAGTTTAGATGTCACCTCAACCCACCTGTGTCACTGGTCCCATCAGGAAACTGACATAAGATTCTGTTCTCTTTGTGAGATGAGGAAAGCAGTTATCCTACCACTGTGGTAATTTCTGTAGAAGCACATTTTATACCCTACCTTCTGATCTGAGTGTTGGTCTTACTTTACTGCTTTGGTGACAAAAAAAAAAATCCCAGCTCATTGAGTCCAATGAACCCCACAGAATCATCTTTGGAATTTGCCATTTATTTTATTAATTGCTCTTATGTTGGGAGCATCCACAGGAAATAGAATAGATAGTGAATTGATAGAATGAATATTTGCCAGACACTGACCTATGTGTTGCAGATACATATAAAATATTAAAAATATATAACAAATGTGTGCATACTTTATCAGAGAAACAACTAATGCTACAGTGTTTGAAAAGATCATCTTAGGAATTCAACTGAATAAATCGGGAGTTCAAAGATGTAAATAACAGTGAGCTTGCATATCATGACAAAAATAACAGTCTAGTGTTATACATGCATTTTTTAGCAATAACCTAGAAAGACACTCTGATCCGGCTTTCATTGAATATATATTATGTTCTTTTAAGTGTGGTAGATCATGTGACTGACTTCAAAAAGACACGGTTTCTAGTTTCAAAAAATATAGGGCATATATACATAAAATAGCAACTTAGAATGTTTGAGTTTGACAGATAAAATAAACAAAACAGAAATGAAGAGTTCTGAGAAGTAACAAAAAAGAGTCAATTGCCAACTGCTTACTGCTGGAAAAATGACAGAGGAGATTTGAGCTCAACCTTTGGTAATGGTACAATTCGAAAAAAAATTTTTTTTCTAATGTTGAATTCTGTTTTATATTACTTTTCTCATTTGAATCATTAAAACTGCACCTCCTGACTTCACTGTGATTGGGTGGCATCTTATGTCTAGTAGCAGGGTGTGAGAGGACAGTGGAAGGTGGCATGTGTGCCTTCCAAATCCCAGCATGGAATCTCCAAAGTGACCTTCTCTGGAGTTCTATCTTCCAGCCTCATAGCCATACGTGTCCCTCTAGCTTCATAGCCATACGTGTCCCAGTTGGACACACCATTGATTGAGCCTATGTCTTGTAAGGTGAGTCTCTCCCACTAACTTACAATAGACAAGCGAGCTGTTAAAAAAAAAAGAAAAGCTTGCTGTTTGGAATCATGGAGAATAAGGAATTTTTAATGACCACACATAACCCAGCAGTGAAACATTTGGAAATGTTGAAGTATTAAGTGTCTCAAGACTTTGAAAGCCATATTTTTGGGGGCTGGTGCTGTGGCTCAACTGGCTGGTGTGCTCCAACTTGCATGTGCTGGGATCCCCATATGGGTGCTGGTTCATGTTCTGGCTGTTCCGCTTCCCATCCAGCTCCCTGCTTGAGGCCTGGGAGATCAGCGGAAGATGACCCAAAGCTTTAGAGCCCTGTGCCCATGTGTGAAACCTTGGGGAGGTTCCTGGCTTCTGGCTTCTGGCTTTAGATCGGCTCAGCTCAGTTCTGTCTGTTTAGGTCATTTGGAGAGTATACCAGCAGATAGAGGGTCTTTCTTTCTGTAAATTTTCCTTTCCAATGACAATAAATAAATCTTTGTAAAAACATTGTTGCTTTGAAAAAATTATTTTTATTACCAAAAAGGAGGGTAAAGGAGCCCAGATTACTGATCATTTTATTAAAAAGCTAGTATGTGTTTCAGGATGATATCACTGCATTTGAGAAGAGTATAGATGTGACAAGGTTATTGGATGATGAACATGATGGGAAGTTCCCTAGGGATTAAGGCAGGGCTTACAGATGAAAAGAACCAGTCAGATTAATGCAGGATGCAGGTGGAATGCAAAGAGGTTGGAACTCCTGAAATGGTGACATAACTTTCCTTTAAACCAGACCAGGACAAAACACAATGCATACTAAATGGAGGAAAATTTATAGACTCACCTCTAACCATCTGAGCAATTGGCTTAATCTTTTAGACTCAAGGAAAAATGGCTTTTGGACCTCGAATTTCATGTTCATCGTGTTTGAGTTATGGTTCTTGTTAGCCATGTAATAATGTATCCTTCTTTAAAAAATGAAGCCTAGTAATAAAATCTTTATTGTAATCCAATGCTAACATGACTCTTCCTAACTAAGAATTATGTTTGGTGGATTTCTGCAACCCCAGAAAAGATTCAGACTAGGATTTTTACAAAGATAAGTTTGGCAAAAGAACACACTTGTGGGTCAATGTTTTGAGAAGATTTACTTAAAATACCCTAATTCTTACCCTGTTTTTTTTTTTTTTATTTTTAACTTTTAAATTTGAAACTCCTACTTTTCAACTTTTAATATCCTTGTGAATGGCTAGTCATATTATTTAAAAAGGCAGACTCGAGAAACCCTGGGTCCAGAATAGAAGAATTTGTATTTACAAGTCTAGTGGACAAAAGGGTTAACCTGCAATTTGAAAAGGCAGCTGACTCTTACTGTGCGTGGGAGTCAGCAGATCACCCAGGTCCCCAGACTCAACTGCTGTGCTCTGTGAAAGAAACATCATGCTTTCTTCTTCTTAACCTCCCTGGCACTCACTATAATTGTGCAATATATGCATCACCCTACCTTTCCTTACTTTAACTAAAATACCAATAGAGGTTGGAGTGTCAGGCAGCATCTGATGGAGACAGATTAAGGCAGAGTCTGGATCACTTAGTGGGCCAGGAAGGAGAGAGAATGGCTAGACAGCATTTGAACTCAAATAATCAGATTAGGGCAAGTCAGTGCCTTTCACCAACTAACCATAACCATGAACACATGAGAACTTAAACTACTACATGAGTTTTGAGGAGTTATCCTGTCACACCCATGACAACATGTAGGGCAGAGCAATACAAGACTCACAGCCACTGGCCTTGTGATCGGACAAATCTGAATTTTCTGACAGATACTGTATTCTCTCTATTCCTGGAAAGATGAAAATAATGATATATTCCCCCCCCCCAGAGCTTACAGAAATTTGTTTCCAGAGCGCTTTCACAGTGCCTAGAGCTGGAATTTGGAGTGAGGTCTTAGATAATGTCATGATGTTACAACCCAGTGCACAAGAATGGGGTTATGGCAAGTGCAGAGGCCAGGTGAGCCAGGAAGGAGAGATAACAGCTAGGCAGCACATGGACGCAAATGACCAAAAGTCTTGTGGGAGCAGTCTTCTGAGAGTCACATGCCTGGTGACCCAATGACCTGCAACAGATCCACTTCAAGATGCCAGTATTGGGACAGTTAGGTTCTTAACCAATAAAAAAAAATGCTGACTGTGAATCAAATTCCATTTTGATCAAAGTTCCAGCCTGATCATCTCCAAGGCTGACATATAAATTCTGATTTGGAAAACATGGTTTAAACCTGAAAGCCAAAGCAAAGCTGCCTGGCCCTCCAGTTTGATCAGAGGAAGTCCAGGATAAATCTACAATGGTGGTTGATTCTGAAGGCTGAATAGATCTTCCTGTCAGGAATACACTGCTCCACTTTCTCGTACACAAACTTAGTAAAGTCTCTTTTCTTTCCTTTAAGAAGCTTGAAGGGGAGGAGACAGAGCAGTAGTGAAGAGAAAAAGGAAGCAAACATATTTCCTTTAGCACTAGCATCACAGATGACTCCATCAAAAGCAATTGCTTGGACTGTTATTGTGTATATTATTACTGCAAAACTTCGTGAACAGTGACAATAGCTGGCCTTTACTTAGTGGGATGGTATGATCTGTGCTAAACTTCCCCATATTTAGTGTCTTTGATTCCTCCCATAGAGATCCTTAGAGATTGGTACTGTTTTTATCACCATTTAACCACAACGAAACTAAAGCTCCAGGAAGGCTAAATAATTTGTTCAAGTAAGTGGTGTCAAAGCTTAACTTCTGCCTAGTGAGAAAATCTTGGGACCATGTGAAAAATGGGTTTCTAGTTAACTTGAAAAAAGAAGGAATGTATGTAAGATGTGAGTGTTCACTTTTTGGTGCTGGCTTAGAGTTTGGGTGTATGTTAAGGGGCAGGGGATCTGCACTGCCTTTGCTGATGCTAAGTTGTGCGTGAAAACAGAACAAACACCAACAGCAAATAATGTGGCTGAAAAGCTAGGGCAATGTCTCTTTTACTTGCGTAAGTCAAAAGTAAGAAATTACAATTCAAGTTTTCCTGTAGTCTTAATTATAGTCCTCAGGCTGCACGCAGAACGCTAAGTACTAATAATATGGGCCATCCAAGAACAAATTCCCCAGAGACCTCCCAGCTCTGCTGGGGCTGTTTAGGACAAGTGATAAGAAAACAATGTTCTGTCTGAAGAAGCAGCAGGCCCCTAGACGGTGTGAGCCCCTTTCTTGTTAATGAAGTGAAATGAACATTTTTGCTGGTGTAAAACCAATAACAGAAATGAAAAGGCATTCTTGTGAGTTACCCCAGGGCTGCAGAGGAAATATCTATTCAGCATGGTCGTGAGGAAGCGATAAGGCACATCGGGAGGCTGTGCCCCGTGCTGCCTTGGCAGACAGCACGAAGCAGAAAGGGGTCCTATTTTAAAGGCCTTTTCTACTTCTGACGTGCTCTGGGCCCTATTCCTAAATCATCTTTGAGTCAGAATAGCAATTCTTTTTCACCTACTTGGCTTGAGTGCTAAAGAATTTTTGGAAAATGTTCAACAAATGCCTCACACTCTATGTAAGTAGGAAAAAATGCAGTTATTTGTGAAGAGAATATCCAAAAAGAGCTTAATATTATCCAACCTTTGCTATATTGGGAAGGAGATGCATTTATTACCAAGTACAAAAAGGTGGAATTATTCTGTGGAATAGAAAACAGAGTGGGCACAACATAGTAGGTATTTAAGAATCTGTTGAATGAATTAATGAATAAGAAAATATAAATAGGAGACATCATTAAAAGCCAACTAGAAAGTTGAGCATGTATAATAAACAGCCATGTGTACCTCGCATGGTGAGTTACTCTGTTACCACCCCAAAAGAGGCTTGTTTAATGCAGGAAGAAGGGTAAGGCTTGAAATCAAGATTGAAGCATCATAGGACCAGTAAGACATAGTACTTGGGCCCGTATCACAGCTACAGGAGAAAAGTAAATTTTTGAAGAGATGACAATGAATGTGCTTAGAACAGACTGGGGTAGTGGGACAATGTTAGTCCAAGGGCATGTATGCCTGGGGAGCCAGGCTAGGAGCTACCTGGTGGACTGGTGGAGCCCGAGGGAAGGCGGGGGATGGGCATATCTTCTTCCCCACATTTTCTCTAGGAAGAGGTCATTTCTTCACCTTTAACTTGGACTCCTTGATACAGCTGAATCCCACCCTGGCTCAGCTGAAGAACTCAGGGTCTTACATGGTTCCCTCCATCTGCTCTCCGCATAAGAGATGTCATTCAGATAGAGTGACACAGAGGATGAACATTACAGAATCACAGAGAAATCAGTGTGGATGTTGTGTGTAGCCATGTTGACCTTCAAGCTGCCAGGAGCTTCTTCCCTTAGCAGTGTCTCCCCACATTCCTTCACCACGATGCTTGGCATATCATTCTCTTTATGTTTCTTGAAGCTTTCCTTCGCTCTCTAATTCCACTGACTCCAAGTTCAAGGTAGGTTCTTCTCAAAAGTGTTTCCCTTCTCACTTTAATTTGCCCCTTACCTCCTTGTGGTAAGTATAGTGCTTCTGTGTAAAAATAGAACCATGCAAGAATAGTGCTTAAAATAACATTCACCATGGCTTTCCCCTTCACTGTCATGAAGACAGTGACTGTCTCCAATTTGCTGCTGACATTATTAGCTTGCTGCCAGTTACCTTTCGTTTTACAAGCTATCTGTTATTCCAGCTACTAGGTGAAACCACTTATGAAGTCATCAGCCAACTATAATTCCTTTACCTGTCAGCATACATAGTTATCTTTAAAAATGAGAACACAGAGTGAGTGTTTATCCTAAGGATTTAGACTCCCACACCCCCCGTTGGAATACCTGGATTCAGTGTCTAACTCTGGTGCTTGGCTCCAAAGACCTGCCAAAGTGGACCCTGACAAGTCATGATGGTGGCCCAAGTGATGGGTTCCCCGCTTCCTATATGAGAGAGCAGCAGTTTGGAGTTCTCTTTCCCTGTTGCTCTCTGCTTCTCAAATAATAATAATAATAATAATAATAATAATAATAATAATAATAATAAAGAAATACACTCAGGTATTCATATTGTCCACTAAGGACATACCTTTGACACTTTACATAAGGTGTCCGGAAAAATTACATGTTTTCAGTAACTTGTAGATTTGACCCTGAGGAAATCTGGTATGTTTGTCAGATTCCTAATACCAGAGTTTCTGAGGGCTTGGGTGGTCACTTACTCTGTTCCTTGACTCTTATAGTTTCTGCACAATCAGTTCTGCCTGCTGGAATCATATTTGTGCTCTGGCTGAAGAACTATATTTAAAGCCCTTGCTTCTGAGACAATTTGCTATCAAGATCAATTTTGCAATTTACTTCTAGAAAGATGGTAGCTTAAGTACAGGTTTACCAACCTCCAAACTCTCTTTAAGATCTTAGAAAAAAAAGAAAGAAAAGCAAAAATGGGAATGAAAATGTTGTATATAAAAAAAGAAAAAAGAGACAGAGAGACAGAGAAAATAGTCTGATAATCTGGTATGGACTCCACATCTAATGCTAAAGAACTGAGCCCCACAAGCATAACTTGGACAGTGAGTGACAGTAAAGGCATAATGGACAACTCATGAGCTCAGAAAGAATCACATGTCCAATTAACTAAACCTCTTTCTGCACCACCCACAGACCACATAACTTCACTATCGAAGTGAGGTGATGAATCCTCACACCAACAACCCTGACTCGCTCTTCCTCCTACAACCGGCAACCTTGCCTTCACTCTGTGACATTAAACACTGACCTTGGGCTGCCAGGGTATTTGCTTTCTAGGATGATTCTAGAAGAGAACAGTGGAAAACACAATTAGCCGTTTGTATAACCATGTCAATACAAAGGTATG
This sequence comes from Ochotona princeps, assembly GCF_030435755.1. Classification (NCBI taxonomy): domain Eukaryota; kingdom Metazoa; phylum Chordata; class Mammalia; order Lagomorpha; family Ochotonidae; genus Ochotona; species Ochotona princeps. The sequence goes on along the minus strand of NC_080843.1, from coordinate 11,528,373 downwards.
ATGTGACTCACAAAACAGGGACTCTACACTGCTTCTTCCATCCATGCCAAAGTCACATAGTCTGCCAACTTAGAGTCCATCCAAGCTGTAAAATAGCAGCGCATTTGGAGTGCTTTTTATTTGATTCTAACCCTTGCCTTTCAGATTTTTGTTTTTCTGGAGCTGCTAGTTGTCTTTCTTTTGTTGTTTGAAGACAAGAATTCTCTTGTATCTCATGTACTTTTTCTTGAAGATATCTGAATTGTCATCCTTCTGAATCTTTCTCTTTAGGCCCTGTTAATTCCAGTGTCCTTAGATCACACTTTGTTTTGGGTAGTCTTTGTCACTTATGTTGGGACAGTTTTTGAATATAAATTTTTTCTAGGAAGTATAAAAAAGGCAAGTTTTCTGAATGAATTAGCATTCTTCTGTTTTTAAGAGTATGTGGCCCAGGCTTTCTCAAAATGAATGTGTGTTTTCTTAGCCTTACAAATTACTCTGTTTTACTTCTATGGTTTCTTTGTCTCCTTTTTTTCTTTTAAGTGTCTATGAAATTCAACTCTTTTCCTCTTCCATTAATATATTTTTCATGTTTCCATCATAATAGGCAGATTGCCTTGGCCCAATATTTTTGTCCACCTTGTATATGAGTGAAAATTAATTTCTGAGAACCCCCTTTTCAATTTCATACCATCTTGTTCTTAGTATATGTGCTGCCGAAGTAAGCATATATTTTGTTCTTGATTAATGGACACAATTACATCCTCAAATTGCCTATTTGTTCAAGGTAATCTGATGTTTGTTCATATTTTCCTCAAATATTTAGTATTTTATAATGAGTTCACTACACTTTTAAGTAACAACAGGTCCCTTAATGTGGATAGTTAATTTGAGTTTCTTCTGCCATTCTGTTTTTGTCAAAGGTATATTAATTAATTAATTAAGTTATTCAAAAGGGAGATGGAGAAAAAGGGTGATAAAGGAGGAGATACCTTCTATACATTGGTTCCTCCCCAAATGACCAGACCGGGTCAAACCATGAAATTAGGAATTCTGTTTAGGCCTCTCACACAGATGCCAGGAGTCCAAGTACATGAGCCTTCATCCTCTTCCTTGCTAGGCAAGTTAACAGGGAGCTGAATTAGAAGCAGAACATGTTCAGACCAGAGAGGGTATACCTAAGAAGCCGTTGAACTTGACTGGACAATAAGACGCTGGACTCTATGTTTGGTATATGCTTGCAATGGGGGAATCTCAACTGAACTTGAGCTGTGGTTATGCAACAAGGTGGAGGAATCCACCATGGTGGGAGGGTTTGGGGAGGGGTGGGGAGAACCCAAGTATCTATGTAACTGTGTCACATAATACAATGTAATTAATGAATTAAAAATAATAAATAAATTAAAAAAAAAAAAGAAGCAGAACATGTAAGACTTGAACTGGCACTCCAACATGGAATGCCAGCATTGCAAGAAGCAACTTAACCCACTGTGCAGTAGTGATGTTCTTTACCATTGTTTTATCTATTTCTCCAATAAATAATTCCCTGATTTAGTTTCCTCAGGCTACCATAAGAAAAACACAACTAACTAGATGGCTTGAGTAACAGGAACTCATTTTCTCACAGTTCTGAATGTGTGAAATCTGGGATCAACATACTGGTAGAATTGGCCCTTAAGGGCTGAAAGCAATCATTCTGCACCCTCTATTTTTTTTTTAACTATTTTTTATGATACAGTTCCAAAGGCTCAAAAATTTCTTCCTCTCCCCTTCATTTATTCCCCTTCCTTCCACTGATTTCCCCTATATTATAGCTCTTCAAAAGCAGTCACAAGTCCATCATTCTACTATTTGAGTGTATCCTAGCACTGTAGGTTTAGACAATGGTAGAAGTCCAGCATCATATTGTCAATACATATTTAACTGTCATTGGGAGTCCATCTTCTATTTGGCAGCACGATTGCATACTGCAGTATGTCTTCACTTCTTGGTCTGATAGCCTCTATTATACAGTTTCTCTAGATGAATATATTTACATGCCTGTGTGCCTATATAATCTATCAACCTGCATTTTGCAGCTCATGGTAGTTTTAGGCATTCCTTGGCTTACAGATTCCTGTGTTTTCACACATAATCCGTGTTTGTGGGTCTGTTTCCTCTTTGTGTACACATCATGTAAGATTAAAGCTAACTTGAGAGACTTCTTTTTTTTTTCTTACACAACTGACAAAGTTTATTTGCAGGTTTGCAGTTCTTATACACTTAGTAAAACAATAGTTCAAACATAAATCAGAATTTGGTCCTGTCTGGGAACTGAGAGCTCAAATAAGCTAACAAGGCATCTTTGAGAGACCACATTTTAATCTGATTCATTGCAAAGATGATGCTTTCCAAATCAGTATTGGCAGTCAGGAATGATCATCTTTTGGTGGGACACAAGTCAATCCTTGATACCTCTCGAGGGGAAGTCAAGGAAGGGCTTCATACTAATTAAAAATGATCAGCACTTGGGCTGGTCATTAACTGAGAAAGGCTTGACTTATGAGGCTCTCCCTGTCCCACACTATTATAGTAGGCCATTGAATTATTTCACTTCTTAATAGAGCAGTTCTCTGGATTTGGCATGTTCAAACCCTGCTGTGACCTGGTGGTCAATGAGAAGGGAAGGATGGCAGAGGGAAGGATCATTTGATTTTTTTAAAACAGTAAAGAAATTTGCCTATTGTTTGGAGAGATGAGAAATCCCTTCCCCTTATTATCCTTAGTTTTTGGAGTGTTTTTGATTTTTATTTTTCACTTATTTGAAAGGAAGGCAGCAAGAGAATGAGACACACCTGCTGAAAGAGAGACCGAATTTCCTATTAACTGGTGCATTCCCCAGATGCCACACTCAGGGCTGTGCCAGGGAGAAAACAGGAGCCCACTTCTCCAGCCAGGTCCTCTATATGGGTGGCAGAAAATCAACTATGTGAGTGATCACTGCCTTCTATAGTATCCTGTGCCAGAAGCTGAAACTGAGATGTGAGCCCAGCTTTAAATTCAGGCATGTCAGCATGAGAAGCAGACATCCAAAGTAGTATCTTTAATTGCTACTCCAAATACCTGCTCCTATTTCAGTTATTTAAGTCCAAATATATCTCGAAGAAGTAAACTTGACTAGATGTGTTTTTTTTTTTTTCCAAAAACCAACTGACCTGTGAGTCCTTAGGCACCTGTATGTTTCTACTTGCTTGATGCTCACCCTTCCTTACCAGGGTCCACCTCAGTCCTAAGCTGCCCTTCAGGAGGGCCAGAGCTCTTAGGCCTGGGATGAGGATCCTTTGTCCTCCTGGGGCCCAGGTTACTGTGGCTAGAGCACTGTGACAAGGAAGGCCCCACCTGCTGGTGAGCATTCCAAGTAGTTGCATGAGAATAATGCTGGAAAAGATGTGAGAAAACACAACAGTGATTTGCTAAGTGATCAAGGATTGAAGTGGAAGTCTGAGTTAGACCTGAACCAAACAAGTTAGGTGTATGCCTAAGAAGCCCATTGTGACATTCGAAAGAAAAGTGATTCAGGTAAATTAAGAGGAACTATTGCTATGTGAACTGGGAAATGAACTTGAAGAACCCCTAATAGTGAAAAATACAATCTGAAAATCTATGTTGTTCATCTCAAAGTTTAGCTCAGGTAGAATAAGAGTTTAAGCCAAGCAAGGTATGGTGCCATGAGAGAATTCTCTATTCCCAAACAGAACCTGGTGTAGGGGCCTGGGTCAGAGGCAGAACAGTGGTCTTCCAGAACCTGGGGTTTTTCTCCGCAATGTTGAATCGAAGTTTCAAGCACAATGCATGGGAACAATTGTGCAACCCCAGTAAGTGTCCCTCTTCACCCTGACTCCTTTGGGTGGGTCAGGGCTCCAAGAGAACAAGCTGACCTAGTTCTCACAAGCTGCCCTTCACAACAGAATTGTCACCCAAGCTGACCTTTGGGACTAATTTCCCATTCTGTGAGAAAAAGTGCAGTCATCAAAAAGCCGTTTCAGATCACAGCTCTGAGAGCCGTTCTGAACTTGCACAAAGGCTAGCTTGCTATTTTAACTACTCTGGTAGTGTATTTTGGGGTGCTTTGTTCTGTCCCTTGCCTTTCCCGCATTCTCTCTTCAGCTGGAGTTGTGCTTCCAACTGGCCCTTACTTGCCGAAACCTCCAATTCTGCTGAAGTGCAACCTGAAGATTCTGTCCCATCTCTGGGCTTGAACAGAGAATTAAAATACCCTTTCTGCTTGCAGGTGTCTTTGGCGATGTAGGCTGCAGCCACCATCAGGCTCACAGCATGGGCTGAATGCCTCCAGAGCTAGTGGCTCTGGCAACTTCTTCTGCACCAGGAAGGTCATGGCATCTCAGTGGCTCTGTCACCCTGCATGGTTGTTTGGGGTGCATGATATGGCAGAGGAGGAGGAGAATCTTTAAAAGCCATTGGAGGTCACTGGATTCCTTTATAAATACAGTGCTTCATATTCAGTTCTAACCTTGGATGGAATTTGCAGTGTTAGGATTTTTTTTTTTATGCTACAGCAGACACAGGAAATCACAGGTGCAACTATTTCCGTTTTGACTTACAATCACTGTGGGCCCCTTGGAATTTTATATAAAATACTCTGAGTGTGAAGTGTCAGAACTCTGTAATGTACATTAATAGGCAGTATTGATTGGTGGAAATTAATTACTAGAAATAGTTCTCATGGCTTACCTAGTATTTGGGAAGATTCCAGAGCCCCCTTGTGGCTATGTTCAATGTAAACTGAAAAGCAGTAAAAAGCTTTAAACTCCTTGTTTCATTTGCCACTTACCTACACCCTTTTTGTTGTTGTCACATCTGTTCCTTTGCTTTATGGCTTTGAATTCTTTTTCATTTACACTAGACTCCACACAATTCATATCGTTTTTACAGAGAGCAAGAGATTGTAGTAGGTGCCAATTTTAAGTGGACAGGCAACTTTTTTTTCAATTATCATTAAGAAAAATAATCAATGCAGAGGACATGTTTAATGAAACTTGCAAAGAAAGGGAATTAGCGTTGTATAATTGTGCTCCTCAAGGGATGTCTCTTCCTCATCTCTTATTTTTTAATTCACGTATTGATTTGCACAAATGAAAAGTTACTTCTTGCTGCCCCAAGCAATATTTATTTTGAAAGGCTTAAAGCTGTTTTATTTTCTCAGATTTACACATAGCAGAGGGAAGTGGGGAAAAGAGCATCCTCATTTGAGTGTTACAACAGTCCTGAAGTGCCCTCACCTCTCTGATTGCTTCCATCATGCCTGAAGACAAGTATTTATGACTTAGGTCACTCTGCTCCATACTTGAATTGATGACAGGAGCACCCTAGGCAAAGCTTAGACAGAACAAATGGATTTTTTGGACAGATTTAAATTATCACGCATGTATTTTTTTCTAAATTTATGTCATTGCTTTATTAGTTAGGCAGAATTACACCAAGGTCTCAGAGCCCACACAGCTGAAAGATCCCATTGAGCATCCAAGTGGTAAGCTGAGCTTCTGGAAGGAACTTTTACTAATCATCATGAATAAGTGGATTTTGAAGAGAACCTGATTAGGGCTCTGCATTACTTCCAGCATGATTTGGTTTCTCTTAGATTAACTCCTGGAGTGACATTGTCCTCTAGACTGAAATGAATTATTGGCCCTGCCTGTTGTTTCTAGCATGGAAAAAAAAAAGTCATTGGATGGAAGTAGAGGAAAGAGAAGGGGAAAAAAGGCATAATCCAAACCCTTGATGTCTGGTCTAAATGCAATCTAAGAGCGTTGGAGATGTCTGTTTTATTTTGTCCTCAGTGGACAAGTGTGATCAGCACAAACAGCAGTGAAACTGCTGGGAATGCAGGGAGGCCATGAAGCATATGTAATGCTGGCCAGGTGAGATGCTAAGTAAGTGTCGTTTTTTTCTTGAGGAACTGGGGAGAATGTCAAGCTCTCCCTCCATCCTTCTTGATCTTTTCAAGTGGAGCTTTTGTGATGTGTAAGATACTTTAAGAAAAACAGGAGAGGCTGAATGGATGGTATCACAAGGATTCAGGATCCTTCCTTGATAAGCTGCCTCTGACCAGGTACTGGATCCTTTAAGTATCAGTAAGGATGATGTGTTTACCTTCATGAGTTCATAATGAGCAATCGTCATTTTGGTTACCAGTAAATGGAATGAACCAAACATGCATTCCCCTTTCCTGTATGAACCAGCCCTCAGCGCCCCAAGTGGTGGGTACTGAAGCACTGTAGCTGATGAATGAACAAATGATAGAATTGGAGCATCACCAGTGTGCAATGTCCAAATGGAATGACCGTGCAGACGTATTGGCACCACAAAAAGATCACTAGCCATTTTAGGTGCTTCCTGTTTGAAATATGCAGCGCTACCCATATACAAATAAAGTGATTTGTCTGCAATTAAAAAAAATGCTGGAAGGCATATCTACATTCTAATATTCCTTATTGCTCATTTTCTGGGTCCTCCTTTTTAGTTAATTACCAAAAGAAAATACATTAGTGCACATATATTTTGTGAGTCTTCCAAATTTCTAGAAATCTTAATAACATGTTTTCTTTCATACTTGTAACTCTCAGACAGCAAAATATGATGATATAGGATGCTCAAAAGATGGATCAGCTCCTGCAGGTCCAACTGCCACTATGCACTACCAAATCCAATAACCCAGCCTAGTGCTCGGCACGAAATATGTAAGTAACAAGTATTCCCAGACAGGCGACTTGTACTACTCCATGAGCTGGAGAAGAGAGTGGGAAGTCCCAGCTCAGTTCCTCTTTACTCACTGAGCCTGGGACCCATCCTTGTGTATCTCAAAGCAGAATCAGAATATTTTGTTTTTATATCATGAGGATCAAATGAAAAAGTAGATGAGGAAAGTACCACTTTAGAGATATCTAAATTTGAAAGGAGCACTGGCTTTTAAAAAATTCTGAACAGCTTATTCAATATTTATAATTTTACGACATTTGGACAGTTTATGAATCCCAGATATTAATGGAGAAAGTTAAACTCTGGAGTGTCACATACGTAGAGAATTTGATAGATTGGCTACTGTTGGCTGTTTTGCATTCATGATTGTATTCAGTAATTTCCATAAAGCTACAAAATAAGCATTCCTACCTTGGCCATTTAGGTGAGCAAAATGAACCCAGCTTTTTCTTCCTCTAAACAGTTCCTTTTCACTGCTTCTGAAGTTTCCAACATGCATGAAACTTTGCAACCATATTCTATCCAGATGTATAGTTGGACTTGCATATTTTGTGAGTCTTCTATTCCCAAATAAAGACTTTGGAATAGCCAACTTCAGCATCCAGAGAACTTTGCTTTACATTTTTTTGAGTCTCTGCAATGTGTGCAAAAAAAAGACTGACTTCAAAGCCAAAAAGAAAATCCTGCGATGCATGAGTGTTGGCTTTGTGTGAATTCTCTTGTGTAGCTATTTCAAGCCTTTATTGTTCTGAGATTACCTCAGCTTTTGGCTTCTGGGTTTCTCAGACAGCTAAAAACGAATGCAACCGCAGCAGTCCCCCATTTTGTCCAGTCCCCTTTCCTCAAGTGGAAATCTGTTGTAGCATAGTAAGTGCGCCATGTCAGGCAAGCTGTTTCTGTGATATTTTCTGTTTTCTACGCCAAATGTCTCCAGAGGACCTTCTGCACCCGCACATGCCTGTGCTGCCATGCCTCCTGCGTCTTGTGCGCCCTAAGCCTTGCGAAGTGCCATCTCTCTTCCCATCACCAGGCCCGATACAGGTAGACAGAAATCCTTCCAAGGAGACTCCCACTCAGCAATGCCTAGGCCAGTGCACCACTAAGTCACAAACTGCAGTGCCCTAGACAACCTGGACTTTATCAAATGACTCAAGAGATGTCGAAATTCTCACCACTTTGTGAAATCACAGACATCCTCTAAAAGCCTATCTATCAAGGACTTAACGGTTTAATTGGTTAATACAAAATGGTACTTAGCACTGTATCTGGATATAATATCCATGCAACAAATGCTAGCCATTGTTATTATTGTTGCGGATCTGAATTTTCATTTTACAGGGAACCTTTCGTATTCTAAGGCCGCTTTCTCCTTTTCCGTTGTTGAGAGATAACTGTCAAGATATTTTTTCTTTGAGAATTAACCAGGAGTGGAGTCAAGTTGGAATCTCCAGTATTTGTTATGCTGGTACGAATGCCCGGTCGTGATAACAGAATGTAGCAAAATCCTAAAACAGAAGGATTCTTTATGTAAGAACATGGCAAAATCCAAACAGAGATGAATTTTTTAAGTTCTTGTGATATTTTAGGAAATCAGCTGCAAAGCTGTCAAGTATAGACCTAAATATTGGAAGGCAGGCCTTGCTCTTCAATATCTCGACTTAATGTCTTTTCCTTTCCAAATTGGCCAACAATTGCAATGGAAACACCTCATCTCTACCCTGCTTTCTTCTCCCATGCCCTCCTAGCAGTGCCTGAGAAACTCGCTGAGAGCTCAGCTGCACACGAATAGCCTGATAACACAATCTGACTGTACTATCTGGTGTTCTGCTTTGCCTGGCTGGGATTAGAGCTGTGAGTGGGACTGAATGGGGCCTTATCTCACCGCAGGGCGGCTCCAGGCTTCAGGTGGATACCCGCATGCATAAACCACCACTTTGCGCAGTGCTTTGAGACACCCTCATCCCCGAATCCCAGTGACACAGCACAAAGCAGGGCGCCTCTGAACCAGATAATCACAGAAGTCCCTGAATAATGCATGAGGTTAGGACCCTCCCTGGCACTGTACTGGGAGAAACTGTACTCGACAAGATAGCAGAAGCAACTCCCTGGAACACATGCTCCCTGAAATTTATTCTTGTGGCAGCCACTTGGGGGAACATGGACGGAAATGCGACAGCCAGCGGAAAACTGTGGCATTTTAGTGAGTCAGAGTCGCATAAGTTTCCTGTCAATGCAAGGCGGCGACGTGACAGGATTGAACATTTTTATCTTATTGATAAATGCAACCTCTACCGCCAGGAATCCACAGACTTGTCTGATCATCCTTGAGAGATGACCAGTTCACCCAGCAGCCTCGTATTTCATGATTTGTTTGGTTGTTTTAGTATCACACGTGGTTCTTGTAATTAAAGTTAACCACTACCACCATATATCATGTACACCCCACATCTCACAGGGCTGTTGCTTTGAGGCCTGGGACCACAGGGAATGTCTGTGTTTCTGGTCCAATGTCAATTTTAATCGAGCAGCAGTGCTGATGGGTGAGTTTGGAGTCCACTCATGTTTAGTCTCTAATTCGATATTCCAGCTGCTCATTAAGCGAAAAATAAATCTCTTTGGAAAAATGTTTTCCCACCTTCAAGGCACAAACCCTAACTGGATTGTTCTCAGATGTTCATCTAAACCAAGCAAGGTCCCTTCGTGGAAAAATTGGCAGGAGGTAGAGCCTTTCTGACTCCTGCCCTGGGTATCTGGCAGGCCCTGTCCTTGCCCCCACCACTCACACCCAATGTTGTGCCACAGGCAACAGCCTCTGCTACTCTGAATGTGGTTGAATACTTTGGCAGGAGTCACAGAGACGCATTTTGATAATGAAATAGGAGTAATTCTCTTGGCTGGAAATTCCCAGGAATTTATTCTCCGCATAAATATTTTTTGATTGGGATGTCCATCAGATTCTTGTTTATAATATGCTTCAAATAGAATGTTCCTCACTGTTCAAACATGGGGGATCAATGACAAATCATAGCCCATCCATAATTGGAATATTATCTTCTTACAAAAAAAGCATTATGTTCCTGGGGAAGAATGTTCAGTAAAATGAAAAAAAAAAGCTCACTCTGTATTTTTAAGTTAGAACATAAACTTTTAGAACACAAATATAATTCACATGTGTAATATAAAATGAACGTTATGATCCCAAACCTGTTAAAGAAAAAGACATATAGGGATATATTTAACTATGGTTATATCTGAATAAAGGGATTATAGGTAATTTATTTTCACATTTTCACTCTTCTACATGTCCTTTATTTTCCATAATGATAGTCTTAAAAGTTTCTAAATGGAAGTAGAATAATCAGTGATGAAGAAGAAAGTCAGGACTGACTCAATGCTAGTCTTCTCTTAACCCTTTGAAGTTATCAAGTGCACAAGTGAGGAAAGATGCGGAATCCCTGGCCACTGGAAGGGAGTTCTATGGGATTGCCTTCACCAACTGGACTGAAGGTCTCAGTGTAGGAAGGAAACTATAAAAGAGCTTCAAAAACTCATATAAAATGTGCATTATGGCAAAACCATGCATTGATTTAAAACATTATTCACTAAGACAGACATTGTTAAAATTTGATTATCCGTGAACATTTTCAAGTACACTAGCAAAAAAGCCTTGGCCAAAAGGGTCTGGCTGATTTGCAAGAGCCCATGATGGAGGCCATGGCAGCAGTTGCATGCATTGTGGCATGACTCCAAATGGATACTTAGTGGGTAACATGACACGTGTAGTTCCCATTTTCCCTCATAATGTTGCATGTCCTTGGAACCCTCTGCCATGGCACACACTGTTGTCAGCCTCTAGAAGTTCTTATTTGGATGTTTCACAATCATGATTTCTGATTTTCCGTTTGCTTGGAATGTCATTCTAAAATTCCTTAATTTGTTTTCAATTTTGGAGCAAAAACCCTTTTCATCATGTGTCAAATGGCTGTCTGATTGCTCTGTCCTAACTGCCACAATTTCCCCCTATCAGATACAGGATAGTGCAGAGAATATTCTATTGAGATAATAGAGACGGGCAGTCCATAGTGAGTGTACAACACTAAAGAGAGCCAGGAATTTGGGTAATTACTCGAGCTAAGTACATCAGGGCAGAGAGAGCTAACTGGCATTTGTTTAGTGATGAGTAGGACGCACAGGTCACCTGTGTATACTCCACAGTGAGGACCAACTACTGTATAGCCCAAGCCTGCTTCTTAGAGTCATTCATAGCATTCTTCCTGAGACTAAGGTCTTAGAAAGCTTGACTTCATAAGGAAAGCTCATTTCTAATTCTGTCAGGCAGGAGGATTCAGGGCAGATTTATCTTTCCCCATCCATGTAACTACTTCCTGGAATCCCTGAAGCATTGGCTGATAGAATTTTTGTTTATTCATCATTTGAACATTCAACAACTGAACAGTTGTGACGGATAGGGACATGGTCTATCTGGAGGTAAAAAGTGAGAAGGGTCCAGTTTGCTCCCCATTAAGCCTGTTTCCAGGCTTTTCACTGACTGCTACCACAGACGGAAACTCAAGAGGGCCCAGGTTTCTGTTTGGGGTGGGGAGAGGGGAAGAAATCCTCTACACTGGGGACATTGGAGCAGGCTGGGTAGAGGAGTTCCTACCTGATGTGGTTTTGGGGAAAGCATAAAACTATGGAGTAGGCAGATATTAATTTTGTTGCTCGATTGTCTGAATTAAGCTGGTGGTAGAAGGAAATATTAATTAAACTTCTGGAAACCTAGCATTCTTGTGACTTTAGTTAGGTGCATTCGCACTGGAAAGGCAACTCATAATTTCAACAGAGGGAACTTTTTCAGTCACTTCAGGCAAAGGAATCCCTCATCATTTTATTGCGGACCATGGTCCATCTCTGTTGCAGGATTGAAAGAGGACTGCATAGAAGAAAGGAAATAGGAGAAAGCTAATAATAGAGTGTAAGGCATGATGACAAGAATGCGTGCTGTCTCTGCAATCTGTTCCTCATGTTTTCATAAACAACCACAGCTCTGGACTTTTCTGTGCTAGTCCATGACCATGACTGTGGAATGGCACAGCTGACCTCCACTGTCATTACTTGATCTTTCATACTATTGTTAAGAGAATCTTCTTCCACAATACTTCCACTTCACTAGTTCACAGTTGCATTCAGAGCCAATGATAATTTAGTCTCAACTCCTGTTCTGGCTGCCATTCATCCGCTTACCAAGTGGATGTGAGCATAGGTCCCAAAATGAACCTCCTGGTCTAGGTGGGTTACTTTGATGAACCTTACAGTATAGAGGACCCTCAAGTATTTTGTTCACTCCTCAGCTCTGCAATTTGTTGGCTAGAGTCTTTCCTTACCCTGCCATAACATTGACAATATTGAGAGTTATTTTATTCCTTTTCTGTTCCCTAGAGCAGTTTCTTAGTGCTGAGTAAGCTCTCCGTAAGCATGTGTTAACTAAATCACTTGCTGTTTGATCCAAGGAGCAAGTTATGCACAAGATACTGATAAGTGAAACATAGGTTCTTGAAAGCTGAGGGAACAAAATCAGTCAGTATAACATTAGCAAAATTTCATTGCTACTGATTACCTGTTGTGTAGGAAATATTCTACTTTTTTCCCTAAGTCTGAATTAATGATTTTGTCTCTCTACATATCTTCAACAGTTACAATCACGTGGCAGATAAATTAAGAAATCTTACATATTTTTGCACTTTGCACAAATTTTAGACATTAAGAAAGTCAGGTTAGTTTTTGTGATAGTTTAGAAAAGAAAGGCATTTTTATCAAAGGACGTGTTACCCTAGAGGATAAGAAGCATTCCAGATGAACATTTTGTTTTCAGAAACAATCATTTTGTGAACATTTTTTGTGAATAAGACTTTGTGTTAGGTAATTAGAAAACAAGACCTATAGTGCAGTTACTGAATAGGACTTTACAGAATAGATGTAAGCAAGATTTTCACATGCAAATTGAAAAAATGTGATAAGTGAGATGGTAAACCTATTTAACAGAAGTCAGGGAAGATAGATTTGAGACTCCAATTAGGCTTGAAAGGATTCACAAGACACAAATGACCAAACAGAAGGGCAAAGACTTTGAAAGAGAGCTTTAGTAGTAGTGCTTTTGTCTTCTATTTAGAATTTGTTAATATGATGGTCTTATACTACAGCAATTGGTTCTAAATCAGCCAGAGAAAAATGTGTTCAGTTCCTGGAAAGTTGAGTAGATTTTAGGTCTTTGTGTTAATTATCAGGCAAAATGATTATTGAACTAACCAAAGCGCCCATTCCCTAATCTGACTGAGAATACAGGTGCTTGCCACCATCATTCTCATCACGAGGACAGCATTCTAAAGAGCTCCAGTTGCTTTCTCAGGGATATTTTTTAAAGGCGTTCACTCAAGCGCAGTGATGCTGTGGCAAGTGGAAGAACTGCTGACAGGATGCTGTCACTGAGGCAAACAGAATTATCTGTCTGGGGGATTGTTCTGGTCCAGGGAGATTGGCAGAACATCCCCTTAACTCGATAATTAGCCTTTCTTTCACTTTACCAGCTCATTGGGAGCCCAGCATCTCTTTGAGGAAAATGTTTTCATCATTTCAGTGCATCCAGCAACCAACACCAGTGCTTAGTAAATAAAGCAGACTCAGTATTTGCTTGGAGAATGAATTTATAGATGAAGAGGGTGGGTATAGTTCCCTTGCTTGTCTTCACAGTTCTGGGAAGAGATTAAATGAACTGTAAGAACAAGTGATGTTCGGACTAAATTTAGGAGACAGTTCAAAGAAGCAAAGGAGGCGATGAAGGTACCTGTATTGTGGTCATGGAATACTGCTCGTCTTTCCTCTAAACAATCCACTTTTCCTTTTGAAAAATGATTTTTCTCTGTATTTTTTAGCAAGTATGTTCTAAAGAACAAATCTGTGGATTAAAAACTAAAAGATTTATTTATTTTATTGGAAAGCCAGATACACAGAGAGGAGAAAAGACAGAGATAAAGATCATCCATTCAACGATTCCCTGCCAAAGTGGCCACAATGGCCAGAGCTGTGCCAATCCGAAACCAGGAGACAGGAGTTTCTTCTGGGTTTCCCATGCAGGTGCAGGGTCCCAGTGCCTTACGCCATCCTTGATTGCTTTCCCAGGTCGCGAGCTGGGAGTTGGATGGGAATCAGGGCCCAGGGACATGAACTGGCACCCATATGGGATCCTGGCACGTGCTGGGCAAGGACTTCTGCTACTAAGCTACTGTGCCAGACCCTAAACCTGTGGATTTTTAGGGGTAGTGAATCTTTTAGGTAATTTCATTAGAGGCTAAATTAAGAGTTATGGAAACAGAGGAAAATGAGTTTCCTTTGTTTTTGCACTAGGGAGTAGATCCATGAAACTGGAGCAACGTTTGTCAACAATGAAGACTAGGCGTGCAGCCTGAAGGAAAACATCCGATCAGTGATTTGTTCAGTTTTCTGTCTGCATGAAAAGAAGCTAATGAAAGAAAAAAACAAAATGGTGGTACCTCAGAAAGATTGTGTAAATTGACATTTAAAAATGGGTTTATTTTGGTGCAAAGAAAATTGAACTCCTTGTACAGATTTTTTATGATATATATTTTCATGAGTTTCTCAATATCCCTCATTGAGAGAGAAAAATAATTTTTATTAATCAAATTTCCACTTGTATTTTTCAATACTTGGGTATTCTTCTAAGTTGTTTTTTTTTTCTATTTTTCTAGCTTTTTGTTTTGATTGTACTGAAAACTTTAAAAAAAAATACAAGAATATATGTCTGTTCAAGGTACTTCTCCGGTACCATTGGCCACTCAGATCCAGAACCGGGAGTTGGAACAGGTCTGCTCCATCAGTATAAATACTCCACAAATTCACTGCTGTGTCTTCACTCCAGATTTAACTCTAATGACAAAGTGACTCCTTTGATTACTGGAATTCAAAAACGTTTGCCTTATTTTACTGACGTAAGCATCAGTTCACAATTTGGCTAGCTATTTTTAAATGAAATAATAAATTGAATAAAGTTAAGTTTAAAAAGCAAGGTGATTTTAACACTGCCAGTTTCAGTCACTTTTGAGATTACACAGCTTTCTAATGGAGTAAAGGAGCTAGAACCCAGAGGTCAGTTTTCCCAAGTGAAACAGAAGTCTCTCCATACTGAAGCTGGTTCCAGATCATTTCGTACAAGCATGTCACAAGCCTTTTGTATTTTCAGCACACAGTCCTCTAACTTTTATAATTGTGTTTATTAATCTGAATTCTGTTGAATTTGATACATAAATGCCATGGAGACTCATCAATTGATTGTCACCAGCTTTCTTTGCTTAAATCTATTTGGGTGTTTCCTTTTTCATATAATTCACAGACAAGTTAGAAACTTTCCATTCCAAACATCTCTCTGATTTAAATTCTTTTGTCTTGATACATTTGGTATCTTGGAATCACTGAGTTATATGGTGATTGTCATCATTACTGTATTTGTTTATTATGTAACTTTCTTTGTGAAATGAAAAAATTGGTCATTGTATGATCTTGAGCAACATCATAATACCACTCTGACCGAGTCTGATATGAGCATTTCTGCAAAACAAGCAAGTTGTGTCAGTCCTTTCTCATATCTGTGCTGACCTTTTGAAACATTTCCTTCCATTGACAGAATTATTGTCCTATCATAGTGACAGACAACAAAATAGTGTAAAGCAGTGATCGGCCAAATGTGAGAGCTCAAGCTGGTCTGCCCTTAGCCATTCCCACAAATTCCCTATCCTGGATTAAAGGCAAGCGAGTGTTGCTTCAGTTTTTGACATCTCTTTAGCACTTTTCAACAGTCTGGCCTACTTAATGGTGAGAACATTCAAAATAGTTCAATTATTACAGTCTATTAATTCCTTGTTAAGAAAAAAAACAATAAAAACAGCATTCCCCCCTTAAATTTCTTGTTTTAAGTTTAACTAGATAGATATTTTTTCTATAAGGTTTAGCTTAAGTGGAGAAAGTGTATTAGACTTCCTATGAAGTAAAAGGTGCTTTTTCTGTTAATAAGTAACCTTTTAAAGTAAGCTAGACTTGACTCAACACAAGTTCTATAACAATACCAGTGTGACCTTGAACAACTACTTCATTGCCTCAAATTCTTTGTTTATTCACAATAAGTAATAATACCAATAACAGTAACTATATAAATTCATGTCATAAATTGTTGAAATAGCTCTACTGTAAGCAGCATGTCTGGTATTTGGTAAGCTTGCAGCATCATGGGACTTGAGTACTGAACTGTAAGGAAAGCATTTGCCATCCAAGAGTTTTAGTGAGCTTATAAAAAAAAAGTTTAGCTGTGCAAAGACAAATTCAGAAACTTATTTCCCAACTTACAAATGATCAATTAGACTTAAATCAATAAATCTTAATTCTAAGATAAGCCTTTAACAATTCCGCCTTTTCTGTCTGTTCACTAAACATTCCTAAAAGCTAGGTTCTCCTCCTCAAGAAATAAAAGTGTGTTCTTTTCCACTGACTTGGTTTTTCTGCTGTGTTCCCTACTGTCTCCATTGACACTTACAGAAACACATTTTAAAGAGTGACATAATCTTCTCTTCCCTCTTTTGTTCATGATTTCTTTTAAAGCAACAATAAAATGCCGTCACCAAAGCTGATCTCCAGAGTGTAGCAACAAAGTAACTCTCTTCAGCAAACAACCTGCCATGGCCTGATAGCTTCACTCTCTGATAATGAATGAAGTAGTGACAAGAGCAGGCAGGGCAACTTCCCATCCCCTCCAATTTTATTCCAATTCCTCCTGCAAATTTCTTGCATATTTGATTGTAAAGCAGGCAGACATTCCACTATTGATCTTTAAATGTAAATATATGACCCAGCAATATAGAGGAATGATTCAGGTGAATGACATGATAAAATATTCACATGTCATTCCGTCCTGAATGTTTCTATCTATCTGAATCTACATAATTTTAATGTAAAGCTTCTTTGAAGAAGAGACATTCAAGTGAATAAAAGGTGTGTTGGTTTTGCCCTAGTGCTCAGGGTTCCAGATAGAGCATAGGTGTGCTGGACAATAGTCTTTCTTACTCAGTGCTTGGTGGATCGTACCTACTTGATGGAACCCAGAAATATCCAGCACCATCCTTTGTTCCAGGACTCTGTGACAATATCATTTGTTTACCTGTTCAGGAACATTCAGCACCACTTTTTATCCTCAAAGTAACTCAAGTTATGATTGACCCATGTATTCCTGAACAGCCCTGCTCAGTGGGACAAGGGCTGAATCGGGATTGAATTGGAATAAAGGCTGGGTTTTATGGAAGGGCAAAAGGCCAAAGTGAGATCTTAGAATTAGAATACATGGAAGCCTGATGTGCAACCAGTTCCTCAGAGTCCTTTTTCTTTTGGCTTCTAGGACAAATGGACCTCGAAGTGCTAGACAGGCTCAGTGATAGCATTGGTACAGGTACCCATCCCTCCTCAATGTCACTTAGCACACACTTCAGCATAGCAGTGTACATAGAAAAGGTGAAGGAGATGGGTTCCAGCCGTGCCCTTTCTAGTCTTATCACACTGGCTTCAACACTTTTGTGTGTGTGTTTTGCTCTCAAACAGTGCTTCATTTATTATAAAGCTTATTATAGGATCAAAGAAAGAGCAGATGGGTGATAATAAACCATAGCGATTTCTCTGAATGTAAGAGGTGGTTATTGCCATTAGCCATTTGTCAATGAATAATAGCTGAGTAAATGAATGACCCACTCCTTATCTGTCTCATCTCCCCCCGCCCCTCGTACCAGTGGAGAAGAAAAATTCCAAAAATTTTGAAGGCTAGCCCATGTGTTTTCATGGAAACATATGAGGTCCCTACGAATGGTTTTTAGAAAATACAAGTAAAATACTCATTTATTTTGGAATGTTTAGAAAATGCTTATATAGTTCTTTTTCATAATTCACATTTCCCATGCACTTCTGGAGCACCTTACATGGACTCTGCCTTATCTGTGCAAAGCCAAACAATCTCACATGAAGGTTTAGCACAAGAGTCCACTGACTCAATTTTTATATAAAATTACGGATCTCCTTCATCCCAGCGTTAATGGTGTCAACTACTGACATTCTGCCTCTAATTTCTTGCAGGAATTTCTACTACATCACAATGTTGCGGGATCCAGTGTCTCGTTACCTGAGTGAGTGGAAACATGTCCAGCGAGGGGCCACGTGGAAAACTTCTCTCCACATGTGTGATGGAAGAAGCCCCACCCCTGATGAGCTGCCTACCTGTTACCCTGGGGACGACTGGTCTGGGGTTAGCTTACGGGAGTTTATGGATTGCAGCTACAACCTGGCTAACAATCGCCAGGTGCGAATGCTGGCCGACCTCAGCCTAGTGGGCTGCTACAACTTGACTTTCATGAATGAGAGTGAAAGGAACACCATCCTGTTGCAAAGTGCAAAGAACAACCTGAAGAACATGGCTTTCTTTGGGCTCACTGAATTCCAGAGGAAGACACAGTTTCTCTTTGAGAGGACATTCAACCTCAAGTTCATCTCCCCCTTCACACAGTTCAATATCACGCGGGCTTCTAATGTGGAAATCAACGAGGGTGCCCGCCAGCGCATCGAGGAGCTGAACTTCCTGGACATGCAGCTTTACGAGTATGCAAAAGATCTCTTCCAGCAACGCTACCATCACACCAAGCAGCTAGCTCACCAGAGGGATCGCCAAAAAAGGCGGGAAGAGCGGAGGCTCCAGAGAGAACACAGGGCCCACCGTTGGCCAAAACAGGATGGGACCACGGAGGGGACTGTCACTGAGGACTACAACAGCCAGGTGGTGAGATGGTGACCTCCTGCCCGCTCCTCTCTCGGGAAGGGGAAGATTAGCAGATGCATTGATTTTTACTGCATTTCTTGGAGAGATCAGCCTATTTTAAGGACATTTGGCTATAGGTGACTTGATCCAGGCACTTCTTCTGTCTTCACTTCTGTCCCACTGGAGATTAGTCTCCTGCCCTCTCCCCCCAGCATTTTCCTATCAATGATATTGAAAAGGAGAGGAATGTGTCCAACACAGACCACTTAAGAAGGTCAAAAGGAGAAGCAGCCAAAAGGAAACAGTGCTTGCATCTTTTGCAGCAGTACAGGTTATAGTTTTGGTGCCTGGGAGCCATAGAGGCACACATGAAAACCAAACTGTGGTTGGGATGCCCTGCTGAATCCAGTCTGTTTTATACTATCTCTGTCGTGGAAATATTGGTCCGTTTGTATAGAGTGAAAGAAGGCCCTTTCAGCCCTTAAATGAGGTTTGCTGTCAATCCTTCACCAACTGTGGGCTGTCATCTTTGAACTCTATTCTAATGCGTTTAAATCATAAGTATAGTCATGTGTCTTGCTGTTGCAGGTGATTTTCAACAAGTTGACCCTACTACTGACCATCTCCAGAGACCTACACTCAACAAACTTCAGGCACCACAGCCCTAAGCCATGCTTGCTCTCCATCATTTAGGGAGTATGGAGCAGATATAGGATAGAGATGATGATGGTTCCTGAACACTGTACATGGGTGGGGGTTTTTACAAGAACGTGCCTATTTCCTAATGTCAAAGCAGACCACAGTATATTCGCTGTTAGTAATGAGTGATAAATTAGGAGAAGAAAACAAAATGGGAGGAAAGCTGTATGTCCTGCACTTCCAGGCCAGCTACAGAACCCTTGCTTCCACAGAAATCTTTCAGAGATCAACCCCTTGGAGCATTCATCTTCTTGGATATCCAATTGCCAGGCATGCTATCCTGCTAACAGAAAGGAAAAGACTTTATAAATAACTTGGCCTGAAGAACAGGGACATAACTGACACATACACAAAATGTATTTGAGGTCACTAAGAGAATAGTAATTCTGATTTAGGATAGGGAAAGAGAACCCCATTAATGTGACACCTGTCCTAAGAATTTGGGTGTTCTTTACCCCTACTCCTGTATATCTCCAGCACAGTCACTATTTTTTTCCCAGATGATTTTTATCTGTTGTTAGACTATGGATACAGCCAGCAAATCATGCCTAGAGTGTACAAAATGGACTTAAAACATGTGCTGTATTGCCACGTGCTCCTTATTTTTGCCTTTCCCCAACTATGATGACAAGAAATCATTTGCTAAATAAGTGGGGAATAAAGCAAGAGGGAGTGGAAAACCTTCATCCAGCATTCAGTGGGAGGATCAGAGGGGGTAGAAGTTACACAACAGATTGATCTGATCAGTCCCTTCCAGGAGCTGAAGGCAAAATGAGTGAAACCCCTAAATCAGATTGAAAAGCCTATTTCATTGATATCTGACATGTTTGATGTTTAAGCCAGCTTTGCTTAAGCCACTCCTCAGCCTCGAGAATACTCTCTTTGGGACTGAGAGTCAATCAACCCACAGCATGTAGAGAGCTGCCTAGTTGAAGAGAGGGGAGCCTAGTATATCCATTAAATGGAAGTATGGAGAAGCAGCTCCGACATTGCTCTCACTGTCCTTGGCATCATCAGTGGTGCAGATGAAGGTGCTCTGTGTCAAGAACTGAGAGAGACTGTTTCCATACCTTCAATAATTGTGCAGTTGAGAAAAATGAGGCCCACAGATGCTAAGTCAGCGTTCCCATGGACTGGAAACCGGGTCTGGATGACTGCGAAGTGCATGTTCTTATTACTCCAGCATGCCATCCATTTGGGACAAGGACCCATGCTGCAAACATGCCAGAAACCACCTGTTATTTCCAGAACTGATGGTGATTACATGTGACCCATTTTGTGATACACCAAGCTTAAAGTAACCCCCAGCCACACTGCCTTGAGTTAGTCCAGCCTCCTGCACATCGCTGGTTTATCAGTGAATTGAAAGGTAGATGTCTGCTCAGGCAACTAGAATTTAGAGGGACCAAGTGAATGCTGCTTGTTAATTTGTACCTCTCTTTCCAGTGCTTTGTTTTTAAGGCAAGGAGCAAAGGAAGCCTGCAATGGGCAATAATGAGCATCTCTCTGTATCTCTATATTTCGATGTTAAGATTTATTAATGTTCTGCTGAGAATAGCAGGATGGCTAAGAATACCCTTCTTCCTGCCACTGTGACACACACATACACACACACTAATAATTCCAGTCGTTTGTCATATGAAAAATCAAAACAACTTAGGACTCAAACTGCTTCCTTAAAAACTGACTTAAAACTTCTGGCAGAGAATTAGGACATAGCTTACACTTGGAGGCAGGTCCTTCTAACTTCTTGCTGTTCCTTAGGTACCTTAGAGTTCATCTCCAAAAGCTTTCTACTGTCTCCTGCTGGAGGCTTGGTGTATGGGGCTCCACTGAGACCAGAAGCCAGGATGTTCAGAGGTGAAACCAGCTCTTTGTGTTGGCTCAAGGCCATGACTTAGCAAATTAAAAGGACCCGCAGAGGCCTCCTCCCTTATATCATTTCATTCTAAAGCAGCACATTTGTCATATCCTTGGGGTCCTTTAGATGACAGAAATAGGGAGGTAGAGATGCAGCATGTTCTCTGAAAACTGGCTGTACACCTACAATTGCTGAATACAGCTCAGGAAAGGATACTGGTGGACAGCGTCTGGATCCAATATTCATGAACAATTCAACATCCTAGAGATTGCAAACGAAACCAACTCCAGATACACTCCAGAGCATCAAGGATACAAGGAAAAAGATCCACACCCCCCACCAGTTTCCAAGGAAATCCACAGCTATCAATCCCACAGCTCCCTGGTAGACATTCTTTTCCTTCTCTTGGCAATGCCTATTCCAGTAACCAGATTGGTACAGGTGTCTGTGAAGATATGCATGCATATGCGCTTCTAAATTGTGTTAAGAATTAAGGTACACACTATTTACTTTGCCTTCTAACTTCTTGGCCACCTGCTCTTGGTAACTGGAAAAATGCTGCTCTGAGAATTATTTGTATGCTCTCGTTAATAATAAGTATTAGATAGAAAAGTATAACATTTTGTTATACAATAATTTTAAGGATATATTATCATTACCAGGAGCTGACTATGTCATAAATGCTTTGGTGAAATCTTGACATATGAGGACTCATTTGGATATACCCTCAAAGGAACTTTCCAAAAGTCTCAATGGAGCTACTATTCTAATACTAGGGAGAAAGTCTGCAAGACAGATCCACCAAAAAGTAGCAAGCATCATTAAACAAAGGTGTACGTTTACTGGATAGAATTCTTATTTGGCTGTCTTAGGAGAGAATTCCAAATTAATAGTAACCTTAGGCAACAGTCAAGCATTTTTGCTCTCACTGAAAGACAGGTTGGTTTGCCAGCCATGATGTGTGACATTACAAGAAGCTGAGGTGCTCTCATTGCTCTCTGCGCAGCATCCAGCTCATGGCTGAGGAGGCTGGCTGAAATTCCTGCCTTCTCGCTCACATGTAAGACAGTAGAGAGAAGTGATTGGCCACTGCATAAAAGACAGCCAGTCGCATCTCATGAACTGGAGCCTGAAGATTAGCGATGTCTACACAGACTAGGAAGTGTGTTTATTGTGGGTTGCCACATGCCTCGACGAATGTGGGAATTCTATTAAAGAAACAATGCAAAAATCAATATGCATACGAGCTCAATCTCTGACATAAGAGGGAGTTGAAAAGTATTCCAAATGCTTTTCAATGTCATTTATTTCATCATTTGTTTGCAAATGTCAAGATTAAATTATAGCACTGTTTATACCATTTAATGCTCTTCAAAGCATTATTTTTTTTTTTGCATTTAACATCTTACTTGGTCTTCATTACATTTCCGTGTATTAAACAGGACCTCAATTCATTTATGTGGTAAATTGGAATGAAGACTCAAAGATATTGAAATTTCCCAAAGATTCTAATTTATTAGCAAAGCCACTCAGCGCCTCCCAACCTTTGCTTTACAGACTTCCTTACTGCTGTCTGCTGCTCAGCTTCAGTGTTGAATTGGGAATTGCAAGACAGTCAAAACTAAACCTTTATTGATGTATGTCTTCCTTTACCTTTTTGTGGAAGTGCAGTGGCTTAGAAAATATTCATAAGACTTTCAACTTCCTTCCTCAAAGAAAAGGAATTCTTAGAAGTCAAAGGTCCAAGCGATTGGCAGTGTTGCCATAGGGAGTGAGAATCGTCGGCCCTAAGGGAAGACATTCAGATACACTGGTCAGATATGTACCGTGTCCAACACCAGAACTATGCAAAAAGAAAGGCCAAAGAGCTATACTCAAAACCCTTGGGGAAATCTCGGTGTTAGAAATATTCAAAGCCTAGAGCTAGTGAGGCTTCACAGGTGATCAAGAGAATCCCCACTAAAAAGATCTCTACTTCCTCATTTTATCAGAAAAGTATTGTTTTAGTGTTAAAGGTTTTGCTTGGTGTTAAGTGAGTTGCTTTTGCCCATTTGCTACAGAGAAAAATGCTTTGTTTATCTGATTCTTCTCCCATCTATAGCTGAGATGAAAGTTCTGCTTAAAGGGATAACACAGGTGGAAGACTGGGGAGGCTATGTCTGGCTAAAGAGAAGAGTGGGACTCTGAAAGGGAGGCATATCTTTCACGGGTGAAAAGCCGATAAACTAAACATGTGCAGAGCAATAGCGGAATTTTTAAAAAAATAACCAGAGTATAATTTCCTCAAAAACAAGGGAACACTGGAAACAGATGAGTTGTAATTATCTTAGACAGTTAGGGAAAAAAAGAAAGAAAGAGAAGAAAATAGAATGCAGCTCTTGAAACAGGATCAAGTCTTAGATGCTGAAGGCTAATGGTGTTGGAGAAACTGGAACAATGGAGGTTGAATTGGACCTAAAAAGTGATAGCATGGTAGGATCACAGGTGTGATTCCAAAGTTTTCTTTTCCGTAGCTGTTGTGCCTCCAGTGGAGCTCCAACTGAAAGTCCCCAGGCTGGCCTGCTGATTCTGCCCACTTTATGTCATCTGAGGATCATAGGATGGCTCTTTCTCCAAGGCGCTTCAGCTTCCATCCCTACCCATTTCCTCCATCGGTAGTGCACATTGGTCAATGCCTACTGTTCTCACCCTTTTCGCAAGGACACATCTCAGAAACTGCTGAAACTTCGAGTGAGCTCTCTGAGCAGGCGGGTTGGGTCTGAGACTGTGTGCTTTGTGACCTAAAGGGTGGAATGTGTGAGGACCCATCCTCACAGTGCACACACGAATCGACCTGCCTTGCAGAGACACTGTGGTTTTCTGGGGAGCCTCTGTTCTGAACAGCAGCAACAGCTACAAGACAAACCCCCCAAACTTCCAGGCAAAGACTCCAGGTAACTGAACTGAACTCCAGATCTGAGAATACACACACATCACATGTGTCTTCGGGCACTGTTTTAAGGGATTTGTGAAAAATTCAGCAACTGTCGTCCTTTGGTATGCTAAGAAGAACCCCTGGGAGTCGCATGTACAGCCGTCGTGTGAGAATGTATCAAAGGACCAGATGTCTGTGTTTGAAAGAACATCCCGTCTTGCTGGGAAGGACAAGTGTTCTAAGGAGCGGAGTGTTGTGTGATCTAGTCATCATCATCTTTGTCTCCCACCTCTTTGTCAGTTTTTTGTTTCAATAATGTGATCCATCCATTCTTCTTTCTTCCCTTCCGATGCCCTTTCTGGGATTTTCTTGCATTTTATTTTGGGAAGAAAAATTCTGAATCTTTATCTGAAACCCCATTTTAGATGTAACAGTAGATACTCAATAGGTAGTAAATTATTTCTCCTAAGAGATATTTCCTTTTGTTTCTGTGCAATAATATGTATGGACTTGGTTACTAGGAGATTGTAATGTGACATAATCAACCTTTATTGCTATTTAAAAATGATAGTTTGTAGAACTGAGAATTTCCATTGATGTGAAGCACAATTAATGAAGAAGTTAATGTATTAAACTGTTGTGATGTCAAGAACAATTGTTTTCCTATATGTTTTTGCCAAGTGAGAAAAAAAAGTCACTTAAACACTTTAAAGGGCTTTGTGGAAGTTGAATCCATTCACAGGGGCACCTGTGTCAAATCCTGGAAAAATCCATACTGTGGATACTAATGTAGTTACTGGGCGTGAAACTTTAATAGCCATAAAAGAAAATATGGTTTGTAACATTGAGGACCTCTGAGGCAGGAAGGACTTTACAGGCCTTCCAGCAAGAACTTTGGAACCATATCCTCAATGGCTCCTTCCCCAGGCCCACTCCAACACATTGGCATTGCTGTGCCATGCAGAGAAGCCACCTGAGGAAGAGGGAGGAGGTGCAAATGGGAGAAAGAAACATGGTTTAGAGCAACTAATCTGGGTAATCAGTCTAAAAGAATAACAGGAAGGGAAAGAAGAGAGGAAGGAAAGGGAAGAAAAAAAACAATTGTAAACAACCGTAACATTTTCCACAATGTTAGAGTACATCACTCCATGACAATAATTAATTCAAGCAGTGTAAGTAAAGGAGGATATTGTGATGGAGCAGGATTCTTCAAAAATCTCTGAGTCCTGTGCTTATTACCATTTTGTTTTCTGCACTGTCTGAGGATGAGGGATTCTTCCCTTGCTCTGGGTGGGTTTGGTACCTTAAGACAGTTGCCATTTACCTTGTCTCTCCATCTAGTGGGAATCCGAGAGCAAGCAAAGCAGCCACAGGGAAGGCTTCAAAAGATACACACAATCACACGTCAGGAGTGTGGGAGCTTTTTGCCTGTCAAGGAAAATTTCAGGTGAGATAAGGACCCTGGGACCTGAAGGCTCACAATTGCCTCACTGAAATAAGATCATCCCCTCTCATCCACAGGGCGTATGTTTCAGGACCCTCATCGGATGCCTGAGACTGCTGATCATACTGAACCCTCTTTGTAGTATGTTTTGTTGTTAACAACCTTACATGTGATATATTTTTTCCCTTAAAATGTGAACTATCACTTTTTTAAAAGAAATGATCCAATTCCAGCATCTTTCTTTTCTTTTTTTTTTTTTAAGATTTCTTTATTTTTATTGGAAAGTCAGATACACAGACAGGAGGAAAGACAGAGAGGAAGATCTTCTGTCTGATGATTCATTCCCCAAACAGCCGCAATGACTGGAGCTGAGCCAGTCCCAAGCCAGGAGCCCCTTCCAGGTCTCCCACGTGGGTGCAGGGTCCCAAAGCTTTGGGCCATCCTCGACTGCTTTCCCAGGCCACAAGCAGGGAGCTGGATGGCAAATGGGGCTGCCGGGATTAGAACCGGCGCCCATATGGGATCCTGGCGCATTGAAGGCAAGGACTTTAACCCCTTCACTATTGCACTGGGCCTGAGCTATCACTTTTTGATGAAAAACAAACAAAATAAAAGCAGCACTTGCAATTTTCCCTGTGGCAACACCCAACTTTCCAGCCTCACTAGTCCTCTATGTTCTGAGGATATCATTATTATTATTTAAAGATTTATCTATTATCGGAAGGTGAGATTTACAGAGAGGAAAGACAGAAAGAAAGATCTTCCTTCCGCTCGTTGACTCCCCCAAATGGCTGCAACGGCCAGAGCTGCGCTGACCTGAAACCAGGAGCCAGGAGCTTCTTCTGTGTCTCTTAAGCGGGTGCAGGGTCCCAAGGCTTTGGACCGTCCTCGACTGCTTTCCCAGGCCACAAGCAGGGAGCTGGATGGGAAGTGGGGCACCAGGATTAGAACCAGCGCCCATATGGGATGCTGGCACATGCAAGGCAGGAACTTCAGCTGCTAGGCTACCGTGCCGGGCCCTGAGGATATTATTAAATTAAACAGGAATTTCATGAATGCAAGCAATGTCTACTCAATCAGTTGATTTGATAACCTGGAAAACAGGTGCAATGCATGAGGACAACATAAATGTATTGGATCAAGGAACATGCCCTTTGATCAGAAGGGTGAACTGTTTGAGGCCTATAAGATTTTATTTCTGCAAATTTCTAGTTAATACTTTAAGGCTGACCATGAATAACTAAAAATACAGAAAAGAGAGTGGTAGTAAGAAGGGACAACTGCAATATTGGAAACAAGGTTGAAGATGGCTGAAGCTGGAAATCTACTCCCATTATAAAATACTGTTTTATTATCACAGAACATATTCAATGCAAGTGTGCAAAACAATCCAACATAACTATTGTATTAAAATATCAATTTTTATAATTACAAAGTAATACATGATCTTAGCTAATTCAGAAAAGGCAAGGTTCTTAAAATCCATTTTATGTAACTTCTGAAATTGTTTTTCTGTTTTATGTAATCTGTGCATTCTTTGAAAACAATTTTAGCACCTGCATGTAATGTTATACTTGCCATGTTTTATCATTCTGGGAATTTTCATTTTTCACTCAGAGAAATTGCAGAGATGTTAATTTCTAGGGAAGTAGTATCTGTGTATGTGTCCTTGTACACCTATTTGAGGAATGTTAGTACAATGATTGTCCAATAATCCAAACAGTGAAAAAAAAAGTAGTTCCAGACTCTCAAAAGTCAATGAACTGTGAAAAAATTTGTTTTTAGCTTTTCAATCACCTACAACTTTAAAGAAAACCATGAGTATCTCTCTAGGACCACCACAACTGCCCTAGTCCCTAATATGCTGTGAATGTTGGTTGCTGTCCCAACAGCTCTCAGCTGACCCTCAAGGACCTGCTGTCAGCTGGAGACAGCTCTCCCAAGGTCATGGCACATTCTGGGGCCAGGCCACATCTAACGATGCTGCTGTGGAGATAGGGTCTGATCTGTGATGAGCAGCTACTCTGAAGGCCAGCCTCAGCTCAAAAGCCCTGTGGGATCCAGGACGACTCTGTCAGTGGAGTCTCAAGTCACTTTCTTCCTCTGCCCCTGGCTTGATCGTTTTTGTGCAGCTGTAACAGAAACCAGAGATGGGGTGATTTATCATGAGCAGTTTGGCTCACAGTTCTGAAAACTGGGCAGTCCAAGTTCAAGGGGCTAGCATCTGGCCAGGGACTTCTTGCTGTGTCATGCCATGTTGGAGAGCTAAAGAAAAGTGAGAGAGAACAAGAGACTCAAGCCCTTTCATAATGGTCATGACTGTGTTCATGAGTGGAACCTGCCTCACCATGAGACTGCACCTGTCGCTACTGTTGCACTGGGAGTTAGGTTTCTAGCACAGGAACTTATGGACTTACTGTCAAGCACCACGGCAGCCCTTCTTACATCCTTTACTTCCCGTCAGGTGTACTCCCAAGTAACTTTCCACAGACATATGTTCACCCCACTTTACTCCCCAGGAACAAAACCTGCACTTGGGAGAGTCCATTGTTCTAGGCACTTTGTCCCAAGCCCTGCAAACTCGTTTTATGGTATTTGAACTCAGCTATTGGCAGGGTGAGGGCAGGAGGCTGTTTTACCCAACATTTCTACTTGTTTGTGGTTGATACAGAAATCTTAGATATTAGATCAGTTAGTCAAGTTACCAAAAAGGAGCCTGGCTTTCAATTTTAAAATCTCCTCTAAGCTTGTGTGTGTGTGTGTGTGTGTGCGCGCACGCGCGATTTTATGTATATGAAGCTTCATTGTATGCTTTCCATTTCAAAGGTCTAGATTTCCTGGTTGCCTTTCACTTCCACTTTTTAAAGTATTTTTTAAAATTTTTTAAAATAATAATTTTTTGGAATAATAATTATTTCTTAAGTAATAAAGATATTGATTTAGTTTGAGAGTGAGAGACAGGGGCAGAGATAGAAATCTTCCATCATTCTGGTCGACTCCTGAGATCATGAAAAACAGCTGAGCTGGGTCTAGCTGGACCCAGGGGCCAGCACCTCCATCAAGGCCTCCCACACAAGCAGGAGGAACTCAGGCACTTGAGCCATCATCGGCCGCACCTCAGCCCAGCTGCAGGGCGCTGGAGCAGGAGCAGAAGGAGCAGGCCAGACCCAGGCACCCCAGCCTGCAGTGCTGGCGTCTCAGCAGTTTAGCTCTCTGCGCTACAGTGCACATTGCTCAGTTCATTTCCCGCTCTTTCTATGCTGCTGCTTTGCCCTTTTCTTAGTACTTCAGGTTCATGTATTTTTTAACATTATCTTTCTTTTCCTGTGCATGCTCGTATTTTATACTTATATTTTAATTTGATTTTTCTCCTGCTTAATTTCAGTACCCAATTTTTAACGACACTTGTGTTATTTTCCATGATGTTTTGTGTCCCCTTCCTTTATCCCCATTTTCATTTCCTGCAATTTTTTAATTTTTTAAACTGTATAGTCATGGTTGAATTTTCAACCTAATTATATATTTTTTAATGTCTTGAACTTTTATTTCATGGATTTAATGTTTTAAATTTTACTTTGAATTAATCAAATTCATCTATCTTATGAAGCTTAACCTTTCATTTTATTGATAGTTTGCTAACACTCATATTTCTATTAAAGTTTGTTTTAATTTCTCATTGTTGGTCGAGGCCACACCTTAGCATTATTTTGAAGAGCGGTTACATATTTCTGTTATTTTTAAACCAACATGTGGTACCATAGCCAATTCTGCTCATACAATTTTTATTGTCTGAGATTCCTATGGAATTTTTCAATTTAGTTCTTATAAAACTCTAAGAATACCTGAAAATAACATGCATTGCCTTTTAAAATTATATACATACACACATAGCATACAGGTATCTGATATAAAGTACACATATAGCTTTGTATTACAAATCTAAAGCTGTACATAATCATTTAAATTCTGTATACATGTATGTTTGAAAACCTATAGGAGCATGTATGTGTACATGTGTACATATATTATATATAGTATATGCATTCAATTTAGTAGAACCAGAGGATTGACAAAAATCATGCCAATTCCTAACATTTTTTATTAATTTTTAATCAATTATCAGTATTTTTACCATTTCATGACAGTTTTTATCCTTTTCATTTTGCTGATTATTTAGTTTCCTGACTTCCATACTCTTCATTAATGAGGCTACTATTCTCAGTCAAAAATCACTCATTTTGCAACATGTGATCATTTTTACGTTAAATTCTCCTTTCATCTTAATATTATCTTCAGCATTGTACAATTCATGACTCGCATGTAGTTTCACTCTCCCCATAACCCAAGTCCTTCAGCATGAGACTTGATTCAGGGGATAGACACCTGTGTTACAGGTTTCTGTGGTTTAATTGCTTTCTGTCATCATAAGCATTGATTGCTTTGGAATTCATGCAAAGAATACAGCAACATTCACTTGATTTTTTTCCCTTAGTAACTGAAGATGTTCACTTTTATATGGATTCCTTTTCCTATTTCCCAAAACTCCAGTTTTAGAAATAAGCAGGGAGTTTAGATTGATGCTATTACAGTTATGCTTTCTTTGCAGTTAGCATTACAACTTTATAAAAAGAGGGCAGGATAATGAAAACTCACCAAATCTCTCATCTTAATCTGGAAATACTGAGTTGAATTCAAAATCTTCATTGCTGCTGGCAGTGGTTGCATGGATCTGATCATTTAAATTATTCAGACAGTGTTGCATGTGAAATAAGAAGACTTGAAGATAAAGAGGAAATCAGGACCTTACAAACTAGTGTTGGAAGACCAGGGGGATGGCTTGCTTTTAGGATTCATCACTTCCTATGAAAAATATGTTTGTTCAGTGAGGGAAAGAATGAAGGAGTAAAAACCTTGTCAGAACAACAGGAATGCAACTGCTTTTAAGTTTATGACTGGCAAAGTCTGCAAGAATATACACAAAATAGAGGGGGAAGTAGTATATAGCATGATTTTGCTTAATTTGGAAATGCAATTTTTACATTTTACTGTGTAAGAAAACTGACAGTTTAAATATTAAGGTGATGATTACTGAATAAATACAACATAAGGATCCTTTTCTGGAAAGGAAAGCTAGTGCCTTCCCAAATCCGTGATGCTCACTTATCTGGGGCACAGTCAGGTGCTAATGCACTCCCTGGCTTTTCTCTATACCTACAGGTGTTAGATGACAAGAAGTCATTAAATCCTTGCAAATCAGGGCATCACTCCCAGGAGCCCTGACAGGAAGCCTGCCAGTTCACTTTGAAGCCGAAGCATTTATTAGTACTTGTCCAAGAGCCACTGTGTGTGGTTAGCACTCACTGTAGCTGTAAGTCACAGCGAGGAATCCCCTGCCACCCCCACCACGCTCCCCATATGAAGAGGGAAGCAGAAGCATAATATATTCACTCAGCTGTTGCTGAGGAGTCATGGTCCTCTGCTGATACAATTTTCCTTGTGGGCAAAGAGGGAAATCCATCCATAGGTGGAATACTGCAATTTCAGAAAAGAAACATCACTCTATGATGTTGCACATGTCGACATGATTAGGGACCAGTTTTACTACGTCTTTGGAACAGCTTTTATTGCTTTTAAACAGCACTTAAGTCCAGCTTATCAAGATATTCCCCTTCCTCATAATAATTTCTTTTTAAATTTTATTTATTTTTATTTTTGATGATGTTTTACATAGTTGACCAGAGTGGGAAGGGTGGAGGACTAAGGGGAAGTGGGTGAGACTATTGTTTCCAAATTTTATCTTTCTTCCTCCGCTATCTTGGGGAATGGGGGAGTTTGGGGCAGATTAGGGGAGAGGCCACACCCAGCCTCCCAATCTCCCTTGTACCCGAGGACGGGGAATGGACACCCAATGTCGTCTCAGGGTCCCTGATGTGAGGTATGCTTCGAGGGTTCCAATCAATTGAAATACTGTCAGTCTTGCCAAACCACGGATGAGAAAATCGTTCCAAGGTTCATCCACTGACATAGTCTACCTGAGTCTCTATTCATCCAGATATTTGCTGTCAATGGCTGGCTTGGGTAGTTGACCAATTTGTCCCGCTCTCCCTCTTCTGCTATGGTACCGCACATCCTTTGCAGGTCACAGTAGACTGACATACCATCCATGTGCAGCTGGGCATGCCAGTTGCTGCTCTGTCTTATGCGCTGAGAAGGCCCATTTCTGACACATGCACCCCATGGTCAAACCGCAGATCCTACGATTCTCAGCACTGTTAGAGTTCTGAATCCAGCAGTTCCATTGGGAGGTTTACACAGGGCCCTTTGGCTGAGGTGGTTGCAGACTCTTGTGTGTGCTTGCCAGTACAGGGTCTGGCTCAGTTTGTCACCCACTTCAGCCCACAAAACACACATTGGTAGTTGAAATTGCTGGTTCAGTTCTATCTCCAGCCCTGATTCTTACATGAAACAATGGATGCTGCAGCCCAGCCCTGCCCTGTGCACCACACACTCATTTTCACATACACCAGCAGGAACTGCAATCTCATTGGAGTGACCTCCAGTAACCCCCACTAGGCCCATCCCCTGCCCTGATTCTGTGCTTGCCAGTATGTGCAGCAGACGGCCTAGTCTGTCCCACATTCCATTCAGCTCTCATAAGCATTGAAGCCTAGCTGAACCTAACTGACCTCCCCACCCCCACTATCCATCCCACTCTCAAGCTGGCGGGTGCCACCACATATCCAGTCTGGTCCATCCCAGCCCTGGTTCTCATGCTCACTAGTGGAAGTTGCAACCCATCAGAGAGGTGTGCACAATTTCCCACCTGGGCCCGCTTCCAGCCCCAGATCTGCACTCTCCAGGTGATTTTGCAGTCTGCCTTGGCAGGACTTGCTGTCAAACCCAACGCTTGTTATCTGATGCTGTGGCAAAGCCCAACCAGCCTGCACTTACTCTGAATCATGCCTGCACCAGTGGATAGATTTGGTTAGCCTAACCTGGTTCTCCCACTAACTCAGTTCACATGCAAGCAAACAGGTGTTGCAGCCCTTCCCCAACCTGGTTTGTCCCCGGTTCCAGGACTCACACGCACCAGTGGGAGCAGTGGCACAGCAGGAGAGACCCCCCCCATGGCTCCCCTATCAGGCTGGCACCACTCCCACTCCTGCAGGTCTAAAGTGTACTGGTGGGTGTTGTGGTCCAGTGTGACATGACACGCTTCACCTCAGCATTTGCTGGTGGGTGCTGCAGTCTGGCCCAGCCTGGTCTGGCCCAGCCTGGTCTGCCCCCAGTTGCTGGTGAGTTTTACAGCCAGCCCCCAGTCCCAGTCCTAAATGTGGAATTGCTGGTATTGCACCCTGACCTGGCCTGTCCTGTACCCTGTCCTGGTTTTCAGATCTGCCAGTGTGTTATGAACTGACCCAGCCTTGCCTGCCCCAACATCTGACTCACAGGCATCCTGGCAGGTACAGGAACCTGGCCTATTCTGGGCTGCTCCCAGCCTTGGTTCTTAAGCTCACTTGGGTTCCACAAGCTCCTCTATCAGTTATGGACCTGATTGGTGGCATGGCCCAGCCTAACACTACCTGTTCCCTGTTTTGATTCTTACTGGCGGGTACTGTGACATAGCCCTGCCAGACTAGCCCCCAGCCCTAGCTTTGGTGGTCAGGGTGATCCATGCTAATAAACCCAGATTAAGTCTCTTTCTTGAGTTGGTGCATCATTCCATAAAGTTCCTCCAGCATCCCCCTCCAAATCGCTTGGTCTCAGACCCTAACTTACCTTTGAGTATAGTGATCTTGCTGGTGGAAGTCCCTCAAAAATCATTCCTTAGCTGCAAAATACTCTCTCAGCAATCTTCCCTCCCACACATCTCTTTATCCCCTTCCCTAATCAATCCATGGACTAAGCATGTAGGGAAATCCCCTGGCTCATTCCACCTGCCTGGATGTGAGCCTCCAGGTTTCCACATGTCCCCACCAGCAGCATCCTCCAGACCCCCCACAAGTACACAAGCCAGCAAGCTTGCACCCCCAGGTCCCCATGAGCATGCTGCCTGGGCCC
The DNA here is from genome assembly GCF_030435755.1 of Ochotona princeps. Classification (NCBI taxonomy): domain Eukaryota; kingdom Metazoa; phylum Chordata; class Mammalia; order Lagomorpha; family Ochotonidae; genus Ochotona; species Ochotona princeps. Next base: position 11,494,805 of record NC_080843.1, on the reverse strand, counting down.
ATGCTGTACATAACCCTTAATAATGTCAAAGATACACTATCTCCACCTCCTTCTAAATCTGTAGCCAGAATGATAATTTAAGTATGTTTATTGTCTCCTTCCTTCCTTTCTTTCCTGCCATTTCTTTCATTCCTTTCAGCAAGACAGGTATACAGACATCCATTGGTTCATGTCCTAAATGATCACAATAGCTATGACTGGACAACAGCCAAAGTTGGGCCTGGGAACTCAACTAAATTCTCTTATGTGGATGCCAAGAACTCAATTATCCATGCCACCACAACTGACTTTGAAGATTTACATTGGCAGGAAGCTAGAATCAGGAAATAGAACCTAGAATCAAACTTTGGCGCTCCACTACAGGACTTGAGAATCATAAACACTACCTTAACTACTACACCGAATACCCTCTCCTTATTTATTTTATGATTCTTTTTATTTCCATTCTCAAGCTATTTGCTAAGCATTTTCATGAGTGAGAAATGATAATGATGTTGATGTTGAAGAACTGTGATTCTGTGGTGGTTTTAGTAATCCTTTTAAGGATCACAAACCAAGTTTTGGGTTCCCAGGACTACACTCTTTCTTGCCTTGCCCCAAGAACAAGTTCAAGGGGACTTTTCACCTGCTGAAATCTGAATGCACACACTCCACCTTCTTTATCCTGTATTGTACAAAATTGTTTTTGGCTTTGATTTGTGTTCCCTATCCACTTGGATGGTCTTCTCTCTTCCTTGTGTCAGGATGTACAGTCACAGACTAGCTTTAGTTCTCTCAATGCTTAACTCAGTCTGTAGCTCATATACATGTATTCCTGATTGTCCAGCGGTCAAGGTCAGGAGCATCTTTAACCTTCTTTGATTGATCCTTCACTACAGATTGAAGATCCTTAAGATCAAAAATAACTTCTTCCCACTCACTATTATTCCCTAAGCCTAGAACATGGTAGGCTGTTAATGTATATTTGATAAATAAAATAATAGGTGAAGCAATAATGAGTGAATTGATGGAACATATCTTGTGCCAGCTAAGAAGATCACATAGTATTGATGTAACAACCAATATTCTAGCAAGTCCAAAATAGACAATGTTCACTATATTCCTATTTTAATGACATACAATGAATATCTGTACCTGAATGTCTTCCATGCACCTCTCATTTCTATTAATCCAAAATAAAATTTCTTTCTCCAATTAGGAAATTCAGTATCCAAGAAAGTGGATAATTACAACCTAAGGGTTTCATTGTTGATATTTATTGGGATTAGAATTTGCTATTTAAAGTTAGTTTTGCATTAACCTGAAATCCAAGTTCCACAATTAAGTCATTGTTCTCCCAGCTTCCAAAACCTTTCCTTACAGCCTGACCTCATACTTTCATAGACCTGGTCATGTAATATCCCTGCTAACCATGTTAATGATGATCATTGATAATAAGGTCAAGTCAAAAGTCCATAACCTGGCATCAGGAACCATCAAGTTGTTTCCCTATACCATATCATCTTCCTCTCTCCTAAATGGGTACCATATCCTGTCACATGGAATCCTTGAAGAATCATTCTGATTGGACAAGGGTTATGGAGGATGGTGATGATTAAGATTCAGAAATAACCTGAAAGATAGAAAAGACCTGGGCAACCTTTAGGGCCGAGAACCTCCAATTACAAAATAACAATTTGGGCCTAGTTGGCAACCATTGTTTTGCCTCCAATTGAGGTGAAAGAGCGAAGGGAAAGAGAATCCTCCTTGGTTAGCTATATACTAATCAAGATGATAATAACTAAGAAGAGTCCAATCTGACATCAGTTCCTGCAACTACAATGAAGTCACATGGTGGGCATGAGATCATGACTGGAAAGATACCACTGTCATTTCCCAAGCAGAAATTTCTGCATGCCTGTCTTTGGTGTTAGCAGGGAGAGCCTACTGAGAAAATTGTATGCTACTTCTATTTCTTTGTTGAACTTTGAGGAGAGAAATTATGCACAACTGGGAACTTTCTTGAAGGCACTTTGCAAAAGTTATCGAGGTTGATCATGACAGATGAGAAACATGATTATGTTTAAATATCCCTATATTTAAATCTATGAAGAGAGGTTAACTGAAGCTAACATTGAGCAAATGAGAAAATTCATATTTCTCTGATGCTACATTCTTAAATTACTTTTCCTGATGAAGTGGGAGCTTATCATGAACCAAAACATTTGAGTGCAAGTTTGCCTTTTTAGCTTGTTTTCCTGCTGTAAGGCTCACTATCTTCTTGTTAGCATGTGGTTCCTGGACTGTCTACAGATCTCTTTGATGAAAGCCTCAAGGTAAATTGGTTTGCTTTACCTCCTGAGATGGTAATTTAGATAGACAAGAAGAACCAGACTCCTGAACACTCTCATTGGCCTTTCATGATCCAATCTTCCTGTAAACAATCAGAAATAGTGGATTAACTCCTTGCTGGCAAGCAGAAATCCATTCTTGAGTTACGCCTACTTGACTCTAAGCTTAGCCCTGCCACAACCCATGCCTGATCATGGGAACATTTCCATGTTTTCAAGACTAACTGTGAATGCTCCCGCAGAGATCCTAACCTGTTGCCCACCTCCTTGCTATTCCTACCCAAGTCTACGAACACTTCCACCCAAACATCTAAGCCATTATCAACCCTTCTCCTCAAGTCTTACCTCTTGGATGGACCCCCTGTATGACATGAAGGTTCTTGAAAGGCCTGTGTGGTCATGAAAGCTGTTGTGTATTGTTTCAGCAGAGAATTCTGGGGAGATTTACAACCTAGAATGTGAAATAGAGTAGGAGGTATGAATTTCATAACCTTCCTCACCCCTATGGAATTCTTTCACATGAAGAAATGGCTGAAAGACCATAGGAACCCCAATTGCCTAAGTCTAAGGATTGTTCTTCCAACCACCTGTACTCGGTTCCTATGGGTGTAGATGCTGTGTAGGAACTGATCACATGCTCCTCCAGATGCTGCAAGCAAACACATGTGAAGGGAACTGCTTGAAAGAGTTAGTTATATGGTTGTCTCTTTAGACAACCATAGGATGTGTCTGAAGAGATCTTCAAACAGATCAATTCCTTTGAATATTTCAACGTTTTGAAGCTCTAGCATCTGAAAACTGCCCTTTTCAGTTTTAGATTTACAGGCTCTGAAAATATAATTAGTATATAAAAGTTAGGTGAATGAAGTTGAGGAAAAAATAAAAACCCAGATAAAGCAATGTCTTAAAGTCTCAGGTAAGACTGCACAAATATTCTTTAAACACTTTAAACAGAAGTCAGGCATGTGGAGGTGGGCTCCCTCTGCTCCTACCTCACAGTCTATGCTCTGGTTTTCATTCTGGGGGTCCTTTTTCACCATGTAAAGCACAAGTTGCTGCAGATCCCCCAAAGCCAGAGAAGGAAGGACTCTAAAGAGATAAAGAAATATGTGGATCTGGTGTAGATTTGTGTGGGATGGGACACAAGACTTAGAAGCAAAGTCTTTGGATTATTTTGGTAAATAAACTATTTGTATAAAGATGCAGAACGTACTACAATATAAACCAAGAAGGCCTGTGCCTGAGCCCTCTTGGACCAACTCCAACTCTGGGCTGTGTTTTTTTCCAGTTTTCTCTTTTTTTAATAATCTTACTTAATTGTTTAGGGTACAAAGGGTCAAGGGTTACAGGAAAGTGGGTAATACCATGGTTTCCACACTAACATCATCATTTTTTCCCCTTTTGTCTGGAGTCAGGGGAGAAACAAAGGAAAAAGCCCCACCTAGCCTCCCTCCCATCCCAGGTCCCAGATGTGAGGCTGGCTCCGAGGGTCCTGCTCAAGCAGTTTTGATAGTTCAACAGTTCTGAATTACTGCCAATCTCACCATTCCAATCATGATGAAATCTATTCAGAATCTACTGGCTGACATAGTCTCTTCATAGTTGGGGTTCTGAGATCAGCAGTTCAGTTGGAGGGATCACCAAAGAAGCTTCATCTGAGGTGATCCCAGACCTGATTCTTGTGTGAGTTTGCCAGTATAGGGTCCGGCACAGTCTGTCACCCCAATCAGCTTATGCACATGCTGGTCATTGCACTTGCTGTGTCAGTTCTGTTTCCAGTCCTATCTTCCATGTGAACTGATGGGTGTTGCAGTCCTATCCTACCCAGTTCATACTCAGCCCTCACACAAACCAGTGGGAGCTGCTGCCTAGTTGGGGTGACTCCCCATAACCCCTACCAGGCCTGCCCCCTAACCTGGTTTTCATGCTTGCCAGTATGTACCGCAGATTTGTTCAGTCTCTCCCACATCCCATTTAGCTCTCGTACATGTCAATGGGAATTGAAGCCTAGTTCAACCCAACCAACCCTACTATCCAGCCCACACACATACTGGCAGGTGCCTTTCTGTCTAGCCACCCCAGCCCCTATCCTGGTTTTCGTGCTGTTCAGTGGGAGTGGTAACCCAAGAGGGAGGTGCCCATTATCTCCCTACTAGGCCACTCCAACTTCTGGATTGTGCACACTCCAGGTGGTTCTGGAATTTAACTTGACAGATTAAGTGCCAGCCTCTGCCATCTGATGATGTTTCAAAGCCCAACCAACCCTTGCCCACTCTAATTTTTGCTTACACCAGTAGGAACAGTCAGCCCGACCTGGCCCTTCTCTGCTCTAGCTCACATGAGGCCCACAGGTGTTGTAGCCCTGCCTGGTCTGGTCTGCTCCCATCCCAAATCATGCTTTCCAGTGGGAGTGGTTGTCCAGCAGGGGAGCCCACGTTTACCCTGCTGTAATTGCTCTCTCCCTCCTTGGTTCTCACGTGTGTTGTTTGGGCACTGCAGCCACATCTGGTATGGCTCATCTCACTTGGGCATTCCGTAATGTGCACTGGTTTGTGTCACAACCGAACCCGGCCTGACCCACACTCTATTCTGGTGCTCGGATTGTCCAGCAGGTGATGTGGACGGGTTCAGCCTGGTCTGCCCCTGACCTATGCCAAATGTATGCCAGTGGGTATCTTCCTCTGGCCTGGTCTGGGTTGCTCCCTGTTGTGGTTTTTGTGCTCACTGTAGGGACTGTGTTCCAACAGAGGAGTTTCCCAAGCTCCTCCTTCAGAACCTCTCCCTGTGCCAGATCTTGTGCATACTGGTGGTTCCATGGGTCAGCACTCACTGCTGGCCTTCAATCCATTCCAGTTCTTGATGTTGGATGTTTCAGCCCCGTCAAGGCTTATCCATACCCAGACACTGCTCACACATGGCTCAGTAGGGACAGAGACTCAGCCTAGTTCATCCTACATCTTCCCAGGTTCTCCAGAGCACTAGATGGTGCTGGCATCTAGCCCAGCTCGGTGCACCCAGCTCCAGTTCACACTTGTGCCAAGGGAGATTGCAGCCATATCCAGACCGGAAGGCAGCCCCCACTCCAGCCCCTGCACTCTCCTGTGGAAACCCCAACCCAGCAAGGGTGTACTCTCACAGCTCCCCAACAGAGTCTATTCCCAGCCCTAGATTATGCGCATGCCAATGGTTATTCTGACCGAATGGCTAAGACCCTCATCTGTCTCAACCTTTGCTTTTGAAGCTGTGGCCTAGTATCCCTGTCTTTTGCAGGCCAATCGGAATAAGAGCCTAATTCGGCATGACATGTGCTCCATCCTGCTTTCTATTCTTTCTTGTGAGTTGGGGTTTGCTTGGCCCTGCCCAGTCTGTGCCCTTCTATTTGCTGCCCAGCCCACTCCACATCCTATTTTAGGATGCACCTTTGGGTGCTGCTGCCTTGACCTGCCTAGACTGCTATCGGTTCCTTTACCACCTAGCTTACTGCTAGCTCAGCCCATCACACCCCAGCTCGTGAGTTAACCTATGGGACTTGTATTTCCACAGGGTTGGGCCCACACTTCCCCCACAGAATTTACTCCCAGTCCAAGTTCTCTCGCGTGCTGGTTAGTGTCTTGACCTGCCAAGTGTGACCAGTCCACTATTCCACCACCCAGTCAGGTATTGGTACCTAGCCCTGCCAGACAGGCCCCCATCCATAGCTTTGGTGTGAACTGGTGTGTGGCAGTGATGCTCTATGCTAACAGCTCATTTTAGGATTGCTGATAGGGGTGGTGAATCAGTCTGACCCTAATAGATCTTATGGACACTCCCTTCCAAATGATCAGGTCTCAGTCCCCATGCTTGACCGAAAATTTCATGACCCCATTACTGGGAATCACCTAGAATTCATCTCTCACCTAAACTAACACTGTCCTTATTCATGGGTGTCCCTAGGCAGCAATTACATACCCTAAAAATGCCAGCAACTCCGGGCTTTTTATGGGAAACCCCTGACTTCTCCCTGTTTAGTATTCAATGTTCCAGAAATGCTGTTTTTGCAGGTTTTAGTGGGGAAATATGGTTCTTTTTCACTAGCAACATGTTTGGTGTGTTTTTTTTAACATACACGTACATGCATGAGGCATTTCAGTGCTCTCTTGTTGAGGACCCTGACCTTCGCCTGTAGCTTTGAAACATCCTGATGCAGTCATGTGTCACTTCATGAGAGGGAAACATTCTGAGAAATATTTTTCTAGGCAATTTAACCATTGTGCAAACATCACAGTGTGGAGTTATACAAACCAAAGCAACTCTGACATCGTTGGACCATATAACCTTGTGGGACCACTATTGCATGTACAGTACCTAATTAACCCATGATGTCACTTTGAGAGAACACAACTTTCCCTGGAACAGTGATTTCCAATGTATGACAGGAGGACAGGCATGGAAATACAGCAATATAGTATCTTTTTTTGGGGGGGTGGATAATATTAACTTTTATCATCAAGATCTAAACATATTATTTTTGATTGTTGAGCACAAATACCTCCTTATAAGTTGTCTTCTCCAAAGGAAAAGCGATTGTGTGGCTATTCTTCTTTTCTCTCTGCTTCCAATACAGGTAGTAAGCGGGATCCTCTGCCTTCCATGCACATTTCTAGTCTCTTTCCAGGCCAAAGAGATCACAAGGAGATAAATATTGCTGAGCAGTGGAGGCAAAGAGCAGTGGAGGTAGTGGTAGATTATGTAACTGTTCATTGATGCCCCTATACCTCCTGCTGAGGCTGGAGATTAGTAGGTTGTACTCCCCTGCTCTGTTGAGCTTAGGAAGGGTCAATGAAATATCCAGGGAATGAAGTATGACAATTTCAGCTGAATGCTTTAAGAGCAAACATGTGCTAGAGCATGCTTGACTCTCCCCCGGCCAGTGGCCAGCAGTGCTGCAAGGAGCAGCTGCTCCACCAGCCTGCCTCTCAGAGCAGGTGATTATGTGGGTGGTTCAACAAAAACAGTGGCAGCTGACCTGTGTCAGACACACAACATGAGGGAGACATGAGCCTTTGTTGTTTCAAGCCACTGAGATTTTCATTATCTATCATGAGTGATAGAGTCAAACGTTAGTTATTTCCAAAAAAATGGACAGTATACTCCTGCTTTGCTTGATAATACCTGACATGTAGTTTTGTCTCTTTCTAGTAGTAAAAAAAAAGCCAAGTTATTTAAAATTTGGGAGTCTTTGCCCAGTCCGTTACTCTCACAGATCCATTAGAAAAATAGAACAGGAGATTTTTGCTTTACAATGCAAGTATTGACCCTGATGAGAGTTTCTGCAAAACTGAGAGAAGAAGAATGAGGGCTCTTCAGCTCTGTGTCCTCCTGAGCCCACCCTTGAGTGGACATTGGGGTGGGGTTGATGTCTAAGACAAATGTGACAACTAGAGATCAGTGTAGAATGATAATACAAATGAGAAAGAAAGAGGAAATGCCTATTTCCTCAGGGTGATAGCTCCTAAAGGAAATAACACAGAATCTCTAACAAAGGTTTCCAGGATACTACCAGTGTAGCAGTGAGGGAGTCAAGTACAGAGGACTTATCTCCCATTAGGGCAAATCGAGAAAGAGTTGGTACAGGTGAACAAAGCCCATCAGAGCAGGTGGCAGTGTGGGGAGAGGGGAGAGTGAGAAATGCCAGTTCTAACAGCATCTGATCACACACACACACACACCCATGCAGCCCTTTATGTCATCATCCTTCTCCAAGCTTTTCAATGAGAAAGCAGAGGTTCTGTGGGATGGAGGCTCACCCCTATACTCCAAACACAGACCTGTGTGACTTCAAGCCCAGTGTCTCAGGAGGTCTCACTCCTGCCTTTCCACATGTTAACTTCAATGCCTTTTCCCTTCACAGATATGCCTGGAAGTACTGGTGGCACACTCCATTAAAGCCAGTGCCCCCTCTCTATCCCTCCCAAATCAGGTGCATACTCTCTCTTCACTCAGGCCTTTGGCAGCCTCCACTGCCCACAGGCCTAATTGAGTAGGAGTCTCCTGGGGCCTCTACTCTGCTATTTCCTGATGAGCAAGGGAACCAGGGAGCAGAGAAGGCAACTGTGTTCATTAAGGGGAGGCTCCTGTTTGTCATTCCTCTTATAGACATCATCACTATTTTAATTAAGCATCTTTGCCATTGGGCCTCCAAGTAATTGTTCTCTGCATTGTTCAAACCATGAGAATGGATACTTGTAAAGGTACAGGCTTTCCCACTCCATCAGCCATCACTAATTAAAGTGTGAGAAGCTTTAACTCTCACTGCAGAAGGCCGACAAGTCAGGTAGGATGCGACCCTCATTAGCACTGGGAAGATTACAAGCCCTGCTCTTATTATCCTGGCCCCAGGATCCCTTTTGAAAGTCACTGCTCGCTAAAAAGAAGTGTTGATCTGATGTAGATTTTTGCCCTACAGAGCAAAGTTAAAAGATAATTTTTTATTCCAGCAAGGGAATGAGATAGCATTTACCTTCTTTGTGAAGGGTAATTTTCTAGTTAACCAGCAGGTGAAAATTAAAAATAATTTAAAAAAAAACCTCTGTAAAGTCTGACTGTGAGAAAGGTTGTATGAAATGAAGTTCAGTACAGGAAGCTCTACAGAAACTGAGGGGATAAAGGGTCCCCCTGGGACTGGTCCTAGAAAGCAAGTTGTATGACACAAGCTTGCTCATGTACGTGGTGACTGGCAGATGCACACGCTGAGAGAGGCAAGCAGAGGACTCGAGCACTACGGAAGTGTTAGAGGGAGCTCAGCGCAAAGGATGGGACAACCTCAGCTCTTGTTTCACGTGAAAGAAATTCTATGTGAAAAATTTCAATGAGCAAAGTGAGATTTATTAAAGATAGAAACCTCCTGCCACATCATCAGGAGAGGGGCGTCAAGAGAAAAAAACCCAAGAAGATGGTGGAAGAGGTGTGTTTGAAGAATAATTCAGGTGAGCAGAACAACAGCTGTACAGAAGCTTCTTAGTTTGATGAGGTCCCATTTGTTTATTTGGTCTTGATTGCTGGTGCTTTTGGTGTCCCTTTTAGGAAGTCAGGGCCTACACCTAAATCTTGCAGGGTGTTTCCAACATTTTCTTTCAAAAGTTTGAAGGTTTCTGGATGTAGGTTTAGGTCTTTTACCCATTTAGATTTTATCTTAGTGTATGGTGAGAGATATGGGCCTATCTTCTTGTTTCTGCAGGCTATTAACCAGTTGTCCCAACAGCATTTATTGAAGAGACCTTCCCATTTGCCAGGATTATCGTCTGTCTTTTTGTCAAAGATTATTTGGCTGTATCTGTGTGGGTTCCCTTCTGTTGTTTCTATTCTGCTCCATTGATCTTCCTCTCTATCTTTGTGCCAGTACCAGGCTGTTTTGATAACCACTGCCCTATAGTATGTTCAGAGGTCCGGGACTGTGATTCCCCCTGTTAACTTCCTATTCTTCAGGATGGTTCTAGCGATTCGTGTTTTTTTTGTGTTTCCAGATGAACCTTTGGATCATTTTTTCCAGTTCAATGAAGAATGTTTTGGGTACTTTGATTGGGATTGCATTGAATGTATATATTGCTTTTGGTAGTATAGACATATTAATGATATTGATTTTGCCTATCCAGGAGCATGGGATGTTACTTCATCTTTTGAGGTCTTGTTCAATTTCTTTTTTAAGTAGTTTGTAGCTTTCTTCAAAAAGGTCTCCTATATTTCTGGTTAGATTTATTCCTAGATACTTCATACTTTTCTCTGTTATTTTGAATGGTATCTTGCTGGTTAAGTCTTTTTCCATCTTGGGGCTGTTTGCATACACTATGGCTTTTGATTTTTGTTCATTAATTTTGTACCCTGCCACTCTACCAAACTCTGGTATAAGTTCTAGCAGTCTCTGTATTGAGTCTCTTGGTTCTTCTATGTAAAGGATCATGTCATCTGCGAATAGTGAAAGCTTGACTTCTTCATTTCCCATTTGGATTCCTTTGATTTCTTTTTTTTGTCTTATGGCCTCTGTGAGTACCTCTAGGACTATGTTGACTAGCAGTGGTGATAGCAGACATCCTTGTCTTGTTCCAGATCTCAGTGGGAAGGGATCGAGTTTTTCTCCATTCAGTATGATGCTGGCGTTGGGTTTTTCATATATTGCTTTGATTATGTTGTGGATTGTTCCTTCTATGCCTACCTTGGTTAGGGTTTTTAGCATGAAGTGGTGTTGGATTTTGTCAAAGCTTTTTCTGCATCTATTGATACTATTATATGATTTTTGTTCTTCAATTTTGTTGGATTTATAAGCCAGTTTAGACTATCCTAAAATCTGCCAAGTTCAGCAAAATTATGCATCAACACACTAAACTGCTAAATACTAAAATGAAAATAGACATGAGACAGCTGAATAGTACCTTATAGCCACTTAAAAATGTATAGCAGCTGGTTCTTTGTACAAACAAAACTTGACGTGTTAATGAAGGAATCACAGGATGGGGTTAAGAACTTGCATTGTTTTAACATATTGATTACTCAATACCATGTCTATTAATTCCATAACGTTGTAACTTGTTGATGTTGTGCTGGGGCTTCAGATTGATCGGGATGATATTCTGCCAGCTCTACCTTCAGTACAGAGATGGTCTCTCCAAGAAACTGTTGAATTTATCTGGACAATAAGATGCTGGACTCTATGCTTGGTATATGTTTGCAACGAAAGAATCTTGACTTACTTTGAACTGTAATACTGCAACAAGGTGGAGGAATCCACCATGGGGGTGGGGAGGGCACGGGGAGGGGTTGGGGGAATCCCAGAGCCTATGAAACTGTGTCACATAATGCAGCATAATAAAAAAAAATACAAAGCCTAAATTTTGGGCCAGGTCTTTGATGTACTTCCCCTGTCTCCCTTCAGCTGAATTATTTGTGCTCTTACCTCCAACTGCAGTATGCTCTGTGCTAGCCTTATTATACCATTGTCTGATACTACTGCGTATACTGTAGAACTGTATGTCTCCCCAGCTTCATCATCTTTGTACTGCTTTAGTACTCACCTGAAGAGCTAAAGGATAAAACAGGACAGATTGCAACAATCATTTGCCACATTTATCACTGTATTGAGTAACAGGAAGATAGAGCTCTTTGAAGTTGTTTCTTATACTCTGAGTATCTATCATGGAACTCAACAAAGCAGTAGAAAAACAATAAGTTCTGGAAATATTTGCAGAATGATTAATCCAATGTTTCCATGATGTGACTGGATGCAACTGTCACCTGGACAATTATAAAACAGATTCCTAGGATTCGTACCAGATACCCCAGAATCTCCAAGGTAGAATCTCAAAACACCTTTTTCTCAAATGCCAGAGGGGAATTATGTAACCAGCTAAGTTCCAGAAAACTCTTGTTAAATCTGCTACAAATAATGCAGATTGCACAGAGCAACTGTTTTCATTCCATTGCCTGCCTTGTTGCTTTAGATATTCTGTTGGCTAAATGTGGGTGAAAATTTTCCAATACTGATTCCTTCCTTCTATACGACTACTTTGAGTGTGTTGGCACTGAGGCACAGAGGACCATAAAGAACCCAGGATTTTCCTCCTTGATTCATGAGTTAACTATCAGAGATGCGTCTTCTGTTGGCCTCAGTTCACCCATCTGTAAAATGAATATGATGCCACCTCCTCATGAGGGGATTGAAAAGTATAATTATATTTTGAAATTCTTTGCATCTGTCAAAGAGTAAAAGACGTGTAAAGTCTAATTAAGAGCAATGAGTTAGTATTTGTAGGTTATCCTGCTGCTAATGTCGTGTCTGCATTTAAATTCATAGCTGAAAGAGTCCCTTGGCTTGCATTTTAAGTAACTCCCTTATCCTCCTGTTTCCCAAATGTGCACCAGGACCTTGTCACAGTCTCTCCCAGACCAAAATGGCATTTCTTACTCTGTTGTTTCCAGAATCTTTTGTAAGCCAGCACAATACCAGTCCCTGGCCAAGCTGTGTTCTAACCCACCTTCTCAGCCTTGGTTCCCTCCTTTGCAAGAGGGAGCGATAATTGCTACGAAGGCACCTCCATCTACATGCACAATGCATCTGATAATTATGTTTAAAGACCAATATATATACACAAAAATTTAGCACTGGGAGGAAAAATTTTCAAGTCCAGCAAACTTTCCAGTGAGCTTCGAGGTTCACATGGATGTGGGACTCAAGGAGAACTTGGGTAACTCTTTTCAAACCAGGAAGGTAAAGCCTCTGAGTATTGCTGGCTGCGTGGATTGCTTGGGTTCACTGCAAAGAGCAAGTTGGAGTGGTCAGGACAGTGGGGATCTTTGATTGCAGGTTTCAGTTCCTGTCTGCTGCAGATGAGGTGAGCCTGACCTGGCACTTGTTGCTCATTAACTAGATGGCTATCTCAGTGTTTGTCACCATTCCAGCATTGCAGTTCTGACTGCATTTCTTGCCTGAATGGTTCCCATTTCAGGACTCGACTGCAATACTCTTACCCGAGTCTCCAGCTTGCTGACCTATCCCTGCTCTACAGATTCCATTTTTCCCAGCCCCCACATTTGTCAGCCAATTCTTGGAATTCCCTCATTCCTTTAAAGGGTCACTTTCTCCAGAGAATGTTGATGCATACCGCCATATCACTCTCACAGAACAGGAGTGATGCACTGCTCTGTAAGAGGAGCAATACAAGGGTGGTCGAAAGTGGCCTCAACCAAAACATTGCCTTCACCTTCCTTTATTCTGTAATCTGTCAGCTAGCCTGCAAGTTCATTTTGATAAACTGCTAAGAGGGACAGCATTACATACATAAGGTCAGACCCATTATAATCTATTAGGTCATTAACTTAATAAATTTCTCTGATCTGTTAGCTGGATCCTAAACCCTGGAAAGAGAGACATAATACCGACTCCAGACAATGATGTTTTATTCTTACATTTGTCATATCTCAGGGTAGCAGTTTATTAGGGGAGTCCATAAACCACCTGTTACAAATTCACCCCCACTCTCTTGCTGTTGCCACGCTGCAAAGGGAAAGGCCAGTCATTGCCCTTCTTCACTGCAGTTTCCCACCTCTGCTTTTCTATTAACAATGTGATAGCAGATGCTAGCAGAGGAGAAAGGAAAGATCATGACTGTGCAAAGCTACTATGTTATGCAAAGGGATTCCAAGTCACTTTAAAATTGTGAACATTAAAAAACAAACAAAAAACACTCCCGGGTGGTGGTGGGCAGAAACCCTGGTGCCTCTGAACCACCTGTGCACTAGGGGCAGGAGGGTGTCAGAGGGAGTGGGCAGCCTAGGAGCCAGTGGTGCCTGGTGAAGATCTCAGGCCACCTGGCACTCTGTGGACTTGGGGCTGTTGGCTTTCAGAAGGTCTGTGAGATGACACAGGTGGGAGTGATTGAGGAGCAGAGGCCTCATGTCCTGGTGAGGAATGACTACTGAGGGACTTCCACCCACAAGGCCACTGTACCTGCAAGGTTAGATCACAGTAACCTTTGAGAGTGGGAACAGAAGATGTGTAATATGTGGCTGACCTATGACACTAGCCAACAAGAGAATCGGGTATGGGGACAGAATTTGTGAGTGTATGTGTGTGGGGGAGTGGTATATGGGCCCACCCCGTGGAGCTGTAATTCCCACTGCCACGCACAGATCTAAGGCTGGGCACAGGCTTGGTTGGGGAGCTAAGGAGACACCCTGGCAGGGTTGGGGTTCCCATTGGTAAGCATGGGAGCTGGAATAGAGGCAGTGGTCTGGGCTGGACATGATTGCAGTCTCCCTGGGCAAGGGTGTGAACTGGATCTGGGGAAAACAGACTCAGCTAGACCCCAGCACCCACTGGTAATTGTGAGAGCCAGGGAGGGTGTAGAATGGACGGGGCTAGGTCTCACTTCCCACTGAAATGGATGAGAACTATGTCTGGTGTGGACTAGGTGTGGCTGAGCTGTAACAACCAACAACAAGAACCAGAATGTGGGTGTGGCATGGTAGCCTAGCGGCTAAAGTCCTCATATTTTACATGCTGGGGTCCCATTTGGGCACTGCTTCTAATCCTGGCAGCCCCACTTCCCTTCCAGCTCCCTGCTTGTGGCCTGGAAAAGCATTCAAGGATGGCCCAAAGCCTTGGGACTGTGTAACCACATGGGAGACCTGAAAGAGGCTCCAGGCTCCTGGCTTTGGATTGGCTCAGCTCTAGCCATTGCGGCCGCTTGGGAGTGAATCAACGAACCAAAGATCTTCCTCTCTGAATCTCCTCCTCTCTGTATAACTGCCTTTCCTATAAAAAAATAAAGAGATAAATCTTAAAAAAAAAAAAAAGAAGAAGAAGAAGCCGGAATGCATATCAGCTGATTGGGCAAGCACACTGACCATGTCAGGACAAGAGGCGGACTAAGCCAACCTGCGCCAAGCACCCACCAGTGTGCATAAGATCTGCCACTGGGAGAAGACCTGATAGAGGAGCTGGGAGAAATCCTTTGTCAGCACTTAGTCCCTATAGATGAGCTCAAGTGCCAAGGCTGGGAGCAGCTCAGACCAGGCCAGGTTATAGTACCCCCTGGCATACATGTGGGTCAGGTCTAGGGGCAGGCCAGGCTAAGCCAGTTTGTAAAGCCACTGGCAGATCTGAGAACCAGGTCAGGATGCAGGACAGGCCAGGTTGGACCACAACTCCAGCCAGTCCACAATAGGGTCGGGACTGGGATCTGGTTAGATCAGGCTAGGTTCTAACACCCACCAATAGGAGGAGCTGGAACTGGGGCAGGCTGGACTGAGCCAAGTTGCACTACCCACTGGTGGATCCTGAGATGAGGTGAGCCATACCTGTCTGGACACCGGGTGCATGAGCTCTAGGGGTGGGGAGGTGGGCTAGGCGGGGCCCAGGTCACCCACCTGGGTACTTGGGCCCACATGCAATTTGGGTGCCTGTTCATTAGCCCTAGGGGTGGGGAATCTGTTGGGGCCTGGATTGTCTGGCCTAGATCAGCAAACCCACCTGTAAGAATTGGTCCTCCTATGTGGAAAAAATGGAACTGTGGCTGGCAGGTCCTAACACACATAAAAGATATGGCAGCCCATTGGGGCCTGCAGAAGACATCTGGTACCATAGCAGAGGAATGAGAAAAGAACAAATTGGACAACTACTGGAGACTGTAAGGTCAATTCTGTCAGCCTCATCCTTGGATCAG
Source organism: Ochotona princeps (assembly GCF_030435755.1). NCBI lineage: Eukaryota > Metazoa > Chordata > Mammalia > Lagomorpha > Ochotonidae > Ochotona > Ochotona princeps. The sequence continues at coordinate 11,479,282 of NC_080843.1, read as the reverse complement.
CAAGATCAACAGCATTTCAGAACTATCAAAACCACCAGGGCAGAATCCTCAGAGTGTGTCACATCTGGACCCTGGGTTGATATAGGGTAGCCATTCCCCTTTCCCGGGTACTAGGATGGATGGGAGGCTGGGTGTGACTTTTCCCCTTATCTCCCTCTTGCCCCCCAGAAACACGGAGAAGAAATAGAAAATTAGGAAACAATGATCGCAGCCAACTTTCCCCTAAACTTTAATCCTTCCCACCCCGATCAACTATGTAAACATCATCTAAAACACAAATTCAAAACTTTTTTTTAATTATGGGAGTTAAAAAAAAAGAAACAAGAACAAAAACACCTTAATCTTTGGTTTACTCCATGTCTGTTCCCACACCCATCTTTAGTCTTTCACACTTTTAACGAACTGTCTGAGAAGAGCAAAAAAAACAAAAAACAAAAAACAAAAAACCTGTGGTTGTGGTCACTTCCTCCAGGAAAGAGATAAAACACTTTTTAAAATGTAACAAAGGATAAAAATTGGAATCAGGATGAAATGCATGCAGATGTTGGCACATAGAGAAAGTTCTGCTTGCTAAGTATCTTGCCCAACTTTTTGTTGGGTATGGCACCATCCAGCCCAGAGATGAATAGTTCTCTTATCTTCTCAGGCCAGCTGGCTCTGATGTGCTGCAGGCAATCGATCAGAGAAAACTGTTGCCAGTTCGCAGCTTGTCACCAGCCACCCAAGGGCCCGACTCCCCCTCTACTGACTTGCTGATCCTCCTTACAGTCTACAGCCATTCTCCAAGATCCGCAGAATTGAAATAACTGCTAGTGGCAATGAGAGTGGGCGTTCAGTCCCACTCTGCAGGTGGAAATACGAAATATGATGATGACTCACTCTTCAGGGACAGATTCAGAAACCGTATCCACAATAGCTTGTTTCCTCAGCTGAGTATATCAGCTAAAGTGCTGAAGTAATTCATAGTTAAATGAAATTCAAGTTGTGTAACAAACAGGCAATACCCAGAATTACTGCTGGCTTATTGGATGCACACACTTGGCTCTTCTCTGGCTGTCTGGATGTAATGACCACTCTACACATGGAACTTTATTCTGTGATGCACACATGATGGTTATTAAATCTGCAAGCTAAAAGTTCCTTGTTATATTCTCATTCTTTTAAAATTTACTTATCTGAGAAGCAACAACAGAGAGAGAGAGAGAGAGAGAGAGAGAGAGAGAGAGAGAGAGAAAGAAAGAAAGAAAGAAAGAAAGAAAGAAAGAAAGAAAGAAAGAAAGAAAATGTCCCATCTGCTAATTCACTCCCTAAATCATGGGCTGAAGCTAGCCCATGCTGAAGCTGGCACTTGGGAACTCAGTGTAGTCTTCCACATGGAATTCAGTGACGTAGTGGCTTCAAACACTGTTACCTGTTGGGGTTTGATTTAACACGAGACTGGAACCAGAAGTGGAGCTGGAACTGAAACCCAAGCACCCCACAGATGTCTCGAATGGCATTTTTGTCATCAGGCTAAACTCCAGCCCCTGCCCAGCTAGACTTAAACCCCTATTTTATAAGTGAGGAGACCGAGGCAGCTGGGCACTCCCCAAGCCTGAGTGGCCATGCATGGATTCAGACTTCAACTTTCAAGCTTCTGAACGTGTGGCTCCCTTAGGATGCTTCACTTATCACTTTAGAATCTGTGACGTGTGAAAATTATACACATTCATTCATTAGGAAGATTAAGGCTGGTTTACCTGATTTTGAATTGACCAAATTAAAAATTCATTTCATTCAGTCTTAAATGTCAAACTTGAGGAATTTTCAAGCTAGCATTTGACAAGAGCATTAATAGAGGTGAGGTGTGACTTCTCACCTCGGCTTCATTATTCACAGAAACCACCTGCAGAAGATAGGGAAGCCAGAGTTTCAAGACACTTGTTCTCTGATTGGATACAAAGCAAAGTTATTGTACTGCATGTTTCTGCAGGAACAGAAAAGAATTGAGAGGATCTGGGCTGATTATGTCACAAAGGAATGTTTAGTGTTGGAAGAGCTAGATGGATTTACCCTGCTTGTAACTAATACATAAGCATATTGAAGTGTTGGGTATTATTCCATAAACATGTACAATTTTACGTCTTAACATTTTATAAGAAGATGCTAATGGTAACAAATGTATACACATAAGTGAGATGAAAACGGTAATGACCAGAATACTTACTCCAGCTGTTAAGAGGTACTGTACTAGCTGCTATTTCATGAAATTGGTTATTTTGTCTCTCCTCATCAGAACTACATCTCTTATTTTTATTCATATTTCTCACTTACTGAAAGATTTTTTCCCCTGTGAAAATTTCCATTCAACTTCTTCCCTGAGTTCCCAGAAGAAAACAGATTCCATTTAACCAAAGAAGTTGCTTTAGCATTATCTAGACCGGAATCATGTGTCCTGTTAAGCGATAGCTACCGGAGTACCTTGGTGGGCTTAGCAATGAATCTGCTTGATGTTCCATGGCCTTGCACACTGGTTCTCACTGTTGATTGTTATTCATATATCACTTTCTCCAATTACAAACCCTGCTTGAGAAAAACTAGCCTGAGGAAAAATAAAAATAGATCAAAATAAGATCTACAGCTCCTGGGAAGTAGCTCATTACATTTCCCTGGCCCTCAAATTTAGTATTATGTTAACTTTCCTTTAATTTGTCAAATATATGATTATTTTTATGCATTCATGCATTCAACCTTTGTTTAATAAGTGCATACTACACTGCACATAACATCAAAGTGGCTGAGAATAGGGGTAGCAAATCACTCTAAACATTCTTGTCTTCATGGAACTCACCTTCTAGGAGTATGTGTGCATACCAAAACACATGTGCACGCACACACGCACACACGTAGGTGCAAATAGATTAGAGCTGCATTCGTAATACTTGAGACAATAAATTATTTAACAGTTTTATTTCTTAAATTCTATGACCTTAATAATTTCAAAGAAAAATTATTAGGAAAGCATAAAGTATTTATAGACAAGTAAATGGATCCTTAAGTTTACTGAATTTTCCAAAGAAAACTATATTGGAGAGATCAAATGTACCCAGTAAACAGAGCATTATCAGCCTTCTATAAAAATCCCTTTACCTCCACAAGCAGTTGATTCTTTCCCTGAAAATAAGCCCCATGTTGACTTCTCTCACCATCAATTAGTTTGCCTGTTTTGAGGCCTTATAAAATTATTTATAAAATGGATGCTTATCTGTGTCAGACTCATTCTACTTAAATTCCTTGTGTTTTTTAAAATTTCCACACATAGGAGAGTAACCTGTTCATTTACCACTGCATGTTATTTTATTTTTAAATATTGTTTGCTTTTAAAAGACTATTTCTTTAAAAGTCAGAATTACAGAGAGACAGGCCGGAGGGGGCGGGGCGGGGAGGAGATAACAGAGATCTTTTGCCTGCTGGTTCACTCCGCGGACAGCCACACTGGTCACAACCCGCAGCCAGGAGCGTCATCCCGGTCTCTCACACTGATGGCAGGGAAGCATTTCCTTCTTTTTACAGGCCGTCACCTGACCAGAAGTAGAGGAGCCAGGACAAAACAGGTGCTCACATGCCAGCATGGTAGGTGATGGTTTTCTTGACTATGTCAGAATGCTGACTTCCGGTATGCATTTTCTTTTACAATAGGTGTTTGGGGGTAAATGCTTATCAAAGTGTAGATGTGAAATTACTTTCATACATGGTATGTCCAGGCTAAGATTTAGTACAAGCTACCAAACGGCTTTTCCAAACTATTATCTTTTAGTCTCTGATCCATTGTATGTAAGAACACTTGGTAACCTGCACTCTGTTTAGTTTTAGCCATTCTGGTTGAGTAGATGAAGAATTTCCATGTGGAAAAATTTGCAATACTTTGGTGACTACTGCTGTTGCGTACCTTTTATTTTGGGCACTCAGATATGACCTGTTGTAAAGTTTAACTTCAAATCTTTACTTAGGTTCTATTGTGTTTTTTGAAATTTTCTTGCTGAGTTGCAGGAATTCTTTTTAGAATCTGGATAGGAATTTGTTATTTTTTAAGGTTTATTTTTATTTATTTTTATTGAAAAGTCTGATATATAGAGAGAAGGAGAGACAGAGAGGAAGACCTTTTATCTGTTGATTCACTCCCCAAGTAGCCGCAATGGCTGGAGCTGAACCGGTCCAAAACCAGGAGCCAGGAGCTTCTTCTGTGTCTCATAAGAGAGTGCAGGGTCCCAAGGCTTTGGGTTTCTTTGACTGCTTTCCCAGGCCACAAGCAGGGAATTGGATGGGAAGCACAGCTGCCGGGATTAAAACCTGTGCTCATATGGGATCCCAGTGCCACGTTCAAGGCGAACACTTTAGCCACTAGGCTACCGCACTGGGCCCTGGGTAGGAATTCTTTAGAGGACTACAAATATACTTCTCACTCTCAAGCTGGTATTTTACTATCACAATATGTATTTCATCAACAGGAGTTTTAATTTTAAACAAGTCCAGTATTTCGGAGTTTCTCTTATATGGTCAGTGCGCTTCTTGCTTGCTGAAGCTTTTTTTTTTCCTTACCACAACTGTGAGCATACTTTCCATTTTCCCTTAGGATATTTATTTTGTTAACTTTAGTATGCATATCTGCAACTGCTCTTCATTTTTGTCAGCATTAATATTGACGACAGTTCCTTTTTCTCCATTTGGTTATGTGTTTTATGTAGATAATTTTTGAAGGAAATCAAATTAACTAGGACATATAGCTAAGCATGTTAACCACTATTTAATAATGAAATTAATACATACTTTGACAGTAGCTACTACATCCAAATACTACCGTAAACATCTGACGTGTGCAAGAGTCGATGCTGCGACTTCGGTGTTGTGACTACTACTGTGATTTGCACTTGGCAAAGTAAAAAGCTAACGTTCAGAAAGGTCACACGGTTTCTGAGAAGTGGCAAAGCCAACATTCTGGCTCTAGAACCAAAGAATGCCACCTGTCACTAAATCCTACAGGGGTTGTGTGCCATCCCATTCGGCGACTACATTATCTCAGTTCGGACTGTTTATTTACACAGTGCAAGTATTTTAACCATAGAGAAATTAAATTTTTAAACATGTTGCTGCAGCAGAATACACCTGTTTTTCTTCCCACAGCCCTCTCATTTCCCTCTGATTCTAAAGGCTGCCGCTTACATCTCAAGAAGAACAGAACTAGCCTATGAGTGACTTCTGTTTATTTTCAAGAGTGCACCTCTCGCCTAGTTTCTAGCACACTGGGCATGCTGAAATCGTGCATGGAGGTCCACTTTGCCATTCTGCACATCTCCTGTGGCACTTGCAGCAGCTTTACCGGGGGCTTGGAACAGAGTTTCCATCTCAGCTTTCCTTGTTTCCATGGCTTAAAGCCAGCCCTTCAAAATCGATTTTCCTTGCCCTTGACACTAGTGGTTGAATACTGTTTGATTTCTATTTCTTATTCTTTTATTTAAACCTTGGCTTCCATTCAAAAGAGGAGGAGAAATGAGCCTAAACTTTTGAATACTGATACCGCCAGTAGGGTTTAAGACTATGCTTCGGAACATTGACTTGGTGCTGCAAATCTGTGGAGTCATTAATAGCTGCTGGTCAGTGTAAGGCAGCTACTGCAATCTATACAACTCAAGCATTAAGCCAAGAGAAATGGTCAGAGTAGTCTATAGTTTGGGTTTTTAGAAAAATCACATCACGAAGTACAATCAACAGGCAAATTTGATGGAAAAAAAAAAGTGTGATTTGTCCTTCTGAGCAATTAACCAACCTGTCTCTTGGGAGAAAGAGGCAAACCATCAAGGCAGCCATATCGTACAACACAGCTCCAGTCCACGTGACCAAATGGTTTATAAATAGTGTTTACATGTTGAAAACAGAAGTACCAAGTGTGAGTCAAGAATGAGTGAGTTCAATTTAATCACAAGTTATTTGAGGTAGTGTTCAGGGAGCTGCCTTAGCTCAGGCACCTGGGGAAGCAATTGTTAGCATTAACTTTGAAACACAAACTTCAAAATGTGATTGTGCTGCTGGAAATATATCTCTGTGATGCCCGGCAGGGGATGAGGGGACTCTCTTGCACAGTTCTAGGAAATATCTACCGACCAAGGCAAAAAAGCAAAGCTCAGGGCACATTTACATGCCAAGCATGTAGAACATTTTTGCCTTTTTGTCCAAGGACAGAACGAATCTCAAGGTCATGTTGATTCTGTGGTTCACAGGCTGTAGCTTCCCTAAAGCCCTGAGGAAAGAAATATTGGTGGCAAATATCTTGAATCCTGTCCTGACACAGCCTCTCTTCACATTCAGGCAACCTTGAGTAAGTCACTGTTGACTCCTTCCCTGGCTTGTTGGTTTCTCAAGGGCAAGGACATGCCTTGTTAAACACAATCGCTAAGCACTCCTCACTCTGCTTTTTGCTTTAGGAAAGCAGGGAATGGGCAAAGATGGCTAAGTCGTGAGAAGGCACTGACATCAGCCACTGAAAGCTATCAGAGAAGCAAAGGAAGGACTGTACGCCCAAGGGACTGACAGGAAGTCTCATGGGAGAATGGACAGAACAGAGATTCCATGAACAAGTGAGGGACAAGGACAGACTCGCTGCTGCCAGTCAACCCTAAATCTACACAAGGTCTGAGCTGAGAAATGCCACCCTCAGGATGCTACTCCCCTGTTACTGCTGGCTTTGCCGAGGGGGGGATTTCATGGTTGCCACAAGCCTTGCAAACGGACGGTGGAGTCACTCAGTGACAGAGCAACTGCTTTTCTCCGTGAAGTAAGACCGCACTGTTTCACATCCCTCCCCTGACCGAAATGCCAGCCTCAGTCATCTGCGGAGGAACTGCGGCGGAGCTCTGCCCCAGGGGCGGTGGTGTCAGTGCGAGCCTTGAGGGCGCACGAATGAACTGCTTGATTTGACGGACCTTGTACTGTCTGTTATCGCCTGACAACGTCTGAAGTTAAAAGCACACAAGTTAGCTGAGACAGGCTGGGGGCATGAAGTGAAGACCTGCGGACCCATCCAGAGGAATGGGGAGGAGAGAGATAGAGAGAGACTTCTGCTGTCTCACCACACCTTCCCTGGCCTCGACTACGGAGGGAACGGTTGCATGAACTACTTCACAGAATTCTTTGGGCTCACCCTCTGGGAGCACGTTTCCTTGTATTGGAAGGCCCGAATACTTTCCGAATGAGAAGCTGCAGAATTCAGGACCACTGCTGAATTTCTGAGCCACAATCTCTATTCCATCAATTTTTTCAAAGTGAATTTCAAATAAAATGAATTTGAAGTAAACAATTCAAGGACATTTTCTATATTCACAACATGGTGCAACTATCTATTTGTTCCAAAACATTTCCATCCCACAAAGCAGTTATTCTTCAATCTCTCCTTTCATAAACTCCAAACAGTTACAAACTCTTTTCTAGCTTAATGGATTATCCAGTATTTTTTACTTGGGCTTCTTTTACTTAGAATAAATTTTAATTCATGTTATAGCATATATCAACCTTCCCTTTTATGATTGGAAATTTTTGTTATGCTTAGACCAGAATTTGTATGCCTACTGATGACTGTTAGGGTTTTTCTACTTTTTCAATAGCTATTATGAAGAATTCTGCAATGAATAAGGGTGTGCAAGGGTTTGTGTGTCCTTAATTCTCTTCAGTATGTGCACAGTAATGGAATTGCTGGCTTGGATAGTATTGTGTGCATGTCTGTGTGTATACATATGTTTTTGAAGTGCCACAAAACCACTTTGCATGTTAGCTGTGCCACTATACATTCCCATCAGCAAAGTATAAGGATCCTAGGTCTCTACATCATCTCCAACACATTATTCTCTATTTTCAATTGCTATGATAGCCATTCTAGTGGGTGTAAAGGGATGGCTTGTGATGGGTTTGATTTGTATTTCCCTAATGAGAAATGATGCCAAGGATAACTCTCATGGACCTGTTGACCCTTTGCAAATCTTTTTTTTTTTTTTTTAAGAAAGACTTATCCAAATCCTTGACCATTTTAAAATTAGGTTGTTTGTTTGTTAGCGAATTTGAAGAATTTGTTTTATATCCTAGATCCTAAATGCTAATTATCTATCATTGTCAAATATTTCCTTTAATTATATATGTTGTTATCTTTTCACATTCTTTTTTAATAATATTCTTGATGTATGAAAGTTTTTAGTTCTGATGAAGTCCAATGTATGCGTTTGCTTCTTGTGCTTTGGGAGCCACAGCTAGGAATACATTGACAAATAAAAAGTTGTGAAGACTTAGCATCATTTTTTTCCCAAAAAGTAACTATTTACTTGCTTTGGAGGTGTACAGAGACAGATGTACACAGAGACAAACCAAAAAGGAGTGCACATTCTCTAGTTCACAGCTCCAATTCACAAAAGGGCCAGGAGCTGGCCAGAGCCTCAGCCATGAGCTTGGGGCTAAATCCAGGCCTTCCACTCGAGTGGCAGAAACACAACTATTTGAATCATTATCGGTTGCCTCCAAGAGTGTACACTATAAGAAAAACAGAATCAAAAGTGGACATAAGTCCCAAATTCAGGCTCCAAAATTTGGGATCTGGTGTTTTAACCAATATAAAAAAATGCCGGGCCAATTGTACATCTTGCATCTGTGTTTTTTTTTTCCTATGGGTTAAGTTTTTTATTTATGCTGTGAACCCATTTTAAATTAGTTTTTGCACATAGTGTGAGGTAGGGATTTGCATGTGAATACTTAGTCCTCTTAGCACTATTCTTTGACAAGACTCTTCTTTCCCCATTGAAATATCTTGGCACTTTTGTGAAAAAGTACTTGACTCTAGCTATATATTGATTTAATATTAGACTCTTACTTCCCAACATTATTTTTATGAAATTTCACAATGAAGACTTCAGCCACAACACGTACATTATTCCTGATTACTAAACTTCAGAGAGATCTTTAGGACATGTAATATAATCATTTTTTTCCTCCCTTAAAGAATTTCTGAACCTCTTTTCTGCTAGGGATCTCCAAAGCACTTGAAAAATTACTTTGAATTGTCTAAATCATATTTTTTTACCATCATAGTTTTATAACGCAGTACAAAGTTCAGGATGAATGCATGCCACACATTCTTTTTCCTTTCACTTATCTTGAAGGGAAGCCATTGTATGCAACTAATGCCATTTTATTGGAATATCCCAATGAGGTTTTGTTCCTATGAAATGTTCTTTCTGTAGTTTTTCCTTTTTTTGTTTTAAAGATTTATTTATTTTTATTGCAAAGTTAGATATATAAAGAGGAGAGACAAAGAGGAAGATCTTCCGTCCGATGATTCACTCCCCAAGTGACCACAAAGGCTGGAGCTGTGCCAATCTGAAGCCAGGAGCCAGGAGCCAGGAGCCAAGGGTATCTTCCAGGTCTGCCATGCGGGTGCAGGGTCCCAAGGCTTTGGGCAGTCCTCAACTGCTTTCCCAGGCCACAAGCAGGGGGTTGGATGGAAAGTGGGGCCTTCAGGAGTAGAACTGGTGCCCATATGGGATCCCAGTGCGTTCAAGGCGAGGACTTTAGCTGCTAGGCCACCGAACGGGGGCCCTATAGTTTCCCCTTTAAATTTGCTCCACCTGTGATAACGCTGTATCTTACTCCATGTTTCTAGTTTTTTGGTCCGAGTTCTTGGATGATTATTTGAAATCTTTACATTGATTCTTTGAGGCTGCAGCTGCTCCTGGCAGAATTATTGTGGGCCAGTCTTTGAATTTTCCAATTGAAAAGGTCAAGCAGTTATGGGGACTGACAATTTTTAATTTTGTAACCTCTTTTGAAAGCTGAAAGGGGAAGACTTGAACAAATAAATTAATGTGTGCTGGTTAGAAATCCATTGGAAACCACCATGAGAGGACAGAAGAGGCAATTTAACTCCAGTAAGCACAGAGAGACATACTGGGTGTTCCTCTGACAGCAGCAAGCTGTGTCATTTTGTACAGTGATGGAAGTTTGAGTTATTAATTAATCCCTTCAATCTCCTGAAGGCTTTCGCACTATGAGCTCTCACCCGAGGTTCACTTGTTTTACTCTGATCCAAAGATTACTTGCTGATCTCAAGAAAACCGACGTTGGATGTCCAAGCAACTCTGTTTCCAGCAGAGTATCAAGAAATTTGCAGTCAAAAAGATTCTGGGTATCTTGAATATAAAGAAGCATCTGTTGAAAATTTTTCTTTAATCTGAAGCCACTTCCAAGCACCACAATGAAAGACAATAACATGTTCATGCTGTGTTCCGAGATGCTAGGGTGGTTTAGTTCGAAACTTTGCTGTCAACAGAGGGACAGAATACCCAAAGGGAGTGGGAAGTGCATTCTAAGTCGTCCTTGAGATCAAAACTGATTTTCACATTTTCTACAGAAAACCTCTTTGGGTTCTTAGGGGAAACTAAGAGGAGGAACTTTGTTCAATAAGTTCACATAAAAAGTTGCAGGGCAGCCAATTTACTAGTTCTTGTAGATTCAGGCTGCAGTTAGCAAACACATATCACTTCCTGCATCCTAAAATCGAGAATGGAAACCCAGGTATTCAAAGTACACAAGGAGAACCAAAGGCACCAGAATCCAGGGTTTACCTAAGCAACTAAGCTGCAAAGATTCCACTGTCTGCTTCTGGAAGCTGTCAGCTCCAGCCCCTGAGAAACAAAACCCGATGATGAGTTATATGCGTATCAATCTCTTTCTCAGATTCTCACAAGAAGTGAGGGTTATCTACCTGGCCCCTGCCATCTTCAAGAGGTGTTTCACGATGGTCAACAAAATTCTGTCTTCTCAACTAAATCCTAAGTTTAAGGAGAGTAGAACTTCTGACACTGCCTCACTGCACTCCAGAGCCTTGCTCCACATTTTGTGCCTCAGTAAGTGTAACGGACTTGGCATTTACAGAATCTGTAACTGGAGCCCAAAGCAACCAAACACCTTGCCCAGAATTTTGCATATTGTTTGTGACTAAGCCAGGATGGCTCAGTAATTTCTTCTTCCCTCCAGAGTGAAAGCTTATTGTTCGCAGCTGAAAATTTTTCAGTTTATCTATTATCTATCTATCTATCTATTGATCGATCTACCTATCTGTCATCTATCTATCTATCAAAATGACTAACAAAATGTTCACATAGCTCATTTTCTTCAACTACATTATGATTGAAAGTAGTAGGCATCGAATGAGAGAAGAGGGCATGAAGTAAACAAGCAAAGCTTTTAAACCCGGTTGGCCCTCTTCTTAAGTATTCCCAAGGAGGCCTTTAACTCTAGGGCTCACTTCCCTACCCCTGAGGTTCCTTATCACACAGCCCAGAGATGCTGTAGGATTAAACAAAATGGAGGGAGGTCTACCAGTTAGACATTTCCAGGACACCACTTGGATGACAACTGTATCAGTTACCTATTCATCATGTTTTTTAATATGAGAACTTAAAGCAAGAAAATAAATCACAATGTACTGCAAAAGCTATGTTATCTCAAACATTATAGAATCCCAGAAAAAATCTACTATTTATTTGAGTACCCTGATACATCTTTATAATACTTTTTCCTACCCATTATGGCAAAATTTTTAAACATTGTTTTTGTGATAAATACAGATATTAAATCTGTATTGTTGACACCTTCAGATAGACAATGAGGAGACAGTAAGCATATTTGCAATGTTGTGCAACCAGCACTGCTGTCTGTGTCCACAGTGGGGCAGGGACAGCTCTCCATGTGGAACATGGTATGAGCAGAGAGTTAGAGAGTTAGTCCCTTTGAGAGGTGCAGCACCAAGGCCACGTGGTCTTCTCTGTCCTTGTAAGCCTTGCACCATCTTTCCCTCTGTTGAAACCTATTGCATTAGATCCTCCTGCATCTTGTTCTTGTGCTTTTCCTTCTCAGCACTCAGAATGGGTTGTGTGTCCTTCCTCTGCTCCTTCCCCATGTTTGCTCTAGTGTAGTGATCCTCACACCACTTTGCTTCCATTTAGTCTTTATTCCCTTCTAGACATAATTTCCTCCAGGCCAAGAGCTGTGTTTTATTCACCTTGGAGTCCTCTGTGCCTACTGATACTTGGTGGGCATCTGACTGATACCTGATGACTAACTGAATGAGTAAAACACCCAACCACCTACCGGTTCTTATTTAAGGATTTCTTAAAAAGTTTCTTTTACTCATATTATTTTTCTCATGTATATCGTGTTTTTGTTGTTTTCATTCACCCTTTCAACAAATGTTAGTTAAGCTTCTCTGGGAAAGAGGCACTCGTTTGAGACTTGGGATTAAAGCAGAAAATAAGAATGAGAAAAAATAATTCAATGATCTTGTGGAAATTATATTGTTGCTGGGGAGAGAGAATGTAAATAAGCAGAAGAGAAATAAATATATACTGTGCCCAACTTATACATACATGCCTATGGTAGGAAGCATGTGCCTGAAAAATTCAAGCATAACTTGAAGAGTGGATGTTAAGATAGAGAAATGGAAGGAGAGTAAATATTGAGTCTGTGGTTCTATGGAAAAAATGGAACATGTGAGGGGAAATATAACATGTGAGAGGTTTGGGGCATCCATGAGAAACTTGTATCCCACATGAGAATGGAGAATATTAAAATAGCAGAAGAAGTCAGATAATAATAAGAAGAGTACAGACATCCAGCCACATTACCAGTCTAGCCCTTGCTCTAGGATTTGATACGACAATAAGCAGAGCTGAGGGCTTAGCGAGCTGAGGATTACAGAATGGCTACCAAGGACACTCCAAGAACTAGGCAGGAGCTGGTTGTCTGGAAGATAACCCACCATTCTTCTAACTTTTTTCTTTCCAGATGCAGAAGAATGCAGAGCATAATTGCTTTAATTGTTAGGAACAGTTGTGTGGGAGTACAGCCTTCCGTAAAATGTGACATACATAGCCACAAAAATAGTTCTTTAACTTGAAGTATGGAATTAAAAGATCTGGTGTCAAAATAACCGCTTTTAGAAGCACTTCCAGAGCAGACTATGAGCTCCCTGAAAACAGAGTAGTGTTTTTTTTTTTTTCTCTCTCTCTCTCCCTTGACAGGACAAGAGCTGGGATAGAGCAAGCCAATGGACATAGTGTAAGTCTAAAAAAAATATTGTAGTAGGATTTCTTCTTGCCTCTACTTTTGTTTCATATGTGAGACTTTTATTTTTGAACTTATATTTTCTCATTGTAAAGTAGCATATTTTCTTTATACATAGAATCTGAGAAATAAAGAAAATGTGTGACAAATAGTCTTTGTGTCATGCAAACTGTATTTTAACAATGATAATTTATCATTATCTTGCTCTTTATCCTTCCAATGCAAGCCTTCAAATCCCTGAGCAGTTATTGTTCCCTCCCAATCCATTATTTCCATACTGTATTAGGAATCTGTTAAGTCAGTGTTCTCCAGTGGGCCAAACCAACAGGATGTGGGTCACACAATTATGTCGAATGAGCGCATCAGAAGGTGCCATTTGTGAAAGGGTATTCCAGGGAAGCCAGAACTGCCCTCACAGCCCAAGTCAGAAGACCTGAGACTCAGGAAAGCCAGGGGTGCCGGCACAGTCCTGGGGCAGGAAGAGACCATGATTCTGTCTCCATGAGGACAACAGGAGGAAAATAGAATGAATTACCTCTTGTTGCTTTCATGCTCTGTTTAGGCCCTCTCTGTGCTGAAGATTCTCACTCTCACTAAAGAGGGTGTATACTGAGTGAATTCAACCAAAGTTTAGTCAAAGTGACACACAAAATCAACCATCATGGAATTCAATGAGCCAAGGGTCATATGCTTATGCTCATAATGTATCTTGGCCCACTCTTTATGGCATTGTAGCCATTTTCCCGCTCACAGCTATGGTCACCATCAATCGTGTCAGCCACCTGCCTGCAAAATTGAGGGATGACACCCTGTGTGGTCTTCTTTTCATGGCCATTCACAGCCTTTTCCCTCAGGAATTGTAGCTCAGGAGTCTTCTGCTAATTGAAGTGCCCTTTATACAGCTAAAACCTTGAGGGATTTCATGCAGGAGTGTGTAGAGTAACACACTTCCCCCATGCTGTACTACTTCACCATGGCTATGGGGTTTTCATCTTCTGACTGACTCCTATGTTTCTTCTGGGCTGAAGGATAAATCTTCAGGATACATTTTCTGCCTCTTCCATGCCTGACATCTGGGTTTCCCTCATGAGAAATGTATCCAATAACTCTTAACTTGCCCACCAGCCATGGTATAAATGTTTATGTTTCATCAAAATTAATTTTAAGACTTCATTGCCAATGTATTAGGATTAGGAAATGGGGATTTATCAGGTCAAGCCTTCATGCACAGGCTTTGTGCCGCGTGAAAGAAAAGCTTTCCAATTTTTTGCTATTTTTACAATTGTAAATCAGTTTCTCACTTGTATTTTCATTCACGTTCTTCTAATTATTGAAATATTGATATTTTTATAGGCCTATGTATCTCAGAAGCTTCTATGAAACTTATATTCAGTGCTTTGTCCATTTACTCTAAGTTTTTGGACTTAGAATTACATCTTAAGTATTTCCTCATACTCTTAATTAACATTTTAAAATTTGGTTTCTTATAATATATGATATATTGTTTCTGTTAGACTTCCAAGGGACTTATTGTTTTTGCTAATTCTGATATACATCCCAAAAGAACTCACAAATTCTTGTCTGTATATATGATTATTTGTTTGACTATGTTTTATCAGAATAATGACTCATTATTTAAGTCGTTTAAGTCACTTGGTACATGTTTCCAAAGTACTTCTTCAAGGTTATGCCATTTACAGTTCCAGTAACAGCATAGGAGCGTTTATACTACCAAACACCAACTGGTATTTTTCCTAATCATTTAAGACAAGAATTCTCATTTTAGCTCTGAGTTTGTCGGTAATGACACCTGGAGTTATTTAACATAGATTAGGGATGTGTATTTCTTCTTCCTTCTTCTTCTTCTTCTTCTTTTTTTTTTTTACAATGATTTCTTCGCCCAGTTTCTCTAGGCTGTGTTGTAGTGTTGACTTGCAATAGATTATTATATAACAGTATTTACATCGTATTGTTCTTCTAATCCATGACATGAGGTTATAGTTCTAACACTTGAAAAGATGGCAGTTTTGTCTTCTGCAGGTATCTAAGAATGGGGGATTACAAGAAAGCTACCAGATGTCTGAAAAAGTGAGGAAAATGGCTGTAAGCAAGGAAAGACTTCAGATAACATCTTCCAACAGCTCAGCAACTTTAGGGGGGCTGCAAATTCTGAGCCCCCAAGGACTGACCATCACCACTCGGTAGAGAAGTCCCAAGAATCCCGCTGCTCTGCATCGCGGGCTGATCCTTTGCACCCCGCCCTGTCCAATCATTCCATCTCATGCAGTCTCCAGATCCACTCGTGCTCTGAACCTCATTGTCATTCTCAGGTAGTTAATAACACAGCTTCTTGTTCTGTGCTGTGTCACATTTGCTGAAAGCTGATGCATTAACCTCCAACGAACTCCTGAAAACATGTGACCAGTGCTTCTGTTTGTGCTGCAGGCTGGACATGTGTAAGGTTAATCATACAATCGTGTAACTGTCATGTTACAAGGGGCACTGAAATCCTACTTGTCTCTATTTTACTTCAAGGATAGCTTTTTCTTTCTAGGAGGGGTGAGGATACTCAGTTGGTTTATAACCTTTTGCTAAATAGCTTCAGTCTATAATAGTATTACAAAAAGTGCAGGGAGAATTTGCACTGCTTTTTTGTTTAATTGTCCCATGCAGTTTTTGAACTCCCTCTTAGGGTTATATTAGGTAGTACCTGATGCTTAATCTTGTAAAATGTCTGGCCAATTACCAGACCTAAGCTCTTCTTTCTTTGATATTAAGTAGGACATATATCCAAGCTTCCTGAAACTTTAACAGATCAATGTTATAGGGCAATAATAGGTAATTATCACTCTCATGTATATATTCCTGTTAACACAAGGAAGATGCTCAGATTTTCTAATAGCTATACCAGATACCCACCAAGCACTTGAAAAATAAAATTTTGTTCTATTTATTTGAAAGGCAGAAAAGCAGAGAAACAGAGCTATCATCCATTCACTGGTCCACTCCCCAAATGGACATAAGATCTGGGTTTGAGCCAAGTCAAGACTGGAAGTCCAGAGCGCCATCTGGGTCTCCCAGGTACGTAGCAGTGGCCATGGCATGTTGCTTTCCTAAATGTGTTAAGAGGAAGCTGTGTGGGTTGAAGAGTAGCCAGGAATTGAGCCAGTACCATTGCAGGATGCCAGTGTCCCAGGTGATGGATTATCCCACTACCCCAATGCCAGGTCCCACACATCTCAAAGCTGAGAGATTGACTCATTCTCTTGGTGACTCATTTTATTCCATGACATCACATTTTTAAACCTCTTTCTGTGAGACCTGAAAGTTTTGGAGTTAGGAAACTTGTCTTAAACACTTTGTTAAATTGAGGCAGTGTATAATTTACTGACCATAACATGTACAGAGTTTAAATGCAATTTTAGGAGTTTTGACAAGTGGATAATCACCACTCTAATGAAGATATAAAACACTCCCCGCAGCCCAGAAATTTCTTTCATGACTTTTCTAGTCAACTTCAGTCTGTTACTCTATGTTAAAGGACTTGTATCAGGTATATGGCAATGAATCTTATAACTCATTTTGTTTCTGTTGAGTGACTATCTTAAGGTAGAATTGCTATTCCTTGGGCTAATATGTGTTTAGTTCTTTTCCAAAATAGATGAATAAATCTACTGAGCTGTTTTCCCAAGCATTTGTGATCAGCAGAGTATGAAGTCCAATGTACTCACAAGTTGATAAAAGAAAATCAAGAGGACAGAGGCAGAACAAACTACAATGTCAGGAGACACTGGTTTTGCATCAGATGTGTGCCGTCATCATTCCGAGTATGCACAGATATCTTTTACCTAGAAAATGTGTAAGTAATTTGAATAAAGTCTATTAAAATTTCAGTCAATGGCAATGATATCCTATTTTTTAAGATGGAAAAAGTTTAACACTGTGAGTGTTATTTTACTGAATCCAATGATCGTAAAATTGTATTGTAATTCGTTTTTGTGTGGAATTTCCTGATGACGGGGTGCTGAGCATGTCTTCATTTGCTATTAGGCATTCATATACCTTTGTTTGAGTTGTCTATTCAAAACTTGTGCACATTGTAAAAATGTGGGTTATTGTGTTTATTACTGAGTTATAACAGCTCTATCCTATATTCCAAATTAGAGCTCTTTTTTCAATTATCTTGCACATATTTTCTTCCAATAACTATGTTGCACTTCTGTTTTACTAAATATATTCCTTGATGATCAGCCCTTTTTTAAATTTTCACAAATTTATCAACTTTTATTCTTTTATGGTTAAAAGCTTCATGTTTCCTTCCTGTCCAAGAAATCTTTATTTTATTGTGGATTATAAAGATAGTCTTCTTTATTTTCTTCCTCTTTATTTTCTCCTAAAAGGTAGGAGTGTGTGTGTATGTGTGTGTGCACGTGCGCATGTGTGGCTTTTACAGATCTCAAATTTATTCTTTTTTTTTTTTTTTAAAGATTTATTCATTTTATTACAGCCAGATATATACAGAGGAGAGACAGAGAGGAAGATCTTCCATCCGATGATTCACTCCCCAAGTGAGCCGCAACGGGCCGATGCGCGCCGATCCGAAGCCGGGAACCTGGAACCTCTTCCGGGTCTCCCACGCGGGTGCAGTGTCCCAATGCATTGGGCCGTCCTCAACTGCTTTCCCAGGCCACAAGCAGGGAGCTGGATGGGAAGTGGAGCTGCCGGGATTAGAACCGGCGCCCATATGGGATCCCGGGGCTTTCAAGGCGAGGACTTTAGCCGCTAGGCCACGCCGCCGGGCCCCTCAAATTTATTCTTGTGAATGCTGTGAGATAATAAATGAGGTTCTTTTATTTTTCCCTGTGTAATGTAACTAGTCTAAGCAAATATCTTGAAAGAAGTATTCTTTTTTTCCCTTTAAGCTACCTTAAAGGGAAATTGACTAATATATGGGAATTTTGAGGGAATTGACTAATATATGCATCCATTTCATTTTTTAAGGATCTATTTTATTTTATTGGAAAGGCAGATAAACAGAGAGGAGAAGACACAAAGGGGGACATCTTCTGTCAGTTGATTCACTACCCAAACATCCACAATGGCCAAAGCTGAGCCAATCCGAAGCCAGGAGCCTGGAGCCTTTTCCAGGTCTGTCATGTGGGCACAGGGTCCCAATGGTTTGGGCCATCCTTGAATGCTTTCTCAGGCCACAAACAAGGAGCTGGATGGGAAATAGGGCTGCCTGGACACAAACCAGCACCCATATGGAATCCTGGCACATGCAAGGTGAGGATTTCAGCTGCTAGGCTACTGCGTGGGGCCCAGATCTATTTCTTCATTCTGTTTCTCAGGATATGTTTCTTTTTATTATTGTTTTATGATACAGTTCCATAGGCTCTGGGATTTCCTGTTGCCCTCCCAAAATTCTTTTCCCAAACCATTGATTTCCCCTCTAGCATTACAATGGGTGGTTCTTCATGAACAGTGATAGATCCGTCATGTTGTTGTTGAAATGTTTTCCGACATTGTTAGTATGGGCAATGCACAGGATATATTTCTATCTTTATGTCAATATCACCCTATCTTGATTAATATAACTTTATAGTAAGTCTTGAAATGAGATAGCATATAACTCTAATTCTGTTCTTCGGTCAAAATTATTTTATTTTATAGTTTTGCATTTCATATGTATTTTAGGAGCCTCTTGATTGGCACAGAAAATAGAGTATTGCATGATTTCACTTATAGGTGAAATCTAAAAAGAAACATCTCATAGATGCGGAGTTGAGAGTGTTTACTACTAGTTGAAGGGTCAGGGTCGGGAGATGAGTTGAGGAGAAGCAATGGGGAAAGAACAGACACTGGTTAGGGATAAAAACTCCATTTATGATGGAGAAATATATTTTAGTGATCTATTGCATTGGGTGGTGATTAAAGGTACAAATAGTGTATGGTGCATTTCAAAATTTCTGCCAGAATAAATTTCAATTTTCTGACAACAAAAAATTAGCACAGTGGTTTGAATTTGTTCCCCCAAAATCTTGTGTTGGAAATTAAATAGTGTTTATGGGAAGCTCAGGTCATGAGGGCTAAGCTAATGAATTAATGTCAATGATTAAGCTGCAGAAATGAAGACCTGGGCTGATGGGGAATGAGAAAGTCGTAGAGATACTTGGGAGGGGAAATGCACCAAACTGGTGTAGTTCACAAGTGCAGAAGCCCTGAAGCTGAAGCAAGCCTAAGATGTTTCAAGAAATTCAGAGACCAGTGGCACTGGAACATAGTGATCCAACAAGAATAGATGGAGCTGTGGTCAGAGTGGTTGTGGCTGGGGATAGGCGACATTGATCTTGTAAGATCTGGAATCCCAGTATAGGTATTTTGGTTTATATTGTGAATTACACACAGCAGTGAAAGCTCCCACTTCTGTTCTAACAGTATTCCTTTAGCCAGTGCCTGGAGAAGGTAGTAGCTCAAGGGTAGACATTGGGAGACATTTGAAATAATGCAGGTGGGAAATGGAGAGTAACGTCAAAGTAGTGAGATTTGAAGCATATCCTATTTGTAATTATTGGGTCTTGCACTTAAGCAAACTGCCATCCTTCTCCTGAATTCGGAATCACTATTACCTCAAAATGTTACAATTAAAAGAATCAGAGGGTCACACTCTTTGTACTGTTTTCAATGCTAGGCTGAAACCTTGTGGGAGAGTCCAAGGCTTCCTTCAGAGGTTTGACAGAAGCAGCCTCTTCTCCCAGGAGAACGTGCTTCTCCCAGCAGCTTAAATCTGTCTCTGGCCTCATTTTCATTGCACGTAGATCCCAACAAGTCTGTTCTGTCGTGCTTTTGATGACTTAGAACAGGAGGAGGACCATGTTTTTAATCAATGTGCAAATGAGGAGGGAGTTTACATTTTCTACCAAATTTGACCTTGAGTACTCCCTGTAACCACCAAGGTGGTTTTTTTAAAGTGTCAGCCAAGCATGCTTTAGCATTTATTCATGTAATTGAGCACTCAACAGAGTTTCTGTGGTTTTTTTATACTAAGCTATATTTGGGAATATTTGCTTGGGGTTTCAAAATAATTGTATATTGACTCTGGTTTTGCTAAGTCAGATATAATTTTTTAAAAGCTCTCTATAACTTGGTCCACTCATGTCATTCATTTATCAAATGTGTATTTGTTGAAAAACTACTATGAGCCAGACCCTATGCTGTATGGTCAGAGATACAGTCTTCTCAAATACATTACTGTCTATGAGGTACATAATGTATAAAGGAATAAGTTAGGAAATCTGGTGGGAATCTACTCATACAAATATGTAAGTGGATTTTATGCTAGTTTTGGGATTGTGAGTCTATCAGTTGAAGAATTGATGGTGTAGAAAGAAAGGAATGGAGAATGGAGGTTTGCAGTAAGATAAAATTTATAAGATGAGGGGCCAGTGTGGTGTTACAGTAAGCTAATTCTTCGTGGCACTAGAATTCCACATAAGTACCAGTTTGATTCCTGGCTGCTCCATTTGAGATTCAGCTTCCTGTTAATAGCCAGCACAAGTAGCAGAGGATGATCCAAAGCCTTGTGGGGAACCTGGTAGAAGCTCCTGGCTGCCAGCTCTGGATCAATCCAGCCATATGGAGAGTCAATCAGTAGATGGGAGATATTCTCTCTCTCTCGCTCTCTCTTTCACTCTTTCTCCCTGATCTTTTTATAGCTCTTAATTTCAACTGAAATAAATAGGTATTGTTTTAAAAAATCACGGAATGAGAGAAATCAAGCTGTGTCAGAGGCCAGAACATGCATCACGATGGAGCTCTCCATAACGGCAAGCACTGGCATGCAGAGCCTGCACAGGGACAATTGTGAGAGGCCACACCAAGAATTGTGTATTGTAACTCCATAGCATAGGAACTCATTGGAAAAAAATAAAGAACTCTTCGGCAGACTAGTGGTTTTGCTCTAAGAAAGGGCACACTGTGATGTAGTGATGTGGTGACCTGCCAGAAGTTCCTACCAGACGTGAAAGTGGAGGGTTTCAAACAGATCTCAGACAGAATCAAAAGGGCAAACATGTCTGGATTTAGGTGTGGGAAAGGAAACAGCATGGAAAAACTGATGTCTTCCAGGTGAACCTGGATAGAACAGTAGAGCTGTTGATTGGGAAGTTGAAAATAAAGCAATAGGCTTGCATTACCTGTGCTAAATTCTGTTTGACAGATTGAGGCCAAACTGTGTGTGGAAATGCAGCTGACAATGTACTCTGGCTTCTCCAGAAGCTCAGGAAAGCTATCCTAGCTTGAAAAAAAAACCAAGATGATGTCATGGTGGGTAAATGGGTATGAGGCATGTGAAGCAGGCATTGGAAGTCAGGAGAAGGAAGAAGTGTTAAGCCATGGTAAGCCAGTACCATAGAGCTCATGCATGGCATTGGCACAGATGAAGTCACTCACTGTTCTTAACAAGCCTGATCTCAGGGAGGTGATGAGGGAGGAGCCAAACTGTTGTGGGTGAAGGAAAAAGAAGAGTCAGTGTAGATGGCTGTAGCAGCTTTGATGAAAAGAGAGTACAAAGCCAGATGAAGTGGAATCTGAGGTCCTGTGTTGGGCAAACTTTGGCTGTTTCAAGTTATTTCTTGGAAAAACAGAGGCAACCTTGTTCAAGTTGATTAGAAAGAGTTAGTGTAAAACTAGCAGTAGCAGTTATAGAAGAGAAGTGATGTCTTTTAGGAAGTGTCTCTGAGGATACAGAACTGTTGAACCTTAACAGCTAAGGAGAGGAATAGCAGTTCTGACAAGATCAGATGCAGGGAAGGATGGAGACTGCCATAGACTGAATTGCATCCCAAATATGTGGTTGAAGCACACTCCATAGTATCTGGAAATGTGACCTTATTTGGAAGCTGTGATTAGTTAAGAGAGGGTCCTACTGGAGTAGGGTGGGCTCCCAGTCCAACACGTTCTATGTTGATATATAAAGGGGCAATTTAAACATGAACCTGAGCAGCATAGGAAGACACCACATGACGTCAACTGAAATCAAGATGACATGGCTGAAGATGGGGAATACCAAGGATGGCCAGCAAACCCTCAGACTGAAGAGAGGGGGAACAGATCCTTCACAATCCTTTTCTGAGGGAGCCAATAATTTCACTACTTATACTTATTTATTTGAAATGCAGATCAACACAAAGAGAGAGAGAGAGAGAGAGAGAGAGAGAGAAGACAAATCTTTCTTTTAGTTTCATTCCAAAAATACATAATGGCTAGGCCAGGCCGAAGTTATAAGCTTGAATCTGAGTCTCCTATGTGGATGGCAAGCATCCATTCTTGAGCAATCTGCTTTTGCTTCCTAGGATGCCCACTGGTGGGTAGCTAGAATCAGGAAGAGCCACAGCTCAAATCCATGTGCTCCAATGTGTGCGTGTGTTAAACAGCTTCCTAATAGCTGTGACAAATGGGCTGGAATCAACTCCAGATCTCATCCTTTTAATCACCACTTAGAGATACTAAGGTTCTGTTGTATCCAGTCTAGCAATCCCCAATTATCTATAGGGCAACATCCTAACACCCCAGTAGATGCATAAAACTATAGGACCTTATGTACATGCACTGACCATTGACCTGACAACAGAGAAGACGAATCTGTAGTTTATAACTAGGTAGTACGCATGGCTTGGATACACTGGAAAAAGGGCTGATTCATGTCCTGGGGATGACAGAGAGGACTCGTGTGACATTTTATCACATTCCTCTTAATGGCATACAATTTGAGACTTGTGAATTGCTTATTTCTGAAATAATCCATTCAATGTTTTTAAAATCACAGTTAACCCAAGGATAAATGAAATTGCAGAAATTTAATCTTTGGCTAGTGGAAAGGGAGTAGAGGTGGCCACTGTGTTTTGTTACAACAGTCCTGGTAAAATAGTGCAGTACCAGCGAAAGTGACATTGCTGAACAAGAAGTCAGGGAAGTTCCGACAGCATCTCTGTGACTTTGTGGTGTGTGACAGAGAAGATGGCCTGGGGTGATGGAGGTAAGTGGAGAAGACTAGAAAACATCTTTCAGAACAGTGTCAGCCAGCGGTCTGAATGGGACTCAGGCTACTGGGGCAGTGCTGAGGTCCAAGGTGAGTTGGGTCTGATTTATGTGTGTGTGTGTTGGAGGATTTTGTTTTTCTTTTTAAAAGATACTTCTAGTAGCATTCCACAGCCTGTGTGATTATCTAAGGAATGTGTTTTCCACTATTGAAGAAAAAGCCAACAAAATCTCCCTACCCTGCATCCCTTTTCCTAGACACTGGTCCTTAGAAAAGGTATAAAATAACAAAAAAAAATTATTCATAGCAAAGGTCATTAGAATTATTCAGCAGGCTTTTTGCCAGTGTGCTGTTCTCTTTTTTTTTCTACCACCACCAGCTAATCCCTGGGGTTTAGCTTATAAAATCCATGACTAAATAGTATTTTTGTCTTTCATCATCAGTTTTCTCGAGGATTTGGTACCTGTAAGCTGTACTTGGAAGCTGAAATGTCTCCTCAAGTCATTTTTCTTCACCTTTAATCCCAAGGATGTCTTAAGAGTCTTATTTTCTCCTACCATGAATACGAATCAGTTCTCAGCAAGGTCCCTAACTAACCAGTCCGAAGAAAGCACATTGGCAAGGCTGATAGGGGAACGTTTCCAGTGGAATCTTGCAAGAGTACATGCTTCATCACATGAAACCTCATTTCCTCAAAGTAAAATATGGCAAATTTATGTGAAATGCAGCAGAGAGAATGGGATGGCAATGCTTAGGAAATGTGTGTTAGTCCCACTGCTAAGTGAGCAGGTTCTATTTTAGAGCCTCTTCTGAGTAAGCAGTGAAGTTCAAAGCAGTCCCCAAAACAGAATGAATTCCACAAAGCTATCATTGGGAAACTGCAAGGGCAGGACAGTCTTCAGGAGAGAAAGGGAGGGAGACAAAGACTGGGACCTGGGGGAGCTTCAGGAAGAACTCGAATGGGAATATTGCAGAAGCAGGGGAAAAAGCAGTGGCTTATGATCTGTGCTGGCCCCCAGTGACTAGTCACATGGGAGGTCTGTAACAGTGACCTTAAAGATACCCATCTTTGCTACAGAAGAAGTCAGCCATGCAGGCTCCCAAGACCCTAGGGGCTCATTCGGAGGAAGCCATCCAACGAGGAGGTACTTAGTGACAGATGTAGAGACCGACTCGCTCCCATCCAGAGCAGCAGGTCCAAATCTACCGGAGGATTCATGCACATGCTGTCTCTAAGGGGGAGGGGTGAAGTCAGTGTTCATCTACTTGGTCTTCATTAGTGACCCAGCATTTGCATATATACCTAGCAAATGTATCCCTATATTCACACCACTCTCCAAACTCCGGTTTGATGGGAATGAAGAGATCTCAAAAGCACGCATGAACTCACAGAATGATCAAGCTGACCCTTTCTCTCCCGTTCCCTGGTCCTTCCTCTGCACATCCTAGCACCACTACTGTTACTATTGTTACTTTTTGAAAATGAAATTTAAACCTGAAGCTACAGATTTACATAACTTAAGCACAGGCCAAAACTAGTACTAAACCTGGATATTTGTTTTCCAAAAATTAAGGCTTGTGTTAGGAAATAGCTCTGATCTGCATATGTCTTATAAAGAGGTCTTTTAAGTTCCAGTTAGTTCACTTCTAGTTAGTTCCTGTGTATAAGAAGATGAATTTTTGTTTCGCTCATACTTTACAATTTATTTCAAAACCTTCCACTATGCTGAATTTTTTATAATCTTAGGTGTGAAATAACTTAAAAGATAAGGAGGCTTGGTATTATTTGGAAATGAAGACAGTGGAGGTAGGAGAGGTTTCAGGTTTAAATTTGTAAGTTTAGAATTATGAGAACTGAAATTGGACCCCAACCTTCACTGATTTCTAACTCAGTGCTTTCATACTACCCACAAATAATCATCAAGCTCTTACCATCCTATATTTTGACTCACTAACTATCCAGCTAAAAGATACCATATTTTAAGGATTTGAGAACCTAACAGGCAATTAGGTAAATAAGAAAGTGTATTATATTTGGTCCAAGTAGAATTATTAGAATATGTCCATGGAACAAGTCACCTGGCAACTCCGGGTCTCCTGTTGCTCATCTGTAATCATAACTTCTTTTCAGAGTCTCTGAGAATGCATGCTATAATATGTAATCACTTCATTTTAATTCTTCAAATCTTATAGAGAAGCTCTGAAACAGAAGCAAGATGTTAGCATTTGGGGGTGGTGAGAGAGGCTTCTAGGCAAAATTAGTGTGAGAAAACAGCAATGTGTTTCTGTGAACTTAGAACATCCAACTTCCCACTGATCTGTACAATGCCCTCTAAACCCCTGTAATCTTTGCGGGCAGGGACCAAAACCGGCAGGAAGCCGTGCACAGTATAATAGATCTTGGAGAGATCTATTCTGACATGAAATTTGCTCACATGCTGAATGAGTAAGAACATGTCACTTACTTTCTCTCACACTGGCTCCTGGAGGGTAGAAAAGCATAATTATCCCAATAAATAACATGGCATTAGAAGTAAATAATGGGATGGCACCTTCCTGGCAGCTAGATTGTAATCATGTGAATTCAGACCTTGAGTTTGCCAAGGTGCTTGTTCCTGGAGGGTGACCATGGGCTTATTATATTCTTCTGGTATTGTACATAACTGTCTGTGCAGCTGAGTTCATTAGGTAAGCAGCTGGTGTAATTGATAGTGTGAATACCACTTCATTTCCTGCTGCTCTAAGAGAATTTGCTCCAACATAGAAGAAAATGACCAGTTCTGCCACTGTGAGTTCTGGCCAGATTGCCCCAAGGAGCATTCTTCCGGCTCAGTGTCTGTAAATTGTCTTCTTTTAAGAGAGAAGAGCAAGAAAGAGGGCGGGAGGGTGTCAGTCTCTCTCTCCACCTCTCTCTGTCTCTCTCTCTCTCACTGCTTCTCTCTGCTACTCCTTCCCTCCCTCCCTCTCTTTGCAGGGCAGGAGTTGCAAGGTCGATGTTATTTGCCTCAGTAGAGTTTTCCCAGAGCTGCCAAGACCTTCCTGGGAATTCCTTAGTAGAGAGAGGATACAAAGAAGAGAGACAGAAAAAGCAGAGACAGACAAAGAAGAGAGACAAAGAAGAGAGATGAGTGCTTTCATTGCTGCCCGTCCCAAGTACGAGATTTCCAAACGTGGAGGAGCAGGAATGCTGATCTCACAGAACGCGAAGCACATTCCTCTGAGCAGATGGCTTTTTGAGAAAAACAAAGATACTTTACTGGGTGGGAAATAATCCTTTACCTTTATAAACTAACACGTAAGTGTGAAGAAATTCCAGAAAAATTGCCAACAGCTTAAAAATATTATTGTATATCATATTCAAAAATTATGATAAAATGATAGTAATAATTTGCATAACCTGACGAATGAGTTGCACTTGCAGAAATAGAATAAGCTACTATGCAACAATTATTAAGCAAAGTCTTTCTGAGATCAGAATAGTTACACACAATTAGCAGAATGAGTGACTGAAATGAAGAGACCCAGTTCCCACAAGAAACACGGGGAAAATAGTATTATATTAAAATCAGAAATTACTAATGGCTGTTGGCTTCCTAGGTATGGGTGTTGGACCAGTACCAGCATGACTTATATAATTTATATCAGTGAGTAACTAGTAACCATTTGCTTAACAACACAGAAAACCAGAGGAGACACTAAAATTTCTATTCTTCATTCAATTTTTTTCCCATTTGGTAGAGTGAAGGAGGCATTTTTAAAAATGATACCAAAGACGGATTACATAAAGGGAGGAAGATTTAGTTAATCAAAGAACTGGAAATGTGTGGGGCCCACTGTGGTATAGTAAGTTAAGCTTACATGTAGTAGCAGCATCCCACATGGGCATGGGTTTAAGTTCTGGCTGCCCTGATTCCAATACTGCTCTGTGGCCTGGGAAAGCAGTAGGTGACGCCCCAAGTCGTTGGGTCCCTGCACAAACATAGGAGACCTGGAATATACTCCTGGCTGCTTCTACGGATCAGCTTAGCTCTGGCTGTTACAGCCATTTAGGGAGTAAACCAGTGGTTGGAAGATACCTCTCTGTCTCTTCTTCTCTCTGGTACTCTGCCTTTCAATAAAAATAAAATAAATCTTTTTGAAAAAAAGGAAATGCACATTTAACTTAGAAACATTTTCAACATATGTCTTAAACTGCAGAAAACATTGAAGACATATATTATAAAGATTAGCTAGTTGAGCCATCACATGTACCCTTACGTATCACAAAGATTAAAAACTCTAGTCTCTAAAGAAAAAACTAATAAAATGATCATTATGAAAAACACTTCAACTTTTAAAATGGATAAATGAACTAAGGGAGTAGTCCTCACAGAAAAATAAACATGCAAATATTTGTAAGAAGAAATATTTTAATTCCCAAAAGTATGACAGAAGGAAACAGTGGGGCCCAGGGCAATGACTCGACTCAGTGGCTAAACCCTTGCCGTGCATGCGCCGGGATTCTAGCTGAGCTCCACTTTGTGTCCGGCTGTTCCAGCTCCCACCAGCTCCCCGCTTGTACCCTGGCAAAGCCTTGGGAACCTGCTCCCTCGTGGGAGACTGTAAGAAGCTCCTGACTCCTGACTTTGGATCAGCTCAGCTCCAGTCATTGCAGCCACTTGGGGAGTGAACTAGCAGACGCAAGATCTTTATCTTTGCATCTCCTTCTCTCTGCAAATTTGCCTTTCCAATAAAAATAAAAATGAAAATGAAAATGAAAGCAATGACACTCTTCTTACTCATCATATTGACAGGTATGAAGCATACTTTTCATAATGATCGTGAAAGCACCAGAGTATGTTTCTGATAGATGTGTGAATAGATATCTTTATAGATGGTAGTGATTGGAAATTGGGAAAATGTTAACACTTTTTAAAAAATATTTGCTTATTTTTATTGGAAAGAGATTTATAAGGAGAAGGATAGACAGAGAGAAAGGTTTTCCATCTGCTGGTTCACTCCCCAAGTGGCCACAATGGCCAGAATTGAGCTGATCAAAAGGCAGGAGCCAGGACCTTTTTCCAGGTCTCACAAGTGAGTACAGGGTTCCAAGGCTTTGGGCCATCCTCCACTTCTTTTCCAAGCCACTAGCAAGGAGCTGGAAAGGAAGTGGAACAGCCAGGACATGAACCAGCATCCATATGGGATTGTGGCGCATGCAAGCTGAAGACTTCAGCCACTAGGCTACCATGTGGGGCCTCCACACATTTTAACCTAGCAGGTTCACTGCTTGGCAATTATCCCATAATCACAATGATCATGAAAGTTTATGTATCTTTTAAATACAATGTTTGCAATTTAGAATAATAAAAAGATATGTCATTAAGTGCTAGTTGTGCAGTACAATGTAATTTAGTGGAAAACTACATTAACCATGGAAAAGTACAGTGTAGAAGTATGCTTAATGAAATTGAAAATTTCTTTTTATAAATTTTTTGGAAAAAATGTTACCTACTTACTGGACTCTAGTGGTTTATCTCTTGATGGTGAAAACACTGATTTCCTTTTCCATGTTTGTCCATACTTTGTAAAACTTAAATAGTGATCATTTGATTTATTAAAAATTTAGAAACCATGGTGTCCTCTTATGTTTGCTTTTCCAGAAGGCTGATAGAGTATCTGACAGTCCAGTGATTGACAAGGCTGGCTGCTCCCTTGTGGTGGTGGTGACTCGTGTCTACCTATAGTCTGGTCTACAGCACCGCAAGTGTTTCTAATTAGGGCTGTTGGAGTAGACCTAGGCTTGTCACCCCGCGTGGATCATCAAAGTGCCATTTCCTTTGGCCAAGGGCTTGGCCATGAATAGGAAAGAGACATGAGTTATCCTGTGTGATCCCATTAGACTCATCCTAGAATTTGTGCTTTGTTCACCAGAACGATTGTGTTTCTCTCTCTCTCTCTCTCTCTCTCTCTCTCGTTCCATTGAACTCTGAACTGTGTGCTGTCTCCACCTACCACTGTCATGAATCCTTCCATGTTTAAGGCCCACAGGGAAAGACACTAAGCAGAGGAATGGGAAAACAATCTGTCCCTACAACCAAATCCCTGGATCAATCCAACTGATGCCTCCCTGCAGCCAAACAAACCAAGCAACCTCTCTTCACCCCCAACGTGCCAGTTAATGAGAAAAAGTACAAGCAATGCCTTTATTCACTTTGATTCTGAACTAATGTCTATAAGCAACATATGAGAGAGATCTAATCAACCGTGAACTCAGCTTGAAAGTGATCACTCAAAAACAAATCCAGAAAACTGTGAAGTACAGAAATAAA
Organism: Ochotona princeps; assembly: GCF_030435755.1. NCBI lineage: Eukaryota > Metazoa > Chordata > Mammalia > Lagomorpha > Ochotonidae > Ochotona > Ochotona princeps. The sequence continues at coordinate 11,449,798 of NC_080843.1, read as the reverse complement.
AAGAGGGTATTCAAAGTGAGATCTGAGCTGAAACATTGAAAAAACCAAGGAACCTGCAGTAGCTTTCCAGGCTGTTCTAAAACCACTTAATTAGTTCTAAAACTATAAATAAGGGGCACTCACCCAAAATTACTGGAGACTTCCAAAACCCCACACAACACTGATTGAAAAGCATACACTTCATTAAGAATCCTCAAAATGAATGGGGCAAGTGGGCTTGCTGAAAATCTTTAACTTGCAAGGTTTCTTGTTAATCATGCATGCAGCCTGGAGCAGTGCTTCTAAGCGTCAATGTCTTATTAGTAAGGATTCCACCAGGAAAGCAAAACTACCATGAATAATACAGCATAAGGAGTGTATTACAGCAACTGGGCCTGTGATGTCTGTGGAAAGAGCTGGGAAGTGGATCTGGAAATCAGAGACAAGTCACTAAGGAGCCTTCCTGAAGCTCTTACGTGTCATGGACCTGCAGGTGCTTGGAGGGAAAGCTTAGCATCCAATGGGAAGCTGAGGGATGTTGATGTAGTTCAGGGAAGGTCTTTGTCTCTGTGTCTGGAGGAGGGTTTGGTGTCCCTTTAATGGCAAAGTTAACAGAAAAAGAGGTAAACAAGGAATAGAGGAGAGTTCAGAAAAGTAGGAACCAAAAGACACGGGTATAACTTACAGCTGCACCTACGAGAATCCACAGGGAGCAAGAGACACTGCTTCACTTAGACCTTGAACCTCCACAAACTTCTCCTTTGGACACTTCAAATTGGAGTCCCCACAGAGACAGGAATCTGGGAACCACAGTTCCAGCTGGTGAAGTTGACAGAACTTCCATGTTGATGCAGGTTACCTAGATGCCCATTCAAATGCAGATCTTATCCATCTCTGAGTGGAACCTCAGGGCCTGTGCCCCACCACACCCAGATGCCACCGGGCCAGATGCTACTCTTTATTATAAAAAGCCAGTGTCCCTCCACCATAGTTTAAGTTCAGTTGAAATTCCCTCCCTGCAAGTATTTGCCAAGCATGGAGTCCAACATCCCATAGTCCAGACAAGTCCAACTACTTATTGGGTAGACCCTCTCTGGTCTGAGGGCAGAGTCAGCAGAGTATCTTCCCGGTCAAATAAAAGCACTAATATACCATCTGCAACAATTAACATCGTTATGGAATTAATTGACATGGTATTGAGCAGTCAAAATAAATGCGCAGTTAAAAATAAATGCGATTTCTTAACCACTTTCTGTGACCCCCCATTCACAGTTCAATTTTAGTTTATATACTACAAATGACATAATATCCATATCATAACATGATATGCTTAACATCATATCATATTAAATTAAGGCAAACATGTGGTATCTAACCTTTTGGGATTAGCATTATGGTTTCCAGTTTGGCCCATTTGGCCACAAAGAACTGCATTTTGTTTTTTTTAATAGCTGAGTAGTATTCCATGGAGTAGATGAACCATAGCTTTCTTATCCAATCCTCTGCTGATGGGCATTTTGGTTGTTTCCATGTTTTTGCAATTACTGATTGTGCTGCTATGAACATAGGAGTGCATGTTGGTTTCTCATAAGACAAGTGTTCTGGATATATTCCTAGGAGTGCTATAGCTGGGTCATACAGACCCAAGTATTTGGCTGTGTAAAACCTGCCACCTTTCAGTTAGTGCAATAGGAACAAGTTTGAATAAGAAACTGAACTAAGAGTTGAAAACCAGGCAATCTAATTTGGGATGATTCTCACACAGCAGCCAAACAGCTGCAGCTAATGCCTTTGTCTCGGATTGCACTTTGGGTGAGAGTGAAAAGGAATGGACATTAATGAGCACCTGACCATGAGGCTGCCATGTGACGTCAGGATCATCTGTGGGAGAACTGGTTTCAGTTCTGTTTCCTCTGCTTCCAATTCAGCTCCCAGCTAGTATGTTTCAGAAAGCAGCAGAAGATGGCTCAAGTACCTAAACCCTTGGCCACACACAGAAGAAATCTGGGTGGCGTTTTAGGTTAGTGGCTTCCACCTGGCTTTACCTGGCTTTACCCTGGCCATTTCAGTCATTTGGAGAGTGATCCAGTAAATGGATTTGTTTTTCTGTCTCTCTCTCTTTCCCTCTCTTTGTGTGTATGTGTATTTCTGTTTTGCCAATAAATGAAATATTTAAAAAATAAGCATCTGAGCAAGGCAGGCAAACCTTTCCAGCTTCGTTTTATTTTCTTTTTTAAAGTAATAAATACCACCCAAGTAGTTCTCAGAGAAAGTAGGAAATTGGCTCACTCCCGATGAACAAAGGGCAGATTTTCCCCAGGTTTCTTCATCTGCTGCTCAGTATTACATTAGAGGAAACAATGGCAATCACTCATCTCGACTTGACACTGGCTATTTGGACTTAACTTGGTTCCAAATGACCCCTTACCACTTGGCATTACACCAGTTCTTCGTAGGGGCTGATTTCCATCCTTTTTTCTTGGTCATGAGCAATAAAGCCAAATGCAGAAACCTACTGTTAACAGTGAACGGCGATTTTTTTGTGTGTATTTGTATGCATTTCATCAAACTGGCCTGTTTGTGAGAAACTGTCCTAGATTTTGATTTGTGGAGCTCATGACCAAGTGACAAATTGGGTTGTAGAGCTCACACTGTGCAAGCAATGAGTTATTTCTGCAATAAGCATGTGTAAATAGCATTTACATATTTAATGATCATTTTATTCTATGGCAATTTTGCATTAAATATTCAGAAAAAAGTTTTCTTTACTTATGTAAAAGCTTCCTCTTCAACGCATTATTATCATTATTACTCTGGGTAAAGTAACTCCTTAGGCCATTATGTGGCCCATGAAGACATTGAAATCATCATTTATGTGTAAGTTACCTGAGGTGCTCATCTCAGTTGGCCTTCTGGTGTTGCCTTTTACTCTAATAGTGAAATGAAATGGCTGTGATTCTGTCCTCACAGAACAAGGAAAGCCCATTCCTAACTTCTCCATCGCTGACCTGCCATGGGCCAAGGAGATTTCAAGGCTTTTATTTCTCCTCACCCACATTCGCTTTTGTGCTTCACTTTGTTTTGACTCTCACTGTCCCCCAACTCTCCCTTGTTTTTTATTGGAAAGTCAGATATACAGAGAGGAGGAAAGACAGAGAGGAAGATCTTCCATCCGATAATTCACTCCCCAAGTTGTCGCAATGGCCGGAGTTGTGCCCATGTAAAGCCAGCAGCCAGGAGCTCTTCCAGGTCTCCCACACGAGTGCAAGGTCCCAAAGCTTTGGGTCATCCTCTACTGCTTTCCCAGAGAGCTGGATGGGAAGCAGGGTATGACTATTTTATTTCACTTCATCCCATTTTCAAACCAACCACAAAAGAGGGACCCTTTCTTTAGTTTGTTTTTCCTTTAAAACACCATTCATGAGACCCACTTGGGTATACAGAGATCTTGACTGATGATCTTGGTGATAAAGTAAGTGGAGCTGAGGTTGGAGGTGACAGCACAGCAGACACAGCAGGGAATGTTAAATGGAGTATTGGCTTCCTGTCCCGCAGTGAATTTCTGCCTGGAAGATTTCTTTCCCTAGGGCCCAATGCTCTCATCCTCTTTCAATGGTCGCCTGTCATCTCTAGTCTCCAGGAGTGCATCTCACACGTCCCCACTGCTTCCTGAACACCCACACATTACAAACTGAACAGTGTAGCTCTCCTTGGTCTTCCCTGCCTAACAAGGCCACACTGGGTGCTTCCTGGAATCTGCATCATCCTGGCCCCCTACTGTACACACAAGGTCATTCCTCACCTCAGTGAGAAACAATTCTGCCACTGGCTACTACATTATTAACACTTGTTTCTGTGCTCATTCATCTCCCAGTGCAATCTCCTGTTAACCATTTGCACTTTCTGAAATGGTATGTATCCCTCAAATTTTCTCCATACACGGTGTGTGAAGGTATTAAGAAATAGACCACTTATGTGTGAAGCTTCAGTAGTTGTTCTGACTGACTCCCAAGAGAGAATGGCTTACACGATCGAACACAGCATGGGTATTATCCATATTTTGTACACATGAGCACAGCTATGAAGTGTGTCATGCTTCCAGTGCAAGCTGTTTACCATTACAGCCCGAGTCTCCCAGTGGGCAGCCTCCTTTGTACTGAGTTGGAGCTAGGAGCAGGTTTTCTGTGAAGGTAGGCTGTGTGTTCAGTGGGGCCTACAGCTGCCTGCACTCTTCCAACAGATCCTGGCAGGCTTCTGCCATCCATGACACTCTACTGCCAGCATCGCCATTCACAGCAAGACAATGCCACCTGCACTCTGGATGCTCTAGTCAACTAGCAGACTCCCTTGGCAGCTCTGCATGCTCCGCTCCTCTGCGGATTCCTGACCAGCCGGCTCTGTGACAATGCTGAGTCCCCAGTCCCTGGATATCCTCTTCCTACTCTCTGGCATCTGTCTCTGCTCCTCTCACAGTCAAGTTTCAGAGGACAAGAGGAGGATGACCATTGAGTGACAACTGCTAAGTCCATGGCCTTTAGCCTCATGATTGTATGGGAGAGTGAACAGCTCCCTCATTGGAGGTAAAGATTGTCACCTAACTCCAGTGTCAGGGACACAATCTCCCATGGCTGCATTTTACCCATCGTGATCCTGATTTGCTGTCTGCCTCTGACTCTTGGTGCTGACTATTCTTTTCTGGACGTTTCCTAAGAACATCCAAATATTCCTCCTAAACACCCTCATTCTAATTTAACTTCCCTGGCAGGAATACTTGAGAAATTCCTATAAATCTCCTGTACAACTTCAGTTCATTTTCTTCACAATAAAATAGTCTCAGAAATACTTTCTTGCACTTCTATATTTGACAACCCTCCTATACTTCCATTTGCAATAATCTCTTGAATATTTTTATATAGCAGTGGATTTCTCTTGGAAACCCTGTTTTCTGGGGGAAATGCATCTTAAATATTGAATATATTTCAATCCAACAGATATTTGCAGGCTCATCTCACTAAGGCATTGGAAGACCTGTATCTAGGATGCCAACTTTCAGTATTGATCCATACTTTTCTTCCTCAGAGGTGTGCCAATGTTGTATGAGGTGCCTGACCTACTTCTTGCCATATTTCTAAATCCTCTTCTCCAATTCCTGCCATTCTCAAGATAGTTCCTGGACTGTGTCTTGTGCAGCTTGTATCAAGCGTGTTGGTCTACTGGGTATTCTATTCCAAATCAGATTGAACCCTTCTTATTTTTTTGTAAGAAATTTTGTGCTTACAGATATGAGTTTCTGCTGCTTTGTTGGAGGTATTTGCTGGTCAGTGCCCTGCTTGCAGTTAAATTGGGCTGTGTGGGCTTTGCCAGAGTAGGAGATGGATTTCAGAGAAATGTACAACAGTCCATGTCAGGACCAGGGCTAGGGTGAGACAAACGAGGCACCTGCTTCCAGAGGAGGGTTGGAGGGAATGTAAAGCACTGTAGTGATCAAAAGAAATAGTGCTTTTAATATTGTTAGTGCAACACATTAAACAAACAAGCCTCGGAAATACACATGATAAGCCTAAAAACAAAGTTTTAAATAAAAACATGGGGAATGTTACTGATTTATTTTATTTCTTGCTTCACGCTCCATCCAGTAGAGTTAGGCATATCACTGTCAATGTTCTATCTTTAGTTTAGGTGCTGATACTTGGCTGGCAATGAACTGTTTTGACTTTTACTTTGATTTGTTTCAAATTGCTGTATCAGTTATTTCATTACTTGTTTTTGTTCTTACTTTTGGTTTTTTGGCACCCAAAATGAATCCCAGGTCCTGGGCCATGGCCTTTCTTGCTCTTGGGGAATGATCACAGAGCCAGCACAGCTCAGGTCCAGGTTAGCTGAACTGTAGGGCATTCTGGGAGAGTACCAAGGCCTTATTGTCAGAGAGCCACAGCAAAACCTAGCATTGATGCCAAGCAGAGTTAACATTGATGATGAACAGCTGGTTTGCACGAAAAGTCTTCCCACTCATTGTGATCTCACTGAGTTCTTTCCTCAGTTCATGAATATTTTGTGGGTTATCTTTCCAAAGGCAAAATAGCGAATTAAGAAATTGAGCTCACAAAAATGTGTGACTTCAACAGGAGGAATCAGGCAACCAGTTTTTAAGGCAATGTTCTTTTTTTCTCCATGGTGAATTAATCTAACAAAAGTCTGTGCCTGCCCACTAGTGGCAGGTACTAGTAACACAAAGATAAATTAAGCTCACTTTTAGCCCTTGGAAGATAAACAGTCTTGCTCTAAATCCTCAATCAAAATATCCCAGAGTCTCTCCCAGAGGCAACAAAGGAATTCCTAGGCTGGGACCTGTCATCTGTGCTACATTCTGGTTGATTGTGAGGCCCACTGAATAAGGGCATTGCTGTTCCAGTGATGAGCAGACCCATATATTTGTTCAAGAATACACAATATTCCAACAGAGGGCAAGGCAGTTCAGGGCAGAAGTAAAGATGGGTTCTACCTGGGGATGTGCCAATCTTCACAGAAGGTATGACACTTGAATGAGGCCTTGAAAGAGGAAAAGAAATTGTTAAGTACACTCTGAACACTGGGGAAATGTGTTTTGTTGTTTTTTCCCCCCATCATTAAATATTGTTTTAAAGGGTCTCAAAGTTCAAATTTTTTGTCAAGTTGTTTCCATTAGAAAGTATTGATTTTAAAAATCAGTAACTTAAAACTGTCACATATATACATACACCCACACCCATACACAACTAAATGCTCCACAAAACATTCTCTTTCCTTTTGAAGGTTGTACAATGTATTGTTATCATTAACTTGCCTTTTACCATTAAACTTAAACGGCCAATTGGGACACTTGTTCTGAGACTGTTCTTCCACCACTGGCTAAGATTGGGGTGGCTGGTATTAGGGATAATCTTTGCTAATCCTTCTGAGCTTTCTGGGTCTTCTTGGTGACCTTGACAGTTTCACTAGCCTTCTGTCCACTCCCCTGATGACACCACAGCAACTCTCTCTCATGTTGTGGACAGTATCTAGATTTAATCCTCACCACTGGCTCCTGACTCGAGCTTCTAGCTAATGTAGACCCTAGGCAGCAGTGGTGACGTCATGTATGGGGACCCTGCTATCCATATGAGAGACCTGTCCAAAACCCCCTCTTGTGCATATTCCAGAAATACCTGTCTCTCTTTCTCAACTGTGTTTTACATGTAAAAGAAGAAAAATGCATAAAACCAAGAAAGTCATTTAGTAGCTTGCTTAGTCTTATTTTCTTGAGTTTCCTGCCACCTTAAGCCTAAATGCTGCACCAGGAAATACTCATAGGAACTACTGTCAGAGAGACCGAGGATGCCAGGGAGCCTCTCTGCAGACAGCTGTTGTATATTCACACTTCACAGTAACCACAGTACGAAAAATGAAAACAAAGGAAGAACAACCAAACTCCAAGAATTGCACAGTTTTTCTTTTGCATTCTTATTTGGTCTTAATCCATGTAAGTACGTTTAAAATTTTCATCTTAATAGAGGTTATAGTTTGTGTTCTTGTTTTTCCACTAAGATTCAATTACAGATATATTTTCTTAGTGTTCCATAATTTTAATAACTATTATTTTTTAATATCCCATAAGGGAGCAACATGTTCTGTGTGCTTTGTGTAGCATTAAATTCAATCCCATTGGTTCTGCCATTTCAAACAATTATACATGTACTTTCTTAGCACTATTTTGCACAAATGTGATCATCCAGTTTATGGAATATGAACATTACTATTCTGATGGATGTATTTGGTCATGATGGAATTAATAAGTTTGCATCTCAAGAGTGAAGTTCAAAACTGGATGAGATTCTCAGGAATTGCCAAGGAGCCTCTTTTATGGTTTGCCTCAAACTGAATTTCCCAAATGCAGACAGCATACATATGTGCATGCAAGGCCTCTCCCACATTTGTTTTCAACCGTTGAGTCTTCGGAGGTAGAAAGGTGCATATTTGAATTTCCTAATCTTTGAATCTACCAAGCACCATCCCTGCTTTCACTTGGTCTCCTGTCCCTCAGAGACACAGAAAGCATCTGCTCAGAGTCATATCTGTGTTGCCTCCCGCTGATCACAACTCCAACTTGGGACCTAGAGATCCTTGCCAACGTGCACGAGAAATCCCTGTGGCTGGCCAAAAAAAAAAAAGGTCAACATTCTTAGCTTTGCAGCTGTTGAATTTCACATCTTAATACCCAGAAGGAGAAGTAGAATAAGAAATATATATTTCCTTGTGAAAGCTGTTATCTCCAGAGAATAGGCACAAGAATATGAGTAAAATTACAGCTGAAAGCTCAAATTTCCAAAGGCAAAGTATACTAGGCGAAGACAATTCCGACGGCGTTTCTAATTCTCCAGAGCAGATACAAACGAAGCATCCAGGCTTCTATGTCGAGGGTTGAGCTGAAGGATCATGAATGACTGTACTCCATCACTCTGGAAAAAAATGATTCTCTGTACTCTGAAAGTTTGAAGGAACTTGACCACTGCTTTGGCTATGATTGATTTTGAATCGCCTCCATGTGAGTGGCTGGCTCCTCCTTGAAGCTTCAAGTTAAATCAGAATTTTAAAAGTAGGGTAAACCTTGAACTTAATCGCCTTTATTTTCAACCAAGCAAATAGGCAAACATACAAAATGTAAACAGTTGACAACACTATCTTTTCACTTATTCAGGGTAAATTTTCAAATCTCTTTCTGGAAAGGTAATTAAGTTATGATATGTGCTTTTCATACAAACATAAAGATAAGTAGGAACAATTTTCTAGGGATGTGGGGGTTGGCAAAGGATCGGAGGATGAACCCACGAGGTCATGGAAGGGTAGTGAAGTACAAGAGTATTGATCATACTTATTGCAAGACCATGAGATTTGTAGATTTATAGATTTTATTTTCTTGGCTTGATTATTGCTTTTCCCACTGGGTAATTTTTTGACTGAAATGATACTACTGAAAAGAGAAAAATGAGGTGGAAATGTGAGGAAGAAACTCTAAAGAGATTATTTTGAGGAGATTGAAAGTATAATTTAGAAGTATCTTCTTAGAACTATATGAAGCAGATGAATGCTGTCCTCTTTATATTAATAAAAACAAATATATAGGTATATATTAGAATTTTGTTTTAAAGTGAAAACAATATTAATCATACAAATTTAAAACATCTATTTACATAGTCTCATTTTTTGCTATATAACTAAATAAGTAGAAATCAAAGAGATATCAAATGCATTGAAACAGAACATTAGCAGCAAAACGAAGCTGGAGAGTAGAAGAAAAAAGATAAGTAAATTATGTAATTCAACTGTGATGTAGAGAATCATTTACATAAGCATTCTAGAAAGGGAAAAAACATGAAATAAGCTATCAACAAAACATGACAAATTTCTGAGAAGTGAAGAACCAACGTCCAACTTAATTAAAGCAAAGACACTCCTACTGAGGAGCAGCTTTCCTGAACATCCAATCACCGCGGGAAATCCTCCAGGGACAAAATCAGAGTGGAAGGGCTCTGGACAGCTGTTGATTCTTCCAGTACCACTACTGCACAAGAGCAACAGGAGGCATATAAAGCGTGCTCACATTAGACCACTGCACTCAAAACTCCAACCATCGGCAACATCACAGGATCTACGGTCTGTCAGAACTGGGCCTCCGTGGTCACTGAATTTAGATGTGCGTGGGGGACAGAAGAAATCACTGAGGCCTGCAGAGGACATCTAGTATCATGGAGGGCAGAGCAAATTGGACAATTCTCCCAATCAAACTTTGACAGCATCTACGTGGATGAGTGGAGACTCCAGGGTGGATTATATCAACCAATGGACCTTAGAAGGATTTCCTCCACCTTGGAGGAATGAAATCAAAAGCATCTCAGAACTATCAAAACCAATTAAATTCTATCCTCAGAACATGCTCCACATGGGAAATCCTAGGATGACATCAAATGGCATCCCCCATCACTGATGCAGTTTGGCTACTTGAAGCAGTCCTCTCCCTTCTCGCCCCACTATCCACATATACATTCTACAAAACAGATTGTGAATGTTCCCACCACAAAATTATTAGAATGTAAGGTGTCAAATAAGTTAATTAGCTTGATTTACTCATTCCAAATATGTATAAACATGAGATATTGAACCATCACAATGTATACTGTGAGCATGCACATTTTATGTTTCCATTGAAAATAAATTTAATAAGCCTAGGTACTTGCAAAAACACTGAAGAAAGCAATGTCCCCTAGCTTTCAAAAACAACTATAGTGAAAAGAAGAGATGATGAGCTAAGTGCAGATTTAGTTGGCTGAACTTCAGGCAGAGGGCAAGCACATTGGGCTGGAATGGCTTTCCTGGTGACTCGCAAAAGTAAGCAAGCCTATTTGTTCCTGAACTCCAGGGCCTCTGAATGTGAGAGCCCTTGAACTTGCAAACCATAGGGAATCTATGAGATTTTGCTACTTATCTGATTCATTTTATAACTAGGAATAATGAAACTCAAGGGGAAAACCCAGCTACAGGTTCCACTTTGGGGGAAGAACCAGGCAAAAAAATTTTAGTTCACCCAATCAGTTTTTTGCTGTCACTAACTTTTCTTCTGTAAAATTCATCCTACAATCCTTTGTTCATATCTTTAGGAAGAAAAGATTCCACATATCCTTATATTTGGAAATATATTTACATATTATGTAATGCAATTAGCCTTCCAGAAAATGATCTGAAATTTCATCCTGAATAGGTAAAGAGATAATCTTGTGTAACTCTTTACATTCCATATGTTTTCCCATTTAATTGTTCCATAGAAAATGATAACTAAAAAATGATTGAGGCAGACGATGGTAACTTCTTACTCAGCCACAATCTCAATACTAGATTATAAAAAGAGCATGTCACATTTAAGATACTGATTAGATACACAGTAAGTCCACAGGAAAATGTTAATTTGCCTGAGTGCTTTGTAACTTCCATGAAGTTACACTCTGTTCATGCAAGATGTTGGCATGGGAAAAGGGGCGGTGTTTCTAAAATATCTCATTTTTCTACATATCTTGGCAGCCTTGATTTTACCAGCGGGATCCTGTTTCTAACTGTCCTCATACTACTTAACAGATCAATATTTTTCACTTACAAAAAACTCACTGTTTAGACATTTAGGATATAAATTAATATAGTGTGGAGTGATGGAGATAACTGCAGACATACACAATAACAACCATCTGTGAGATTTACCATCTGACCTCAGAACTGTGTACCCTTTAGTAAGGCAGTCAACTGCCTGTTGAGCTACAGCTGTACTTAACCAGCATTCTTTCTCCAAGGACAGAACAGAGCCTGCTCTGGAAAATAGTGCTAGAAAAGCCATTTTCAAGTTCCCAGAAATTTTGCCCAACTAGTAATATAATCTTGGGTAATAACTTAGCTTCTTAGGAGATAAGGTTTTGGAATTGCTGGCTGTTCACTGAATTGATCAATAAATTCTGTCTGTCATGATCCCTGTTGGCAGATTTTTTTTCATGACATAGAATCATAATCAGGGAGTAGAACCAATGAATGTAATGATAACAGTAGGATTCATGGTCTAAAAGGAATTATTGCAACGTTAGAGTTCTAGTAGGCTCTTTCCTAGTTCAATACCAAACTGTAACCTGGTGACCTTGGATCTTCAACTGCCATGCTGGAGCAAACACAGTCAAACTCCATGTCAGCACATTCCACATCTCTAGACATAGCCAACTGCAGAATGAAAATACCCCCAAAATGTGTTTGCTTCTGTACTGAATTGGTACAGGTTTGTTTTGCTATAATTACCCCGGCAATAGAATTTTGTGGCTACTTACGTAACATTTACATTGTATTCGATGTCATGAGCAAGCTTATGGTCTATGTAAATCCTGTATCATGTTGTATAAAGAATTTGAGCATCTGTGGATTTGATCATTGCAGGAGCCACAGAACCAACTCCCCATGAGAACCAAATAAATATAATTCTACTGCAAATTAATTGATGCTAACTTACACAGCTAGAGATTTAGTTCTTCAATTTCAACCCTTGCCAAACCTTGAAATACAGATACCCACAAAGGGAACTATCTGAAATTGCTCAATACTTCAACGGGGAGGAGATATTTGGGGTAGAATGCAGAGTTGGTCAGAGTCCTTTTCCTATGCACCTACATTCAAACTGTGTATTTACCCATTTCTTCTACTTGCTTGTAAGATTTGCACAGATAAGGAAACAGAACTAAATCCTCTTACTCTGACACATCCAAATAACCTTGTGATAAAAGAGCAGAGGGAGTTCAGGTGGATTTGCACTCCACAGGTATAATATTTACCTTCTCTGATTTGTCATTTTGTGCAAACATTGCTTATTATTTTTATGGCCAGTAGAAGGGCAGAAGCCAAAGCTCTGGCAGAGAGCAAATAACATATTCCACAATGATGGAAGAAGACATTACAAGCTCACAAGCAAGGGAGTCATCGCCTGTGGAGCCCATCCTTGTGATTTACAGCTCTAATGCTTGCTGAGCACAGCCTCTCCCTGCAATTGGGAGCTGAACCTTCATAAAATGGGAAAATTGTCGTTTGGTAGGCTTTATTTGGGATCTATGGTGTGTGAAAGCACTCATTTGAAAGAAAGAAGCCTGGAAGAGTGGCTTTTCCAACCCATGCACTTCACAGACTGTGTATATGCACGTGGCACTGGGACCTGTTATGGGCAGCTTCACACAGCATCTATAGGACCAGAAGGACCACATCAGTTACCTCCTCCCAGGGTCAGGATCTGTGCCATGCTTGTTCTAAAACCGCTGTGTAACAGAGCTGTCCACTCACCATAACTTGTCCTAAGGATCAAACTGAATTCATCCAACCACAAAGTTCAACTGTGGGAGGCTTTGTAGGGGTTCTGGGAATATAAGGGTGAGAGTTGGGGTGAAGGGATGCTCTGTGGAGAAGATAATTGCAAAATCAACTAACGCAGATAGCAAAGATCCAGGTATTGTTCCAGAAATGTTTTGAATAAGAATCTGTTTAGTCCTGATAATATTGTTCCAAGATATACACATTGGTTACAGGGAGAAGCAGCGCAGATGGACAAAGTCAAGGAGTGGTAGGAAGGGGTCCAAGTCCAGGTATCCTGGCAGATGCTGGGATGGACCAGAGGCTGGTGACACTGGGAAGCTACAGTCCTTCTGTAGAAGGTGAACTTGTATGGTCAGTGGCTGCACGGTGTCCCAGGATTGTGACTAGTGATTCCTTGAGGGGTCTCACCTCACGAGCACCAAAAATGTATGCAAGATCCTCTTGCATCTGGGAGGCAAGTTTCCCATTTTCTCTTCTCTACTCTAGGTTTACCATCCTCTCATTCTTCACCCTACTTTTAAATCCTATCTCCCTTTCAAAGTCTCCTGATGGGCCCAAGAAACAGAGAAAGCACAGCTCCCCGTGGCCACCAGTCATGTAGCACTCACAGGTGTTCTCAACCTTCTCTTCCGCACTTTCATTAACCTGGAAATTGTCATCTTCAGAGGGGGCAGGCAGGATGAAACCAAACCCCTTACATGGCCAGACAGGATTACAAAAATGAGCTATATGCAGAACACACACATAAAAGAATAGTGGCCCAATATCTCCTTCTTCTAGGAAATGGGAATAATGACCTCTTATATACCAGTTGAAAACTTTCACTCCATTTGCTCTGACTCTAGGTAAAATTCACTAAGGTGATCCATTATGGATCACAACTGCTTTCCAACAGTGTCTTCTTTAAAGCATATTCCATTTCTTTGAACTCTCTTGTCAGCGCCTTGCACAAACTCCAATCCTGTAATGAAGTCCTCCCAATATCCTTTAATGTGGCAGCTTTGGTGGTTCCTCTTGCAGTGGGTGGTTACTCTTGCTGCATAAAACATTCATAAACACAACTCTGAATGCAGAAACATTCCTGGTGAGGTGCCTCGAATAAAGAGCCCCAACAGCTGCTAAAGACAAAGCCCAAGACACTCAGAACATGCGTCATTTCCACCTTCTGTGAAGGCTTGGTGGGCAGTCTTTCAATGAACACTATAGTGTCTTCACTTCCCAAAGGCAGGTTTTTAGGTGTATATCTATTGCTACAGAATGTCTCCAAATTCACCTTCCCATTATCCGCCATTGTGAAACCTGCAAAATCAACTCTGTAATGAATAAACCAAAAGCCTGGTTATATTTTCAAAAACAAGTGGAATACCATCATCCTTCTATCGGCATCCTGGCATGCTGAGAGCTATACTGGTTATGCAAGTATTATGAAAACACTGATTATATTCAATCTCCTATGTTGCCATTGCCTCTGCAGGCAGAGTCACTTACCTCTTTGGGCTTCTGCCTTGGTCAGTTTTGTGGTTGCTCTTCCTGGAACGAAATACTTGAGACTAATTGCAATGAAATGAAATGTTCAGCTCATGGTCCTGGGGGTTTCAAAGACCAGGTACATGGTACTGTATCCTAAGATGGCTGAGGGAGTGGGTGGTGAGACAAAGCAAGTGGGCTGGCCAAGGTCTTCCTTCCTCTTCTCCAGAGCCCCTAGTACCATCACGGTAGTCCCACCCTCACGGCCTAATTACCTCCCAGGGGTCCTGCCATCAAATTACAATGTGTAAGTTTAGGAGTAGTTTTTGACACAGAAGTTTTAGGGTTCACAGTAAATGACAGCAAGTTCAAAATTTTGACGATACTGTGTGCTGAAAATATATTAAACAACACTTGTTTACACTTAGATATACATTCTTTCCTATAAACAAAAATATATTAAGTTATGGCAGACTTATGACTGAAAAATAGCAAAGCACTAAAAAATTACTGCATTTAATTATCATTGCACAAGCTTGAATGTTCTGTTGATGGACCAGCAGTACTTACATTGTGGAGAAACAAAATAAGAAAAGCATAATTTATTACACAAGAATACTTCAAAACTTGCAGGGTAAGTTTGTTTTAGTACAAAGATTCTGAAGTCCATGTGTAGTTTTCTCATAGAGTATATTTTCTTTCTTAACTGTTTAAAAGCCCTACCAATGTACATTTCATGAAATTTCTTTGTCTTGCTTTCATTACAGAAAGGTTTACTGCTGTTGTTGTAATTAGCATTTTCACATAATCTATAATCTATGCAGACAGTAATTTCCCACACAGAATTTTAATGTTGGGATGGCAGTTGCGGTGAGGTGGTTATACAGCCACTGGGAACTCCTGCATCTAATGTTGGAATTGCTTGGTCCCAATTACTCCGTTGCCTCCCTCCTGATTCATCTGAGCACTGACACATGTCCTGGAGGCAGCATATGACTTAAGTTCTTCTCATATATATGTGAGACCCTGGTTTCAGCATGGCCTACCTCCAGCTATCACAGGTATTTAGGAAATGAACCTGTGGCTGGAGAAGCTCTCTTTCGTTCTGTCTCACAATTAACTAACTAAATAATAAATGTTTCTCAAGACTCAAAAGTAATTTTACTAGAGTGTTCTAGAATATTGATACTTTCCCCTGAATATATAAATTAAATGCTAAGAATGAAAACATATGTTTTGTGTATATTTTCAAAGATGGATTTTCTTTTTAAAATATTCAAATTTGTCTATTAAAACTGAAAATAGGGGCCCCGTGCTGTGGCCTAGCAGCTAAATTCCTCACCTTACATGTGCTGGGATCCCATATGGGCACCAGTTCTAATCTTGGCAACCCTGCTTTCCATTCAGCTCTCTGCTTGTGGCCTGGAAAAGCAGTCAAGCATTGCACAAAGCCTTGGGACCTTGCACCTGTGTGGGAGGTCCAGAAGAGGCTCTGGGCTACTGGCTTTGATTGGCACAGCTCTGGCTGTTGCGGGTACTTGAGGAGTGAAATCAACAGATGGAAGATCTTCCTTCCTGTCTCTCCTCCTCCTCTGTATATTTGACTTTCCAATAAAAATAAAATGAATCTTAAAAAAAAAACTGAAAATAGTTGGTGCAGGCCTGTGGCACAGCCCCTAAGATGTTATTTGGGATGGCCACATCCCAAGTTGGAGTGCTTAGGATGGAGTCTGGGCTCCTCACCCGATTGCTACTATTACTGGAGCACATTTGCAAGGCAGCAGTGACCGCAAGAGTACTTGGTTCCTTGTGCCTATGGGATACTCCTGTGATGAAGTCTTGCAGCCGCATCAGCCTGGCCTAGCTCCAGTTGCTGTAGGAATTTGGAAAGTTCCACTGAGTGGGAGAACTTTCTCTTTCTGTCTGTTTCTGTGTCCATCTCTGCTTTCAAATAAACAGAAACAAACAAAAACATTTTTAAAATTTAAAAAAACTTAAATATTTCTTAGAACTACATATAAACATTTGAAGTAAAATTTTCAAAATTATTTTAAAAATATTGACACCATTATAAGTGTCATTTAAAATAGAATTCTAAACTCTATGTAAATTAGTTTTCAAAATTGTAGTTGTCCATATGAAGAATTAGACCCATTTTTTCATGTATATTACAGCTAAGTCTACATTTATATAAATTTCACAGTAATATGAATTATTAGTCCTGGAAAACAGTCGTCAGTCGCCTGTGGTCAACTGAGAAAATACCTTTGCATTCATCAGTGTGTGCAGAACCACAGATTGGAACATCCGGGGACACAAGAAGATGAACACTTGGCACCAGTGACAGAAGAAGCCACTTTGCCTTTCAAGAACTCATTGCACTCAAGCTGCTCAAGAGGGAAGATTAGCATGTTCACCCATTTATCTTCCTCAAGTGCTTCTCACCCAGGGACCGCCTGTGTCTGCAGAGCACTGTGCAACTTTGACTGGCTCAGGTGGCTTACTGGAACCCACAGGGTAGTGTTCTCCCTGGAGCCCAAGCAGCACGAGTCCTCAGACTGGATGGGCAGTGTTCTGGGTCACACTGCTTACCTGCAACTCTAGATGCCTGCTAACAGCCATCCACTTTGACTTAATTGCCTCAACCATCTCCCTTCTCCCCAACAAAAATCCATGAAAAGGAAGGTAGAATGCGGCCCAGGTCTCAGCACACACCCTCCAAGGCTTTTGGAACTGGACACGCACTTTTCACATGGGTTGACTCTAGATTTTCTCTGAATATACTTAACTCTGTCTCAGCTGGGCACTGCCACAATTGTTTACTGCAACACCAACTAAAGAGATTTACTTAAATCTTTGTGGGGCTGGGTTTGTAGGACTTCCTGGGAATCTTTTTTCGTAGCATTTTGGAAGCAGTATTATATCCTTTGGACTAAGTAAATCCCCAAGACTCTTAAGAATAGAATTGGGAACTAAGGAGACCTAAAAGAGACACTAGGTTTTCTACTAACTAGGGAAGTGAAGCTACCTTGTTGCCTGGAAAACAAACGAGGGAGCTCATTGTAGCTATTTTCCTAGCTGATATTGCCACCCTATGACACCCAACATGTGCAACAACATATATGATTTCCATTTTCAAGAAAGTTGGGTCGGCCAGTTAGAACATAATTGTGTGTGTCAGATTTTGCCAAGAGGAGTAGGGTATTTAGACTCTTCTCTACCTGTGGTTTCTCCAGGTATCCATTGTACCCAATATATTTTAGACATTTGATAAGGTCATTTTAAAATATAAGTCACATGTTGAAATACAACATAGTGACACTGTAAAAAGAAATCTAGACAACTAAAGAGCAAAGAGTAGAGGAGGCCTCGTAGACATGAAGACACCAAGGAAGAATCTGCAGATGGAGTGGTGGTTTGTAGGTTGAGCCATCATCCCCCAGGGACGTGACGTGGGTAAGCAGGACCACACAGGCAAGGAAACAAAGCCAGACGCCTTGAGACACATTTCCACAGATCAGTTCGGTTCCCTTGAGGAAACTCTCCAAAAATCCCCCAAGCTACACTAGTCTGTTTTTACGTTTGAGAAGCATGTGATGTATTTTACATACCTTAAATGGGACTAAGTTTCTGTGTCTTCATCTTTGCACTGGAAAGAATATTCTGTAACATTCCTGAAAGCAGCATGATGCATGAGACTAAGACTAAGGTTTTGTTGTCATTTAGCACTGCTATTTATTTACTATACGCATTTAGGCAATCATGTTAATATAGAGGCACAAAGCATTTTTTTTAATGAATACAATAATTCTATTTGTTAGAAGACCCCTGTGTGAGTTAGGGTACCAAGGCAGTACTAATTGAATAGTCTATAGAAGTAGTGACGATCACTCAGTTTTAGGAATGAGAAATAGAGAAACATTGATTTAGACCAGAGAAAGTGTTTTCACAATACTTAATTACACGTGCAGGGTACAGGTAAGTGCCCTTCAGTGCCAGAGTCACTAGATGGGACTAGAATACGTGTTGCCAAGTCCAGGTAGCCTGTGACCAGTTAGATGTAAGACCCTAGCATTCAAAACAGCTTGATATTCACAAAGGCAAGGTTTCTCATCCTGTGAATGGCCTGTCAGTGGGACATGCAGAACTATGCAGGAAGAGCACAGATTGGAAAGTGAAGGGGGTCCCAGGACAGATTGCTATGTGATCCCCAACATTTATGAGCCAAACTGCAGAGCAAGCGTCAACAAAGGAGGCAGGAAATGGAGAGCCATGCTTGGGTGACCACAGGAAGTAAAGGAAAGCCAGAAATCTCCTATGTGTGTTAAAAGTCCTCGATGGCCTTCTGTGCTCATCATTGTTTTTTGTTATTTTCATTTGATTATTTGGTTTCCCTTTCCTAAAGGACAGAAGTGTTGTGAGTGTCCTTCTGCAAACAGGGCACTCGTAAATGAATGTAGCAACACATGGGCATCAGCGACTCTGTCTGGAAGGATCACAAGGGGGAAGAGGATGGCATTGCCTGGGGCCCTTTTCTATTTCACTTAGCCTGACTGCTGAACTGGCAAGCGCAGGTAACAGCTTTTCCGCAGTCTCTGAGCACTTCGCATAATGACGGCTGTGGTTGGATGCCCAAACCTGCCATACAGATGCATTTGCTGTTCCTGAGGAAATGGTATGTGAATTGACTTTTTAAGACCAGGAAGGAGAAGGCTAAGAGGTGCTTTAATTTAGAGTCTGCAAGTATGTGAAAGCATGTTTTTTTTTCTTTCTTCTATGGAAAAGGATAGTTTTTAAAACCTGCCATGAAATACGAACTTAAAGCAGTTTTTCGTTTGTGTGGAAAACTGGTGGTCATAGCAAGAACCCTGGAGAGTGCTACCACGCTGATTTGCCTGTCTCTGGCATGTAAACAATGGGTCAGTAAATTTGGTTCTTCACCTTGGGGAGTGCAGAGAGCAGTGTTTTGTGCATCCCAGGCTCTTCTCTGCATCCTTTCCCAAGTGCATTTACTGTGTTTTTGAGCGGTGTCTGATCAGAACCTCCTCATCTCCACCTGTTGGAATGTATGTCAGCCCTGCCACTGTGGCAGGACACACTTTTGTACTCCCAAGAAAGAATGAGGGGTGGATGCCCTGATTCTGAAGCACCTGTTGTGCTCTATGCTCTGTTGATGGGAAAGTTGAGATTCAGAGATGTGCAAGTAATTTGCTCAGGGCCCCGGCCAGTCTGCCAGCAATGCCAGCAAGGTCTTTGGATCACATTTCTGCTTCCTTGATCATTCTCAGCCTCTCTTTTCTCAGGCCCTCTCTTGCTCTGGTTGATTTGTTTCAGCTTGATGGCACCTTTTAGGTGTTGGTGGAGGGACCCTGCTGCTTCATGGGATGATAATCCCTGCCCTGTGTGGGTTCCTATTCTTTTAGGCTGAGTGGCTTATCCCTCTGATAGAAAGAGGTAGACTATTGTTTCTTTATCCACTCACTCTTCTTTTGATGAACATCTGTGTTGTTTTCATGTCTTTGCCATTGTAGATTGTACTGATACACACACACACACACACACACACATACATATATGATTACAGATTCCTTTATCATGTGCAGATTTCGTTTCCTTTGGACATATTCTCGGAAGTAGATAGTTCGGTCATATGGCAGATCAGTTTTTTTGCACCCTCCATACTGATTTCCATACCTTCAAACACGGGTGGTTGGTGGCAGAATTCAGTTGCTTGAAGCCCCACTCAACTCCCCGATGCCCTAGATGTACACTTCATCATGCCTCAGTATTTCTCCCTTAGCTTACAGTTGACCCATAAATACTGACTCTTTAGGTTAAGGGTGTAACACAAGGCTAAAACCAGAGCCCTGACTCTGAATCATAAAGACTCAAATTGTTGCTGGAGTTGACATCTCAGTGCAGGCCCTGTTCAAAGTAACACTTAATTTATCCTTGAACTCAGAAAGATTAGTTTACCTTGGTATTTCTAAGAGAGACACAATTATTCTGGTCACTAAGAAATCAAAGGAAGGCTGTCGGCACCGTGAACGAAGCAGAGATACACACAGCAGTTATTGACACCTCCTCACACCTAGGACTGAAATCTAGGATTTACTGCATTTAGTCCCTTGGGGAATCCAGGATAGAGCATTAACGTCCTGGCTCCCAGCTGTGCGTATTACAGATCCTCCTCTTCTTTCTTCCACCAGCCAGGTGTCATTGAGTGTCTTTCCATACACCAGGGAATGGACTCAGTTTTGGGGGGGTTCTATAGCAATTCTTCTACACAGTTTTGGCAGAAGGCTTTATAATCTCACTAGTGCATACATTGAGGACCTATAGGCTGCTGTAATTCCTTAGCATGTGGGCTTCCCATCTTGGTAATTTGCTTCCCCAGAGCCAACCAAGAGAGCAGTCTACTCAAGCAAGATGAGTGCTACTTTTGGACACTCTTTCTCTAGCACCATAAGCACTCAGAGACAACTCAATACCAGGGCTTGGACAAGACTTTCACATCATTTCACACAAACATAGAATTGAAGAATTGTTTTATGGCTGCTGAAAACTTTTTATGACATATTTGGTTGGCTGAAAAATTTATATTGTGATACATGACTCATTAAGTCTTAAAGAACAAAACAAGCCTGTTTCATTTGTGGCACCTAAAAGGAAACTATAAGAAACTGCCTGGAAATCAAACAGCTATAGGATTTCATGAAGACCCTAGTAGTCTATGGACCAGCAATATCAGGAGTGTCTTAAACTTGTTGGAAATACAAAAACTCTTTTCTCACAATTGACCAACTCAAACAGTATCTGCATTTTAAGACAAATCGCAGATAAGGGTGGATAAGTATTGGTCTAGACTATTGCATACCGGAGTGCAATACATACCCAGATAACTAATATTTTCACAGGAAATATATACTCAAGTATACTTAATGCGGTATTGTTTATGATGACAAAAACATCAAGATCCAGGAAAAATAGAACTACTTGATCATCTATAAGGTATTGAGAAACAGGTTAGGGCGTGTTTACCAAAGAAACATTTAAGAAGTTAAAGTTAGCAAGCTCTGGCTATAATATAATATAATATAATATAATATATAATATAATGTAATACAATCACACATATAGTATGCATATCATCAATGTATAGGTAGATGGAAATATGGATAAAAATTAAAAAGATAATAATAAATCCCAGTAAGACAAAAGGAAAAATGTTTCAGTAAGGAATATGAAGTATAATACCATTTACATGGGGGCTAAAATCCTGGTGTATAGTTGCATAGATAAATGGTAAAATAAGTATTCTAATGACACATTCAGAAGGAATAGAGGAGATGCATTCAGTGTGCTTTTAATACATGTTTATTATAGTTTCATTTTTTATATACAAGTAATATTTCATAAAAATAAAAAAACACCTTAAGCTGCCAAACTCTCCTTCAAAATGCATGCAACACCATAAGGTATGTGTGGGGTTCCCTTACTCCACACGCTCACCCAAACTCAGCTGGCCAGATGTGCAACTTTTGACTAGCATTTTGGACAGATGTAAAATGGTGTCACACTGCAGGATTAATTTCCTTTCTCTCTGTTTAAGTGAGTTGAGCATCTTGGTTTATTGACTATATGCCTTCCTCTCCTGCATACTCGCACTTTTTGCACAGTTTTCTCATTTATTTGCTTTTCCTCATTGATTTGTGGGAAAGGCTAATTAAGAGCTCAAAGAATGCAAGTTGACATCCCTTCTCTGTTTAGGCTGCAAGCAACTCTCTCAGAATCAGAGACAGCGAAAACTACTGGAAGATGTCTGAATATGAATGCAAACTGGGTCATATTCTTGGTCCCAACCAAAGCATTCCCTTCACATTTTTCTTACTGTAAATGCATTGCCATTAAATACATGACAAGACAAAAATTAAGTTAATCCTGAAAATCAAAGAAGTAAAACTTGTTTCTCAGTGCAGTTAGTATCTCAGAGTCCTTTCATAATTATCCATTTTCTTCCATTTAAAAGTATAATAAAAGTAATCAATTAACCAACCAGATAAACTAGAAACTGTATAGATGATTTTCCTTGGTAACTTATTCTACCTTGAAAAGCTTCATAATTTCATTTATTTTTTGTAGCATCTTTAGGGCAAATTAGTAAAACTAGTAATGACATAAATGGCCAACATTTGCATTTTCCAAGCTATTTAAATTTGTACTAGCCTTTTCTAGGTGTGTATTCACTAACAAAATGACAGTTTCTGGAAATTGCTTTATGGAAGAGATTCCTTTTTGTGCTTGATACAGTTCTAGCTGTCACTGTATCTTAAAAGAAGGAGACATTTTCTTATGTTAACAGAGAGGAATCAATGTCTTTAGAATGCTAGAAAATCCTTGTGCTGCAATGATTAGGAAATCTCATTTATGTGATGGATGTTCATTGGGACATTTTTGGTAGCAGACTGAAGAGAATTATAGTTCCATTTATAATGAGAATGGTAGCATCACCTTGGTGGGTGAGACCTATTGCTTTAAGTAATAAGGAGCTTTTTCTCAGTCTTGTGGTGTCTGGAATTTTTCAAGTCCTGAAGAACAGAGCCCCCATAGACATCTGTGACCCTGCCTAGGTCTGAGATCCACCCTCACATGATCTGTATGTATAGGCTTTTGGTCAGTTCTCCATGTTACTGTGCTCCTCAGACTCCTGGCAACATCGTTCAGCCAACACCCCCGTGTCGAAGTCATCACGATGCACTGAAGAGACATTGGAAGCCAGTGGACATCACCAGGCCACACCAAGCTGAACAGGACAGAAAGTGGCCTGTCAAAGTTACACTCTCAGGTTGCAAAGGAAAACACTGAGGAAATACCAACTGCTCAAAACAAGGTTTTCAAGAAAAAAAAATGCTGGGAGGATACATGGGGCGGGGAAACAGAGAAGTCTATAGAATAATCCATTTAGGGATTGGAGGAAAGGAATTTCTTGGGCTCCAGTGCCCTTCCCCTAACTCCCATAACCAGCCTTTTTCCCTCTTTCTTTGGTAAGCAGTAATGGAGGATGAAGCCCACCACAACTCAAGGAACTGCAGGTTGTGTGTGTGTAGTGCTGTGGGCTGTGGGTGGGCTGGGAGCAGGTGTGTTAACAGGTGCCATGGAACAAGCGAGGACAAAGTGGAGAGGCATGGAGCAGGTAAAGAGGAGGTTCTGTGACATTAAACAACTGGTCCACAGTTCTCACAGCAAGAAGGGACTCTATTGGCACTAAATCCATAGGTATGAATCTAGAGCTGTTATGAGTATCTGATACTACATGAACTAACACTAAATCTGTGGGCTGGGCATCTAGACAAACAGTTAATATGCTTGATAATATGTCTTCACTGCACATCAGGGATGTGGATTCTTCTGACCACTGACTCCAGCTGCTGCCTAACGTAGGCCCTGGGAGGCAGTGGTGATCGTTTCGGGACGTGGATTCTTGCCACCTATGTTAGAGCGTGCGCGCGTGCACACACACACACACACATGCACACGCACGCACACACACGCACACACGCACACACACACATTGTTTTGAAAAGGACTGATTCCCCTCTCCAAGTGAGAGTGACAGTACCTATTGCCAGATTTTATTAAGCCATACTTTTGTCTAAGTCTTAAAATCAGGATTTGTAGGGTGCTTTCTTCTTGCTCCCTCTCTTCTTTCTAGGTGGTCCTCTGTACCTTCTGCCCATCTTGTCCTGCACTGCAGACCTAAATGTGAACACACTCAGTCCTATTTCCCCCCTCAGTCTTCCAAACACTAACTCCAAACCCACAGTCAAGTCACAAAGGTACCAAGCTTCCTATGAAGGCTTTAGGTTTATGCCAGTGCTTACAACATGCTTGGCACAAAGCAGCTAAACAAAAATGTTTGTGTGATGGAAGGACATGGTGTAGATGCCAGACAATTTATAAATGGCTCCCGGACCTCGCTGCCCTGCCAGCAAGGAATGTCACCTGCGCTCCATGCATAGGCTTCTCTCCATGCAGCTGGCCTTTTATAGCTCATCCCCCCAAGAGCTTCATTTCTGTGTTGCTTCCTCTCATCGCTGAGTTCAATCTCTCCCAAATCTCTTTACTTCTTGAGCAGTGAAAACAGAAATTGCTTGTTATTTAGTTGTTATTTAATTTTGTTCCTTTTTGTCTCTCTCTCTCATTGTTTCAGGCCGTCCTCTGGGTCTCACCTGTTATCGACAAAAAGATCATTAACATATATTCCTAAAACTGTGTTTTAATCTTAGAGGCTGCACAGTCTAGAAACAAAGAACAGAAGGAAGCTAAAATTGCAAATTTTCTTTCTTGGCTTTGCACATGCTAGATAAAGAACCTCATAATAATGATATCATTTTTGCTCCAACAGCAAGATCACTGAAAGTGGTTTAGCAGTTTCTATTAGGCAGTGATTTCTATATTCCACTATGTGAGAATCTATTTTTAAAGACTTTAAGAATAACTCTTCTTGTGTGTTTTTTGTTATCAAATGAATAGTTAAGGTCATTCTTTTAATTGTATTTGCAGTTCTAAGTAATTGCCTTTTCACTCACATAAATATTATTTAATCAAATCCAAAGGGAAATCTGCTACACACGGTATACTTGGGGTATCCTTGCTAATTCCCTCTGCCTTCACTCCTGGCAGGTCAGCTGGGACCTGGCTTTGTGTAGAGAATCTTTTTTCACCAAGCAGATCCAATCACCCATGCCTCCCTCCCTTCCTAAAACCCTGTACTCGCAGGCCCCACCTCTCCAGCATGGGCAAGCAGATTCTGAGTGAGCTGTACTGCTCTGTCATTGCGCTGAGTACTCCACTACAACCGAGTCCTGACGAGCTCAGAATGTACCAGTCTCAGCAGCTTTTGTGAGCCCTGGCCAGTCTCATGCCCTGTGTCAAAAAGGCTCTTGTCCATGTTCTGTCTCGGAGTCTGATGCACGTCTACTTAACTCCGTGGTATCAGGAACACACCATCTGGCCCAGAGTCCTGTGGCAGGCACCCCCGGCACTCTGCATCCATACTTGGAAGATACTGTTACATAAATGCCTGCTAGCGAGTTTGCATCTTCCACCGCTGGGCGAGGGACTGTCTTTCTGGTTCATCATTTTAGGCTCATGCTGGAAAAACCTGTCTGGTGCTTGGGCTCCCACCAGGCCATATGGTTTCTATGTGAGTGGCCAGGTGTTTTCTACAGTCTTCGCACTACGCAGTCATACAGAGTGGCCTCACTGGGCACAAAGCTGTTTTTTTTTCTTTTTAAAACTGGTTTGACTGTTGTATTATTTGATATTTAGCTATAGATAGTGCATCACTGAGTCACACCATGTAAATGACGATATTGTCTCCCACCTTCTGCATTACGGTCACTGTCTTGAATCCTTCACTCTGATGTCTATATCTGTTTTTGAGGAAAAATAGCATGTCTGTATATGAGTATAAAGTCTACATTGTGGCCAAAAAAATGTTTAAAAAGGATTGTGAAATTTACAAAAACTTGGAATGTTGAATTAATTTAGCACTGATCTTGACATTTACTTCTTGACAGCTTTATTGCCAATCCTCTTTTCATTTAAAAATGAACTTTCAGTGTATTAGAGCTTCTTTATCAATTAATTGCTGTCAAGATGATTGTACTGCTATATTCTCATAAAAGAAATTGAGGCATACAGCATTAATTAATGTCAGAGGCACACAGCTCACCCCCTCTTCACTGAGATGCCCACCTGACCTACTGAAGCCGCCTGTTCTTTTGATGAGAAATTTGACGCCACTCTTCTCAGTGGTTTAAAGAAATAAGTGGGTGAGCGAAGAGGAGGCCACAGATCGCTATTTGTTCTGCAGACAGCAGGCGCTGTTTTTCCTCTATTCCAAAGCTTGGGAAAATTTGGAAGCTCGAAGTTTGCAATCACTACTGTCAAGTGTGAGCCTTGTTGCTCCTTTTGTTAACCCATATCCGCGTGGCTGATCTGCCTGGTGAAGCTCGGGCACCGAAGTGCCCTGACTCTCTCAGGAAAGACCTTCTGACTATACAGGGAACCTGTACAGCACTTAAGGAAATGCCATTTGAGTACCGAGCTCCTTCCCTCCATAATGCTGGAAGGCTTGTCCAAATACCCTTCTTGTCATAATTGAGGTTCTAATGCTTCCTCGCAGGTCCTACCGTAACTATGTTGGGCTCTGCAGGGGCAGCCAGTGGTCCCCTCAAGGCCACATTTCGGTCACTGGGCAGCTGCTTTCGGGCCCCACTTGTTCCTTCGTTAGGCCTCCTGGAAAGAGGTTTCATATGTGAGAAGTGTAAGCAGAAAAGTTTTTACAACTCTCTCCAAAGAACAGGAAGAACACATTTGAGTATTACAGAAAGAGAATCTGGAAATCGACCTCCTCTTCATGAACTCTCTCCGAAGCTCCTTGTGTTGTTTCTTGAAATATTTATAGGAACAAATGCCTTGACTTATCATGAAGTTTGGGATAACAGAGTCAAACAAACTCTTCCCTGAAAGATGAACACTCCTGGTGGGTCCTGCCACTCAATACTCCATGGCAGCAGGTAAATATTAGTGAAGCAGTTTCCTTTCTATGACTCCAAGTACTAAGCAAACATGTAAACATGGAAATAATGCTTGAACAGCATATTTAAAGAGCTATATTGTAAAATATAAGAGATGCTACCTAAAGCAATGACAGCATTTCAAAGCCTTCCAGGAATTCTACCTTTTGAGTGCTGCATTTAACAGCATTTAACAGTATGATAACCTCGCTTGATTGTACATAACTCAACTGAATTTAATATTTATTCATTTGAAATATCTTATTATAATTCATTACTGTCTGTTTAATTAACACAATTAAACCACTGTTTTGATAATCAATGGAAAATTTTGTTATGATTGTTCTAGGACATTCATAAATCTTTGACAAAATTTAAAAAACTTTATCACTCATCGATATATAGGAAAATGAAGAAATAAGAAAACATATTCAGTATTTTGAAATTTAAAATATTAGAAACATTGAGAATTTTGCCAATTTTACAGACTTGGGGGTGCTCCAAGCTCAGATATGTTTCCAAGGTCCACAGTTGGTGTGTTGTCCGGAATTATTACAGAAAGTGCCTAGAAGGGGATAATCTATGCCTATAAATCTCTTTCTGGGGGCTACGGTAGACACAGATGTCTAGACCCAGGGCCATCAGTGCCATCATGTATTTGTACTTGGAACTCACAGTTTCCCAAGGCCAGTGCCACATACGGGTAGGACAAACATCCACATTGCTATTGTCCAGTTACTGTGTGGATGAACTCACAGCACGAGGCTGCTGCAATCTGACATAGGTGATGATGATGGACGGAGTGTAAGTCTGAATGATTGGTGTCTCGGGATTTCTTTTGGCTCCAACAGAAGTTAAGAGGCTGGTTCACAGCTACTATTAAGATCTGCCTGGCGCTGGGTTTTACCAGTTCAGCACTGAGCTTTGTTCTTTGGTGTTTTGGCTTTGTTCTTTGTTACTTTCCCAGTGCCATTGCTTACTGTGCAAGGATGGAATGGGGGGATAAAGACACCCCGTTAGTTTCCAAGGCTGGCACTAAGCTTGGTTAGACCTGAATCTCAGACTCCAGACCCTGTGCAGTGTTGGGAGCACTTGTTGGCCCACCTGAGTTTGACAGTGATACTCTCCAAAATGACACTATTCCTCCAGGGTGCTGGTCTCTTACTGACTCTGTCTGTGACCACTTGTCTGGGTACAAAGGCCTCTGGACCCCTTCAAGTCCTGGGTTTCTCCATGGTAGAACCAGTTCTGAGCTCTAAGACAAAAGGCTTAGCTGCCTCTTCTACCCTGCTCACAGTAACTGTGCTGTTTGCTGGTGCTATGGGTATAGGTAGTGAAGGAACAAACTTAGGTGTTTGGCTAAGAAAGGTATGGGTCATGGAAAAGGTCGATGGGTCCCTCCCCAGCTCTGATTTTTACCAAAGTAGACTTGGTCATGAATTTCAAGTGTAAATCTGGACTTGATTCCACTGCACAAGTAGGAATTTCAGAATGTCTGTCCATCCTTGCTACTCAGCACTGGGAGGGGAGTGTTGTGGATAATTTCTTCCTTCCTACTTTTTTTTAAGGATTTATTGATTGATTGATTGATAGATTGATTGTGAAAAACAGATTTACAGAGAGAATGAAAAACAGAGAGAGATCCTCCATTCATACTTCATTACTTAAATGGCTGCAATAGTCAGAGCTGAGCTACTCTAAAGCCAGCTTCTTTCTGAGTCTTCTGCCTGGGTGCAGGGGTCCAAAGAGTTCAGGCATTATCTGCTGCTTTCCCAAGTCATAAGCAGGAAGCTAGATCGGAAGGAAGTGAAGGAACAAGGACATGAACTGGTGCCCATATGCTGTGCTGGCACCACAGGTGGGGGTATTAGCCTGACACACCACTGCGATGAGCCACTTCCTGCTTTCCTAAATGCATCTTTGGTTGTTACTATACTGAAACCATGCTCTCCTCCAATTGCCATAGCACTGTGAAGATAAAGCAGTGTGTGAATGGTTGTTCTGCTCATAGTGGTGTCTTCTGGGGAAATGGTAACTAGGGCAACTTATTTAGCCATTATCGAGCTCCACTTTATCCATGAACCTTCTAAGGACTCTGTGTAATTTGAGGGATAAGTTTTAAGTCTTTTCAGCTTGCAAGTTCCATGGCGAAAAGCTGCTGCCGTGAGAACAAGAAGCGATAAAGGGCTAGCTTTGGAGTACTAATGAGCTATCTAATGATTTCTGGATTCAGGACTCACATGCTTTTGTTTTGTTTTTAAGATGGAGATGGTATTAGTAATGGTGTAGCACAGTTTTATATATATGTACATATGTAAAAACATGTGTCTGTGTATATATACATAGCAAAAAGCATTGTGCATGGAGCCTAGAAGATATAAGAACTCCAAAGATTAAAAAAAAACCTGCTGCTGTGTCTTACACAACTAGAATGACAGCAGGAGAAAATCAAAACAGAACTTGAGCAAGAAAAGGAAAAAAATTCCAATGTTGATATGAAGACCCTTCACATGCCCGGTCAAGGGCAGAATTCCACCATTGTTACGGCCACAGTAGCTGTCTGGGAGTTGGAGAGGCACCATCTTATTCAATCCAATGTGACAAGACATGACAGAAAATGCCTCCAAAGGCAGCCTGAGGCCTTCCCTGACTGCGAGCTTCCTCATTCAGGGTATCACCAGCTCTCAGTGATTGACAATAGGCCAATAGCTTGGTTTATCTATGAATATCTTTGATTTTCCAATCATTTTTTAGATGTTCCAAAAATAACTTTCAAAGTCAACAGTTACTTTTTATGCCTAATTGTTTCCGTGAGTCAACATTTGTAGAAAACGTGTCTTTGTTTGTTTCCCCATTTGTTGAATACAGTACAAAGGGAATCAAAATTTAATAACTATTATTACTATGTGTTTATACACAATGAGGCTATTTCCATGTTCCCATAGATGGTCTCAAATAACTTAATATTATTACAGTTCTCATAAATGTGGATCTTATATACTGGCTTCTTTGATGGCCATCCATAGAATACTGTAATTTTCATATTTATTTTTATAATAAACTTTATGCTACACTAGACATTTTCTGGAATTATGCATTTCTCATTTTTCTTTTAGAAGAAAGTGGGAAGAAACGTTTTTATGGTGAGAATCGTTTTCCTAGAGTTTAAATAAATTTGAGGATATCACCTGTTACCTGGTGATACAAGGGTGGCAAGGCAACTGGATAGACGCTTGTTTCCTGTTTGTCTCTTCAGCTCATTTCATAGCACTTCACTTGAATTGTTTTCACTCCACCTACCCCAGCTGCCAGTCCTTTATCACTGATGGTTCATGCTCATACTTGTCTCTGTTGCTTGAACTAATTTAACAGTTCAAGAAAGAAATGGGGCAGTCTCTTTCAAGGTAATAGCAGAGGGGATGGAGAATAGATCTGGTTAAGAGAACAAACAACTGGCAGAACAGACTGTGATATCTGTTGCTCCCCAACTCAATCCTTCATCTGATCTTTGCCTTGCAAATCACCATCTCCACCAACACTAGGAACTAACTTCAGCCAGCTTTACCGCTCCTTCTATATTCACCTCCAGGCGGCTCTGTTTGCTTTGTATGATTTGCTTTCTAATGCTTATATGCAATCTTCCTAACTTTACCTCCTGTATTGAAGAAAAAAAGCTGATCTGAGTTAATCAGCTTGCTATAGGATAAATGTGTCTGCCTCCCCAGTTCTTATATTGCCTCTGAATGTGGCATCTAATGGATGCCACTGGAATTGGGTCCTCTGGGAGATACTGAGGTCTTGACGACACAGTCCCCACAGGAAGGGAGTGCAGAAGGATGGTGTGTGAGGATGCAGCAAGAGCACAGTTGTCACGAATCCGTCACCAGATACAAGCTTAACCCTGGCTCACGGACTTCTCAGCATCCAGAGCAATCAGAAATATATGGAAACCACTGAGTGTGTTGAAGGAATTGATAAGAATATCAGTCCACTGTATCTTTGAGTGGAAGCCAAAATGACCAAGTGGAGTTAAGCACTTCCACCAGTTATTCAAAAAGTCTATTATGGATATATTTTTAAGTTAGATAAAAATGAAGTGAAAAATGTTATTTTGTTGCTGGCAAAAAAAAGTAGGATGAAGAACTGTTTTTATTTGGGAAGATAAAAGCTGAAGCTAACAGAAATTAACACCTTCAGGGGGTGGGTTAGCAGGAGAAACGCAAAGACAAATCAAACAAGTGTGTAGTAGGGAGCAGGGTAACATAGAGGATGGAAGTTAAGGACAGTGTTCAGAACAGAGAAAATGGTGGAAATTCCCCAAAATTGGAAGTCTCCAGAATTGACTGAGAGCCTTTTGTGAGAAGAGGAATCTAATACTCAATTTAAATTCATCCTCCATGTGGTAAGGAGGCACAATCCTCCTACCCATTCCTTCAAGTTGTTAATTCGCGGTGTCATGTGACTGGATCTTTGACATACGGATACCCTGTGTTTCTGTTGCCATCAAGACTGACAGAATATGAGAACGAAGACAGAAAATGCTTAGTGGAGAAAATGAAACCTGAAGAAACTGGGTCACCGGAGTCCACAAGAAGCTTGGAGAAAGAAATGGAAAAGGAAGTGCCATGTTTCCTCCATTCTGCCTCCTCCCTCCACTTCCCACTGTGAACAATCACCAGCAATTTCCCCACCTGTAAAATTAGCAGAATAACTTGGTGATCCCTCAGGACCGCTTTCTACTATAATATTCTATAAATCTCAGCTTTTCAACTGAGCGAGGGGAAAATAATAAAAGTTACTTCCTATTATAGAAAAATATCTGGTGATATGAATTAACTTGATTAGGCACAGGAGATGACACAAATAACAACAACCATTTAACACTTTGGTAAGAAAAAGAAAAAAGGAAATTGTAAATTAAGAGAAGTATTCTCATGGCGCCAAACAATGACTTGTTGAGATTCTTCCAGCAGTTTTGTCACATCTGTTCTAAAATTTATAATGTGTTACTTCGATGTGTATACAGTGTGTCAGACATTTATGTAAATATGTTTTTTTTAAAAATGAGTTCCAGAGTCTGCGGATACAAACATGCAGATATTAGAAACCTGTCATTGTCTCAATCTCTCTAACCTAGCCACGCTAATGAGAGCTTTGGGCTAGTAGGCTAAGCTCAGTCTACAATGCTGGCATTTCCTTTAAACACTAGTTTGATTTCTGTCTGTTCCACTTCTGATCCACCTTCATGCTGAAGAGCCTGGGAAAGCATTAAAGAATAGCCCAAGTACTTGGGCCCGTATATGTACATGGGAGACCCAGATGAAGCTCAGGCCTGGCTCAGTCCTAACTATTGTGGTCACTTGGACAGTGAATCGGTAGGTGGAAGATTCTCCGTCTTCTGTAACACTGTCTTTTAAATAAATAAAATTATAAATCTTAACTACGGATAACTAGTAGTGATAGGCAAATGCTTAGTACTGAATACTGGATAGGATGCCTTTGTCCTCCTGCTGAGTGCCTGGGCTTCATGCCTGCATTTAGTCCCTCATCCCTTCATCCTGCTAACATACACAAAGAAAAATAAGGGATTTAGAAACAATGTGATACAGTGATAGAATGTATTCAGACACTTAGGAAAATATATATTTATCATCTACTTATATTTATTGCCTATTATATTCTAGGAGTAAACATGTTATTGGTGGCAATGAATTCAAACTTCCTAACATCACGGAAAGGAATTGAGGGTTAAGAGGGTGCGAAGTTGTGTACTCGGGGTAGCACAGCTAGTAAATGCATGTCATGCTTGGACTTGAGAGTATAGGCTTCAGTTCTACAGTCTTTGCCTGCTGCATGGCACCTCCCAAGGTAGTGCCTGGAGATCGCAGCCTCCCAGACTGGCTGTCTAAATTAGAAGTTCTAAATCTTTTTTGACTCAGGACCGCTCCTCACTGGTAAGAATGTATTTAGGAATTATAAGATAATTGGTTAGCATAGATATTGCATATTATACTGTACACAGTGTAATACAGTATATAACAAATATATATAGTGTGTTAGAAATTAAAACAAAATTTGCTAATTTAAATTAAGTTTATTATGAATCCATTGTATACCAATAAAATATTGTATATTTATGAAAGATACACTTAGCAAAGCAGTATCTATGAATAAGATTGCCTTATTGTATAGTATTTACAAATATCTTTCATATCTGGCTTTAGATAAGTGAGATCTAATTCAATTTATTTTGCATATTTTTTGGTTGACATTTGAAAAGAATATCCAGCTTCATATGTTTGGGTAATTGAAACAGCAGAGGATTTGGGGAGCATTTTCAGATAGTTTTGGGCATTCTACTTGATATTGCACCAAAACTCAATAAATGACAATTCTTTAAAGCTTGCTTACAATGTAAAATCTGAAGCCTTTTCATTTCCTCTACTTTTAAACTCTTTAGTCTACACTTGTGACAGATCTCCCTCATTTGCTTTCACATTTGTCATTGTATAATACTGGCCCACTAAGTTATAGTTCCTCAATGTTGATGCATTTCATTACTCAACACCAAAAACGACAACATTGAGGAATACTATAATAATTCTTATCAGAAAAACCTTGAAGAATTGGGAAGTGTATCAAACGCATGAGCCACACGTAAGATTCCCACAGTTTTAGTCATCACATGTGTCCCATCACTGGAAACAAGGATTGTGAGCACCGTCTATGGCAAGGACAAAACATTTTGATGATTTTCAAGAACCGTCTCCCGAATGCTGCTGTCCAACTGGCCACACAGTTTGTCAATCTTTCTTTCAAGTAGAAAGGGCATTTTAGGGAAGAAGGGCAGCTAGAACAGCTCGTAATTCGAGCGATTGTACACACGCTTTTACACAAAACAGCCACGCATTTCAGCATCTGAAGGTGCACAATCATTGCATAGCTATATAAGTATGAACAAATAACGAAACACACCTAAAATATATCACAGAAAAGTAAGAAAACCATGTACTTGAGGGTCATGATTTTGATGGGTTAGTGGCAGTTTGTGTTGCTTCCCTAGGAGCATTCTGGGTGTTTTCCCTTTCCTGCAGCTTCCTGGAGGTGAACGCTGTGCTGCTTCTTTACACAATTGGTTGCATTGCTTTCCTTTGTGCCTAGGCACTACCATTAATCCCACCATTTGTCGTTGCAAATGAGAGAGCAAAGGTGTCACCTTAGTCGTATATGAAGACGATTTTAAACTCCTGGATGTTTTGAAAATATGGTGAGGCTATCCAGATACCTAGTCAACAAAAAAGTATAAATGCATATGACTTAACTAAATCTACAACCTACATTTTGAACTGTTTTCTTTGGGAACTAGGTGCAGCAAGAAGCAGATTTGGAGCCGTGTACTATAGCCACACTGAAGCCATTTTGAATATAGAACTACAGGCTGGTGGACAACCCCTGGTTGGCTAGTTTCAATTATTTCTAGCAGCTGTTTCAGAATGTGATTTATGCTGTACCTGCCAACATCTTGTTACTTGTTACCTACACTATTGTTGATACGGTGGTTGCTCAAGAACAATCGGTCTTGAGACCATGGCTTGCGTCCCAGTTTCTCCTTTCCTCCCCAAGCCTTAGTTACTGAAGAATATAAAAAGCCTCAATCAAAAATAATAAAGTGTCAGCTTGATCAGACATACTGTCTTGCTGTCCATTCTTCGTGTCTCTTGTCCCCCATTCTCTCCTAGGTTGGCTGCGACCCCCGTTGACTGTCCTGCTGGACGGGACACCTGATGTTTTTGCACAGCAAGTTAAACCACTGCCTATGTCACTGTCATCCCAAGTAGGCGCTGATTCAATTCCTGGCTACTTCCCTTCCCATCCAGCTCCCTGCGCATGTGCCTGGAAAAGCAGCAGAAGGTGGCCCAAATCCTTGGGCCTCCACACCCACCTGGCAGACCTGGATGGAGTTCCTGGCTTCTGAATTTGGACTGGCCCAGCCCTGGCTTTTGCAAACACTTGGGGAATGAACCAGCAGATAGACTCTCTCTTCTCTGCCTCTGTAACTTTGAGTTTAAAAGAAATAAATATAAACGAAGTAAATTTTATCAATGCAAATGGCTAAATGAGTCTCTCAAACCCCTTTGATTGTGGAGTTTATAAAGTTTGATCAAAGTTGTAGAATTCTTAGGTAAGCTCTATTGCTAAAATGATCAATGAGGAGGATGACTAGCTTGAGAGAAACACCAACCCTTATATGCCGTTTCCTGTGGTTTTAATGCCCCCACCAAAATTCTGGTTCAAGTTCAATTCTTATTACAAAGTATTAAGAGGTGGGACCATGTCTGGGAATGAGGAGGTTCTCCAAGAGGTGATTAGCTCAAGAATGCGTGCCTTCATGAGGAGATTCATCCACTGATGGATTAGAGGATCTATGGTGTATTGCCAAAGTGGGTCTGTCCTAAAAGCCAGGTGTTGCTGTCTCCTGGGTGTGGCCCTTTTTGTCAAGTGACATCTGGAATCACCTGGGACCTTGCAGAGCCCCCATCAGCAGAGCCTCATCAGACACAGCAATCTTGAATTACCAGGTTTTTCATAGTAGGAGTTCAACATGCTTTTCTATTTCTTACTAAAAAAACTATTCAGTCTGTGCTGCTCTATGACAGTAACAAAAAGCCTAATAAGATGTCTCTTTTATCGGAGCTTCTGAAATTCTTGGTGAGAACAAATTTGATGTAAGCACTGTGAAGTAAGGTCTAGAAATGAAAGTGGCTGAGGTGGGATTGAGGACAGGAGAAAAAGGCAGGAAGGAAGTGTTGAGTTGTTCACTCCAACGGCTGAACGCGCCTTCTTGATCTTGCTCCAAGCAACTGCTTTCATGGGCCTGAAATGTGCAAATTATCTGCAGGAATAACGTGTCATAAGGATGACTATTTTCTTTAAATTGATTATTTGAGGAACTACTGCATATTTTATGATCCACATTAACGAAACACACTCGTTAGTGAGAGAAGCAACTTGACCATTAGTAAAAATTGTAAACCCTAAAACAAATCCTGTGAATTCGATGCCAGTTCCCCATGTCCTTCGTGTGCGGGCTTGGGAAAGTTCCCTAACCTGTCTGTACAGTGGTTCCATCTCAAGATGGAAATCATAACAATGCTGTTCCATAGGATGGTTGCAAAGATGAGGTGAGTTAGTACACTCGGAGTACCTACAATCAGGTGCTTTAAAGGGCCTGTCGTCTCTGACACCCTCAGCAGAATCATTACCATCACCATTATACGGCAGAACGGCTCTGCTTCTTTTTATAACATCTTATATTTTATTTGCGAGAGCTAGAGAAAGGGAAGGGGAGACACATCTTCCATCTACTAAGTCATTCTTCAAGTGTCCCAAGGGGGAGCTAAGCCAGACTAACACTGAGAGTCAGGAACCCAGTGCCACTTAGGTGACAGGAACTCAGATACCTGAGTCTCCCACCCCCTCCTGCTGCCTCACATTGGTGGAGACAGGGAGAGAGCTAGTGGAGAGAAGGGAAGATCTGGTTGCTCCAGCTTCCTGCAGTTCTTGTGGCAGCGTGGCCCAGGGTACAGCCATATGCCCTGTGGCATTCGGCTCCAGGTCAGCTCGCATGAATACAGCCTCAGCACCCACGCTTCCTCTTCCCGCACTGTCCCTAAGCCACTTCCATGCACTGTCCCAACCTCTTCCTCTGTGCACTCTCCAAATTCCCCTTCCTTTTTTTAGTAGAATCCAGAAAGCTTCAAGTGCCAGGATTTTGCAAGCTGAGACCCAACATGAAAGTATACAGCATGGCCGAGGGCTGTGTTCCTGTGAGTTTTAGTCATAGTAAAATTACTGTAGCTGATATTCCCACTCCTGTATTACACCCCAAACCAGGACATTCCCAAGAAATCCAGAAAGGAGCATGGAAATACATGGTGCTCCAGCCTTACCCCAAATTCTGTCCCCTTTGAATATTCAGTGAAGCTCATAACTCCTATGCTTCCTAATAATTTAATAGAACAGGTCAAAACCTTGTCTAGGCCAACTCACTCTCATGAACTTACCTACATTGTTTCTTGAGTGTGTGTATTTATTTGCTTTAAATAAATACTTCATTCTTGATCACCTTTATGTCTGTCCTGTAAATTGCTTACCAAAACCTAGACCAGACCTAACCAGGGACCACCCCTCGACACCAGGAATGAAGGCAAGGAATAGGGGCTGGTGCAACTACTACTCATTTGGCAAAACGTTCAACTGGTCAATCTTCCTCCTGCAAGAGCCAGCATCCCATATCAGGGAAAGTTTGTTTCCCAGCTGCTCCACTTCCCGTACAGCTCCCTGCTTGTGGCCTGGGAAAGCAGTAGAGGATGGCGCCAAACCTTGGTAACCTGCACCCACTTGTGAAGCCCAGAAGAGGCTCTTGGCTCCTGGGTTCATTCAGATCGGCTCTGGCCATTGTGGCCATCTGGGGAATGAACCAGCAGATGAAAGATCATTCTGTCTCTCCTTCTCTCTGTAAATCTGCCTTTCCAATAAAAACAAATAAATCTTTTTTAAAAATGGGGGAAATGAGCCCAGGTATTCTCAAGTATTCTGATATAGGACTCAGGTATCTTAAATGTTAAACTAAATGCCCATCTCTGCCTTACCTGATTTAAAATGGCTCTAAAGCAATACACTCCAAACCAAAGTAATAGCAAAGAATAAAGCACATAAACTGGGCTTTTAAGAAAAGAATAAAATCATCAGGATTCTTAGATGAATCCTTAGGTTTTTTTTTTTTTTTTGAATCCTTAGGTTTTGAAATTGTAGATTTTGATGGAAATAAGACTCCCATCTAAAAACATCCATGTCCCTATTGAGAAAAACAGCAGGTACCAAACAAAAGTTCTCATATTAGAATTTTCTCAGTGTACCTTCCATGATGAGAATCTTCAAAACTTTATGGAAGGCATGTAATGTGCAAAAAAGCTGTGCATGAATCTAAAAACGGTTCACATCAACACACATGTACTTTTTATTCCAATCCTTTCAAATCTCTTTTTGTGTAAACTGTGAAGTTCCCGGCTCTAGTGAATTCTCTCCGTTAATTCAGTTATTGTTCTAGTTTCTCGTACTAATGTGTCTTCAGCTCCATCTCACCAAATAACTCACAGGACGATCTTCTAC
The DNA here is from genome assembly GCF_030435755.1 of Ochotona princeps. Classification (NCBI taxonomy): domain Eukaryota; kingdom Metazoa; phylum Chordata; class Mammalia; order Lagomorpha; family Ochotonidae; genus Ochotona; species Ochotona princeps. Next base: position 11,411,699 of record NC_080843.1, on the reverse strand, counting down.
CCACACTTGACAATTTCTCTCCTGACTTCCCTTCTTCCTGCAGATTTCACATGAATGACTAACGTTTGCAATAAGCAAGAGCTTTCCTAGGTGTCTCTCGTCTTGGCCACCTCCTCTGCTGTAGCCTTTGCCAAGCAGTTGCAGCCTCAGGGGTAGGTTACCTTATTCTTTATGCATCAATGCTGATGAGAGTTTGTAGCTTGCAGTCATTTTGGTCCTATGGAGCTGTTTTGTACTTCAACAAATTTAGAGCTTATGTTGTTGGCAAAGGAAGTCACAGCACGACCTAACAATAATTATCACGAGGCAGGACCTCAAGGCTGATGTCCATCTTGTGGAGAGACAAACACATCCACATGATGAACATTGTCACCAATGACAACTTCCTGTGTGAACAGTAACAGAAGCCAAAAGCCAACCCATCGTGTGATCACTACCCTCCATCACGAGGCCCAGACAGAACAGCATTCCAAAAGCAATGCCCAGCTGTTTCCTAAAGGCTGCTGCCACACAGAGGTCCTCCATACCTCAGGTTCCACAACCGTCTGGAATCTTTTCTAAGAAGAGTAGTTAGGAAAATGTTGATTTTGTAAAATGAACTTTCGGATATTCACTCTAATACTTTGTATGGAGAATCTTCCTGGATAGGAAGATGGTAGAGCAGTTAAGGAATTGCCCCCGCATTAGTATATACTGACGTTGCCAGCTTAATTCATCCTTAGGCTGCCTTCCCAGGTGCACCGGACTAAAGACAGCATTTCAAACTGTTTCAGGTCCTAGTGGTTTTCTGAGATACTTCTCTTCTAATAAGGTTTTCTCTGCCCTCTAGTGGTCATTTTGTTTGTGGCGTCTGAGCCAAATTGGGGACAAAAATTTTGCCTGCGGGAGGGAAAAAGAATGCAGGGCTTGGGCTTGGAGGTTCTGGGTGCACCATTTGCAAGGTTTTTAAAGTGCTGTTTATAATAGTGGGGAGAGATATGGGTTTCATGTCACGTTCCACAAATACACGCCCAAACTTGCACTGTGTTTTTTCTGCTTCTTTCTCTGTGTGCTCACCCACAAGGCTGTTTGAGAGTCGGCTTGTTCCTGGCTGTGCCAATAATCATTGGAAAGGGAGACATAAGCAGCTCCAATTTTCTGGCTCACTTTTCAAATATATGCTACAGCTACCACCGGCTCAAAGAGAATCAGGAACTATATTCAGGTACCCGATGAGTCCACACTAGCAGGAAGCTGGGCTCAGGAGATTGCTGAATATAAACTGAATATCAAACCCAGGTCTTCTAATGTGCAATGAGGTCACCCTGACAGCTACTCCTGCATTTTGTAGTTTATTACAAGACTTGATTATTTCCACTTGAAGGTTTAGAGACATCAGAGCGTTTCTGTCCGTAAATGTTGCTTCCTGGAGAAGGGACTTGAAAATGTATCCTATGGCGAAATGGAAAGTGAAGCTTGCCAGTGATGAAAGCCACGAGCCAGATCCATATGGCGTTTGTGGGGCCCTGCTTTCTGTTTTCAAAACTCTGCAGAAATCAGGTCATGCCCATGGCCAGGCTTCCAAGAAGCCAAGGTGATTTGAAAAATGCGTTCTGAGCTGTTAACAGCTGCAGCTGTGTGGTCAGAGGCAGATTTACTCTGGCACAGCTGCCAGGTCCTCCTTGTGCTTTCCGTAAATTTTGATTCCTAGTAATTATTGGAAGTGACACCAACACTTGTTCATTAACCCCCTGACACAAACAGAAGGTATATTTCTCCTGAGGCCTGGGCGGTGGCACAGAGAAGATGTCGGTGTTCTGCACGCTTGCCCTCCGATTCAGCAACCCTCGATGGGTGTGATGACAATTTGCTCAGAATTGGTGTGTAGGCCATCTGTTGCTTAGACGGTGAGGGGAGGCAGCGGCAGTCGCACGTGGGTCAACGGGACAGAGACGTGCATCATCTGCCATAGAATGTATCCGCTGGAGTTGCAAGTGATCTCTAGTCCAGCTTTTCTGTAAATCTTGTGTCATCTTCTCAACAGATAATCATAAACAAATACATTGTGGACTCGATTATGTGTGTGTATATGTGTATACTATCTATACATCATCTCCATCTAGTTTGGAGTCAACCATGCATGAACTGAAAACATTTGGAAAACATTTTGTATCTGCACTACATACACTTATTTTCTTGCCATTATCTTCTTCATGATATAGTGTAACAACTGCAGATAGCACAGACATTAAGTATTGGAAGTAATCTAAACGTGACTGTCAGCAGGATGACACGCTTGGGTCATGCATACATTCTGTATCATTATGCATGTGGAACCTGGGCCTCTGTGGGTTGTGGCGTTTGCCAGGAGTCCTGTGGTCAATTTCCTGTGGGTACTGAAGGACACTGTGCGTGTGTGTGCCCGTGTGTGTGTGTGCATGTGTGTGCGTGTGTGCGTGTGTGCATGTGTGTGCATGTGCGTGCGTGTGCGTGTGTGTATGTGCCCGTGTGCGTGTGTGCATGTGTGTGCGTGTGTGCATGTGCGTGTGTGCATGTGTGCATGTGTGTGCATGTGTGTGCATGTGCGTGTGTGTATGTACGTGTGTGCGTGTGCGCGTGTGCATGTATGTGTGCGTGTGTGCGTGCATGTGTGTATGTATATGCATGTGCATGTGTGCACGTGTGCATGTGTGCGTGCATGTGTGTGCGCGTGTGCGCATGTGTGCATGTGTGCGTGTGTGCGTGTGTGCGTGTGTGTGTGTGTGGAGTTTAAGGAACATGAGAAAACAAGTTCTTCGTTCTCATTACCTTTCCAAAGCAGTGTGTAAACGCCCTTTCCTAGCGGCTCAGTGAGGGCGTGTTGTGGCAAACTTCCTCTCCGAAACTTCATCTCATACAACTTTTAAACATTAATCAATCTGAGAGACGAGAAATGGCAGCTTGCTGCAGTGCAATTTTGTATTTCTTTGAATTTTAATATGTTTAAGCAGATTTCCACATACAAAGCTACTTGAAATAGTACATGCAAAATGGAATTAAAAGATAAGTTTATTTTGATGCAAAAATACCAAAATTCATGCATAACTTTTTGTAATACATGTTTTGCATGAGCTTTTAAAAAACCTTGGTGTGAATGGCTTTTGACATTTTTACACTAAAAATTACCTTTTTTCTTTTTTCAAAATAAACTTATTTTTAATCTCATTCTTCCAGGAGGCTTGTAGTATCCTCTTATCTTTATGGGTTTTTTTTTCCTTACAACTTCTACTGAGTTGTCAGTTTTATTCATATGCATACATTCTTTATATAGTCTGTGAATTTAAGGTCAGCTGCTTATATTGCAAGCATATTCTTTCTGTTTGAGGTTTGTCTTTTTGCTCTCTTCAAGGTGTATTTTGACATCATTGAGTTTATCATTAATTTATTTACGGCTTTTGTTTTGCTCTGCTTGTTCAAATTTTGTTTCCTTTTCACACCATTACATTTTCTCATGTCTCCTAAATTATTACTAAATAGTCTTTTATATTCATCACAAGCAAGATGATTCTCCCAAATGCCCACGCCCCTCCTTTCTGGAAGAGAGACTTGTTTGGGTGAAGCAGGTGCCCGCTGGGTGATGAACTAACCGTTCTTCACGTGTGATGAAGCATTGTACCTGGTCCTTGCCAATGGAATATCAGTAGAGGTGATGGACACTTAGAAAGTCTGTGTGTACCTTCCTTCCGTTTTCTCTTGTGCATGTGTAAGGATCCTGAGCTCCAGGAGTAGAGGAACAGGTCCATAGGACACAAATATTTGAATCACTCGATGCAAGTAAATACCCTCCTGCTATAGGAAAATATCTACGTCCCCTGCATTCATATATTAAATTCTACCTTCCAGGTGAACGAGGTCTGGAGTCAGTTCCTCTGGTAGCTAATTTGGTTAGGAAACGAGAGCCCTCGTGGATTATATTAATTCCCTTATGAAAAGTGAGACACAGAGAGAAAATGGGCTTCTATGAACTTGGCTGTGGTCTCAGGGGTCCAGCCTCCATGACTGTGGGACTTACATTTCTGCTGATATGCCACCTAGTCTATGATGTTTGTTGTAACTCAAACAAGCATATTTCCTAGCTAGAAACACCCACATTAGTACAGTTACTTAAGCAACAACAACAACAAAAAAATGTGTAACATGTTAGCCGTTAAATTTCCAGGCTATTTTGTTTTGTCAGCTTTGGGAACATGGAAATTGATATTTTGAAATGTGAAGCTGCCGTTAAAGATTCTAAAATGCATGGCATTGACAGGTAATAAGGAGAAAAATAAAGCGAGACAGAAATATGGAGAGCTGTATAATGCAGTAACATAAAACGTTGCCTGTTGCAATTTTGAAAGCAGACCAAATGCTAGCATCTATGTGTAAGCGTAGTTCCAGGAAGTGGTTGGTAAGAGGCAGACATGTTAGTGCATGTTGACGGCTGGTCCCTGATTCCATTGAGGCATAAAAACGAAGACATGTACCTAAGCCAGAAATGATCGTCTGGAGAGCAAAGATGGACAGAGTTCAGAAGTCTAAAGGTCGAAAGCAGTGAAGCTAACTGTTTCTACACTCTGGACCATGATTCGAAAGTAAGAATAAAAATGTGCTTACAGCAACACAGGCCCAATGCGAATTATTTACTGCACAAAAGGGTTAGGCCCTGTGGCCAAGCTCAAAGCAAGGTTATTTCTTACCAAGTCAAGGTTACTTTATGAGCTGACCTCAAGGTACTGGTCATTACTTTAAATGTAACAACAGTGGAGCTTGGAGAATGGAAAGCAAAGGATGTGAATTAGATTGAGAAGTATGCTTATGTAAGAAGTAACATGGTTATTCAAATATTTAATGAAGACAAACAGATGAGAACTTCATTAAGTTTCTTGTGGAGTTTTATTGCTAAGTAAACTGCAATATGTCTTTTAAAGAAAACTATGATTAGGAAGGAGATTTGGTACAACAGTTAAGGGAAAAAAATTATGTGGCGATTCCTACATCCATTTCAGAGTGCCTGAATTCAGGACTGGCTCCAGCTTGCTGCTAGGGCACACTCTGGGAGTCAGGTGCAATGTTTCAAGCACATGAGCCCCTGCCAGCCATGTGGGTGGGCCTGTTTTGAGCCCTGAGCTCTTGGTTTTGGACTGATCCAATCTCAACTACTGAAAGCTTTGGGGGACATGAATCAGAGGAAGGATGGTACATATCTCTTCTTCGGTCTCTTGCTCTTTTTGCCTTTCAAATAAACAAAAAATGTTAAAAAGCTTATGATCATAAAATCGCCATCATGCCCCGGACTTGACCCAGCAAGAATTGGCAGTGAAACCAGTCTCCGTTGAACAGGGCACTGTCCTCATGGCACTTCGTTGGCAGTGTGTCTCTCAAGGTGTGCTCCTCAACACCAAATCTCCTGATGAGAAAACGTTTGTGAAAGAATAAAGAGCCTTAGGAGAGTTGTTTGCTCATGTGAAAATATAAATTCTCCTATCACACATTTCATCCAAAAAATCCTAGGGGGAATAACGATCTAACTGTTGTACTATTGCTAGAAATATTTTGGCACCGCAATGCAGTGAAAGGTCTTTTTGTTTGTTTGTTTTTCATTTCTTACTGTCAGAGTGGATGTTCTTGGTCAGATTTCTTTCACATCATGGCTCCTTCAGTACCTAGCCCTCATCACCTTCTCCGTCACAACCCTTTTCTCATGCACTTGACTGCTCTGTCATACACTCAGTCTCCACACTCACGAGGCTCGGCATGCGGCCTTTCCGTTATTCTGTGTTTTCCTATCCCTCACCACCCTCGGCTGTTGTAGCGCTTACAGCTTTGTGAGAACGCTGGATCACCTACTCATTTTTCCCCCCAAATTGTCCTTCATTTATGCATTTAAACCATATATCTTGTAATTTTAATTTTTGGTCAAGGTAGAGTAACATACATAGTATGAAAAAAAACTGAAAGAAACTAAAGGTCAAAATAAATGGGAAGAATATTTTCATAGATCGTAAGATTAGATATTGTTACAGTATTGGTTCCTGTCAATCTACTGATTAAATGAAATCTCAGCTAGAATGCTATCAATATTTTGGGTAAAATTAGGAAAATTATATAACACTGATATGGAGAGAAAGGGATATAAACTATTCAAAGCGATTTTTAAGAAGAACGAAGTACATTTTTAACTAATCTCAAGCCTTACTATAAAACTATAGGAAGAATACAGGGTAATACTGAGCTAAAGCTAGAAAACAATACAGTAGACTGTTCATAACTAGACATCCAAAGATGTTTAATGTGTTTCAAGATGGCTGGGTAATTAAGAAACAGAAGGTCGTGCTCATCAATTCATGGTGCCGCCATTTGACATCCATATAAGAATTAAGAACCTGCCTCTTACCTTGCATCATATATATACAAATTAACCACGAATCATTAAAGGTAAGAATTAGCTCGATGTAGCAGCCAGAATTTGAAATCCGGAAAGAAAATATAGCAGAAAATCTTTGTCTCCGTTGATTGGGAAAAGATGATCCAGAATTGAACTTCCAGAAATTAAATCTTTTTTTATTCTTCAAAAAGATACACTTTAGGAAAATGAGTGGTCAGATTGCACACTGGAAGGAAATGTTTATAAACCAATATGCTTAATAAAGCATCTTCAACAAGATAATATTAACAACACATGCAATTCAAGAACAAAAGAACATCCAACCAATTTAGAATTGAGCAAACATTACAAAAGATTCGCATACCCAATGTATGCATGAAAAGAGAGGTGCATTGTTATTAACAAAGGAAGTGCAAATTACAACAGCTTGCTCTCCCTACACAGCCACTAAAATGGCAAACTTTATAAAACTTATAATGTTGTGTGGTAGAATGTACACAGGGAAACTGGAATAAATGTTCATTCATTGCTGGTGAGAATGTAAAATTTCACAGCCTCTTTTGAAAATAACATTGCAATTTCTCATGGGATTGTTTACCAAATGACTCACCAGTTTCAATTCTAGGATAAAATAAAACCTATAGTCACACCAGGACTTATATTCAAATGTTCACAGAGCTTTATATATTGTAGGGAATCAAAGGAATCTGCCCAAGTGCCTTTCACAGGGTGAAATGTACAAATCAAGTTTAGACATTTTGCACAAATGGAGCATCCATCACTGCTAAAAAGGAAATGACTACTGACGCAGCAAAAATGTTGATAAATCCCAAGTGCTATTCTAAATGAAAAAAGGCAGGAAAAAAAGTAACAGAATATGTTATCTTATCTGTATGAAATGTATTCAAGTGGTGAAGGCGTATCAGTGATCGTCAGGTGATAGGACTGGAGAAGGATTGGCATGGAAGAACCTGTGAATTTTACTGAGAGAGGTGATAAGTATATTCTGTACCATGGTTGTGGTGGTAACTGCATAACCAAAACTCAATGAAACCTATGTTTAATATGGATGCATCAAAAATATGCGTGTTTATTTTATCTGAAAAACAGGGAGACAGAGACAATCATTTCCCAGCTGCTGGTTACTCCCCTCTGGCCTGTACCATCGAGTGCTGGGCCAGTCTGAAGCCAGAATGCAATCCATGTGTGTGGCAGAAACTGAAACGCTTAGTCATCACTACCGCTTGCGGGGAGTTCACTGGCAGGAAGTCAGAGCTGAGAGCTTAGTCACGGCTGGGCTCAGATCCTCTGACACACAGAGTATTTTAGATGCCACACCAAGTGCTAGCCCCCCCAAATTGATCAATTTCATCATCTGAAAAAATATGACTCAGAACTATTGTAATGCCATTAACTATCCCATTAACTAATGTTTTTTGTCTTTCTGCTGAAGTAGAGACAAGCAAACGTTCTCTTCTAGTAGCCCTATAGACTTGAGGTCTGCATATTATTTTCCACAAATTTATAATTCAGCATTAAAACAGCTATAGGAAAAAGGTTTTCCTCTTTTTATTGAGATTTGAATTTTTGCTTGCAATTTTCATGTGTCAAAAATATTCAACGGGAAGTGGTGAAATTTGAATGTTTCGTGATTTTTTTTTAAAGATTTATTTATTTTATTACAAAGTCAGATATACAGAGAGGAGAGACAGAGAGGAAGATCTTCCGTCCAATGATTCACTCCCCAAGTGAGCCGCAACGGCCAGGTGCGCGCCGATCCAAAGCCAGGAACCAGGAACCTCTTTCGGGTCTCCCACGCAGGTGCGGGGTCCCAATGTATTGAGCCGTCCTCAACTGCTTTCCCAGGCCACAGGCAGGGAGCTGGATGGGAAGTGGAGCTGCCGGGATTAGAACCGGCGCCCATATGGGATCCTGGGGCGTTCAAGGCGAGGACTTTAGCCGCTAGGCCACGCCGCCGGGCCCGAATGTTTTGTGATTTTTATGGGTCCAAACAGTCTTGATTTTTTTTCAGCTTTTCAAAAAACTTTAGTCATGGATCATACAAAATAGAGAGTAGACTAGATTTGCTCAGTGGGGAAGACTTTGCTGACACCTTAGCTGCAGAGTTTTGTGCAATATTGAATGAAAATGGTAATAGCAAGTATCCTTTTCTTGTTTCTGATATATAAGAAATGTTACCAGTAAGTATTATATTTGCTGCAGTGTTATATTTGGAAGATAAATAGGCTTCTATTTTTACATTCCTAAGAATTTGTGTCATAAATACATTTAATCCATTAGAATACTTATTGAGAAATATTGTCTTCTTCTTAGAAGTTAATAATAACGTAGATCATGTGCTTATTTTACAAGCAAACCAACTTGTATTTCTAAAATTAAACCCATTTTGTTTCTGTTGAGTATCATTTTTGAAAACGTACTATTGAATTTGTTTTGCTTTTTTTCTTTTTTTGGCCTTTTCTGTGCTTATTATTGAGTTTAAACCATAAGACTTGTTTCTTCCATCCTTTTAAGTTTTTCTTTTTTTTAGTAACTACCTATTACTTTCTTTTTCTTTTTATAATATAGGATGCCATTTTCTGATTTTGCATATTTGATTAAATTGCTGGCATACATATTTACATTTAGTGCTTCTTTTTCTTTTTTGAAACATTTAAAATTTTATTTCTCTTTCCTTCATGGTTACAAAAGTGTTTAATTTTTAATTTTCCATCCACTAGTCATTTTTAAATTTTTAAGTCTCAAGTCTACAAGAAAAATCTACAGAAAAATTTTTTAAAATGAAGTCTATTTAGAAGGGCATAGATTATACTTATTGTTGTTAAAGATTTATTTATTTTTCTTGGAAAGGCAGATCTACAGAGAGAAGGAGAGACAGAAAGATTTCCCAGTCACTGATTCACTTCCGAAGTAGCCACACCGGCCTAAGCTTAGCTGACCTGAAGCCAGCATCCAGAAGCTTCCTTTGGGTCTCCAAGGCTTTGGGCCATTCACTACTGCTGTCCCAGGCCCTGGGAGGGAGCTGGGTGAGAAGTGGAGCAGCCAGGATATGAACTGGTGCCCACATGGGATCCCAGCAGTTGCAAGGCAAGGGCTTAGTCTCTTGGCTACCACACCAGGGCCAGATTTTGCTATTTTTGAATGATGTCTGAAACATTTCATTTTTTTTAAACTGGACTATTTAGTTCTCACACTTACTGAACACACTAACATTTTTGTATTAGTTCTTAAATACTGAGATAAAAAGAAGCCAGATATTTATAAATCAGATATTTCTGTCTTCCCCATCTCTGTATAATACTTCTCTTTTCCTCTTTTTCCTTGTTCCTTTTGGGTTAAGTATGTTCATTTAGTTATGCACTTTTTTCAACTTGTAGAATGTCAGTGAGCAGAAATACATTGATGATAATTCTTGGTTCATGATGCAGTCTTATTACTGGTTTAAAGTCCCCATGTCTAATTTATTGATTTGCTTGTCAATACAATAAGCACTCATGACCTAAAAGTCAATGAAGGATCAATATCAGTCTTAACTCTGTGCAACTCCTATTGCATTAAAAATAAAAACAACTTACTGGGAACCAATTCTGTGAATTTTGCGTGTGTAATTCTAACAGCACAATGATGCTTCCCACCATACCCTCCCTCCTTCATTCGTTTCTATCTCATTCCTTTTTTCTTATTTTTCCTTTTTAATTCTTACAATGAAATACTTTAAACTTTATTTATAATCACACGCTAAGCTCATCACAACTGAAAAAATTTAGCAAGTAATGTGGAGAAAAGGCACTATTCCTCAAAAGCAAAGAAAAGGCGTATAAACAATAATCAAATCTCAAAATGTCTTTTCCAGCCAGATACATTGCATTTATTCGGACTCTGTATATCAACTACCACAAATTGGTACTTAGAGAAAATGCATGATTTCGGGGGGGTGTGGACTGGCTTATTTTACTATGCACAGGGGTCTCCAGTTGCGTTCATTTTGTTGTGAAATTTAGAATTTTGCTCTTTTTATGGCTGACTAATATTCCACCATGAATACAGACCATAATTTCCTCATATACTTATCAAGGACATCTGGGTTGATTCCTTATCTTTGATATTGTGAGTTTAGCTGTTATAAACATGTTTGGAGGGTTCAGAAAACTTCTTGCTATACATCTCCATCCAGTTATTTTTGGTTTTAAATATTTCAAGTCTGTCCCCACATACATTTTTCCTTAGTAGTTTCATACTGATTTAAAACACACTAAAATTATTTAGCATGCTTAGTCTTCTGAAAATTGCAAAGATCATCTTGCACCCCATACATATCTCTTCTCCCAAAATAAAAGTAAATACAGTTCGGTGTTTTGTTTTCCTGTTGTTCTTTTCTTTTTCATTTTTTAGCTCACACATCAGGCTTTGTCATTTCCATCTTACATAGCCAATGTTTGAACTAGATAATGACAAATGTCTTTATCCTCACTGTTTTTTACTGTCTTTCAGAGTACTGATATGGTATAACTTTTCTTTTTCCTTAAAACTGTCTTTTTAGACATTTATTGATAGTAAATAGTCTCTTCTTAAGCTTGCAAAGGTCATCCTTTTGCCCTTGTTTTGAAATGATATTTTTCTGTGCATAAAGTTCTAGGCAAACAAATACTTGCCCGTAACACACCGATTAAATAAGGTCATAATCTTACAACTTATAATTTGTAATGTATAGTCCTCCTTCTGCCTTACAGATCTCTTAGGGGGATTTAGCACTGGTGTCTGGTTGACTTCCACATCTGTTGTTGGTGGCCTGCAACTTCTTATATGTGTGGCTGCTGACTCGCTTTGCTTTACCTTGTCTGTACTGATTGGGTTTCCAATGATCAGGCTTTGGACACTTTTAACTCTTTTGCAAAATTATCAGCCACTGCCTTGTCAAGTGCCTTTTGCCCCATCCTCTTTATAGCTTTCTGAAGGAGCTCTTATGGTCTCTCTTACTTCTGTTTTTCTTTGCTTTGCTTGCCTTTTTTATTTCCTTGTGTTGTCATCTAGATAGGTCTTACTTCTAGCTCGTTAATTTCTCTCTTTGACATATCTCTTTTCTTCAGTTTAAAAAAAAAATCCATGGACATTTTACATTTCAATGAATTATACTTGCTATTTTTAAAAGTTTTTCTTTCAAATTTGCTTAATCATTATATAGCTTTATTTTCATTGTTCATTTCTTCACACCTCTCTTCCATTGCTTCAAAGAAAATTGCTTCGAATAAAATAAGCTATTTTATCAGTGCCTGATATTTCTCATATATGTAATCTGGGTGTGTCCAAACTCTCCAGCCTCTCATTGTCCCGTTATTACTCACGGTTTCTTTTTAAATGTACGTTTCTTCCTGTCCTTGAACATTTTACTGACAAACTCTTTGAGAGGTCACCAGAGTTGTGGTCCCTTAAAGAGTTTTCACTTACGCCTCTGCCAGTACCTGGTGATACTTGCCATCTGAAATCCACTTTAAAATAAATTCAAATTTTAGCCTACAAGTTAACAATGAACTCCTACGGAAGCTTGATGCTGACTTCAATTTGTCAGGGGCAAATTCATTTTCCCTGTGTCCAGTGTCAACATGCAAGCTATTCTGCATGCTCTCCCTTTCCACTTCACAGCCTTTTTTTATCATTAATCCTAACAAGAGTGCCCCCCTTGGAGTCCTCACTCTTGTTGAGTTGCATATTTTATGTTTTGGCCTTGCATGCTTAGGATGACATATTATACCCAACACCTTTGAGAATAAAAGTGGATGCCAGTATTAGTCATATCAGGCCAAGCAGCACGAAGTAGTACTGCATATTCCAACACAGATAACTAAATGTGGGCTAAAGCTTTGCAGATACTATTAGGTTGGAGAAAATGCTACTTTGGTTGCCCACTGATTTCTAAGGGTCTCACCTCTGTATTTATTTTTCCCTTCGAGGACTCTGGTTTCTTGCCAGCTCAGTGAGCATTTTTGTAGGTGTTTACAAAAATATTTTGTGTAACCATTTTCATTGTTTCCAACTGGAGGGTTGTGCAGGAGTTTAATGTAGCATGCTATCGGAAATGGGAGGCTTTCCCCTCTTCTTCAAAGGCACTGCAAAGACTCAATTTAAGCATGAATTTTTCTGTATCCAGCAATTGGTCAGGTAAGAACTGGAATTGAAAAGCAGGTGTTTCTCACTCCAAAAGAGGCTCATCATTGTTCTGAATGTCATACCTTCCAAACTATTGCTAGGTGCCTGGAACACAGATAAACACGACCAAGCACTGGATAAGTTAGCAAACACATAGGGGAGTAACTAACACCTGTGCAGCTAAAGCATCCAAATTGCTTAAGGAATAAAAACAAATAAATTTTTTAAAAGTGTGTTTTCTCTACTCTGAGTTGCTAATTGAAGGAATATTCACTACAGCAGGACTTCACCAGTGCTTCCGTCAATGGTTAAGTTTGGAATGAGCTGTAATAACAACTTTAATTTTGTTATTGATGCTGATGCCATTTACTCCTAAAGAAAAAGGAACTTTTAATTAACCATGTGTATTTAGCAACCTACAGTATTTCTGGGTCTATTTAGAGCACGTGAGGGCTAGGAATGAGGAGAATGCTTCAGAAAGCTCCTCTTTACTAAGCTTCCTAGGGTACCGACAGAATTAGAATATGCTGTGAAATAGCAATAGCTGTGTAAGTATTTAATTTGACATTTAAAATAATTTAAATGCATTTTCATCTATTTGTTTTATTGGAAATGGAAAGAGAGAACACGTTTATCTTCCATATGCTGGGTCACTCCCCAAATGCTTGTAAGTTAGGTCTGGGCCAGGCTGACAATTGGAGCCAACAAGTGTTTGGCAGGGTCCCAAATACTGGAGGTATCATTTGCTGCCTTGCAGTGTGCATGTCACCAAAAATCCGGATAGCAAGCAGAGTAGGCCAGTACTCATACAAGGCCTTTGGGGTATGAGATACCAGAGTCCCAAGCAGCAACTTAACAGTGAAGTCCAATGACCGCCCTCACTGACTAATAAGGAAATATGGCATAGCTAGCACTAAAAGGCAGGCATATGAATGAAGCAGTTGGTTTGCAAGAATGTGGTCTCTTTCACACAAACTAGAGCACAGGATGCTGCTCTACAATTATGTTGTGATTCCAAACAAGTGGGACACATGTTCCTCTGCTCTCAATAAGCAAAGGCAAAAACTGAGGAAAGAATATTTTCTGCATTTGTGTTTTATTTTTTTCAACTGTTTGTGGAAGCTATTGTGATTAATGTAAACAAATATTTAGAAGTGACAAAGTGGTGTTTAGCAGCATTTTCAAAATGAAGCAAATGTGTTCAGGCTATGGGCATATTTCTAAATCATAGAAAACAAATTGTATTTTATTATGTACAATATATATTCATATATCATAGCATATGTAATCATAGAGACAAGATAAGAATAAGAAAATAGAGCAATTTTAAGAAACTGAGTGGTTTAAGGACACTTTGAAAAGAAAAGCTCATTCCTAAAATACCTTCAAAAACATACACAGCAACAAAAATCGGAGAATACTTCCCTGAACTGGAATTAGGAAACAATGTTGGCTTCTTACCATCCGTCACTATGTCCTTCTCCAAATATCAAACAGAACAACCTGGAAGACGATGTCAAGGGTTTCTTCAGTTCTCTAGTGCAAAGAACACACCCATACACGGGCAGTTACTGGTGGGACACTTGGAATAACTGCATTAGTGCCTCCTGCTTGCCAACCAAGAGTTGATTTTGTTCTTAGAGCCTTCATCCCTTCCAAACAATCCGCTATGTTTCAAGGTTGCTGCTGAAAGTGTTAATTATCTTTTTTTTTTTTTTTGCATTTTCCTGTGTTCCCTACAATGTTTGTGTTTCTTCGAGTCCTTTCTTTGAGTCTCTAGGCAGTCGTGTGACTTTTCTGGTTGTTCATGATACTTAACAGTTAAGGCACTGAGCTCAGCAAGTGGGAAGCACTGTGAGGTGAACACGCTAGGCTGTACAGTCCAGTACTTTGCGTGTAGGAGGGTTCTCCGACAGCCTCTCGTTTGGTACACAGCAGCTAGCTTAGTGATTATGCACTTGGGCTCTGGAGTGCCACTGCCAGCAGTCTTTAAGCAAGTCATAAAAAGAACCTAACCCCTACAGGTGCTATTCCAGTCGTGTTTATGTTACTGTAGTTTTCATTTCCCTGGAGAAAAACTTGCTAATATTCTGCAAGGAAGTGTACGTATGAGCTGCCAGAGTGATCAGAGCCAATATTTTCTATTTGCTATGTCGGACTTCACGTCTAGACTGCCTTTAATTACATCTCCTATCTTCAGGTCAAGAATCTTTCTGCCTCAACCTATTTAGAATGAGATGTTCAGATTTCTCAAGATATCAAAAAAAAAAAAAAAGCAATCATTGGTTTTGTTTTCTTTTTTTTTTTTTTTTATAATCCATTTTATTGTATTGTTGTTGACAATCTTTACATAGTTAACTATAGTTGAAGGAAAATCAAGAAAGAGAAGAAAAAAAAAAAAAGGTTCAGGGGGATAGGGAGGTGGGCAATGCTATTATGTCCATATTGTTTCCATCATGTGTCTGAGGTAAAAGGGGATATTGAGGGAGAAGCCCCACCCGGTTTCCCGCCCACCCCAAGTCCCGGATGTGGGGCATGCTCTGAGATATGTGCTCAAGTGGAGTTAATAGTTCTCCAGTTATGAGTCACTGCCAGTTTCGCTCGATGAGGTCGTCCACTGATTGATATGGTCCATCATGAAGTCTCCATTTGTCCCATATTTCGCTGCCAACATGTAGCTGAGATGAATGATTGTCCTATTCTGTCTTCTGTCTTTTCTTGGTTAGAATTCTGAGTCCAGCAGTTCAAGTGGGGAGATCTCCAAAGATACTTTGAGGTATTCCCAGACCAGATTCTTGTATGTTCTAGCAAGCACAGGGCCCGGCACAGTCCATCACCCTGATCAGCTGATAAGGAAGAATAGCTAGGAGTGTGATTTTTATTATTTTTTATTTGCTTATATTTTTAAAGTTTGAGTTCTTTTAAAAGGTGAAGAGATCACAGATATATGTGGGACGTGTTTGGGAGTGGAGTAGAAAGGTAGAAGAGAAGAGAATGGGTCTGCCTCCCATTCTGTGTCTATGGGAAGAAATCACCCCTCCATGTTGACAGTCTTCATATGACCTTGGGAAAGGCAGTGGTTTCATGGTACCACCCGGAGTCCCTGGTTGGAATAAGTACTTCTTGAGGAAGGGATCATTCAATCAATAGATAAACGGTGGAACTTTCAAAGCGTAGAGGGAGTGTGGCTTCCAGCTCATGGCCCTTAACTAGCTACCTGCTTGAGTCATTTCATGCCCTCTTCAGAGATTTCTAACTCTTAATCTAAGGATTACTGAAGGGTGCAGATTCATCATACCTTCTGTAGTTACTTCCTGCTAATTAGGGACATAGAACTTGACTATCCAGTTTTGGAACTCTGTTTCTCATTTAATGGATGCCTAATGCAAGCAGAACTTCCATTCAATGACAGTGGCTATGCCCCTCACATCTTTATCACTAATCTGAGATGTTATTGGCTTCTTTGCACAGGACTCAGCAATGCAGGTGATCTAATTATGCAACTCAAGGCCAGACCACATGCACACAGGTTCTGGTCCCTGAGATCAGAGAGTCTGAACTACCTGAGGCCATCGCAAGGTGGTAGGTCATGCTGTTTACCAATACCAAAAGCTATGAGTGGGCCTCCCCCACAGTGGGTGCTGCAAAATGGTCAAGGGCACCCTGATGCTGGCTCTTTAGCTCTCTGGACCAAACCATCTCTTGGCTCGATGGGTGCAACAGGTGATCCTGGTAATATGCTCTAAGCCCTCCTGCTTGACCTGTTCCCAGTTCTGGCTCTTGCACATGCTGGTGGGTGTAGCAGCCTGGCCCAGGAAGGCCCATGACGATGGTTCCCTAGGTCCCCCTACTCATCCTGTACGCAACCCTGACTCTCATGCAAACCAGCACAGCATGGCTTGGGGAGGCCCACGGCTGCAGCTTTGCCCACATCAAAAACCTTTAGATTACTCCCAACCCAGCCCCAGAACCCTAGCTAGTAGGTGGTGGTCCATTCTCTCCCTTGCCCTTGAAGATTTGACATTAAAGAACAGGTGAACTACACTGGCACACTGGTATAGTTCACACCAAGTTAGCATAAACCAGGCCCAGAGTGTCAGCCACCTATCAACAGCTTTTCTCTCAGCAGCATGACACTTACCTAGGTACAAGGTAATCTAGGCAGTTACCTATAGCTGGAGGTGACTTATTTTCTTGCTCAAGCATTTAATCAAGCGTCTATTGTCAGTCCTACACATAGCAGCTCAGAGGTGGCTGTATATCCTTAGCATCTGGGGTTCAAGTAGCAGGCAGCACACTTTCTGCTAGAATGTTTGGTTTAATTTAATTTCATCACTCACCATAAGGTTCTGGCTCCACAAATCTCCAGTAGCCTTATAGCTTTAGTGTATTTTCATTTTAGCCTTGTTTTCCATGAGGAGACTTAGGATAAAATTGCCATATTAATGTTACAATCATCCAAGCTCTTTTCCCAGACATGATTTCCTGCTCATGATGCATAAATCTCATGTCTTCCAGAACACAGTTTTTCCTTTGAGCTGAGGGGACGGAGGTTAGAGGTGGACATTGCTGAAATGTCTGAACTGAAGAGAACGTGTAGGGATGTCGAGGCAGAAACTTATTCTCTGTGATTCTTGGGCCGAGGACTGTGTAGAGAGCCTGCTAAAAGAGGCTAGTGCAAGAACAGAGATAATAGTGGCCACAAAGTGACAGGCCCACCAAGGGAGCAAAGCTTCATTGGTGCTCCATTGCCTAGTCCAACCCTGGCAGCAGACAGTGTACGCCAAGTATAGACACTGTGCCTTAGAGTAAGCCCTCCAAAAGATCAGGTTTGCAAAAACAAAAACAAAATCCGTATCTGGACAAGGCCACAGGGAGAAACAGAATTTGGCAAGTAGATCCTACTGTGTTAAAAGGAGTACGCAGAAGACCTCTGGGGATTTGAGAAGTCTGTTCCTTAAAAAAACCAAAATCATTAACATTAAGCCAATTCAAATTCAAGGTGATTAGCAAGTAATTGATCTCTCCATTAGAAGAATAAATTATGCTTTCAGAGCATAATAGATTCTCTACAATGATTTATTGACAAGATCCAGTTTGATACATTAAAAAATAATCGTAATTAGATGTGCAAAACTCAAAGCTATGTGTCAGAAAATGATAAACAATTAGAAAAAAAGCCTCCAGGTGACTGTGCTGCTGAGCAATAGACGGCCTTTGCCAGCGCCTGCATCTTCAGAATCTACGACAGTGTGACTTTACACGCAGAAAAGGAAACTTCCCTGATGGGGTCACATCACCGATTTTGAGATGAGAGGATGATCCTGGATTAGCTGGGTAGAATAAATGTAATCCCAGTAAATGAGAACAGAAAACTGGGAGTCAATGAGGTAGAATGAGAGATGTTCATGGAGAAGAAGATCTCAGAGATATTTATACACACTGTGCTGTGGGCTTAGGACGCAAGCGAAGGACTGCAAGCTAAGGAATGCAGGAGCCTCTACAAGACTGAGCAGGCAAGGATTTTCCAAAAGCAATGCCTCTCACCTAAGAAAGAGGACAGGGCCCAGTGCGATGGCTAAGTGGCTAAATCCTTGCCTTGCAACCACCAGGATCCCATAATGGCACCAGTTCATATTCTGGCTGCTCCACTTCCCATCTAGCTCCCTGCTTGTGGCTTGGGAAAGCAGTTGAGAACGGCTCAAACCCTTGGGACCCTGTGCCCACATGGGAGACCCAAAAGAAGCTCCTGGCTTCAGAGTGGTTCAGCTCTGGCTGTTGTGGCCACTTGAGTGAACCAGCCTACGGAAGATCTTCCTCTCTGTCTCTCCTTCTCTCTGTATATCTGCCTTTCCAATAAAAAGGAAGGAAGGAAAAAATGAAAGAGTGGTGGAAGGAAAGAAGGAAGGAAGGAAGGAAGGAAAGAAGGAAGGAAGGAAAGAAGGAAGGAAGGAAGGAAGGAAGGGAGGGAGGAGCAAGGGAGGAAGGAAGGGCAAAGTTGTGTTTAAGTTACTGAATCAGTGGCAATTTGTTACAGCAGCAATAAGAAACTATGATAGATGCAGGATTAATAGGTAAACGCATAAAATCAGTTATTTAAGTATATTTAAGGAGTTCATGAAAATCATGACTTTGCAAAGGAAACATGAGCAGAAAAGGGGAACCAAATGAAATTTACAGAATCAAAATTAAAATAATTGAAATGCTTTCAAAAATCAATGTGGTGAATAAGCTTAACTGTAAACTGGAGATGCAAGAAGGAATGTTTAGCTTCAGATAGGTCTAAAGGCGTGCGGGTCATACGATTGAAATGACAGGAACAAAGTCCCAGAGACCTGTGCAGCAACATCAAGCAATGTCCCCTGGGTGTACAGAGTGAACAGGGAAGAATGCGTACTTGAAAAAATAGTGGCTGGAGTTTTCCCAAATTTAATGAAAAAGAGTACTGGCTGAAAAATGTCAGTAATGCCCTAGCAATATAAACAAGAGAGGAAATCTTTAACGAGCCAGAAATGGGGAAAGACATTCTATGTTCAGGAACAATGCCATGAATGACAGAGAGCTTTTCACCAGAAACAATAGAAACCAAAAGATGATGAGACAAATCCGCACAGGGATAAAATCGCATGTAGGATATTATTTCCAGTGGCAATTCTACCTCCAGCGAAAACGTCATTTTTTTAAATTATTTATTATTTAACTTCATTAATTACATTGTATTATGTGACACAGTTACATAGATACTTGGGTTCTCCCTACCCCTTCCCAAACCCTCCCACCATGGTGGATTCCTCCACCTTGTTGCATAACCACAGCTCAAGTTCAGTTGAGATTCCCCCATTGCAAGCGTATACCAAACATAGAGTCCATCATCTTATTGTCCAGTCAAATTCAACGGCTTCTTAGGTATACCCTCTCTGGTCTGAAGACAGAGCCAGCAGAGTATCATCCCAGTCAATTGAAAGCTCCAACATACCATCAGCAAAAATTTACATCATTATGGAATTAATTGACATAGTAATGAGTAACCAATATGTTAAAGATAAATGCGAGTTCCTAGCCACCTTCTGTGACCACCTCACCTATACTTCAATTTTAGTTTATACACAACATATATCATTCAAAACATAACATGTTATTTTTAAATGCCCCCCGCAAAAGAAACAAACACTGACAAAAGTGACCCTCAACTTCTTTCTTGGTATAAATACTAAACAGTGTCCTGGGGAGGAAGGACAGTTATATTGGACGCACATTATACTCAAGAAGAATGACAAGCATTGGCACGGACAGAGGTGCAGCAAGATACAAATGGCTGCCTGCTGCTCTGTCTGCTTCCAGGACAGCTGGCTCAAGCAACAACACTAACAGGTGGAAACTGGGCTGGATACTGCATTTACAAGCAAAGGTTCTGAAACAATGGAAGAGAAACTGGGTTGAGGAAATGTCATAACATTTTATAGAAAGCAGCAAGAAATAGAAAGTGAACAGTGTGTGATAACAGGTATTAAACGAGGAGGAAGCACTACAGAGTGGGACATGTTGGGTGTGACATGTAAAATAAACACTTGACCGTATTATCTTTGATAAGTGAAAACTAATATTTAGAGCTGAAATTCATTATAAATGAAGACAAACAAAAAGACACATTGCTAAGAATCCAAGAGAAGTAATAAAATATTAAAAATATTTATACAAATAAAAACAGGATACGTTAATGAAACAAATAGTAAAAGGGACAAAAGGGGAAAAAGTAAACAGTAATTTAGTAAACCTGAAGCTAATGTAATGTAAACAAAAGCATACCCAAATCGCATTTTCCAGGTTGAAGAAGACAGATCGTTTAAATGATTCGCTTTCATGTTTTTTTAAAGATTTATTTATTTATTGGAAAATCAGATTTATAGAGAGAAGGACAGACAGAGAGTAAGAGCTTCCATCTGCTGGTTCACTCCCCAAGTAGCCACAATGGCCAGAGCTGAGCTGATCTGAAGTGAGGAGCCAGGAGATTCCTCTGGGTCTCCCAAGTGGGTGCAGGGTTCCAAGGCTTTGGACCATCCTCTGCTGCTCCCCCAGGCCACAAGCAGGGAGCTGGAAGGGATGTGGAGCAGCCAGGATATGAACCAACGCCCATATGGGATCCTGGCAGAAGCAAGGTGAGGACTCAGCCTAGGCTACTGCGCTGTGTGCCTCTTTCATTAATTCTTTACAATTCTATCATTTAGTTAAAATTTAACATTTAGGAGACAGAATCATGTTACAAAAAGACATGAGGAAAATAGCAATCAATTGAGGCAGACCAGAAAATAAATGATATATTGAAAGGATAGATAAAAACTTAGGAAAACTGTGATTATTTGATTCTAGGAAATATAAGTTTGGGCAAACATGGGGAAAGAACAACTAAAGGACAAAGGAGTTCATTGATAGAGTAAATGAATGCATATCATAATGAACTTTCTTCTAGGAAGAAATACTGGAAGGAACGCTCACATGTTAGGCATGTCTGTGTCATCAGCCTTGTAGCATTTAGGTTCACTGCGTAAGAGCACACAGATTATACGGCCTGAGGTAGCTGGGTAGAATTTAAGAACAAGATTAGAATGGGAAGTGAAGAACTGCAAGTGCTGTGGGGCCTACAGGTTAATTGATATTGTGCTCTGCTCCTTCTTAGAAAACGTAAATGGTCTGACTTTGACCAAGAGGCTTCAAGGAGAGACCGAGTAATGCAATCTCCTCCAGCATTTCCCTTCCCAAGGGGAAGCTGTCATCCTGTGGACCCTAACCTTGGCTGTGAACTGGAAAGGGTCAGAAGGCAAAATTCAGGGGGTGGTGTTGTGGTCTAATGCCGTCACACCATGTGGGTGCCAGCTCAAGACCCACTACTCCATTCTGTGCTACTGAGCCTGGGAAAGCAGAAGATGGCCCAAGTCTTTGGCTCCCTGCACCCATGTATGAAACTGAATGAAGCTGCTGGCTCCTGGTTTCAGCCTGGTTCAGCCCTGGTCATTGCTTCCCTTTGGAGAGTGAACCGGTTCACGATAGATCTCCTTTCTCCCTCTTTGTATCATTCCATTTCTCTTTCTGTAATTCCACTTTTCAAGGAAATAAAATAAATCTAGAAAATAAAGAAGAGAAAAAAGCAGCCGATCCTGAAGTTCCCAACGTCTGTCTCTAATACTATCATTGTGCAGCTTTGGGACGCAGCCTTCGTATCTTTTTCTAATTCCTTCTTTAGTGAAAGAATAGCTATGTCTGGTGGAAACCAGGTTACGAGTGGAAGGGTTAAAAATATATATATATTGATCATTCAGAAATCTTTATGGAAAATTCATAACTAATAGGAGCAAAAGAATGTAAGAATTTTCTAAATCACCTGCTGGGTCGAAACAATAAGCAACTGGTAAAATTAGACAACCACACCAGACACCCAGGGGAAATTCTGGGTTCCTGGCTTCAGCCTATCTAAATATTTTGGATATTGGGAAAGTGAAATAGCAGATTGGTAGTATCTTTTCCCGTCCCTTTATTTGTCAATCTGTATTTCAGGTAAATGAAATACATATATTTTAAATATTAAAAGAATATAAATAAGGAGTGAAATAACACAAATAAAAAGAGAGAAAATTTTGTCGCCATTTCAAAAATTTCATTAAGCAAAATTAAAAACAAAGTGATGGGTTAATCCGTCTCTGAAGCTTGATTTTTTTTTTTCTGGATTTTTGTAATCTTGTACAGTGAGCCGACTCGAGCTTCTGGTTTGTGAGCCGACTCAGCAATCTGCCTGGCAGACAGTCAGAACTCTGCTCCTCTGTTCTCAGACACTGTCTCTGCCTGGGACTGGCTGTAGGAGACAAGGTCATGAAGGTCACATTCTAGTCTAAGAGGAGTCATCCATCCTGATCCCGGCCTCCGTTCAAAGCTGCAGCCTCCAGCACAATTAGCCAAACTCTTTACTTTGGAAAATAAAATTGACCTTTTGAATCCAATTTAGCTGGAATCTTTGTGATTATGTGCATTTGGCAGAACTCTGGAGGGCAGCATGTCATCTGAACCCAACCTGTAACTATGAGAAGCAGGGCAGCCAGCAGGATGACAGAAGAGCTGAATCCAAGCAAGGGATTTTGAGGATAACGGAAAATTATGCATGCTCCTAGGTCAGGGTCAATTATCCAGGGTAATAAAAATGTTGAAAGTTTGAGAAAGGGGATTAGGCACTGGAGCAAGGTCCCTAAGAGAACGAAGAGTGTAGAGGCAGTAGAATTCCTATAAAAAATAATTCTTCTGCACATTGGTGGGAAGATTGAAGAGAACAAAAGGAGAAAACAAAGAAGGAAAAAGGCAAGCCTAGATGCACAAAAGTCAGTATGGCTTTTCTCTGATGGGAGAAATAGTTAAAATGAAAAGGAATAGAAAAGAAAGGGGGTTTGTGGGCCATGGTAGGAAACCAAGAGCAGGGGTATGAAAGCCAACATAATTGAAGTTAGAGATGACCCGGGGTCCAGGTTGGGCACCAATCAGAGGACAGAGTAGAGGAAGTGTGGGCAAGTTGGGGTCCTTTTATAGAATGGCTCATCCATTCATCACAGAAAGTCTACCCTGAAGGTGATGTGTAGAAGTACCATCATCCAAAGACCATGTTCACGGCCACCGAATTTCCTCTTTCTTTCCTTCTTGCAAGCCCCGTAGAGGTATGCACTGAATATCTGCCCTGAGGTCTGAGTCAGAGCAATGTCCCAGAGAAATCTGACCTTTAGAAAGAACCCTCATTGTGACCTGTCCTCTGTTGCAATCATCTACCCAGTCCTGATTCTGCATTAAATTCTTAACCTTATTTCTGTCCTTATCTGTGTAGAAAACAAGCTTCATGTAAATAAAACAGCAGTGAAGATGTATTTTCATGGAATTGGACCAACCTATTCAGTGATTTTTTAAATCAGTTTATTAATTATATCAATGTTTTCACTAGGCTTTTAAATATCAACACCAGGCATTTTGAAAATGTTTACACTTGCTGATAATAAAGGATAAAACTATTCAAGATTACCATTAGCTGTTTCAACATACATATTTCATCACAGTTAAGAAAGAGCAAGATTTTTTTTATTTCATTTTATGACACAGTTTCATAGGCTCTGGGATTCCCCCAACCCCTCCCCGTGCCCTCCCCCCATGTTGGACCCCTCCACATTGTTGCAGTAGCACAGTTCATATCCAGTCATGATTCCTTCATTGCGAGCATGTACCATGCATAGAGTCCAGCCTCTTATTGTCCAGATAATTTCAACAGCTTCCTTGGGAGACCATCGCTAGTCTGAAAGTAGAGCTGGCAGAATATCATCCCCTCCAATGAAAAGCCACAACATATTGAAAGAGCAAGATATTTAAAGCAAATGAGTATGCCCTCTTGTATTTTTTCCCACAAAACTCAAAATATCATTGGATTTTACCCCAACACTCAGTATATGTGCAAGATGTATTGTCCACTCCCTCCCAAGGGTATACTGATAATGACTGCAGCAGTTTGATAATTTTTATAAATTCAACAAAAGCCTTAAAAATTATCTACACCAATTAAGTCTTAATAATCAATGTATCTGGCAGAAATTAATGTCAGCTCTTTGCATTGACATCCATAAACTATTGCAAGTGCATCTTTCTCACTTTAATATGAAGAACTGACCATGACATAATGGGTGCAGTTAAATAATCTCGAAGAAAAATTTGAAGGAAACATTGTAAAGACACGAGATAAAAAGAAAAGAGAGAGAAACAAGTTGTTTCTTGAATACTCTAGAGAGTCAACATAGACTCCGTGATATGAAGGAGCATGAAGATACAAATGCAACGGTTGTTTTCCTCTTATGTTGACACTAATTTACTGAGAGATTGAACAAGTGATCCATTTTCATTGCCCCTTCTATGCATGTAGAACCAATTGGTGAGGCTGGATGCTCTCTAAGCTGCCTCTTCTTAAGTTCCAGGAATTGCAATTCTGTGTTTGGACACTTTGCTGGCATACATGTATCTCACTTTGTATCTACCAGAGGGAAGATTGCAATAGACAACTTCAGGGAATTCTTAGTGGCCTTTCTGTGTCTTTGATACACAATGACCTGAATACTCAATACTTACTGGGAATTCCAGCTAGAGAAACATTCTGGATGTCTTAGCAGTTATAGGTAAAGTATCAACAGGCTTTTATTTTGGGTTGGATAAATAAAGTATTTCAAAGGCTGTTTGGGGAATTGGCTTTCTTTGCTTACCCAAGGTCCGCGCTTGCTTTGCATCTCACTATTGAGCAGATGGCCTGCTGAAAGTTGTCACTGACTACCACATAGAGTAACAGGTTGCCAAGGATGTTCAGAGCCGCCAGGGGCTTAGAGACAATGTATGCTCCATGGATGTGGTTCTCGACAGAGCAGGTGATGGAAAGCAGGCGAGATTCGATCCGAATGACCCTCAAAATATGGAAAGGTAAGAAACATATATAAAACACAAGCAGTAATAGGATGGTTAGCCTCCGAGCTTTCTGCTTGAGGTAGCTCTGACTCCGAGGGCCTTGAGTCAGGGTATAGATAATGGTGGTGTAGCAAAGTGTCACGATCACCAAGGGGAGGCAGAAAGTGGTTGCAGTCAGAATTAGATTGTACCACTTGATAGTGGTCAGATCATCTGAGCTGGTGAGGTCAAGACAGGCAGATCTATTGGTCCTGGTGGTTGCTGTGATCAGGAAAATCATGGGCGTGACAGCCACCAGTGAAACGATCCACACCCCAGTACAGGCTACCACTGCCCATCGAGTTTTGTGAATGGAAAAGCAGCTCATGGGGTGAATGATCACCACATAGCGGAAGATGCTGAAGCATGTGAGGAAAAGGATGCTGCTGTACAGGTTGAAATGGAAGCCAATGCGAATGAACTTGCACATGAAATCTCCAAAGATCCAGTGCTCACCACTGGCGTAATAGTGGATCAGGAAAGGAAAACTGGCTAGATACAGCAGGTCTGTGCAGGCCAAGTTCAGCATGATGATGGTGCTGCTTTTCCAGGGTCGCATTTTGAAAATATATGTGGATATTGCTACTGCATTCCCCGGGAAGCCTACGAGGAAGATAATGCTGTAAACGACAGGGAGGTAGTGCATCTTGAGCGGCATTTTTTCATCAGTGCAATTTCCAGAAGCAGTGGTGTAATCTGAGAAATCGGAAACATTGGCCAAGTCGTCTAAGGGCTCATTCATGGTTGCCTCCTTTCATTTTGTAAGAAAACGAGGAAGTTCAGTTTAGCAGTGTGAATAGGATGAGAAATGTTGTGCTGATAAAGAAAAACAGAACACATTAGAACACATTTATGACCAGGTAATGAGGACAAGGATTGGCTTTCAAATGAAATTTGCATTCATCTTCTAAATTTCCCACTTCTTTCTCTTTCATCTTAAAAGAGACCCTGTAGAGCAGAGATTGAATTTCTAACAAAACAACTGTGAGGCAAATAATTCAAGCGATTTAATATTAATGCAATTGTTAAATTATCATAGGAATTTAAATGAAAGATGAGAGTTGGGGCAGGAGGCGCTGAATCACAGGTAGCTCTGGTAAACAATTTGGACAGACTGTTGACAGGCGAGGCCTAGCGCATCGCCAGGAGAGATATAAAAGCAGCAAGAAGACCATTAAAGAAGCAAGAAGCACATGCAAAGGCATGACCTCTCAGGCTCACAAAGTGCTGCGAAGCAGTTTTCACCATCTTTACAGAAGAGACTCGAACTGAGAGGGGTCTTGCCACCTGCATCTGGTGATACATCTAGCGGCTTACCTGGAAGCCAAACTTAATGCTTGTTTGATTTAGCAGTCACTCTTGCTACCTTATCTCTTGGTGTTCTCAATCTGTACTTTGTCAGTTTTCACCAGGATTACCCTAAATAACCGAGGAAACAAGAACTGTGAAGACCTCAGAAAGAAAAAAAAGAAAAAAAGAAACCCTTTAAACACTGAAACTTCATTAAGTACAGGAACTTTGAAGGAAAAGTCTTACAATGTCTATGGAAATATATGTTATTAAAAAAAAAACTACGCTTGAATTTCAAATATTTTTTGCATCAAAATAAAATACTTTGTCTTTTCAACAAAATTTTGAAGAAATATGTACATAGATTAAATTTCAAATTCAGTTCTTCTTTAAAGTTTTTGTTTATTTCACTTTATCTGGAAGACAGTGAGATGGATGGAAAGACTGGCTCACTTCTCAAAATGCCAGGAACTGCCAGTGCTGGACCAACTTGAAGCCAGGAGCCTGGAGTTTGATCTGGCTCTTCCCTGCGGATGGCAGGGACCCAAGTACTTTAGCTAGCACTACTGCTTGCAGGATTTGCAGTAGGAAGTCGGATAGGAAGCAAAGGGGCTGGGACGTGAATTCGGCCATGGGATGTGGGCATCCCAAGTGACCCATTATTGGCTGCCCCCTGCTCTTCTTAATAGTCAACTTTGTTCATGAAAGGGTGTGTGTGTGTTTTGGAGTGATACATATATGTGTGGCGGGGTAGCATTCAGAGTAAAATGCAGCAGGGAACAGCTTGCTTGATCCCAAGTCTCAGGATAACATTTAATAGTGTGTGTCCCTACGAACATACATCTCTGGATCTAGACAAAAGGTGATCATAACTTCTTCCCTCTAGCTTATCAGTGTTTCCTAAAGCTGCAACTGCGAATTTCTGCAATGGGAAGAGCAAGACAATTACTTAAAAGAGGAGTTGCTCATAGCCAGCTTATTTGTCACTTGGATGAAGATAACATTGGGTAAAATGCTTCCTCTTGCACGTGTGTGGGCACCCATTGTATATTAATTTGTCACTGTGCTGGGTCCTAGAAGCACAAAACAAATAATGCAAAGAGATATATAAGTCCACTGCAGGAGGTGGACAGGGAAAGTCATTTTAGCGTAATACAACTAGACCTTGAAGAGCTGCCACAAAATTCCATACCCTCAAACAGCAAAGCAATGACACAATATAGGTACCTAATGTCTGTCCAGTAAATGTTAGGTAGCTCCTTAAACTCTTTAAAATGTAGTCACTGCTTCACTGATTCTTCAACATGAAGTAAGCTCTGCTGATGTTACTGATTATTCTTTAATGTATTCAGCAAATATTTCCCAAGCATCTTCTCTTTCAGCCCGTGGGGTTAGGGGCTGACTGGTGCTTCTGCTCCCAAGAATTGACAGACAAGCAGATGGGACTTGAATTCCCTCCTCTTCTCTCAATCTCACGACTCTGCTGAGTCAAGTTCCAATTAAAAGACACTCTTCTGGAGCTTTCCCTTGACAGGTTATCTAAACGATTTTTGTATCTTGTGGCCCCTTGAATCCTAAGCACTGACCTTGAGAAGTGTCACTGCAGGGACTCCTCAAGGTCATCAGGTTAGTTCTGCTTTTGTTTTCAGGTTTAAGTTCTTTTTGCATTTCCTAAAGGTACTCATGTAAGACATCTGGCTAGGCACAAAGCTGCCTAGTGTGATTCCGTCTTCAGAGCACTGTTGCTGCCCAAGAGTGCCTGGTCCTCTCACCCTTGGGCCACATGGGTGCTTGGTTCTGTGATTAGCACCTTCTACTAAAGTAATGAACTTGACAAGGAGAAACGCATTCACTGTTGATCCATGACATGGCTTCTCTCTTGAGGATCCAAAAGACTGCCTAGAAGCATGCCCCATGCCCTTGGGATGTTCTTTTCTGAATTCATATCCAATAGAAGCAATAATGCAGTAAACGCATCCTTGTCTACATCTGACAAACATGAGCTAGAAAAAGCATATTAAAGCTCAACAGGGAGGGACTCCATTAGTTTCACACGTTAGGTTGGGTCAGTCGTTTCTATTTTAAGATTTATTTATTGAGAGAGAATAAAGAGAGAGAAGAGTGGGCAAGATCTTCCTTGTATTTGTTTATTCCGCAGATGGCTACAATGAGCAGGGCTGGGTTAGGCTAAAGTCAGGAGCCAGAGACTCATGCAGGTCTCCCATGTGAGTGGCCGGGGCTCAAGTACTTGGGCATCTTCTGCTGTTTTTCTCAGGCCATTAGCAGGGAGTAGGACCAGAAGTGCAGCCAGGGACTTGATCAGCACCCAAGGGGGATGCCAGCATTACAGGTGCCGACTTAACAGGCCACACCACAATGAGGCCGCAAGATCAAACCTAAATGCACCTCGACAGCATCCAGGGAATGTTTGATGTAGATCTCCTACCAGATAACTGCAACAAACACAGCAGATCCTGGACAAGCATGAACCATGAGGCAGGCGTCCATCTAAAACTCCATGTTTATGTTGTTCAGAGCATTCAAACATCTGTCAATCAAGCTTATTTCTTTCATAATTTTTAAGATGAGGAACAAAATTACAATTCCTATCCTGTCCACATAAACCCCTAGTCATCTTATGGGAGCATTTTAAATAATAATCAAACCAGGAAATGAAAAACTGCAGGAAGGAGAGACCATTTTGTTTAGAAAACAACCTGGGATTTCATGAGGACCAACCAACCATTTGAAAGTTAGGGGGAACTGAAAATGAATTTCAAATCATCTCCCGTTAAGTATGACTTGAGTTTACAAAATACATGTGGTGTTGTGACCAGCACACAGAACCGGTCTGAGCAGGGAACAAGAAAAAATATGGCTGTTTCTTTCCTCCCTGGTCCCCAAAGCCTGTGCACTTCAGTGCCAGAACACTCAGGACCAGGTGCCCCTCTCCCCAAACAAATCATTTAAACTTAAAGGACCTTAAAGAATAACGGGGTCCAGCCCTGTGCATATTTCTTACCGTATGCTGTGACAGTGTATCCCTCGGACCAACCACAGAACTTAACAGGATTTTTATTACCTTAAAACAACAATCCATTACGCTTCAACACTGCCTACTAAATATGTGTGGACTAAATAAAGTGCCCGTGAATAAAATTAAGCACCAAAGAAAGGCAAGTAAAACTTCAATGCAGAAAAACTTACTTTTAACTTGTGTGTTTTTTTTTTTTTAACCACGTTGGGAAGAAATAGTAGCTGCTTGAGGATAACTGTAGGATGACAGTGACTTTGGGACACACTACCCTTGTGCCTACACACCTGTGAACCTCAGGGATAGGAATTCCTGATGGGATTGACCTCTGTCCATCTGGGGGGAGCATATGGGATTAATGAAGAAAAGGAATTCTTCTTGACTGTCTACTAATATTGCAGTAAATTCACTTTTTATCCAACAATCGCCCACCTCGCTTGTCTCCCCTCCCACACTGGGCTCTCTGGAGCTGCTTCCAGTCTGAGTTCATAGGGGAATCGCTGTTCTTTAATCTGGCTCCCTACAGCCTAAGGAGGGACAGCTCACAGCCCCGAAGCTCACATCTTCTCAAGCAGTCTTTGGACCTTCTGCAGCTCGGATTACTTTTGGTTGCAAGAAGAAAATACAATAGAGCATTTATTCACAAAGATTCATGCCAGTTCCCAGTCTACATTTTTGCACACAGTTGATTACATACTGGTGAAAAACAGACCAATTTGTAATGCAGAGAATCCATGCATGGGTAAGCGGGGTTCTCCTTGCACTCTGAAGAAACCCTTCTCCCCACCCCTTCTAGGTTACTCTACCCTCAACTTCCACTTCCAAATAATCTCAAAGCAGATGTCCTCAAAGTGGTTGGGACTAGATGGAGCCCAAAGTTACGGTTTTAGCTCTTAGATCTTTGAGAGAGTCAAACAAGGTATTTGGCAGCTGTCCTCAGAAAAGTGAATGCATGAACATGGAAATTGCGCACATTATCCTGAACAAAGCAGAGTGCAACAGGACAATTTATGTAACTCTCTTTGCTTGGTGAAGGAATGGGGTAGGAGGGCATGCTGAGCTGCTGCTGAGCTGCTCTTACTCACGGCCCAGTGTGAGTTTTTAAATATCCAGACAGGGCGTAAACAAGGGTGCAGAAAGGGACTCTGCTCCTCCCCAAAGTAAGCTTCACCTAGGGACCACGGGTTTGGTGATGAAAAAGTTTTGAGATGAAGTGGATAATCCAGAGCCTGCCTCCCTGAAAAGAATTCTGGCTGTCAGACACTTTTATTCCTCAAATGCATCCCCATCCTTGCTGATATCTGGTGCGGTCCTGGCTGCTTCCAGGAGAAGCTGTAAAGGGGGGTGGGCAGGTGCTAGGCTCTGTTCTGTACCACTCAGGGACTTGCCCCAAGTTTCTGTCACCCTCCCAGCTCCTGGGACACTTCACATCTCTCACCCTACCCTTCTGTCCATGTGGCTCACCTGGTAGTCTGGGCTCCGCAGACTTGTGCCCCGCGTGGCTGCCACAATCAGACTGTGACCAGGAAGGCGATCTGGTCCTGCAGAGCCCTGAGCCCCGCCTCTGCCCCGCCTATCCCCTCCTTCAGAATCAGCAGGTGCTTGTTGCAGTCCCCACCCTGGCGGGCAGCATTCAGCCCTCCCTGGCTTTCGAGGAAAAGAGGGACAGCGGCTTCTACTCCTGGAAGTCTGTGGACACCCTCTGTCCCAATTAGGCACTAAATTGACCTTGGAGAGTTCTGGCAAAAGAAGCACCTGGGTGGACTGTGGTCTTGTTACCTGGGTCTGGAAGCTGCCTCTGCTTGTCCACAGTTCCCAGCCTTTTATTTAGCACTGCATGGAAACAACTTTGAAGTTAGTCCTTGTGCATTGCCCGATTGCAGTCCTACCCTCCATGCTCAGGTAGACCAGAATTCATTTCTAGGGGTCGGAGAAAAGCATCCCCAAATCACTGAACTTCAAGGTTTCTTACAGCCTCAAAGTGTTTGTATTTCTCAGCGAGATTACAGGATCTGTGGAGATAACTTCTTCTGTGCTTTGCCTTCCAGGAACACATCTGTAGAAAAATAAGACGCACATCAAAATCGTGTTTGGAGTTTGACATAAAGGCACACAACCCAAGGGTAGGAGAAAGGGCAAAAATGATGTTACAGAGGCTGAAAAACACTTGAGTGCTTTTTCCATGCTAATCAAGAGGGTTTCCAGGGAAAGAGAAAATAACTTAGAAAGGTATTTACAAACAAGTATTGAGACCTGGCATATTGACGTGAAACGGATATTTTAAAATATCCATTCATGGAGCTGTATAATGGGCACATGCTAGAGGACACTGATGGTTTCTCTAGAATTAAAAATAAAATTGTTGGGCCTGGTGGCATGGCCTAGCGGCAAAAGTCCTCGCCTTGAATGCGTCGGATTCCATTGTGGACGCTGGTTCTAATCCCGGCTGCTCCACTTCCCATCCAGCTCCCTGTCTGTGGCCTGGGAAAGCAGTCGAGGACGGCCCAAAGCCTTGGGACTCTGCATCTGTGTGGGAGACCTGGAAGAAGTTCCTGGATCCTGGCTTCAGATCGGCATAGCACTGGCCGTTGCGGTCACCTGGGGTGTGAATCATCGGATAGAAGATCTTCCTTTGTCTCTCCTCCTGTCTGTATATCTGACTTTCCAATAAAAATAAAATAAAATAAAAACAGAATTGCCATATGAGCCAGGAAGGATTCAAAGAAATGTGTCTCCCATGTTCACTGCAGCCTTAGTAATAACCATAATGTGGAAGCAGATCAATTGCTTATAAGGGGATGAATGGATGAAGAAAATGCGTTCTATGTATTCGACAGAAAATTATTCAGCCTTAAAGAGGAATGAAATTCATGCAACAGCACCGATAAGCCTTCAGGGAATTATGCTAAATTAAATAAGCCAGTTGCCAAAGGCCGAATACTCTATGAATCTGCTTAGATGAGCTACCTAATGCGTCAAATTCAGAAAAGCAGAAAATAGAATGGTAGTTATCAATATCTAAGAGGAGGAGAGATGTGACCAGCTAATGGGCATGAGGCTTCAGTTTGGCAAGGTGAAGTGGGTCTGCGGGCGGGTGATGGTGATGGGTCCACAGCAGAGGCTGTACTTACTGTCCCTGCCTTATCCACTTGGATGTCAGTAAGGCACCAGCTGTTACATTATGGACAGTTTACCCCATTTTTATGTTAAAAAATGCTGTCCTATGACTGTCTTATGGTCTCACTTAATAAAGGAGAACATTAAGGATAAAGGAAGCCCAATGTCAGGAACATGGAGACCTCAGTAGTATGAGCACCCTGTGGCCTCCAGTTCCAGGGGCAGCTCAGCCACTTGATTAAAGCTTTTGCTTGTTCAGACACCAGTAGGCCAGCATGCTACACTCTGAAGTGGCTTTGCCAACATGATGATGCTTGAACTAAATGCCTGCTTATATTTTCATGTTTATTTCCACATATTACTTCTTACTATAATTAAAAATATTCACCTATATGGTAGTATACTGCAGAAAAATAGAAAGCTAACCAATATAGATCTTAAGCATGTATATGAAGAGAATAATATAATTTATGTATCCTTAAAACAACTTTTATTACCCAATGATGTCACTATTTTAGACTGTCAGACTTCAAACTAGGACCTTGAGGTTGTCTTTAACACCTCCAAACCAAAGACTTCGAACAGATTAAAATCCTACTTGTTTAAATGATCGCTTGCTCGGATTCAGAAACCTGCTTTCTTCTTTAACGTGTGTATCCAGTTGTGTGTGATTCCAGCATGCAAGTCATTGCTGCATAATAGCACCAGTCGCTGAAATTGCTACCTGGAATCAGGGGATGGGATTTACCTTCACCATGATCAGGAGACTCAAACTTTTCTAATTAGGAAGCATTGACATCCTCCAGTCTCCTATTCCAGAAAGCTCTGTGAATCTCTGCCTATAGAGCAGAGTCAAGGAGCCTTCTCCAGAGAACTATCAGTTACTGAGCTGGGGTTGGCACAGGGAGAAAGAAGGGACTAAGACACTAGAAACAGTTTTCATTCTTATTCACGGTCTGTTTAAGAAAGGAACAAATGAGGACAACATAGAGCCCTTGGTTTTCTCTCTCCCCTGGTTGTCATCACCCACGTTGTAAATGACATGTTTCCAGAGTTCCAACTACGGATGACATAACTGTTCCTGACAATTAATTGCCTTGTCATACTTTTGTGTAATTTTGCTTCCAAAATGTTCACATGAGGTAGATGTTCCTTGAGATTTTGGAAAAATTGTCAATGCATGCATTCCAACGTGATGGTTCAATGGCTAAAACCTCACCTTGCAAGCACTGGTACCCCACATGGGCGCCAGTTCATGCTCCAGCTGCTCCATTCCCCATACAGCTCCCTGATTGTGTCCTGGGAAAGCAGTGGAAAATAGCCTGAAAGACTTGGGATGCAGCTCCCACATGGGAAACCCAGAAGAAACTCCTAGCTCCTGGTTTCAGGTCAGTTCAGCTCTAGACATTACAGCCATTTAGAGAATGAACCAGCAGATGGAAAATCTTTCGGTCTCTCCTTCTCTCCGCAAAATCTGATCTGTCTTTTGTTAGATTCGCCGATCACCAGGGAAAGAATAACTCAGCCAAATATATGAAAGGAATTTAGATGGCCTTTATTTCAGGGAACCACAGTCACGGGCTTCCCTTCCCCAGGCAGCAGAAAGGACAGAGGTGAAGGAGTGAGCTGCAGAGGAAGAAGAGCGTGGAAGAGACAGGGAAGGGGCTTTTTAAACTCTACTTGACGCAGAAGCCAAAACGGGGGTCACCTCAGCACTTATTGGTGGGGGGATATGGGTCTGTGCCCTTCAATGGTGCAACGGTGGTCTCACTGCCTGAGGGGCCTGCCAGAACTCCGCCATCCGTCTTTTCCAAGTTTGGTTGGAGGCGAACTCCACCCTTCTCTGGCCTCTGTGGTAGCCATCATCTTTCCAATAAAAATAAACAAATATTTTAAAATAGCTAACCTGTACTTACTGAAGATGCATTAAGTAAATAAAAGTGATTTTTTAAAAAAAACCTATACTAGGTACCAAATTCAGCTATTGTGATGTCTTCCAAAATCCTGCAATTTATGAGAGGGAAGGCATGTGGTATAGTTACAAGTGTCAGGTTGAATTTCAGATTTTTAAAAACATGTATATTACTTTGGTTTTTGATGTAAAAGCTGGAGTTATGGAGAGACAAGGAAAGACAGAGAAGAGAGATCCTACGTCCACTTGTTCACTTCTCAAATGGCCACAACACTGAAACTGGGCTGCTCCATCTGAGTCTCCAAAGTGGATCAGGAGCTCAATTACTTGGACCATCCTCTGCTGATTCCCCAGGCACATTAGCAGGGAGTTGTATCCAAAGTGAAGCAGCTGGGACTCAAATTGGTGCCCACATAAGATATCAACACCACAAGCAGGATCCAAACCTACAATGCTACAGTGGCAGCCCTGAATCTCAATTTTTAAAGTATCACCACTACATGGGCAGGAAAATTCTTGAGTCTGTCTAGGAATATCAGTGATTGGGCAAGTCAATTAAAGGATTAAAGCTGTCTTAGTTTTGAAACTGTTGAAGCTTAAAGCATTATTTCTTAGAAAGGTGAGTTTAATGTAGATAGATCAGTGTGAGTCATCTGCTATGCTTCTGTGCCCATATCATGGGGTGACTTCTAAGTGTTTTCAGATGATGTGTTACTGTGAACATCTTTGTAAATGGAGCTCTTCTGTGGAGCTGAAGAACTCCTAGGCGTGAGACTGATCCTTAGATGCTATCCCACTGTTATAAGCAAGGTGGCAGGCAAATAATCTACAGGCAAATAATCAGGCAATCAGTATAACAGTTGGGATTGCCACTCTGCTCAGGTAATACTGTGAAGTGCATTGACCAGGATAAGAAGGGAGAAAAAGAACAGCCAAATGAAAGTTAATATGGAAAAGAGAGTAAAGCCAGAGAAGAGAAAAATCTGTCAAGAAAGTGAGCTCTTTGCATGTGTTGGCCCAAGTCCACCTGCTTGGATTACCTTTCCCATCCTACCTTGCTGATTGAAATTCTGTGACCTCCTTAGACTTTGATAAAATACTTTCTGCATATACTTGCCCATTAAAAATCTTTTTTCCTCCTCTGAATACCTATTATATTGATCATCTGTACCGAGATACAGTATTTGCTCATTTTAACAGCTTCATAATTTTAAAAACTGTGAAACTTTTATAAACTTTGGTCTTGTTTAATCAAGATTCTTGACTTCTTTGGAGAGAGTGGTTCACATCTTCTTTGGATGCTGCACAGCACTGTAAATAGAAACAGAGTGAGCAATAGTAATGGCCTATTCATATGTGATGTTTAGAATTGATTCCTCATTTGACTTTAATTAATGCCAAGTTATTTAGATGTTGAGACTAAACCATCTTTTCCAGATACAGAACAATTAGATGAGCATCCAAAAAGGAGTATGTGGAAGGAGTTGTCCGGAACTTAACAGACTGAAAGTCAAAGTGAAAAGATTGAATCAGATGAGTAGGAAGTCATTATTGACCTAGAACCATTTTAAACAGATGATAGGAACCAAAGATAGCTTGTACAAAGTACTGAAGGGTGAAACAACAATTTGCTGCAAATGATGAGACAAAAGAAATAAGAGTGTAGCTTAGAGGCTGCTGTGTTCAGAGGAAGATTTTTATTTCTTGTTCTTTTTTGAAGAATAGAGAAAACCCAAATGTTAATTTAGTCTGAGGGAAACAGAAACATTAAGTATTGACTAAGGAGAATTAAAAAAAAAGCATGCATGAAATTATTGGGGGTATGGACTCTGAGTCATAACCATATTTTAAAATCCCTTTTCCCATCTTTGTAAGATACAGGACATCGCTCTCTAGCTCTTCTTTCACTTTTACAACTGGGATAGCATGAATTTTATGAGACTCGATGAAATACTATATGAAAAATCATCATTGTATAGCAAATATTTATAAAATAGTAGCTATTTTAAGGTCAAAAGCACTAATGGAAAGGAGAAAGTCATCAGTGCATTTGGGATAGAAAAGAAGGGTTGGAGGAGATGTGTCGGTGCAACCCCTCTATTTCTGAGGTTAATCCAGGACTTCTCAATCTTTTCAGCTGGGGAGTCCTTAGAAGTATTAAGGCTCACTTTAATTGATCTGGTTGATACTCTGATGGTTCTGCCCTCGGACCAGACAGGGTCTCTCCAAGAAGCCGAGGAACTTGACTGGACTATAAGATGTTGGACTCCATGTTTAGTTTATGTTTGCAAAGAGGGAATTTCAACTGTACTTGAACTGCGGTTATGCAACAAGGTGGAATAATCCACCATGGGGGGAGGTGGGGAGAGGGGTGGGGAGAATCCCAGTACCTATGAAACTGTATCACATAAAACAATGTAATCAATGAATAATAATAAAAAGAAGTATTAAGGCTCAGAATGCATACAGGCCAGTTAAATCAGAAAGTCGGGCGGGGGCCGTACATGTCTAAAGGATTATAAATTAGGGTCAAAGTTCAAAATAACTAGAATATATTTGATTCTTAAGTGTAACTACATATTGAAAAATACTTCAAAATGTTAGTGAATGTAGGGATGAATCTCACAAATGCTCTGCTGAGCCAGAGCAGCCAGAAGCACAGGTTGTCCTTTTGTATGACTCTCCTTGACTCTGGTGAAGGAGCCTGGCTGAACACAGAGATGGGAGAAACGCCCTGGGTTGTTGTCAGTGTCTTACATCTTGTTTATTGTATTGGTTGCTTGGGTGAATACTTTCATCAAAACTCATCCAGAGACCTGCGCTGTGCCATAATGGGTCGAGCTACTTCCTGTAGTGCCAGAATCCCATGTAGAAATTGGTTCTAAGGCCTGGCTGCTCCATTTCCAGTTCAGCTGCCTGCTAATGACATGGGGAAAATAGCAGAGGGTGTCCCAATTTCTTGGACCCCTGTACTCATGTGGAATATCTGAAATCAGCTCTCGGCTCCTGACTCCTGGTCCAGTCCCTGTCATTGTGATTATTTGGACAGTGAATCAACAAGCTGCAAACTGGAAGAAAGCTCTCTCTCTCTCTCTCTTGCTCTCTCTGATTTTCAAATAAATTAAATACATCTTAAAGAAATTTATTGAGTTATATACTTAATATCAGTACATCTGGTGTATTATCCTGTAATTATAGTTTTGTTGAGTAATAATTGGCTCCAAATAATGTTGTATGTAATCAGGATTAGAAGTGGTGTGTATTGGGATTTTTTATGACCTTCCCGGTGGTTGTAGTGTAAAAGGAAGGTTGAGAAGCACTGAGCTAAATAATTTGTTGAGGCTGGGGAAGACAAAAATGAGAAAGGAGCCTTAAGAAAACTAGTAAGTGTTAGTAATCTGAAGGCAAGATTGAAGAGGTGGGACCTGGTAATTAAGATGCCTGTGTCCCATATCACAGCAGCTTCTTTGACACCCAGTGCAAACCCTGAGAGGGAGCAGAGGTGCCTCATATTGTTGGATCTCTGGAACCCATGTGAGAGACCTAAGCTTAGTTCACAACTACTGCAAGCAAGCAAATTTGGGAAATGAAGCAGCAGATGAGAGTTTGTGCTCTCTCACATACACAACAAACAGAAACAAAAAGGAGAGATGGGAAAGAATCAGATTTGTTTTTCTGAGTGTGATCATGAGTAATCTGCATTAGGAATGTTATGGTGCTTGAAAAATGTAAATTTGGGCACCCACATGGAACCTCAAGACAAACATGTCAGAAAGGATGGCCAGGGATTTATAACTTTATCCCAAATGATTCCAGTATTCTGAAGGGAGGGCACTTGAATCATAAAGGGACCAGCTGAGGATGTGCAAACCAAGCTTTGCCATAGAGTGAAAAGGATTCAGTGGCAGGCAGTACGCAGCAGATGAACGCAGCTCCAGCATGAAGCCGGGATGGTACAAGAGGTTGGAAAACCAATGAAGACAACCGGGACGGATTAAGTGTCCACATCAAGCTGAGATATAGCCTGCAATGTGAAAGAAAAAAAAAGTCTGAGAATTTAAGCGAAAGGAAAAGAGTTTGAAGCACAATGAGCCGAGGAGCTAGTCTGGGCCAAAGCCACTGCATGGGCCAGTGTTGCTCACGGAATTTCCCCCTTGGACAGCAACCAGTGTTGCTGAAATGATTATTCTGATTATTATGAAATAAACCAATAATATTATAGTACTGAAATATTCATGATCAATATTAGTAAAAGGTTCCATTTTCATTAAAAAGAAATGCAACACTCATTTGAGATGGATCTTGGGCAGGGTTTAGACAAAAGGTGCCCTGCATACACTATTTCAGGAAGAAGGGTCAGCTTATACAAAAATATACAAGCTGCAAACTGAAAGAAATGTTTAAATTTTGCTTTGAGATCCAGTCTGCCTGGAACATTTTACAAACAAGTACATTTAGGAAAGTAATAGGGATGGTGAAGTTCTAAAAGTGGCATTGGGAGTTATATTGTGGGAAGACTAAATGTGCTCTCTTCTTAGAGAATCCAGCTGCCTTGAATCCATAAACCTGTAGGAATGAAGATTTCTGCTAGCAACAGAGTCCTGAAAGCAGGGTCTTCCACACTGAACCATTGCAGGGAGTTCAGGCCAGGCCAACAGTTAAACTGCAGATGGGGGAAACTCTGAGCCAAGGACAGACTAGGTAAGCTCTGCTGGGACTCCTATCTCTTGATTCCCAGAAATGATAAGATACTAAATATGTGTTGTTTGAAACCATTAAGTTTCTCATAATTTGTTATGCAGCAATAGGCAATTACTGGAGATTTTTGGCAGCAGTTGTATCTAATTGTGTAGGTCCTCCAGAGGCCATGGAACTGTTCTGGTAGGGAAGTTAATAAAAGCAACCTCAAACGTGTTTAGCACTTTTTGTTCATTGGAGTGTATTTCGTTCAAATCCTCTATTAACAATTTTATAATAAAAGATTGAGAATGTCCCAGGAGACTTTGAAGAAAGGAATTTATACTTAATTGCTCCTGCTATCTTAAAGATAAATCTTTTGTTTTTCTTCTATTGTTTATACATCTGGCTGCATCTCAACGTACTTTGGTGTTCATCCTCCAGTGTTTACTTGTGTCGTTGAGTTTCCATTTTCCTGTTTTCCATTTTGGATTAATGGAACAATAATGACTTAGACCAGATTGTATGTTTCCATAAGCTGTCTTCTTGTTTTATGGAAGACAAACAGATTTAGGGACCAATACCAAGTGTATTGCCAGTATGAGGAAGCATGATTTTACCAGAATATCACCCAAAACACAAATTTCATCTTTCTCATAACCTCTGTGACTCTGGAGAAACTGTTCCCCATAGGAGCAGACATACAGACACTCAGCAGGTCAGAGTGGTCCCATATTCTCTCCTTTACTGAGATTCCCAGAATGCAACGTGTGACTGCTTTGAGCCCTTGAGGCAGCACTAATGCCCAGCGCAGGGTTGTGCCGATGGAATGGAATTGAATAGAGGGAAATTGCTCCAACGCAGCTGTCAACTTCAATAGCCCTATCTTACTCTATCACTGCGTAAATAGGACCTTAACCAAGCTATGTACTCTAACCAGAAGTTCAGAGATCCAACCTCTTCAGTGCTGACATGTGACTATTTGCTCTTTTCCTGTGATAGCCCAACCTGACTGCATTACCTTTACCTAATATGAACCAAATAATCCGCTTATGGAGATTTGTTTCCTATCTCTGTTAGGTTCTCCTCCTCTTTCATTAGCCTCCATGGTAACCATCAGGTCATTAAAGGCTGTTGAAGTTTGTTTCCTTGCCCTGCTAATGTCTTACATACAGCAACACCATCTTATTTTCCTTGCCATGCTTCTGCTGTTGAATTAAAATGACTTAGAAACATACATAACAAGTTCTATGATTTCTTTATTAGAGCATTTTCAATTTCTTTCTTTTGACCTTTTGTGTCCCTTTCATGATTGTTTTTTCTAGAACTCTGTTGATACAACAGACTGTGCTAAACTGTTAACCTATGAAAAATCAAAGCTGAAATCTGACTTGAGTAAGAAACCAAAAATAGTTTTGAACTAGCCAGGGGTTTAAGAACAATAAGCCAAACAAGTTCATCTTTATGATGAACAGGATCTGATTGGAGAATACGTGGTATAAATAAACTGGAATGGACTGGATTGTAACTGAGATGTAAAGAATGCATTGTGTTTAGTGTTAGGGAAGTTCATGTTAACTATTACTCTCAGCATAAAATGAAAGCATAGATAACTTAAATACAGTAACTACTTCTTTCTTTGCTGTTCTTAGACCATCCCAAGGAGTCCGTCTTTTTCTGTGTTGTGCATGACTAGTGATTCAAACTGGTAAAATTAGTATTTGTTATTCTTCCCTTCCTAGTCACATGAAGTTGATATTTCATTAAATTAGAGCTTCTTTTAAAAATCCTTCAATTACAAATCTTGTTTGGTGCAAATTGTGAATTTAGCTTTCGCTAAATTACTGCAACTTTCTAGGGATCATTGAGAAGATGATGCACTTACTGCTTAGTTAGTCTACACTCCAAGAACAGAGTGACCCACTCATGTACACTCCATCTTCATTTTTTCCTGACCTGTGAAAATTTCTCTAACCTTGTACCAATGTCAAAGCAAACTGATCACTACTTCTGTGGGTTAAGAAGAACTTTGAGTTTTTACACCTGTTTTCTGTTTTATTTTTAACTCGAGTCGAATAGGACAGCACAGCTCAAAGTGGTATCCTTTTAATAAATGCACCAATATTTGGTCATTTTAGCATGTATTTATATGAAAAAGTGGTTGGCACTCACAGCTTCTCACAGCTTCTTTAAAGCACAGTCTTTAGACTCAGAGGTTATATCACAGCAGCAAGTGTGAGTGTGTGCAAAGATGCGATATTATATTTGCTGCCACAAAGAACCTTGAAAGTCTGCTATCTTTGTTTGAGGTTGTAGGGATGCCTTCTGTCACCTCTAGTTCCGTTTCTTGCCAGAGAATGATTTTGGGGAGCTGTGTGTGAGCTGACTCAATAACCGGTGCTGGTAGCTTTATCTCTGAGTGCCCGCCTGAGAAGCCGCCCAACTCCTGCAGTGTTTGCCAAACCACCACCTTTTCTTCCACCTGGGCATTCTAGCTCAGAGCCTTGAGTGATGCTGACTTTTGATATGATATTTGCACATGTGTCCTTTATTGGGGATTTTTTAAACAATGGATGCTTTCCAATCCATAAGAAGTTCCATTATGCACGTAAGAGAAAGAAGAACAAGGTATTGTAAAGCTGCCCAAAAGGAGTCATGTAGTTCTTGACCTGTTCTGTGCATGTGCACTGAGAGAAAACGCCAAACGTATTTTCTTTCTTTAAGGTATCTGTTCATAACTGGCATGTTTTTAAGATTTATTTTTATTTATTTATTTTCATTGAAAAGCCAAATATACAGAGAGGAGAAGAAACAGAGAGGAAATCTTCAATCTGTTGATGCATTCCCCAAGCAGCCGCAACGGCCGGAGCTGAGTCAATCTGAAACCAGGAGCCCGGAGCTTCTCCTTGGTCTTGCAAGCAGGTTCAGGGTCCTAGACTGTTTTCCCAGACCACAAGCAGGGAAAGTGGGGCTGATGGGATCCCGGCGCTTGCAAAGTGAGGACTTTAGCTACTATGCTACCTTGCCAGACCCCTATAACTGGCATTTTCAAAAGCTGATCTTGTGTACATTTCAAGCTTTTATTTTATTAAATGATTCGAGACAAGGCAGATATTATATTGATGCACATTAACTGCCAGATAGGACAGTTGCCAAGGACTGCCTACTGCTTTGACATCTCAGAAACGCTCTTGTTATGTTGATATATATATATATATATATATATATATATATATATATATATACACACACACACACAGTATGAAATGTTTGCCCCGTGAGCAGCATTCCAGCCAACATAGTTTCCTTCTGTGTTGAAGACAGCTTAGGGAACAAACACTTATTCTCGGACCATTTTCCTGGAAGCAAGCAATGAGCATCAGACAGTCAGCTCCATGTAAGGGCACAGCACACTGGGTTTTGAGTGTGGCATAGCAGGAATCATCCTTCCCTTCCTTGCCACTGTGTACTGACCCTAGCCAGTCCACAAGTGTGGAGGGACAAACAATGACTAGTTTGAACTGCCTCTGCTGCTGCAGTCTCTCTATCTGTTACCTGTGCTCTGTTTGTAGCAGGCTGCCAAAGACTTCATGCCTGAAGCTGAGTGAGTCCATTGTACAGCGCCAAACACCTGCAGTGTATCTCAAATCTTTGGGTGGAAATGCCCCAGGAACCTACCATTCACCAAGGCTAGTGTTATCATCTATCAAAACAGACCATTGATATTAGCACAGATCTATTAAAGAATATCCTCATGGAACAGGCAAACAGCCATTAGTTTGAAATAATAACCACCCTAATGCATTTACCTTTGGCTTTTTTTTTTCAATTTATTTTTATTGGAAAGGCAAACATATAGAAAGAAGGAGATACAGAGAGTAAGATCTTCCATCTGCTGGTTCACTTCGCAAGTGACCACAATAGCCATAGTTGAGCCAATCCAGTGCCAG
The DNA here is from genome assembly GCF_030435755.1 of Ochotona princeps. NCBI lineage: Eukaryota > Metazoa > Chordata > Mammalia > Lagomorpha > Ochotonidae > Ochotona > Ochotona princeps. The sequence goes on along the minus strand of NC_080843.1, from coordinate 11,368,668 downwards.
GAGCCAGGAGCTTCTTCTGGGTCTCCCACAAAAGCGCAGGATCCCAAGCTCTTGAACTATCCTCTGCTGCTTTTCCAGACTGCAAGCAGGGAGCTGGATGGGAAGTAGAGCAGCCGTAATATGAACCAGTGCCCATATGAGATCCCAGCTCTTGTTAAGGTGAGGATTTAGCTACTAGACTGTCACACCCTGCCCAGCTTTGCCTTTTCTGAGCTGGACATTTTCCTTACTTATCTTACTTATTGAAAGACTGAGGAGGGTTTTTTTCTTAGTTTCTCTTTTGTAGGGTTTTTTTAATTGTTTTTATTATTTTCCATTATACGGTTTTGTCGGTATAGGTTATCCCCACTCCCCCTACCCTACCTCCCTCTGCATTCAACCTCTTCATTCTCCCCATATTATTACATTAGTATGGTCTTTCAGCAACAGTCACAAGTTCAATATTCTGTTATTTAAGTGAATCATAGCATTTAAAATATTGGCAGTGGTATTCCTTTGTCAAGGTGCATTTAACAGTTTCATTGGGGGTCTTTCTTTTATTATGGAATAGAGGTGCTCACTGCAATTTATCTTCTCTTCCTGGTATGCTTGTCTCCACTATACAATTCATCTCCAAGATTATATGTGTATATATATGTTTGCCTATATAGCTATTTATCTTGTATTTTACATAAAGATTGTCTTCTATCAGAGAGAACACATGATATTTGTTCATTTGGGATTGACTTATTTCACTGAAGATAATGTTCTCTAGTTGGGACTGTTTTGTTGCAAATGGTAGAATTTCATTTTTTAATGGCTGAATAGCATTTCATGGAGTAGATACAGCACAGTTTCTTTACCCATTCCACTTTTGATAGGCATCTGTTTGTTTCCAGGTCTTTGCTATTATGGGCTGTGCAGCCATAAATACAGGGTAAACTGCATGTAACAGAAAATACCATAAAAACTGTGATGGGCTATCGCAATGCCAGAAACTACTCCCGAGTCTTTGAGAGGAAGGCCGTGTTGATCTCTTTCATAACTTTCATTAATTGTTGTTTGTAGCACGCATCTGGTGCTAATAAAAGGAGATCACATGTGTAAAGGTGGAATTGGATTTGCCATTGTTCTGGGCTATATGACTTTTGAAAATAATTCAAACACATTGTGTCTTATCACCTCAGTTGCAAAAGTGGGGGAAAAAAAAAGCAAAGACAACTTAACAGAGCAATTCTTTCAAAGACTTCATCTTAGTTTCTTTCCTTCAGATCCTAGGCACTATGCCACAGCAACAGCCTAAGCACATAAACAAAGCCTTCCTAGGGTACTCCTATCTGAAAATTCTTGAAATCTGTGAATGAATTCACAACGTAGGGCTCCCAGCAGAGCCCTTATGGAACACTCATGACTCTGACACCCAGCGAAGATGGCATCCTGCAGGAAATCTCAACAGGTATACTATAGGTGCCAACAGCTCTGCCCACACATTGTCCTGGGCTACCAATGATCACTATATGATATTCATATGTTATAAAGACTGTCTTTCATCATGTCCTGTTGCTCAAGATTGCTGATCCACTATATAGTTATTGTGAGATTGTTTCTTCCCATGCTACACTTGCAGGGGTAAAATTAAATAATCTTTTTTTAAAAGATTTATTTATTTTATTACAAAGTCAGATATACAGAGAGGAGACACAGAGAGGAAGATCTTCCATCCGATGTTTCACTCCCCAAGTGAGCTGCAACGGCCGGTGCGCGCCGATCCGAAGCCGGGAACCTGGAACCTCTTCCGGGTCTCCCACACGGGTAGAGGGTCCCAATGCATTGGGCCATCCTCGACTGCTTTCCCAGGCCATAAGCAGGGAGCTGGATGGGAAGTGGAGCTGTCGGGATTAGAACCGGCACCCATATGGGATCCCGGGGCGTTCAAGGCGAGGACTTTTAGCCTCTAGGCCACGCCGCCAGGCCCAAATTAAATAATCTTCCTGGCTTTGGAGGAGTGGCAATATCAAAAGAATGTGCCTGATATCAAGAAATAATTTCAACACACTGATGAGAAATATAATTTAAAAAAGAAAGAAAGAAACTTCAATGGCTAAATGCTCACCTTGCAAGTACTGGATCTCATATGGACACTGGTTAATGTCCTGTCTGCTCTGCTTCCCTTCCAGCTCCCTGCTTGTGAGCTGAGAAAGCAGTAGAGGATGGCCCAAGGCCTTGGGATCCTGTATTGTATGCAAGACCTGGAAGAATCTCCTGGCTCCTGGCTTCAGATTGGCTCAGCTCTGACCACTGCAGCCATTTGGGAAGTAAACCAGTAGATGGAAGATCTTTCTCTATGTTCCTTCTCTCTGCAAAATCTGATCTGCATTTCCAATAAAAAATAATTATTTTTTGTAAAAAAAAAAACAAAAAAAACACAAAAAAAGGAACTCTAAAATGAGCATTTAGCGCAGTGGTTAGGAGAAGGGCATTCCACATAGAATGTGATGAATTCCTGCATCTGGATCATGGCTGCAACTTGCAACACTGATGATCTAAGTCGCTGGGTTCCTGCCACATGCCTGGAGAACTGTGATTGAATCCCTGGCTCCTTGAGCTTCAGCCCTGGGTTAGCCTCAGCTACAGTGGGCATTCAGGGAGTGATGCCAAAGGTGAGATAGCTCCATCTCTCCCCTTTCTCTCTTTCTCTCCCTCTCAAGTAATTTCAAAAGTGTAAGTGAAAGGCCTATGCTGGAGCAGAATGCAACAAGATTTCATTTATGTGTTTTGGTGCCTTGACTCTTGACATAATTGTTCTTGATTCTGACTCTATGGACACATATCCTGCGTTCATTTTGTCTCAGTCACATGCCAAGTGAAGCACTGAGATAATATTCTGAGAAATAATACTAAAACCCCATAGCCTCCTAGATACCAGAAAATGAAATGTTATTCTCTGTAGTTTCTTTTTTTCTGAGTTTTCACGTGATGTTTAGATGTTAAAAACTTGTCTGGCCAATCAGAAGTTTATTGGACAGCTAACTTGCACAGCTGCCTGTGTGTTCAGGTGACATTCAATAGGCATTCACTGCTCCCTGGCTTCTTTGCTATGCAAGCATTGACTTTTCCAGGCTGGTCCTTTGGACATCACAGTGGGGTGCAGTGACTCAGAAACAGATCATTTCAGAGAACATTCTTGGGTTAATTTATAAGAGCCATAGCGTGGTGAACATTTGATATCCAGCTAGGGATTTGGCAAAAAGCTCCTGAAAGCCAACAGGAGTGAGATGCCTTCTGGTGCTCAGCTGTAGCATACAAGATGAAATTTGGATGTCCTGTGCTCTGCCAGAAAACATTTGGACTAGGGTGGACCTTTAAGGATCTAACAATGAGTTATAGGCCAGTTCCATGATGATATGAATGCAAATGCTGTCAGAAATTTCTAACACAGCAAGATGCTGAATGATCATCTGACAGTTAGCATCAGGATTTGTTTCTCCACTGGTTTTCCCTATGTCTGCAAGAGGGCAAAGTGCACACTGCCAATGAACAGGTGAAATGGTTGTTTCAGGGAGTCTATCACGGTAGGCCCAGCCATCAGGCATAACCGAAACTGAACAGAAGCAGATTTCCCAACTTCCTCACTCCTCCTCAGAGGCAACTCTTGTGATTTCGACCTGTAAATAAGTTCATGGGAAGCAGAGGTAAGCATACATTTCTATCTTCCTGATAGTTCCTGGAGCAAACTTACTGTTTGTCTTCCAGAAAGAATCCCAATTTGCTCTCAGTTTTATATGTTAAAGCTTAGCTTCTTAACATAAATGAGAGATAATGAGATAGATTCACAAGTAACCCTTGGCTTTAAGACAAATGTGTTGTGTGTCCAGAGAGCTATTAGAGTTTCCAACTCAAACAGGTTAGAGGCAGTAGAGGGCACATTTTTGTAGAACTGAAGCCATCCAATGTTTTAGGTACTGGCACGATTAATGTTTGTTATGTAATATTTTTATAGAACATTCCTTTTAAAAAAAAAAGATTTATTTCTTTTTCTTGGAAAGCCATGCTTTTTTTTTTTTTTTTTTACAGAGAGAAAGAGAGATAGATCTTCCATCCACTGCTTCACTCCCCAAGTGGCCGCAATGACTGCAGCTGAGGCAGTCTGAAACCAAGAGCCAGGAGCTTCTTTCATGTCTCTCACGTGGGTGCAGGGTCCCAAGGCGTTGGGCCATGCTCTACTGCTTTCCCAGGCCCAAGGCCACAGGCAGGCAGCTTGAAGGGAAGTGGAATAGGTAGGGCATAAACCGGTGCCCATGTGGGATCCTGGCATACGCAAGGTGAGGACTTAGCCACTAGGCTACCACACCAGGTTTTCTATAACACTCTTTCTTAAAAATTAGTTGTTTTGCTTTCCTCCTCAAATTCAGTTTATTAGTATTGCTGCTGAACAGAATAAAGATTTGGGGGAAGTGATTATTTTCTTCCATCTGGATGAATCTATAGGGATACAAATATTCCCGCTCTTCCATAGCCAAATGTGGGGGTCTTAAGTTGTTACCAGATTAAAAATTTCATTCTTGGGCCTGGCACCATGGTCTAGCAGCTAGAGTTCTTGCCTTGAACATGCCAGGATCCCACATGGGCGCCGGTTCTAATCCCTGCAGTCCTGCTTCCCATCCAGCTCCCTGCTGGTGGCCTGGGAAAGCAGTCGAGGACGGCCCAAAGCCTTGGGACCCTGCACCCGCATGGGAGTCCCGGAAGAGGATCTGGACTCCTGGCTTTAGATTAGCGCAGCTCTGGCTGTTGCGGTCACTTGGGGAGTGAATCATTGGATGGAAGATATTTCTCTCTGTCTCTCCTCCTCTCTGTATATATCTGACTTTGTAATAAAAATAAATAAATCTTTTAAAAAAAGAAATTTCATTCTGCTTTTCTTTCTTCTAAAAGAGTGAGCCTGTCATAAATTCTTCCAGGGAGTCAGAAATCATTGTGTTCATTTTGGTGCACAGCAAAAAGGTGAAGCATTTGAAGGAGCAGCTACAAACTAACCCAGTTATATACGTCGTTTTGTTGAGTCTGACGATACCCTCATGAAGGACCACGTTATTCTTTCCCTGTTTTATCTGTGGAGAAACCAAGCATCCCAGAAGTGGCTACAGTCATATGAATGGTACCCGTTAGTATTTACTCTGTCTCAGCTCCATGCTCATTCTTCTTGTCTTACAGACTGGAACCCATGGACATGCCTGCAAACAGGTGTCCCTTGATGGAGAAGTGAGGCTTGAATACAGTTTTCCTGGATTCCTAGGGCTGTTATAACCAAGAGCCACAAACTGTGTGTAGCTGACAAGACCAATCTGGAAGACAGACATCCAAATCAAGGTGTCAGTTGGCTACCTTCTTCAGAAGGCTCTAGTGGAGATCCTATGCTGTGTTTTCTTGGCTCTGGTGTGGCTGGCAGCCCTTGGCATGCCATGCCTTAGCTCACTGAAAGCACTCCACAGCCTTCCTTCCTGTGTGTCTGGGTAGATCAAAGGCATTCTTCTCTTTGGCACATTTGGTTAAGAGCTCACCCTTTCCCTAACCCCCCCGCCCCGCAACCTCGCCAACAAGTGTTATTGGTGCTTTTATTCATGTGGGCCAGTCTTACTGGCATTAGGTGGTACCTCATTGATGTTTTAATTTGGATTTCCCTTATTGCCCTGGAACTTGAGCATTTTTTCATATGTTTATTTGCCATTTGGGTTTGTTCCTTTGTGAAGTGTCTGCCCATTTCCCGTGCCCATTTCTTGAGTGGCTTGTTTGTTTTGGTGTTTTGGCTGTTTTGTAGTTCTTTGTATATTCTGGAGATTAGCCCTCTATCACCTATGTAGTGCGCAAAGATCTTCTCCCATTCTGTGGGCTGCTTTTTTACTTTATTGATTGTTTCCTTTGCTGTACAGAAGCTTCTTAGTTTGATGAGGTCCCATTTGTTTATTCTGGTCTTGATTTCTATTGCTTTTGGAGTCCTTTTTAGGAAGTAAGGACCTACCCCTAGATCTTGCAGGGTGTTTCCAACATTTTCTTCCAAAAGTTTAAAGATTTCTGGATGCAGGTTTAGATCTTTTATCCATTTAGATTTGATCTTGGTGTATGGTGAGAGATGTGGGTCTATCTTTTTGTTTCTACAGGCTATCAACCAGTTGTCCCAACAGCATTTATTGAACAGACCTTCCCATTTGCCAGGATTATCATTTGTCTTTTTGTCAAAGATTATTTGGCTGTATCTGTGTGGGTTCCCGTCTGGTGTTTCTATTCTGCTCCATTGATCTTCCTCTCTATCTTTGTGCCAGTACCAGGCTGTTTTGATAACCACTGCCCTATAGTATGTCCAGAGGTCTGGAACTGTGATTCCCCCTGCTAACTTCCTATTCTTCAAGGATGGTTCTAGCTATCCGTGTTTTTTTGTGCTTCCAGATGAACCTTGTGGGGCTGCAGGCTGGTACAGCCTCTATGGAAATCAGTATGGAGAACATTCAAACAACTCAAAATCAATATACCGTATGATCCAGCTATAGCACTCCTAGGAATATATCCAGAACACTTGTTTTATGAGAAACCAACATGCACTCCTATGTTCATAGCAGCACAATCAGTAATTGCAAAAACATGGAAGCAGCCAAAATGCCCATCAGCAGAGGATTGGATAAGAAAGCTATGGTTCATCTACTCCATGGAATACTACTCAGCTATTAAAAAAAACAAAATGCAGTTCTTTGTGGCCAAATGGGCCAAACTGGAAACCATAATGCTAAGGGAAATGAGCCAATCCCAAAAGGTTAGATACCACATGTTTGCCTTAATTTAAGATGATATGATGTTATGTATAACATGTTATGTATGTTATATGTTGTGTATAAACTAAAATTGAAATGTAAGTGAGGTGGTCACAGAAGGTGGTTAAGAACTTGCATTTACTTTTAACATATTGGTTACTCATTACTATGTCAATTAATTCCATAATGATGTAAATTTTTGCTGATGGTATGTTGGAACTTTTAATTGATCGGGATGATACTCTGTTGGCTCTGTCTTCAGACCAGAGAGGGTATACCTAAGAAGCCGTTGAACTTGACGGGACAATAAGATGCTGGACTCTATGTTTGGTATATGCTTGCAATGAGAGAATCTCAACTGAACTTGAACTGTGGTTACGCAAAAAGGTGGAGGAATCCACCATGGTGGGAGGGTTTGGGGAGGGGTGGGGAGAATCCCAGTACCTATGAAACTGTGTCACATAATACAATGTAATTAATGAATTAAAATAATAAATAAAAAAGAGAAAAAAATAAAAAAAAATAAAAGCAAGAATATGTGAAGAAATTAAAAAAAAAAAAGAGCTCACCCTGCTCCAGCATGATCTCATCTGGCATCTTAAAATGTGTGTGTGAGCTTTATTTCACTTTTTTTTTAGCACTTCTATTGTATTTATCTTAAAAATTATTGCAAGAAGGTACATAGGTGCTGCATCAGAATCCCCAAGAAAATTGTAGTGCAAAAATAAGTAGGAATTCCTGTGCCGAGCAGGGTTTCTCCTCCCAACCCCAACCACCATGCTGTAAAATCTTAATTACATCTACAAAAAATGTTCTACATCCAACGAGAGTCCTAGTACAGCTCCGGGGGTTAAGCTCAGAGTATATGATTTAACTTGCCACACACTCTTTTGTCCTCTTGGGGTACAGTGCAGGCAAGTGCATGCCAGCAGCCACAGCTCCAGTGTGGCTCTCGGGGTGCAACGCAGGCAATGGGAGTTCATCCACGCAACACTCCTCAGCCTCGGGGTCTGCACTGAAGCCCTGTAGGTCCTTTCTTAAGACTTTAAAATTGCTTCTCCAAGTCCCTATGTTGCTGTCTTCCACCTACAATTGTCACCCCTGTTAAGCCTTAAGGTTTTTTCTTTGCATCAACTGGTAGTTAATCACCTGTCACCTAGTTAACAATTCCTTCTAGCAAATTCTTTCATTAAAGCACCGGATGTCTTAGATGTGATGGCTAAGTGGTGGGGTCCCTGCTACCCATGTTGGAGACTGGGATCCAGTTACCAATTTCCCATTTCTGTGCTGGTCTAGTCTTATTATTGAGGTAGTGAACTGTTAGATGCCAGTTCTCTACCTCCCCATGCCAAATAAACACAGTTCCAAAATAAAATATTAAATTCCTAGCAGAATTTCAAAAGAATGTTTAAAAAGCTGCATTTTTTCAATTTTCCTTGCCGATTTTTGGAACGTGTGATTTATACTTAATGCATGAAGAGTAGGTAAAAATAATTTCTTTTCTTCCCTAGCATGTACCTCTTCTTTAAAAAATTGTTCTCATTGTCTTCTGCCATCCTTTTGTATTTTTCTCACATTTTCTGTGTCATGAACTTTTATTAATTGTTTTTAAGATTTATTTTTTTTCTTGGAAAGGCAGATTTATGGATAGGAGGATATGCAGAAAGATCTTCCATCTGCTGGTTGACTCCCCCAAGTGATTGCAACAGCTGGAGCTGAGGTGATTCTAAGCCAGGAGCCAGGAGCTTCCTCCGGGTCTCCCACCTGGGTGCAGGGTCCCAATGCTTTGGGCCATCCTCTACTGTTTTCCCAGGCCATAAACAGGGAACTGGATGGGAAGTGGAGCAGCCAGGACATGAACTGTTGCCCATATAGGATCCCGTCGCATGCAAGGTGAGGATTTAGCCTCTGAGCTGTCATGTCAGTCCCATTTCTGTAAATTATTTTTATTAAAGTCTTAGAAAAGAAAATCATGTGGAAAAACACCAGTCGATCAGGACACAAGAGTTGCAGGCTAGGAACATCCTGCTTCCCTAGTGCAGCACTGTGCTCAAGCGTCCGAGCTGTGCCATAGGAGAAAGCACTGGCACTTCTACTGTTTCGAAACAATGGGGTGGGGTGGGGAAGAAGGCCCTCCAAGCTAGCTTTAAGACCCCAAAGGAAAACTGAGGAAGCTTCCTTAAATTCTTCCCCAGGATCTAAGTACATCCAAGTGGCAGGTGGCACCCCCTTGCGCTTTCCTGTTCACTGGCAGACTTCCCATGCTTGGTGGTGATTGGGGTGGTTTAGGCTTGTTTACAGTTGCCCATTTTCATTTCCTTCCAGTGCCTGGTGATCCTCCTTTGCTCAAGTTAGTCATGGGCATGCTTTGCTTTGACCAAAGAGGTGCAGATAGAACTGGCCTATGTCCATTTGCAAGCAGATTTGTAGGAGCTAGTGCATGATGTACCATGTGTATTTCCCACATCCTGTTAATCACAGAAGCTGATGTCAAAACAGAGTGACCAACAGCCATGTCCTTAACTGCTCTGAATGTAGCATGAGTGACAAATGAATGTTTATTGGACATCTGTTCCACAGTGAACTGGAGCCAGTTCTCATTAGTACTGCAGGGACAGTCTTTTCTATAATTCTCTCATTTGTCTTCTGGGACAACGTGCTGTAGCCTGCCTGGCTTCCTATTTTCTGCACCATTGTTAGTTCTTTTGGACACTTTGTACTATAAAGGACTCAGGGCTCGGTTTCTGGTGTGCTTTTCTTCTCTATCTAGAGACCCACCTAGAAAATATGCGCCAGTACCCAGCATGAGAATAAAGTGCATATTAGTTATTTTTATCTTGATGTGTCATGGGCCATTTTAAATCTCAGATACCAACCGATTCTGATTCCGGTCCATAAAAACAAATTCTTTCTGTGTTTCAGGAAATTCCACCAGCATTGATCCATTTGCTCAAAACCCTAGGCCTAAGATGTTGCTCTTGAATCTACTCTTGGTACCCTTTCTTCCAAGTCTTCATCCACATCACCAATAAGTCCTGTTGGTGCAATCGCCTTTTCCCAGTATTTGAGATGAGGGACAGGGGTAGTGAGCAGACCCTGGACAATCAAGCCTAGAAGGATCCAAGTAGAGAGTTTGAGAATGAGCAAGTTGGTCTAGGTCTGTTGTAGGATTCCTCCTCCGCAAGTACGACAAAGAGACTTTAGGTCAAAGAGAAAGCAGGTAGGGTGATGCCAAGGTGGTTGGGTTAGAAAGCAAGCAAGTCTCTGTGTTCGTGAAGTATTGGAGATTCTTTCCACAACTCTAACTTTACCCTCCAGCTCCATTCAATCCCTCTTTCATCAGCCAGGCTTTCCCCACACCTGCATCTTACACATATCATATCATGTTGCAAAGTGTTTATTTTCATTTTTCCATTGAATTGTAAATAACCATAAAAGAAGGACTTGGTCTTGGGTCATTCATTATTTTCTCCCTTGCATGTTGAACTCTTTCTAATCAATACCTGGTGATGTAAAAGATTGTGAAATGAATGAATAAATGCTTGTAACTACAAAAGCATCTTAATGGACAGTAATAACACAGAATTATCTTATGTGTCTGGATGAATTAAACTCAAGGACAATTATACCACAAGAAAATTGCTTGGTTCAGATAAACTAGGACACAGGCTTGGTGGACCACAGTTGTAAGTAGCTTTTGCAAATGTACATGTTTCATGTCAAAGATCACTTGAAAATTGTATTGATCCCGTCATGTGTTGGGAAGAATTTCGGCCACAGCCCCAAGGCTGGTAAGTGATTCCTGCTGTCATTTGATTTGAAAGTCAGGCTGAGCTGATCCTGAGCCTAAGCAAAGTTTATTGAAACAACTGGGATTCCATGAAAGTTTCCTGCTGGGAACCTCATCAGCTGTAGATCAATAACAACATGAATAAAACTGATGGGCACAGAGGGTTGTGGTCTCATCTATCTGCTTTGATTGTGTCAGGAGCTAGCCTAGAGCTCAGCCAAGCACACACCCTTAAGATGCACCGTATTGCAGCAGAGGAAAGGTAAGCCTGGCTGGTGGCACTAAAGCCTAGAAGTTGATCCTGCCAAGTCAACTCCAGGTACATACCAGTCCAGGCTACAATTTTACCTTGACCATTATTTCTAGTAATGATTCAGCGATGGATGCATAGTAAAGAAAGCACTTTATTTTTTAAAAATTTACTTATTCTTATTGGAAAATCAGATATACAAAGAGGAGGAGAGACAAAGAGGAAGTTACTCCATCTAATGGTTCACTCCTCAAACGGCCACAACTACCAGAAGTGAGTCAGTCCGACACCAGGGGCCCAGAGCCTATGAGCCAATCCGAAACCAGGAGCCCAGAGCCTCTTCCGGGTCTCCCACATGCGTACAGGGTTTCAAAGCTTTGGGCCATCCTTGACTGCTTTCCAAGGCCACAAGGGAGCTGGATGGGAAGCAAGACTGCAGGGATTAGAACTGGTGCCCATATGGGATCCTGGCACATGCAAGGCGAGGACTTTAACAACTAGGCTATCACGCAGCGCCCGCTTTACTCATATTTTTAGAAGACAGTGTTTACCTAGTCCTGAAAAGCTCAGCAAGGTGCAGCTGTGCAACGTTTTCAACTTTGGACTTTGAGATATTACAATGTCAATTTTTAACCTTTTTTTTTTTTTGGTCTATCTGTGCTTTCTATAGCAGTTTAAAAAAATGTGTTTGCCAGAAAGTTTTCTCTTTCACCTGGTTTTCAAATTTTGAGATACATAGCACAGAAACAAGCACACCTACATACACCTGCTTAACCTTTTAGAATCTCTGTGTCAGGAGTTGAGCAGGACTTGTTGCCCAAACACCTATACACACACGTTTAAACTCTGGTGTGTTCATGTGATGGTCAAAGGCTTAGGATAAGACTTGATTTAATTTTTAGCATCTAAGCTATGGCCTCAGAAAGTGATTCTCACAGAGGGAGACTATACTGACCACAGGTTCACTCTGCTTCTGAATTCACTATGTAAACTCCTTCCTGTCCAGCCTAACGTGGTGACGAGCTCCCACCAGACACCAGACTATGGACCGCTCAGTCCGTACTGCAACCTCCAACCCCTGAAATCAAGATTCCCATACCCAGAAGCTCCTCCTGACGATTTGGTTAAGGTAATGGAAAGCCAGCTATTGCGCTATGTTGTGTTTTCAGTCATTCATCTCTTCAATTTGCAGTTGTATTTGTGTTTTTCTTCTTAATCCTTTTTTTACTTTTATTTTTCACAATTTAGTTCCAGAGGCTCAGCAGTGTTTGCATCATCTATCAGCTTCACATCTCTGTCTGCTTCAGGGATGGTCAAATAAGCAAGGGATCTAGCAGCCCTCGCTTAGGCTAACCTCTCATCCAGAGACAGCTTTGGTTTGCTTTTCTGAAAGTTTGCACTTGCTGTTTTTACTAGGCTTTGAAATGACAGAAAATCAAGAGAGATATTTTCTGATGGGTTAAACAGTAACTATTGGAGTACCTTGACACAGTGTTTAAGTTGAAAAGAACATTTATAAATTTTAGAGTGGTCCACCAGAGTCATTTTGCTATTAAATTGACTCTGATGAAATATTCCAAGGTTCTTTGCTAGTCCTCCATCCCTTTTCTAGATAATTCCTCAAGATTATGTGAATCATTTTATATCACTATCTAAACATAGTACATAATACTAATATGCATTTAATAATTAACCATTAGCACATAACAATTCTTAGACACTTTATATAGTCCTCACTGTGTGCAAGGACCATGAAGCACTTACATATATCAGCTAATTTAATCTTCACAACGTTAGGCAGATATTATTATCTGTATTTCCAATTTACAGAAAACTGAGTCGTGAAGCAATTCATTTACTTGCCCAAGGCTTAGCTATCCAGTGTCAGGCTGAGAGTCAGCTTCACACAGTGGGTTTCCTGTGTTTGATTACCAGCCGCACCACCATGTCTGAGAGGGGTCCCTTCTGCAGTTAACCCTCTGGAAACCTGCTTAAATAATGCCCAAATCAATGTAAACTAACATTTTTCAATTTCCCAAACATCCCAGAACTATGAAGTGTTCTGGATAGTTCCCCAAGTTGATCATCCATTAGGTTAGAATCCCACATAAATATTGCTCAAGCAATGAACACTACAAAACCAGCATTAAGTGTATGCCTTCAGCACTTTCAGGTAATTCTGGCCAATCTGAGATTAAGCACGTTTTACTGATCACTGTGGTTTGGATCAAACCAGAATTCTGTCATTTTAAAATCTAGTTATATAGCACATAAACAAATGTACCTGTGTACATATACATAACTATATTGTGAGTTGAGTAACACTTGGGTAGTGGCTGAGAAAATTTACCTGTACCAAAAGTCCTTGTTGCCTCTTAACACTGAGTGTTTGATGTGGCTGGAGGATAAAGGAGACAGACAGCGAAGCAGCTGTTCTACTAAAACTTTCATAGGGCATTGAGGACAAACATGTTGCCATGACATTACCATGAAAATTCAAAGGAAGGGGAGGGGAGACTCTCTTTTTCCTCCTATCAGCAACACAGAGGATTGATGATTCCAGTGTCCCCTCTTGGCTCTGCCACCATGGCAGCACTACCATGCAGGGCAAGGGGAGGAATATGGAGAAGGGACTTCTCCACGGTCAGCAGGACTCGTAGAGACCTCAGGGGCCATGAGGTGATAGTGAGCAAAATGTACTCATGACTGCCTGGAACGTGCTCTTTATTCCTTCCTGGAAATACCTGGGAGGGAATTTTCAGAGGCTGCAGGTCCCGTAGGAGCAATGGAAACGTAGCTCGGAAAGATTCTGATGGTTTCTACTGGACTCGGACTGGAGACATAAACCAGACATGGCTGTGGATGCTAGGCCCACCTGAAGGAAGCAGAAACATGCAAGCCATTGGCACCAGCCAAAGTGTGTGTGGCTGTGGACTTCACATAATTACCCACTCCTCACCACAAATATCCTACTGATTCTTGAAATTAGAATTTTAAAAGGTGTTAAGTCTCTGAAAAAAAAATGCTATGATACTTGTTTTCAGTAACATCAGGGTAAAATTATTGGTTATTTCAATGATTCTATAATCAAGAAATAAGAATTCTATCAAGTTATTTCACCTATAGAAGTATCTATTGGGAGTGGGGAGGAGACTAAAGATAGCTACTGCCCTAAAATGCCTGCTTATGCTGTAGTAAATTCTGTTGTCTAGAGTGAAAATATGCTTTGCTTGAATTTGAAGATGTGCTTTGTGGTTTTATTACATACAATGTCCTTACTAGGTTTCATGATTTTGGAAGCTTGTTTGCAAATGGACAAGATGTCAGCCCTGGCTAAGAAGCAAACCAAAGACTGATTTTCAAAGCTATCCAGAACTCCTCTGATTTAAAACAACATTCAAAATTATATCTCAACTAATTCTCAGGCCACAATAATTTGAAACTAAATGGTGATATATTTTGGAATGACTCTTGAATAAAATTTTAAACCCCCACAGTGATTACCTTGCCTTGTCCTTTAGGCTAGACTTTCTTCAGAGTCTCACACACACGCATCTGAACTGCTTAAAGAACAGAGTCATTTGGACAACCACAAGCATCCCAAATGCAGAGACGTTCTCAGACAAATCAACTAAAATATACAGTGCCTCCTTAAAATTGAATTTCAGATAAACAAAGGATATTTTTAGTATAGATGCATACATTTCAAAAGTATTTCTACTCGGGATGTATTTAAATTAAACATCTGTGTATCTTTTGCCTGAGCTTCTAAGCTAGGTTGACATTCTGTATTGCATCTGGCAATGCTACAAAATGAACACGTCCATAGGAGAACTCGTCTTGTGCAAAGCCACGCTAGTTCTCAGACCTGTAACACAAGGATGATATGCCGCCATCCACCTGCTTACCCTTCTCTTCATTCAGGCACCATCATTCATGAAATCACTACATGTCAGACTAAGATGTAGAAATCCCACCCGGGATTCTCTCCTGAAACCACCCTCTGCTGTTTGGTCGCCATACTATCTTGTCTTCACTGTTACACTAATGTACTTCTTTTGTCACAGAGGTCTTCCCAGTCTACACACCTCAGCATGCTTCAGAACCTCCACAGAAAACTCTCAAATGGTCTTTAGAGTGACCATTTGTCCCGGCTTTCCCAGCACTCTGCTACATTAGAACTGAAAATTTTGTGTTTTGGGGAAATGTAGCCCCAGGAAAACTACAATGATTATCTCTTGTTTTTAAGATGAAGGTTAGAGTTTGCTTTATAATACTCCATCTTTGCTGTCCCCTTTTCCTTTTCAAATCTTTTTTTTGGTTTATTACCTATTCATAATTAGCATCTCAGTCCTATTAATTTCTGCCTATTAAAAGTATATTTGACCCCAGCTGTGGGCAATGATCTAGATTCCAGTTTACCCAGGCAACTGTTACACTGCTGGGAGAAAAGCAGCTAATAGCTGACAGGTATCCTGGGCCTGGTAATGCCTCATCTGTGTTACAATTACCAATGTGCCAGCATGGTCACCTAGCCTATTCCATATTGTTTTTCTGGAGATATGTGGGAGTGGTGCCAATTCTGTTAGCCCTGGAGGCAGAGGTGGTCTCTGTCAGGGCCCAGGTGGCCTGCTGTGGTGGGTGCCTGATTCATGAGCCCAGGAATGGGCATCCAGTGGGGCCTGGGTCGCCTGGCTTGGGTCCTCAGGCCTGTCTGCACAGTGGGTGCTGGATCCATGAGCACTGGGAGTGGGTGGTCCGGTGAGGCACAGGTTGCATGGTCCACAGCGTCCTGCTCAGTTGAAGAGATGGAGCAGTGGATGGCAGGCCCAGATGCCCATGGAGGATATGGCAACCCATTGGGGCCTGCAGAGAACATCTGGTACTATAGTAGAGGAAGGAGGGTGGAACAAATCGAACAACTAACCCCAACCAAGTGATGACAGCAAACATCTGGGAAAATGGAGACTCAAAGGTTGATCATGTTAGCCATTGGACATTGGAAGGATTTCCTCATCCTTGGATCAGCAGGACTGACAGTATTTCAAAAGTATCAAAACCACTTAAGCAGAACTCTTGGAACATGCTCCACATTGGGGGCCCTGGGTTGATATCAGGTGGTTGTTCCCCATCTCTGGGTACTGAGGTGGTTGGGAGGTTGGATGTGGCTTTTCCCAGTATCTCTCTCCTCCCCCCAGATACAGGAAGAAGAAAAAGAAAATTTGAAACAATGGTCTCACTTTCCCTTGACCTTTGATCCTTCCCCCCTGATCAACTATGTAAACATCATCAAAAATACAAATGTTAAAAGAAGGTGTATCTGAAGTTCAGGGTCCAGGCTTCTACACGCAGCGTTTTCCCTGTCCGAAGGAGGCTCATCATGGGACTCCCCCAACCATGATCTCCAACGTCTCTGTTCCCTGTCTATTGACACCACATATACACTTAGTTTCTATACATTACTCAACTGTAAAATTAAGTATTGCTTACTCCAGAAAACATGACCTAGAAACTCAATCTTCTCCAGAACCTCTCCAATGAGGACCCATAGATAATAGATGGCTTTTATATACTGTGCTTATAATGTCTACTTGTTTTCTGGAAAAAAAAAAGGGTTTTTGACCCTTCCCTTAGATTTCATAAGGAAAAGGACCAAGCTTATGTCCTACTTCTCCACGTGTCTTCCCCATGCCTAGCAGCCTGTCTAGCACTCAGATGATCAATACATATATTTTAGGCCATAAGGAATAACTCAATGATTTGCAGTACTATATAGTCCTACCTTCTTGTTTTCTGGACTATTCAGTCTTGGCTTCCTGTCACCTGCTTTTTAGCCTGCTCCTCCTTCTGGGTTTTCTCCTTCAGGAAAGCCAGTGCAGGCTGGCCCTGTCCAACACAAACTCTGACAGGCACCACGTTTTATCCGCCTCTGGACCATGGCCGTGCTCCGTTGCTTCTCAGGGCTTTGTATGCTGAGACTTTGGCCCCTCTCTGCTCATCCTGGCTCTGCCTTTCACTTCTCATTGACTTCATGTTAGCAGCCTCACATCCCTACCAGGCTTTCTAGCAAACCCTCTCTGTCTCTTTGGACACCAGGTTTTACATAGTGGATAAAGTGATCCTTTTAAATTACTGCTAAGGTCTTCAATTATTCCTGTGTTCATATCTTTCATCCCCCCTCTGGTCTCAGTCTTGGAAGTAATTACTCACATCTTATCACTTAAATATTAGCCATTTTTCTGATTCAAGTGGAAATAAAATCAGCCAATGAACACATGGATTTACATAAGTAAATAGAGAAAATAGTGGAAATCTGTAATTTTATTTGTATCTCCCCTAACATCACATAAAATTTGTCTGTACAAATCAGTAACTACAAATCTACTTTATAAGTGTGCACTTTGCCACAATAACTTCTTCAAGGAAGAAGGTGGAGTTAATAGAGAAGAAATGATTTTAAATGCAGTTGGAACTAAGGTTCCTTTGTCTTATGTGGGAGTTTATGTTTCTGTGTACGACTCAATTCAGAGATTCACCATGGGTACAAGAAAATATCATAAAAACAGATTCTAAATGAGTCAGTTTCCCAGATAGTTGTCAAACACATACTCTTTTTGAAAAGATGGGTAAGAAACCCCCATAACATTGCGAATTGCTGTTGATGTTATATTGGGACTCTTAATTGACTGTGATGATATTCTGCCAGCTCAAACTTCAGACCAGAAAAGGTCTCCCCAAGAAACTGTTCAACCAATCTGGACAATAAGTAGCTGGACTCTATGCTTGGTATATGTTTGCAATGAAAGAATCTTGATTGAATTTGAACTGTAATACTGCATCAAGGTGGAGGAATCCACCGGGGGGAGGGGAGGGGGAGGGAGGGGGGGATTCCCAGAGCCTATGAAACTGTCACATAATGCAAAATAATTAACAATAAAAAAAAAGATGGGTAAGAAAATTGCATAGATGTAATTTCCTCACTTGGAAAATTTTTGTGATCCTTACACAGAGATAACAACCTAAGTGAATCCTTACAGAAGAAGGAAATAGCCTAGCAAAAGCAACACGAAAGCACAGCTGCATTTGAGGGCATTAAAAATTAATAAATCTGGGGAAACATGCCAAATTTATCTATGCCAAAAACAGACATGTCGAAAGAATTTTCTAAAAGACTTACATGTAAAATCAGTCTTGGGAAAAAATGACATAGGAATGTTAAAAATAAACAGCTAAAAAGATACAAAAGAAAATTAATAAGAGCAAGCTAAAATAGAAGCAGTTACAGCAGAGATGTTTTCCTTGGGTAAAAGCACTTGGCGTGGGTAGGAGAATGACTGCAGGATACCCCTGTTAATCCTGGAAGCCCGTACATAGCTTCTATTTTAAGGTAAAGGAGACCTTGCAGATGTGATTAAAGATGAAAAGATGGGAAGATTATTCTGTGTTATCTGAGTGGATCCAATAAAAGCAATAATTGTTTGTAGGCTGGAGATGCAGAGATTAATGGAATGTGGGGCGTGAACCCCAGGATCGCAGTGGGCGTCTACGAGCTAGGAAAGTGAGAAAGAGGATTCACTAGCAGAGTACAGCTTTATTGACCCCTTCATTTTAGCTCATTAATGAACCCCAGAACCATGAGGTTAATCAACTGGTGTTGCTGTAAGCCGTCATCTTGTAGTTGCTCTTATGGTAACAGCAGAAAACTAACACGGATTCTGATTCCTGGAGGTGAGGTCTTGCTACAGGAAACACTGAAGCCAGCAGTGCCTTTAGCAGTGGGCAATGACCAAGGATGGGAGACGCTGCTGACCACGGCCAAGGAGCTCAGGTGCTTGAAAAGGCAGTTTTTCAACTGCTGTTACTACATCTACAGACATGGAATCACGTTCTTCTCCTTCTGATTTCTTCTCCAAATGCTATTCCCTTAACCCTGCATTCCTGGGATGAACATCCTTTTTTTCAAATGCATCTTTATTTCTTGAGTCTGTTTGCTAGTCTTTTGTTAAGGAGTTTTCACTTATGTGTTTTTGAGGGATATTGACCCTGAATCATATATATATCCATTTAGTTTTTTAATCGTATTTATTTGAAAGTAGTATGACAGAGAAATAGATCTTCACCTGCTGGTTCACCCGCCGTGCGCCAGGGCTGGACCAGGCTGAGGATGGAGGTCTGGGTTGCTCTTATAGGTTGAATATTGTATGAACCAAGTGTGCGGGAATTGTCTGCTGCCTCCTGGGATGGATGAGCGGGAAGCTGGATCGGAACAGAACAGCCAGGACTCACACGCAGTGCCAGAGTCCCAGGCTGTGGCGTAAGGCACTGTGCCACAAGGCTGACCCTTGCTTGTTCAGGTGTTGATTTCTGGGTGATTCTGGTCTCAAAATGATTTGAAAATGTTATTTTCCCCTCTTGTATCTTTTAAAAGATTCTGCATAACGTTAGCATTATTTCTGTTTTATTAAAAATGTGTGATAGGATTAACCAGGAAAGCTTTTTCTTTGTGGGAAGGATTTTGGGAGCAAACCCACTATCTTTAATAACAAATTCCATTTCCTTTGTATCAGATTTCTTCACCTGTCTTAATTTTCAATTTTATTAATCTTTTTGAGGAATCATTTCTTTGCCTTTAACTTTCTCACTATATTTTCTTTCTTTTAACTAATTTCTGATATGACCTATACTATTTCCTTTCTGATAGATCCTCTGGTTTAATATACTCTCTTGTTTCTAACTTAGCAATATGCTTTTAAATAATTAATTATAAACTTAACACATTTTTCTAATATAAGCATTACCCACTTACTGATACCTTAGCTTTCTTTTTCTTTTCTTAGCCACAGTTCTAATAGTCTGAAATACTGTGTTTCTAATTTTTCAGTTCAAACTATCATCCATCTTTCCTTGGGATTTCTTTTGTTGTGGAAGATACAGTTAGGGCCCGAAGCGGTAGCCCAGTGGTTAAAGTCCTTGCCTTGCACACGCCAGGATCCCATATGAGTGTTGGTTCTAATATCGGCGGCCCCGCTTCCCATCCAGCTCCCTGCTTGTGGCCTGGGAAAGCAGTTGAGGACAGCCCTTGGGACCCTGCACCTGCGTGGGAGACCCGGAGGAAGCTCTAGGCTCCTGGCTCAGCACCGGCCATTGAGGTTCTTGGAGAGTGAATTGTCAGTCAGAAGATCTTCCTCTCTGTCTCTCCTTCTCTCTATATATAAGACTTTCCAATAAAAATAAAATAACGTTTAAAAAAAATACAGTTAAATATTTGAAGCATTCTTACATGTGGCATTGTCATTGCATTTTAATTTAACTGCATGATGATCAGAGAACATATTCTACAGCCTTCTGAAATTTATTAAATTTAACAAACAGACTTGAATTAGTCTATTTTGGTGAAGATTGTAAAATTCTCTTGAAAAAAAAATGAACTCTTCTACTACTGCAAGTGTAAGACAAGGCCACAAACATTGTTACATTTTTCAAATATGTTATTCGTTGTATCATTTTCTCGGAAGGGACCTTAGCTGTGAGTTTTATTCAGTATTGCGTGTTCTGGTTTCTCCACCACCCCCATTTTTTAATGGAGATCAGCTCTGCTCAGTAGCCCTCACCGATCCCACAAGGATTAGCCACACTACTGTATAATGTGCTTTTTGTTGTTACCAGTTTTCTTTGCTTTTTAAAGATTTATTGATTTTTATTTGACAGGCAGATTGTACGGAGAGAGAAGGGAGGTGGAGAAAGGGGTCTTCTATTTGCTGGTTTGCTCCCCAAATGGCCACAACATCCAGAGCTGAGTTGTTCAGAAGCCAGGAGCTAGGAGCTTCTTCTGGGTCTCCCACGTGCGTGCAGGGTCCCAAGGCTTTGGACCATCCTGGACTGCCTTCTCAGGCCACAAACAGGGATCTGGGAGCGAAGTAGAGCAGCTGGGATATGAAGGGTCTTCCCCCATGTGGGATCCTGGCACATGCAAGGTAAGGACATCAACCACTAGGCCACCCTGCCAGGCCAATGGCCGTGTTTTTATTGGCAGTCCTCTTGGTTCTGAAGGTTACCTTGGCGGGCACTAACATGGCCACTACCAGCCTGAAAGAACTTCTCCCACATGTTCAATGTTTGTGTCTCTCTGTCCATCCCAAGCTCATCTGGGTACTAACGAGCCACCGTTGTGTGACTATAGACCCCCTGAGTGCTTGCCCCTGAGTATCCCTGCTCCCCGAAGAGTGCTGCACATGACAAAGGAGACCACGCAGCGGGAACTGGGAAGTGGGAATACCTGGACGTGTCCGTGTGGTTACCGCTGTAACCTCAGATGGCCGCTCCTGATCACACAGCACGGTGCCCTGACGTCATGCCTCCATGCCAGCGCTGTGCCCCACTGCACGGCGTGTCCTTCGTGTTGTTCATGCCCTTTGCTTCAGGCTAAACGACATGAAGGGTCCTTCTCCGACCACATCGGCCCAGGTGCCATCCTGCCCGTGAACTCTGGCACTGCCCATTTCCTTTCCTGACGACATCAACGCGTGAGCGTAGGTCCTCCGTGTGTCTGTAGACATGTCTGTCATGCACTGCTTTCTCCTCTCCTAGGGGTTAAGGTTCCTAAGCAGGGACACTCAGTTGAGTCTATTAAAAACAAGTGCTTCGTTTGGTTCATGAATTTTTGCATTGCACACCCAAAAAAATGCCTGGAATCCAAAATATGTATTTATGCATTTGTATATGATAAGTATAAAGATGCCCATTGATCGCATTCACAACTGGAAATACCCCAAATACTAGAGGCTGATCAACATTTATGGCAGAGAGAAGGGGAAATGCCTTTCTGGCTCATTACTCGCTTGGTGATTACTTAGAAGCCCTTTTACTCATCTGTCTTGCACTGGGACTTCTAGTCACTGGCAATATTTCTCTTGTGTGATTTGCTTACTTGAATATCCATAAAGATATACAATTATCCATTGTTTTAATTAGATTGAGGGAAACTGCACAATGGCATTTTTTGGATTTAAGAAATCACCTGGAGTGGAATTTTTCTGTTTGTTAATTGCACATTTATCTTATTATTATTTTTGTTTTGTTTGCCTCTTTGTCAGGTGGAAAAACACTTGTTGTCTCAATTCTAGTTCCAAGACCCAACACAAAATTATGCTTGTCTGCCCCCTAGTGGCAGATGCCATGATTTCCACAGAAAGAATATTTGACGCAGGGGGTTGTTGTTATTTGTTTGTTTGTTTTTCTTAATTCTCATTTTCTATTTTACGATTTTGCAGGTATAGAGCGTCCTGTATTCCCCGTATCCACAGACTTTTGGTGGCGCTGCTGTCAAACTGTGCTCTGGTTGCCAAGCTACGAACCTTATCATGTGTCTACTGTGCAGTCATCATAAAGACCGGTTTCCCTTCCCTGTCTATCAATGTTTGAATATTAAATGGTTACTACCTTTATATGTTACACTTTATATTTTTCTAAAATACCTTTCAAAACCATTTTGGCCTCTAGGAAGATAATAGTCACAAGATTATGGGGAAAAATATGTGTTTTTAAGACTTAAAATAATAATGCTTTCTGTTCAGTTTGGAAGTATGCATATAGAACCATCTTTCTGGCCAGCCACTGGTCTGCTGTCCTGCACATTCAGGTGAGACGTTAAAACCGGGAAACAGCAAACAGGGCTTTGGCTTTCCACCTGCGTTTTTTCACCTAACTGATGTGTTTCATGATAGTTTGTAATCTTGGGGGCAAATGAGAAAATCGCAGGGTCTTCGTCCATTCCTGGAGAATCACAGAGTGACGGGGAGAGGTCGCCTCCAGCGCTTGTTTCTGTGTTCCAAATGACACAACAACCATGTCTCTTGTCCTTTCGCATTGATCAGTGCCTTGAATACCCTTGGCCCACCCACTCCCCACATAACTCAATTGATAGCAATCACCCAGAGTTGTTGTTTGAAAATTCTGGCTTCATTAGCATAGATGCATCAACCTCACTGATCTTAGAGGATTCTGAGACAGGAGAAAAACAAGACTCGGGAAGCCAGGCCCCTCCCGATCTGACCCGTGTCCAGCTCCCGCTCCTGCAAAACAAGCAGGAACAAGGGAATCTAGCATCTGGTCGGCAAAAGACCCCTGCCGCTGGTCGGGTATTCCTGCCACCTGCACCCATGCCTGGACTAGCCCTGCCGCCGGTCGGGTACTCCTGCCACCTGCACACATGCCTGGACTAGCCCTGCCGCCTGTCAGGTACTCCTGCCACCTGCACCCATGCCTGGAATAGCCCTGCCGCCTGTAGGGTACTCCTGCCACCTGCACACATGCCTGGACTAGCCCTGCCGCCTGTCGGGTACTCCTGCCACCTGCACACATGCCTGGACTAGCCCTGCTGCCGGTCGGGTACTCCTGCCACCTGCACACATGCAGTAGTTGGATGTCTGCCATCCACGTGGGAGATCCAGATGGATTCTGGGACCCTGGCTTTGGCCTGCTCTAACCTCAACTATTTTGTGTATGTATGGCATGAATGAGTGGATGAAATATTTCTTTCAGATAAATTAAGCAATACACATATTTTTAAAGTTTTCAAAAGATGGGTGAGGTCATTATAACAATTAGCAAAGCTTTCTCTGTGTGTGTTCGTGAAAACACATGTGTGTGGTGTTGTGAATGTCAGGTGAGGGGGTTTTGGAAGAGAATAATTTTGATAACAAAATCGAGGTTGATAAGGGACAAGTATTTCCAATGAGGCTTGGAAACCTTCTTGCCTGATGTTACCTTTCATCACCACAAGATGGCGATACAACACAACTGTCCTTTGTCGCAGGGTTCAACAGACCATTTAAAAGAGGAGGATAAACTCAGGGTGATTCTCTTCTGCACTGCTAGGAGGTCTGCACCGTTTCTTCCAGAATTTATCTGTAACTTCGACCTTATGCAAAGCATAAAGATATTTGTTTTGTCAGGGAAAATTAGCTGGCTTTGTAAAACACTCTGCATAACGTGGCAGCTGAAACTTGCTGCCCAGTTCTATCCGGGTGCAAACATTGGACCCCGCACGTCTCCGCGTTCTGGGAGAACCCTGTTATAGGCCCAGATACGGTTCTGCTTCCTGGTCTGCGTCCTCTGCCTCCCACAGAGCGGAAGCACACGGCTCTGCAGACTCGGTCCCTCTGTTCCTTCTCTGTTTCTGCTTGAATTTTTCATCTTTCAGGGCCGTGCTTAATGTAAGAATTTTGCAAAATATTGGCTTTTAGCTTTTAATAAATGATGCAGCAAATTCTTTTAAACCCTGTTTTCCCAAAGAGAGCCATTTTGCACATGTTGAAAATATGAAAATCCTTTAGCATATGTAATAGATGTATGTATGTAATAGATCTATGAAATATCTACACACCAATGGAGCTACAGAAATCAATATTTCTAGTCCATACATAAAACATGGACTTAATTTTAATATAAGCTTATATCAAAATTTCTTATCAACAGATTTATCTTTACATACGTATATAGACTAAACCGCAACTTTGTGGGTTGATATAAATCTATACATATATCATGTATACAGGGTGCGGGTAAGCCTGTATGTGTGAGTGTGTGGGGACTTTCCACCCAAATATTTATAAATAAGCATCTGCAACAAATTACATTTATTTGCTCAACATTTCCAACTTTCTTTTTGATATCTGAATTCAAAACATTTAAAATTTAATTCATTGTCAGATCTTCACACACACACACACACACACACACACACACTGCTTCTAGATTGTCTCAGTGAGGGAGTCCCAATAGCTACACAGCTGACCAGGGAGTCTTGGCATCCTCCCTTCCTTCTCTCTCTCTCTCTCTCTCTCTCTCTCTCTCTCTCTCTCTCTCTCTCACTGAGTTTTCCAAGTCTACCCCTGCTGCTTGTCCTTACCGATGCTTGTGTAGAGGGGTCTCCTCCTTCCCATGGATTCCACTGGATTTATCCCACCTGACCATGAACCTTCTCCACCTCAGTGGTAAACGTGGTCTGCTTGGAGCCCTGTGTGGCCCTGTCTGTCCCTCATCCTATCTGCTGGAAGACAAATCCCGGGTACTTGTCAGGACCTCCTGTGGGCCTTAAACTCAAGCTCACCATGTATCTCTATTCCTTTAACATTTAGGCAAACTTTTTGTTTCCACCAAGAAACTCTTCCATGATGAATTTCATTGTAGAATTATAGTCAATTTTAAAATATAGTGGAGTTGTTGCATGGTGGGTTAAATGGCCTTTTTGGTCAATTGCATCCTGTATCTGGGTGCCTGGGAGCCAGGTTCCCACCCATATGCAGGCGATGACTTACGTAGCTGGGGCTCTGCTGCTCTTGGGGAAAGCCCACATGGAGTTATGGCTGCTGGCTCTCACTTAGCCCAGCCCTGTGAGCCTTGGTGAAGTGAACCAACTGCTGAGAGATATCTCACTCTTTCCCACTGCACCTCAAAAACATAAATAACCAAATACAAGCAAATATTAAATATTAACTAGAAATAAAGATATTGTACATACATTTTCAATAGCTAATTCAGCTGTATAAATTGAGAACACAATTCTATGTTCTGAGAAACTATTTTTTCATGAGAGGATTTAATTGTCATGTGCGCATCAGAGAGCATACACAAATCAAGATGGCTTAGCAGTTGCATCTTGGGCTATTTGCCATGCACCTTCATATCATCATGGACTCAGCTGTAGTACGTGACCGCATATTGGAAAAAATCCATCCAAGTAAAGCCAGAAAACCCAGCTTCTGCTTGAACCGGCCTATAATTCGGTGCCTCTGCTGTGTGCGTTCATCTATTCAGCTGACTTCTCACTGTGGGAGAGGTGCTTGATACAGGGTTATTCTCAAGTTGGTAAAGCGTGGATTTTGGTACATGAACTATTTTCTTTAAAATTTCAATTTGTGAATAATACTTTAATTGACAGGGAAGAAATCTTCCTAAGTTTCATCATCTGTGAAAATTTGAAATTCTCAATATTTACTTAAATCTGGAAATGTTTACTAAGCAAATGATTTAGCCCCAAGATAAATTGTGTCTGCCGCTAATCTTGTATTTTCAAACAATTTAAATTAATTGGCACCTGTGGAATGTGTATGTAGTCTTCATTAGCAGGGGAAGCCTTGCTCCTATAATTTAGGAAAGGGAGCCAGGGGTAGGCTCCGCATCAGTGGTGGTGTTCCTCTGAACTGGCAAGCTGACCTTGTCCAAGCCTCAAGAGAACCAACTCTCTGATGCCATAAATGCCCAACAATTCCCCCTCAACTCAGAAGGAGACTCTGAAAGCATTGGAGCCAACCAGTAGACACTGGAATTGCTTGTGTGCTTGGTCAGCATTTTGCCCTAAGACTAAGACAACACCTCCTCACCACCCCAGCCCTTGACAGCGGCAGCTTTATTGGATGACTCGGGTCTCTCGAGAGCTTTCCTTCTCTTTGAGCACTTCTGGAGGAAGATGAGCAATGCTGATAGAAACATGGACTGGTTTTTTAGGACTATAATTTATGAAGCTACCTCCACTCTGAAGAGCCAAAGTTACAGAGAGAGAGGGACAGACAGGTTCATTCCCCAAAAGATCACAACAGCCAAGAGTTGTGACCCTTGGGAGTCAAAACTTTCTTGTGGGTCTCCCACGTGAGTGTAGGGGCCCAAGGACTGGGTAATCCTCCACTGCTTTCCCAGGTCATTAGCAGGGAGCTGGAGCAGGTGGAGTAGCTGCGACTCCTGCTGGCACACATTTAGGATGCCAGCACTGCAGGCAGGGGATTAGCCTGACATGCCACTGTGCCAGCCCCACACAGGTACAGTCCCTCCAGAACATGGGTATGTGCTGCCCTGTGTTTCCATGCCCTCCTAACAGTGAGTCTTGCCTGGTTTCACTCTGCTGACCTCTACAGCTTTTCACAACTTTCCCTTCCCTACATCACCTTTCTTTTGTGAGTTCTGGAGTGGCCCATATGTCCTAGGGACAGTCCCAGGAAGCTGAAGTGCAAGCGGAGCAGCCAGGACTGAAGTGGGTTCTGTGATTTGGGCTGCAGACGCCCCATCTGTATCAGCCACTGTGCCACCTGCTGGATCCTCTGTTTCTCTTTATTCCAGCATGGAATGTGACTTTGATACCAGCAATCACCGTTTGTCAATAAATTGGTAGAGAAAAAGGAAAACTCTAAGCATCTTACAAGCATGTGCCTTGGTTATTTTTGAGCCTCTAAATTTGTGCCACTAATGGCATCTATCCAAGTTTCTTGTTCTGTGGGAAAAAGCTGATTTTAAAACTTCCCCTTTGTGGGTTGTCAATGCATTTCTAACTACTGACCCACCCCATGGCTACCAATAACCTTGGGCATGGGGAGCAGCGAGTAGAGGGTATGGTGTTTAAAAGAAAGTGGACTCAAGGGGGCCACTGAGTGCCCTCACAGAGAGGAAAATTACATCTCATAAATGCACAGTCCTGGAAACATTAGAACACCAGGAGTAGTGCTTTTTCAAGTTATAAGTTAGCAGAGAGAAGAAGCAAAGTTATGCACATACCAAAAAAAAAAAAAAGCTAGGAACCATAACAACCTTGGACTTCACAAGAGCAATGAGCCGTATCTACACATTGTACAGGAAATAGCTTCCCTTTTAGGATTCCATTCTCAACCAGACTGGCCAAAACAAGTGCAGTTAGAATGCGATTGTTTCTCTACTCACAGGCTCATCATTCTTATTTCCTGTGCACCTTGTGTGCCTCTCTTTCAACCCTGCCAAGCTAGAGAGTTTCCTGAGAAAAGCAGAGCTGGCACAGAACGATCAGTGTTGACAGAAGAGAGGGGCCCAGTGCAATTCTGAAGACAGATAGTCACCAGAGAAGGACGATAACTCTCCAAGCTCAACTGTCAAGAGAAGGATGGAAGACTCCAGGCATAGTCCCCAAAAGGAAGGAACAGGGTCTGGCCAGCAGAGTTCCACGGTCCTTGTGTTTCAAGAAAACATGTAGGATAAACAGACATAGGCAACTCAGCAAGCAAAGACTGAAAGGAGATAAGAAGCTCATTTTAACTCCAGGAAAGCATAAAGACCTGCTAAGAATTGTAACAATCACACAATGTGGCTCACTTGTGAATGACCTGTCTAAAGCCATAAAAAACCGTGAGGGCCCAATGCGGTGGCTTAGAGGCTACAGTCCTCATCTCATGTACACCGGGATCTCTTATGGGCACTGGTTCTAAACACGGTGGCCCTGCTTCCTATCCAGCTCCCTGCTTGTGGCCTGGTGAAGCAGTCGAGGACAGCCCAAAGCCTTGGGACCCTGCACCCACGTGGGAGACCCAAAAGAGGCTCCTTGCTCCTGGCTTCGAGTCAGCGCAGCTCCAACCATTGTGGCCACTAGGAAGTGAACCATCAGACGGAAAATCTTTTTCTCTGTCTTTCCTCTTCTCTGTATATCTGACTTTGTAATAAAAATAAAATAAAATCTTAAAAAAAACCCATGAATATCAGCCTAATAACTACTCATTCATGGCATAGATATTTGAGGGAAATAGATGGGGAAGTGGTAAAACACACACAGCTGAAATCTCAGAGACAACATGGTAGCATAGTGCGTTAAGCCTCAGCCTGTTGTGCCCAGCGCCAGTGTTTCTGGGAAAGCAGCGGAAGATGTCCCAAGTCCTTGGGTTCCTGCACCAATGTGTGAGATCCGGAAGAAGTTCCTGGATTTGGGTTCCTGATTTCAGAGTGGTCCAGCTCCAGCCACTGCAGTCACTGGGGGAGTGAGCCAGCAGATAAAAACGCCCTCTATCTTTTCTCTTGTCCACGTAAATCTGCCTTTCAAAACAAACAAAACAAAACTAAACTAAAATCCCATCACTAGTAGAGTTCTAATGCATAGATATCTAGCACTTTTAAATAAAGAAATAGGTTAATGGGACTACTGTTTTAAGACATGAGGGAAACTTCTGAATAAACCCTGAAAGATTGAAAGTGAGAGCTGCCACGAACAGGATGGAAGATCTTTGAGTTTCCTTAGGAATCTCATAGGAAATTTTGGCTATAAAAGGCACATGTTTTACTTTGATGCAAATTAAACTAAAATGGGTATTTATTTGTAAATAATTAAAGAACACATTAAAACATCTTTCCCAGTTGCAATAAGGGAACTCTAAAAGCAAAAATGACTATTTAATGATGATTTGTGTCTGTGATCCGGCTTTCTGTTTGTTTCCATGGTATTTTGAAAATATTTCTGTGCAGTCTAAAATAGGCCTGCTAAAACCCACTACAAACACTAGGTGTGTTGAAAGACCAGGAAGGTTTCTAGCAGAAAGTAACAACTGAAGAGAATTTACTGGAGAAAAATCTAAAAAGTGGGCATTGTACCTAATAAGGTTTTACACAACTCATGACATTTCCTCTTTTGGAATATAAAATTATTGCTCTGCAATTACAGGGAAAACAAACAATTTAAGTAACAATCTTCACTGTTTTGTAGTCTTTAATAATTTGATAATAACACTATATTTAAAAAAAAAGATTTATTTTTTTAATTAAAAAGTCAGATATACAGAGAGGAAGATCTTCTGTCTGTTAATTCACTACCCCAAGTGGCCACAATGGCCAGAGCTGAGCTGATCCAAAGCCAGGAGCCAGGACCCTCTTCCTGGTTTATGCGGGTGCTTGGTCCCAAGGTGTTGGGCCATCCTTAACTGCTTTCCCAGGCTGCAAGCAGGAAGCTGGATGGGAAGCAGGGCTGCCAGGATTAGAACTGTCACCTATATTGGATCCCAGCATAGAGGAGGTGAGGACTTTAGCCTCTATGTTACTGCTCTGAGCCCAATACTATTATTTCTATGAGTCTTCTTAGAAAATGTAGGGTTTTTTTCTGTCACGAAAACCATTTTCATGGAAATTTACTTATATTCTTGAAACATAATAATCATTTGTTGATTGTTCAGTACAATATTGAAATGATGATTTTGATGATCTTACATTCATATTTTAAAACAAAGTGGTACATCTGAAAAGCTAATATATCTGTATGCATGTATATAATGAATAGTGCATGAATATCAAACAAGATTTCTCATGTTGTTCTATCTTTAAATTTTAAAGAAGTGCAGGAACCCTAAATTTCCAGGTCATGAGATAGTGCCAGTCAGGATTATTCTTACCGTGGTTTTTTTAATATTCATTTTAAATTTTTATTTGAAAGGCAGAGTTGCAGAGAGAGAAGGGGGCAGTGGAGTGGGACATACAAAAGGATCTTCCATCTGCTGGTGCACTCCTCAAATGGCTACAACAACCAGGACTGAGTCAATCTAAAACCAGGAGCCAAGAGCTTCTTCTGAGTCGCCCATGTGGGTTTACTGCTCTCTGAGGTTGTTAACAGAGATCTGGAAAAGAAGTGGAGCAGCCAAAGCAGGATCTGGCACTCGTAGAAGAGGATTAGCATGATATACCACTGCACTGGCCCCACATGGAGGGTTTTCACATTGAATGAATTTTTGTATTCTCCCTCCTTCCTCTTGTCCTTTCTTTTTTACTTTCCTTCCTTCCTTTGTTTTATCACCATGTGAAATCAAACATAACACTGCAGAGAGTAGATTCCGTTGGTTCAGTTCTAGGCTCATCCAAATAGCAAATGCAATAATGACTGGCAAAAATCCTCTGTATATCTCTTGGCAAAATAAATTACTGCTCATACAGCTAACACAAACCAACAAAATGTGTATGGACAAAGGTTTGTTTTCCTGAGAGCTAACTTGAATGCTTTGTTGAGATGACTCAATGAAAGTAGACTTTTCAAAAACACACAGAACCGTGCAAAATAGACATGATGTGTAGGGCAAACAAAAGTCTATTAGACAGACATGCTGGTACTTTCTAAGAATGTGCTTGGGTCTCCCCTGCTACAGATTCATTAAGACTGAATCACATGAGATATCTGTACATTGTAAACATTGTTTACACACTCTCCCATCTGTGTGGGCTCCAACAGTCAGGAAAGTTTGGCTCCTTCTCCACAGATCGACAAAATGAAAAAGAAATTGATGTCCATCTGTCTTTTTTTGTAGATTTATTTATATTGAAAGTCAACAGTACAGAGAGTGTGTGTAGGAGACAGAGAATGTGAGAGATGAGTCAACTGTTTTGCTCCTCAGATGGCCACCAGGGCCAATCCTGGGCTAAGCCCACACCAGGAATGAGGGCTTTCTCAGTGTATTCCACATGGGTGCAGATGCCCAAGCTCTTGGGCCATCTTCTGGTGTCTTTCCCAGATCATTAGACAGAGTTAGATAGAAAGGAAAGTCGCCAGGACAGGAGCAGGTATCCTCAGTACGGAGGTGACTTCACACTTTATTCCACAATGCTGGCGCCTGATGTCTCTTTAATGCTTAATATTTCCACGTCTTCTTGAATTATTCCAACTCAGCTTTTTAATGAACCAATTGTCCATGGCAAAGCCTACCTTGAAAAGATGGCTTCTATCATCATCACTTTCTCTTTTGTAGTACTTTGATCATGAACAATGGCTATATCTGAGTGTGCCCCCAAAATTCATATATTGAATACATATATTGGTGGCATTTCAGAGAGGCATATTTAGGAGTTGGCTGGGAATTTTCCCTCATGAATTGGCACTTCATTCTTACAAAATAAGTCTGGAAGAGCTCCTTCATTCTCTGCCAGGTCAGGACCCAAAGGGAGGTACTCTCTTTGAATGGAAAGTAAGCCTTCCCCAGACGCAGAATCTGCTGTTTTTATCTGAGTCCATCCCCACCAGAACTGTTAAAAACAAAATGCTGTTGATATATGCCACCTTGTTTAGTGTATTTTCTTTTGATGAGATTACAAAAAGTCATTGAAAATGGAATGAGAAGACTAATTTGGGTGTAGAATTTTGAAGTCCATGCATTGTACATACTGAGATAGAAATGTACAAAGGGGAAACTTGATCCTACCCTCACAGAGCTTGAAATTGTTCATAGTTACATTACCTTTGAACTAGTCTGAGCAGTAGATATGTTTCCTATCTATTCTCCTTACTGTTTGACACTAGCTAAAAGGGAGAATATGTGATTTACATTTTTGCGTTTTCAGTGTCCTGGAAAGTATCTGGCACGTAGTAAAAACCAAGTAAAAGTTGAATGAAATTTTGTGATAAATAAAATCAAAAGAATTATTTTATTCCACAGTACTATGAACTCATCTAGTTAATATTGTTATAAATAACTCATAGATTTATCAGCCTTAAGCCAATGGCTATAATTCAAGCATAAATGTGTTGATGATATTTTAATGCAAAAAACGACTACATGATTGCACAATTACTTATTAATTGGGGCATTGCTTACCAAGGGAAATATTTACACAGCATGCACCCACTTTAGAAATGTTCTCCGTATTTTGTCCTCAGCAGGTCTCCGGTGCAAAAGTTCAGAAGGAAATAACCTCATGACCATGCAAATGCTTTTTAATGAATTTGATCTATACAAAAGATGAGTTAGAGTAACGACTCATCCAGCAAGGGTGGCCTTGAAAGCTGATAGTCTTCAAATGTTGTGTTCTTCCCAGCACTTATCGCTTTAATCCCATAATAACAGCCTGTAAGATACAGAAGGATCCTCGGGAACAGCTTGCACTTTTAGCAAGTTTGATTCAACTAAAATAACTTCTTTTCACCCAGCAGAAAAATCAATGGAAATTCATGTATAAAACCTTAATACCATTGAGAATTTAACCTTGATGATGTTTAAGATGTTCTCTGATTCTGTCATGAAATTTCGTTTCCAGGATGTGCTGCTCTGTAAAGCATGTAGCTGTCATCAAGTATCTTTGCTCAATCACTGGTCTTAATGTCAACCTTCAGTGTTTGTGCTATGTATCATGTCAAGATTTCTGTAACAGATGGTGGAATTTCACACTTCCATCTTCTCAATATAGCTAAAGTAGATATCTGGGTAGCATACAAACAGAATTTGCTAAAAGTACAATCATCTTATTGTGTTGTTTTCTGCATAAATTAAAAAATGTTGACAAGTATACAAAGAGCATGTTATGCATGTAAGAATCTCCCACCAGGAATAAAAAGTCGTTAACATTTTGACAAATTGGTTCAAATATTTTATTGAAAGATACATCTAATAAAACACTATGGAGGAAACTGAAGCCCCTTTTGCTCTGTACTTCCACTCTGTACTTTCATCGAAAGTAGCCTTGGTCTTGGATTTAATACATTTTTAATCCATTAATAGAACTTATACATGCATATTTGCTCCCAGGAGCACACAATAGCATTACTTTGTATAATATTTTATCAATAAAACAATGTACTATTCTTTATCTTTATTTCTTGTATTTCTTGTTCAAAATGGTGCATTTTGAAATTTATTCAAATATAAGTACTTCTATAACCATGATTCCACAACTCCAGACTCAACTAATCAATAACCATAAACACTCAAAAAATTCTGTGCACACTGAGCATGGACAGTTTTTTTCTTATTATTTTTCACTAAAAATATGGTTTAGCGGGCCTGGCACTGTGGCCTAGAGGCTAAAGTCCTTGCCTTGAACGCACCAGGATCCCTTATGGGTACAGGTTCTAATCCCAACAGTCCTGCTTCCCATCTAGCTCCCTGCTTGTGGCCTGGGTAAAGCAGTTGAAGACGGCCCAAAGCCTTGGGACTAAGCACCTGCGTGCGAGACCTAGAAGAGCTCCTGGCTCCTGGCTTTGGATTGGTTTGGGACTGGCCGTTGTGGTCACTTGGGGAGTGAATCACAGGAAGGAATATTTTCCTCTCTGTCTTTCCTCCTCTCTGTACATATTACACCACAATAAAGATAAATCTTTAAAGATATATATATATATATATATATATAGATAGATAGATAGATAGATATGCAGTTTAGCTATTCACATAGAATTCACCTTTGTTATATATAACATATATATCTATTATAATTAATGGGAAGACATGCATAGGTTATGTGCAGATACTATCATTTTATGTAAGAGGTTTGAGCATCCCTAATTCTGGTATTGATAATGTTTCCTGGATGCCAAGGAATCTCACACTTACACACACACACACACACACACACACACACACACACACACTTCCCTTTAATGACAACAGGTATTCTATCTAATGAATATTCTATGGTTTAGTTGTCCACTTACTGATGGACTGGATCACTTGCAATTTTTTTCAGCATGTTAGAGTGCTCTGTCTGCTTATAATGTTACTTAGTGCTCATGGCCAACTTCCTCTTGATGGTTACCACATGGAGTGTGGTCCCTAACAATTCATCTACAAATTGTTACCATCTTTGATGGGATTAGGAGAGTGAAGTTAAGCTGTAAGCCTCTCTGAAAGAGGGAGTTGATGCATTCTTGTGCAAACTCCTATGTAATTGTGAGTTGAATAAGCTTGTTCAAGATAATTCTTAGAAGAGTGACGTTTCTGGGCCAACAGATATGGAAGTTTTGCTTTACTATGTACTAAAAAAACCCCTGCTTTCCACAGTGATTGCCCCAATTTATTCCTCTATGGCATCTGAAATTCTGTTTTCCCTGCACTCCTGCCCACTTGTGTGTGTGCATGTTTCTGCTTCATTGAAATACAATCCACATGTCCTATAATTCATCCATTCAAAGTGTACAAGTCAGTGGCTTTTAGTATATTCATTTAAGTGTGCAGCCATTACCACAATTTGGTTTAGGACATTTTTGTCACCACATTCTCACGCCCCTAGCTCTGAGGATAATTAACTTAATTTATTTCTCCGTGTATTTCTCACCCATGCTAGATATTCCATAAAACTGGAATCATATCAAATGTAGAATTATCCGTCTAAAATCATTAACTTACATGTTTGCAACGTTCATCCATGTTGCAACGTGTGTCAACATTTCAGTTCTTTATTATAGTAACCCTTCCTGCAAGGATACGTGTTTTGCTCATCTATTCATTCATTACTATTTGCCCTTTAAGGTCTCCTTGGCTATCATGCCCAATACTGTGTTACAGCACTTAGGTGCAAGATGCTGCATGACGTTTTGTTTCTCTTAGGAGCACACAGACAGCACTGCCTTTCCATCATTCGGTCACACAAATGCCAAATGCTTGATCTTTTGCACTTTCTGACTTCAGAGAGATGACTGCTCTTCCCTGAGAGTCCCATGCCTGCCTGATGACACGGAATGTCAATCTGGGAAGAAGGCAGAGTTTGTCTCATGAGCTGCCCCTTTCCCCAAGATCACAGTCCTGCACTGCCTGCTGTTGCGCAGCTGGACACAGGTGCCTCTCTTGTATCTGGCATTCCATTGCTATGTGGTCAAAAGTTAAACTCTCTTTCAGTTGATCGACTCCTCTGAAAGTACAAATCCACATTAACAAGAATATCAGCCTTCATTTAACTCATCAGGTGAAATCTGTCCTTGGGTCCTCTACCTGTCATTGCTTGGGCTCCTCCTCATTCCAGAGTGGTCAGCACAAATCTTTGCCAACTTAGAAGAGAGCAGAAAATCAGCTCAGTGCCTGAGAGACTCATGTTTTCCCCTGTGTCAGCTGTGGTCTCCCCCAGGGACTCCATCCTGTCAGCCTGAACACTGGGCTTAAGCATCACTGGTATAGTTCAAGGCCGGTTTTTAAAAATTGTTTCTTTATTTCAAAACGAGCTTGAGAGAGAGCGAGGGGAAGAGAGAGAGAGACACACACACACAGAGAGAAGAGAGAGAATCATTTTTCTATCCATTGGTTCACTTGTACATGACTGGAACTGGCCAGTCTGCAGCCAGGAGCTGGGAGCTTCTTCTAGGTCTCTGAGCCATCTCCGGCTGCTTTCCCAGGTACGTTAGCAGGAGCTGGACTGGATGTGAAGCAGCCAGGACTCAAACAAGTGCTCATATTGGATATTGGCACTGCAGGTTCAGTTCTACATACTACATCAAAGCGATGGCCCACCACATTTTCTCTATCAAGTCATCAGTTGATGAGCATTTGGATTGGTTTTATAACTTAGCTATAGTGTCTTGAGCTGTAATAAGCAAGTACAAATAATTCTTTCATATACTGATTTCATTTTGGGTAAATTGCCGGTAGTGGGTGGCAGGATTATATGATGTAACTGTTTTCAAATTTCTGTGGGATACTATTTTGTCTGCCACAATGGTTGCACTAGTTTACATTCCCACCAACAGTGTTATTGCATCTTTTTTCCCCCACAGCCGTGGCAGCACTTAATAGTTCATGATTTTTGGATGACAGCCACTCTAGTTGCTATGAGGTGAAACCTCATTGTGGTTTTTGTTTGTATTTTCTTTATGTCTAGTGAGCCTGAGATTTTCTCATGTCTCCATTGACATTTATATTTGATCCTTTGAAAATTGCCCGTTCACATTTGTTATCCATTTGATGGTTCCTTTATCCAGTATGAGTTGACTTTTGCATAAAGAGTGAAGTAGGGATCTTGTTTTGTACTTCCATGTGCACAGATCCAACTTTTTCCCAACATCATTTGTTGAAAAGACTATTCTTTCTCCACGGATTGATTTTAGCTTGTTTGTGTAAATTAGCTGATTGTAGTTCTGTGGAATAATGTTTATGGGTTTTGTTCTATTTGATTGGTGTACATATCTATTTTGTGTGTCAGTAAATGACTGTTTTGCTCATGATTACCCTGAAGTGTATTTTGAATTCCGATATTATTATGCCTCTCACTTTGTTTTTGACATTGCTTTAGCTGTTCAAACTCTCTTGTGTTTCCAGACGAATTTAGAACCCGGTTGTATATAAACTAAAATTGAAATGTCAATGAAGAAGTCACAGGATGTAGTTAAGAACTTGCATTTTTTTCTTCTTTTAACATATTGGTTACTCATTACTAAGTCAATTAATTCCATAATGTCATAAATTGTGGCTGATGTTATGTTGGGGCTTTTAATTGACTGGGATGAGAGTCTGCTGGTTCTACCTCCAAACCAGAGATGGTCTCCCCAAGAAGCCGTTGAACTTATCTGGACAATAAGATGCTGAACTCAACGCCTTTTTCAGGGAGCCCTGTCTCACAGAGCCTGACATTAACATGTTAATCCAAGAGATTACTCTAGAATGCTAGAACTGGGGAAATGTAAGTTGTGTTTCTGTGTTCTTACATTCCCTCGCTATGATTGCTTATTTCTCTCTGATAACTGAGTCACAGGAATGTGTAATAGCCTTGAGGCTGGTGACTCAAACAGTTCCTGAAGAAACTTTAAGGTTTTCCAGACATTATACATCTCCTCCTGATGCTAATTCTACAAAAGTTGCCGGCTGACTGTGCAGCTGAAAGGTCCCGGAGTGAACCTCCATGGAAAGCAGTGTTTACTAAACAAACCATCAGTGATATTTTAACGTTACCAGTGGCCAGGCTGAGGACCTGAGAAATGAAAGCGTGCTGATCAAAGGGAACCATGCT
This sequence comes from Ochotona princeps, assembly GCF_030435755.1. Lineage (NCBI taxonomy): Eukaryota > Metazoa > Chordata > Mammalia > Lagomorpha > Ochotonidae > Ochotona > Ochotona princeps. The sequence continues at coordinate 11,331,392 of NC_080843.1, read as the reverse complement.
TGGTTTGACAGGAGATCTGTTTTATAAGATGGCAATAATTATTAACAATGTAGCAAATTCCTGAAAATTGCCAAGAATAGATCTCAAATCTTCTCATTGCAAAAAATGGTAATTGAGGTGATGAATACAATAATTTGCTTGAGTTAATTATTCTGTGTAGATAATGCATACATCAAAACACATTGTATAACATAAACATATGTGATTTAATAAGTTTAATGAATTTTAACTAATTAAATTTTTGAAAATAAATAAACACAGCTTTGGAAGAAGTTTGGACGTGCAAACATAAATGAGAGTCCTGAAGTAATGCATTTCTCATTTAGCTAGTTTAGCCTCTCCACAAGGAATACATAGACTTTGAGATATTATGTTATGCCAGATAACTATTTAAACTTTGTGAATTTAAATAAATAAATGTGCAAAGAAAAACAGTGCATACATATAATTAATTTCAGAAAGACTTACAAAGAATCATTTGTCACTGAAGTTGTTTGGAACTTCAGACACACAGCGATAACTCACAGCAGAGTGTTGGTGGCTTGGTTATTTCTTGGTTGTAAGCCTGTTTACAAGCAATGCACTGCCCACTGCATTCTGGGCCAATCCTTCTCCCCTCTCCCCCTTGCAAACCCTACCTGAGAAGAAGCCAGGCAATAATAGACACCCCAGCTTCAACCTAAGTCATAGAGTCAGTCACTTCATCTCTGGGCCTCTGCATTAGCCATGAACCCCCACTATCCTCACTGGTTCTTTGCGGGGTCTGGGGTCAGAAAAGGGAACACCTCCAGCACTTTCATTCCAAAATTGACAGCTGGCACCTCCCACTTCCTAGGTGGCCTAGCCTCCTCTGTTACAGACACACACTCACACGTACTCACAGATTCACATACACGCACACACATGCATACACTGACACACTCACACACATCTCACACACACTTATACACACACTCACACACACATAAAAAACTCTCACACACTCAAATACTCAGAATCACATACACATTCACACATACCACACTCACACTCTCACACACACTCACAGGCACACACCACACACCATACTCACACACATTCACACAAACTCACACAGACTCACAAACACATACCACACTCAACAACACATACTCACACACTTAAACACACTAACACATTCACACATGCATACATACACCACACACAAACACACACATTAGCACACACATGCACACACACCACACTCACTCACATTCATTCACACTCACACACAACACACTCACAAACACACACTCACACTCACACATCCACACTTGCAAATACAAACTCACATGCTCACACACTCGCAATCACACACACAGACTCACACACAAATGCACACACATATTGCACATGCACACGATACACTCACATTTGCACACACTCTCACACACCACACACACTCACTTGCGCACACTCACAAACTCACACACTCACACAGACACACATGCACTCACACACTAGCAGACACTCTCACACACAAACTCACGCACACTCACACTCAAACTCACACACACTCACACACTCATACACAAATGCACAGACACCACACTCACTCACACTCAAACTCACACACACTCACACACCATACTCAGTCACATTTGCACATAGTCATACATACACTCATGCACCCACACTTGCACACACTCACAAGCACACATGCTCACATACACTCACACATGCTCACATGATACACTCACACGTGCACACACTCACACCACCATCACTCACACACACTAGCACTTGCAAACACTCACAAACTCACACACGTTCACACACAGACATACATGCACGCACACTCACATTAAAACACCATACGTACTCGCACACACTCACACACATTCACACACGCACACACACACTCACACACATTCACACATGCACACACAAACTCACACACAAATGCTCACACTCACTGACACACATTCACACAAGAACATGTACTCACATGCACACACTCATACACAATGCACATTCACACTCACACATGCACACATACACTGTCACACACACACTCACAGAAACACATGCACACACACATTCACACAAATCACACATGCACAATCATACAATCACATACTCACGCACTCACACTTGCATACACGCACCATACTCACTCTCACTCACACACATGCAGACATACACTCACACTCACAGACTCACACACACGTCACATACACTTGTACACATGCGCTCACACATGCACACACTCACACACTCACACACACATATGCACACACACTCTTACACATGCACACACTCACACGCTTACACATTCACACACTCATACACACTCACACACACACATTTCACCTAGAAGGAGCTCAATTAATGCAAAAAAAGGCAGCGATGGCAGGAAAACACTTAAATTCTGTTACATGCAAATAATCATTAACATGTAAAATATAACTTATTCAGATTGCATAGAATCAAAAATAAAGAGACATCACTTAACCTTCATATAAATGTTTCTTCACTCTATGGAACATCTCCCAACAAAAGTGGTTCACCCCTGGTGAGTATGCAGTCACATGTCTCCTTAAGCACACAGTATACTTTTAGACAGTATCAGTTAATTGCCTCCAGGGCTAAATAACGGCATTAGCAAGTCCATCCTTCTTTCTTTTTCCTAGTGTTTATATTCTGTAGTCATCATTGCCCAAGTTGTGAGTACGTATCTTGTAGAGGGACTCAATGCTCAGAACCAGTGCAGTGCCTTCATGTCTAAGTTCATCTTACTTTGTGGATTTTTGCCATTAATTATTTGCTCAAGAGAGCTCAGCCTGCATTTCCAAGGGAGAACTGAGCAAACAGCTGCTTCCTACTGAAACACAGGGACCCACCCCAAGAAGGATCCCGGGCTTGGATCAATGTTGTGCTGACACCTTCTAGAAAATAATTATATTTTTATCATTTTTTTAACGTAGAGTCCTTCCATGGTTTAGTTTATTCTTTATTTCTATCACTTTTTAAGATTACTTTAATTGGAAAGGCAGATTTAAAGAGAGAAGGAGTGATCCAGAGAGAGATATCTTTCACTCATTGGTTTACTCCCCAAATGGCCAGAACTGAGCCAATCTGAACCCAAGATGAAAGAACTTCTTTTGGGTCTCCAATGTGGGTGCAGAGTCTGAAGGCCTTGGAGCCACCCTCCACTATTTTCCCAGGCCACAAGCAGGGAGCTGGAAGAGGAGCAGCCAGGACATGAACCAGTGCCCACATGGAAGACCAGCACTTGCAGGTGGAGGATTTAGTTAGTAAAGTCATCACACTCGCCCCTTATATTGTTTTGTCACCCCCCCCCCAAAGTATAAAAATGTTTTATTTATTTGAAAGAATTACAGTAAGAAAGGGACACACACACTCACACACAGAGAAAGGGTTCCTATCTGTTGGTTCAATGCCCAGAAGGTCACAATAGCCCATACTGGGTAGGTTGGAGCCAGGAGTCTCCTCCCACTGTGAGTCCAGGGGTCTGGGCATTGGGCCATCCCATGGAGCTTTCCCAGGAGCGTCAGCAGGGATTGTGATCAGAAGTGGAGTGGGGATGCCAGAGCCTCAGGAGTCGGTTTTACCTATTACACCACAGCACTGGCCTCTGTCCCCTCAATTTTGCAGCTGCTTTTGATTGAAAGATATTAGTTTGGACGTTTATGGCTCTCAGGCACTATTCCCTGCAGAACAAGATTGTCCGTGCCTTCTGGCCATCAGTGTCAACTGAGCGAAGCCGGAGAACTGTCTGCATCTTTCTCTGTTTAGGGTTTTTGAGTCTGATGCCTAGACGCCTGCACAAATCCTCCCGTTGTCTCTGAGGAGCAAACACTTCACCCGAATATGTCTCTTGTCAAGCTTCTGACACCAGCTTTCCTGGAGTCTGCTCTGCTCTTGCTGCAATCTGCAAATCAGCCACAGAGAATATTCCTTGTATAATGTAGGAAGGATTTTTTTGTAAGAAAATAAAGAGGCTTACCGAAGGCTCAATATGTTCTTCATTAAACTACACTCCCCTTGGATTCAAACTTCCATCAGCAGCAAGAGAGAAAGCTCAAAGCTCCTCCTCCAGGAACAAGGAGAGAGCCCTTAAGAAAGCAAAACAAAATCCTGACCCCAAATCCCCTTTCAACTAATTTATGGTGGGATTCCTGGACAAAGCTGTCTGTTATTACTGATCCTAGCTTTGCGTGGTGGTGGATTCCTGCTGTTGCTAATCTCTTGGCTCAACAATACCCATCTGTCGTGGTAACTCTGCTGTGACACATGGAACCAATATCTGGCCCTAAATCCCCTCTTTCAAAATAATTAAAGCAGTTTGGCGTTCCTTGCTTGCCTCCTAACCGATACACATAGGTGACTCTTTTTAAAGTCAGAGTTTGTAGGATTATGCTTTCTATCCATTTTGTTTAAATCCTGTACGTGTGCCCTGACATCTTGGTGGGCTTGATTCAAGGCCAAACTCAGGCGGTGAGAATCTTTCCATTGTATTGATAGATGGTCTGTGTCTCCTTGCAGCACTGTAACTAAAAAGTTTATTTATTAGTAGTACTCATTATTAAAGCACACAAGATTTAAATGGTTACATATTTCCAGTGGAGGTCAGGGTCAATTTCTGCTCAGTTATTTTCTTGAGCCTTAGATGCTGACGTGGCCGGCGGGCCCCAGTGGGAGAACTGTGGTTTCCAGCCTGCACAATGCTTCTCTGTGTGTAGTATTTTTCTTTGGTTTCTCATCCATCCTAAGCCATCCTGATTTTTCTTCCAAGCATTGCTGAAAGATTCTGGTTTTCAGCTTCACACTTATTTTCTCAACAAGATTATAGATTTATTCTTTTTCTCACAACTTGGGTTTGTGCATATACATCTGTGTATGTTTGTATTATGGAGACACACATATGTATATTTCCTTTTCAGTGAAATGCATGACGCAATTTGATACATCTTTCCTTTCTTTGACAGATTTTAAGGCAATGAAATAATCTACTTAAAAGCATTTACTGCTAAAATCTGTAGGGTTTTCATTTTGGACAATGTTTTCATTTTCTTATAGACATTATTTTTACAACTTTTTAACATTTTCTTAGGTCATTTTGATCTTTTTACATTTTTTAATTTTCAACAAATTGTACTTTATCAATATGTTCAAATATATTAGAATTAATTTATTGTGACTTGATTTTTACATGTAAAATTTTATAAAGAATATATAAAAGCATTCTGCATAGCTATAATCAATATCTATTAATTTCATTAATACTTTTATGCTTTGATAAGTATTTTAAACTTTTATAAGACCTCTTTTAACCTGTTAATGACAAATGCATGTTTCATGTGAAAAAATTAAAGTTCACACTTTAATTCATACTTTTTTGAGTCTGGCTGATGTTATTGTATTTCTGATTTTTTGTGTTCTGGTGAGAAATCAGACACATACGTGTTTATTGTTTGTTTAGTTTTTGTTTTGGGCACAATCATTATTTAAAGATTTTATTTATTTATGTTTTGAAAGGGAGAAGGAAAGACACAGAGAGAATTTTTCCATCCACTAGTTCACTTCCCAAATGGTCGCAACAGCTAGAGCTTGGCAGATCCAAGCCAGGAGCTTCCTGTGGGCTTCCCACAGGGGTGGAGGGCCCAAGGAGTTGGGCCATTCTCTGCTGCTTTCCCAGTCCATAAGCACAGTGGTGGATCAGCAATGGAGAAGCTGGAGCATGAACCGGTGCCCTTTCTGGATGCCAATGCTGTAGAGAGAGGACAGCTTGCTGTGCCACTGTGCCAACCCCTGAGGTACTAATCTTATAGTATAAATGTTTTCTTAATATTTTAATATACATTTTAATATATGACATTTTCCTTTTGAAACATATTTGTTGGTCTTATCACATTTTCTGCATTATAAAAGTTCTGGTAACATTCATTGTTTCTTCAGATTGTATGACATTTCTTAGGTATGCTATAGTCAACATATTTCCAAAAATTCATGAGAAATAGAATTAAAAGGTGTTTGTTTTATTGCAGAAAAAAATTTTGGAAGTTCATGAATGCAAAAGGTTCATGATATATGTGTATTATAAAAAATACTAAAGGGCCCGGTGCAGTAGCCTAGTAGCTAGAGTCCTCACCTTGCATGCGCCAAGATCCCATGTGGGCAACTGTTCTAATCCTGGAAGCCCCACGTTCCATCCAGCTCCCTGCTTGTGGCCTGGGAAAGCAGTCGAGGACAACCCAAAGCCTTGAGACCCATGTGGGAGACCTGGAAGAACCTCCTGGCTCCTGGCTTTGGGTTGGCGCAGCTCAAGCTTTTGTGGCCACTTGGGGAGTGAATCAATGGATGGAAGATCTTTATCTCTGTCTCTTCTCTCTGTATATTTGACCTCCCAGTAAAAATAAATAAATCTTTAAAAAAATACATTACAAAAAAATACTAAACATGAATTTCAATTTTACTACTCCAAAATAAATTTATCTTCAAATTTCAGGCTCCATAAATTTTTTGAAATACTCTCATATTTGGAGAGTTGAAAAAGTTTGAATAGGGACACCAAAAGTCCTCTGTTGGATGTGTTGAGATGGAGAAGTCCATTAGGACACTACAGGAAGGTGCTGAGTGGTAGGTAGGAATAAAGATGGGGAAGTCAGATTGTAAGTACATCAGACATTTTGTACCATGAGGCCCTGTGGAATCACCACAAGAGTGTCCATGGATACGAGACAAGTGAGATCTGGGACTCTGCATGACTTAGAGGGAAAAGGGTGAGGTAGACACAAAGCAAGGTGGAGTCACGTTCACGTACTTGAAAGAATTTCAGGCCTCGATGGTGTTTCTATAATAAATGCAGCATATTTAAGATACATTTTCTGGCTTGTTGTTCATCTTTTTGCAGAATTTATTCCATAATAATAAAAACCATTCTGATGTTCTATTCTTTCTTGTTGGTCTTTGAGTTTTTTTAATTTGTACAAACTACCCTCCCATCAAGATTACATAATTATTCATATGGAATTTTTTCTAATATTTTCATCTATTTTTACCTTAAAACACTACATTTCTGGAGATTTTCCTGTACGTTGTATGACATGAAGATCTGATTTCATTTCTTCTAGAAGGAAAGCCAATTATATGCCTCTGGTGTCAGAGTTTTCTTCCCACAGAGTGGAAACATACCCTTTACCTGAATTTGCATGTGTTCCAGAATCTATTTTTAATATATGATTCCACTGAACTACTCTTCCTGCTTCTGGTGGCTCTGTGCTCACAATTATTAGTAGTCCAGCTTGAATCAGGTGTCCATTCACGGCCCAATCAACTGTCCCCAGGGAAAGTGGCATCACATGGCTTCAAGTCTCTCGGATATAGATGCCGGTGATGGGGAGGGAAAAACCCTGACAACAGAGAAAAACTGGTTGGTGCTCTTACACACGGGATGTTAGCCACAATCCGCCACACATAATGTGAAAAGGTCCAAGTCACTCTATTTACAAAATACAAGTAACATGGAAAGATAATAGTGTTTCAATTCATTAAAACCTCACACTGGGCCCAGCATGATAGCTTATTAGCTCAAGTCCTTTGCTTGCATCCACTAGGATCCCATAGATGTACTGGTTTGTGTCCCAGCTGCTCCACTTTCCATCCAGCTTCCTGCTTTGGGCCTGGGAAAGCAGTTGAGGATAACTCAAAGCCCTGGGAGCCTGCACCCGCATAGAAGACCCAGATGAAGCTCCAGGATCTTGACTTTGGATGCGCTCAGCTCTGGCCATTGTGGCTACTTGGTGAAATGAACCAGTGGACAAAAGAGTTTTTTCTCTCTGTCTCATCTCTCTGTAAATCTGACTTTCCAATAAAATAAATGAATACATAAATCTTAAAACCTCACATCTCTGATCTTCAATAACAATTAGTGAAAAACTAGAAAATATGCCTGTGCGCTACCTCTCTATGCACAAGGCCCCCTGTGACTTCAACTAACCACAGATCAACTACTTTTTTCTGAAAATTGCTTCTGAAGTGAACATGTGTATATTTTTTGGTCATCATTCCCTAATCAATGTAAGAGATCAACTATTTGCATAGCGTCATGGGTACCACTGCCTGCTGTAGGATGAAGAGGGTGAGAGAAGCACAATGTACAATGAAGAAAACACTGGACAAGACTACAACAGCGGGCGGCCAGATGCAAGGCCCCTTCTCTACGCAGGAGGGCAACATAGAAGGCCCACTGCCTCAGCCTTCTACTGAACTGCTTGAAGAATCAAATTACGGGAATGATGCGGCCCCAACATTGACAGCTATGTCCCATATTGATGTTAATCAGTCAATGCTTGATGACGAGGATGCAACAGTGTGACCCATGTACAGAATTCAGTACGTGGCTGTCTCAGGGATATCTTAAAGTACACAGTCCTGTGGCCTTGGACTGTAACCCAACTGCAGATCCTTACTGACAGGCCTCGACCTTGGCCTTGGACTTTTGCCCACTCTCAGGCCACTGCCCACAGAGGTTGACCTCAGTTTCCAGCAGCAGTAGTCTGTGAACTCAAGATTGCAGACACAGTCTGTCCTGCTGTTCTTTATCAAGTCACACTGTTATTATTTTTTACAAACTTCCTGAAGCAATAGGAATGTACAGTATACACAGGAATTGCTTAGGTTATATGCAAACACTAAACATTTTATACACAGGAGATGAGCAGTCACAGATTTGGGTATTGGGGATCCTGTAACCAATGCCTTGAGCATACTGAGGGATGGCTGTTTTTGTACACATTAAGTAATCCTTTGGTTCTTAAGCTCAGTTGACTTTGATTCTGAATTTATGTTCAACATTCAGAAAAGAAATACTGTTTAAGAGTTTATTGTTTTAAGCAGAATTATCTTTTGAGATTTTTTTTCAATCTCTGCTTCATTATGCTGTCACTGTATTGTATTATCCCTGGAGACATAGTCCTTTACTTCAGTGGAAATTCACCTGACTGCTGCAGCTCAACCATTGGCAGCTCTCAACTTTGCTGTAAGTTGGATAGGAGGAAATAAAATAGTAAAGTAAAATAAGCTTGCAGTTCAAAATCTAGAGGGACCTAATACTACCATGGCTTGTACATGTAACTGAGCTATAATGGTGATAAAACCATCACATATCCTAATAAATTCAAGTAGCACAGAAATACGAAGCAGCTGGCCATCATTATTCAGATCCCATATTTGCAAACTCACCTACTTGTTGAAATTTGTTTGTAACCTCAAACTCAATACTGGCAGCTCTTTCCTGGTCCTCACAGTACACAGAGAGTGACAAGGAATTAAGTTTCTCTATGCTCAAATTGTTAGCTGAGGTTAGCTGACACTTCTCTTCTGGTTTCTACTCCCACGCTATTAAAAAGAAATGTACTTTCACAGCCCACGTAATGACACCTTGGTGTTGCGTTTTTGTGCTTTCCATCAGTGCTTCCATTGTTTAAAGCATGGTGCTAACATGCTGCTTACTGTCTCTGAGAACAGCAAGGATGTGCTGGACCTTCCAGATAAAATTCACGTGTGAGATGGGCTTTGTCAGACAATACAGGTGTTAGGGTAATACATATACTACATGTGCCATACCAATAGCACTCCCTCCGTAGTTCATTGTTAAAAAATCAGCAATATTCACTAAACAAGAGGTCTTTAAACAGAAACACACATAAACCAAGTTATATAATGTTCAATTGAGAGAAGTGATGTGACAGGGGTTCGCAGACACCTTACCCTATAGCAGCCCCTAGGAGGGATGGCTCAGTGCTCGCTAATTCAGCGACTGTAGCAATTTTTAAAGTATCAGTAAATGTAAATAACAAACCCACTGCATTTCATATAGATACACATTTTAGAATAAACACTTGCATTCAAATAATTGTAACTGTATTATCACAAAATAGGTAAAATAAGAACTGGGCTATTTGCTTCCTTCAAAATTACACCTAATCCCCCCCACACACACACTCCAAGTCATATCAAGCTATTGCTTTTAAGATCTAACCTGCCTTCTTTTTCATTCAATGAATCCAAGAAGAGTGCTAGGCTATTGAAGGTATGTTTCCAATTGGAATTGTGAGAGCAGTTGTCTTAGGATGTCGAAATGGCTAAGCAAGCCTATTCTAAGCATAGCAGAATATGTGCAGCCAATAGAAGAGTATGTTACATTAGCAAATGAAAAGTACATAGCAAATTATATGGGGTGGTCCCTGAGTTTTTTATTTCTGCTCTTTATTTGAGAAGTAAGCTTTCTTCCTCCCAGTTTTTGGAATCACGGTGTTGTGTTACACCCTATGTCTAATTCAAGCTGTTTTTTCAAGTATCTCATTTTGCAGAAGCTTTAGGATCCTTGTGGACATGAAGGGTGCACACAGTCCCTTACTGAGCCCTGGTATGTGCCAGAATGTTGGTTTGCATATTGTCAATGTTAAGAATGTATTGTGTTCACAGATGGCAAACTTTGGATGTTTGATTATTTTCTTTACAAGTTTTTTGTTGTTGTTGTTACTGTTGTTTTTTGTTTTTAGGAAAGGCAGATTTTACAGAGAAAAGGAGAACGATCTTCCATCCTCTGGTTCACTCTCCAAATGGCCACAATGGCAAGAGCAGAGGCAGTTCAAAGCCAAGAGCCACGAGCTTCTTTCAGGTTTCCCACATAGGTGCAGGGGCTTTGGGCCATCCTCCACTGCTTTCCCAGGCCACAGGTAGGGAGCTGGGTGGGAAGTGGAGCAGCTAGAACACAAACTGTCACCCATATGGGATCCGATGCTTGAAGAGCGAAAGTTAGCCAATCGAGCTACTGTGCTGGGACCTCATGCTTGATTCTTGAAGTGAAAGACTGACAAGAGACGAGAGAAAGGGAATCAAGAGGTGGATACTTAGGAATTCAGTATGAGATAAACAGACTTTTTTATTTTAATTTTTAAAAATCTTATTTAAATTAAATAAACTATACTTGAATATTTTAAAGGAGTATTTTGGGTGAAATAGTGTGTTGTTCCACCTTGCAGCACAAGCTCCCTAAACAGGCCTGCATGGGTAAATTTCAGGGCTACATAAACTTTGTAACTATAAGTAAAATCTGTGTGAGAGCTGATGTTTTGTATTCTCCAAGATTCTGTGCCAGGAAACCACAAATACAAGTCTGTGATTATAAAAAAAGAAAAAAAGAGAAAAAATCCAAACTTTATGCCTTCCCTTTAAATTCCTTTTTTTCTCTTATACTAAAAAAAAAAAAAAAAAAAAAAAAAATCGATTGTGGCCCAGCATGCTAACCTAGTGGCTAAACATTCTCACTTTGCATGCACTTAGATCCTGTATGGATGCTGGTTCGTGTCCTGGCTGCTCCACTTCCCTTCCACCTCCCTGCTTGAGACCTGGGAAAACAGTTGAGGACAGCCTAAAGCCTTGGGACCCTGCACCTGCCTGGGATACCTGGGGGAGGTTCTTGCTCCTGGCATTGAATTGGCTCAGTTCTATCCACTGTAACCACTTTGGGAGTGAACCAGCGGATGGAGGATCTTTCTCTCTGTAAATCTGACTTTCCAATAAAAAAATAAATCTTTAAAACAAAACAACATCTAGCTAAAGACTAAAGATCCTGTCTAGGGCTGGCATTGTGGTGTAGAAGGCTGTGTCTGCCTGTGGCGCTGGCTTCCCGTGCGGATGCCAGTTCATATTCTGGCTGTTCCACTTCTGATCCAGCTGCCTGTTAATGGTCTGGGAGGGCAACAGAAGATGGCTGTAGTCCGTGGGACTCTGTATCCACATAGAAGATCTAGAGGAAGCTCCTGGCTCAAGGCTTCCCATAGATTCAGCTTTGTCCATTGTAGCCGTTTGGGATGGAAGACTTCTCTTTGTGACCTTCTCACTGTTATTGTCTTTCAAATAAAATTTAAAACAAATCTTAAAAAAAAAAAAGATCCAGTCTCTCCTTGGACCTAAGGACATTCTTCTCTGCTCAGTGAGGCCTTTAGGGAAGCACTGAGAGTCATTCAGACTTCCCGGCACAGGCCATCAAGAAATCTGCTAGACATTGGGTCTTTGTGCCCTGCTCCCTGCTGGAATCTCTTCCTGGCTTTCCATGACAACCAATCAACCGGTCAGCACCTTGACAGGGTTGGAAATATGGAACCATGTTGCTCCTTCACCCTCAAAGTCCAGGACCCCATTAAGCAGAATAGAAACTCATTCCTAATTCTTGCTGCTCCTGGTCCTTCTCCTGCATGAGGGGTGAGCCTTCATGAGTCCAGCAATGTATGGTCATTGCAGACCTCCCCTATGATAAGCTCCCTAGGCAATAGAGCAGGCATGGCTGAACCCAGAAAAAATGCTCTGTTTAGTGGGATTTAGTCGTGCATTTAAGTGTGTAGCACTGCTTTGAAACCCCCGCTCTGCTCACAAGCAGGACTGATTGAAGCAGCCTCCCCAGAATTCAGCAGGAAGTTCTGAGTCGCGGTCGGTGGGATGTAAACAGTGTGACACATGGATACTGTCCTTCACCTTGAAGCTCATTCTCTCTTCTTCACGGTAACTCCCACAGTTAAAACTGACCTTGTTTTGTAGAGATGAGCTACTAGAGCTGTGGGGAACCTGATCTAAGGTTGCAAAGCCCAAGTAAATATTTCCAGCTAGTCAAACATACAAATGACCCTCTAATTTTTCCAGAGCAAAGTGTGCCACCTCCGTAAGGAGATACTTAAACTCTTTTCAGTCATTCTCTGAATCTTCCCTTCCCTGGTTTTCAAATCAGCTTTAGGGAGAGTGGTTCAGCTTGGAGGTTAATTCTGGAAGGCTAGAAACCCCCAGCAGCAATTAGCAGGAGACAGGGAAGCATCATCCTGGCAGATGAAAGAAATGGATTCCTGATTTTCTTTTTTCTCTTGTGCAAGGGATCTAAAAGCCTAAAGCATTAATCTCTCTGAATCCCATTCACTCTCTGCCTTAATTGAGCACTTATCTTCCAGGCAAACAGTTCAGTGGTGAAATCAAATCACTTAAAAGGTGACTCCTTTTTGGAGAAGAGCATCTTAGGACAGCAGTGATCTCCATTATCCATCATCCACTTAAGGCACAGTTTTCTATTCTTGGCTCTTCTCCTTATCCTTGCTTCCCATTACACTTTATACTGTTTGACTTTCAGCTGCAGCAGCCTTGGAAACATTCGAACTTGGCCACATTTTGTGCTTTGCCATCCATAATGACTCCCTTGCTTCTGGAGAAGCAGGACGTTAATTCTCAACGTGGTTCCTGATGAATCGAAAACACAAAAGGTGCTATTTATTGCCAGTGTACAGTTTGTTGCCAAATTCTGACTTTTGATATAAACAGGAAAGGGCCTTTTAAAATCACATCCCTATTCACCGCCCCCAGTAACAAGGAGGGAGCTGTGTCTCCCCTCTCTCCTGATGGTTGTTCTATCCAAGACCAAAAGGCTTGTGTCCAGGCTGAGCCTCCTGCTGACCTAGAAATACTAGTCACAATGGTGAAGTAATGGTGGAAGACTCTTCGCACATAATCTCTTGCCAACTTCACATCTCTTACCACGCACTTCCAAGATGGAGGCCATTTTCTGCAGCATCATTAGAATCCTGCTTGGTATTTAAGATGCACGAATTCCACCAGTGCCACCCTCCCTTTGCCTTTACATCTACCTTGGTCCCAGTGCAGAGGAGCCCCGTGGCTTTGCCTCCTTTCCTCTTCCTCCCCACTCTCAGGGGAGCCTCTGCACTGATTTCATCAGATCTGCTCTTCCTGTTTGCTCGTAGTCCTGCCTCCAACACATGAACTCTCAGTCCCATGAGCTGCACCTAAGCTGAATCCACCCACAGCACCTGTCTTTCACTCTGCTTTCTGACTAGGCCACTGAGCAGAAAAATTCACAGGATCCTCAGCGTCTTGTTCTAAGCATAAGAACAATAATGCAATACAGTGGCCGCCTCTTCTCAATGAGCGGTTCACCTCCCCTCATGGTCCTGGATCTGCGCCCTGAGCTGCTGCTTGGGACTGTGTTTTTCCTTCATGTTTCAGGCATGTGTCTGATGTGCTGTTACTGGACCTGGAATGTTGAAGGGAGATTATTTATTCATTGATCCCTGGGCCACTTTCTTTCATAGAAAACAGTCTTTTCTGTTCCATTACTACAGTGCTAGAACAGGTGGTGATGTTTCAACATACATAACCTCCTCAACTCTCTGGCATCTCAATTCTTTGGCCACTTCTTCACTGACCAGGTTCTCTGTTCTTTCTTTACCCCAGACTCCCACAACCATGTCACGGCACCCCTTCCTGATTGCAGTTTTAGGCATTGCCCCTAGAATTCACCACCCCTTTGCTAGTACCAGCTCACTCCCTCAAACATGTCAACTCCAGAAATTATTACATGACATAGGCATTTAGTATGCATGATCCTCCAAGGTTTTCACAAGATCCCATAGGTTTCCTTTTCCAGTTTGGATACCCAGGTCCATAGTCCTATGTGCTTTTCATGTGTCCTTTCTCTTTGTCACCAAGCTGTACTGGGTTGCTCTTACTGCATAACTATTTTACAGCTTTTCTTTCTTCTAATCTACACTGCTTTAACCCCTCATCTCTCCTAGCAGAAAATCCTTACCCTACTCCAGGACCTCTCCCACCCCACCTTAGTTCTCCCTCTCTGGTCTTTATTCTGATTTCTTTTGCCTTCTTTCCTCTTAAATTCCAGGTGTCTAAACTTTGGAGTTTCCAAGAGTGCAGAGCTCAGTTCTTTTCCCTATCCATCTCCACCTGCTGGTAATCTCACCTACTCAAGTGGCTTTTACAAACCACCTATGTTGGCACCTTCATATTGGTCTTCTTCCTGAACTCAGGGCTCATAGATATACCTTCTTTCTTCATATCTCCCATCTTGGATATCTAAGAAGTGTTTTCAGTACAAGTAAGTAAAAAATTACAACGTAATATTCCCACCATGTAAGTCTGATTCCCCCCCCCCTTATTTTTCTTGCCATCTTGGTTGATTAACAAGGTCATCTTCCTAGACTCTTCAGAAACAAATCCAAGATTATTCACAATTAATGTTCCTCCTCCCCTACACATATGTAAAAATCCATTAGGAAATCATCTATCATTAAAAGCTATCCAAAATAGATTATAACTCCCATCATTTGGAACATTCTGGATGCATTGATAGGACGCCATGTCTGTCTATTGAATCTTGGGTGGACTATGGCTTGAGGCCACATTAAAGCAAATAACACAATTTTACAATTAAAAATATTGACTGATAGAAAACATGATTGGACCTGTCGTGAAGGGGAGGGGAATGAAAGAGGTGTGATGGGCCAGCAACTTGACCCACTGCAGTCCCACAGCCTGCTTAGCACTCAGTCACTCCTCAGGAAAACAAGTCAAAAGGTGTAAATAGCTTCACACTTACTCATGAAGAGCTTACTTCAATGTTAACCCAAGAATGACAGCATCAACTATGTTGTGCTTATGTGGTGAATTCTCTTCTGTGCTTTCTTGCTATAGATCATTTATTTTGCAAAATCCATTAATTCAGCTAAACTAGATAAAGCCCACAGGGATTAAAGACAATTTGGAATATGAATCCGTGTTTACCAAATTTCTACTTTTTTGATCATTGTCTATCTAGAATAATTCCAAATACTTAAATGTTTACTTACTCTGCCTTTACAACCCACCGCCTTCATCACACTCAGTTCTCCCAGATGATCAATACAATGACTAATACACTAATACCCACACAGGATAGTTCTGCATGCTGTCAGTGACAAGGTAAGGAATGTTTCAGTTTGATAGAACAGCTCATCATGAAAGCCAGTTTTTACTGCTGTTATATATTAAGTGCTTTTGCTTCTAACGCAGAAAATGACTTCAGTATGTCTTTCCTGGTGGGTTTTATGACCTTGATTATTCTTTGAACTAGTCTTACCTTTCCTTGGACTCCATCATTAATGAAATGCATAAATCTAAGTTATTTTTTATGAGTCCTGCCTCCAAACCATTTGTATTGTGACCAACATATAATCTTCCTGATTCTCGTGCCTTTGTTTGTAGATGTTTTTATTGTTCATAATTCATAAAAACAGCGTACCACTCACAGATGTAAAAATCTAATGACTTTTTAAATAAAGGGAACATACCTGCATAACCAGCAACCCAACCAGGAACCAGAGTACCACCAGGTGTACGTATTAGAAGCTTTCTCATGTGCTTTGCTATGAGTCTCTAGTCTTGCCGCCAAAGGGTGAACATATCTTCAAGCTTCAGTTACTGTAATTTAGTTTTTCTTCATTGTGAACTTTATATAAATGAAATCCATCTATATTTTATTTTGGTTTTGGTTTATTTTCTTGATAGGCCTTGTGAAATTTATTTAAGCACTGAGTATAGCAGAAGTCTGTCCATTCAGTGCTTTATAATAGCACATTATACAAGAATACCTCAGTGTATCTGTCCATTTTACAACTTTAAGACATTGAAGTTGCTTCCAGAATGAAGTTGCTTCCATACTATCATTATGGAGAATTTCATAATTTTTTTTGTATATGTGTAAGAGCAAATAAAATGGATTTCTGGGTTGTAGGACATACTTACATGTAACTTTTCTGGGAATAGCCTAAAAACACACACAATCAAGTTATAAACCCATGAACACTGTGCAAGAATTCCTGTTGGTCTACATTTTCAGCAGCACTTGGTGATTTCCGCTCATCCAGTATTATGATTTCTGCAGAGTTCAGTGCTTATTTTAGTTTTAGCGTTCCTTTACTTGATAACTCATGTGCAATAAATTGTCATATTTGCTGTTTTTTGGGACACCACCTTTTTGTTAAGTGCTCATTCCAATTGCTCACATTGTACATGTATTATTAATGTTTAGAAGCAATTAAATTATTTTGAATTTTAGATCACTATTATTAAAAATATTGCAATTGTCTTCTCTGACTTTTCATTGTCTAGTGTCTTTCAATAAGGAAGTTTTAATTTACTGACTATTGCTTTATGATTAGTATTTCTTGTGACATGCTAAGAAAATTTTGTCTGCCTCAAGGTGATGAAATTATTTTCCCATATTGCAGCTATATAATTCTGTGCTTTGTGATTAAGCAGATATTCAGTCTATTTGAAACTGACTAATTGCTTTTTCAGTATAAGATATGTAGGAGTTAAGTTTCTTGTATAATACTTTAGGGCATAGGACATTTGAAGGTGACATCCCTAAACATCACACAGGGAAAACATGTCCCTATAGATATCAAGACATCTATTCAACTTAGAAAAAAAATCTATCAATTTTATAACTTTGCATTATATTGATCAACTAAATGAATAATATTTTGAAATTTTGACTAACATGGTTCGATTACAAGTTTGGATTTGGTATTATACAGCAAAGCAAAGGGTCTGAATGTGAGACTTGGCTCAGGAAAGAATGAATCTGAAATTGGCTTCTGGCTCATATATAATTGCTCCCCAGACACACCTGTTAATAAAATTGGACTTGATTTTCTTAGTCACCCCTCATAATGATTATAAATTAATCATTTACCTGGCAGGGGGCTGAACAGCTCTAAGTTTCCTCTGGCTCTAATATCCAATCACTCCCTGCTTCTTTGCCATTTCAAGCAAATCAGCTGATTAACATGAAAATTAACACATAAGTAGGTTTAAAATGACCATAGGCTACAACAGATGATTTTATATTTTGTGAAGGAACAAGAATATTTTAAGGTCCTTACGATTTACTGATATATATGAGTATGTATACATATCATGCAATATTATACAATACATATATATACTCATTCATGTACAAAGTCATACATATAAAACTCAGAACTTTTTGTGCACAAGTAGATTTAAATGTAAACTTTATATATTTATGCATATATGCTTTTGTGAATATACATTTTAAATTCAACCTTAATAGTTACATATTAATGATTTTAAAAGATTCCTGTGAAAGAATCAGTTTTGCTATTTATTCAGTTGTACCATTGCTAAAGTAATCTGTCATTTCATAAAATCTAGAAAGTAGTGGTCTATAGCTTTATCACTGAGACATTAAATGAGTCTTCAAACTTATTTAGTGGAAATGTGGTTCAGGGTTCCTCACTGGGGAGAGAAGCTGGGGTTAACCCACTGTTGCAAGCACACAGGAAACACATTGTCTTCTGCTGTATGACCTTTCCTCCCTCAGCACACTGCAAGCCACAGGACCCAGGGAAATAGAGCAACGGGAAACAGCACTGACGTTGGCCATAAAAAGATAATAGGAAAAAAGGTAGCAGGATATTGCCCACTTTGGATATCCCTCTGTACTCTTACCTAGCTAGAGCATGTCTGAAGCTCAGGTTTAACCTTAGGCGCTCCATCGAGCAAGCCTCTTCGGCACATCAGGAATAAGGCCTTCAATTAAAAAAAAATCCTCTGTAAGAGATATAAGCAAGATATCCCCAGATGCACAAAATCAATGTAGAAACTATAGAGGTGTATCCCTTATGAACACAGATCTAAAAATGCTTAACAAAATAATAGAAAATCAAGTTCAACAACATACTGAAAAGATTATACATCACACTAAGTGGGACTTACCTCAGGAATGCAGGGATGGTTCAACAATATGCAAATAAGTAAAAATGCTGTATCACATAAGTAGATAAAGGCCAAAATACACGATTATCTTAGTAGATGCAGAGAAACCATTGGTAAAAAAAAAAACTTAAAACTCAGTATATAGCATAACACAATAAAGGCCATATATGATGGCATCATATTAAATAGGGAAAAGCTGGAAGCACTTCCATTTAGCTCCAGAACCAGGCCAGATACACTCTGTCACCATTATTATTCAGTATATTTTTGAAAACTTTAGCCAGAGCAGTAAGATGGAAACCAAAGTGACTCGAATTGGAAAAGAGGAAATCAAATTATTCCTGTTAGCAGGTGACATGGTCTTTTACATAGAGGGACCAAAAGACTCCACCAGGAGACTGTTAGAACTCATAATGGAATCCAGAAAATTGTGGGATATGAAACCAAAACACAAAAATAGCATTTTTATACAATAACATTTTTATACACTATTAATATTCTTTTTGATGTCATTTTATACACCAACAATAGTGTAAAGCATTTTTTGTGCACTAACAATATTCTGGGTGAGCAAGAACGTATAAGATCTGTCACATTCAACTAGAAAAAAATTTAAATACCTTTGGGCATATTTAACCAAGAATGTGACAGAGCTCTACAAATGGGGATTACAAAATATTAATACAAGAAATAGCAGGAGGCACAAAACATTAAAAAGTCTTCCATATCCATTGATTGGAAGAATTGATATCAAAGCTATGTTCAGATTAAATGTGATCCATTTCAAAATTCCATGGACATTCTTCACAAAACTAGTAAAGACAATCCTAAAACACATTTGGAAACATAAAAGACTTCAAAGAGCTGAACAAATCTTAAAAAAAATATAAACAAAGCCAGAATCATCACTATATTGGATTGCAAGACATATTATTGTTAAATGATTTCATCAAAGTAACCTGATAGTGGCAAAAAATAGAAATGTGGACAAGTGGAACAGAAGTTAGACCCCAGAAATTAGCCAGTGCATCTACAACCAAACAATCTTTGACAAACAATCTAAAAAGGACAGTCTCCTCAGCAAATGGCGTTGGTACAGTTGGATGGCTACGCAAAGATCAATTCACAGATCAGGGACCTAAATGCAAGATCTAGAAGAATGACATTAAACACAGAGGAGACTCTGAAAGACACTGGTCTAGGTAGAGACTTCTTATGTACGTCCTCAGAAGGATAAACAGTATTAACCAAAACAGACAACAGCATTTTACCAAGCTATGAAGCTTCAGCACAGCTAAGTAAACAATGACGCCAAGAGGCAAGTGACAGCATGGGAGAAAATATTTGCAAAATATGCATCTGGCAAAGGTTTAATAGTCAAAATATATATTGAATGCAAGACACAACAAAGTAGACAATCCAGATAGTAAATGAACAAAAAATATAAACAGACATTTTTCAATGACCAACAAACACATGGAAACATGTTCAGGATCACAAGTCATTAGGGAAATCCATATGAAAACTGTAATGAGAAACCAATCATTCCTGGCAGAACGGCTTTTCTCAAATACAACAAACGCTGGTGAAGTTTTAGGGGAAAAAAAATGACCTAAAGCACTGTTGGTGGTAATGTAAACTGGTATAACCATCATTAAAAACTGCATGAAGATTTCTCAGAAAACTAAAAAAAATACCTACCGTAAGACCCAATTATCCCTCCCACTCCTGGGAATATGTCAGAAGGAAATTTAGTCATCAGATGAGATATCTGCACTCCCATGTTTACAGCAGCTCAAAGATACAGAATCAACCTAGATCAGTCGATGACTGGATACATTATGGTTTATATCCATGGTGGAATATTACTTTCATGTGCAAAATAATGTAATCTTAACACTAGCAATAAATTAGATGCAATTAGTGGTTATGCTGCAAAGTGAAATAAGCGAGACCCCAAAAACAACTATCAAATGATTTTTCATATAAAAAACATAACATACGGAGAGTATAAAAAATGATAGGTGTCATTTCATTTGTATTGACTTTTAAATATTGCTTCACTGAATTACATCATATAAATGGTAATATACTCTTTTTTCCCATTAAAATAAAAAGAAACAAAGAAGGGAATGCCGCAATACTAGTAACACATTATTCTTAATCTGGGTGTTGGTTATGAGTGTGCTGAGAGAACAAGAAAGTAAATTTCATTTGAGTTTACAGTTATGTGTAATTTTTTGGTATGTATACTGTATTTCAGTAAAATGTGCAAGTAAAAATACTTTTCAAAATAAAAAGATATGAATCAGGCCAGCATGTGGCTCAACAAGCTATGTAATCTTCCACCCTGTGGCTCTGGTATTCCACATAGGCACCAGTTCATGTCCCAGCTGCTGCACTTCTGCTTATGGCCTGGGAAAGCACTTGGGGATGGCCCATGTCCTTGGAACTCCATACCTCTGTAGGAGAGCTGGAAGAGGTTCCTGCCTTCTGGCTTCCATCAGCAATGTTATGGCTGTTGTGGCCATTTGGGGAGTGAATCAACAATGTGCCTCTGTAGGACACCTGGAGGAGATTCCTGCCTCCTTGCTGCCATCAGCTTTGTTCTGGCTGTGGCCATTTGGAGAGTGAACCAACAAGTGGAAGACCTTCTATCTCTATCTATCTTCTATCTCTAAATCTTCCTTTCAAATAAAAATGAATAAATCTTTTAAAAAGAAATTGAATGAAAAACATACCTTTAAGTAATTTTTCCAATATCAAATTACGTGACAATTGTGAGCCACAGGTGGAATGATCTATTTGAAGATGTAGAGTTAAAGGACTCAGAAAATACTCTGTTTATGGTTTAGAGATGGGTGGAACAACTCTGGGGAAATGGATACTGCTCTTCAGGACTATTGATACTGAGGACAACGATGATTGCTAGTGGGCAGAACAAAGAATGATGTCTGTGTGCACTGGTCTAAATCAAAGTGTGGGATGCAGGTCATGACCCTTAGGAGCCCAGAATGTCTCCTTTGGGCAAACCCTGCCCCAGGGGTTCACAGCATCACCATCTGACAAGGCCTCTCCTAGAAGTCCCTAGACATATTTTCTGCTGAAAAGTCAAGTTGGTGTGCAACTATCGTGAGTTTGAGAGTAATTTGCCTTTCTCTTCTCTCTGCTTTAGAGGTTTTCTCTTCATCTTTGTTTTCCTTGATATTTCTCCACAATTTGTATAAGTAACAATGTTCTTGGGGAGTCCCTGGATTTAAGCCATCTGTGTCTTTCGTCCTCCATGGGAAATTGTTAATTATCATTTCTTTCAACCTTCATTTTGTCTTATTGCTTCTGTGCTCTCCTCCTGCGACCGTGATTTCAAGTAAGTTATACACGATTCTTCTGACCCACAGCCCTACTGCAGTTCTGTGTAACTTCAATTCTTCTCTCCATGACTATCTTTGGATATTTGTATGAGGAATCGATATAATCATTAAGTCCTTTCACTAGGGTCTTAGCATGGAGCTGGGAGGGAGTTGGAGCAACCGGGACAGTAAACAGCCCCCATATGTGATGCCAGCATCACAGGCAGCCACTTAACCAGCTACACCATAATGCCAGCCCCAATCTGTTTGTCTTTCATTTTCTTCTCCTTGAATTCCAGTTCTAAATTACTAAAATGTATCCTTCTTGCTTTTAGGATGATTAGTCTCCATGTGATCCTTTGTTTTGTTTCTCTGACCTCTACTCTGTATAATTTATTCAAATATATCTTTCAGTTTGTAATTTTCTTTTTTGTATGTTTAATTTGCTATTAAATATGTTTTTTTCATAAAATGGACTAATTTCCTGACCATTAGTCTGATTTTTATTCATATATGCAATGTTGAATTTGCATGGTCCTTTTTTTCTGCAGATACCTTTGTGCGCTATTAATAAATAACCCAGTTGCTTGAGTCTGTGTTTAGCATGTCAGTATTTGGACTCTCTGAGGATATTTGGTTGTGTTACATTCTTATTGGTTTGCTCATAAAAATGATTTTGTTGGGTGTTTAGTTTATCTCTGTGTGCTACACTGAAAGAACAAAAAAATGCAAAAATTATTTAAGACATTTGGTAAAGAGACCTCCCTCTGGACAGAATGTACTTTCTACTTTGCCAAGCAAATCCGAGTCTGAGTCTATGACCTTGTTAGATCCAATCCAGGGCTTTTCAATGCTTGCAGTGGAACTAGAGTAGTATCATTGTATTTTGTGTTCCTCACCCTTGAGGGCATGGCACTGAGGCCACATGGGTACCTATAACAGGCATGACATGTGGGAGGAAAACTATAATTCCCCTAAGTATGCCCCATCTTCTAAAGGCCTGGGGATTTAGCTCCAGTGTCTGGGCACTAAGACTCCAGGATTTTAACAGACTGGAATTGCCATTCCTCAAGACAAAGATGATTTCCATGCTTCCTTAATTTATGGAGTAATCATTTATTTTTTTCTTGATTGATAGCATTTTAGAATATATATAAAAGCTGGAATACCTTTTTGGCCATTCTCAGCAGCTAACAATGCAGGTAACAGTAAGCTGTGTGCAGTATATCCTTTTAAACCCTCATGATGATAAATACACAAATTTGGGTATATTTTGAGATAACATTTAAATGCATAACAATCATAAGAACAAAGGAAAATCTCTGAGATACTTGTAGCTGGCTGCTCAGTCACCCACGCCCCCAGCCCTTCTCTACAAGCCTCAAACACAGCAGCACAAAATCATGGCATTCTGTCTCACTGTTTTTCTGTGGAAAAAATGTAGGGGGCCCGGCGGCATGGCCTAGCGGCTAAAGTCCTCGCCTTGAAAGCCCCGGGATCCCATATGGGCGCCAGTTCTAATCCCGGCAGCTCCACTTCTCATCCAGCTCCCTGCTTGTGGCCTGGGAAAGCAGTCGAGGACAGCCCAGTGCATTGGGACACTGCACCCGTCTGGGAGACCCGGAGGAGGTTCCAGGTTCCCGGCTTCGGATCGGCGTGCATCGGCCCGTTGCGGCTCACTTGGGGAGTGAATCATGGGACGGAAGATCTTCCTCTCTGTCTCTCCTCCTCTGTGTATATCTGGCTGTAATAAAATGAATAAATCTTTAAAAAAAAAATGTAGGAAAAGAACATTGCTATTTTGTTTATCTTATTTGTCTCAGATTTATTCTGTCTGCCTCTTGTATGTTTCTGATCATGGCTCCTTTGTTTTCTGCTCTGAGCTGGGGGAAGCATTTCGGGCCGATTCTCCTAATGACTTCATTTGCTATTCCTTCTGTCCATTAGGGCCTCCGCCCTATTTGTCATTTTTAGCACAACTGTTTCTCTCTGAAAGTCATCTTCCTTGCTCTCCATCGGTCTCTTCTTCATTTATATAATATCTTCTGGAATCCATTGAGAATATAAATTGGGTTTTCCAAACCGTTTTCTCCTACTGTCTGCTGGGTGTACGAGCTGTGCTTCATGGCTGGACATTTCCTCCAATAAATCCAGTGCATGCCTTTTTTTGAACATCAGGGTTTTTTCCCCCTGTAAAATGTTTCTTTCTTTCTTTCTTTCTTTCTTTCTTTCTTTCTTTCTTTCTTTCTTTCTTTCTTTCTTTCTCTCTTTCTTTCTTTCTTTCTTTCTTTCTTTCTTTCTTTCTTTTTTAATATCTGTGTGGATCCCATCTGTGGATTCCAAACAAGAGGGGTGGTGGATATTTACATATTTGGATTTTCTTATCTTTAAAGAGGAAAAGATTTATCTTTCTTATTTTTCTTATGTTTTGCTCTAAAAGAAGGTGACTTCCTGTGAAGGCGGGGGTACCTGTGGAGGAGTTTCGCTGACTGTTTCTTCTTTGTTTCCATGGAAAGGCCATCATCAGGAGCCTTGACACTCCAACGGCACTTGCTCTGGCTCCGTGCTCTCCTGGGTTATGATAACCAGCTCTCCCAAACCCACTCGGAACGTTCTTGCTAACATCTAACAAAGCTAGCTGATGAAAACATCTGCTTCCTCTTTTCTACCCTCCTTAAATTCAGCCTTGTTAACTTTAGGGCAGCCCTCATTTCTGTGTCCCTCCTGCAAGCCCCCTCTTGCATGAGTTTACATTTTCGCAAAAGGCAGGAGGAACCACAGGCTTTAACCTTCAGCTCATCAACAATTTCTTAGGCAAGTAAATATTAAGAGCTTTTCTTTGCTCCTGAAATTGGAGAATTAACATGTGAAAAAAAGCAAAATATAACATTATAGCTCAAGGAAAGTAGTGCGGTATTAGATTATTGAACTATGGAAGTCATATTTAAATATAGAGTTATGAAAAGAAAAAAAATTTTAAAAAGAAGAGCAAAAGCAGAAAAAAAAATAATGCTTCCTTCAGGGAACTCCTTGACCAATGCTGAGCCTGGGCACTACTACATTTAAGCTAACTGAACGAATCAAAGGAAATGAGCAATTGCTGTTTTATGACTGTATGGTCTAAGCATGAAGAAGAAGGTGGTTGCATGAAATGTAATTACCTAAGCCTGATGTTAGCAAAAAGATGGGTGTGGAACAGGAACTTTGCTTACTGTCATCAATGTCTAAGTTTTGCTCTAATGTTAATAAAATTTATATTTGTATTATTTCAATGGGAACTTGAACACTCAAAGTGCAACAGTGAAACAGAAAAACTTGCAGTACTTATTTTTTAATTTTTCTGAAAAGCAGAGTAATACAAAGATATAGAATGAGAGAGAGAGAGAGAGATTCCATCTCTGATTTTTCCCCCAAATGCTTACCATAGGTACTTAGCCACTCCAGGGCCAGCAGCCAGGAGGTCGCCATGACGTTTTCATCTGCTCTACATGCATTTCCAGGAAAGTGGGTCAAAAACGAAAGCAGAATTTGAGCCCAAGGACACTGGTATGAGATGTGGGCATCCCAAACGGAAGTTTAATCTTGCCCACCATGGGAATTGAATTTTTAACGTGGTCATTGCATGACCACTGAAAACTGCATGGACTAAATCCCTGGGGAAGACAGCATGCAGCAGTATCGGTGCATGCCCGTGTGCTCCTGAAGCACTTAGAGCTCTCTTCCATACGTGTGGTTTCTCACATTGAAGTTAATAAGATAAATCTTGACAGAAGATGATTTGAGCATTTGTATTTGTAATCCAGGTTGATGCTATGGAATTGCAGGAGACAATAGGTGCACTTCTCTTTAATATCTGGGCCAAATTGAATGCTACCTCTCCCTGAGACACAACAGAAAGAGGTGAAGCTAACTTGAAACCAATGTCAGCTGTGACTCCTATACAGCATTTCCTAGTACGATAGGTGTGTCGTGGAGTGCAGAGGCCGCTGGGTGATTTCCAGACAGTCGCACGGCATGTTTGGCTTTTGTTTTTATCAACTTGAAAAGTACTAGAAGACAATTGATAGCTGCCAAACAACTTTGGGAATGGGAGAAATTTTGAGTATGTAGCACAACTGCCTGTATGAATGCAAGACATGGCAAAGAAGATACACACACCTGAAATGCAAGGCTCAAGTCTGAAGACGGAACTGCTGCAAAAGAGAAAGATCATCGACTTTTAAATAGCTCTTATAATCATCATATTCATGATTAGAAAATAGCTTAATAGATGTTCAGCTATCACAATTAATTATCATAAATGATTTAGGAAAATTGTTGAAATTTAAAATTGAAATCCTAACTGATTTCTCTGCCATGTTATTTCTGATGGGATTAAAAACCTGATTTTATAGGTGTTTAAATGCCTTTTCATTTGGCTGTGAACAACATTCTTTTATAGCTTTCTACATCCTACATGAGGTTAGAACTCTAGCATTTATTTAAAATTGCCTTCAGAGAGAACCCAATCCACACCAAAACTGAATTTCTTGATTTCACTTGCATTTCTTTTGAAAACAATCAATGATATGCCCAGCCATTCGTTATAATCCCCTGACCTATTTCTAAATGTCAGTTGGAAAAATCAAGGACGCCTTCAAAGAATTAAGATTTGTAGTCTTTAAATATATTTTTAAAAAGATGTCATAGGTTTTCAAGGAAATTTTTAAAACTCTGAAAATTAGAATGTGGATTTAGTCTTCATGTTAATTGCTATCAAAGGTAACATGTGAAACAGACTCTGCCCATTTATTTAAAGGGATCTGTTACTTTTTTTATATAGAGTATTACAGCATGACATCAATGTTTCCTTTTTTTGACCAGAAAATAGGCATTGAATATCTTGTAGAGATGAGTTCAGGTATTTAAAAGAAATTTCACATGGCTTCATGAAAATTTTCCAGACAACATGAAATTTTTTTTTATTGGACAGTGTTGATCAGGAATGTGATTTCCTGAGAATGCAAATATTTGCCTTTAAATAGTGTCTACTATCAATACGAAGGAATTGAAATGGTGAAACGGGGGGTGGGTGTTTGATCTAGTGATTACGAAGCTGGTTGTGTGACATACGTGTCCTGTATCGCAGTGTCTGTGTTCAAATTCTGCTTTGGTCCCTGATTGTGACTTGCAGAACACCTGGGAGGTGGCAGATGATGGCTCAGATGATGGCCCGCCTTGCAGGTAGGAGACCTGAGTTCAGGTCCTGGCTCCAGCTTTGGCCTGCTCTAGCCTCAGCTGTTACAGTTATACGAGGATGAGTTCAGGTCCTGGCTCCAGCTTTGGCCTGCTCTAGCCTCAGCTGTTACAGTTATACGAGGAATAAAACAGCTAACGACATCTCTTTCTATTTGTCTCTCAATCTCTCTCTTGCTCTGTTTTCTAAATGAAACAAGCAACTAAGCAGAAATTTTACAAAGAAAAAAAAAAGTTGTGCGCCCTCATGAGGTAGGTAAGGGAATCCTACTCGAAGCTTACATCGCACTTGTAAAGAAGACATGAATTGACTTTAGTAAGAGAGAACGGGAGGAGCCCT
This sequence comes from Ochotona princeps, assembly GCF_030435755.1. Classification (NCBI taxonomy): domain Eukaryota; kingdom Metazoa; phylum Chordata; class Mammalia; order Lagomorpha; family Ochotonidae; genus Ochotona; species Ochotona princeps. Next base: position 11,303,846 of record NC_080843.1, on the reverse strand, counting down.
GGCAAAAACATGGAGGTGCAGCCTACGAGTTGGCTCCTCTGGGACCACATTTACTCATTGGCAGTGGCGAGGAATGAGAGCAGGGCATGGTCCAATTGTAGAAAGACTTAAGGTGAGAAGAGAAGTTCAGACACTGTAGCTTTTGAAGCAGAAGGAATGTCACAGTAAAATATGTATTTTAGCAAAGTTAACCTAAAATGGCCTCCAGGAGTTTCAGTGGGGGAAACAGAGGACTCTTTTGTAGTAGCACAGCTACAGGAATTCCATAATGGAATGCTATGCAAGTTGCCCTAAGGTTCTGTATTGTTATATTGATCTTATTTTTGTAAGAATTTCTATGCTGTTTCTCTGTATGACTTATTTGCCAGTAATTTACCGACTGAGTAGCTATCATTCTTTCTTTGGCATTTCATGTAATTGCTTCACTGGATTACAAAGCAGAAACTGTATTGCACATTCATACTTTTTAATGTACCAACATATCCCGTGAAGAAAAAGAAGAAAAGTTATTTACATTAACCAGATTAGAGATTTTAAAACCTGTTAAAAAATGGAGAAGCCAGAGGAAGTGGTCAAAGATTTCATTCAGCTTTCTAACCTAGGATCTTAGAATAATAGTAGTACATAGACATTGGTTTGTGGTGGGGAACAAAGGAGGTTTATGTGCCTTGAATTTATGGATATCCAACTAGAAATATCCTACTAGGCTTTGGACGTGAGATTACAGATGAGACACTATCCATACTTTTATCTGTCACTTATCTTGGTCTTTTCTATATCATTGCTTTTGCAGCACATCACAGATCACCAGCTTAGATATAAACTATTTTATCACTATGCATCTGATGAAAAGAAGATTCACATCTTTGGTTTCTTCAAAATAATCTGCACACTCAGTTTTACATGGTAAATATTATCAATATTTATTTGTTCTATCAAAGGGAGGATTAGCAAATTCATAACTATATATAGATATATATGAATTTCTCACCCTTAGCAATTTTGACATAGGGGCAATGGATTCTTTGTTGTGGGGGCTGTTCTGTGGATTACAAGATGCTTAGTGGTGTTTCTGGCCTCTGCCTGTCAGAAATCAGTAGCATTCTCATGTTATAGGATGTGACAGTTAAATGTAACTAGACGTTGCCAAATGTCCCCTGGTGGGAGAAGAAGCAGTGACAGAATTGGTTCTGTTAGAGAGCCACTGGGTTCTGAAGGGTGTCTGAATAGAGATATTAACGTAGGAGTCATTTGACTACAGATTATGCTACAAGTGTCATTTCCGAAGAAGAAATGGAATGTAATAAGAAAGAATAAGCTAAGATGGCTAAGAATAAGCTTTGAGTCCTGAGTGTGAAATCATGGGAGCTGGGAACCAACAAGGGAGTTCCTAAGCTAGCTTCTGGCGCCACACTTCTCTCATTCTCTGTCCACAGCAGCAATGAAGCCGTGCCCAGTAGAAATATGTGAACTGCAGATGCGACTTTATAAAGATCATGATGAATTCATTTCATTGTGTATTATTTAATTCCACAGATCTAAAATTTTATTATTTCAAAGTAATCCATACAAATATTTAATTTTTAAAAGATCTTTTTTACCCTTCTATTTATTTTTGATTTTATGGTACAATTCCATAGACTCTAGGATTACCCCTATTCCCTCTTAATATTCCTTGCCCCAGTTGATTTTCCCCATATTGTTATAATACTATAATACTTCATAACCAGTTATAAGTCATTCCCTGCTATTTAAGTGTGTTCTGACATTGCTGGTACAGACAATGGCAGAGAGTCCAGCATCCTATTGTCAAGATATGTGCAAGAGTCTCATTGGGAGTCCTTCTTTAATTTGGAAGTAGAGATGCATAGTGCACCGTATCTTCACATCTGGATATGAAAGCCTCTATTATGCAATTACTATATATTCCCTTAAATGAGAATCCACGAAACAAAATCAACAACAGGAATAAAGTTTAAAAAAAATTTACCACACCATGGAGTTAAATAGCATGCTACTGAATAACCAATGAGTCAATGAAGAAATAAGACAGAAAACAAAAAAATCAGTCAATGAAGAAATAAATATTGAGATATTTTAAAAAGATTTATTTGTATTTTTAAAAGTATTTAATAATTTGTTCATTTGAAAATCACAAAAACAGAGAGACAAAAATCTTTGATTTGCTGGTTACTCTCCAAACGACCACAAGAGACATGCTGGGCCAGGATGAAGTCAGAATGTAGAAATTATATCCAGACCTCCTACATGGAGGCAGGACCTCAAAAGCCATCCTTTGCTGCTTTTTCCAAAAGTTTTACAGGAGAGCAGAAGTGCAGCAGCTTAACCAACTATGCTACAATACTAGCACCTTACACTTCTCTCATATGAAGTTCTTGACAGCATGTCTCCATTTGGTCTCTACCTGGAGTTCTCAGTAGCCACATGTGACTAGTGGCTACCACAGTGGATACGGATACAGCAGAATCACTAAATCAATTGAAACGAATTTTTTTGTTTCTGTAATTCGCAATATTATTCTTTTCATAAAGGCAGCTGTACAGTGGCCTTTGGCATGTCCAGAAATTTTTATAGATATGTTTTTTTAACTTTAGAAATAGGGATAGTCATTTTTGGGTATAGTTTAGGGAGATTTTGCTAAATGTGTAGTTATGTAAACACCACCATAATCAAGACACAGACCATTTTATCCACCAAAAATTCCTTTGTGCTGGCTTTTGTAGTCAAGCTCTCCCTCACATCTCAACCTCACAATAAACACACACACACACACACACACACACACACACTATGTGCTTTTTAGGAATAGGCATCAACTCTTTACCAAAAATAAATTGAGGAGAACAACTAGAGATGGGAAACAAAAAGACAATAAAGGAGAATGCAACCCTTGACATTTTCAAATGATTCTTTTCAAAAGCTCATCTGCAATTATAGTTCTGCTTGACTCGAAGTCACACAGCCCACTCAGGGAAAGGGACATGTGTTGTCCCTTCCCCCTCAGTCATCTGTCATTCCTCTGCAGGTTACAAGAATAGGAAGGCCTCTCCCAGAATACTCCCAATGACAGATGGCAGAATTACACCAGGAGAGACCCAGGAGAGAAATGCAAAAGGGGCCACTACAGGTTGGAGTCTTAACACATCAATAAAGACCAAAGAGGGCCCTCCATCAGGTTCTGACGACTCCTTACGCTTCAAGCCCTGCACATTCAAATGTCTTTGTATTTTCTTGCTCTGTTTGCTTTATTAAGGGGACAATACAATGCAAGAATAACAGCATTTTAGTTCTTGTTTGACTCCTGTAGTGGACAAGCGTAGATGACTGCTGCCCTCAAAGTGGATATGACCTAGGTTGTGCCAAACACCATGAGGGTAGGTGTCCTTGGGCCAACTGACAGCAGTAGCTTTGGCTTTGCTGTGACTCTCAGCATTTCCATTCTGTTCAAAAAGCCCAGGAAGCAGATGGGATGAGGCCTGTGCAAGCAGCTCCCTCACATACATGTCAGTACTGGTGCCCAGGTTGGGAAGAGGAAGGTCACCTGTTGGCTTGATGTCGTTCCAGGAGCTCAATCCAAATGTGCTGCCCTTAGAATCATGTTCCAGAAATAAAGCTTGGCAAGTTGCTCACACATTCACAAGCACACACAGAGGCACACAACACACACATGCAGGCACATTCCATGTTCTACTCTGTTGAACACTTGTCTTTGCAATATGCAACTGAAACAATGCTATTATGTTCTGGATGTCTGTTCTCTGACCTCTCCCTGGTATCTTCTACCCTTTATAGACTTCTGTTGTCTTGCTTCCTCCCTAGCTACCTTTGCACAAACAAAAAAAACCAATTGCAATCACACAAGGACATTGAGCTAAGGGTATATGCATTAGCTAGTCAAGTACACTGAGTAACTACATTGCAAAATTAAAGCATAGGGTATAAGAAAGTCCTCTTCATCACAGTTATCATTCCTTCTATAGTCTCTTAGCAACAAAGTTATACTGGAAAATCTGGGATGACCTAAAAACCTGCGTTTCTGCATCAGAGAACTCTAGGTTAATTTTCAAGTGTGCCACACAGTTTAACTTGGTTGAGTGCTGCCAGTCGCACTTACTTTGAAGGGGGAAACTATAGTATGTATTGGAGCTTAGTAGACAAAGGAGAAAACGAGGGAAGGGGTAACAAAGGCAATGCCATGTATCTACAGATCTTATTTTCCATTTATGTGTGTCTGCTACCTATGTACTCTCCTGTGGCTCAACCAGATGCAGGAATTCCCTGGGGACTCTGAGACCCTGAGGATGTGGGAACCACTCAGAGGAAGGTGCCTGTGTCCTTGCTTGAGTGTGGAGCAGAGCCTCTAGCCTCCATCAGACTATGAAGTGAGCAAGAGATAAAACTTTGCAAATCACTGACATCTTGAATGTTAGATACAGCATTTTCTCTTTCCTAAAAAAACCAAATATCAACCACCTGATTTCCACTTTCCCTTACCTCTGATCTCCAGGTAGATTAACCACAGCAGCTGCTACTTCAGCTTGGAAGTAGCTGTGACTGGTATGCTTAGGACTACCTTGAGACTGAGGTTTGTCTACCATCCTGCCCTGTTTTACTTCTGTATTACTTATTTTTGTCTATTGTCCAATTACTCACTTCCTTGGTTTGATCTATGGAGAATATAGTCAGAAACAATTTGGCTCTTAAAACATTACTGGGGAAAATAGTAGTTGCATACAGCAGGCAAATAGCCTGATACATGGCTTGCTGGTTAATCTTTAACAGTTTGTTCCCTGAAAGAAATTATATATATATATATATAATTATATAATATACATTATATATATATTATATATACAAGCATACAGCCATATCTATAATACAGATATATTTGCAAGTTATTACTAATTTTATCTACATCAAAAATGTATAGCACACAATTGTAAGTCACAATAAAATACTTTTGTATGCCCAACTAATTTTCACAAAATGATTCATTATTTTTGACATAGATCCATATCCAATCTATTGCTTTAATTGAACCTTGATTTGACAAATAAGATGACATCTCAATTTGAGAAATATTTTCAAATTTTAATAATTTCAATGAATATTCAATTAAAATATTTTTTAAATGTGTATTTTGAAAGAGCTATGCATTAGTTCCAAAATTTTTGCATGACAACAGGATTATCCTACTGTTCAGCTTCTGCATGATTTTTGACAAAGATGCCTTGGTGTTTCATTTAAGAAAAAACAATTTTCAACAAGGTATACTGAAACTGGATATGCACTTGGAAATAAAAATATAAACTCTCTAGCCCTGTCTTATGTTATAGACAATAACTAACTCCAAGAGGGTCATAGATCCACATGTAAAAGCTAAGCTTTAACATACAAGAAACAAACTCTTTGAAATTTTTATTTAAGCATGGAATGTATATTTTAGATAACACAATCACATATGGACCGCAAGAGAAAACATCTAGTTAAGTTGACTTAATCATATTTTAAAGCTACTCTTTGAAAAGTATTAAGAAAACGGAAAAAACAATACAAAAACAGAGAAAATAGTTGAAAATACATGTCTTGTAAAGAACATGATTCAACAACATACGAACGAAATTTAAGAAGAACAATGCAATTTAAACATTGGCAAATGATCAGAGCAGTTACTTCTTGAAAGGGGAGATCCAAAAGGTAAATTAACCAATCACAAGGCACTTGATTACATAAAAGAGATGAAAATTCAACCCCCTTTGAGATACTACCTCCAGTCTATTGTGATAGCTAAAATTTAAGATGCAGTAACTGACCACAGAAAAGACTCAAGAAGGTGCAGTGTATCTGAAAATCTCTTACACTACCGGTAAGTGCACAAAACAACGTGGACATGGTTCGGCAGTTTTGGTGACAGTGAAATGTATATTTAAAACCCAACATTTGATCTAGAAATCCTCTCCCCAGAAAAATGAAAATCAGGTCTACACAAAGACCTTGCAAACTCTCCTAACCGCTTTGTTCATTACTGCCAAAAGACAGCCGTCTTTCAAGCCATCTTTCAACTGATGAACAGATCAGCACATCAGCTTACATCCACACAGCAGTGTGTCAGTTAGGAACTAACTATTGCTGACTACAACAACATGAGCTGAGTCTCAAAATGTTAAAGTAAAAGAAAACAGATTTAACGCCACACTCTGTGCGATTTCATTTAGGTGACATTGTGCAAGGAGCAAAACTAGAGGGATAGAAATCATATCAGTCATTGCCAAGGGATGGGGACTTAGAGAATTATCTCTAATGGAGAATACAGAAATTTGGAGTTGAAGGAAATATTTTGTAACTTAACTGTAGTAAAGGTGTCATGACCTTATATAGATGTCAAAACTCACCACATTGAATTCTGAAAAAGACAAATTCTGTGTGGTACAATATTTGTTTTATGTAATTCTGTATTTTGTTTTGCCAAAAAACCTGAATTTTTAAAAAATATTCTAAATAGTGAGAAAATCCTAGAGAAGATATTCAATATGGTGAGTGTATTGCCCATGTTCAGAACCGTATTCTAGTCAGTCTTTTTAGTCAGCTAATAATGAGCCAGTCAGATTTGACTTTTTTTCTGAACTTTCATTTTCACACTTAATAGTGAAACAGCTTACATGTAGCAGAAGAATCAATAAGAAAATTTCCACCTTGCACAGGGGTCTCACAGAGAGTGAGATTAATTGGCAAGGCCAAGGTTTCTGTGGCAATCTTTGTGTGACCTGTTTACTGCTTTGTGCCCCTCTTCCCACTTCAACTTCCCTCACCAAGAAAATGAACCCCTGAGCAAAGGGCACGTGGGAGTTAGGACTCCATGAAAGCCTTGTTGGCTCCAGGTGCAGTTCACATTTGAGCTGTTACTGTGAGGGAACACAAAAAATGGGGAAAAGTGGTAGTGAAGACATTAAAGGTAAGTGGGCACTGGTATAAACGCAGTCATTGATGGGAAGGTGAGACTGAAGGTCGGCTGTCTCTACTATCCTGCCTCATTGAGTGTGAGAGTGTGTGTGTGTGTGTGAGAGAGAGAGAGAGAGAGTACGTGTGTGAATGTGTGTATGTTTGTATGTATGTATGTGTGTGTGAGTGTGTATATGTGTATCTGTGTGTTAATATGTGTGTGAGTGTATGTGTTTGTGTGTTTTGTAGACAGGAATTCTCAGGAGAAATGGACCAGTCCTATTAGGCTTCAGCATTTAGATTTTTCCTATTGCATGTATTTATTAGTTATTAGTCAAACTCACATTGTGGTTGGCTGCTTTGAAGCATGGTAATACACGGGATTTTCAGTACTACTCAGCTTTTATTGAGCACTGCCGGGTATGAGCTGATAACACTGGGTTTGAGCTGAAGGAGATGTGCGTTAGAGCAAATGTTTCTTTTCCACATTGTTTTGTCTTATAGTGACTACCTGAAGACAATACAATCGTCCTCCTTCCCATAAATGGGTGAAATAATCATGGGGACTTTCTGTGTCTTGTTCACCAACAAGCACTAGGTGAGTCTTTGAGTGCAGTTGAAGACAGTAGAGCAGCGGGGCCAAGCCTCCAAGCCTTCTAATGCTGTGTTAAGTGGGAGCTTCACTGAAGAACCTGCTGACTGGGGGCAGCAGAGAGCTTGTGGGAAAATGGACTTCAAAGTCTGAGATCATCTTGGCATAATTTGAAATCCATGCTCGTTGTTTTCATAGTACACATTTTCCACATACTATGGGAAAATTCTCCGTTCAGAAACATTTTTGGCACAAACTCCAATTTTTCTTCCCCTTTTTCATAAACTTTCTGATGCCTACATACATATTTGTGCCAAGTCCTCCGTTGTGAATAAAGCTCCACCTCCTATCCTAAGCATCCCAGAACTCAACACCTCTCTGAAACTGGGCCTCTCTTCACCCTGTGGGTTACTGTGTGGACTGTGGGTACTTAGCCTGCCTGGCTTTCCAGGCTGTCCATCAGAGGATACAATGTACAGTCACATCCGGATGTTCTTCAGTGTCTGCTTAGTCATGCCCCTCTGGCACTGTGGGTAGGAGAGGCAACACATGAGCTATTCACTTTTTTTTTTTTTTTTTTTTTTTAGATTTATTTTATTTTTATTACAAAGTCAGACATACTGAGAGGAGGAGAGACAGAGAGGAACTGGAGCTGCCGGGATCAGAACCAGCAGCCATATGGGATCAAGGCAAGGACCTTAGCCACTAGGCCACGCCGCCAAGCCCAGAGCTATTCACTTTGAAAGCATGAAAATAGGCTTATTTTCCTCATTACAATTTTGAAAACATTTCCACAGGTAACATCTAATTTCATTTTGCCTTGGCGAAAGGGACAGCACTGAGGCCAAACATCTCCACAGAGTGGTTGATCAAGATTGCTTCTTTAAAATCATTGTTACTAATCTCCCTACTGGAGGACAGGCACAAAGGAGCACTCCCTCTTGAAGCTTACAGCAAGGAAATGCAAGCGTGTTGTCCTCAGCCACATGTGCTTGGTTTATGTCCGGTCTCCCATCACAGACCTACTAATAACCCAAGCCACTAAAGGAAAGACTGGGAATATGCATGGTTTTCACAAGCTGTCCTGTGACTCTTGCACATAGCCCCTGCCTGTCATGCTGGCCAGAGCAAAGGTCCTAAGGCAGAGGATCCCACACAAGACAAGGCCTTGCTGCCCCTCTGGCCCCATTGTATTCAACTTACTGGCAGGCTGGTGGAAGAGTTCTTCAAGACAGCTGATGTTTTGCCTTAGTGCAACTGACTCTTTGTAGCCATTGCGATCTTTCTTTCTCTTACTCTAAATGTTTTCTTGTGATCCTTCTCTCCCTTGCTCTAAAAATCGTGTTTATTTCAAAGTGTGGCAGAGAGACTGTTTATTCGTTGGCTCACTCCCCAGGTACTTGGAATAGCCAGTGTTGGGCCAGGACAAAACCAGGAACATAAAACCAATCCTGTTCTGCCACATTGGTAGCAGGGACTGCAGTATTTAAGCCATTGCCTGTAGCCTCCAGCATGCCTGTTAGCAGTAAGCTACATTCCAGTACAGGGCTGTTCTTCAAACCCAAGCAATCCAATGTGGGATGTGGATGCCAAATGCCACCATGCTGTGCAGTCATTGGGTTAGTTCATACAGTCTGATGTGTATTTTTGGTCACTTTTAATTAAAACGTTTTTCCTTTGTTGTCCAAAATTAGTATTCGATTGCTTCAGAAAATGAAATGCTTGGGTTTTGAAGGAATAAGTGAAGTTCACAATCACTCTGATGATGACACATATGTTGGTCTTTTCAGCAACATAAAACGACACACATGGAGTTCTATGACACCTGGGAGCTATGTGGCTACATGTGGTTACCAGCTAAGCCAATGGGAGAAATAGTGTAGGAAAAACAGAAAGTTCTCAAATAAGGTATTCCACTAAGTAAAGCAATCATTTTGACTGCTGGGAAGCATGAATAGTCCTGACCCATTTGGGAACAGGTTGTTGTCTCAGGAAGTAGCAGTGAAACTGACATGAATCACCCAGCTTGAGGTTTTACATTTGAAATAAATAAAAAGCATGCAGACCAATCAGTTTTATCTCTCTACCCATCCTTCTTTCCACTCCCTTCACAACTCAGATCTGGGTCATTCCTGGTTATCAGGATCCTATATTTGTGGGATGTTTAACAGCATCCATGGCCTGCACCTGCCAGATGCCTTCTGTCCCAGATGGGGCTCCCCAACCCAAAGTGTCTCCAAACATGGTCAATGTCCTCAGAAAAACAAAATCACCCAGTGAGGGACTGCTGGCTTTTGTTACTTTCCTTGTTACATCAATGAAAAAATTTTAAACTAAAGGAACGTCCTAAGATGTGTTCAAAATAGTAAAAATAAATTTATTTAAATATCTGAGAAGCATTCTAGGATGATGTCAATATCAATGTTGTTGGAACAGGGGTGCATGATGATGACATATATGATGGCCTAACTTCCACAATGAGGTGTTGCAGATTCTCACCAATGGGAATTGAAGACTAGAACTATTTGGATTCAAAGCAAGGTGAGTGTAAGCTTTTTAGAACTCATGCCTCAAAGCAGTAGGATAAGATTTCACACACAAAGTACACACTGATACAATCAGAAAAAAAAAGAAAAAATAGTTGGAAGATCAAGGAGGCCCCTTATAATTAAGTCTGTAGATCTAAGAAAACATTGTGTTGTCATCCTAAATGTAAACTTAGTCAATAATCATGCCTCTGGGCCAGGAGCGTGTGTCCCTGCAAACCAAGCTCCATTCTCCCACACAGTGCAGAGTGATTTCATTCTTCCCAAGTTGGTAGTGAGTAAACGAAGACTTCCTGGGACCAGAGTCTTTGTTAGCGAAGTCTCTCCAGAGAGAGTCACTGAAGTTGATCCTCATCACATCATGGTCTACGCAGTTAATGCCCATTTGAGGAGCTCTCGCAACTGAAAAAGAAATGCACGAACAAAACACATTTTTAAAATTTCCTACATAGTATTACTATCTGTATGATAGGAATTGTTGAGGTTTATCTATTTTTGACCTTCACATAAACATAATCCACTGAGTGTATCCTTTTATGGTTTGATGTTTTCAATTTGCTTTATGCCTTAAATGTCATCTGCGTTCTGTTGTACGTGAACTGCTCTTTAACAGTCAACTGTAAGAACACAGGGCATTTGTTCACTTTGTGGGTCATGGCTGCTTCTAATGTGACCTGTATGACTAAGACACAGTGTGTGTTCTCCACAAATATTTGGTGCTAATGACACCAGTTTATGTAACTGTTGAATGTACTCCCACCTGCTGATTGGAGAACTTCTTCATGTTTTTAAGAAGTATCTTTCCATTCCTTTCTGTTACAGGGAGTAGTCATTTCTGAGTTTTATTGAATGTGTTTTTGTATTTATGGATACATTTTTGTGCTACTCTTGTTAGTAGGATGTGTTATATCATCAGGTTTCTTAACTAACTAGTTATTCTCAGTTGCATGAATTATTATTTTACTACCTTGAAAAAAATCTTGCTCTCCAGAAGCTTTTAAGCTCTTCATTAGTCAAAAGTTGCATCTGTGTGGGGGACAAGGATAGAGAACGAGGGAGAGATGATTTAGGAACTTTCAATTATTTTGACTTCATGGAATGACCAATGAGGATTGACCTTGATGTGGCTCCTCTGCCCTCCCTGGCTGACTGTGGCTCCCACCTCTGCACTGTCTTCACGCACAGCTTTTTTGAAACCAAATGTTTGGGCCTTTTCCTCACTCCAATCGGTGTAGTGACTCTGCAGACACATCTCGATGCCCCAGAGCCTGGTGTGTTCTCTTCAGTAACCACCCGTAGTGAGTGCGCTGTGTACCCCACAAGTCCAAGGAATGGTCTCGTACGACTGTGGCCCTACCCCACCTCCCCAGCCAGGCCAACCAGAGATGAAGTTGGAGGGTTCCCCAACTCCTTCCTCATACTCAGTAGGTTGCCATACCATCCACATTTGCTGATTTATTCTGAAGGTTATGACTCAAAAACAGTCAAATCAGTGTGATGCATAGAGCCAGGGATGGGCAATGAGCATAGAGCTCCCATTGACGGAAAGCCCTTCTGTGTCTGCCTCCCTCCCAGAGGCTCCCCAGGCTCCCCAAACATCACTCTTCTGTTTGCATTGTATAGGCTTCTGAAGAAAATTTCTACACAAAGGAACTTAACAAATTCCATGGGAACATTAACATGAAAGATGCATGTACTTTGGCAACTAGACATCAATATTTCCAAATGTGTTGAGGACAGGACGTGCGACCTCAAAGGTCACTGAGCACCAATTGCTGGGGTCACATAGGCAGAGCCCCATATGTGTAGTTGTGTATCGTAAGGTGCATTTTCCATTAACTTTAAAAAATAAATGTGAGAAACAGACAACAAGAGGGAGGGAGAAACAGCTCTCACCCACCGCTACACTCTTCAAATGCCCACCCTAGTCTAACTAGGCCAGTACAAACCCAGGAGGTAGGAAAGGCATTTGGGTCTCCACCCTGGGCAGCAGGAATCCAGTTAACATGAGCCGTCATTGCTGCTTCTCAGGGTCTGTGCTGGCAGTAATGGAGTCAGGAGCTGGAGCCAGGAACCAACCCCTGGCACACTGGCATGGGATGCGGATGTCTTACCCACTAGGCTACGCCTACTCCATCAACTTCCTGAAGTACCCTCCTAGACAGCCATGACCAGATCACCAGCCATCAATGATTGGTTCAGTCTCCAACCTCGCTCTTTGCCAGGGCTCAGACTGAAAGTTTTAACTCTCTCGTCACATGTTTCTCTAGCTCAAGTCCCAAGCTGTGGAAGGACTTTCATTTGCCAATCCTCTCACTTGCACAAACTGCAATATGGCTTGAAAGGGGCTTATGAATAACAAAAAATGACAGGATTTGAGGCCATTTCTTAGGGTTTCACTCTACCCTCACAATCACCTTCCTGCCAGCCCACCATTCAGCATCATCCAGGGATTTCCAGGCCTTGCTGCTTTTGGCTGCGTCTTCCCTCCAGCGGAGAGTGGTCTCAGCCTGGACATTTCTCAGTCTCTCCTGGAGGAGCTCTTCCAAGGTATGATCTGCAGGCTGGTCTCCTGGGCAGGGCATCACTCTGGTTCTAGTTCTGCTGCATTGCACTTGCTGGACTGTCTTTCCTGGGTTGATGGAAAGCTGCAAAATGTGGAAGAGACTGTGGTCGTTGCTCATTGTGACTTCTTTGCTGCCTAGTAAAGACCACAGCCTGCGGTAAGAAGTCAACACTTGTCCATTGAATGAATGTTGATGACCTTCTCCAAGTGACAGCATACTGATGGACACGTCTGGATATGTTAGCAAGCAGCAAGCCACCACAGAATGGTGTCTTCACTGTCCTGTTCATCCCTGCACCAGGGAAAGCTCCTTCACACGCACGGTTAATTGACCAGAGAAAAGCTCTCTGCTTTCATAAAGGAAACAACTCTGAATGTGCCACAGGTAGTCTGAGAGGAATGTGAACATTGTCTGCATGAAAAAAAAAAAAAGATTGAGTTGCTTATGCCTACCCCAACGAAATAAATAAACAAGTACAGCGAGGGATTTATGAAGGAAGAGATTCTTATGCATGAATGCCCAATATTAATGATCACAAAAAGACTGCCAGAACCCCCAGCTGGCACAAACAGTTCTTTCACAGGGACACCTACCCAGCAACTGTCTGCTCAACCTGGGGCTGACATCACCCCAGTTATTAATCACTGTGACCAAAGAGGATTGTGTCAAAATAGCTGATGTAACCATGCTCATGTTTGCCTTTAAAACTTCCCTTTGCCTGTGCTTCTGTGAATGGGCCCATACTTATCCCTACTGCAACGTTCTGCTCTTCCCAAGGGATATCAGTCTTGGAAGAACCTCTTTCTTGTTGCACTTGTTTCTTTAGATGGAAAGTAAGCCAAATCCGATCTTGCCCTTGGCACACCGCAGGCAGGTTACTGGTGTGATGGTTTCTTAGGATTGTGGAGAAGGAGGAAGTCGAGCTGAAATGCTTGGCATGTCTGCAGCCCCCAGCCACCTGTTCTGGCCCATTGTGCCCCAGAAATCATTCAAGTGCTAAGGTAGGAGATCCGGGTGGTTTCACAAACTTGCAAACCATGGTGCTGCAGGGTTTTGTCTGTTTTTTTTTTTAATTGCTTATTACTGCTAGTCAGAACTAGTTCCTTCCACTATCTTTAGGTAGAAGATTAAAGGAAGCTCCTAATGTTCAGACTAGGCATAACCTAGCAGAGATCCCATCTACCTGAAGTCTTGGGTTTTCTCCAGCTTCTACAAAAGAATGAAAGAGGACCATGACTCTTGGTAGTCATAGTAGAACTCGTGTAATGATAGTTACTATTAGTAGTAGCAGCAGAAGTGATAAGAGAAGTAGTACCCATATTTCCAAGGCAAAAATTTAGATGGCTGAAATACTTCATTTTACATATTTCATATCAGGGCTCCCAGGTGGTCGGAGATTAGTAGCTAGAAGCAACCAAATTAATACAAGCAATATTGATGAAAATGCAAACAACACTTTTTAAAGCATAAAAGGAATTTAAAATCAGATGCTTCAATTCAAAAATCCATGCAGGCAGGCTGGTGCTGTGTTGTAGCAGGTCACATGCTAGCATCCTTTGTAGGCACCAGCCAGTCCTAGCTGCTATACTTCTGATCCGGCTCCCTGGTGATTGGACCCCTGCAATCATGTGGGAGCCCTAAGTAAAGCTCAGGCTGCTGCCTTTGGAGTGGCTCAGCTCTAGCCACTGAGGCCAGTTGCAGAGTGAGTCAGCTGATGGAAGATCTCTCTTCTCTGCAACTCCACCTTTAAAATAAGTAAAATACGTAAATCCTCAAAAAACAAAGTGCAGAATTTGTGTATCATCTCTGTCATCTCTCCCCCCACACCTCGAGTGAGAAATATGCTGCTGGATCATAGGCCAACTGCTTCCCAGGACTTCCTGGCCTGCCGTTTCCATGCTGCGTGTCCCAAGGACCCTGGAGTTGCATGGTCTGCAGGCTGGACAAGTAGGGCTGTGTGTCGGCTGATCTCTTCCATAGCTTCTTCCATGTTCTGGGCAGTACGAAATAAAAGACAAATTACAGTTTCCATGTCAACCGAGAAACATAGTGAATGGAATTTAAAAAGAGTCTGGGTATTTTTATTTGTAAGGAAATGTGAGCAGGAGTTTTTGCTCCATGGGATGACAGTGTTGGGCCCTTCCAGGATCTCAGTCTAACCCCAGAGTGGCTGGGAACATGTCCTCACAGCATCACAGACTGTCAGCGGTCAGTCGCTGTTTATCACACTCGCATTCAGTTATGCCTGGCATGTGCTCCAAGTCTAGAAACACTGCCAGAAAGGCTTCTGTCTGTGGCCTGACTGCTACTGGCAAGGAGGTTTGATCGATATTTCATCAAGGGGTCAAGGGTGGACACTATTTGGGCCTTTTCTGTGTAGGTGGGAGGGTGTGCATGGGACTGGAGGCACTGCGTTCACCTCGGGAGTTTTAGCAAAAGTGTGTGTGTATTTTTATCATCCAACTTGACTCTTGGCAGTTTGTAAATCCGATAATCAGGCTGAATCCTAAGTTTCTGGTGGCGGCCCTGTTTGTAGCTGACTCAGCCTTCCTCGTGGCTCCCTGCCCACGTGGGAAAGGTACCAGCCAAAGTCTGGGCGAAAGATGCTCTGTCATCTCTTTTTATGGTTTCTAGAGAATTATCCTCATTTGAACCAGCTGCTCAGACCATCACCCAAATAAATAAATAATGAAAAAGCTGGTGTGTATAATCTCCAAGGTGATTTTCAAGTTGTAAGGCTTGGAATTTGTGAGATTTCCTGCTAAATGATCTGACAGAGATGCTCGAAGGCGCTATGGGGACAAATAACCTATTTTATCACTTAGAGATTCCCACTCAGAGTTTCCAGGCAGAGGGTATTTGATGAGCTGAAGTGGAAGAAGGTCCTACACCAGTAGCCAAACCAGACCAGTCTGGCATGTGCGCCCTCCTCACACCAGAAAAGCACCCAACAAGAACACCCTGAGAAACGGACCCCATCAGCATGCGTGTGACAGCCACAGGGGGACGATCCCAGAAGGCGTTTGGGACTTGGTTCTGGACACACCATGTGTGCTGCTCCTGGGAGAGCCACTCCAGCGAGCTTGGCGCAACTGCTCCGTCTACAACAGCCCCTTCTCAGAAACACCAGCTGGGTACCTCCGGACACGAAAGGCCAGTTGCTCGGTACATTTCAGCAATGGTCAGAGTTTAAACTTGTGCAGGTGGACCAGAGAATCCAGCTTGGAGTAGGTAGCTAGCTGATGAAGGGTAACTGTAGCTGGGGGCTCCTCGTGTCTCGGCCTGCCTCAGGAGACAGAGAGTCCTCCACGCAAGCTTTGTCCTTCACACCTACTGTCGGAGGTTGTTCAGCTGACTAGTTATGTGCGACAACAGCTAGGAGTAAAAATTAAATAAATACAATAAAGGCTATGGGGAGGGGGCGCCGCTCTAGTTTCCTCTGGCCAATGAATGGCAGAACCAGTTGGAAGCACCTGCAGCCAAAACCACCTTAACTGAGGACTGATTTGGGTCACTCATGCATGAGCTGTGTGCTCAGGAGTAAGCCACCCAATTCTCCCCAGCCTCAGACACCCTGTACAGTCTGAAGACGTGCACCGAGCCAGCGCGTCCCCCTGCGGAGGTACGTCCTCTCATCCCAGGTTTCACCGAAGGACCCAGAAGGCCCTGGCTCTCCTATTGGCAAGCATGGCCTGGCTGCAGACTAGCGTTGCATAACCTGCCTGGCCCCTGCACTCTGGGCTGCATTCTGCCAAACGGCGCGGGCTGCGGGCTGCGCGGTGCGCCCGGCAGAGGGCGGCAAAGCCCGGCTGGCGCGCAGGTCCCTTCGCGGCGCGCCCAGGGAGCGCTTCTTCAGAGAAGGCGTTTTGTTTGCTTGTTTTTCTCCTGAAGGGAGGACTCTGTGGCTCCTGTTTTGTTTGGTTCTGCTCCGGAGGGGCGAGGATGGCCTTAGGGGAAGGGAAGGCAGGTTCGTGATCATGGCGAACCTCTGCGCCGGTCCCTAAGTTACCACTTTTATTCCCATCCACAGGTCTTGAGTGCTGGCGGTTTTGCTTTAGCATAGTGCTAGAGACAAAGGTTCTTTCTAAACCTAGGAGGGGTATTTTATTCTACCTGCTTTGGGTACAAAGCCATATGGTTTACTAAATGCTCCATGTAAATAAGCCAATTTGTCATAATTGTGTATTAATTAATTAACTTATTATTTGAGAAGGAAAGAGACAGGTGCTACACCCGCTTGTTCACGCCCCCAAATGCCCAGAGCAGCAGCCACCACCAAGGCTGGGCCTGGCCAGGCCAGGTTTCCTGTGCACGTGGCAAGGATCCAAGAACTGCAGCCTCACCAGCTGCCTGCACAAGGCACACATTGAGAGCAAGCTAGAAGGAGAAGGCAAGATGGAACTCCAGCCTGGGTATTTGTATCTGGGACACAGGAATCCCCGTGGGGCAGTTCAACCACTGTGTCAGATGCTCACCCACCAGGCATTTTTAAAAATGCTGCAAAGAGGCTGCAGAGAAAGAGAGGGTGGGTCGACTTCCCTGTAGTTGGAGTGTTATTTATAATTTTCCCTTCTCTTTACCAGCACTGTGAGGAGGGCAAGGGCGAGCGTTGGGTGCTTGAGGTGGGATTTGAACCTGAGCATCAAAGGGGCTGATTAGGGCTCCCACAGGCACCTCCCGTGTGCACGTTAAAGTATGGGGGAAAGCCCACAGCTGCCTTCGAGGATCTGAAAGGCTGAAACTTGAAAGAGTATTGGTTTCACTTCACCATATGTGGCAGGTTTAAGCCACAAGCGAAGGAGGGTCCAGCTCCTGCAGAGCCGGGGAGTTGGAGCTGCACCTTATCCCAGCCTCAGGACCTCTTTCCTAGTCACAGGGCAGGTGGAAGCTGGAAGAACGGACTCCCGTTTCCTAGATGGGGTTATGGCTATCCAACCCCGACTAGAGTGTGTGGTTGGTGATTTGCTTCTATTCAATGAGACAGAAATTGAACAGTCCCGGATAGAGAACACTGTCCTATGAGACAATGAAGATTTCTTCACAAAGTGAGGGGCAGTGGGAGGGGAGTGAGGATGTGTGTTTGAGACTCTTGAGAAGTTCAGTGGGAGGTTGAACATTTGACCTCCGGGTGGAGAACCTGGGTGAGATTCCCAGCTCTGACTCATTTTTGCGGGTTTTTTTTGTACTTCCTGCCGTGCAGACCTGGGAGCCAGCTGTGATGGGTCAAGGAGTCTGACTCCTGCTGCTGACGTGGGACAGGAGTGAGCTCCCCAGGACCAGTGTGGTACTAGTGCAGACATCCGGACATCAGTGCATGCCAAGTCACTCTTCCTCTCTGTCTCTTGCTCTCTCTCGCTTGCTTGCTGTCTCTGCCTCTGAAAATTTTAACTTTCAGTGTGTTTGGAACTTGGAGTGGGAGATGGGAACAGTGGGAGTGGAAAAGCCAACTGGCGGAGCTGGTGATGAGTTAGGAGCAAAGCCCCTCAGTTTATTCATTTCCTATTTATTATAAGAATGGGGTCCCCCTCATTATCCAGTCTTCTAAATGGTGGTTCTTGGCACCAATGCCAGGGGGTGTCTGGTTTGTTGATACTCAGGAGTCCAGGCCAGGGACAGTCCCTTCACCCCCTTCACCAGTGTCTGCATGCAGCAGGCTTGCCCTAAGTATTCATGAAATGAGCAAGTGGAGGAAAGGCTGAAAGGCGGGGAATGCAGGCAGATGGCTTATTCCCATCCACACCCTGCCCTCCCCGTTCCCTACCAAGCACCCCAAATGAAGACAAACCTCCCCAGCGTTCAAGATAGGTTCCAGCTAAGGCCTTTGGTCTGACTTAAGTGGCATCTGTTACGTAGCAGGTTAATTAAGGGAAGGGCCTGAGCGGCCTCAGCCCATTCTTCTCTGTTCCAGAGAACACGAAACTGCTTTGTTATGGCCGTGGCTGTTGCCTACAAGGTACTCAAGCCAAGCTGGCTGCCCAGTCATCAGGGTTTGACTTCTGTTGTTTCAGAGGGCAGAGGGCTAGGAGAGGGGATGGAGCAGGGCAGACGGAACGTGTATCATCAGCTCATTGGAAACAGGGCGGGCAGAACACAACCCACCTGTGCGTTTATGCCATCTTGAGTGCAGTCAACTTCTTGAGATCTGCTCATCCCACTCAGTTTCTCCCTAAGTCAGGGCAAGACTTTCCTCTCCTCTCCTCTTCCCTTCCATTCCGTTTCCTTTACTCCCTCTGCATGGGACCCTTCCAGGAGCCAGGAATTCCTGCCCTGGCTATGTGTTCCGGAAACAGGGGATCTCCCACTCATTCTGCTGGGATTCAGAACAATCTGTTTCTCACCTATTTTTCTTGCCACGAATGAATGAATGAACCACTCAGGGAACACCTTATGGTTTGACCTTACTGCTGGAACTGCATTTAGATGTAGTCTGAATTCTCTCAGATTCCAGTTTCCTCATTTTAAAGCTTGCTACCATACAAAGAGTATGGAATCTGGGGCCCTGGCACGATAGTGTAGCGGTTAAAGTCCTCGCCTTAAACATGCCCAGGATCCAATACGGGCACCGGTTCTAATCACAGCAGCCCTACTTCCCATCCAGTTCCCTGCTTGTGGCCTGGGAAAGCAGTCGAGGACGACCCAAAGTTTTGAGACCCTGCACCTGTATGGGAGACCCAGACAAGCTCCTGGCTCCTGGCTTCGGATTGACTCAGCTCCAGCCATTTCGGCTGCTTGGGGAGTGAATTACTGGGTGGAAGATCTTCCTCTCTGTCTCTCCTCCTTTCTGTATATCTGCCTCTCAATGAAAATAAGCAAATCTTTTTACGAAAAAGAGTATGGAATTTGGGATCATGGTGTGTGTGTGTGTTTGTATGTGTGTGCACACACACACGCATTAGCTCCAGGCTAGCCCCCACTGATTGATCAGCTCTGAGATGCCACATACCCCAGGCAGCCTCAATTTTCCCATCAGTGGACGCAGACCCAGCCCAGTTCCCAATGTTTCTATGAGCCTGTATACAAAGCAGTTAAGAGAAGCTGCTGTGCACATGTCTCTGTCTTTTTGTGTGTTTACGTCCTCTGCTGTGTCATTCTGATTTGCTTTCTCTCATGTTCTCTTCGTTCTCAAAACTGGCATTCTAAAAAGTGTTGCATTAAAAGGAGTACTTGCCTTTTAAAAAAATCTTGAAGTTGCTAAGCAGCATCAACCCCCCCCTTCCCCTTTGATGCAAGCTGGTTGCCATAGTATCATCTGGGCATGGTAACAAGAAGCAAAGAGCAATCATCTTGCGCTAAGTAGGGTTGGGCTAAGGGATAAACACTAAAATGTTTCCTCCAAGCTTGTTTTGAAAGAGGAAAACTGCTCTCCACTACACAAGTCAGCTCACAACTCGGCTTTCCCCACCAGTTGCTGCCTGGCTTCCTTGGGGGCTGACAGCTGTTCTTACCTGTGGCTTCTTGCATGTCACACAACCACTCTGCCACAACACTTTCTAAAAAGGCTGCCAAAGAGACGCCGCTGCTCTGCCCCTTATTTGTAACTATTTAGAGCTCAGTGAAGACTCAGCTTCTTCCCCAAGATTTACTAAACATAGAGAGTGTGAATCAGGATTGTGACTAAAGTCATAGCAGGGATGGGAATGATAACAAATAAACGTCATCCAAGTGACATCAAAAGACACCCTTACAAAAGAGAAAGGATTCAGAGAAAGTGAAGAACCTGCTGGAAATCTAACACATCTTTGATACAAGGCCCAGATGGCTGTTCTTTAACTCTAAGCTCACAGGGTCAGGCAACGCACTACCAACAACAGGAAGCAGAGTGCAAACCCAGAAGCCAAAGATGACTTTGTCCTGAGGCCCATGGAGTGCTTAGTGGTGCAATCCACAAGACCACCGAGCACAGGTGGGTTGACTATAGCAGTATTTCTTTGTTTTTCTTAAAGGTTTTCTTCTTCTTCTTCTTCATATTATTATTATTATTGGAAAGGCAAATTTGCAACAGAGAGAAGGGGAGACAGACAAAGATCTTCCATCTGCTGGTTCACTCTCCAAGTGACTGCAATGGCCAGAGCCGAACCAATCCAAAACCAGGAGATTCTTCTGGGTTTCCCATGGGGGCTCAAGATCCCAAGATCTTGGGCCATTCTCTACTGCTTTCCCAGGTCACAAGCAGGGAGGCAGAAGGGAAGCAGAATAGTCAGGACACAAACCAGTGTTCCTATGTGGTCCTGCCACTTGCAAGGCAAGGATTTAGCCACTAGTCTACCACACTGGGTCCCATGCTGCAGTATTTTAGGCTGGTTAGTTTGTCCTTTACTTCCCATGTCCTCCTGCTACCCAGCCACCCTACATACATGGTCCTCGGGAGTTCTCCAAACCCCAACATACAAGGAGCTGAGGGGTCTGCAGACAGCAGTTGTGCTAACCGGTTACCATTCCTGTCACATTCCATTTCAAGCTGCCCCCATGTCAAGCCTTTCCCCCAATATGCCATGCAATTGACATTTTCGTGGAAAGCCAAACTCACTCTTGCAAAGTAAGCTATCAGCACAGTGTGTTGCCCTCTACAAAGGACGTGCCCACACTCAGCCTTCTTGTGGAAGACAGTCCCTTTGAACTGTGATAAACAAAGCACTGTCCCCTGCACTCTCAGGCTTGGTTGCCTTATGACAATGAGGTGCAACTGCCAATGGAATAATAGGAGGTGTGCTCCCGGGACTCATAGTGCTATGTGCCTTGCTCCCCTGAGCTGATCCCCTGCAACGTAGACACATGGGGCTCAGAGGGGTCTTCGAGAGCCTTCCAGACAAACGCAGGGCTGTCCCCCGAACCCATTAAACAAATCCACTTCACCCTCTGAATGGAAAGAAACTTCCTCTGTCTTTCAGGGCTGTCTTAATCTAGGCTTGACAGTTTGCTCTTTTTCTGCTTCCTGCTGGCAGCCATGCTATGGTTCATAGTATATCTTGGTAGACAGAGCTCAGAGTCCAAGAACATAGCAAAAGACATCTCCTAGTGTTTTCCCTGGGCCAAAGTGCGCTCGGGCATCCCAGGCAGGTGGTCTCCATCCAGCACCCTGCAGAAGGAACTTACTCCCTCATTGGGATCCAGGCCAAGGCATGCCTTGAGAAAGCACTGCGTGTTGTATAAGGAATGCAGCCCAGAAGCTGTGCTCCTTTCCTCTGGGCTTCTGTGGAAGCAGAGGTTAGCTGGCAGATGCCCTGTCAGCTAATCCTCCTGAGTTATGGATTTCTCAGCTCTGCCCCCGTTCCGCTCAAATAAGGAAGATGTGTACCTCCACAAGGTCCCTTGCACCTTGCCTCTCAGGGCCTGCACTTCCAGCAACATCTATGACTGCATACCAAAGATATGTTTCTCTAGACCCAGACTCTCCAAATTTACACACATCCTTCTCCCAGCAGGCCATCAGTCAAAGCTTTACAAGGTTTTAGCTATTATGCTGTCCAAATCATCTTTTGTTGTAGTAGTCTTCTGATCAATTTTTTTACAGCAGCCTCTGGGGTGTGGGGGAGTGGGGCTGGAGAGCAAGTAAAAATAAATAAATAAGTACAAAGAGTAGAAAAGCCCTGATTTGTATCATCTATTCCATTTTTCTGGCATCAATATATTCCTGCCACAACCAATTTCAAGTGATCAATAGCAAGCCACTGAAGGCAGAGCTGGAAGTGTGAGCTGGCTGTGGCATACCACTTGCAGAAAGCCCTCTTCAGGGGGGCATGGTTTGATCTTGTTTCAAGTTATTTTCTGTATCTTGTTTCTGTCTGATATCTAATTCTGTCCGACTACTAATCCTTTCAACCAGTGGTTTTAGAACTGCTTTTTTGGCCATGGATCTTAATGTCTATATCAATAAGTGCACTGCTTGAGAGCCCCGATGCCTGTGCGTCAGGGGAGATTATAGGCTCTGCACAGCACTGAAGCTGTGGAGAACACTAGGAAACAACTTTAGCATTGCCCTATACTCATTTTTTTTTTTTTAAAGATTTTATTATTATTGGAAAGCCGGATATACAGAGAGGAAGAGAGAGAGAGAGGAAGATCTTCCATCCGATGTTTCACTCCCCAAGTGAGCTGCAACGGCCGGTGCATGCAGATCCGAAGCCAGGAACCAGGAACTTCTTCCAGGTCTCCCATGCGGGTGCAGGGTCCCAAAGGTTTGGGCCGTCCTCAACTGCTTTCCCAGGCCACAAGCAGGGAGCTGGATGGGAAGTGGAGCTGCCAGGATTAGAACCGGCGCCCATATGGGATCCCGGGGCTTTCAAGGCGAGGACTTTAGCCGCTAGGCCATGCCGCCGGGCCCTGCCCTATACTCTTGTTGACTTGCAGCAATCCCCAAACCCATGCATTCTATGACAGAGTTCTTCTTGCATGCTTATGTGCTTAAACTCTGTGGAATCAACTGAAATGGGCAACATGTTTGGGCCACGTGAAGCCATTTGTGAGCCCACGGTCTCAGCTAGCAGCAGCTCTTGGAAGCCATATCCAACAACATACTTCAGTAATGACCTCATCCATGTTGTGAGGCAAGCCTATGCAGTGGGAGCCTTGACTCCAGCAGGATGCATCCTTAAGGCTGTCTACAGCTCCTAATGTTCTTTGGCTTTAGCTGTCTGTGAAGACCCGAGAGTTATGAGTCATGCCACCTCAACTGACTGTAGGTTTTCAGTCCTGCTTCTTTCTCAGTCAATACTTTTCTCTCTCTCTCTCTCTGGTTGTGTATCTCCACATTTGATACCGCATGATTTTGCATTAATTCAGGGAGCCTTAAGAGATATTTTTATATATTTCCTCTCCAACAAAGTGCTTCCATCTTTATTAATGTGTTTTATGATGGAAGTCATAATAGGATGGATAAATACCATTCCATCTTACTGAGGGCATGATTTTATCTGATGAGTTACTTTCATTTTGATGGGAGAAAGAGGCTTAGCATTTCCTGTGGTTTCAATAATCAAGTTATTAATAAAGAAATAAAAAATTATCAAGCAGGAAATGAACTTACTGAGACAGAAGATGGAAGATGCAGGAAGGTTCTCACAACCTCTAAATATGTTGTATCTCCCACCACTGTATTGTGTTAGACCCAAAGGTTCTTCTGGTTCCAATTCTGTGTGGCCACAGTCAGCCCAGAAAGTGTTGTGTAAATGCTTGGGCAGTTTGCAAACTAAACATGGTAGAAATGGCAGCCCTAGGTTCTCATGTGGTAGGTAGCTTAAAGCGCTTCAGCTCTGAGATGCTGGTGGAAGACACTTAATAGTTAAACTTCAGACATCAAATCAAGAGGGAATAGGACCAAGAAGCAACTTTTGCAGTTGGTTGATCCTCATCAGTGGCTCTTAGACCACACCTGGAGGATATTGGTACCTGTGGTGGCAAGACAGAACTATCTTGTGCATCCACCAGGAGTGGGTAAGTCCAGTCTGATCAGTATCAGATTCCTGCCATAACCAATTTCTGCTGGACATGTCTGTCTAGGTACCCTCACAGGATTCACACTGAGCCTAACTGAACGAGAACTACACAGGTTCGGTATTTAATACTGTGCTCCATATCTCAATTAGTAGGAGCATCTACAGGATTACCCAGATCACAAACTGGAGAGCATGTTTGGCCTCTTTCCTTTGACTGCCGTCCATTTAATTGTGAAGCCTTGTGAATTGCCTTTTCAGCTTCCTTTCACATTCCTACCTCTTTCCAGTTTCAATGCTATTGTGCTAATTCGGGTTATTTTAATTTTTGCCTAGTCTGATAGAATGTTTTATTCATAGAACACTTTCAATAAGCATCAATTAAAAGAGTGGGTTACTGTAGAATCTTGTCTTGTCCTCCGTTAGTTGTATTTTATATCTTCCCTTCATCCTCTACCTTCCAACAAAGTCCTAAAACATGAAATAAATCAGATTGCTCTGGGGGATCATGGCTCTGCACTTGTTGTGTTCCTCCATCTGACTTGTCTTTTTCTACAAGGTCCAATACTCATGTTTAGTTTGTCTTCCAAGTACTTTTACAGCATTAACTACTGGACATTGCTTCCCAAGCGTTCATCTCCTGCACTTCTGCTTCCAACTGACCCATTTTACAGAATAATTTTAGGGTCAAATCTCTACTTGTAATTGGAATAGCATTAATATCTTTCACTTAGATCTTGTGCCAGTCTTTCTCTGCCCCTTTATGTTCTCCCTGAATCACAGAAGCTGACAAGTCAGGAAACTACATTTCCCAGAATCCCTATCAGAAGTTTCCTGCTCAGAGTCTGCCAATGAGAAAAACCCAAGCAAGAGTCAGAAGTAGATACCACATGTTTGCCTTAATTTAAGAAGATATGATGTTATGCATAACATGTTATGTTATGGATGTTATGTCATATGTAGTATATAAACTAAAATGGAAATGTGAATGGGGTGGTCACAGAATGGGGTTAAGAAATCGCATTTATTTTTAACATGTTGGCTGCTCAATACTATGTCAATTAATTCCATAACGATGTTAATTGTTGCTGATAATATGTTAGTGCTTTTATTTGATCGGGATGATACTCTGCTGGCTCTGCCCTCAGACCAGAGAGGGTCTCCCCAATAAGTAGTTGGACTTGACTGGACTATAAGATGTTGGACTCTATACTTGGCATATGCTTGCTAAGAGGGAATCTCAACTGAACTTGAACTATGGTTACGCAACAAGGTGGAGGAACCCACCATGGGGGGAGGGTGTGGGGAAGTGTGGGGAGAATCCCAGTTCCTATGAAATTACAACACAATGTAATTAATGAATAAATTTAATTAAAAAAAGAAAAAAATGAAAAAAAGAAGTGAAAGCAAACCAGACAATAACATTGTCCCTGCAGCAGCAACAGTCAAGTTGACAGGCTGCTTCAGATGGCTTGAGTGAGATTTGACTGTGGCTTCCTGAAGGTTCTGCAGATCATCCATGGTGATTGATTTTAGCTGTCTGCAATTCCTAAACTTCCTGGTTTCCTAAATTAATTTAATGTTTATTTTAGTTATTGCAAATTGGTGAAGCAGAGCTTTCAGCTTTCCTACATTCTAAGAGATTCTCTTTGACCATTGTGCTATTCCTTGAACTCTCTACAGTCCATCTTTTGTTTTTTCTGAAAATACCTGCAATGGCTTCTGTTTTCCTCACCAAACCTTGAGTAACACAAATCAGGTTAGCAATGATTTGGCGATGAGCTTAAGCTAAGCCTGAATTTTTTTGAGCTCACTATGTGCAGTTTTTTTCCCCATCTGTAGTTGTAAAAATCTATAAGAATCTACTTCTGTTTCAGTTCCCAAGCTGAATCCTTACCAAGAATTAAATCATTGTGGTGAATGCTAGCCCACTTGGTGTAAGCTCCTGGTATCTTTCCTCAATTTTGTTGGCTTATCATAGAAGATAACTTAGCCTTGATTCCTTGTCCACTTTGGTTGTTGAAGTTGTGGTATGACTTAGGCACCCTTTTAAGAAAACAAGCAGTTGCTATCACCCAACTTCGATATTAACCGGTGTTTGGAAACTTTTGCTGTTATTGTATATTCAGTTTTTTGCTTTACTGTGCCTTTTAACCCTAGTCAGTGCTTGGTAATGATTAAAATATTGCCTCATATTTCCAGTTGACAAATAATAGACCAAGTTTTCTACCATGGTAGCTCCTGCCTCATCCCTATTTTTTCTAGTCTCTTTCCTTTTCATTGCTAGTATAGAGCTAAAGTCTCAGTGAACTCCTCAGTTGAGTTGGCCATGCTGGTAACGTTAGGTTGATAATGTGCACGAAGGCCTGGGACTTTCTTTTCTATACACTTCAAGTCCTTCTTATGCCTAGCTTCAAGTTGCTATGTTATAGGTACAAAAGGCACTTGGCAGGGACCCAAAGCAAGACATGCTTTAAAACATAGAAGCACTACACTGGCCTATTAATGACAGATCTTCAAATTCCTAAAATCAACCGTTCTTTATCCTTGCTGTATTACATCACAGAAACTTGTTCTACTCTTTCTTCATGCACACTATTTCTAAGAGTTTATATGCTGCCCTGATGAGTCTCTTATTTCATATCTGAGGAACTAGGCTGATAACACTCTGCCCTTGAATTAGCCCTGCACTGTTTCTCTGAAAGGTTGAGAGGGTTCTTACTTTTCCTTGGCACTCTCTCTACTTTTCTTCTAGAAGATTGTTATAACCATATGTGTAGATTTATCACTGCAGACTCTTCTTTAAGAGGTAATTTATGGAAAACCAATCCATGTGTATTATAAGTGTCAATGTTGTAAGTCCATGTAATCATAAAATTTCAGGATCTGTTTCAGCCATAATACAAGGAAATTGATCTTCAATATGCCTGTAAAATCCTCATGTTCACATTCAGAGTGGAGTGAGTGTTTAGTGCAAAAAGCATAACAGTAATGGTTTTACCTGCCTGTACTCTCAGTATTTGAGGGGAAAACAACTTCTGTGAAACATTAGAAATGGCCATACTACCTGTTCATCTTGGAAATATTTAAAAGAGATTCCACCCACCCATCCCATTGTTCTGCAGGATGAGTCACAGGCACGGGGAAAAGGAAGATTCTAACACATTTACTCACAGACTCCCTTGGCTGGACAGATCAGCCCTACAGATCTGTCATGCTCAGTCCTGTAACAGTCAGGTGCCCTTTCACTGGCACAAAGGCACGGTAATGATTCCACACCCTTTCAGGGTCTGTCTGTATTTTAGGGCTTCTTCCCTTCCCCCACCCCCTCTTACCGTGAAGTCTTGCTTCAGTCAGTTTCCAAAATCCAATTGCTCTCTTTCCAATAAGGGTTTCCATGACAACTTCCATTTGTGATATTGTTGACTCCATTACACCATTTCATCTTTCCTTTGTGGCACTGAGCTCTTGCTTCCATGGTAGGCCTGAGCATTCCTGATTCATTTTCCACGCTCTGTATCATTCTTACATTGTACGTGACTTTCATCCCAGCACCTCTGAGCTCAGTTTCCATATTGACATCTGTCCTCACATCATCCAGCATCAGAATCAAAGATATCTTTAATTACTACTCTGCCTTTTAGAATTGGTGGCTATAGGACCTAACACAATACCCTAACGGCCAAATCCTCGTCTTGCATGCCCAGGATCCCATATGGTGCCAGTTTCTAACCCGGCAGCTCCACTTTGTTTCCAGCTCCATGCTTATGGCCTGGGAAAGCAGTAGAGGACTGCCCAAAGCCTTTGGACCCTGCACCCACATGGGAGACCTGGAAGAGTCTCCTGGCTCCTGGCTCCAGATCAGCTCAGCTCTGGCCATTAAAGCCACTTGGGGAATAAACCAGCCAGATGAAAAATCTTTCTCTCTGTTTCTCCTTCTCTCTGTATTTCTGCCTTCCCAATAAAATAAATAGATAAATCTTTTTAAAAAAGAGAGAATGGTGACTATAAATTGTCCACCCTGCAAAACAAGGATTGGATAAAAAATAGTGAAAGTAAACTGACAAAAATAACCGCCTACAAACAATAAAGAAACACACATACAAGGAACTTTTCAAAATAACTTCACATGTTTAACCCATGGAAAACTCAAATAATCACCATTTCCTTTATATTCAGTATTACATGTCTTTTTTTCAAGTGAGCTTTTCCCTTAGCATAAAATGACCTTTTCTTTTTACCCAGTGACAAACCAGAGTCTTGAATAAGAGCAAAGACCGAAGAGAAGTGGGAAGGAGAGTTGTTTTTAAAGGTGAAAACCAAAAGATGGGGAGAGGATTTTGTAGAGAGATGTTCCTAAAACATCAGGATGTTAGAGGGTGAGGGAGTGGAAGAGCGCCTTGTATGATCTGGGTGCTTTTGTTACATGGAGGCTGGAGGGCAAAAATCACACATTTCATACATTTCTTCAGTTTCTTGGGATGTCATGTGACCGGGCCACTGTGAAGCCTTTCGCACTTGTCCTATGGTGGCAGGTATGGGTCACTGGTGTTAGTGTTTGTGTCACCTAAAGCCAGATGTGGATTAGATCCTCTTTGTGAAGCAACCCCAGAGGAACAGCAGACACTTCAGTGCAGGCCCTTCACACTCCACTGAGAATGCAGATTTCATTTCTTCTGTCTTCTCATCCTTGGTGGTCTCCCCTACTCCACTTCAGTCCCATTATAAACAGAGCTCATTAGTGAGCATTCTCATGGCCTTACATCAGGAGACCTACAGTTAATGACAGAAACACAAAGAGGAGAAATGGACACACAATCTATAGGGTCATTTTAGATGAGCAGATATTTGGAAAATCTTTGAAATATCAGGCATCTTTCCTTAAGCATCCAACTTGATGCCCTCAAGTAGTTAAGTTTACTCAGAAAAAGGAGAAGAAATATTCCCTTTGTAGACTTGTAAAGATTATGAGGTAACATTTGTAACATCTGGGAGAGTACTAAGCCAAATTCCATTTCAGCAAATATTGTCTTTCCTACACGCTTGTGAAAAGTGAAGATATTTTTGGTGTTCTAGATCTTTCCTATCAATATTCATCCAAAAACTCAGCCAACAAAATCATTGACTCATATGCATCAGCCTGTGTAACACTGGGGATCATTTCTCTTTGGTGTTGATTTCAGTTGAGTCTGGCTTAGACTTATTTTGAAACGAACCTGCTAGAAGAGGGTTGCCCTTATCAGACTCAAGATATGTGAACTCTTCTAGACTAGTTTTCCTTTTTATGTTGACTTCTTCCTATATTTAAAAAAAAGGACATGAAACACTGCATAGTTCCAATCATCCTGAGAACTCTCTGGCCTGTTCATCTCAAAGCGATTGATATGTGCCACCTTTCTGTGTGAAGAGGATAAAGCTAGATGTTGGGAGGCTGGTAGTGGTGAGGAACAATGGATATGGCAAGAGCCAAAGCATGAGCAAATGACTCCTATAAAACAATGAGCAAGTGGCATGGGCAATACAGGAGGGTTCATTCTAGTTGGACAATCAACTAGTGGACAACATAGCAGTGATACCTGAAGAAAGAAGAGGACCTCAGAGGAAGGGAAGATAGAGCAGCCTGTACATGCTAGTAAAATTACACACCTGCATTGCCATACTCAAGGAAACAATTAATTTGGTTCAAGTTCTAGCTTTGGAAGCACAGAATCATTACATTTTATAGCTAGGATAGAGCCTGAAATCCAACCCAACCATTTTAATGGTACTTGTGAAAGTAAATTAAAAGTGGGGAATATGTTTTGAAAGTTATGCTGGGTTAATTTATGGAGAACCTGAAATTTTGTTGGAAAAGCCGTGACTTTGTATTTCAATGCTGCATTTCTTCCAGAGGTGTTTGTTTTGCTGCTTTTGAGGACAAAGGTTTTGTTACAGAACCAAATGCACTTACCACTTTTATTCCAAGTTTGGATCCTTCTGTAGCCATAACTCTCAGACCTTGATAATTACCTGGAAAGTATGTTTAAATCTGATGTCTGGCCTCTGACCCTAGTTTCTGATTCAGTAGGCCCCTTTTGTTTTTCAGATTTATTTTTTGTTTGAAAGGCAAATTTGAGAGAGAGAGAGAAACAGAGAGAGAGAGAGAAGGAGAGATTTTATATGCACTGGTCCACTACTTAAACGGCAGCAACATTCAGAACTGTGCTGATCCAGAGCCAGGATCCAGGAGCTTCTTCTCAGTCTCCCATGCAAGTGCAAGAGCTCAAGCACTTGGGCGATCCTCTATTACTTTCCCAGGTCATATACGGGGTCCTGGATCAGAAGTGGAGCAGTTGGAACATGAACTGCCTCCCATATGGACTACCAGAGCCACACGTGGAGGATTAACTTGCTGACCACCACACCAGTCCTTGGAGAGCAGGTTTTAAGGACTGTTGTTGTGTTGTGCACTGTTCACTCTCAATCTGAATGCCTATTCATGTCATCCAAGGGGACTGTGCTCTACTCTACATTTGAGGCCTCAGAAGCATGGAGGATACAAATGGTTAGAGGTGACTTTTAAAGCTCTTGGGTGATGCCCTGCTTCCACACTTGTCTTTTGCTTGTGTATAGGAGTCACTCAGAGCCATTCCAAGATGCAAATGGCTTCTTAGTAGGGTCCGGGTGCAGACCAGAGATGATGCATTCATAATAAGCATGCACCAGATGGCCATCAATGCTGCTTCCCAGTGGGCCGCACGCTGAGGAGTACGTAGCAAGTTCAGCACCCTCCCATTCTTCCTCTAATAAAAATGTTCTTCATCTTGGAGTTACCATTCAGTAGTTGATTCTTCTCTTTCCTCTCACCCCTACCAGTCCTCATGCAGTACAATAACACACCTTTCTCACACCTCAATTTGAATTCTGTTTAGGGAAAAAATAAAAACAACACAGGGAGACTGGATTTGGTCAGCAGCTGAGGTGCAGCAGTAATGGACCCCTGTGCAACCTGCTGCATGGGGTGAATGTGTCACCTAGAGCCCAGAGCTGCCTGTTTCCATCTGAAGCCTTCTGTCCCCACCACCCACAGTGCTGTGCATGGCACCCACGCATCTTCCCCACAGTTCTTCCTTTACATTTCTCAAGCTGCATTTGCCCACACTCTCTATGCAACTTGCTTTTCTTTTTTTTCACAATTACTCTCTGGGATCAGCATAATTTCCAGAGAAGCAGCAGCAGCTTCTTCCTGGCACGTCTATTAGTCAGGAAAGCAACTGAGAGCTGAGGGGGAAGGAAGGGAAAGAAGGAGACCTACAAGCTGCACAGAAAATATCCGATTACCATGCAGATCCTCAGGCAGGCACAAGGCAGGAAGAGTCGCACCACTGTCCCTTGCTGTGAATCCCTCTCCCATGTCTGTGTGCGTAATACGGGGGAACTGAAGGAATGTCCTGAAAGGCTCTTGCCAAAAATGTATATATACTTGGAGGAGTAAGAATGAAAACAGCTGAAGACTCAGGACTATCTAGTGAACCCCATTCTATGACAACCTTGGAGAGATCAAGGGTAAGACATCCAGATTATTTCAATCAAGGGAAACTATCAGAACACAAGGTGCACTGTGCTGCTCTTGAATAAAGACAGAATGCCATTATTGCTGGTACTGAACTGTGTTTACAATGAACAAAAGTTTATGAAACAGGTTAGTCCCTGAAAATATTCTTCATAGGACCCTGCAACATTGCCATAGAAAAGAGAAATTGCTGATTTCTGTGCTGATCCTGTGTAGGTGAGATCTTTAGCAAGAGTTCCAGCAGCAACTTCCAAATGGACGTGAAGATTGCTGTATGCGAAGGCTGCAGAAATTCAGGTCAGTGGTGATACTTGCGGAGAGGCACGGATTTGGGTCACTCTCTCAATGATTGTAGCTCCTCATCTGTGTGAGTACAGAAACAAAAGCTACTTGGAGCCCTGGCTGGTTGGCAGGGTATCCTAGAACACCCTCTTAAAGAGGCAGCACTGGAAATGCAAAACAGACAGGCCCAGCACAGCAGCTCCCTTGAGGCTTGCAGAGCCAGGTCCCTCTCCCTGTGTCCTTGAGAGCTACAATGCTCTGCATGATGAATCCATTCTTCTGAAATGCTGTTGAGACTTCCCCCCATTCCAGATCCTAGTTTCTACAAACCCTCTGTACTCCCCCTCTTCCACTAGTCATGATCAGTCTTCCCATGTTGGTGGGGAGGGAATTGGAGTAGGCAGTGCACTTATGAACGAGCTGTCTTGGGAAAGCAAAATGTTGACCACAGGGAACTTGATCCGGACTTTGGTCTTGGAAGTTGTCTGGAATGTGGAGTGGTGGACAGTCCCAAACAGACTGCTTAGAGCTGAACACAAACGCAGTCCTGTTTGTCTCAGCCATTTGTGCAAACTTTTATGTTTTGAGCAGAAGTACAGATCATCTGTTGTGCTTTAAAGTGGGTGTTTTTTTTAAAGGAGCTAATTTGGTTGTGCAATACCATCAAGAGGAGCCACTTGTAAATTATATTTAGGTGTGTGTATGCTCCGCCACTCGTGGCAATGATGAATCATCCCCTTCTTTGTTCCATTATGTAACTCAACACACACAAGAAGGACTCCCAACCCCTATCCATCTGTGCTCCCAAGAACGGCCTCGGCTCTCCCGTCCACCTGTCCTGATCTTTCTGTACAAAAGGGCAGAAAGTGACCAATTCCGGCCTCAGGTGCTGAGGGTACACATGTTCACACTGGGTCCTGCTGGCTGCGGGCCCACCAGCCTTCCGCTTTAGCAGAAAGTCAAGAAGACACCACAGTCTGAGTCCTGAGACTCGAGTCATGGACAGTCTTTCCCTTCCATGTGGAACTTTGGACAGGCATCAATATCCCTAAGCCCTTTGCAGACAGACGGAAGCAGAAACACATTGTGTATGCTGGAAAGGAATACTAGCTTTGGGTCAAGGCTGGGCTCAATGCTAGCCATGCTGGTTGTTCACTGTTTCTTTGGGGCAAATTGCTTAGTCTTCCTCAGCCTCAGTGTCCTTCTCATTAAAGAGAGATTGTTATTAGATGGCATTCCTTACATGAAAACAGCATCAAACTCCATAGCTTTTCCCTAGAAGAAGGCAGTAACCATGGTTTTCGACCAGGTTTGTTCTGCCTCTATGACATTCCAGCACCCCCACCTCTCTGCCATCTCTTGCAAATCTAATGTGTTTTGGCATTCAAGCAATTTCCACTCTCTGTGTACTCATTAAAATAAAACAACTGCCATAACAAATCAGCCCCAAAATTCACTGGCTTGATATAGCAAAAGTTTGTTTCTCAGTCTTGGAAATTTGATATACATGGGGAATTCTCTGTTTACTCCATATAGAGAATCAGGGGTCCAGGAACTTGGTCATGTTTGGTTCACAACTTATAAGACAGAGTGAAGGTTCTTTGGAAGAACAACTATCATTTAACTTCCTATTTAGCTGGTGGAAAACTAGACTCATTGCTGCCACTTAGATGCAAAAGAGATGAGAAAATGGGTTTCTTGGCTATGGAACTCTTCTTAGCCTCTATCCTTCCACTGAGGACATTTGCTGACTTTCAGCACTTGTGGGGCACTGCTGTGGGAGTTCAAAATAAACTGATGATTAAAAAAAGCTTTTACTCCCTAGGAGCTTGACTTAAATACTGGCAAACTATTGACCCTTCCAAACTATTGGCCCTTCCATACTGCTCCTACTTAGAAAAAGCCAACCTTCCCACTTCTCCTTTTTTTATAAAGGGGAAAATCAACATAGAATACAGGGAAATAGGAAATCAGCTGATGTCCCAACCCATGTTGCTGTAACTAAATACCACAGAATGGGTTGAATTTAGCTTGCAGTTCTGAAGGTGGGACATTTAGAAGCATAGTGCCAGCATCCTGGGAAGGCCATCTTAACATGGCTTTGGAATTACAAATGTGCTTGGCTCAAGTCTCTGCTTTGCCTCTTTCTAAAACCATTGATGCCATCATGTCCCTTGCCATGAAATAATATAATATCAATTATTTCAAAAGGCCCTACCTACAAATATGATTGGGGATTAAGTTTCCCAAACATGAAAGTTCAGGGACATATTCAAACCATAGAAGCTAGTAACCAAACTTAAAGCTAAAAGCAGGAACTAGGGGAGGGTTTAACATAGGGGTTTAGTCACAACTGGGGACAACTCAAGTCCCAGGTGCTCAACATCTGACCCAGCGTCCTTCTAGAGTGTGCCCTGCCAGGAAGAAAATGGTGATTCAAGTGTTTGTGTCCCAGCCATCCATATGGGAAACCTGGAATATGTTTCTGGTTTTTGTCTGGCCAACCTTAATTATTGTGGGCATTTGAGGAGCAAACCCAAACGTGGAAAATTTCTTTTTTTTTCTTTTTATTTTATTAAATTTATTCATTAATTACATTGTGTTGTAATTTCATAGGAACTGGGATTCTCCCCACACCCTCCCCCCATTTTCTATAGATATGTTTCTTTCTCATTCTCTATCTCTCTGCCTTTCAAATACAAGGGGGGAAAGCTGAGAGCAATCTTAGAAGTAATCTACAGAATGTTTTATTCATTATAAACAAATAGGAGACAGAATTTAACTGAAATATCCACATTTCAATGATGTACCCAATTCTCCTAATTAGTACCAGAACCAGATTAAAATCCTTTTCTTTCATCTTCCAGGCTTAATATTTCCCAGTGCATCGGCTGTTTCTGGTACCTGCAGTATATAAGAGTTTCTCGAGTCAGCTCTGCTCTAATGGTGTGTTAGGTAAATGAGATGAATGATGGAATTTCCCAGCACAGCACTGTTTGAAGATAACCCAGTCAACATCACAGTTACACCTGCAGAACACTTGCCTCTTGGGCATACTGTCAAATCCACCCAAGGTTACAATACCTACCAGCACTTGCTGGTCCCATTTGAAGTCAGACAGTGAGCAGAAGTTTGGACCATGTTTTGTTTCAGCATACAGTGCTCTCAATCTTTATAAACCAAAACAACTGGCCATATCTGTAAATTAGTTCAATTTGTCTAAAACCATAACTGTTGTTTTTTTCTCCAAAAGACCCAAGAGCATTGGTCCAAAGGACCAAGTCAGTAGGACCTATCAGTGTTGACCAGGTTCTGTGGAGACCTAAGAGGCTCCTGGAGAACCTCTGAGAGTGAGCGCTAATCCTGTCTCGTAAGGTCCCAGGCAATGGACACCCCCAGAGTGGAAGTTAACATTTTCCTTAGTGGAGATTTTTCTTCTTGGAGATAATGCTGACACAGAAACTTTTGCCTCCATAAAGTCTCAGATTAGCTCGTGATTCTCAGACACACACTGACCTATGGAGCTGGAATGTAGGCCTTCCCTGGATACTCTAAATCTCCATGGTGGAAAAGTGAGAGAAGTGGAGAATGTAGCCTGTGGTTTAAAACTATACAGAAGGGGCCCGGTGGTGTGGCTTAGCAGCCAAAGTCCTCGCCCTGAACGCGCCGGGATCCCATATGGGCACATATCTAATGGGCGCATATCTAATCCCGGTAGCTCCACTTCCCATCCAGCTCCCTGCTTGTGGCCTGGGAAAGCAGTTGAGGACGGCTCAAAGTTTTGGGTTCCTGCACCCGCGTGGAAGACCTGGAGGAGGTTCTAGGTTCCCAGCTTCGGATCAGCGCAGCACCGGCCATTGTGGTCACTTGGGGAGTGAATCATCAGATGGAAGATCTTCCTGTCTCTCCTCCTCTATGTATATCCGCCTTTCCAATAAAAAAATAATAATAATAAATCTTAAAAAAAAACTATACAGAAGCTGTATAAAGGTACCTTAAGGAATGTTCAGATACTAATGTTATGTAATAGTTGGTTACAACACCCCTGCCTGCAATACCAGGATGCCATATTACCGCCAGTTCATGTGTCTCTGTTCCACTTTTAATCCAGCTCCCAGCTAATGGCCTGGGAAAAGCAGCAGAAGGCGGCCCAAATGTTTGGGTCCTTGCCACTCATGTGGAAGACCTCGAAGAGGCTCTTGACTCCTGGCCCCACCTGGCCCAGAACTAGCCACTATGACCATTTGGAAAAAAACTAGTAAATGGAAGATTGCTTGCTTGATCTCTCCTTCAAAATAAATAAATGAATGCTATTGAAGATTTTTCAGAAGAATGGAATTTAAGAGAAGTGTTGTTCTAACAAATTGAAATCTATGTGTACTTATTTGATAATACATAAATAACTTTTTTGAAATATTTTCATATATACCCTACAATTTTGAAGCTACTCTTTCCAGACAGCATGTTTACTTTGGACCAGAGCATGTGTCATTATTTTTTAAAGCAGAGCAGTTAATGGGCCTGGAATGAACACACATAAACACCATGTATGCACACAAGCACATATAAAAGCACATGAAACAACTGGAAAAGGCTGGAACGCTTCAATTTCCCGTGACATCTATGACCGTGTGTCAGGTTATAGGACAGAGTTGAAATCCCTTGAAGAGTCACACATTCTCATAAAAGCCATGCACTCAGCTTTTCAACTGGAAGAAACAATACTGATGGGAAGCCTAATTTTTTAAGAAGCAAACAAAAATGGAGCATTCCTACAGACTTGGATGTTTTATCTAAGCCTATACTTGCGTTCCCCGAAAAAGCTACTAAGGCACCACATTATTTTACACACCAATGTTTTCGGTTGTGCTAAAGTGGCCAAGTTTCTTCCACATTAATGAAAAAGGAAATAAAGTAAAGGAACTTATGGAGGAAGAGATGGAGCTATAAGGGAAGGAAGGAAGGAGTGAAGATAGTAGGGCAGGTAGGAAGGAAAAGGTAGAGAGAGAAGTATAAGTGAGCGAGGGAGGAAATCCATTACATGTAGCTGGAATCAGGTCCACTGAGATTTTTAATGAAAACCAAAATTGCATTGTATATGCATCAAAAAGTATTGTAAAGATCTGGTGGTGGGTCTGGCGCGGTAGCCTAGCAGCTAATGTCCTCGCCTTGAACACACCAGGATCCCATATGGGCACTAGTTCTAATCCCAGTGATCCCATTTCCCATCCAGCTCCCTACTTGTGGCCTAGGAAAACAGTTGAGGACGGTCCAAAGCCTTGAGACTCTGCACCCTAGTAGGAGACTCAGAAGAAACTCTGGGCCCCTGGCCTCGAATCAGCTCAGCTCCAGCCATTGTGGCTGCTTGGGGAGTGAATCGGCAGACAGAAGCTATTCCTCTCTCTTTCTCCTCCTGTATAAATATGTCTGACTTTGCAATAAAAATAAATAAATCTTAAAAAAAAAAAAAGATATGGTGGAGCTGACATTGCTGTGAGAATCAAAACGTGCCTTACAATACCAGAATCCCATCAGAGCACTTGTTGAAGTACCGGTTGTTCTGCTTCCAAATCAGCTTTTTTAATGTCGCTAGGAAAATAGCAGGTGCTTGCCCAAGTGCTTGCCTCTGCCTTATATCACACTTGTGGGAGACTGATACGAGAAAATCTCTCTCTCTCTCCCTCATCTGCCTCTTCCACTCTCTTTGTCAGTTTCCCTTTGAAATAAGCAAAATTACTTTTTAAGATTTATTTGGAAAGTCAGAGTTAACGGAGAAAGAGAGGGAGAGAGAGAGACCTTGCATCTCCTGGTTCACTTTGCCAGGTGGTTGGACCAGTCCAAAGCTAGGAATCAGGAGTCCCATCTGGGTCTTCCATACAAGCGATGGGGGCCCAAACACTTGCTACATTACCCAGGCCATTACCAGGGAGCTGAATCAAAAGCATAGCAGACAAGGCATGAAGTAGTGCCTAGATAGGATGCAGCATTGCAAGCAACAACGTTTACCTTCTATACTGCAATGCTGGCCCACAAGCTAATTTTTTTTAATACAAATACTAGCTAAATTTTCTGTGCCAGTATCAGAATTCCAATGGCATTCCAGTCAGTGAGTTGGCACTGCTCTTTTTGGCTTGAATAATTTGAAAGGTCAATTCAAACCGGCCTAGGAATCCTGCCCTTTCTCCTGGATTCTAAAGGTCAATGTGTAGATTCTGTTCTTGTAGTTTCACACTTAACGCGTAAGGACTTCACCTTCCTGTTGGTTCTGCCAGTTACTCAGCAAAGATTTCATTTGAGGTGGCCATGTGTGGAGATACTATGTTGGGGAATAAGAAATCTAAGATGAATGAGACATCATCTTGGTATTCATTGAGCCTGCTTTAATGTCTGGAGGAGCTGTGTATGTTATCCAATGGTATCATATTGGGAGAAATGGTTCCTTTTAGATGGCATGTGGTGCTGCTCTGTCGCACATGTCCAGGAACACGTGAACATGATTTTCTTTGTGATCTGTAGCTACTGAGTACAATGTAGAATGGTCCCCTGGAGATGTGGTTGCTAGGAGAGGGCTTAAAAAAAAAAAAAAAAAAAAGGTTTCCTAGATGAGTCACTTGAGATCAACTCCAAAACCATCAGTATGTAGGCAATGCATAGAAGGACAATGGCAGAGAATGGCCCAGGAAAGGAGGCAAAATACAGATGGACAAGCAGGTCAGGCTAGAGTCCAGCAGGCGAGAGGAAGCATAGGCGGGGGCCGGGGGGTCGGCGATGAGGATTCACAAAAAGGTGGAAATGAGACAGAAAACGTTCTGCACATGTATGATGGAGATTGAAAATGCACCCAGTTAATGCTGGGGAGCCTATCAAGGGTTTAATATATGCTTATGGTGGTAACCAAGTCCCCCTCTGAATCAGCATAGAAGATGAACTTCTAAGGGAAGTGGTGGTGAGATGAAGATCAGTTAGGTGGCTATTGAAACAGCACAGCAAACAAGTGATGGGACTTTAAGTTAGGGTGATGAGGTAGACACTGACCATGTAAGACAGGTGGGAGGTGAAATTCACTGTTCTGGGTGACTACTAAGCTGCAAGTAATAAACCAAGAGAGTTGCTGGGATTGAAAACCTGATAATGGGAGAGTAAGAAATAATTTTACCAGGATAAGGGACCCAATCATGATAAAGGTGCCTTTGGATATAAGCGTAATTTGGGTTTTTGGATGTGTTGAATTGGAAACCAGAGCCACCGGAAGGCTTTGCTAAGTCTGGAGCCACAAAAAGTGATTTAGAACCATCACGCTTAGGACCTGGGGGAAGACATTCTCCTAAACTCCTGATTTTTCCCTTCTCTCCTCTATGAGATGACCTCCAATGAACTTCCTTGATGATTTGACTTTTTCAAAGCCATCACTGAGAATCTATTCTGTCTTAGCTGTCAGCTTAAATCACCACTTACATGATCCTTCACCTGATTATTGCAACTCTAAGTCCATTTCTAAGGTTCCTGTCTGTTTCTCTGATTGCTTCTAGTTAAATAGTTGGACAGACTTTCTGTTGGACTTTGGTCCAGCATAATACAGTAAAAAGACAATATTCTAGGTTCCCTTCTCTCCCATTTTTGAGTCCTCATGTCTTGTACGAATTACTAAACTTTTCTTTAAGTCTCTACTCATTTAAATTTACAAACAACCCAAAAACACAATTTTTAAAAAAATTTAAGTGTGATAGTACGAAATAATGTTTCAGCATGCCTAATCAGGAAATATTCCACAAGCATTAAATTTATTCAGCCATCAGTTGGAAGACAACTTGGAAACCATCTCACATAATTATATCAAAATATGGAAGATAAAACTGGGCTATACATAATCAAAATGCCTCAGCCATGTTTACATAGCAAGTGACTGTACTTGGACCCTGCTTCCTCATATTTAACACAATGTCAAGGCCCTTCCTTCTCGGTTGTTGGAAGAATCAATAGATACTCAAATATCACAATGCTTTATTAGGCTTCCTGTGTAAGACTGAAAGATGAACACTGTATTATTCAACCATCATCCTATAGCAAATTACTGCAAACTTAAAATACGCAGCTGGGCTCAGCAGGATGGCTCAGTGGCTAAAATCCTTCCCTAGCACCCACCAGGATCCCATATAAGTGCCAGTTCCTGCCCTGGCTGCTCCACTTTTCTTCCAGCTCTCTGCTTGTGAGCTGGGCGAAAGCAGTCAAGAATGGCTCAAAGCCTTGGGACGCTGCACCCATGTGGGAGACATGAAAGAAGCTCCTGGTTCCTGGCTTCAGATCGGCTCAGTTCCAGCTGTTGCAGCCAGTTGGGAAGAAAACCAGAAGATTGAAGTTTTTTTCTGTCTCTCCTTCTCTATGTAAATTTGCCTTCCCAATAAAAATAGAAATATCTTTTTTTAATGTGGCTATTTTGTCACCATCTCTTTAAATCAGAAGTCCCAGCACAGCTCAGCTTAGTTGGTCACCATTTCCCAAAGCTGTAGTCAAGGTGTAGGCTGGGTACATTCACATCTGGAAGCTTGAATAGGGAAGTCACTTGCAGAATCCATACGTTCATGGCTGAGGGACTGATACACCCATTGTCTTGCTGGCTGTTCTCTGGGGGACCCTTCCATGAAGCAGAGACTACTCATTGTTGATGCCATCTAGCCCTTTTGCAGGTCCTCAGATTATGAGATTTTTGACCTTCAAAATTAGTAAATGAACACCTGCTACATGTCCTGTATTCTGCATAATTGCAAGATTGGAATCCCATCATCTTTGCCCTTTTGCAATGATTGAAAATAAATCCAAACCCTGCCCCCATTTTGAGTTGAATAAACACACAGGGCATAACTGCATGAGCCAGAGAGCATGGGCTAGCTCAGGAGTTTGCCTTCTGCAGGTGCCAGTGTGTGCTCCATTGGAAGAGAATCACAAAGGTCAGCCTGGTTGAGCCTCTGTCTCCAGTGATCACAGCCCAGCAGCCTGTACTTCTGTAGGAACACTCTTGCTGCAGGCTATGATGACTGTGGGAACCAGACCAATGTGTCCTCAGAAGACCTTGTGAGACACAGAGGGACAGAGTGGTACCTGTACCAGTGGAAACACAGTATGTATGGCATGAGTGTATCTGTGAGTACTGTTATATTGGTGCAGAGGTGAATTTGTGTATGTGTGTGTGCATGAATGTGTGTATTTGGAGTGTACTAAGGGCTTTCAAAAAGTGTATGATGAATTCCATGGATTTAAAAAATATAGCATCAAAAGTAAATTTCCTTTTTAAAAAAGAACATTTATTTTTATTGTAAAGTCAGATATGCAGACAGGAGGAGAGACAGAAGAGACGATCTTCTGTCCGATGATTCACTCCCCAAGTGACCACAATGGCCGGTTCTGCACCGATCTGAAGCCAGGAGCCAGGAACTTCCTCCAGATCTCCCACATGGGTGCAGGGTCCCAAGGCTTTGGGCCATCCTTGACTGCTTTCCCAGGCCACAAGCAGGGAGCTGGATGGAAATTGGGGCTCCTGGGATTAGAACCAGTGCCCATATGGGATTCCGACCGTTCAAGGTGAGGACTTCAGCCACTAGGCCACGCCGCCGGGCCTAAAAGTAAATTTCTTTTTAAATACTTTATTTCCTAGAACTTTTTGAAGTGTCCCCATATGTATGTATGTACATGGGTGCATGTGTATTTTTATTGGATATGTGTGTGAGTGTGTTCATATGTTTGTGAGTGGGTTGTGTGTGTGTATTCAGGTGGATATACACGTGTGTGTATGTTTGAGAATGGAGTGGATGTTTGTGTATGCTTATGAGTGGATTGTGCATCTGAGTGTGTGTGCACTTTTGTGAATGGATTGTATATGTGGGCATGCATATAAGTGTGTTTGTTTATATGTTAAGTGTCAGGAGAGTCTTTCCCTGAAGCCCATTGAAAGACAGCACCTGCCAACCCAGTGTTTTCTGGGGTAGCTGTTTTCTGAATTGTTTGTACATTCTATGACATGCTTCACACTGCCTCTTTATTAAAAATCCATTTATCCAGCTGAGGCAAAGCAAATATTTACCCATTTCTCACTTTAGTCTCTACCAGGGCAAATGTCTCTGCTTCTCCATGGAGCACAGTGGAATGGCTAGAAGAAGGAGACATTCTGCTTGTCCTCTAGCCCTGGGGTCAGATTTAGGGAACTTAGCAGTGCTCCTGACCTCCATACAACTTCTGGTCTTAACAGTTTTCCCTCAGCCTGAACTTCATTAGGAAGCCTCCTGAAAGAGTTTAAGTGAAAATTGAGGACAAGGAAATGACTGGTTTTCTCCTTGAAGAGTTTACCAATAGTCGCAACCTCTGTATATTCATCTTTCCCTGCGTGCCTATTCTGCTATGTGTTTCACATATGTTAACTTTTCAAGGAATCCTACTAAGGACATACTCTTATTACCCATGACTGCTGATAATCAAACATCCAGTGATGTTATTTTAGGAGCCCAAGAATGCACAGCTAGAAAATACGACAGCTGGAGTGTGAGGGCCACATAAGACACTGTTCCACACATCTACACACATGTGTCAAATCTCTAGTTCATATGAAGTCCCTCTCCTTTGTATTTTCTTGCCTGTTTGATGTCCTCTGTCTTAGTCCCCTTCAGCTCCTGTGACGCACACTACGGACTAAGTGGCTCATAACAGAAATTAGTTTCTTATAGTTATGGCAGCAGAGAAGTAGAAGGCCAAGGTATTGCAATTTCAGGATCTGGTGAGAGATTTCTGACTCACAGATGACCTTCCTTCTGTGTCCTCACATGGTGAAGAGCAACAATGTTCCCTGGGTTCTCATATAAAGGAACTAATCCAGCCCTCAGGAACGAATTATCTCCCATAGGAAACACCAGCCAATACCATCCTACTGGGAACAAGGTGTCAGCACAGGAACCTAGTGGGAGACACACCCTCCAGTTTCTCATCAACTCCAAAATTGACTCATGTTCCTTCATTTATCTTTAAGTCTACCTGTGCTTTGGCACACTAGGTGCTGAAAATCTACCAATACTTGAACACATTCTCTACTCCTGACAATCGTGTGACAAGCACTGGGGACAAAAAAAAATAGTAATCTATTAGTCCAGCTCCAAGACAGCGTGCCAAGAAAGAGGGAAAGTAGGGTGCAGAAAGAATGAAATGAGTGAGACGTTAGCCTGGGCTATGGGTCTCCTGGAAGAACAGAAGATCGAGACCCAGCCCATGGGCAATGGATTTAACAGGTAGTGTAATAAGGAGTGTGGTCTTGCCACAGCAGTGCAGCTGGGACTGCTGGCATCCTGAGTTAAAGACCAGACTTGACATCGTGGAAAAGCAGGACCTGTGTGTCATGGTGCAACTTGCTCTGAAGAAAGCTGCAGCATCTATGAAGTCATTGGCCAAAGGAATGAACCGAGTTGTATGTAATTTATGGTTCACAGGAAATACAGGGGCTAGACAACTAAGGTAAACGACTCGATGAGCAAGTAGTAAGACAATTTCAGAAGGAAGGATGTTTTGTAAAACCCCCATTTGTCTCTACTACCTGTCATTAGTGTGGAAACCACAAGACATGGAAACTGTTTTAACATTAGAAGATGCCCGTATCTCGCCCGAGTACATGGGTTTAAGTTCTTGTTCCTGCTCCTGATTCTAGTTCCTTGCTGACACAGACTCTGGAAGACAGCAGAACTGGTGCAAGTAATTGCTACCAGCTACTCATCTGGGAGACCTAGATGTTTGAAGCTGGGCCCCATCTCCGCCATTTGTGGGCATTTTGGGAATGAATGTGTGGAATGGGCTCTCTCTCTCTCCTTTGGAAATAAATAAAAACTAAAGTAATAGCAAAGCATATGCAATAAAATGGTCATGTTTTAAATGCTGACCAAGGAGTGTATGATGTTCATTATTGTATGCTATCGTGACTATGATCAATTCAATGAAATGGAAAATTGCAGTCTTGCTTTGGCAGTGTAAAAGCAATGTAGTGATTTATAAGACCTATTTAGGGATAATTGCTGCATGTACAATGGCTATTAGGCATATTGTGAATATGTCAGATTCGTTTTGGTGAGTCCTTTGATTCCCAAAGTGTTATGTTCAAGTGCACTCAATGCTGATGTACATGGACTGAAAGAAACTTCTTGTGTGGCCTAGTCAAGCTTCAGATGTGTATGGGGGACTTTGTTTGAAGATCGAGGACACCCACAGTTAGGGGGCCTTAACCGGACTATGGTGGGAGGCTGGACAGACCATCTGATGGTTGAACTTGAGGTCCTGTGGAGCAGACAGCAGCAGCAGCAGCCGTGGAAGAAAGAAAAGATGCCCTGTCCCCTCTGCCCTTTGGTTGTACCCGTCCTGGCTGTCTGACTTCTCTGATTGTCACAATGGGCCTTACATTCATCTCTTTTTATATACAGGCCGAATTCATGCTCTTGCTTCTTTTACACTTAAGTGGACTCTTGATGGTATCTTTACCAGTTACTTTTTCCCAGCTCGTCAAATGCCTGCGTTTTTTTTTCCTCCTCCCTCTGTTCCTTTGTTGGAGCTCTCCTTTCTGAATTCTTATATATCTTTCTTGTCTGATTCTTATGCCTCTTAGGATTTTATAGTGATTTATACTGTGGCTCTGTGTTTGACAACTTTTGTTCCCCCAAAGATATCTGCCTCTTCTCAGAGGACTTGTAAAAACCAGGTACACGGCCCCCTTGATGCTGTTGTGTCATAGTTG
Organism: Ochotona princeps; assembly: GCF_030435755.1. Lineage (NCBI taxonomy): Eukaryota > Metazoa > Chordata > Mammalia > Lagomorpha > Ochotonidae > Ochotona > Ochotona princeps. Next base: position 11,259,164 of record NC_080843.1, on the reverse strand, counting down.
GATTTGTCCATCCACCAAGTGATGCTTGGGAAAGAGAGTGATTTGTTCTTCAAAACCACATCATGTATTCAGCATTTGGATCATGTTGGTAAGTTTCGCTTTGGCTTGAACTCATTGTATTCCCTTTCCCATTCCACCCCTAGCAATGAGAGCAGCTCGAAATCACCTTCCCCCACTGCCAAATGATCCATTTCCTTCCCTTACGTCCCATCTTGGTTTGTTTGGGGTGATTTCGGTTTTCAGCCATTCTTCCCTTGGTAGATTCTATGATACCTCTTCTAAATTGAAATGCTTCCTTCAGGCAGCCAAAATTCTGACGCTTCTAAATTTACATCTGGGTAACATATTTGTTATGAGGTTGGGCTACGGGGAACAAATTCAGTGTTACAAAAATCTTACAAAGCGTTGCATTCCTCAAGGTCTCATCTGATGCATTTGGTCTTCAGGGACAGATGGGCTATTTAATGTAAATCAGTAAGTTTCAGAAACTAGCATGTTTGTCTCTGCAAAGATTTTTCTCTTAGTTTTGGCTTCTGAGCAATACCCATGCACCCATCTCTCTCTCTTTCCTTCCTTTCTGCCCTACTCCTTCGTTCTTCCTGTATCTGGTAGATTAAAAAAAACACAATAAATGTCTATAAAGGCTATTGTAGTCTTTCATAGAAAAAATTATAGTTGCTTCTAATAACATATATTGTTTCTACCTTAATATCTTTAGATTGCACAAAGTCAGCACTTTCCCTTGTGTGACAAATAATAAACTTTATTTTGAGCTACAGATTTTCTGGACAGAGACAGTTGCAGGAGAGGAACCCAAAGTCGATCCAATTGACCTAATCTTGTGACCAAGGTGATGGCCCTTATGATATCTGACATTTGGGGCTCAGGCTGTCCCTATAGTCTCATGTGTAAATGTGTGTCCAGAAAGACAGTAAAGGACCAAGTTTTATAAAGTGAGTCTAACTGCAGGATGGATGCTCAGTAATTCATACACACACACACACACACACACAATCTGAAATGTAAATCAGTTTTAAACCATCTTGATAGGAGGAAAATACTCCCCCACGCCAAAACCAACCAACGATGCCAGTTCTTTTTGAGGAAGTAGCCCTTATTTAGGGACTATAATATACATTAGAAGCCTTTTTTTTTTTTTGCTTTTTATACTGAATATTCTTTTAAAAATACCACACACATTTTTTCTACCATCTTGAAATGTACATGCATTATGCCTACACTTCGGGAGTCTGTAACCACTATAAACTGCTTTGTGACTTGTGTATTATATTGTTTTATGAGCATTTAATGTAGCTCAAAGTCCTCAAAGGTCTCAGGAAGAGACGCTTCACAGAAAAACCATGATTCTGCTCAGCTGGAGTGGAAACTCCCCTGACCCCCAACGACTCACTCTCTGGGTGACATGAGGTCCCCTCCAGGCAGAGCCAGCTGTGAGTGAGTTGCCAAGTTCCCCACCTCCCTTCTCTCCTTTGCATATTAATTTTTGGGAGGCAGAGCTGCCACTGAAGCCAGGAAGATGTGGTGTACAGTGAAGCACTCACGCAACAAAGACCAGTCACAGCTGGGTCACCTTTGGACTTCATATCATGGAGCTCTTGGTTCCTTAACATGAGGTACTGCTAGGGCTTTTTACCTAATGAGTTAAGCCAGAGAAAAAGCCAACTTATAAAATGAAAAAAAAAAAATTGCCACATCTGTAAGCAGAACGTTGGTGATGGGGGGAGGGAAGAGTTCAAAAACAAAAAGGCGTCAGCTTAGAGCTATACTTGTGTATTATTATCCGTATTGAAACCAATGGCGTGTGTTCAGCAATAGAAAGCTTAGTGAAAATAAGGTGTTAATTTAACTTTTTTTCCACTCATTAACTGATAGTACAAGATTTCCTACAAAGATTGAAACTTAGCTTATCAAACTGAGGTAATGTATTCATCCTCGGTTTCCCAGTTGCAATTAGAATCAACACAAGCTGAATTGTCTAAAATATTCATACTTGGAGTGTCTTCAGAACTATTATGGAAACTCAACGTTGCTCAGCTCTCAGTTCCTCAGAACCCGCACCTGTGAAACTAGAAGGTTCTCCATGCCCTGGGCACTCACCTCTGCCCTCTTTTCTCCATCACAATGCCCCCCAAGAAAAAAGTCTGGCATGCAAAGCTATAGATGTTTTGTCAGCAATATGGAGACTAGGGGAAAGGTAGAGCAGGTACGTGGCTTCTGGCTTACAGATGCTTGGTATAAAAGGAATAATTCCCATTTATACTCAAAATAATAGACTTGCCTTTCTCCAACTCTAAGATAATGTTTCATTGATAGCTAAGATTTAATTTTAGGATTTCTATTACATCTAGAATTTTCTTTTGTTAAGTTAATTGTAGGAGCTGAAAGAGAAAGAGAAAAAAGATTTTGCATCCATTTATTTACTCCTCAAATCCTTCCTATAGTAGCTATGGGTTGGGACAGGACGAAGTCAGAGGCCGCAACTCAGTCCAGGCCTTGCACACAAGTGGCAGGGACCCAAGCGCAGCCAGCATCACTGCACCCTCCAGGGAGCTAGATTTATGTTGGGACTTGATCCCAGGCACAGCCACAGCATCAAATGCCTGTCACATCTTAAAATTGTTAAATGTAGTTATTCATTTATTTTAGGGATTATTTTAATTATAATTAAAATTAAGTAATCCTTTTAGTATTCTTTATTTACTCTATAAAAGACAAGGAGAATTGTTTGACCTTGACTTACTTGTGGCAGCTCAGGGACAGTTAAGAGAGAGTAGAGCTTGAAGGGTTATGAATGGGGAGCCATGTTGAGTGGGAAAGGGAAGGTGAACTCCAACGGAGCCTTGAGCAGCTTGGGCAACATGGCCTCAGCAGCAGCAGATGGAAAAGTGCAGTGGCCATCAGGCCTGCCTTGTTCAGTGAGGGAGAGGCCAGGCCTCGAGTCAGACAGCAGTAGAGCATTCTATCCACGTAGATCCTTATCGTGTTGTCCCAGGCATCAGGCATTAAAAACCAAGAGCTACTATCAGCTCCTCTAAGGGATACTTTTTATAATTATTCTGGGTGCTGATGTCATAGAGAACCTGAAAATGAGGCTGAAACAAAGACAGCTCTCCAACAAAGAGAAGGACAAGCAGCAGATTGGCGGCAGAGGGAATGAAAGTTAGAGGTGGAGTATTGGGAAGGGATCTGAATCAGAGGTGCAGAGTTTAAGTCCTGGCTGTGGAATTCACCAAGAGTATTTGCAGGTGGGGGCTCTAACTTTACAGACGTATTGCCAAATCAAGCCTCTGCCACTAAGAACATACCAATGTCAGAGCTTTAGCAACAAAGCGTGTGGGAAATGCTGCATTTTTCATGTCTGGGAGGAAGTTTCAAGAAATAATTCTCTTGAATTATTTTTTTTTCACTCCAACAGCATGCGATGAAACACTCTCCTTTCTTTCAGGAATCCTGTGGACATGGAGAATGACAAAAATGTACTTTGTGAGAGTTGGGAGATGTTTATTATTGCAGTGTAACCTGGCCAGGCCCAGCTGATACTGAAGGAATGGGCAGATCCTGAGAAATGGTCCAAAGCCAACGTGGAAAGTGAGAAAGTGAAAGAATCGAAGGTGAAAAGGAAACAGAGAGAAGGAAAAGATTAGAGGAGATACACAGGAAAAGAAGGAGCAAAATGGAATATAAGAGAGAAGAGAAGAAAGCTTGTTGAAGGAAAACTGAGCAAGGCCACAGGGACAGGGCCGGCTGGTGCAGTGACAGCTGGGCCCGAGCGAGTGCACGGAGCTTGACATGAACTGCAAACTGTCTCATCTTATTCTTACTTCATGTTCAATTATTTATGCTTCTACCTGTAGATTTGAGGTCAGCAACATTTTTACATGGAGAGAAACTAAAAGGCATTTGAAACAGGGCCATCCGACCATATTGTGAAACCAGTTTGTGGTAGAAAAGAGGCTGCTATGGCACACAAGCCTGCATTCCTCCTAGGATGCCTTGAGGTGCCATCAGGATTCCAGGGCTATCTCGGGGGCTGCTCCCCGAGCAAAGCCTGGCCAGACAAGCCACTGCCCTGGCTAGCTGTTCACCTGAGCAGCTGCGTTTTTATCAGATATGTACAGCAGGCTTTCAACAGTTTTACTTGAAGAAATGGTTCCATTCCTAAATAGGGGGAAAAAAAAAGATCGCCAACAACTCTGTGAACAAGATAGCACAGCACTTCAGGAGTCCTCTATCTGAAAATAACACGTGAAATTATCTATTCATTCAGAATGAAATGAGGTTTACAAATTACGATCAGGATTTATGAATGAAAAGCGCATGCAGGGAGATTACTGTTGGCTGGGATCGCATTTGATCTGCCGATCCTCAGGATGGTCACTAAGGAATCTAAGAAATGAAAAACTTACCCACAGGTTACAACATGAGGCAGTTCCTTAGCTTATCAGGAGTATAGTAATAGGAAAATTGCCTGAAGCTCTTTGCCCGTGCTCAGACTCCAAAGCCCCATTCTGGCCTTTTCATTAGAATGCATGGCTAACGTCCCTTCCCGCCCCAAACCAGGAATAGCCACCTGGGCAGGGTATGTTTGCTCCGGGGACTCCACAGCCCCTCACAGGGGTTGTTGATATCTGAAGATGATGTCAAGAGGCTGATTCTGGTGTGGATATTTCTTTTTCTGTGTCTCCTAGTTAGGACAAGTTCCTCTGGGTCTGTCTGCAAATAGAATGTAGGGTCCTGCTGTGTTCCAGTCCACATGGGACAGTCTGGAACATTGGAGATGGTAGAAACATGAAGAAGAGAGTGTTAAACACTGAATCATGTTAGAGGAGAATATCGTGGTGGTTAAGCAGACTCAGCCAGAAACAAAAACTGCATCTGAAAACTCGGAAGGCCAAATGAATAGTTGAGTTTCTGCTGAGATGAGGCAAGTTACAACAAGCGTGAGTTGTCTGAAGCAGTACTTCCAGTACAACAGACATGATTTGTTCAGTTTGCATCATCCCGGACTAAGATACATGGAGGAATGGCTTTCATCAAAATTCAAAATGTATGAAGATAATTTATGCTGTGTTGGTAAAATGCATGTTCATTTTAGCAATGTCCCTAACTCTATTTCCATCCTCATTGCTCCCCCACCCAACTTTGAGTGTGTAACAATAGCCCCCCAGTGGCTAGGGATGGCTTCACGGTGACTATTTGGAATGATTTTTTTTCCTCCAATAACTAAATAACAAAATGTTCATATTTACCTGATTCTTCAACCTGCAGATGAAATAGTCCACTTTATATCCATTTCTCATGTTGGTTGGCATTTAGGAGATGCTTGGCAGTATAAAAATACAACAGAGTCAATGAAAACTATGGCTTCCTCTTCCCTTTATATCAAAAGTGAAAAGAAATCACATTGTAACATGTACTTAGATACCTAGAGAATGGCACTAGACTAACAAGGAGTAAATACAGATCTTGGTTTGCTTGATGTTTAGGGTTTGTTTTCATGAGGAAAAAAGTCATAGACCATGGTTTAGAGAAAGTAAATGTAACTGATGGTGAATCAGGAGTGCCTGGGTTACAGAGGGAAGGGGCAGTAAGGAAGAAAAATGCACTGTTTAAGAGCAGGAGGAACATGGCAAGAGGGAAGCTGAGGACTCCTGGGCCATGGACAGTGAAGGAAGGGAGCTGGATGGTATTAGCAAGCACGAGGCAGGGCTCTGCTCAGTCTAAAGCACTAATGTGCAAGTTTGACCTTGGAAAGAAGAGAAGTCTACACAGCACAGAATAAAAGGTTGAGAAACAGGCTGCTGGTTACATAAGAGGAAAAGAACAGCCAAGTCGGTCCAGTTCCTGACAAATGCATTCATTTGCTGTCACTGTTCCACTGAGACCTCTGGGAAGGCGATTCCAGCACCAGGTCAAAGCCTCTTCACAGGAGGGAGGTGGTTTTGTGTTTTTTAACTGATAAAACCTGGGAAGAAAAATCTTCAGACTGGTGCCCTGTTGTTTCGAAGCAATGAGACTCACAGCATAGTAAAAATAACGTGTTGTGATGTGGGATTGTCCATTTTCCCAATCCCATAGTGTGCAGCACCAAGAGTAAACCCTAAAGTGTGTCAAAGTGGGGTCCCTAACTGTGACACATGGATCCCTGTGGTGGTGCAGAACACAGGGAGTAAGTCATGAGGGAAGCTGTGACACGAGGGACAGGGGGCATATGGGAAATTATGGTACCTTCTGCTCAATTTTGAGATAAGACAATATTCAGCCTTGACAGGAGTTACAGGGACACAATGCTTTGCTGTCGAAAGTCCCTTCTCCATAGAGATCGGAGGAGAAAACATCTCCCTTCAGGTGTTGTTGAATGTCTAGACAAGACATTCAGACAGAAGTGAGGTGTTCCTGTCTTGCATGGTTGGTGAATGTTTAATGTCAGTCCTGCATCTTCCTCAGGTCCACTAAGTCATTCTGTTTTTTCAGGGAGCAGTCCTGAGGTCTCCTTCGAAAGCCGGTCTTGCCCCATGAGCCCTCACATCAATGTCACCACCTCAATGGAATTCTGAGTTGGCTGGGGGCAGACCTGCCTCCCACGGGAGTGGCAGATAATAGCCAACACTTAGGAAGCTTGTGAGTAAGCATGAAGGACAATCTGCCTCTTATCTAATCCTCAGAGGCACTCCCGGGGACTTGGGATTACTCCCTCCATTTTACAGACTGGGTGGACGAAGTTTAGACAAGGTCAGTTGCTCAAGGACAAACGGCCCTCACTTGGTAGAGCAGAGGCTAACACCTCCCCATTTCTAATTCTGAATGCGTGTGCTTGTGTGTTACACAGGCAGCTCTTTCCTCTGCCCGACAAGGCATTGCTTTTTCCCAACACCATCAGTCTTCGCGTGGTCCCCCGCCCTTGAAAGTTCTTCCCTAACAGGCTGGATGCCCTTCAGTCCTCTCGCTTCAGGGGTTGAACTTCAGAAATCCACCAAAATGATTTGCCAGCGGAACCCCACCAAAACACACACCAGCACACACCAGCTTCCTGTGAATGGCTTCACATGGCAGTCTAAGCGAATGATACAGAGCTCATATTCCAATTATCCCTTCATGTTGCAGGGTTGGATGCAGGAATGGGAGAATTCTTTCCTTGGAAATGGTTGCCAATTGTGTAACCAAACATGTGGAGTCTTTCCAATCCACAGTCATCAGTTATTCTGCCCTGCCAGCTAGTGGCACATAGGACATGGAATGGAAGGGATCAGTAAGGTGTTTTTGCTTGCCTGGAATACATGGTGCCGAGAAATCTGCCCAGAAATACCATGTATTCTTTAGCACCATTGATTCAAGGTTCCTCACACTTTTGAAATTGAGAATGTGAATATAAAAAGATGAATGGTGGAACTGTTGAGGCTGCATGAAGCACGAGTAAGATGAACATTTCTCAATTGCTACATACCTTCTAACCAGTTTATATTCCTAGAGTAATGACTCAAATCCACAAGATCACTTCAGGTTGTCCTGACACTTGGAAACTTTTCCAGGAGAAGGGAAAAATATATATATTTTACAAAGACTAGTTCGTGTGAATTCTCAACAAGTCAGAGAATTATTACCAAATTTGTAGTAACTGGCCAAGTCTTGGGTGAGGTCTGGCAAATAGTCAACCAGACATGAAGACTCACTTCTCACTTAATACAGTCCTGAACTTGTCCTGACCAATAATCAGATTTCTTTCTTTTTCTGGCCTGAAAAAGCTAAAAATCTCCAACTGTGCACCAGGGAAAGTGACCAAAGCTATGGGGCTAATCAGGTTCTTTAGAGTAACTTTTGGGGGTACTCAGGGCAGGAGAGGAGTCTTTCATGTCTCCTGGCCTACCTATAACAAATCACAAAATCCCCAGTCAGATTTTTGGATAAAGAAGACAGATTGAGCTTCTGTTTACACTATTTCTCTCTCTCTTAAATATTTATTCATTTTTATTCACTTTTATTGCAAAGTCAGATATACAGAGAGGAGGAGAGACAGAGAGGAAGATCTGTCCATTGATTCACTCCCCAAGTGACCACAATGGCTGAAACTTAGCCGATCCAAAGCCAGGAGCCTGGAACTTCATCTGGGTCTCCCACATAGGTGCAGGGTGCAGGGTCCCAAGGCTTTGGGCTATCCTCAACTGCTTTCCCAGGCCACAAGCAGGGATCTGGATGGAAAGCAGGGCCTCCGAGACTAGAACTGGCACCCTTATGGGATCCTGGCTCAAGCAATGCTAGGACTTTAGCCAGTAGGCTATCGTGCTGTGCCCACTATTTTTCTCTTAACCACTAAAAGGCTTGTGAAGGGTTAAGAAACAGAGCTAACTTCTCCATAAAGAAGAGAGAAGGTGACAGAAACCCAAGAGAAATTTTATTTGGCATGTTGCAAAGCAGGTCCCTAGGTTGTCACTGAATTTACAAGTCCAGAAAGCCGAACTCTAATCCCAGAGCTTGGGAGGCAAAGCAGAAATCCAGGAATAGCAGTACCAGAAGCTTTTCCAAGGAGGGATGGAAATGAAGCTACCTAAAGCAGAAATTGTTTGAAAGTTTGTTTAGAATCAGTAAAGAACTGCCTTCTCTTCCTGACTCTACAGAACCCCATGACCCTGTTCTCTTTCCCCAATCCTAGTCAAAGATTAAGACACTGTTTCTTGATGGGGTGTTCTAGCATGGGCCAACAACACATTCTGGGGGACAACCTGCAGGCAGTTTGGTGTGTTCACTGGTACAGGAGTTGTGTTTCACAATCAGCTTGAAAGGGGAGTGTTGCAAACACTCCCAGCAAAGTTACATTAAGCTAATAGCCTCAAATCTCTGGCCATGAAGTATTGAAGAGTAGTGATGATCATCTTCTAGCACATCTGAACAAGCTGGCTCTAGGAGCATCGAATATGCTGAAAACAGAGACCAGGTGGGAGCACTGAGCTGGGAAAAGCCTCGGTCTTCATCTCCCTTTTCTGTTTGATACCAATATTCTGGCAGCCACAGAGAGGCTGGTATGACTGTTAATCTGACTTCCTGGGAAAAAAAATGAGTGGCTGGGGAAGTACTTACAGTCAGTGTGCCCCCAAGAAACGGAGGGAGATTAGTCAGCTGTGAATTCCATCCAGCAATGAGCCCACCTCACACAGATCTTCCAAGGCCACTTCATAAACTCATACGTAAGCACATATTCAAAGACAACTAGGAATTTTAGGAAGTCCACCAGCTGGAAAGTCAGATGAAAACAAATAAGAGGAAAGGCAACTTGGAATAAATGAGACAATGTAGAGAGAACACTTCAGAAAGATTGAGAAATATTACATTCATGAAAAATGCATAAGGGCTGGATCAGAGTGCAGGGAAGAATCATAGGCATGACAGAAAAGTGGAAACGTGAAAATATTAATAGGATGGTTGAAAGATAAGGTTCAAGGGCTAGAGCGTTGGCTCAACAGGTGGTCCTTCTGCTGCAGCACTGGCATCCTGTACAAGTGCACATTCATGCTCCCACTGCTCCACTTCCAATCCAGTTCCCTGTTTATGACCTGGGAAAGCAACAAGAGATGACTGAAATTCTTTGGGCCCCTGCAACCCATATGGGAGACCTGGAGGAAGCTCCTGGCTCCTGGCTTCAGATGGGCTCAGCTGTGGACGTTGTAGTCATCTGGGGAGTGAAACAGTGGATAGAGGATATCTCTCTCTGTCTCTGCTCTCTGTAAACCTGCCTTTCAAATAAAAATAAATAAATCTTGAAAAAATTGAAAGATATGGTTCATGAAACCTCCCTGAATGGTGAAAAGGTAAATAAATAAACAATGACAGGTGGAGGAACCCACCATGGGGGGAGGGTGGGGGGGAGAATCCCAGATTCTATGTAATTACAACACAATGTAATTAATGAATAAATTTAATAAAAAAACAATGACAGAAAAACATTTGCTAAGTTATAATCTAGGAGGTTCAAAAGAAAGGAATTTCATAAGAAAGGAAGGAAAGATGGAGGAAGGAAGGAAGGAAGGAAAGGAGGGAGGGATGAAGAAAAAGAAACGCACAAAAAGGAAAAAAAGAAGAATAAGAAATGTCCAAAATAAAATTGAAAACTGAAGGACAAGAATTTCCACATCAAAAATACTACTGTAGAAACAAAAAACAGAAAAGACCCAAGACCAAGCACATGATTCTTGAACTTCAGGGCATTGGAGACAAAAGAAAATGTCATCAAGTTTCCAAAAACAAGAACAATCAACATTTAGTATATGCCGGCCTTCTTAATACCATGTTGGTCACTAGAGATAAGTGATCAATAAAGGCCTTCAAAGTTTGGAGTGAGGGGGCACACAGCCACACAATCAATGAAGTGAGAGAATAAAATAAAGTAACATTCAGAGGTCCCAAAATATCCCTCACTAGTACTTTTTCTCAGAATACTGAAAAATTGCTCTAATACAAGGAGAGACTAGTTCAAATGACATTGGATCCAGGAAGCAAGCAATCAAACACAAACAGCAACTGAAGGAATCTCCGGGAGATGGAGAAGAAAGTTCCGAGGCTGGCCTCAGGTTGAACTTGGCAGTGAAGCTGAGGAATGTTAACCCAGTCTGCAGCAGGAAGCTCAGGAGCAATGACAGAAAAGGAAACTCAGCAGCAGACCTACCATGTGTCTGTAAGGAGATTTGCCTTTACATTTATGATCCAATACATTGAAAACTAAGCCACCCTCCCTCCTCAAAAGGAGGGTGGGGGAAATCACTAATCCCAGAAATATACAGATGTAGTGTAGGGGAATATAGTAATAATTCACTACTTAGCTTAGCTGAAAATATGCTTTCCAACCTCACAGCAATCTAAAACACTGAACCAACCCTGGCAAACATCACAATCTAACTTCATGGGAAGAATATGGGAGGAGGGGTGTGAGTGTGTGTGTGTGTGTGAGAGAGAGAGAGAGAGAGAGAGAGAGAGAGGGAGAGAGAGAGAGAGAGGAAGGGAGGGAGGGAGGGAGGGAGGGGGAGATGAAAGTCCATACAAATCAAAAAGTTAAGATTAGTATGAACAAGTTATTTCAGCAAACATAGAACTAATAAGGAAACATGACTCTAGCCCTCAGGGCTGCATCTCGGCTGCTTGGGCTTCCATCCTTAATCCTATTCTGATTCAACTTTCACCTAATGTGTTTCCAGTGTTTGACCTCCTGGCAGGTAGCAGATGGTGGATGATTCAAGTTATTGAACACTAGGTGGGAGATGAGGACAAAGTTCTGGGTTCCAGGCTTCAGCCTGGCCCAGCTATTGTAGGCACTTTGGACTAAGCCAGCATGTGAAAGCACTCTCTCCCTTCTCACTCTTTCTCTCTCTCTCTCTTTCTCTCTCTCTCTCTCTCTCTCTCTCTCTCTCTCTCTCTCACACACACACACACACACACACAAACACACACACACACACTGTCTTCAACCATGGGATAATGCAGTAAAAAGACCCTCACCAGACCTTGAACATCTTGATCTTGAATATCTCAACCTCCAGAACTCTAAGAAATACATCTCTGGGCTTTTTAAGTTTCCTCAAGCCAGGTATCCTGATAAAGGAACATAAACTACATGGAGACTTGCATGGGGCAATTTGCTGGCTTGGAAAGTCCCTAGTGAACAGCAGTGCAAGCTTCCCAGCTCTGCTCAGAAGAGTACATTTCCAAACTGAAAAAATCCACTGAATCACAAGAAAGCCAAAGTGCATGCAGTTCTTGGGAGATGTCCACCACACACACACATGTGCACCCCATTGGAAGGCTGGGCTGTGGAACACGTGGCTCCTGACTCCTGCTTGCTGCTCCCTTGCAGCATCTATCTGTACTCGCTCCTACTGATGCCTCTGTCAATCTCTTCACCGTGCAACTATCCATCAGACATAGCCCCGAACAAAATAGACCAAGACTGTAACTGTCTCCAAATGTCTGACTATTCTTTTAAATGATGGGAATGGGGACAAGTCATAAAGCACGATGCCTAGCCTCCAAGACTAGCTTTTATCCATAATTGGGAAAGGATGAAGTAAGCAGCCATCTGACTATTTCCTTCTTACTGTGGGATTTCATAAAATTTTGAGAATGTGTCGATGTGCTGGCTCTTCAGTTAAGTTGTTATAGCTATTGTATGTTTCCACTACCATTAAGCTCAACCTCTGAAGAGGAAATTTGCCAAAACTCTCCTAATGATCAATGTCGACATCTATCTCATTCACTGGACATTGACTCTGTGAATTGGATTTCCTGCAGTAAATATTTATGCAGTATATATATTCAGCGTCAGTCTGTGCAGTATGGTCAAGAACGATAGGCCTTCACTCTTTCCTTCTTTCCTTCACCATTTGTGTCTGGAAGCTGGGGAAACTTGATCAGTTTAAGGGAGCAGGATTTCTACCTCCTGGGGTGCAGAGTCATAAAAGGAAATGAGATGTCTAAAAAAAATAGAAGGAAGATAGACTGACCTGCTCATTCCCAGCAGAATCTTGGATAAGGTTGTTAGCTTTCACAAGCGGATTCCAGCCCCATTTTTTCCACCACACTGATTTTTTAACCACATGGACCATCATCAGCCCCAGAGAAGTGGGAATGATTACATCTGTCTGGATGTAGTAGGAAGGCAACACAGAGATGGGTGTCTTGTTCTGCTTTCTTCCTCATGCCTCGTGGACGACCTGGCACAGGATTGCTTGTATGTGGGTATCTCTTGAATGAATTCTTGGTGTAAAGATGGGTGAATGCATGGATGGACAAGTCTGTTCATCTGAAATTCACCTGGCCTACAGGAGATGATTTTGAGATTAGAGGGGCCAGCACTGAGGCCAGTGTAATTAGCAGTAAGTAGGTGATTCTAAGGGCAATGGAGACATTATTAGTCCAAACAATGAAATATTTGGGGCATATCTGAGTCCATAGTTCCTGGAGAGTAAGGACATGAGTAATTCAGTCCTTTCAGCGGCCATCAATCTTAAGACAAGCACAGACTCCCAGGGGCCCTTGTTTCAGAAAGGGCTCATTTTTTAGAGCTTTTTGTTTCCTTGCTTTAGATTTCAGGGAACGGGAGGATTAATCACATACATGGACTACAGGATATTTTTTTTAGCTCTTTGTATTTGAGTTGGAAACACATTTTCTATTCTCTCATTCCAGATTGTTCTCTTTAAGCCATGTTAACATACATTTTCAGTTTCAGGTTTTAAGCAGTTTTTGTCCAAAGGCAAGTCTTTTCTCCATTTGTTGTCATCCTGCCTGTTTCCAAAAACCTTATATTTGCTACAAGAGAAGTTGGGCCTTATGTTGAAGATACACCTTTGCCGTCAGGGGAAGGATCTCTGTTGCCATATTAACTCTAGGGGGACTGAGGCTTCTGGAGAGAAATGGCTGCCTCTCAAGTGATGTGTGCTTTCAGCAACATTGTAAGGGAATTCAGGCTCTAATTAGCTCACCCAACTAGACTGGCTTCTCTCTTGTTCACCTCAAAGGGTAAGAAACAACCCTCTGTGGTAATGCTTAGAGTGTTGTCATAAAAGGGAACCCTGGCTTCAAGATACCAGCACATGAAGTCACCTGCCCAGGGTGCCTCCTGATTACTAAAAACTAATAGCATTGGCCTAATTTTTTCATTTCTGTCTAGCTGCATCAGAGCTGGATCAGAAATGCATATTTGGGATGTGAACCAGAGCCCATATGGGATGCTGCCCCCACATCTACTGTTTTTAAAATATGCACCCATATATGTAGATTTCTTTGACTTCTGAACATAGTTCCTGCTGCTTACAGCTGAAGGAAATTTTATTTAAATATATATATATGGTATATATATATATATATATATATATAGAGAGAGAGAGAGAGAGAGAGAGAGAGAGAGAGACTAGGTTTTGAAGCTCTGGAGTTGATAGACACTTCAATGCTCACCATTACTGTCCCTTCAGTGTCCTCAAGAGAAGTCAGACTAGCACTAAAAATGAAGAGGACAGTATCCAGTTCAGTCTCCCGCAGCACTGAAGGTGGTTGCAGTTTAACACACTCATCTTTGCATCTTGTTCACAAGAGTGGAGACATATGCAAAGTAGCCTTTTTAATAATTCATTTTGACAACTAACATAAAACAAGTTTATTTTTAATACCTCACTGAGATTGGGTGAGGGAGACAGGAGAGCCAGGGCCTTTAGAGTCATGATAGGAAGAAACAAAGCTCTTGAAAATCTTTGGCTTCCTAAGTACCGGATTGTGGAGAGCAGAGAAAGAGGAAGGGCCCAACATGAGGTGTTAGAAAATATCGTTTTCTTTGCCAACCTAAGTAGGCACCTAACTTCAGCTGCAGTTATCAAATTTATAGGCCACCGGCACCATCAACAGCAAAGAACATGATGTGGTCTTAAAGGCTAGGGAGAAAACAATGTGATGATCAGAAAGAATGCAGCATAATCAGTAGGCAGGGTCCGTGGCTTGAATGGTAGGCGCTTCCATGATGTGTCCCCCTTCTGCTGTCCCTTCCTCCCAGGGCTGACATACTTGCAGGCTAGGACAAGAGGATGATCCAAGATCAAGACAGTGTGTGTTGAAATGTGCAAACTGAAACTAAAAATAAGCAGCGAGGAGCCATATCTCCAAATAGGTGAATGTGAGAATCCAAGTTACATCAGATTCTTTTTAAGAAGAGCAACATTTAGAAATACTTAAAAACATTGTATTGCATTAACATTCTCTCTTATAGAAAAAGCAAATTTAGACAGCTTTTATTAAAAAAAAAAAACTAAAATCCAGGTGATCAATTTTCTGTCTTCCCAATAAAGATGAAGGAAAAGAATTCCTCATAGTTTTAGGGAAATCCAGTCAGGAATTTTCCCTGATCTAGTGCCTGCTAATCTCTCTCTCTCTCTCTCTCTCTCTCTCTCTCTCTCTCTCTCTCTCTCTCTAAAAAACAAACAAACAAACAAACAAAAAAGCAGAAAGAAAGATCCCGTGTGAACCTCTTGGGGGAATCCAGCAGCTCTCATGATATTCCCTCCCTTGGAAAAGGACAACAAGCTCTATTTCCAAAACAAACTGTAAGAAACGATAAAAAAAAAAAATCCCCTGAGGGAGCTGAGGAGAAATGAATGTTTTTTATAATAATCTCTTAAAAGGGGAAATGTCACCTTAATCTAATTGGAGCTATGATATTAAATTTCTTCTCTATTGGTGACACAATTAAACTCTATTATCTAAAGCTCTGACCCAAAATGAGCTACTTTTTCTAAAAAAAAAAAAAAACTTCCTAACATCATTTTCCCAGTGTCTTTTGTGAGTCCTCTGGTTCTGAAGTAATTATTTTTTTAGAGGAAGGGAAAAGAAATCAGAGTTTCAATTGGAAGGTGTTAGGTGTGTGTTTGGAAAATAACATGAACATTATAATGTAGATTCATTGCTAGCAAAAGAAAAAAACTTTCAGAAAACAAATTTGCAAAGTACAGTGTAGCACATCATTAAGAAGGATACACCAAAGATAATTTTGAGTATCACAACTCTTTAGCAACTAGCACACCCCCCAGGAAGGATGGCACTTGTCAGATTCTGGGACTTGAACATATGTGTGTGTGTGTGTGTGTGTGTGTGTGTGTGTGTGTGTGTGTATAGTATCTCCCAAGGCACAGCAGCGGTGTTCCACAGGCAGAACACCTCCATCCAGCTAACTCTCCTCAGGCAACACCAGCCTTACATGCCACATTCACGGAAACCCAGTTTTGTCATTTTCGTGCCATACACACCACAGACACACACACACACACACACACACACACACACACACATATTATATATAATCTTCCTACTTTCTCTTCACAGAACTCATTCTGCCCATGACCCAAGGGCAAGTCTAATGGGCAAGATCTGTTATTTGGGGAGTTGTTGTTTGCAACAGAACAGTGCTGGCCTCGCCTGTGGCTGCTGTTGATCAATATTTGCTGGCAAGGAGGCAGAAGCCCTTTCTGATCAGGGCCCAGTTGCTATATGCACACCAAGTACAGTCACAGTGTTTGCTAGAGATCTAACAGGAATGGAAAGAAGATTGCACATACCTCTTCGAAAGATAAAGATAATGTTTCATGATCAAGATGGTAATCTGGGCAAATAGGATAAATTTCTAAACTTAGGCAATGTATTGTTTAGGATGTTTCCTCCTGAATTAAGTAAATTATCAGAAAGCATATGAACCACATAAATGGAAAAACTTTTTTAAAAGTCTGTTCACATATTAATGCTTTCACAGTCATAGATGCTTTTCATTGTCATCATCAGGCATGGGTGAGACAGGTCTATAAGGCATTGGCTAGCCACCAAGAGAGCTGGCAGATCTTTTTCTCCTCTGCGTAATTCTGCATCTGCAACAGGCAGCTGGAAGAGCACCCCAAAACCAGCAGACTGCACTACTATCAAGGTCTTATTCAACTCTGATTTCCCCCTACCCCAAGGTCCAGTGAGTTCTGCTCCCAGTAATAAAGTTGAGATAGAGAATATTAAATGCTATAGGTGTTACTCAACACAAAGTAAGTGTTGAAGAATCCTTATTGGAGAAGCAGGCATTCAACATGGCAGCAAAGTCACCCCATGGATCCAGTCCTGGCTATTCTGCTTCCCATGCAGCTTCTTGCTAATGAGCACCCTGGTGGGCTTCAGTCAACAGCTCAAGTGCCTGAATCCCCTGGACCAAGCTCTGGGCTTCTAGCTCCTGCCTGACCCATCCCTGGATATTGCCAGCCTTTGTGGAGTAATTGTGAATGTTGTAGATGGAAAATTTCTCTTCTATCTGCAACTCTCACTCTCTCTGTCTCATTCTGCTTTTCAAATAAAATGAGCATAAATTAATAGTTGAAATGGTTCTAATAATGCATACATGAATATTAGGAAGCTAGAAAGTTTTCTTCCCATACAAATATTCAGAATACTAATCAATGCAGTCAAATAACACGGATCTATTTCACTTGAAATCTCAGGAATGGGACTCAAGAATCGAAACAACAAAATAAAGAAAACGAATATGAGAGTATGTTCAGTTTTTTTAAATTGATCTCAAATGTTACTCATGTATTATATTTTGTTTTATAAATCACTCTTTTAACATGTTCAGACAGATTATGGCTGAATCTTTATATTTAACCATGAAGCTCAGCATCCAGATGGTTTTCAGTCTGAGAGGCCTTCGAAGTCACATGTTTTCATCTTCCACGATTTCTGGTGCCCCTGTGAGCAGAGATCAATCAGCAAATAAAGAATGAAGTCAAAGGAATGAACACATTGCACCACACCTCAGAAAAACTATAACTGTACATATAATCTGTGTATTTGTCTAATCAATGTATTTATCAAACTAGAAACTAACAAATTTTTCGCCACTTTAGCACATGTTGTGCCAGGAAAAAAAGAGAGACTTTAATTTTTTTGCTTGTACACACTTTAATTTTTAAGTGGTCTAGAAGCTTAAACATACTAGCTTCAAAATTTGCCAATCCATTTAATTCCCAAATTAAATTTTGATTACCTTGTGGTTTCTCCAAACCAATAAAAAAATGACAAATAATAAAGAATAGATACTATGTAAGCAAGAGATATTAGAAATTCTGGATAAATATTTTCTCCTACAAAGATTTATTTATTCACTAGAAAGAATTATATAGAGAAAGGAGAAGACAGAGAAAAAGAGAGTGAGACAGATCTTCATCTGTTGGTTTGCTTCCTAGATGGCGCCATGGCTGGAGCTGAGCCAGGCCAAAGCCAGGAGACAGAAGCTTCATATGTGGATGGCAAGAGTCCAGATGCTTGGGCCATCTTCTGATGCTTTTCCCAAGTCGTTAGGGGGAGGTGGACCAAGAGTAGAGCAGCTGGGACTCAAACCAGTGCCCATTTGAAGTGCAGGCACCCCAAGTGTCAGCTTTTACCAGCTATGCCATGATGCTAACCCCTTCCTACCTCTATTCCCTATGCTATTCCCCCCCACAGAACTCACTGTCTTACAACATTTTATATAAAAAATTTTATATATCCCTGCAGAAGGTGAACTTCATGAGAACATGAATTTTTGCCATGTTTTATTTTATAACGCATACCCAGTGTTTATACAGTGCCTGACACATAGCAGGCACTTAATTCGTATTTATTGAATCAAATAAGCATAATAAAGAACTATAGATATAAAGCAAACAAATGACCACAAAGCAGAGTCCCCAGTTCCAGCAAGCTTTATTTAAAACAGTTGAGCACCTTCTAGTTGTCAAGTTCCTTCCATGACCACCAAGTCAAGATTTATAGATACAGTAAATTAAATGACATTTCTGTGGTGCTTTAGCCACTTACAAAGTGTTTTCTCATGCACTCATTGGGTCGATCAGGAATCTCTCCAGAAGCTTCATTTTCTGGTTCTTAGAATGTCATAAAGGAGGGCGCTTCAGCTCAGAAAAGTTGAAGGATTTATCCCAAATCTCTAGGGGCCAGACACAAAGGTGTGTCCTTGAACGGCAGAGTTTGTGTCTTCTCTCATCAGTCAGTGACTTTGCATCTCCAATTCTCATTCAGGCTTGCACAGGCTGTGCCCAGAGCTGCCCTGTGCAGTCATTTCAGGAGCCCATAACCTGTCCCGTGAGTGTGTTCAGGACGGGCTGATGAAGGCACCATCATCAAGGGCAGCTCTCACCTGAAGGCCGTGTTCTCGTTGTTCTGAATTCCCACCATGTCCCCCGTGAAGCAGGTGCCAGTTACCTCAGGTGGTTTCATCGATTGTATTCACATCCACGAACAGCTGGCTGAGAACAAAATGATTCAATAATGTGTCAGAAACCCTGAAAGACACTGGACATACATTGATGATAGAAAAGGGCTTAAAAAAAATGAGGGTTTCTTTTCTACCTAGTAATATTTGGGCATTTTTCCAAATGTCTTCCACCAGAGGCAAATGAGATTGGAAATTCTGCAAAACACATCAGATATGTCTGTTCTCATGTTTTTATGAGAAGATTCAAGCAGGTCAAAGCCAAGTGTTTTAGTGTATTATGAAAATTGTCGGTGTCCCTAAATAACCTTATAAATTCCAAATGAATATGTAACTGTGTTTTTGCCTTTAAAGAATTGCATCTTTGCCAAAATTTGATTGTGTGTGTGCAGAAGTCAAGTTAAGAGTTGCGCACGACTGCTGTGCCCCACAACTGGAGCCACCCTTCCCAAACCTTCTCTAATGTCTATGCTTAAAAAAACAGAGTTCCCCTATTTTACTTGACTGCTGATGGCAGTGGTCTAATGGGAGATTTTTTTTTCCCTTCTAACCTGCTACATTATTTGATGTGGACCTTTATTTAGCATGTGTCCAGCTATGCTGATGTAATGAAATATCCAAACCTAGGTAATGTATAAAGAGCAGAAATTTATTCCAGAGGCTGGGAAGTCAAGATGAAGGTGCAGTAAGTTGAAGTGCCTGATGAAGACCTATTCTATCCAGGTCATCATCTCTCGGTGGCATCCTCACCTAGTGGCCTAAGTTAATTCCTGCTAGCCATTTTCTAAGGCACTCATCTGAACATGAGGATGGCACTCTCATAACTTCATCTTTCCCTCATGAGTACCACCCCTTAATGCCATCACAGTGTGGAGTAAGTTTCAGCATAAATTTGGCAGCGGACATTCAGATAACAGCAGCATGCAACTGACAATGGTGAATTTGATTTCACAAATTAAAGCTCAATGAGATGGCTTTAATTTAATGCACTTTGGAAAACTAATACAAACAAACAGCTGGTCGTTCTTTACTTATGCTGCAACCGCATGTTAACAACAACCATATTTTAATGACTGGAACGCCAAGACTGAAGTTCTTACAGTTGCAAGTGGTTACTCCTGTCATTCTGACACTGCATCATATAGGGTTTTCCTGGTTTCCTTCATTTGGAGTCATTTCCATGTTCACTGTAGTTCATCCCAATTCCAGTCCAAATACTAGGAGATGTCTCAGAGTTGTATGTATAGTCTCTCTCTCTCTCTCTCTCTCTCTCTCTCTCTCTCTCTCTCTCTCTCTCTCTCTCTCTCTCTCCCCCTCAGACACACACATGTTTATGATGATACTTAAAGCATGTGTATGTGTTTGAGTGATGCTAACAATGATTGCTTCCATTTACTGACAATCAACATGAACCAGTAATTACCGTAGAAATATCAGATGAACTTCTCATTCAAACACCTGATAACAATAATTATAAAACATAAGTACCCCAAGGCTAAGTACCTTTATCAAAGTGCCACAGTGGTAGTGCTGGAATTTCAGGAGCAAACTCATCTAGTCTCCAACCTTGCAAGGCTATCTCTCCACTCTAACCCTAGGATTTTCTCCAAGGCTCAACTATGCCCATTTAACAAGAATAATAATTAATGCATAGCAGTCATTGTGAGCCAGGCATTATTACTGTCTTGTATTAGCTCATTTAGTAAGTCATAAATAATGGAAGTGCTATTACTGCAGGTGAGGAAACGCAGTGGTACATGATTTGGCCCACACATAGAGATTGTGAGTTATACAGTTGGAATTTAAAATCAGATAGCCTAGTGCCAAAGGCCTTGTATATAGCTCCTATGATATATACTATTTTCTCAAACCATCTGAGCTGTAAATTTTTCCTTAATTCCACATAAAGATTTTCATGCATATATCCAATACACTACACTATAGACATTTGTATACCTTGTGCAGTTTTCTTATCTCTTCTCCATGTTAACCACTTAAGACTTTGAGACTTACTGAGCCAAGTGTATCCCATTTGTCTGCTAAAATATATATCTACAATTGTTTCTTTTTTTCCATCCAACCAATCTACACAAATGGCTGTGTTCACCTAACCAAACAGGAGAGAAAACAGAATGTACCTATATGTGACTCATGTAATCTGCCAATTTGTTTTCATCAGCCCATTGCAAGATACAAGTTCAAGGATAGTTTTTGTGGCATGCACCTGGATTCAAAGTGGAGGGTGGAGGGAAACCGGGAGATCTCAGTCCCAGTGGGATCTCCAAGAACTGCCTCATGCTGAATCAGGTGTAGGGACTCTTAATAGTGCAATGCTTCTCGTCGTCTTTTCCTTCTAGCTCTGGGCACATTTCTATCTCTTCTGCTTTATTCTCCAGGTGAAGTACTAGCAATCTATTTAGGGCAGACTCTGATTTGGATGTCAAATAAAACTGATCGATTTTATGATTCTGGAAAGGTCACCTCAAAAGGTGAAGCGGTTTCTGCTGCAGGGTAATATCCATAAATCCAGACTATTTGTGACAAGTCTTGTCCCACTATAGGAAGACAGATTCTTATATCTGCATTGAATCCTAAGGAAGATAGTAATTTTGGGTTCGTTTTTGACTCAGAAATGCAGACTGTTAGGCAATCTGCCTGTATTATTGCACCATGGTTAAACGAGAATTTGTTGTCAGCCAGTCCTAGAGTAGAATTTTAAGAATTAAAAATTAAATGACAACATGGGTCCTTTGGCAAAACAAGGAGACATCCTTCACACCTGTTGTTTACCTCATTAACATCAATGAGGAGCTCCCAAACAGGTCAATATGTAACTGGATGTCATTCATCCTTTCTAAAACTCCATGAGGACAGGGAACATTCCTCTTTGATGCTGCTAGGATTTGACTGTCCTTTGTCTTCCAAGATCCATGTGCTGAGAGTTTATTTTTCACAGTGGTGCACTAAGTGGTAAAACCTTTAAGATGTGCTTAGGTCATGGAGCCACTCACTGCCTTGGAAGGAATTAATGCTGGTCTATCTGGATGCATTGGCACCCACGAAAACAGGTTACTACAAAGCAAAGTCAGCCTTTCCGCTTGATTCCTCCCATAAGTAGCCATTCCCCTTTCTACTCCTCTGCCCTGGGTGACATAGCCAGGGAGCAATTAGATTTGGACTTTTCAGCCATTAGACTATTGATTGAAAAGTTTTTTTCTTTATGCTTATGTGTAAAGTATAGAAAATTTTCTAAGAACAAAACAAAGCAAACATAGATACTTTCCATTTTTCCCCAAAAGAGTGTTTGGCACACACACACACACACACACACACGTACGTTGAAGGAATACATGTGTTTTTGAGAAGTCTTTAATACATTTCTACCCCTTTCTGGACAGCATCAAAATTTCTTGAAATTCTTGGTACACAAAATAGAGGTAACAACGATCAAGGGGACAGAGACGAGCGTAAAGGAAAGTGAGGCGAAAGGCATAGATTATACAGGGAGCTGCAGATAGGAGAGGCACACAGCATCTATAAATGGTCCACACTTTACACCAAGTCCACACTGGTCTAAAGCAAGGGGCTCCAGTGAACATCTGAACGTATTCCCTGTTTTCTACAATGACTAAAATTAGAACACTGGGGGAAACTGAAAGTTACTTAAAATAAGGAGCAGTTTAGGTTAGTGATCAAGATGCTCGCGTCCCACATCCAAGTGCTTAAGCTCCATAACTATCTCTGAAACCAGCTTCCTGCTGCTCTAGACCTGGGACGTCTATATCAATGGTGATGGCTCAACCTGGATTGAGTTCCAAGAACTGGGCTTTGGTTCCAGCCAAAACCAGGCAACTGAGGAACTGAGCCAGCAAATCGGAATTTTCTTTGTCTGACTCTCCCTCTTATCTTCCTCTCAAATAAAATAAATAAATAAATAAAAGTCTCCTGGGCTGCAGAACCTGATTCCTGCTTGTTCTAAGTGGTCCAAGCAAGAGAAGGAACAAGATACGTTAAAGGGACAGTCGAATCCTGAGTAAGTACAGATTAGAGAGCTAGAAGGGGACTGAGTAGAATAATCCTGAGGAAAATGCACAGAAGCCAGATGACTCAGGCTTTTTCATAAATTTTTGTCTTCAAGACCAATAGAAAAGCATTCAGCTGTTGGGAGGATGCACTAATTGTGACTGGATTTTCCCAAAAATGAGTTTGGATAAAGCATAAAATGGGAATGAAAGTGAACCAGGTATGAATGGTACAGATGAAAGATAATAGTACTTGGATTAAGGTGGTAATATGGAGATGGAGAAATGCATTTGAAGAAAGGATGCTTAGAAAAAATCAACATGATTTAGCCATAACTTGGTCAGAGACAATTAAGGAAAGTGGTAAAGAAGCTTCCCATTCTAGGCTCCTGGCCTGAATGAACTGAAAAGTTAATGGAACCTTTCATAGATAAACTGAATCCTGGAGGAAGACCAAAACTGGGGAAGAAGTCATGTGCTTTTAAGCATTATGCATCTAAGATAGCTGAGTGCTTTTTTTTAAGGTTTATTTATTTTTATTTGAAAGGCAGCTTTACTGAGATAGGAGAGACAATGAGAGAGACGTTGCATGTGCTGGTTCACTTCCCAAATGGCCATAATAGCTGAAGCTAGGCCAATCCAAAGCCAGGAGCCAGGAGCTTCTTCCGGGCGCCCCATGTGGGTGCAGGTTCCCAAGGACTTGGGCCATCTTCAGCTCCTGGGAAAGGAGCTACATCAGAAATGGAGAAGCTGGGCACAAACCAGGAGAGGTTTGGCCTGCTAAGCCATGGCATTGGGCCCCTGAGTGATTTTTAAGAAGGTCTGGAGGTGTGTTATTGCCCAGAAAGTTAAACCACTGTTTGAAGCACCTGTTGAACAACCTGATTCCTGCTTGTCCATTTTTTCATTAAAGAATCTGAAATGAGGTTTTGCCTCCTCTTCTGCCCCAGCCTTCTACTATTGCATCTGTGAAAGAGCAGGTGATTGTTCACATAGTTGGGACCCACCAGGACAACTGAGGTGCAGTTTCTGGCTCCTGCCTTTGGATTTGCCCAACGCAATCCTTCCCAATACAGGCATTTCAAAAAACAAAGCTGCAGATGAACACTACTCTGCCTCTCCTACTACCTCTGCCACTCTGCCCTTCAAATGAATAAACAAGTCTTTCAGAAAAGAAGATGTTGAATATACAATTTCCAAGCACAGAATTATGATCTGAGTTGGCAGACAAAAAAAAAAAAAGTGCAGCACTAAACATGCAAAATAGTAAGAGTAAAAATTTAATCTCACATGGTGTGTCAGGGTCCTACCACTATCACAACAAATTGTCACAGTCCATCTGTGAGTGACTTAAACAATACAGCTCTATTCTCGCACACTCATGGAGGTTAGATGTCCAAAACGGTTTCATACAATTCTCATAAAATCAAGATGCTGGCAAGCTGCCTTCCTTCTGAAAACACTAAGGAAGATTCTGCTCACTGGCCTTTCCCTGCCTCCCAGAAGCTCCCAAGGGACAGAGGCCTTCAAGAGACAGAGATCCCTGCATTCCACGGTCCGTGGCTCCTCGCTGCACCTGGAGAGTCAGCAGCACAGTGTTCCACCTCCTTTAGCAAAGGAAAGAGAGAAAGAAAGAGAGAAAGAGAGAAAGAGAGAAAGAGAGAAAGAGAGAAAGAAAGAAAGAAAGAAAGAAAGAAAGAAAGAAAGAAAGAAAGAAAGAAAGAAAGAAAGAGAAAGAAAGAAAGATTGCTAAACTTATTTTAAAGAGGGGTCTAGAAAAAAAGTCCATGAAAACCTTAAATTGTGAAAACAGGATTTTAACTATAATTTACACAAAATAAACCAATCTTTTGATTCTACTTTCCAACAAAATTTTGAAGTGTACTTATACTAATATTACAGTCATTGTCATAGCTTCAATGTCACAGTTCGAAGTCACAATGTGGGAGTTAGCTTTCAGCTATATTCAGTGAGGTGTTCTTGAAAGCTTTGTTTTCTGCCCTCGTAACTCTGAGTAGTTTCTCTACCCAGGGAGTTCTACTCCCATCAGGAGATTTGGAATGGTCCCAGAGCAGGACTTCCTTGGAACCAGGATGTTTTCACTTGACCCAGACGAGCAAAGTATAATAGCATGCTGCCACACAGAGGTGTAATGAGGATGCATGGATGGGACTCAAGCAATCCCAAAGACACTGCAGTGGAATATCATGCCCACTGGCTGATTCATGCCACAAAAACAGATTCACCAGGCCCAGCAGCGTGGCCTAGCAGCTAAAGTCCTCACCTTGAACGCACCGGGATCCCATATGGCCGCCAGTTCTAATCCTGGCAGCTCCACTTCCCATCCAGCTCCCTGCTTGTGGCCTGGGAAAGCAGTCGAGGACGGCCCAAAGATTTGCGACCCTGCACCCGCGTGGGAGACCTGGAAGAGGTTCCAGGTTCTCGGCTTCAGATTGGCATAGCACCAGCCGTTGCGGCTCACCTGGGGAGTGAATCATTGGATGGAAGATCTTCCTCTCTGTCTCTCCGCCTCTCTGTATATCTGACTTTGTAATAAAAATAAATAAATCTTTAAAAAAACAAACAGATTCACCTAGGGCTCAAAAATAAATGCACAGTAAAATCCTGAAGGCAGCCACACTAAGGAATGAAAGAGAAATCCTAAATGCTCACTTAGAACTTAGGCAAAGTACTGAAAGAATAATTTCAGCTATTGCACATTTTCCACTTGGCTCTGCATATTGTCGTGTTTTAACTGATTTGCCCCCACTCTCATATAAGTAAGTGCACATTGGTTGTCTCATCTCATTTAGCTCAAAGGTAGGAGTCTACAGATGAGAGAGCCCAATGGAATGAGAAGTGAGCCCTGTTCTGGTCATCTGGATATAGATATGGGCGGGCCAAGCAGTAAGACTGAATTTTTTTCCTTTTTGAGAAAGTATTTTTCTTTTTGAGGCATTAAGGAAATTAACTTACATTAGTTGGTCTGTAGCATTTTTTGAACCATTGAGAAAGCAACACAGATGTGGTGGAATTTAGAACTATTGGGACACATACGGACAATCTTTTGGCATATTGTCCGCCAGGTTTCCAAGAGCATCTTGAGTTCTTTTGGGGAGTTATTTCTCTTCCTCTCCATTGTGTATCTGCTTTCAGAAATTCTCTGGCTTTGGGAGTAGAATGAATGCTGGCACCACTCCAAAAAGGACAAATGTGAAGTCTAAGTATAGATGGCCTCTTGCTCAGAAAAGTTCAGACAGTTGTTATGCTCAGAAAACAAACTCAGGATTGTTACTGTGTCTTTAAAATGTGTAATTTTACTAACATAGAATGAACTTATTTAGAGTTTACTGTACAGTTATTATAAAATTAAGTGAGTACATGTATATCAAAATCCAACACTACAGGGGAGGACTCTATGACCAACCTTAGTATATTTTCAACAAGAAATTAAGGAAATCTTAATCTGCTTACCGCTTCTTGAAGCATCCCAAATCTGGTTTCCTTTTCTGCTTTATTGTTTAGTATCATTGCTCTCTGTGTGTTCTTTCAACTAACCACTACATTTTATGCCTAGTAAAAATGGCAATAAATCCCCTCACGACAGATACTCAAAATTCAGCAGTTACGTTGCTCAAATTCTAGTTGCTTCTGTTTTTAAATTATGTAGATTCTAAAAATTTCCTTTGTTTCCAGTGCATCCAGGGAACTTGACTCTTAACTCAGGGCTCCGTCCTTGGAATAAGCAGTTCATTAACTGCCTGCTCACCATCCTTCTGATGTCTCCCTCTGTCTTGCTCTGAGCCCCTCCAGTGGACCATCACCTCTGCCAAATACCCAGTGAGATCCTGACTGTACCTAGGCAACCATTTGCATCCCTCTTAAGCATATACTGGCAAACACCTGATGTTTCGCTGTTAGAAAACTTTATGCTACAGTGGGTTCACCATTGTAAGCACTGACCAGTTCTGACCAAGTGGTACACTGTTTACTTCCTCTTTTAAATTTTCTCTTACTGGTGGTTTTCAGTCATTTGCTTAGATGGATAGCATATGGGATCCCTGTCTTCTAATATCAGAGAGAGGGAGAAGTTGCTGTCCTCCCTCCTCTGACATTACCAGTTGTTTGTTTTTTCCTCAGTTACTGAGTTGCTTGAAAAAAAAATATGCTTCCAGGTAAATGAGCTGACTGTTGAGCCTGGTTAGGAATATTGAAGCAACGCTTCAGTTTCTTTCCATTCCCACTGTGCTTTGCTGTCATTTTTTGAGGACAGTAGAACTACGACTTTTGAACTTAGAGGTCCCAAAGATGGATGTAAAGTAGTACTGCCTAGGTGAATGCTGCAAGCGGTCTGACTCAAGCCAGACCCAGGCTCATTACATGAAAGTATCTTTCACAGAGCTCATCAGGCAGAGAAACGATGATTCGTACATACATTCCCCTATCGGGCATGACTTGTGTTCCCTACGTGATGCGGAGAACATTCTCTAAGCAAAGTGGGTGTGTCTTCAACACAGTCCAGCTCATAGCACAGATCAGACTACTGCTTTTGGTAAGGTTTGGGAAGCATTCTCTTTTCTTAAAAATAATGATAATTAGAAGCAAAACAAAACAAAAATACGAACGTATTCTTAGAGCTCCCTGGCTTCCCTAACATTCTGCCTTCATCTTCTGCTCCCTAGGAAATGATGCCCAATTCAGTCCTTGTGCTCTCCAGCACAGCTCCTCATCATCTTGGCTGAATTCTCACTCCTCAAAAACCACAGCTCCTCTATCAGCGATCACCAGTGACATTGTTTCCTAATCTCACCCCACTTTCATGGCTGTTGTGGAGTTGGGGCTACTTTTCTGCAATTTTATGTTAATGGTACATTCCTCAAACTTCTCCTTGAAGCAGACATATAAAAGTTCTTTCATGCATCATTTTTAAAACAGTTTTATTATTCAGATGTTTAAAAAAAAACTACAAAATACCTGGGGCCAGCACAATGATTTCAATTGGCTAATCTTTTACCTGCAAGCACCTGCATTCCATATGGGTGCCAGTTCATGACTTGGTTGCTCCCTTCCCTTCCAGCTTCTTTCTTGTGGCCTGGGAAAGCAACAGAGGATGGCCCAAAGCCTTGGGACCCTGTACTCATATGGGAGGCCAGGAGGAAGGTCTTGGCTCCTGGCTTCAGATCAGCTCTGTTCTGGCTATTACAGTCATTTGGAAAGTGAACAAGTGGATGGAAGATCTTTCTCTGTGTGTTTGTGTGTGCGTGTGTGTGTAAATCTACCCTTCAAATACAAATAAATAAATCTTTAAAAATGGAGAACACTTGACAATTAGAAAATAGAACCAGAGTGATGTATATTTCCACGGCTGTTAATGAAACAGCAATTATTCATTTGTTATGTTTCCTTTTGGCCCATTTTCACATTTTTCATATGTTATATCAATTGTCTTTTGGATTCCCTCACTTCACACACTTTCAATGGTAACATAATGTTCAGTGTTTACATCTTAACAATAATAACTGATACCCAAAGTGAGGAATCAAATTCCTACATGCTACCTGAATTACTCTAAGAGGACCAAAATGGGAGTTAACAATAAATTTATGGTGGCCTGAAGTTAACCTGAAAAAAATTTTTGACTTAATAAATAATAATTTCACAGAAGAAATATAGCCTACAGTTTACTATATCTGAACTTAAGTTTTTAAAATTTTATGCTGATTCACAAAGAATAAGTAATCAATAGACGTCATACTGAGCATTTAGAATTTGGATATTTTTCTGAGATAAGATAAGCAGTCCAATGGTCTCTGCCAATGGTGGGCTGCAGCTTCCAGTCAGCACCCTGGTTGCCAGGGGGAAACACAGATGCACTGTAGAAGGTGTTGTGTTGTTAAGCTAGAATATTTTCTGTTGACTTAAAATTTCCAACTTATAATGGGCATACTGAGACATGGCCTTTCAGAAATCGAAGGAAATCTGTACTTGTTAAATCTGTATTTTGCAAGTGAGAATCAGGTGTTCCAGACTACCTCTTAATCCCTCTAGTGGGTTGAAAAAAGGCATCTCCCTCGAGATTCCTATGTCCTGAACCCTGGAATCTGCAGCTACATTGTCCTGCATGGTGAAAAAAGTTGTATAAGTTCAGCTAACGGTCTCAAGACCAGGAGCTTGTTTTAGATTGTCCATGCTACATTTAGTTTAAATCACAAGCATCCTTGTAAAAGAGAAGAGAAATGACTATAGAGGCTGAGGTTGGGGACCAGGATGTTGAAAGTGGAAAGGCAATGAGTCCGAGGTGTGGGTAGCCTGCAGAAACTGAAAAAGTAAAGGGCAGCTGTTCTCCAGAGCCTGCAGAAGGAGGTCGGGGGTGCCAATGTCTTGATTTTAGCATTGAAATTTTAGGTGCTTTGAGCCACTAACTTTGTGGTAGTTTGCTGAGAAGTGATGAGAAACTTCCTGCACAGCCACACCAGACTGAAGGCTGACGTTCCTGGCTGGCTTTGCCTGTTGATGCAGAGTCTCTGTTGGAACACTACCTCCCACCTGTTGCTGCAGTTCCCTCCGTGTTTGTGATTCATGCCTCATGCCCAAGTTTCTGCTCTGTGCCTTTTCATATTGGGATCAGGGAACCAGGTTGATTCTGACACAGATGATCTCCCCCAGAAAACTCAACTTTAGTCTTTTCCATGTCTGTCTTTAGGATTTAGAATCCCAGGTCATCAATAGCACTCTGAGTGCATTATTTTTCCAAGAGGAGCAGGATTTACCTTGTCTACAACATATGGACAATTTGCCCTATTCTCAGAACTCTCCTGAGGCCTAGGCTTACATAGCTAGTCATTTATTGGGCCATATTCCATTTGAATGTTTCTATAGATGCTTAAACTCAATATGTCTACTGAACTCCTAATGTCCTGAAATCCTGCTCTTTCTCCTGTAATCTCAGTTGTGGGTATATTCTTGTTAAGTGTCCTCTATTTCCATGCTACAATATGGAAAATTTCTCAGTCATTTATTTTAGGATATTTACAGTTCAACTATCCTTCAAAGACCTTGATCAAAGCAGAATTTAACTAAAGCATCATTAAATTTTTCTTAAAGATTCATTTATTTTGCTTGGAAGAGTTACAGTGAGAGAGAGGCAGGGAGAGAGAGAGAGAGATTCCATCCAGTGGTTTACTCTCTAAATTACTGCAACTGCCAGTCAGAGCTGGGTTGGTTTGAAGCTAGAAGCCAGGAGCTTTTTCCCAGTCTCCCATGTGTGTTGGGGCCCAAGGCCTTGGCTATCCTCCACTGCTTTTCCAGGACATTAGCAGGGAGCTGGATGAGAAGCAAAGCAGCCAGGACTTTAATCAGTGCTGTATGGGATGCCAGCTTTACAGGTGGATGATTATCATGACATACCACGATGCCATCCCCTATCATTATATTTTAATTTGTACACACACACACACAACTATATATAATTGTAGTCAATTTTTCTTACAATAACAAGATACCTGAAGAAACTAACTTTATAAAGAAAAATGGATTATCTAGCTTCCTGTTTTGGAGCTTCAAGTCCAAAATCAGGTGGCCCCACTCCGTTGTCCCATCAAGGGTAGGAGATGGCAATGACAAAGCATGTGCAGTGGAGAGCCAGGAAGCTGAATGGGCTTTAGAACCAACCTGTCACATTGCTAGTTCCAGAGGGGACCCCTGCCACCACCCAGTGACCAAGGATCTCAACTGAAGCCCTGTCTTCTAAAGGTTTCACTGCTTCCCAATACCCTTTGGGGGACACTCAGATTAGCACCCAAAGCACAGCACATATATTACATATTAGCACATATATTAAGCATAGCTTACCAGCCTATGAAGGCCAGAGTGACTGTTCAATGATAAGAAATGCCCAAGTTCCAAGACATACAACACTCATCCATCCATACTAACTTAAAACACTGCACTGGTCTATTTACAGGCTTTTTTCTGCCCCATCTCTCTCTCTGTCTGTCTCTCTCTTTCTCTCTCTCTCTCTCTCTCCACCTCTTAATCGTCCTATCAGTAATTCTTACTTTCAAATAAATGAATAACTCTTAAAAAAATCCTACCTGAATTTTACCAGCAAATGAATTTTTAGAAAGTATAGTAATATGAAAATGTATAAACCATGTCCCTTCTGGAGCATAGCCTAGATAGGATATAATTTTTATTTCTGCAAGTATGGTTTTTCTGTTTATAAAATAAATCCAAAGCTACTTCAAAACCATCGTGGAAGATGGAATTAAATCATACATTTATTCTGATCCAGAAAAAACGAAATCCATGAAGCCTAGGGGATATTCGAAAGGTTCATAAAGAATGTCTATGATGAAAAAAACTACATCTGAATGTCAAAATTCTTATATTGAAATAAATGCATGTTTTAATTTCATTTTTCATTAACATTTGAAGCGTCCTTATATATACTCATCAGGAAAAAATAAGTATAAGCAAAAACAAAGAGATATTATATAAATTCCATCTTAAGCCCAACACTCACTCTTAGTCACTATTTACATTTAATTTATGTTCTTCTAGAATTTTGTCTAAGGAGCAAGGAACTCAGAGGTTTGGTTTGTGCCAGAGGAGAATAAATTAAACAGAGAAGTTAAGTCTCAATGATAGGAAAAGCCAGCTTCTATTTTTGCTGTGATAGAAAATATAAGGAACCAGAGTACAGAGCCATACAGAGCACTCCCTAATGTCATTAGGAAGCCAAAACTATCTGTCTCCTTCTGCCATTGGGAACTCTCAAAGTATGCAGCTAAAAAAAGAAAAAACATCATTCCTGAAGTGCACTGAGGACTGGGCCAGCAGACCTCAGACCATGGAGAAATGATGCTGCCCTTGAGTCACTAGAGCAAGTCTGCTGGGGAACATTCTAGTGTCCTAGCACCACCACAGACATGTTCACACTTAGAGCAAGGCTCTTTGAGATTTTAGGGGGAATACTCTCCCTAAATTTATCCACAGACTAATTGTCATTAAAATGGAGCCAGAAAAGATGAGGGAATCCTGAGGAGCCATTTGAGCTGACAAACGGTCCAGCTGCTGCCATCATCCAGGAGACAGGAAAAGTCCAACCCATCTCCAGACCTGGGCTCTGGCTTCTGTGTGGCGTGGCGAAAGGGCTGCATTCAAGACACCTAACAGGTGCTTCCCTGGTAACATCCCATGAGTGGAGACTAAGGCACTCTTCGACAAGTCCAGCTGCTCAAAAACACGAGGAATTCTTGTTCTTCCTGGAGCTACGGTCATACCCATCCACTTAGTGTGGAAAGTCGCTGGGGGACACACTCTCACTGCTCCCATGGCACTTTTATTCAGATTACACAATCCCCAGGGACCACACATGTGTTGAAATATGCAGTGGCTCACCTTAATCATAACCACCTGCTTCGTGGAGCTTTCTGGATCAACCAGTTGAATGACCCAAGCATGCGCATGTGACTGATACACAGATAGTTTCCCTACAACACTGACCCATGTGACAACCGGGCAGAAAATAAAAGGGCAAGGGAAATGTGTACGTGTGTGCCTGAAGATAGATATATATATATTTATTTTTTAGGAAAAAAATATAAGTATATATTTGTAAATGTTACTTATGTGTATGTATCTTTGAAGATACATATTAATCTTTTTAAAAGGTAATACAAATATATATATGCACTCATATATTTGTATACACACAAACATCTTATATTTTGAAAGAATCCTTCGTTCTCAGACACCCACACCTTTACACTTACACAAGATGGATTTCATTAAAATTCAATTGAATGTTTTGACAGGAGAAAAACCAAAATAATCGCTTGTCTCTGTGGAGAAGGAAATTGGTCTTCGACGTATGTATGTATGTATGTATGTATAGATAGATCAAGTATGCTGTTATCCACATATATGTGTGACTGCATATACATATCTATGAATGTGTGTATATATTCATGGAAAAAACTATTACTGAATTTAATTTTTTGCATCGAAATCAACTTTTACCTTAATTCCATCTACCCAAGAATGTTTTTGAAGTCCCTTTAGTCATGTAAACGTGGGTGTGTATTCACAATTATACGTGTATCACACAATGTCTAAAAATACTCATATGTATTCTATTCCTCCTGTCACATCTATCAGCCCATCTATAGAACTCAACAGTACTCACAGAAGAAATTAATATGATCCCAACACAAGGGGACAGATAAGGACTTTTAGTTTTCAGCAAATGGTTACTGATGTTTACTTTTAGAACCACACGCACAGCATGTGCAGCTGGCGACGCTATGTGGGCCACCTGCTACCTAGTGCTTTTTCAATCATGCTTGATTACCAAAGACAAGGGAGAAAAACACCAGACAGCTCCACCTGATACGTATTTTATTATTCAGTGTGTATGTGAGTAAAAGAGTCCAAACCATGGGTGTCCGCAGTGTCTACGATGGCCTGGGGCTCTGGCCACCTGCCGCAGCGGGTCCCTGGCATTGTGTCCATGTGCCCTGTTAGCACAGAACAGAACAAATTCCAACTGGTCACAGTAGGCGACAGGGGCTGAAGCTCAGTCCTTCCTGTAAGTAGCCCATGCCCTCCCTCATGCTGACCATGCGCTTGGTACATTTTCTAGCTCTCTTGTTCCAAGTAAATAGATGTTTTAAAAGAAGCAGTCCTCAGCAGTGATACCCATTAACTTTATGAAGACTGACACAATTACACTCCCTTGCCTTTGGATGGTGTTTTTATTGCCCCCTAGCACAACAGAGGCAGGAAGATAGAGTATGTGTATGTTTGGTGGTGGTTGGGCGGGGGGGGGTCTCTCTCCTTTTTTTTTTTTTTTTAACAAATGAAGACAATGAGACTGGAGAGGTGAAGTTAATCTCCCAGGATTAGCCCTGGTAAGCTTTGAAATGCCTTGCTTATTACAGATCGGATATTCTATCCAGACTACTAGGGCAGGACAGTAGGGACACACACAGACATAGAGTTAGAGTAACCCGAGGTTACTTACTCTGAACCTGATCAATAAAAATGGAAACACTGCCCTTTGCATGCCAAAAACTACGGTGGGCATGAAAGGTCACTGGGAGTTAGGAAGTGCTGGCTCCTGCGAGGGAAGTCTCCTGTTAGTCCCAAGTGACTATCTTCTCTTTTTCTTCATAGGCCACTGGGACAGGACTGAAACCCAAAGCTAGATTTGCAACATCACAGGAATGCGCCAGCTCCCACCCACCCAAGGAGCAGGTTATCTAGCTGTAAACTGGGAACTGACCTCATCTTTAATTGTGACTTGTCATCTGTTAGATAAAACAGCTATTGTTTTGATGAAAGATATGACACTCAAAATTTTAATGAAAGATGAATACTTTCATTAAAAGTCAAATGAAATTTTTTTAAAAAGCATTTGCTTGAAAATTATATGTGCATTGGTCATGTCACTGTGTGTGCAACTGTGTCACCAATTGTTGTCAACGGCAGCCTATGTCTGGGTATGTTTCAGTTTGCATGAGGATTGTGTTTTAAAAGTTCACTTATAAGTTGGTTGCTTGACAATTTTAACAAATTATACAGAAAGCTCTATTACCCATGTTAGGTCAGTCTCCCTTTATCTATACTGTGGACAAAACGTAAGAATGATATTTCTACTGTGCTTTGGAATTAAGGCACTTTATGAAGTTGTGTGGATTTTTATTTACTGTTCCTACAACTAAATGTGTTCATGAATGGCAACTCAAGATGCTGAAAGTCAACATTCCCATTTTCAGAACAGCTAGGGAAGATGCCACCGTGCCAAGAAGATGCCAAGTCCAGCACAAAATCCTCCTCAGCTATGCTGGGCATTTGGAGCCCGACCAAAAGGATTATCTACCCTGTACTTGCTATAGCCCCCACAAAAGAAGAAAACAGTTCTCCTTTATTTGGGGCTCAGAACATCCCTACACTGAGGTCATTCGTACCTGAGGTGTTTATGAACTAGGGAATGACAAGGATGCATATCCTGGTCTTCCTTTTCCACATTAGACATGTAAGACAAATAGTCGTAACAACTGCATCTAAACCACAGATGAGGTGTCTCTTGGCCCCAGGAGGACCACCGTGTTACTATGGCAGCATGAATGCCCTTTTTTGGTTCATATGATATCCACTAACAAAAGAAAATGAGGCAAGAAAATACCATCTGCAGAAACTGGAACAGAAATATATTCAAGGATATTTATTGGGGGGAGGCATCATCAAAACAAAGGAAATTTCAGTAGTCACGCTTTCACAAAATACATACCAGCCACCCACCTCCCTGTCCCATGGTCTCACTGCTAATAGGATGGATATGAGCTCCAGTCATCACTGCAGGAGGTAAGATCAGTCCTGAACTACCTGGAATATGTCAAAACAAAGCAATCAGAGGTAGAAGTGAGACTTCATAAACTGGTTAGGGCTGAACTCACACCAGATCTTAAGGAAATAATACTCCAAGGATGTGGTCATTTGAAAAGCAAGGGATACTGAGCCACCGCACTATGGAGAGCGTGGCCAAGAAATGTTGAGTCAAAAGTTTAGTGAGTGCCACTTGGCTGCCAGATCACTGATAAACAGCCTGGCAATCAGGGAGCTGGAATCCTGAGAAGGAGATAGGAAGAGCCTTTGGAGCCTTTTGATATCAGAGCTTAGAACTGGCCAGGGTCTCCACTACAGAAATGCTATTTCAGTTTCTGTGGCCCATACTTTGGAAAGCTGTATTAAGCAATACAGCTAGCTTTCACTCTCAGATAAGTAGATAGGCTATAGCACCTGCAAAGTCAGTTCAGGGGCCAGTGTTGTGGAAAGTAAATTGAGCTGCCATCTGTAATGACGGCATCCCATATGGGTGCCAGCTCAAATCCCGGGTGCTTCAATTCTGGTTCAGTTCCCCGCAAAAATACTTTGGAAACCAGCAGAAGAAGGCACAAGTGCTTGAGCCCCTGCCCCCCATGTGTGAGACCCATGGGGAATTTCTGGTTCCTGACTTTAGATTGGCTAAGCACTCAAAGTCACAGCCATTTGGGGAATGAACCAGCAGACAGAATCCCTCTCTTGCTCTTGTTCTTATTGTCACTTTATCTCTCTCTCTACCTTTCAAGTAAACAAAACAAATGTGTTTTTTAAGCAGTTTAAATAAAGAGGAACTTAATGTGTATGTTGATGTCAGATATCAATCAACATTTTAACCAGAAGCAGTGAGTCAATCAGGCTAGCAGATGAAGAGTAGAAATGATTTTACAGTTCCTGGCTTTAGTCACGCAGAAGGACTTGGTGGATACTTTGATGTGATAACTCTCCAAATCACTGTCCATCCCCCAGCTAGATCTGAAGAGTTATGACATGGTTTTTGTTGTTGTTATGGATTTACTTGAATAGCAGAGATAGAGAGGATAAGGCAGAGAGAGATATGTTCAACCACTCCCCGAATGACACCGGTGGCAGGTTGTGGACTAAGTCAAAGCTAGGAGCCAGGAGCTTCTTCCGCGTCTCCCTCATTGGTGGCAGGGACATTCTCCGGTGAATTCACAGGAAACTAGGTCAGTAATGTTCATAAGAGATCTGCCATTGCAGGCAGTGGCTTAACCCACTGTGCCATCATGGCTGCCCTTTATGCAGAAGACAAGAGACGTGAATAGGAATACAGTGTGGTGGGTCAGGCTGAAAGTAGACTTCTAGGAGGAGATAGAAAAGGAGAGAATGAAAATCCCAACAAGACAGTAATGGCAGCACCTAGATGGTCTCCTTCCAACATGCCGTATTGTGGTACAGAGGTATCCCAGCCAGTAGGTTCTGCGTCTTCAGGGCTGTTAGAGCCCCAAAACCCTCCAGTTGTGAATGGCAAAATACAGCTAGAGT
This sequence comes from Ochotona princeps, assembly GCF_030435755.1. NCBI lineage: Eukaryota > Metazoa > Chordata > Mammalia > Lagomorpha > Ochotonidae > Ochotona > Ochotona princeps. Next base: position 11,222,468 of record NC_080843.1, on the reverse strand, counting down.
AGAAAGGCAGGACACTGAAGGATATGCTTGGTGGAGTCTAAACTAACGGGGCCATGTGGACTGGTTGGCATCCACTGGGATTAAAGCTGACACATTGAAACAAAGCACTAGGCAATGCAAAGAGAACAGGTCCTGCAGCTAAACTGAGCTTGCTTCCCCTTAGCACTTCTTGGCTGGCATATTCACGGGCACCATACTGGAGTTACAAGTGTTTTCATAGTAAGACAGGGATGACTGCAGGTTTTAATGATTGAGTTTCTGTAGGTGTTAGCTGTGACCATCAAGGTAAAGGGACTGGCAATAACGAGGTAGAGCTTACCCAAGAAAGCCACTGCTACATTAAGGAGTTCATTCTCTGTCCTCCTAGCCCTTTCCCAGGGAACACGTCCTGCCTTGTCAGTGCTCGTCAGCTGCTGACTCACTCCTCTGCACACACACACACACACACACACACACACACACACACACACAGGCTGAGACAGGCTCCATTTTCACACTCCAGCCCAATGTTCCTGCGAAACTGTAGCAGCGTGAGCGACTCAGCTCCACCCTGTCATATCTGCACCATAATTCACCCTGCTGCTGCTTCCTGTCATCCTGCACTGGCCAATATCTCAGAAGATTGACTCGGCTTTTTTTTTAATGTATTTAACTGGCTTATTGGATTCATTGATCACTACCAATTCTTTCATAATAATTTTCAGTTTTCAACTGTTTCAATTCAATGCTCTGTTATCTGTAATATTTCCAGGAAAACGTTCAGACAGAACATATAAGTAGTGTTGTTTGTGAGTATGTTTATGCTTGAGATGTACCATCATGAAGAATGATAGTTTAGCCAATTATTATTATTTTTTTTTTTTTTTGGTTTTTTGACCCTCTCATGAAAGAGGTACTATTCAACAACCATTTTCCTTCTTTCTTATTAAGAAAACTCTTATTTTATTTGTCAGTCAACTCATCTCTGCTTAACAATACATTTTGCCAAACCAATTGTATTCCCCTTGAGCATGACTGGTTTAGGAATAAGGTATTTGACACAATTTTAACCAGAGAGATCTTTCTTCTGCTTCATATCATCATGTGTATTTGAACTACCTGCAGCTGTAGGACTACTTAATAGACAAGAAGATGGATGACAAACTAGAGACTTGACTCTTCCTCTGAACTTGGCAACATATAAAAAGAAAGAAAAAATCGGGTCTGGTGCGGTAGCCTAGCGGTTAAAGTCCTCGTCTTGCATATGCCAGGATCTCATATGGGCGCTGGTTCTAATCCTGGCAGCTCCACTTCCCATCCAGCTCCCTGCTTATGGCCTGGGAAAGCAGTCGAGGATTGCCCAAAGCCTTGGAACCCTGCACCTGTGTGGGAGACCTGGAAGAGGCTCTAGGCACCTAGCTTCAGATTGGCACAGCACTGGCCATTGCAGCCACTTGGGGAGTGAATCAACAGACAGAAGCTCTTCCTCTCTGTCTCTCCTCCTCTGTGTATATCTGACTTTCCAACAAAAACAAAATAAACCATTTTAAAAACTGAAAGAACCTGCACTATATAATAAGTAATTCCACTATAATAACTAATTCCAGAAATAACCTAGAAAATATTATTGATATAATAAGCCTGTGTATTTTTTCCTCATTGTATTGCAATTTCATGGAGCTAGAAATCTCCTGATATTTAACATTTGATTTTTTGGAAAAATATTATTCCAGCATGATTCTTGTTCCTTTACATGAAATGTGTTTTCATTGACTGATTGTTAGTATTTTTAAAAAATGCTTAAATTAATTTTTTCTCTTTATATCATTTCTAGCCATTGGCCTCTACTTTTCTTGGCATTGGACCTATGATTCAGTGATTCAAGTTTCTGTAACTTTTTTTTCCAATTGTTTCAGTAATTGTTCCTCTTTGTGATCCTTTTCTGTTGATCTTGTTTTAAATTTATGACCAACAAACGCTGAAAGGTAAAGCATCTAGGTTGCCTAGTAATCCCGACATATTTATTCTTCTACTAAACAAGCCTACCAGATAACTTCTACCTATTAATGTCTTCAGCACTCAGCCAAGACTCTGGGCTTCTTTCGTGTGCTTCAACCAATGACTTAGCAAGGCAGTGGGCATACCATTTCTATCCAAAGTGTGTCTACACTAACAGGCTCTCCCTAACTCCCATGCTAGGTCAGCAGAGATCATAAGTAGGAAAATAACAGCAGGGTCTCATGGCTACTCTGACACATATATTTTATTTTTACAGGAATCATCCTCCAATAAACACATCAGGCTTTTTACTATGTCTTTGTGTCTGCATCCCATAAAAGCTAACTTTATTTTCTTTTCATTATTTTTATTATTTTCCATGATAAGTTTTATAGATAAAGGGATCCCCCTTTTTCCTCTCCACCTCTCCACCTTTCCTTCTCCAGAAACAGTTACAAGTTCAACATTCTGCTACCCATATGCACCACGGAATTGTAGATATAGACAAAGCAGAAAATCTAACATTACATTATTTAACTATTTCACGGGGAGTAGAAATTTTTCATTATGGCTTTGGCTATTAGTGGTTTCCTGTTTCCAGAAGAATTTCTGCATCAGTTTTTCCAGTTCTGAAAAGAATGTTGTTGGGATTTTCATTGGGGTAACATTGAATCTATATATTACTTCTGATAGAATGGACATTTTGATTATGTTTATTATACTGATCCAGAAACAAGGTAAACTTAACTTTTAACATCTTCTTTTCTTAAGATTTGTTCATTTTTATTTGGAAGGCAGATTTACTGGTTCTTACAGGTTCTTTCTCAGCTATGGAGTTGCTTGTGTGTATTTCAGCCTTTAATTTGTGTTCTCTTGTTTTGTACCCTGCTACCCTGCCAAATGCTGTTATGAATTCCAATAGTCTCTTGGTTGAGTCTTTGATTCTCCTATGTATAGAATCATGCCATCTTCAAATGGGGAGTAGTTTTAATTTCTCATTTCCAATGTGAATTCTTTTAATTTCTTTTTCTCGTCTAATAGTCCCAGTGAGAATTCCCAATACTATGTTGAATAGTAGTGGTAGAAGTGGACATCTTTGTCTAGTTTCATATCTTAGTGGGAAAGCTTCCAGAGAACAGTTTCCTGGAACATTGTTCTGCCCGGCCATGTTTTACCCTACTCTTTGTATGAGTAGATCTTTATCAATCTTCCGCTTTTTCTTCCAACAATACTTGTTAGAGATATATTTGTAATCATCCCATCCAAAATTTATTTCTGGACCCTGCCAGCACTTTATTATATTCGTAGTACTAATGGCAACTTGTCTAATTCTTTAACATTGTCATACTTTCAAAGTCCACTCTGACTTTCGGAGTCTAAGTTCTAGGAAAATAAAGAAAACTTTCATATGACTTACCTTCTTTTTTGGAGATTGATGTTAATTATTTGGAAGACAGAGTTACAGAGAGAGAGAGAGAGAAATATCCTCGATCTACTGATTTACTCCCCAGTATGGCACAATGGTTAGGGCTGGCCAAGGCCAAAGCCAGAAAGCTAAAACTCCATCTGATTCTCCCATGTGGGTGGCTGGGGCCCAAACACTTGAGTCATCCTCTGCTGCTTTCCCAGGCATATGAGCAGTGAGCTGGATTATAAGCAAAACACTTGGGACTCAAACTCGTGTTCATATTGGATTCCAACATCTCAGCCAGTAGCCCAAACTGCAGCCAAAGTACTGGTCCTATCTATTACCTTTACATCTCAAAAGCTTATCATGATACCTTGCACATTGGTAGACTCCTTGCTGCATAATCACAAGAATTAAACTTAATGAAAAACTTCAATGAGCTCCTCAATTGACTTGGCACAGGTCAAGCCCTTTGGCACGCAAGGCCTCTTTCAACCATCCAGCACCTTCTTCCAGTATCTACTGCTATAATCCTGGTACTGCTACTATTACCAATCCCTAGATAACTTGTAATGAGACAGCTTCTCTCAGGATATGACCTTTATCTGGAATATTCTGCATATGGCTGTGTTTCTGAATAAATCAGGAATTATTATTTTGTCTGTGGTGTCAACAGTCCCCAGTCCACCCAAGGGTGCCAGCTCACATACTCACACACCCTCATATCTATTCCAATATGTCATAGCTTTCTACTTGAAATTCTGTGTTTCTCCCTTTTCAGCTTAATCCTCTGTGTGTGCCTCAAAGACATATTGTCACTGTATCACCAGAATCTAGCAACTTACATAGCACATAATTAGTGCTCAGAATAATTTGTCAAATAAACAGACAAATGAATAAATGGGCCTCTCTATAAACCTCTTAGAATAACTGCCTAAGATAACTCATTGCAATCAATATGTTGATAATTTTATGCTAGAAACTCAATATGGCATACAGGGTGAATTAGTGTGATCTAAGCCATAGTACTAAAATTATAAATAATGGCATAATTATACTCGGTATCAGATGATTAGATATGATAAGTGACTTTAAAAGGTTTAGGGTGCATTTTCACTATTAGTTGATGCTTGGTAATCCTGGACATTTTTAATGTTGCCAATCGGCACGTGACTCGTGAAGATTCATTTCAGCTGTGAGAGCCTCCTTTTCAGCAGCATGTTGCTTTCTCGCTAATGGCCCAGCAAGCATTGCTTTCTGCGTTCATTACATGGGACACCATCAGTCAAAGGTAACTGGAGGATAATCTCCAAGGACATCCCTAGTTCCAGAAAGACAAATGTGTGCAAGTGGCTGTACTCATTTCCGCCTAGAGAACATTCATTTTCAAATAATTTCAGCATTAATGTTTCCTTTGCTGTGTCTTATATCAATTCAATAAAACATAAACAAATGTAAACCATCTTTTGTGCCCTGCCAGATTGAAACACTGCTCCTCTACACTTCTCTATAGATAGAAAACCTCCAAGACAGAGGAAAAATTGTGTTATGATTGGGGTGTGGGACTGGTAGGAGGCAGATGCAGTGCAAGTCAGTCACAAACATCTCTCCAATGAGCTTATGATTCACCAACAGTTTCTATGCAGAGATATGAAGGTTGTAACCTAGTACCTTAGGAAGATACTCTGGAGGTAATAAAATTATACAATCCCTATCTTTCAATGTTTCATTGCCACTTAAAAATTACTTAGCACTCCTCTGTCATTTAGGCAAGCAAAATTTCATTTCAGTGGTTTATAAAATGTTAATGCAGGGGTTACTATTTACAGAGGTGTAGGCAGGAGAAAGGCAATCTGTTCGAAATATTGGGGCACAGAGATTAGCAAGACAGGGAGGCCATCGTTATCTTTAGGTCTGAAGGGTGGGAGTGGGAGACGTGCAAAGTTGCTGGAGCTATGGATGAAGATCCATGGCAACAGCTAGAGCTAGGAGGAGGGTCTCAGCAACTTGGACAAATAAGAATCCAAAGAAGATGGGAAATCCAAAAGCACTTCAAAAATTTCATGGACAAAATGAATTAAAAGATTAACTTATTTTCCACACAAGATGCATCTGAAAGCTATACACCCTCTTTTCACAATAATGATTTTCCACAAACTTTTTGAAACCTCCCCTCCCCCAACCTCAGACTTCTTCCTGTGTGTCCAGAGTGGTGCAGTCCACCAAGTGTCAACCTCTGGGTACAGAGGGAGGACAAAGAAAAGCAAAATGCAGCAAAATCCCACAATTCTAACTATGATATTGCTGTAACAGTCAGCAATGTATCACTGAATCAAAACACTTGAACCAGGTTCTTATGAAGAAGGGGCAGGTCTAGTTTGGATCCTGGTTCAGGAAGTCCACATCCTCGGATCAGGCAGACCCCTGAGTTTGGCTTCTGATGACAGAGTTCTCGCTAGCATCCCACTACGGAGAGAGCATGTCTGCTTGCTTACCTCTCTTCTGACAAGTCCACCATAATTTAATTCTGGGGGCTCTTCCCCAATATCATAATCCAATCTCATCACTTCCCAGAGTCCCCACTTCCAGATACTCCACAACTACTTACAGTGCCCACAGAAGATGTGAGAGACCAAGCCTTGAGCCCTTGGACCTTTGCAAAACATTCAGACCCATCTCCAAGCCATGACAACCCCCTGTATATCGTGTCCAGAATCATCTCCACCTCCAGAATGGCCCTGGCCCCCACGAGGTTCTGAACAGGCCTGGAAAGATGCAATTTCAATTGAATGTCCCTCTAATATCCCTCTTGTGATCTTTGTTACCCAAATTGGTTACACAGACCAAGGGTCACCAATTACTTTGCCCCTAAAGCTAGAATGTGGAATGCCAGGAAATTACTTTCAGTGATACTGCAAATTAAAAAGCAGAGTCACAGAACCTCAAAGGACATTGATTATCCAGGCTGCCACTTGAAGAGGGCAGTCAGCTTTCTCGTGTGTTAACTTGACAACCTGCAAATTCAGGTAAGTGCTTTTTGGTTTTGTTTTGTTTTCTCTAGCTTGGGTAACATGCACTTTATTTTATAGGTAGATAAGCTGTGTTGGTTTTATGCTTCTAGTTTCATTTTTTTTTAAATTTTGTCCTCTGCATACGCAGTTATTCTGTTTTCTCTCCTACCCTTTTACTAAAGCAGAACAATCTGAAGAATGAATTTATAATCTCCGCAATAGTTGGATTTTGTAAGTGAAACTCTGCATTACACATTCTGAGCTAAAAGATGATCTCCAGTTCCCAGTTATTGAGTTTGCATGTCTTACTCCGTTAGTGTTTCAAATTCAGCTTCATATTTATTCATTTTCCTGGAACAATATTGATAATCTCTTGACAGTTTTCTGCTACAATTGGTTTTCTTTTCATTTGTCACAGAGATCATTTTTCATTCATTCAAGCAATTTTTGGTTAACTGTTATTTTCCAATGAATTGTTTTTATTTTCTCTGCTTTTTTCTAGAACTTAGCTCCCTTGATAAAAATCACACACAATATGTGTTCTTTGATCTACAAATTTACTGCTACTTTGTTTGAAGTACTTATAATTTTTCTAATTTTTGTTTTAGTAATGTGGTATTTCACTGGAGAATAAATATTGTTGGTTATTTGGATTCTACCAGGACCCAATTAAGCTAGTTAAGGTTATTAACTAAAGTATTTGGCTTCTAGTTAGCTTGAGTTTTTCTTTTTTCTTCTCATTCGCGTATTAATTCCCCACTTCTATGCTTGCTACAAATGTTTAGCAAGTTCAGACCCTGTAGTTGGAAAAATTTTAGAATAAATAATGCACACAAAGTCTCCTGCCCAGACCTTTTTGCTGAAACTCCGACTTGTCAAGCTTCCTTTCTTTGGGCATCAAGGAGGCATCTTTGATGTTGGATCATCTTTGATGTATTGGTCATCTTGACTGGACCACCATGTGTCCAACTATTGGTGTTTACATGAGAGTGACTTTGGATGAGATTTATGTTCATGTTGGTGGGCTGAGCAAAGCAGGTGGTCTGCTGCAATGTAGGTGGATTTTATCTAATCAGTTAAAAACCTAAACAGAAAGAGACTGGCCTTGCTCAAGGAAGAGGGAAAGCTCCCAATGATGCTCTGCGCCTGAGAACATTGGTTTTCTCCCTGCCTTGGCCTCAGACTCTAACAAGGGTGCTTCCTGGGCCTCGAGCCTGCTGGCTTGAAGATTGGAATTGCCAGCACTGGCTCTCCTGGTCGTCAGGCCTTCAGAGATGTACACTGAATGCAAACCCTGGGCTCTCCTGGATGTCCAGTGTGTGATTTATCCTGCAAAGCTTGAAAAGTGCTTTCATGATCGCACGAAGCAATTCTTTACAGTGCAGCTTTTTAAAAAAATGTATTTATTTTTACTTGAAAGGGAGGTTTACAGAGATAAGGAGAGACAGACAGAGAAAGATCTTTCATCCACTGGCTCACTCCCCCAATGGCTGCATGGCCAAAGCTAAGCTGATCTAAAGCTGGGAGTCAGGAATGTCTACATAGTCTCCTGCATGGGTACGGGTTCCTCAAGGGCTTGAGACATCCTCCACTGCTCTCCCAGACCATCAGCAGAAGCTGGATGGGACACAAACCAGTGCCATTATGGAATGCCAGCAGCTGCAGGTAGAGGATTAGCCTGATGAGCCACCACACCAGTCCCATAGTGCATCTTTTTGTATATGTGTGTAAACACACACAAACACACACACACACAAACACTATTTGCTCTGTTTCTGTGGAGAACTATAATACAGCACCTTAGACACAACAAGTCTTTAATCAAATTTTTGAATCTCTCCACAAATCTCCCACTTACTCCACATCTCACTAAGGGCAATTCCATCCTTCCTTAGAGCCATCCTTAGCTCTCTTTCTATCACATTCTACAACACTTCAGAAAGACTCACTGGGTCTGTGCTCAAAATATAAACAGCCTCTCTCCACTCATTGCCACCTTCCCTGCTACTTCCCTGACTCAACTCACCTTCTTCAAGGATCCACAGCCTCCCCAGCGGCTTCTGCTCCCACCATGGTTCTCTGTTGTCTCCTTGCATTGTAAATCAGTACAAACAAAAATTTTACAAGTTGCTTGTAGAAGTCAACTATGATTTTCCCACTGCTTCTCCGACCTTAGCCACTTGCACAAGCCCTGTGCCCACGTGCGCTGGTCATGCTGGTCTCTTTGGCATCCCTCCTGTTTCAGGTTTTTGGGTGTCCTATTGTCTCTCTTTCTGGTTGTTCATCCTCCAGAGATCAGCTAACCAGATCCTCTGTTTCTTTCGTGAATCTATTCAAACCTTTTCTTAATCATCCTTCTGGAAATGGCCGCCGTCCTCACAGGATCTGCCGTGTGTTCTCAGTAGCAGCTGCCCATTCCTCACATATTATGCAAGTAAACATGTGCTTCGATTTTATGTCTTCCTTAGTAAAATGCAAACAGGGCAGGGGATTTCTCTGTTGTGCTCCTTGATGGACCCTGAGCATCCATGTATGTGGTAGACACTTAGGAAACACTTGCTAAATGACTAGTAAGCTGTGCATAGACCAGTATTGTTGAGTGTAGAATGCATACTTACTGTGAGACTTGTGAGAAAATACTGTGTCTTTGGAGAAAATGATTCCTGGCTGGAGAGATAAAGAAGGCTCATTTGGAGGAAACTCTGATCTTTAGTCAGAGTTCTCACACACTCGATCTCAGTAGTGGAGAATTAGCTGAAAAGCTCATCGCACAGTGGTTCAAAGCTCGTGTTCCTTGGATGTAAATCCTAACCCTTCCACTTACAAGTCTGGTGATCCTGGGCAAGTCACCTCACCTTTCTTTGACCTCTTCTTCATAACGGGAAATGCAGCCATGCAGTTTTAGATGGTTCTGGGAATTATGTGATCATCACAGAGTGCACTTACACAATCCTAGATGCTTCAGGTCAGTCACATCACCTCTTGGTATAATTAATGCAATGAACACGAGATGCATATCACAGCATGGGACTATACAGGGAACTGCTTTAAGACTAGAAGGAACTCATTCTAAAGTGGTGATTAGAATGATGGTATAAAGGCAAGCATTTGTCCCAACAGTTAAGATGCTGATTGGGAAGCTATATCTTATATCGTGAGCCTGGGTTCGGGCTCCTGACTCTGCCACCCCAGGATTAAAGACACTGGGAGGAAGTGGTGATGATGCAGATAGCTGGATTTCCTCCACCCATTTAGGAGACCTAAACTGAGTTCCTGACTCCTGCATAAGGTCCTTGCCAGCCCCAGCTGTTCCAGTCGTGTGGACAGTGATTCCACAAACAGAAGCTGTACCTCTCTGTCTGCCTCTCCCTGTCTTTATGCATCTCCAGTAAATAATAAATGTTCAACTTTAAGAAAAACATAATATGGTGAATACATAAACAATTATTTTGTCATTTATTATCAGTATGAAGTATTATGTACTTTACACTTAGTTTTACTACTGTGATTCTCTAGAATTGGTAGCACAATAAGTGTATTTATACCAGCATTATCACACACTAGGAAATAATGTAATGTGAGTATTAATGTTAAAATGTCTCCAGTGCCACCAGAGTGGGGAAAGTCTCAGCTCTGTTATAATTTTATGGGGCCACTGCTATACACATGGCCCATCACTGAATGGTATGTTATGTAGCACCTGACTGAATGAGTATACTGTCTATTGCTTGGATTGTTGTTTGTACCAAAAGGAATACTGTGCATCATGTTTAGCAGGGACCTCTCACATGAAGCAGCCTTAACACGGTATCTCTCATTAAGCAGGAAAAATCTGGGAGTGGCATTTTCAGTACAGAAATCAGAGAAGGCAACTCCCTAAGAGGTGGGAAAGCACAGAATGAGACCTATAGAGGGCAAAAAGTTCTGTCCTTTCTAAACTGTGAGTCACAGAGAGGGGAAAATGAGAGGATGATGAAAGCAAACTGGGTTGCAGCCTGGCTGTTCAAGAACTTGAGTGGCAGCCACAAGCGGTGTCAACAAATCATGGAAAGTGTTGAGTAGGAAGTGTGGCTGTAATGACAGGATGGGACTCAACTGACTCTAATCAGAAAGAAGAGAGGACTAAGATAACCATGTGCAACCCAGTAGTGTATGCCTCAGCTCTACACGTTCTAGAAAGTTATTTTTTCTAAAACCTCAGTCTCTTCCTCCTGTCTTACCTGGTTCCAACTGCTGGGCAGTGGATTGAAGGTTTCTCTTTCTCTCTCCTTTTTAATATTTATTTATTTTTATTACAAAGTCAGATATACAGAGAGGAGGAGAGACAGAGAGGAAAATCTTCCGTCCGATGGTTCACTCCCAAGTGACTGCAACGGCTGGTGCTGCACCGATCCGATGCCGGGAACCAGGAACCTCTTCCAGGTCTCCCATAGGGTGCAGGGTCCCAAAGCTTTGGGCCGTCCTCGACTGCTTTCCCAGGTCACAAGCAGGGAGCTGGATGGGAAGTAGAGCTGCCGGGATTAGAACTGGCGCCCATATGGGATCCCGGCACGTTTAAGGCGAGGACTTCAGCCGCTAGACCACGCCGCCGGGCCTGAAGGTTTCTCTCTCTATCTCTGTCTCTCCTCACTGCAAAACTGCCTTTCAAATAAAAAAAAATGTTTTTTAAAGAAAATATGGACTTGGAAGTTTAGCAATGGAACTATGGGTAAAGCATTCTAATATGCATATTGCTAGTGTATGAAATAGCTGATTTTTTAATATTTCTATTGCATTTTTTGAATTAATTTATACATTAATTACATTGTATTACATGACAGTTTCATATTTTTAACATTTCCCTTTCATTTTTATTTCTGTAATTTTGAGAACTTGTTTATTGTTGGTAAAGTAAAAATATACAGCAAAGCTCAAAATCAATGATGCTGGATTTCATTAAGTGTCAAATTTATCTTCTGTTAACCTTGTAATGATCAAATAAAATAAAAACCTCCAGAACTGTTTAATGTTTGACCCTTCAGTCTTAATGAGCAGAACAGTGCTTTGTTACTATGGTGGCACATCAGGAAAGATCAGATACAATTTCATACTTGGTAATCAAATCATTGGCCAATTCTCAGACTATTAAATTTAGAGTTTCCTTTTCCTTCAAGAATTGAATGAAGTGTGGTTTTAGAAAAGTTTTTCTACCTCGGGCCCAGCGGCGTGGCCTAGCGGCTAAAGTCCTCACCTTGAAAGCCCCGGGATCCCATATGGGCGCCGGTTCTAATCCCGGCAGCTCCACTTCCCATCCAGCTCCCTGCTTGTGGCCTGGGAAAGCAGTCGAGGACGGCCCAAAGATTTGCGACCCTGCACCCGCGTGGGAGACCAGGAAGAGGTTCCAGGTTCCCGGCATCGGATCGGCGCGCATCGGCCCGTTGCGGCTCACTTGGGGAGTGAATCATCGGACGGAAGATTTTCCTCTCTGTCTCTCCTCCTCTCTGTATATCTGTCTGTAATAAAATGAATAAATCTTTAAAAAAAAAAAGAAAGAAAAAAAAGAAAAGTTTTTCTACCTCATGGCACTATTATGTCAGTCAAGGTTTGACTAAAATCAGAACTGCTGTATATGATCTAACTAAGTTTCTTAAGGGGCCGGCACCATGGCTCGACAGGCTAGGTGTCCACCTGCAAGTGTCAGCAGCCATGTGGGTCCCAGCTGCTTCACTTCCAATTCAGCTCTGTGTTCATGGCCCAGGAAAACAGTGGAGGATGACGCAGGTCCTTGGGCCCCTGCATCCATGCGGGAGACCTGGAGAGCTTCTGATTTCAGATCAGCTCAGCTCTGGACATTGTGGCTATTTGGGGAGTGTATCAGTGGGTGGAAAATCTCTGTCTCTCCTCTTTATAAATCTGCTTTTCCAAGAAAAAGAAATCTGAAAAAAGTTAAAAACTAAAACAAAGTTCCTTAAGCAACTGTAAGTGTCATTGACTCTGAGTAAACAACTGAACCTAAAGTGTGGAGACTCAGGGTTTGCCCAGAATGGCGGAGAAAGCTGGATGTGGTGGAGAATAAAGGCAAACAGGAGCCTAGACTGGTGAACTGGAGCTGCAGAATGTCACCTGGAACCCGTGAGATTAATTGGAATCCAAACTGATCTCTCCGCAGCTGGAACCTTGGTGCTGTAGGGGATCTGCTTGTAAGCTGGCACCATTCGGGGCCCCTGCACTGAGCCTTGGAGAAGCTGATGGTGCAGATCTGTTGGGAGCTGGAGAAGCAATTGGTTGAGTTACTTAGATAATCACCCCAATCAGGAGGTTTGGAGATACGCATAGTCTGCCACAGTGCCTGCGGTTCTGCTGTGACATCAGAGTGCAGGAGAGATGGCGGCTGGTCCACTGCACACCGCACATCAAATGTTGCTGCCAGCACCAAGTCAGACCCATACAAGGAAAGAAATCTGGGGAAGCACAGTTCCCACTTGGCTAAATTGACATACCATGCTGGTAAGAATTTATACTCATAATATTTACATTTTATACATCATCACCCTGTATAGAATGTTAATAGATATTGAAAAACAAGGAAGCCTCTTTGATTACATTTTTATTATTTGACTGCAAATAATTTTAAAGAAATTTCAATTGAAGTTCTTTACTGTTACTAATATTTGAGTATCGTATTTTATATCCTAGCACCTACTGACCTCACCAAATAATGAATAAAGCAAATGTGGAGCGTTTAAAGGTGAGTAGAACTGTTGCACTGTTATGTGCTTAGGAAGCACCTTGCTGTACTCCACATTCATGTAAATAAATTCTAGTTGCTTTAGGAGGTGAATTAAATCTCCCCTTGGAAAACCAGTGCTGCCTGACATTCCCCCAAGGTCCTGCAATATGCAATACTGCCACTCCCTGCAGCACTGCTTCTGTTTATCCAAGTTCGTTAGTCACCATCCATCCTTCGGTTTTTCTCCTACTTACGACCTCAGACTCTCTTCTCTGTCTACAATCATTTCCCCTCCCTCACTCATTAAGCTAATGGACTAGAGAGAGAGAGAGACTTTCTTGGAAAGCTACCCCTTGCTTGAGTCCCTGAGTGATGAGCTTTTAATGATCTGTTGCTTTCTTCTTGGTGAAACAAGTGAGGGTTAGAGTCACCTACCTACAGCGGATAAGTGGGACTTCAAAAGACCACTTTTGCTTCAGAAATGTTAAGGCCTCCCATCGGATTAGTTCTTCTTTCGTCGTATTACACAGCAAATCAATCACACTTACACACTTCCACTCCACTTGCTCAACTATGCTTTGTGTTCTGTAAAAAGTAATAGTTTCTCTTCATGTATTATTTAGAAACAACTTCACACATACATCTTGCCGGACACAAAGGTAGGCACATGACTGTAAGGATGGATAAATTGATTGCTGGATGGTGGATGGGCAGATAACACATTGAGCATCAGGGAGGAATGCAGGTTTTTTTAATCATTTTCATCTATTATTCCTTTTAATATCAATATCTATTTTTTTTCTGAAATGTAGAAATTTGTCCACTAAGGAAATGTTACTAAGTATATAAAATCATTTCTGAGCTATAAAATTCAAAAAGTGCTAAAATTAGGAAATTCTGAATTATAAATCACTGATAATTTGAAGCCTTTATCGCACATAATTGCATAGGTTATCTATTGAGGCCCAGGGCCAAAGCTTAAAGTTTCCATTTCTATTGTGCCAATGGGAAATATAAAAACCTAAACAACTTTTAAGCAAAACAGTCTCATCTAATCAAATATTATTTACGTGTTAAAGGTGGGGTACAAATGATGTGATTAGTGAGTTGGTAGAGTTATTCTTCAATGCATCAAATCATATTACACCTACAAAACTACAGCCTTGTAGTTAAACCACAGTTTGAGGCTTTGCATTTTACACTGGAGACTTTGAATTCATGATTCCTAATATTTCTATATGTGATAGCAAGACAACATTATGGTTGTTTTTTAAGCTTCTCTTTTACCAATACGACTGAAATGTCTGTTAACACAGTGATGTGATATTTCGGGCCCGGTGGTGTGGTCTAGCGGCCAAAGTCCTGGCCTTGAATGTGCTAGGATCCCATATGGGCACCAATTCTAATCCCGGCAGCTCCACTTCCCATCCAGTTCCCTGCTTGTGACCTGGGAAAGCAGTCGAGGACGGCCCAAAGCTTTGGGACCCTGCACCCTATGGGAGACCTGGAAGAGGTTCCTGGTTCCCGGCTTCGGATTTATCCCAGCCGCTGATAGCAGTGATACTTTCTGGGAGACAAATGCCATGTGTGAACTTCTGTAGATTATGTTCTCAACACACTAAGTGCCACTTTCATGTGAAGGATGCATAGGTGAGGTGAGCAGTGAAATGTGTTACAGGGTCTTGGGGCTTGTCTGCAAGAGAGCTGAAGGTCTGGCCTTGAATAGAGAACTCTAATCAGTTATTACAGGACTTAGAAGAAGGTTCACTTAAAGTGATTTGGGGCAGACGGCATAGTGATTAAGAAGCCACTAGGGCACCAACATCACATATTGGAGTGTTTAGGTCTGAATCGTGGCTGTTACTGAGTCCAGTATCTTGCTAAGATATGCTCTGGGAGGCAGCAAGTGATAGCTGAAGAAACCAGGTCTTTGCTACCCCCATGGGAGATCCGACCTGGCTGTTGTTGGTACCTGGGGAATCAACCAGTGAATGGAATTTCTCTTTCTTTCTGTCTCAGTCCCTTTGCTTTTCTAATACAGAGATTCAAATACACTCAAAAAACGTGTTTAACAAAACCTAAATGAGTATAAGCAACCCAAACTGCTAGCAAAGTATTACCAAGATGAGAAACCCATAGCTTTATTTTCTTAAACATATAAATGGGGTGTGTGTGTGTGTGTGTGTGTAGGTCTATTTGCATGCATTGTTTAAATTTACAATTTAAGAAAGAAAACAGACTCTACTTTCTTAGGAATGATTTAAAAATATGTTAATTATGTAGTGGTTAAATGATAGAGCAACTTATGTTTTTTTCTTCTTCAAGAGTAGAAAGTGGATCCCCCACCCCCAACTAAACAGCCTTGGGTGCTGGTGCTCCAAGCCAATGCAGATGCCTACAAAGGGATGCAGTGGTGCCCACAGAGTGAACATGTTCTGTGTAAATAACAGCGTGTAAGTAGCAACACCAAGTTCCTCTGGCATTTCTTCCTGACACTGATGTACCTGCTTAACAATCAGTTGGGGTCTGGAAGTGCTGCATTGCACAGCCTACGAAACAGGACATTTCTGCTGAGTTCCAGTTCACATCCATTTACCCCCCTTGGAAAAAGAAAGCTCTCATTGAAATAAAACCTGTCAAAAGGCGACAGATGTTTTTCTTGGATATGGAATTAAGTAAACAGTTAAGACAGTGGAGCTTTTACTAAGATGATTTAATAAAGCTCATTAATGTTGTTGATTTTAATAGCTGACCCAGATAGAATGTGGAGTCCAACCCTACACAACAGTAATGTGCCATCAAAATGGATTGACGTATTAAAGAACTGCCCATGCTAAATTTTCATTTCAGATTTAATAAAATTTGTTAAAGCGAAAAAAAAAAGGTAAAGAAAAAAACCTTGGAAATACTGAAAAACATTTTGGGTTCATTTCCCCTTGCTTTCTAATCAGGATGTAATGTTCAGTCCACTCCAACAGGAAACGATTAATAGCCTCGCTGTTATGAATAAACAGAAACAACAACCTGGAGTTACCTTTAAGATTAGAGATCAAAGCTATTAAGTCAATCAATGAATAATAACGGATGATGCTCCCAGCAAACATCGTTTTGTCTCTCTCAGTTGTGTCCTGACAATGAATCAGCAAGAAAGAATTTGACCCAGCAGAACTTTCCCCACGCCTGAATGGTGCTTTACACATTCAGGCCACTTGGATATTTTCTGTTTTCAACTTCCATGTCTGTCACTTGTCTTTCATCACAAATTGCTGAGATTATCACACAATTTAGATGATGAGGTTGTGATTCATTTTCATCTATTAAGATCTCTTGGCCCTCCTTCAGCTTTGTAGGAGTGGAAGAGCAGCAGCGAATTAGGTTGTGGATTTTATTTCATTCCAGTAGCTCCTGACAGTTAATAATCAGGCATGAGCTGTGAGACTTACAAAATGTGAGAATTAAGCTGTGAATTATAATAAAAACAACTGGCAACATCGATTAAGTATTTATTATTTTCTGAGCACCTGCTCCTAATATCCAATGAGGATGAGTGTTTCTCCATGGGAGAAATAAAGAATCCTAGGACCGGAGCAGAATAACCAGCTCATAGGGGAGCGATGGGATTTGAACCTGAGTTCTGAGGAGGGCCTATGTTCAAGCGGTACGTTGTGAAGCCTCTGCAGTAACAGGAATATTGGTCTTTCCGTATCTGGTGACATTATCCCAAGTGCAGTGAAGGCAAAAGGGCCAGTGAACACATGACTCTTGGAGTCTACAATATGGGGTCAAAGTTAAAACTGTGCCACCAGTGTGACCTTGAAGAAACTGTTCACCTATGTCTCACTTTTCCACATGTAAAAATGAATTGAATCAAACAAGCTCGGGCTACAGGCTTGTCCTTTAAGTAAGAGTACTCTTCATCCATCCCCTCTGTTCTCCACTTCTTCCTCTGAGCCTAGGATCACCCTGTTCTCTGTACTTGCTTGCAGGTTGTTGTGAAACTCAATTCATTATACAGCTAGAGGGCACATTAACCCCGCAAGTGGTCAGTTGCAGTGTGCAAATTGTGGTGGATGTTACAAGCTAGCTAATCAAGATAGCAAAGGCAGGGAATAGTCTTAAATCACATAGACAATTATTTTTGATTAACCTGGTTTTTCCCTGTATGTCTGTATTTCCAAAAGTGAATTTTTTTTTTAAGATTTATTCATTTTATTACAGCCAGATATACACAGAGGAGAAGAGACAGAGAGGAAGATCTTCCGTCCGATGATTCACTCCCAAGTGAGCCGCAACGGGCCGGTGCGCGCCGATCCGAAGCCGGGAACCTGGAACCTCCTCCGGGTCTCCCACGCAGGTGCAGTGTCCCAATGCATTGGGCCGTCCTCAACTGCTTTCCCAGGCCACAAGCAGGGAGCTGGATGGGAAGCGGAGCTGCCGGGATTAGAACCGGCGCCCATATGGGATCCCGGGGCTTTCAAGGTGAGGACTTTAGCCGCTAGGCCACGCCGCCGGGCCCCCAAAAGTGAATTTTTATATTAACAAGAGATATCAAATTAAAGAAAAAGTTTGGGGAGAAAAAAAAAAACCCAACAATTATTTCTTGCAGGACTTCTCAGAGCCTTTAATTAGCATATAGATGTTGGTCTCCAAGTGGGCAAGGTTTTCCAAACACAGAAGAACCTCTTTTTTTAAAATTATTACTATCAGTTTACAGTAATAAATCATACAGGTTCTGGAATTCACCCTCTTTTCCTCAAATTCCCTTTTCTCCCACTGATTTCCCCCACATAATTACAGTATTATAGCCCTTCATAAACAGTCACAGGCCCATCATTTTGCCATTTAAGTATATCCTTACATTGGGTGTAGGCAATGGCAGGGAGTTTGGCATCCTATTGTCAATGTATATTTCACAGTTTCTTTGGGAGTTCATCTTTGACTTGGAAGTAGAGATGCTATTTCATGGTATCTTCACATTTGGTTATGATAGTTTCTATTGCACAGTTAATCTACATCCCCTTAAATGAAAATCCTTAAGACAAAATCAACCACATGAAAAGAAATATAAAATTTATGACAATATGAGGTTAAATAACATGCTGCTGAATGACCAATATGTAGCTGAAGAATTGAAGAAGAAAACCAAAAACCTTCTTGAAGAAAGCAATGCTACTGTGTGGCCTATGTGTCACTGAAAAATTTAGTAAGGAAAAAAATAACTTTTTTGAAGAAATGAATATAAACACAAAAATATCAGAACCCATGAGATGTAGGGAAAAGGGCCTTTATAATGTCTTCTCTCCTGAGACCTTGCAGAGAAGCTTGGGGAACTCCTCTGTCAGGATGTAACCCCTGCAGGTAAGCATAAGAACCAAGACTGGGAGCTGCCCACACCAGGACAGATTACAGTACCTGCCAGCATACCTGTGGGTCCGGACTGGGTATGGGTCAGGCTGGGCCAGTTCATAACACCTATTTGCAGATCTGAGAACCAGGACAAGGTGCAGAACAGGCCAATTCTGATCACAATGCCAGCCAGTTCACATTAGAGCTGGGAATGGGGACTGGGGACTGGCTGGGCTGGGCTGGGCTGCAGCACCCATCAGCATGGGCTGGAACCAGATGCAGATCAGGCCAGGAAACAACACCTGCCAGCAAATGCTAAGGTCAGGTGGACCATGCCAGACTGGGCCACAGAACCCACCAGCACACGTGAGATTTGGGGAGAGGGGGTACAAGCCTAGTAACTTGGGGCAGCATGGGCTCCCCTGCTGGGCCACTACTCCCACGGGCAAGTGTGCGATCTGGGACTGGGGGAGATCAGGTCAGACAGGGCTACAATGCCTGTTGGCCTGCATATTGGCTGGGTTGAGGGGAAAGCCAGACTGGGCTAACAGGCTAGTCCCACTGGTGCATGCATGGGTCAGTGTAGGTGCAGGCTGGTCGGGCTTTGCTGCAGCATTGGCTGGCAAGTGCTGGAACTAGGAGCAAATCATGTCAAGCTAGATTGCAGAACCACCTGAAGAGTACAAGATCCAAAACTGGGAGTGGGCCCCATTGGGAAACTCTGGACACCTTTGATGGGCTTCAACTCCCAGGTAACCATTAGAACCAGGGCTAGGTGTGGACATGGTTAGATAGGTGGTAGCATCCGTTTGCATGAATGTGAACTGGATAGTGGGGTCAGCTGGATAATGGATTCCAGTGCCCACTGATGTATATGAGAGCTGAATGGGATGTGGGATAGACTAAACCAGTCTGCTGCAAATACTGGTAAGCACAGGAACCAAGGATGAGGGGTGGGCGTGGTGGGGACTATTGGGAATTGTCACTCCAACTAGGCTATAGCTCCTGCTGGTATACCTGAGGGCCGAGTGTGTGGTAGCCTGCTGCAGCATCCATTGGTTTGCATAAGAGATGAGGATAAAGACAGAAATAACCCAGCAATTGCAACTACATGTATGCAATAGGCAGATGTGGGTAACAGACTGAGCCTGACCCTGTACTGTCAAGCACACAAAGAGTCAGGTCTGGGATCACCATGGACAAAGTGGGCTCAGAACTCCAACCATGGAGAGAATCATAGGATCTGTGGACTTGCCATGGAGTGTATGTGTCAGAGCTGGGCCTCCTCAAGTGGCTAAGATGGAGTAGTAGATGGCATGCCCAGATGTACATGGAAGAGTTGGCAGTCCATTGAGGACTGCAGAGGACATCTAGTACCATAGCAGAGGTAGGAAGACAGAAAAAATTAGATAACAATCCTAGCTAAGTGTTTGTAGTAAATATCTGGACGAATGGAAACTCTAAGCTGGACTATGTCAGCCAATGGACCTTGGAAGGATTTACTTATCCTTCCATCTGCGAAATTAACAGCATTTCAGAACAATTGAAACCACTTAAACAGAACCCTCAAAGCAGGCTCCACATCAGAGACTCTGTGATGACGTCAGGAGGCTGTTCCCCATCCCTGGGTACTGAGGCGGTTGGGAGGCTAGGGGTGACTTCTCCCCTTATCTCCTCCCCTTCCCCCAGATACAGGAGGAAGAAAAAAAAATTAGAAACAATGGTCTCACCCACTTTCCCCCAATCTTTGACCCTTCCCACCCTAATCATCGATATAAACATTATATATATATATATATATATATATATATATGTATGTATATATATATATATATATATCCCCTCTAGTCTCCCCTGTATTTTGTAGTAAAATAGTCTATCAGGTGTAGTCTTGACTCCAACTTTCTTTTCTGTTGGCACAGACAATGAGGAGAATCCTCTTTTATCTTCTTATTTTGTGAGACCAGTATTTGAACAGTAAACAAACAAACAAAAAAACTCTGAGAAAGTCTCAGACTTGGGTGGTAGCAAGTAGTCACTGTGAGACGTGATTTCTGTGAATTAGGGATTGGGACAACATCCATCAGCTCCCTTTGCAGAGCTGGAAGCTGAGCCTTTTAAAGCACCTGCAGTGTGGCCCAGATTGCACAATAGAACTGGATTGTTCCTAGAACTCTAGAACAAAAGCTGATTCATTGACATATCTCCTCCATCTCCTGGCTGATGATGAGGCCTTACACTGTTAGAAGAAGCATAGGAAGACCTCGGTGCATTTGGGTCAGGGACTTGAGAAAGACTTGAGTGAGTAAATGCGAACATGGAACACAACCAAGAGAACATAAAGGTTTTGCACACGTTAAACCTGAGGCAAGCCTCCAACAGTGTCTGCCCACCCCAGCTTCAGTCTGAAGGCGTTAACTGTGTAGGCATGTGCTGTTGAGTGGGCTGTGTACTGCACCACTTAAAGGGTATAGCAGAGTTTGAGTGTAGTATGACAACTATTATCTGAATAAGGTCCAGGAGATTTGCCATGCACAGCCTCTATGGTCATACAAAGTTGCCCTGGACATTAACCTTAGCAATTAAGTTGATTGAGACTGGGTATGTTTTGTTTGTTTTGATTTTGTTTGTTTGGTCAAACTGTAACTAGTTTTTCCATTAAGCAGAGTTCTTAAAACTAGAGACAAAAAAAAAAAAATCCAAAATGAATATTCAATTTACTAAGAGGATACAAGAAATAAATTCAAAATCCCACTAAGATATGACATAGATAAAATAATAATAATGTTTTCAAGTTAAATCTCAATGTTTTGTCCAAAGTATTTCAGAAAGTTCTCTATATTTCTGTGTTTCCAAGACAAACTCACTCATGATTTGCCTCTATGTCAAAAGAGAACCCACTGAAAACTGCCAACTCCTGTCCACAGCAAGTCAGTTGAACACAAGCCTGTGCTGGGGTTTCAGGTCAAACAACTGGTCAGAGACACCCCTGATGTGAACCTACCTAAGCCACCATGTTCCTTGTAGCACCCCAGGGTCAGTCCTCAACCTGTCATGTCTCAATTTCTCTACTTGTAAGACAAAGGTAAAGACAATGACCTCTCTGGCCTAGCGAGTAGAAAGTGAGAAGTTATTGTAAAGTGCTTTTTAAGAGGGAGTGCTAAATGAAAGCTGAATAATCATCTTTCCAATAATAAAGACCTAGAGATAAATTAGACAACTCTTTTGTCTCCATTGAGAACAATGGCAGAAGCCTCACTCAGGCGTAAGTCTAACTAAAGAAACTATCCTTATCAGTTGATCCAATGTGAAAACACGTACTAATTGACCATCTGATAACATTTCTACAATTTTTGCAATTGTACCGTTTGGATAATGTTAGTATTAAAAATAAACCTTTAAAAGAAAGCCATGCATTTCCAACTAAAAAGAAAAATACTCACTACATTTAAATGTAGAATCTGAGAAGAGAAGATGTTTTAAGGAGTACTCCACAATATTAGCTCAATGATGTTATGTAACTCAAGTGTGTCTATAAAGCAAGGTTATAAATGCTCAATTGTGTTAAAAATAATGGGAAGATTAAAATAGATGAAAACTATCATCTGCGGTTCTTAGGGATCCAGCAAACAAAACTTTCAAAAGTACTTTTGGAACTGAAACTTCATGTATGATGAAAATTCATAAAAGAAGCCTTTGTTTCCTGCAGAACCTGTGGTTTTCAAAACTGAGGGCCACGTCTTGCCAAAATGTAATATGCATGGAGATTTCTATTCATGCTAAGTGAGTTTTCGTATGTCAGTATATACACATGTTTACAACTACAAATAAACATAACTGAACTGATTCTACACAACTATGAATTTTGAAATGTTGCTCATCATAAGACCAAAGCCAACATTTAAACTTGTAAGTAAACCAGTTCAGTGCAATTCCTGGTTCAGGAAGGATCTCTGGTGACTATGACTCAAGCACTTGAGTGTCTGGAATTTTCAAGTATAAAAGAGACTGAGGGAAGCTTGGGAGGGTGACACTGAGTTTTACAGGAGCTACAAAGTTCTGAGGAGTGACAATCACTTCTGCCCTTCCTAAAAGTCAGATGCTATGTAGCCCTCTGGTATCTTGCCTACTATCAAGGGGCTAGGACTTGGATCAACAGGAAAATTTTCTTTAGATCTACGAACCACCCTTGCAATCTCACCACAATGGTCTCAGGATTGGAGGAATGCTTTGCAAAAATAAAATCATCACATTTGTAAATAATCAGGCTTGCCCAGAGCAGCTGGTGGCCCCGTGGGCTAGAAGTGCAGGGGAGGAGTGTGTGGGCACCAGCCAGGAAGAGATCAGAGTGCATGCGACACTGTAGAGAAAATTGGAGTAAGTGGAGAGAGAACAATTCCTATTTTATTTCACTGTAAAGAAGAAAGCTGCATGCAGAGCTCCAGATGAGAATGACTCAGGGAATATTTAAATGTGTCTATTTCTTTCTTTCTCATTAAACCTTTTAAACGCAGAGATCTATAAAGATACCCTCTGAGATTTGAGAGAAAGAACACAGTGACACGGAGCCTAATGATGTAAGGTGATGACATCGGTACCAGGATGCTGTTGCTAAGGTGAACCTGGTCTTTCTCTCAAATCCAGCCAGAAGGCAAAATAGTTGTCCATTTCTGGTAAAGACTATAGTCATGGCATGATTGCTTTTCTGTATCAGATAACACAAGACCAGATGCTTCCTCTTTGCAAAGATCATTTTTTTTTTTAAAAAGACACAAAATGCTATTGTAAGACATAACACACACACACACACACACACACACACACACACACCTGGAGAGGATAGTCCAAGCATTGTTCCTAAGTTTGAAGCTAACATTTAGCAAGAATCCACCCTGAGACCTAAATGAGATGGTTTGCTGAATCAGCCTGTAAAGCAGGAAGTTGAAATGGCAAAAAACGTATATATAGGGAAAGATGGAGAGGTGAAGGAGAAAGATCGCAACCTGGTGGCTGTTGACAGAGAGGATTCAGCAAGGTAGTATTTGGTGTAGAGAAGCAGAGCCAGTAGCTATCACGGCAGAGCCCTGCGGTGATTACAGGGGCACCACTCAGCCACGCTGGAACACTGGGAAGAAGGGATGCCTAACAACAGAGCAGCAGAACGTGGCAACGTCCTTGGTCCCGGAGTGGCACTCAATTGCTCTGGGGCGGTGTCTCCTGCTAGGAACTGCACACCGGCTTGCTCATCTTCAGGCAACTCTTTGTGGGAGAACATGTTTGCCACCAGGGCTGTCCTGGCTATGCCCTCCCAAGCCCACCTGACAGCCAGCTTCCCCTCACCAGGCCTCCCTTTACTTTTTCTGTTTTTTGTTTGTTTTTTTGTTTGTTTTAACATGAACACTTTCTAATTTGTCATGCAGTTGTTCTTTTATATTTACATACTGGAAAGGTATCATGGTCAATAATATGGAATATAACGTCTGCCTGCTTTGGGGGACAAATGGTCTCCATCACCTGTGGCCTGCTTGACTTTTCTCATTTGTACTCTGGGATAATGACAATAGCATATGCTTTGAACTAATGAACTATCTCTTTGTGTCCCTAATAACTATGGAAGTTTACCAGAAGTAATGAGTAGCATTTGTTGGAGGGAAGAAATGAGTAACACATTTTTCAGCAATTGATGTTCTTGGTGGAAAATGGAATTTAGACAAGGTCAACATTGGGAGGGATAGTTATGCTGAGAAGTTACTGAATTGCTACCAGGAGCCCTCTGCTGGTCAAAAAATCCTGGGTACATTGTCTACAAGGTTTGGTGAGAACAGCCAAGAAGACTGGATCTGTATGACACATGTCAGAGCCATGGGAACTTCCGGGGTAACTCTGTTGTGAGAATGAAGAGAACATGACGTTGAGATGAACATTGCATTGGCAGATACCTCATGGGCTAATGGCAAAGCTCAATGTTAAAGTAAGAAAATTCCAGCATCAAACACAAGATGTTGACTTGAATGGAGAAAGCGAAGACGAACATGGCAGAAGGAGCAGCAAAGAAAAATAGAGATTGGTTTGGATCAGTGTTGCCCAGAGCGCACCCTCCTGCCATGCCACAGTACCAGCTAATTCATTTTGAGTAGAAATGCCTGGAATAGAATACATTCTCAAACACAGAGAGCTGTATACCCACAGCCTGTTGGAGATTCACAGAGCACACTCCCACACAATCAGAACTCTGAGACGTCCTTCAGTACAAACACGTATTTAACAGCTTCCCAGCTGTCACTCCTCTTCTTCAGGAACATTTTGAGATGAGTATGCATAGATTTAAATGTGCAGATCACTAGGAAAATCCTGGAAGCTCGATGAGGTCAGGTTGCAACTATCGTTATATCATGAAGATTTCAACTGTGATTGCTTCCAGGCAGTTGAGTGACCAAGTAGGTTGAGATAGAGTGGTAACCCTAGAGGGAACAGAAAGTGAAGGAGATGGCAATGAGAGCCTGATGTGTTCCATCAGTGTGTATTCCACTGTAATAAATCGAATTCATTTATTGTGTAAAAGCAAGCTGGACATCACAACTGTGATTTCACACATGTCGCCCTTGTCTATTTCCTCCACCTGTCCATATTCTCACTTGGGGATTTGCATCTTCTGCTATTAATAGGCTTGCCCAATAGTCTCACCACTACCTTTCTCTGAACATCCATCCACTTTAAATGCATAGTTGAAAAAGTTATTCCCATTCCATTAAAGAACTTTCTGGGGAGTTGAACTGTTTCTCTGTGTATTTTTTTTTAAGATTTCTTTCATTGGAAAGTCAGATACACAGAGAAGAAGAGACAGAGGAAGATCTTCCATCCACTGATTCACTCCCCCAATTGGCTGCAACAGCTTGAGCTAAACTGATCCAAAGCTAGGAACCAGGAGCTTCTACTGGGTCTCCTGCGTGGCTGCAGGGTCTCAAAGCTTTGGGACATCCTCGACTGCTTTCCCAAACCACAAGCAGGGAGCTGGATGGGAAGTGGAGCAGCCAGGACATGAACTGGTACCTACATGGGATCCTGGCACATGCAAGGCGAAGACTAGCCACTAGGCTCCTGTGCCAGGCCTTAGTCTTTTCTCTAATATCAAATAAACAATACACACTGTCAAATCATACTGTTGACCTTGTGACTCTTCCCTGGTTTTGAAATGTTTGGCTCTAGCAACCTTTGGAAGGTCCCTAGCGAGTGCTGTTCCATCTTTGATGTTAGCCCTGGGTCTCAAATACAACCTCCTCCTCATCTTGTGCTGTAGCTTTATCCTTCCCCCCAAACTATTCACTGATCTAACAAATATTTCCTGTCATTCCCATGTGCCAGGTACTGTAATATACCAACCAACCAACCAGGGCGACCTTTGTATTTGGGGTGCTTACATCCTCTTCGAAGAAAGACAGAAGGTGGCAAATGCTTCGGAAATGCGAGGTGAATGCCTATCCTCCATCTCATGGCTAAAGGACCCTTGTTTGCTGGATCCTCAGGCAGAAGGTGGCTAAAAGGCAATGGTGGAGACATCTTTCAAGGGCAGATAGTGTGTTGAAGCGTCTCAGGCTAGCAGAGTCTCCTCTGCATCACAAGCTCCACGTTAACATAAGCATTCAGAAATGGTCTGAGAGTACCCAGAGACCTGAGCTGTGAGTGGGAATCTTCGCAGTAAACGCAAGGGATGTTGTATGATTCATTCAATCCACCTGAGTTCCACAGGGATGTGCAGAAAATGCTATGCTTGGTCCTGTTGAAGATCAATGAGGAGGGAAAAAAATGCTCACTGCAGCTGTGTCTTTGCACTCATTTGTACAAGTCACCATTCTTAAAGGTCATTTTCAAGTCCTCAGTAGCAAGCAGAATCAGCCGATTACTTCTTGCTGCCTCACGCTCTTGTCTGTGGCCCACGGGTCACTACATTCTGAAGAACTTTCGGGTTCACCTACTTTTTAAAGTTTTCAAAGGACCTCAGCTTCGAGAATGGACATGCCAAGGAACCTATGATTTAAACCTCATCTTTGCTATGCCAAGTGTCCCTGGGCCTGTGCGTGGAGAGGTTATGCATCTCTCACAGCAGAGAAACCAATGAGAAAGTTGCTGTTGACAAATCTGTTGGGACCCTTGTCTTAGTGCCATGGTTGCCAGCTATGCTGTCATGTACCCTTGGAAGCCGTAATGAACCCAAGGGGTTCCATGGGACAGTCTGCGGCTGCAATATCTATCAGACCCTGCCTGCTCTACCAGCTCGAAGGAAATCCGAATTGTCACTGTCAGAAGAACCAACTGGTACTACTTTGTGGCATTCTGCATCCTTGGAAGATGGATTTTTTTCAACAGATTATAAGATGGAAACAAAGTATCAGGCAACAGTTGTGAAACAGGAATGAAAATAGTGGTTCCAATCTGAGTTAAGACTTTGGGAATTCTGTGCAATGCCTAACAAGCATATACAATCCATTAATAGTTAACTGGAGTTAAGAAGAAAGTGAAAAAAAAAATTTTAATATTTTATGTAAACTTTTCCTACAGCTAAAAGATTGTTAAAACATAAAAACTAAGCTTTTGGGCCCAGCGAGGTGATCTAGCGGTCCTCGCCTTGAACGAGCCAGGATCTCATATGGATGCCAGTTCTAATCCCAGCAGCTCCACTTCCCATCCAGCTGTCTGCTTGTAGCCTGGGAAAGCAGTTGAGGACAGCTCAACGCCTTGAGACCCAGCACCTGCATGTGAGACCTGGAGTAAGTTCCTGGCTCCTGGCCTCGGATCGGCGCGTACTGGCCGTTGCGGCTCACTGGGGAGTGAATCATCGGGCGAAAGATCTTCCTCTCTGTCTCTGCTCCTCTCTGTATATCTGACTGTAATAAAGTGAATAAATCTTTAAAAAAAATATTTTTAAAAAAATTAAGCTGTTTTCATATACCTATTTAAGAAGTCAACAATCAAGTTATTTCTTTGGCAAGGAATACAGTGAAAAAATAATTATTGAACACAAATATTGCCATGACCCAAGAAAGTGTGGAAATCTCTGCTTTAGTTTATGAAGACATTTTCTGCCAAATTGTGCTGATTTTGACTTTTCTCACTTGTAACTCTGGGATAATGACAACAGTACTCTCTTACTGGGACCCTAGAGCCAAGGAAGTTGATAATGTTAAGGTTGCTAACAGCACTGTTAGTATTAATCACAGCCAGAAAAATTGAACATTGTTACACACCATGTTCAATACTGAGGAATTCTCAGACAGTATTTGATTTACATGGTTAATATAATTTATATCATCCTATTTTTTTAAATCCTTAAAAATGGTTGTCCTAATTTTCATCAGAGAACATTTAGGAAGCAGTTAACATTGCTTGTGATAAATTCAATAGAAAATACTACAACTTTTTCTGACAATTATAAAGCCAGCTTTATATTCCCTGCTCTAGCTTCAACCCAAACATTAAAATAATGTCAATCTCTTCTAAGCTACGTACATTTGCTCTAGAATCAGAAGTAGAAACCAATCTATCAAAATTAATTTTTAAAAAACCACTTTGCTGGGCACAGAATGATAGCCTCGTGGCTAAATCTTTACCTTACTTCTGCCAGGATCCTATACGAGTGCTGGTTCTAATCCCGGCTGCTCCACTTCCCCTCCAGCTCCCGTCTTGTGGCCTGAGAAAGCATTGGAGGACTGCCCAAAGTCTTGGAGCCCTGCACCCATGTGGGAGACCCCAAAGAAACTCCTGGCTGCTGGCTTCAGATTAGCTCAGCTCCGGCTGTTGCAGGCACTTTTGGGGGCGCAAACCAGTGAATGGAAGATCTTTCTCTCCTTTTCTCCTTCTCTCTGTAAACCTGCGTTTCCAATAGAAATAAAATAAAAACTTAAAAAAAAAGAAAAACTGCTGATCTCTTCCCTTGAGGGCTTTCTATCTGATTTATATGTGAAATAGCTAGAGGAAGAATGAAAACATTATATACTAAATGAATATATGCAGCAATAGTATATGCTAATGGGCTAAAACTAAATATTGGTCTTTCATAAGAATATATGAATTTATTAAGTCCACTAAGCTATTGAGAGAGCCCTGAAACTGAACAGTCGCTGGCCAGGCTCATGTCCAGCTTGCCTTTCTACCTTATTTCTCACTTTTCACAAACAGACAGCTATTCTTCTCTAGCCATTCCTTCTAATAGTTCAGACACTTCTATCTATCCCAAGACAACTCTCATTTCCACTCAAAGGAAAGCTTTGTTTCTCTGGAATCACCACCACTTTAAACATGATAAAAGATTACATCTTCCTTGCTGCTGAGTTTATTAACCTTGGTATATGCAACAAAGGGGATGATCTTATAACTCCAAAGTATCTTTCAACTTTCATGTTACTTAGTTTTTTCTTCTCTAGTTCAGCATAATGAGAGAGACCCAGGGATGGGAAGACTGGGCCCGTGTCGCTAAAGCTTCACGAACCCTGCTTCTGTCTTATCACATTATTATTAGAAATATTTTACATTTAGCCATTCACTAATGCATGTTGGGATAAACTGATGAAGAAAGACATAATCGCTTTTCTGTAGGGGTTAGTGAGGTAAAATAAACAAGTTAGATGTATTTGCACAGTACTGTGATAATTACTGTTATAGTACTGCATGTTTTAAGAATAAACCGGTGAAGGAAGACATAATCACCTTTCTTGTAAGGGTGAGTGAGGTGAATAAATAAGCTAGATATAAGTTCACCATACTGCGGTCATTGTTACCGTGAGCTAGATGACAAGAGGCGTATTACGGAAGTCACAAGGTCAGAGAAGGCTTCGTGAAGTAAGCGATGTGCACTGAGTAGTGTTGGGCGGAAAGATGTTAAACAGATGTGGAACAAATGAAAATGTCCCCTAGAATCCAGAATCTAAAGGACAAAGAATGTGACACATCCAAGAGACTAAAATTACTTTACTGATACTGCCAAACAGGCAGAGGGCAAGTTCAAGGAGAGTTGTGATACCAAGGTGTGGACCCACAGGGGATTTATCTAGAAGACAATAGGGAAAAATGGATTGATTCTATGTTGGGTGTGGCATTATGAGATTTTTTTAATGATTGGTTTGATTGAGATGTGGCAAATTGAGTGGAAAGTCAAGGGCAAGACTGGAATCAGAGAGATGAGAAATAGGCCAAAGGCAATGTGGACTTAAACTAGTGATAAAACAGTGAAGATGGAGAGAGGTGATATACTCAACAGACTGAAAATGACAGGATATGGGATATTGGGTGTGAGTATGAGAAAGAGACATCAACAATGCAGGCTTCATTCACTGAAAGGACAACCATAACATAAACATAATCCAACAATAAAAAGTTACTTTAGTTCAACACTAAAATTAGTTATTTCGGGTATATTTAAGTAAGGAATTGAGCCTAGAAATGAAGATTTTTCCAAAAAAATTTTTGTAACTCTAATTATCAACCTATAGATAACTAATAACTTTCACTGGATAAACCCAAATGTGTCTTTTTTCCCCACTATTCTTCAGGCCATCATTTTTACCTTGAACTTAATTGATCACATTATTGTTACTAATTCTGTGTATGGTTTCATTCTTTTAAAAAAAAACACAATATCACCTCAATAAAGATTAATCTTCTTTAAGAGTGCAGATTCAACAAATCTGCACTGAGTTACAAAAGCAAGCAAAAAAAAAAAAAAAAAACCAGGAAAATCAGAAGGTGCAGAAAGCAGAGTTCAGTTCAGACAAGTAGCGCATGACATCAGTCAACTCACGCAGTTAACATCGGAGGGTAGTCCACAAAGTTCATTGCAGCACGGAGCTCAAAGATAAGTTTATTATAGTGCAGAAACTTGTGAAATTCATTTCATTGGCCATCTTCTTTCCTGTGGCAGGCAAAACACTGGAATAGATGCCAGTGCAACAACAGGGACTTCTGGTACTAACAAGTTGGTTGGAAAGGTAGAAATTTAGTAAATAATTAACCCATGCAATGTATAACCATATACTGGAGTGGGTTTACTACGAAATGAACAGCATCTGTAAAATTTCACTACTTAAAGAGTGGTGCATGGACAAGCAACTTAGACCTCACCTGGGAGCTTGTTAGACAAGCCGACTCTCAGTATCCACTTAGGAGCCAGTGAGATGGGATCTGCATTTTAACAAGTTCCCTGGAGGATTTGCATGCATGTTCAGATTGGAAAAGCAAGGCCCTGGAGTTCACGGGATTGGAAAGAAAATAACAGGTGGGTATGAACTCATCTTGTGAGTCATGGAAGGGTTCCCCAAGAAAGTAAAGGGGGACCTCTAATTAGGCAGAAGAAGTAATTGAAGCTAGCAGGTACAGAGCTTGAGGCCATGTTAATCTTCCACCTTTTTTCTTAAAAGAAACCCAAAGAGATTGATGGTTGTATTAGTCAGATAAGAATGTCATAGCAAATACCATAGACTGTGTCACTTAGAAAAATAACAGAAGCACATTTCTCAGTTCTTGAGGCTAGACATCTGTGATCAGGCTGCCAGCATAGTCAGACTTGGAGGTCTCTCTTCCTGGCTTTCAGACACCTTTCCCATGTCCTTACAGGGTGAAGGAGTGAAGAGATCTAGAGTTACGGTGTCTTCTTATAACATGCTAACCTCACCAATGGGCTTCCTTTTTCACCTAACACTATATCCTCCCAAAGGCTCCATTTTTAAGCACCATCACTTGTGGAGGGGATTTGAACTTCAACAAATGAATTTCAGGGAGACACAACTCCGTCAACAGCAAAAATGTGAAGCTCAGGAAAAATCAGATTTCTGTTTTTTAGTTCCTTTTATGGCTGCAGTATGCAAAAAGGCTAGCAGCGGGCCAGGAATATTTTCAGAAGACCCACCAAGAGGCTATTTCAATAGTCATAGACACCAACTAGAAATGGTTTGGACAAGCCTGAATTAATAGAGATGTAACCATGTGAAATATTTCTAAATATTCGTATGTTCAACTTGACAGAGTTGATAATGGATTTTAAAGAGTGTTTGGGAAGAAGGGTCGAAACAGAATGCCAAAGGTTTTGGTTTGTGCAATTGGACAAGTACACTACCAATTTTTGATGTAGGATTCATGAAATCACAAGCTTATCCATGACATCTTGCTAAATGCAATGATCGATATGGAAATAACAATATGTGACATCCAGTGCACACTTATCATATGCCAAATAAGACAGTCTGCCATTTTGTTACATACTGTTGACATAAACCTTGACTTTTGAGATGGAATGACCAACTCAGACAACCTAAGGGTGAGCAGGATAGGATACTTGCAAAAGGAAACATCGGAGATGGTAACACAGACAGAGAAGGCATGGCAGCAGAAAGGGACATGAGGGCTGGTGTTTGATGTAGCTGTGGTGCACCTGGTTCTCTTACCTCCCATGTCAGAGTGCCTGGGTTGAATCCCAGCCCTGGGAGGTCCAGGTGATGGCTCCAGTACTTGGTTCCCTGCCACACACATGGGAACATGGGAAACACACAGGAAGGTCAGATTGAGGTCTGGGCACCTGGTTTTGGCCTGGCCCGGCCTTGGGTGTTAAGATATTTTGGGGTGTGAACAAGCAGATGGAAAATCTTTTCTCTCTCTCTCTCTCTCTCTCTCTCTCTCTCTCTCTCTCTCTCTCTCTGTCGGAGCTGTCTGAAGATTGAGTAAGGAGGAATAAGCATGACTCCACCAAAAAGTTCTTTAGGACAACAGTGGAGAAAAGGAGAAGTAGAAAGGGAAAGGCCTTCTAGTCTTCAAAGTCTATAATTTGGATTTTATGGAGAAGCACTGGAATGGGAAAGCAACATGACTTACATGACTTTACACGATTCGGGAAAGCCGGTCTGACAAGACAGGAAGGTGAAACAGAGAAGGGCTGAGTTCCAGGGGCCATCTTACCAGCATTTGTACTATCCAGGTAATAGATTGGTATGCTGGACAGGCTGGGAAATAAAACATAACTTAGTTTTATTGGATGAGATTCAAGGGAATGGTAGTTTCAAAGTCAAAACCACAGGGAGATGCAGAAGAGATCACAAACGTGGATCACGTATTCACATGCAATGTAACACGAAGCACATTGGTATTTCAAAATAATTTGCTACCTGTTTGACAACCAAGCTAATTGAAATTTTCAGAAAACCTACAATGTGTGAAAGCCTGAAAGTTATGATGTTTGATACATTTACATGGAAATGAAAAATATATTGCAAAGTGTAAAAAGGAAAGGGACTAAAGTATGCTGTTCTGGTGGAGAATATATCCAAAGAAACAGATGAACTATTGAATCTTTATGATGCTATTGCCAAAATAAAACCATTACGTTTCGCCCTGTAGCTTCATTGCTGAGGCATTGAGCAGCTAGTATGTTGGCTTCAACCTTCCTGATGAATGGGAGCTTTGTTCCTGCTTTGGTCTACTCATGTAACCATCATATTTCATTGCTTTTTTTTTTTTTAATTTAAAATCTTGTTTTCAGTGGAAGGAAAATATGTGCTTATTGTGTTTTCTAAGTGCCATATGTTTTCGTTTTTGTTTTCAAAGCATGCAAAAACACTGACGGGGGGGCTGGGAGGAAATGCCTCGCCCTTTACCGCCCTCTCCATTTCTCTTGTCCCTGCTTTGTCTCCAGGAACCCCAGCACCTCCCAGAAGATCTTCAGTTGGAGGAGCACCTCCTGGTGCCCCTCGGATCACGTGCCATGTGTATTCAGCAGTAAACAGCTCCTATGATTACTGCTTCATTAGTGACAATGTGGGCCAATGCATGGCATTTATCAAATGGCATCTAAGGCTGGGAAGGCACACCTAATCCTCTTGTGGGTGTTTGCCAAGAGCACAAAAAGGGTAATGTATAGACACCGACTGCATTGTGCCTGTTCCCTCACTGAAGTCCCTGGTGGTCTGAAAACTTAGATGCAGAATACATGGGCTCCAGTAATTCACCACCGCAATAACAGATGTTCTACAGGCCAACTGTGCCTGCTCGGAGTGTAAACGTGTTTGCGTTTTAAACCCGCACTTGGGCTAACACATTCGCCCTCAATCATGGAAATCGTATGTAAATGTTTTGTAAAGTAGTAGTTTCCAAGGCAGATATTGAATTGTTTGTCCTTTAAAAACAAAATAAGCACATCACATACACAAACACACATGTGCTCACACCACACACACACACACACACACACGTCATCAGATAGGCTGAGCACTCCAGGTTCAGGCTCAAACTGGATTTCCTGGGGGCCCTTGGAGTTTTGTGTTTCCTCAAGTATTTGCAGCGCAGCCACCAGCTTGGGGCGGGCTGGCTCCAAGGGGTGTTGTGTGGAACCACTCTAGTCTCTGCTCTGCCAATTACGTGCCACTTTGTCTTGGTGCTATGATTGCTTTCTTGTGAGAGGGAAATTCCTCTTTCATCAGTATGGATGCACTGTTTTCAGGCACTGCCAGCCGCTGTGTTGCTGTGTCAGTCATCCTATGAGGGCCGGTCTCGGGCGAGCAGGGCTGACGACCTGGCTTCCGATTGGCCGGCCGCGGCGGGGAGGGATTTGTCTGAAGGAAGGGCTGCCGCTTACAGCAACAGAGTTTAGACTGTCTTTGCTTCATCATCTGAAGGTAAAATTTTCCAGATACGGCAAACGGCGCGCAGAGTACAATAAACAGGGGACGGGAACTATTTACACGGACGTTTCTTCCTCGTGATGCGGCGGAGAAGCCTCGGCCGCTCGGTTCTGCCAGATGTTCCTGGGGTTACTGTACGTGGAAAAGACAGGCAGAGCTAAACAAGGTAGGAGAACCAACCAACAACCCCCCCTCGTCTTTTTTTTTTTTTTTTTTTGAATGTTTAAAGAGTTTGCTGCAGTGTGCTGCATTCCTTGTGTGTTGCTTAGGGGAAGCCAGGGGAACTGGAATCCACTAATTCAAATGTGAGACTTGCTGGGGACCCTAGAGTTTTACGTAACATTTGGATTTCAGGAAAAGAAAAAAAAAAGCAATGGCAAAGCTAGAATCAATGCCGGCTGTTCCGGGTGAGGTGCGACATGGAGTTTTTATTCGAAGAATAGATTCATGTATTATCTTGAAACACACATTTGAAATATTCGAAGCATTCTTATTCCAGAAAAAAAAAATCTTTTTCACTTTGCTATCTGTCATTAGCTCCAGAAGAGAAAAAGTTTACCTTGATCCGATTATGTGAAAACAGACTTTCCAATTAAGACTGAAAGGGGGGGGGAAAAAACAAAAGCAAAGCAAAACAAAAGGTTTAATATTCACGGTTTGGAGGTTTGGCTGAAAATATGTCTACTTCTTGGAACTGAAGGAGCCCCCTAGCTCTGCAGTGCCATGGCCGAGTTTCCACAGCACACTACCGACCTGGGGAGGAGGGAGCTTTCTGGCAAGTTTTCCAGCCCGGGGTACCATGTTTACATTTCCTCTTCTGGCATGTCCGAGCCTTTGTCTGCAGCTTCAAAGTGGACCTGTCCGCCCCGAGTAAAGCTGGGTGAAGAATGCTTACTGCAATGATGTGATCTCCATGCATTTTTGATGAGAACACACGGCCAGCACAATGATTTCAGGAGCCAGCAGGCTGGCTTGGAAAGCCCGAGTTTTCCCTCTGCCCAGCCGGATCAACTTTCTTGCCGAGAAATGATGGAGGGGATTTATTTTTAACACACTTGGCCCCAGGGAGAAGGAAAAAGATACATTTGTGAAAGACTTCTCTCTGCCCCCTTTTCCGTTGTAAATTTCTGCCAGGCATGAGGGAACTGTGCTTTTTTGTTAGGCCTCGGAAGCATGTGTTTACAATAAATGTGTAACATTTTTAGAATAGTTAGCGAGCACTGAAGCGAAGAAAAAGCTCTAACTTGCCTAACCACCACCGCCACCACCACCACTGGAGTATGCGTGGAGGGACCCCCATGTCCCTTGCCGAGACAAAGGTTGAGAGAAAACATGTTTGTTGATTGGGGGGGTATATGTATTTGGGGCACAATAAAGCAGAGAGATACAGAGAGAGAGAGAGAAGGAAAGAGAAGGGGGGCGGGGGAGAGTCTTGTAATCTTTCAAACAGAGGAACTTTCTGGGGGATCTCCTGCTTATTCCGAGAGGCGCAGTAGAAGCACTGGTTTTCTACAAGGGCCGTGCCACGTCGATCCTTCTAGACTCACTGTTTCTACTTTCAAGGAGAAGTGCAGGACACTAGCCCAGAACTTCTGACGTCATCCCCCAACTATTTCTGCTGTGTGTTCTTTTATTCAAGCTGGTGGAGAGGAATATTTCTTTACGAGCAGGCCAGGAACATTCTCACTCCTGCTTGGCAGGACTGGAGTTATGTCTTCATATTTCAGCTGGTCGTTTGTGAATCCTGCACAAGTCCTCTCCAGCCCTCACCCCCACCGCCCCTAAATAGGACATCTTGTAACTTGCGTTTCGGACGACTGGGTCAGCACTCGGATCTGGCAGGGTTGCCCCGAAGCAGAAAGGGGAAGAGCATGGGTTTTTAATTTTTTTTTCTGGCCTAACTTCCCCTTGGTGCAGCCCAGCATTGATTCACCAGTGAACAGTCCCTGTGGTCGCAGTCCTCATTCTCCTAGAGGTCTGACTGAAGATCCAGGTTATGCTACCAAGTTCATGGCTAGCGATGGTGGATGGTGGGAATAGCTGCTTTTGTATGTATATTTTTAAAAGCCCCTCATCCTGGGACAGATGGTCTTTGGAAAAGAAATTACAGCATGATAGGTTGTGCATTCAGTGTCACAGGTGGCAACAGAGGGCGGAAAGATGAGGAGAAGGTTGCTGTTGGCTTGGGAGCCTGGAGAAAAGCGTTTTGGTCAGAAAACACGAGAGTTCTTGGGAGTTTCCAAAGCTGATTTGTGTCTCCCTCTGACTCCTACGTAGCTTTGAACAAGTGCTTCTCTCCATTTTTCTACCTCTTCCCAGAACTGAAAAATGTTTGCTCCACTCACCTTTAGCACTCTAGCATTTGGAGAGACCTTGACCTTGCACTGAAAAACACAAGTTGTTTGTCTCTTGGCACAATGAGCTGTTTAAAGTACAAAGAGCTCAAAGCTTGGTATTAAGAAACTGTTGCAAATACCTTCAGGTGTTGACATAGGCACATAGTCTGGGAGCTAAAGCCCTAAGCCCTGTTTTCTGCTCATGTACATTTGCTAGGGATATTTGTCCTAAGATCAACAAATATCACGTTCAAGGAAATCGCAGCAATATTGTTTCCATTTTTTTTTTTTTTTTTTTTTTTTGCCGTAAATCTACTGTAAGACGTTAGAGGCAGACCACTGCAGTGACGGGCCTTGCAGTGACCGAAACATTTAGTGCTGTTTTTTGCTCTGACTTTCCTAATGTATTTGTGAAAGTGGAATGGATAAGATAAGAACAAGGGAGAAAAACGTGCTTGTGAAATTACAGTGGTTATGTGTTTTCCTGGTTACCAGCCTGCCTTCTCTTGGCTAGTTGTTTTAATTTGCTGTTGCTATGGTGAAAACAAATCAATATCACATGGCTACCAGCCAGTCCCGCGCTTAGGGAGCGCCATAGAAATTCAAGATCAGGTATTCAAGATTCCAGGCAAGAATTGTGGAGAAGAGGATTTCAACATGCACTTCAGAGAATTCCTTATACTAGAATGAGTAGATTCAACCCAGCATGCATTTTTTTCTCTTCCTGTTAGCCTGCATGTTGGTACTGGGAACAAGGAAAAAAAAAAAAAAACACGGGAAGGAGGACTTAGGATTTGTTTACATTGGCCAGAACGATGAAGCACATTGTCAGTGTACAAGTAGGTAGGAGGACGTGGCAAGGAGTAAAGGATTTTGATTAATGAAAAGCTGTTATAACTGCGAGACATGTTGGTTGCTGAAAATATAATTTAAGGGTCTTTGACATCTCCAAGTACAGGTGCATATCAGAACTGGTGAGGACAGAAACAGTTGTCACTATCGAGTCAGGCTTAAAATGCTGGCAACTGTGGGTGGCAGGTGGGCAGTGGAGGTGAGGGCTGTTAGGGAAAGGTAGAGAGGTCAGAGCATCCAAGTCAAGAGGCAGTGGTAGATTAGAAGTCTGGCCAGGTGAGCACAGAACCCCAAGGGCATGGTAGAAGACAGGAGAGGACATTCCTCCCCGGCACACAGTCTGCCTGAGGCCCAACCCCCAGCGTAGCCAGTAAAGACAGGAAGCAGATGGGAAGAGACCCACAGGGGTCCTGAGTCCAGCTCACTTTTCTGGAATGGTGGACTCAGCTGGTGGGCAGAGATGGCCCTGCTGCATGGGGCAAGGGGCTCTGTGTTTCCTGCTTTGGTTCCTCTGCTAAGAACGAGGCAGGAAGACAGCCAGGCTTTGTAAAGCTGCTACAATACTCCATTTTTTCCCCTCCTCCAGTTTCTACTTAGCTGAGTTTTGTTTTTCTTTTTGAAATTGCGCACACACTGTTCGCCACAGCTGTGATAATATTCATAGCAAGGAGGCAAAGGTGACATGCGGCTGGGCTGCCACAGAGCTTGGATCCCAACTGCACAGCGCACAGTGCTGTTCATGCACAATAGTCCCTGCCTCCATCACTCAGCGTGGAAACAGGTGTGCAAGGTAAGGCCCCAGGGTTGCTGTGGTGAAGCTGGGCTCCAAGGTTGATGGACGGGTTTTCAACGGGCCTATTCCTGTCAAAATGGCAGGAAAACATGATAATGAGAGTGGATTCATGCTTCACCTTAGCGCTTTGGGACACATCGCATTGTGTAAGGTGTGCTGGGTTGGTATAGTCCATCAGTCAGTTAACCAGTGTTTGTTCTGCACCTCTTGGGTTTTCTAATTCTTGCTGTATTGTTAGAACATTGAGTCTGTTGGCTAATACCTGCCTATGTGAGTGTGCATGTGTGCAAAACTGAACAGTGCAAAATTCTGTCTTTCCAGACTTTAATGGCAACACTATTGGTGAACAGGTGTTTAGCACTGTTGATCACCAAAGTCAGATGAGGCTTGCCACAGTTTGGGCTTTTTTTTTTTTTTTTTTTTTTTGTGAGAGAGAAAAACAAGAAAATAAATTTTGAGCTTCAGATATTTACACGTACATACTTTCTTCGTGTCTGTTCTGTTTCTCATTAGGAGTGTGTGTGTGTGTGTGTGTGTGTGTGTGTGTGTGTGTTTGTAACAATATAAAGATGCAAGAAGAGAGAGAACGATGAAAACAAAATCTAAAAAGGTTAAAGATGACTGAGAGCAATTAGCGAGACTCAGCAAGTCGAGCTGCAGCTCTGGAGTGGCTGGGGAACACGGGCCAGCCGCTGAGAAGGCCTCACGTGCCCGTTGGGTAACAAAAGCAAGTGTGAGTCCTCTCCCACATTTGGGAGCCGCAGTGAGATCTTCTCACAGTCCCCAACTGCACAAACAAACCCGATTCCTGACCCCGCAGGATCACGCTCCCTTCTTTTTCTTCCTGAAAGCAGTTACTTTAAAAAAAAAATCCTTTTTTTTTTTATAAAATGTGAAATTCTGATTTTATTTTTTTTTTCCGTGCATCACAATTAGCATGGCTTTTCTGGGCCCATTTAGCAGAAAGAAGAGGGTGAGAGGGTGGCTTAAGGGATTCTTTTTGGGGCTGGGTCTTGGTTAGCAGATGGACAAGTTCAGGGAGTTACTTGCTGTCCTTTGGCAGTGGAAAGGGGGAGGAGAGAAGTGATGCTGGGGAAGCTGGTTTGGTCCCTATCCCTAACAGTTTGTTAGAAAACAAGATACTGATCAACAAGAAAAGACGTAAGCACTTTAATGCCTAGAGCGGCTTCATTAACATATGTGTGGTTCCTGCTGTTGGCTTTAGAAAGGCCTTTCTCTGGCTTTATCTCGGTGAAGAGTTCAAACCCAGAGTGGGATCCTAAAATTAGGGTACTCTGGCAAGGGTGTACTAGGGGGTGTGTTAAAAGCTATGCTGTAAAAAGTTCTGCACAGTTATTTTGCTCAGCTTTTAGTTGACTTAAATTTGGGGACATGGTCTGGATGCTCATCTCCTGTCCCCAAAAGCTTTCTCAGACAGGACCCCATGTACATTTAGATCGGACCTTTGGGCCCATGGGTAACCAAGATGTCAAGGCAGAGTAAGAGGGGCTGGTTGACATCCTTCTCTGAGGTTCGATGACCTAGAAGGAATTGGGGGACACAACTCTGCCCTGACCCCACACCCCAGACTATCACACAGCGGTGAGGTACGTCAAGAATGTAAATTTCATTAATCATTGTAAATGATCTGAAGGCCTGGGGATAAATCTAGGTCAATAATGAATTATAGTTCCAAGGATTCCATTTTCCCATCATCTCATGGAGTTTGCTTAAGGCTAATAAAACAGGGGTGAAGAAATTAACATTTTTGAGACTGTGTGTTATGTACCTGGTGCTTTACACAGATCAGTTTGAATCTAGGAAGAACGGGAAAGCCCCCAGCTGGTCTGAAGAAAAAAGGAACACTCTGAAAGGCTGCACAGCACCCTCGAACAGCCCCCCACTGCACTCGGCAGAAGCAGTGTCCACACTCAGGTCCGTGGTGCTCCAGATGCTGTGGACAGGGGATGTCATGTTTGCAAGTGAACAAATAAAATGTAAAAATGAAAGCTATGCATCTGAAGAAATAAACAACAGCTCAAGGGGGCAGCAGATCAATTACTTTGGAAGTCCCGCTCATACAGTTTAGTTTACATGGAATTAGATACTCGTGGTAACTTCTTACCTGCACATGTCATTTCCGTTTTTGTATCATCTTTTTAAATATTCACTAATGTCCCTTACCCCCCATGTTACACATAAGTTACAACTGAGTCAGAGGATGTTAAGAGATGTCATTAGCCAAACAGAAAGTTAGGCCTCATGCCTGCAGGACTCCTGCCTGTGATGTTTAAGGAAATGAAGGAGGTCACACTGCAGCCTCCCTTGGAGTTTTCTCATAATGGATGCTGCACAGTCAAATAGAGCCGAACCCTAGCAATTTTGGGAAAATAGTTTATACTAATTAAGATATTGGTTGTTTTATTTTTACATTTATGAATTTCTGGTGTCCTAAATGCAGGCTACTCCAGAATC
This sequence comes from Ochotona princeps, assembly GCF_030435755.1. Taxonomy (NCBI): domain Eukaryota; kingdom Metazoa; phylum Chordata; class Mammalia; order Lagomorpha; family Ochotonidae; genus Ochotona; species Ochotona princeps. Next base: position 11,181,905 of record NC_080843.1, on the reverse strand, counting down.
ACACTAAAAGTATTGGTGAGGCATATATTATGCAGATGAGTTACTACCTGTCATTTTACATGTTCAGAGAGTTCAGGGAAGTAGAACTGCATTAGGGTTAATGTAATGGGCTAAGGCTTTGTGAGGGGACAGATACTTCCTGTGGTTCTCAGTGGATAAACTCTGGGTCAGCATTTCTAATGTGGGATGTCTACACCCCAGGCCAAGGGCAAGCTTATTTACAAAGTAAGGAAAGGGAATCTTTAAGCTTATATATTATTTAGCATATCCTTTTAAAATGTCGATTTTGATGTATGTTTGGTAAAGCATAAACCCCATGTTATGCTAGTATACCATTTATAAATAAATAACCATTCTTATAATGGTTGTTTCTGCTTAAAAATATGTATTTTTTTCTGATGGGAATGTGTGTCCAGGAAGTCTGGATGTCAAGTGTGGTATAGGAGATAGTGAGAGACTTGACATTGGAGATGAGGGAGCCATTGGAAAACATCTGCAGTATTCCAGTTATGGTATAGAAAGGTGTCGGATCAGCATGGCTGTGTGAGGATGGGGGTCACAGAGAGAATCTCAAGGGCATCTTGAAGCAGGTGACAATGTCAAATGACAATGTCAAGTGACATGAGAGCATCTAGCAAGAGAGAGGTTCAGAAAATTCAGACAGAACTGGGAGTAAACTCAAAAGGGATCTACCAAAGAGAAGAGAGTTGGGGAAATGAGAGAGGTGATGAGCTTTTAGCTCTGCAATTCATGTTCCTACCAGTGATGAGACATCTAGATGGAAATATCCCCTGGACATCTGACAATGTGGAGTATAGGCCCTGGGCAACAAAGGTAAGCTTGAAACACAACTATGTGCGTTGCAGTTAAAACCATGGGAGTGCATGACCCCATGGGAGAAAGAAGTCCAAATACAAATGGAAGATGACAAATAGGGGCTCATCCGGAAGAGAATAAGAGTTATCAATGAAACAGGAAAGTAAATACTCACAAAGGGTCCAAATGAGTAACTAATTACTAAGTATTTTTACAATGAGTAACTAATCTCACATACATCATGTCCCAAACCTTCATGATTTCCATGGGAGGATAGTACAGCCTCCTCCATTGGACTATTCTGCTGGTTATAGTCTGTGCTCTCTGGCAGAAGTCTCTGGCAATGATACTTTCAGAGGCAGATATTGATTCAGGGTCATGCTGAGAGCCACAAAATATAAGGGAGATAAAATAACCTTCGTAGTAATATCTTATTTGCAGCTGATTTTTAAAAATAGATTTTCACTAATAACCAAGCAGAACATTTGAAACCAATGATCATCAAGACTTCAACATTCGTCTCGAAGTACATAGACTAGTAATGTTTCTGGTTAGAACAGTAACTTGAAACATTATCACTAGGCTCCCTCAAGAGTGAAAATGCTAGGGGCTCATCTGGAACGCTCTAAAATCCAGCAGGTGCAGGTTCTTGTGAGGATGTGGCCTGCACCCATCTCTGAGCACAGCAGGCCTGTCTCACACCAACGCTACTTGAGTGGGAGGCACAGAGCCAGAGACAGCAGCAGTGTCCTGCAGTTGAGTGGCCACCCATAACCCTGCCGCGGGTCTGTAACTTCTGCGTGGACACAGGCCTTTACACATTCCCCATGATGCTTGGCTTGTAGTCCCTAGGAGTAGCTGGCATGCTTGTTTATGCATCTGTTGCAGAGAAGCATTTTTTTCTAGGAAATATGTGTGATCTAAAACAACCCTGTATTCCTTTTCTTCCTGCCCCTCCCCTTAGTAGTGATTCTCTCTGGAGTACAGGAGTTTGACGGAGTCACCTCAATCCTCACATCTTCCAAGCATCAGTTCTGGGAACTTTCACCCATCCATTCATTCCCCTTACATGCAGATTTGCTGTTCTTCTATTCTTCTCTTCAGAGAACAGGAAGAGGCCCAAGGAACTGTTGCATTTGTTTAAAAATGCTGACTTTAAAGGCACATCATCTAAATGGAGGCATTATTACAAGAGTTCGTTCCAGTGTGATGCTTGGGCCTGATGGTAGGCAACCCAGACCCTGCTGGCAAGTCTCACATCTGGTGTTCCCCCATCTGTCCTCCCCTTGGGTGCTGCATTTGTCTGTGTGCACCACACGTACCCCGTTTCCTAGAGGCAGGAGCGGAGCTAAACTGATTTAGAGGAAGTTGTCCCTGTTCAGATGTCCATTTAGTCTGTTCACAGATGGTCAGTATTTTTATGCATTTTTAATTCACCAATAACCTTTTAGGAATGAAAAGGAACAAATGTTTATGGAGTTGATTGAGCGCCTACTATATGGCAAGCTCTCTGCTGAGAAGAGCTTTATGCCCATCAATGGAGTGAAAGCTTTTCCGGAAGAAAATGAAGCTCAGAGGGATCAAGTTCCCTGCCAAAGTCACATGCCACTCAGCGAGAGCACAGGGAGTGAGGCTCATGTGGTTATAGCAGGCAGTCCCCCAGACCCTGTCGAGCTGGACTCCCATTGCAACCCAAGGACACTTGCTTTAAATGAACTGCCCCCCCCTCACCTCCCCCAGTGGCAAGTCCTAGAAGCAAGACTTGCTACATCGTTACACAGAACAGGAAGATCCAATCACTGGCATCTTGTGCAGGCATGAATCCAACTGTAGCTGAAAAGTCCCTCCTTTCAAAGGAGACTCCGTAAGTTGAGAAGGGATGCTGCAGGCATTGTATCCATCATTTGTCATGATTTCTTGGCCTCTCCCTGATTCTTGAATCTTGCATGTGTGTGTATGCCTGAGTGTATACCAATATGTGTGTTGGATGTAACTGACAAAGCTGTGTGGATCTCAGCTGCTGGGTACTTTGAATAGTTATCATAGGTCAGAGTTTATTGTTAATGTACTCTGTGACTTTGCTACCTGGTTAGAATATTTAGAAATCCCTTTTCTTCCAGTTTCTTTTCCTGGGTTGCGCTAATTTCTTTTATAGGATTTTTATTTTTATTTTTTGAAGGACAGAAGGAAAGAGAGAGATGAGACAGAGAAAAGGATCTTCCGTCTGCTGGTTCACTACCAGAAGAACAATAAGACAGCGGTGGGGGGGGCCAAAAATCCCCTTCTGGTCTCCCACATGAGTAGCAGGGCCATCATGTGCTCTTTCCCTAGTGTGTTAGCAGGGAGCTGGACAGGAAGCAGAGCAGCTAGGACTTGAACCAAGCACACTGGTATGGTGTGCCAGTGCCACGAAGAGCTGCTTAACCACTCCACAACAATGAAGGTCCTAGCAGTATTGCTTCTTTCACTGGGACCTCTGCGTTCTCTTCTGAGTGTCCAGTGATTCTTTTCTTTAGCTGCTCAAGAATTTTGCTGTCAGCTCCCCCATCATTCTCTTACTGCAATTCCCTTTAGTTCTTTCTCTGCCTGATTTCTTTTCCCACATTCTGATCTGTCTTCTGAGGCTGTACCTGCCATCCGGATGTAATAGTGCACATTGGTGGCTGCTGTTTCTGGAGTTCTCTGCAGATCTGACTCAGAGTGGGCTGGGGTGGTGGGGGAAAGGAACTCTCTTTTCTCCTTCCTAAGCCATCCTAGAACCCTAAACTTTCAACTTCCTGGCAGCCACCACAAAGCCCCACCCCCTCAGGAAACAAAACAAACCTTATCTCTAGTTTCCCTGTTTCTTTTAAGTTGCCTGGTGCAACCAGGCTGCAATTAAGAGCCAGGATCAAAGAAAGAAGCTGCCTCTGGGGCTGCTGGGACAGCAGAGAGCTTGAGTCTTAACTGTTTGCTTCCCATGGACTTGCTCCTTCAGTGGCTTCTCAGTTGCCCTGGGAACTCAAGCAAGCACTTGCTGAGTGGTTTGCATGGGAAGATACTCTGGAGTTGGTGGAAGGACTGCTTCCACTACACAAGATTCTGATGGTGCCCCTTGTTTGGGATCCATCCAAGCCACAAACGTCACAAACGTGCAGGCCTCCAGGGGATTGTCTGCCATGGTTCCTGTCCACTCCTCTGCCCACAGCCTGATAGGCAGTTTTGAGCTGGTATATGTCTTTTCCCATTGACCCAACAACTGTGAGCATGTGACAAACACAAGCCATAGCACGCTGATAGAAAATTAATTCTGCCTCATGCCAAAGTGCAATGTGACTCCCATGACCTTTACTCTTTATCCTTGTTCAGGCCTTGGAATATCTCTGAGCAGGCAGAAGTTCTCTGCGGCAGGCAAGACCCTTAGTATATTTAATGGTGTCAAGCTTCCTCTGACAAGACCAGCCTAGCATGTCCTTATTCAGAAAGCAATACTTTTACTTATATCACCAAAGGCACCCTTGAGTTTCCTGATAGTTTTGCCATGTTGTTAACCCATGGTGGACTCATGTTGAACTTTGATCCAGCTAGGATGAAAATAGAAGTGAAGCTATCTACTTCAACTTTGACCGGGCCTGGGCATAGTAGGGGAAGGTGATGGATGAAGTTGAAGTTGAGGGAGAGTGGCAGCCACCTTCTACGACCACATAGAGTGTAGATGGACAAATATGACCATGTTGAACACTGGCTTCCAAAATGATTCACAAGGACCCTAGTCTGACAAACAGATCAAGATTTAGGCGTGTGTGTGTGTGTGTGTGTGTGTGTGTGTGTAAACGCACCTATAGAGATGGATAGATGAAAATATATGGGCATACTTGTGCAGTTTGGGTAACACACTCAGGTAGCTCTCAGAGACAAACGACCTGCTTGGTGATTCCTTTTCTATCTTTTTTGGCTTCAGCAGAGAGGGGGATCATTTTAGCTGCACTGCTGGGCCCTTGGTTTCTCTCGGGGCTCTCTAGGCAGAAAGCCACCAGCAGATGCCAAGGTTGCTGAAGGAGCTAATGAGTCCCAGCTCTACCCCAGCGGGCTGCACTGCCCTGCCCTCCTCCTTCGGAGCCCAGAGTCCAGGAAGGCTTTTCTCCCTCCGTTCCTTGAGGCCTGCTCAGGGACATCTTGAGCAAACAAAGGGAGGGTGCGAAGGGCAGTGAGCCATACCCCTACTAGGTGGCCTGGCCTTGTTGGGAGAACTCTCAGGTTGATAGTTAACCAACGGATTTGCAGGTCCCTGTTCTATCAGACTCTGTCCTCCTTGCTCACTCTTTCCACTGTTAGTTTTATTAATGGCCTATGAACCCAGCCAACACTCTTGGTCATGTGAAAATTTACCTTTTTCATCAAAACTGCTGATTTTCCAGATGATAACTAAAGAGCATAATTTTTCCACCCTCACCTCGGGGTGAAATATATGTTGTGTAACCCAGAACCACTACATAATGGATCAGATAAAGTAGTTGGGGGTGGTGGTAGTGTTGAGTATTTTTGGAAATCTTTAAGTTGGATAACACCCGGCCCTTGAAAACCATGTAGTTACTGGAATCCAGATGAGCCCTCTTAGCTGGCTCCACGTCGGGTCTTGAGTTAATTGCTCTGTGGCTGTGGATTGTTATTTGATGTTCCGATGGATGTGTTCCTTCCAGTTTGATAGATTAGCAAAGGAACAAGGAGGAATAGTGCTGACGGGGCCTGGTGCACTTGATCCGGGCAGCTCAACAGAGTCCCTCTGTCGAGAGGGGTCAGGGCTGCTACAGTCCAGCTATCCTGGGGGCCCAAGGGATGTGGCACAGGAAGGCCACACCCAGGGTGGTGTGCGTTTCCCTCACAGCTTGGCAGAAGCCAGCACATCTTGGAATTGTGAAACCCTCCATCTTACTCACTGGTTAAAAACAGAAGAAAAGAAAAAAAAAAGCCACGGAAAATCAAAACCATATGTTCAATACAGTATCAAACGTCTAGCAAGCATGTGGCTATTAAAGAATAACCGTGGCACTCTTCACACGGCGGAGGCCTCGCATGTGGGAACCGGGGCGGCACAGTCCTGGCCGAGGCGTGAGGAGGCCCAAGCAGGGCCATGGCGTCCTCCTCCACACTCGGAATGGCTGCGGCTGGAATCCTTCCAGCTCCCAGCCGCACAAGCAGCAAGGGAATGGCCGCTGGCGGACTTAACTCCCCTCCTCTGGAAATTAGAGACGTTCCTCCTACACCCAAAATGACTCCCCGCACATACGTGTTCCCTCCACCCCCTCTGCTTTGAAATGGCATTTGCAGCCGGAGAGGTTTCTGTTGGGCTGCTGGGCCAGAGCAACGGAAGCAGCTGATGGAAAATGTGGCCGTTGAGGGAGGGGAGCAGCCTGGGCCTGGAGCAGGGCTGGAGAAGGCCCCTGGGGGAGCTCCCTGGCCCCGCTCAGGTTTCATTCATCTAGGGGTCGGGACACTCAGTCGGATTCCTTCTGTCAAACTCCAGTGGGCTGGACACTGAAACTTTGTGGCCTTTTCTATCTTTAATAATAATATTAATAAAAATCATTAAAAACCTAGCTGAGTACCGGACACAATACAACCTAAAGGGAAAGCTAGTGGGAACACAGCATGCTTCTCTCCTTGCCCTTGGATGTCCCCCAGCGGGTCTTTGTTCCCACCCATGCCCAGCACCACTCAACATCCCAACAGCCAGCTGGGCATCCTGCCCATGGGACATTAATGTGTCACGCTTGAATCTTGAAAGGAGAGGAAATCATCCATCTTTAATAACAGCGATGATGATGGTGAATGATAATGGTTGCTTTGTCAACGTGTGCAAAACATCTCTCTTCTTGTTTTTGTTTCATTCTATGGCAGGGCAGTTTTGCTTAAAGGATTTACAGTGGCTCTTTGGCAATGGAGGTGGGTGGAAGGAAGCAGGTTCCTGGGTCTCACATGATATCTCCCTTTGCCTTTCTTGCCATGTAGACCCTAAGTATCCGTTAGTCCTTTTAACTCATGGGAGTGCAGACCTGAAAATAATGAAGTGATGCAGGGTGAGTGGGAGGGCTAGGGGGATAAGTGTGGTGACAATCCAAAGCTCACAGGTCATCAAGCCACTTCTATCTTGGGCTCCCATGGGTGGCAAAGCTACCCAGTGGCTCAGGGCTGTGCTTCCCCCGTGTGCATTAGTCTAGGTGGTCTTGCTTTGTGAAGCGTTAGTGAGACAGAGTGCAGGAAGTGTGAAAGTGCTATGAGGGGCCGATGTTTGACAGGAAGAGTCCCACAATATTGTCCATTGAATTCTGACGTTCTCTGCCAGGGAAGAGGTGTTCTGCTTAATAAAGATATTTTTGGCTATTGGAAAAAAAAATTACAGCAGGAAAGTATTTTTCAAACCTTCTCTGTTCCCTTCATCCTTGTGAAAATAATGCCTTATGTGAGGGGTGCCATGTGATCACAATGCCACAAGGTGTCTACGGGTGCCCTGTGATAACTGCTGTTGGGAAGGCTTCCTGAAGAAGGCAGAATGAGACGAGCCTGATTGTAATGTGTGCTCTTGGGCAGCCTTGCCATGTTTCTTTGTGGGTTTCCATGGAGAACAATGAGTGTGATCTAGGGGAACTTGGCCTTAATGCACTTGTGCATGGACTTGAAGGCCATGCAGTGGACTTCCAACTCCATTCAGAATGCAGCAGGGAGCAATGACATGTTTGTGAGCACGTGAGGCTTGAGGATAGACACTGCTTGCACTCTGTGAAGAGTTCATCCTGAGAACTACAGGTCTCAGGTGCCTGATGAAGGCCTGAGCTGCAGTGGTGGCCATGAGAATAGACCTTGGGGGTTGCAGATGCAAGGAGCGACTTGCCTGAACATGTGGGCTGGGTTTATCCAGGCCACAGGAAAGGGAGGGCATCAGGACTGACCCGCCTAGGGGAAAGTACCCAAAGTAAGGTGCAGGAGGGTAGGGGAAGAGTTTAAGTTTGGTTCTGGTCATTAGGATGCAGATGTGAAGTTGGACTGTCCTCGCCCATGTGCAGGTTTGGGCCTCTGTAGTATGCTGATCTGGCATATATTTGGGATTTCCTTTATGGAGGACTGATATTGAAATAGTAAAAGGAGTTGAAATAGCTAAGGAAGCAAGAATGACCTAAAAGAATGACTGATGGCACAGGCGTGGGTGGGGGGAGAGTTACTTACATTCAAAGGTATTTTCTAAGGGAACATGTGCTGACAGCACAGAGAAGACCAAGGGATTTTCGAGTTCACTTTGCAGAAATTGTTAGCCTCGTGACCACTCTCAGGACTTACGATCTCTGAGAAGGAGTGACGTTCTTTACGAGATGCTAGATTAGAGTTTCCCAAAATAAGGTGATCAGGTGAAGTAATACCAGATCCCAAAGAAAGTTCAGTAAAGTTGAGGACATGGCCTGGCAACAGGATGCGCCATGATTAACATGGCATCCTTGGTCATTGGGGGAAGGCTTTTTGGAAGAGTACTGAGCTGGAAGCCACACTGCTAGACACAAGAGGAGTGGAAAGTGAAACCATTCAGAAGGGAAATGATGACTGTTTAAGGCTATATAAGGAGGGATGGGTTCTCCTTTGCTTCTGGAAGCAGAGAGGAAGCAGGATTAATGTAAGGTTGTTGAGGTTTGAAGGGGTGCTGGGCTGGCAGATGGTACCTGGTGCTCCTTGAAGCTCCTGGAGGCTGCTGGAGTTGGATGGACTGGGGCCACTAAGAAGAAACGGTTTTGGAAAATTTGTAAGAATAGGGCTGATTGGGCCCGGCGGCGTGGCCTAGCGGCTAAAGTCCTCGCCTTGAAAGCCCCGGGATCCCATATGGGCGCCGGTTCTAATCCCGGCAGCGCCACTTCCCGTCCAGCTCCCTGCTTGTGGCCTGGGAAAGCAGTTGAGGATGGCCCAAAGCTTTGGGACACTGCACCCACGTGGGAGACCCGGAAGAGGTTCCTGGTTCCCGGCTTCGGATCGGCGCGCATCGGCCCGTTGCGGCTCACTTGGGGAGTGAATCATCGGATGGAAGATCTTCCTCTCTGTCTCTCCTCCTCTGTATATCTGACTGTAATAAAATGAATAAATCTTTAAAAAAAAAAAAGAAAGAATAGGGCTGATTCTGTTGCAACAGGAAAGGTGAAAGACATGAGACCAATTGAAAGGAAGTTGGTGAGTTCATCTTGAAATGCTTCTCTAGGGAGGCTCCCAGAGGCCTTGGCCTTGGCATGAATTCTGCTGCAGTCAAAATAATGGCCGTGAGAAGAGACCAGTGTGCTTCATCGATCTCCATTACTAATGGAAGCTGAGCTTTGCACCATGATAGGCTTAACTAAAAGACAACAAGTGCTGCTGCTTTCCGAAGTGCCATGCAAATATTATTTGTTGTACTTTCGTTATTTCATTACTTCCCTTAGCTTCTTTCTTTCCTCCCACTGAGCTTCAGCAAAGGGTTATTCATGAGCCTAGCACCCTCCTTTTAAATAGCAAAAACTGCCAATAGAAATGTCGCATATGGAATATTTTAAATGTCTCTTTGTTGTAATAGTCCCCATGCATTTTAAACTTGACTCAGTGTCTGGCAAGTAGTAGATCCTCAATAAATATTTGTGCAGCATGATTGAATGATTGGAGTGTTCTTTTGCTGTTGATAACTGGCAGAGTCATGAGTCTTACAGAAATCCATAGTCCAGCATCCACCCAAATAAGCCTAGAAGTTTCTGTTATGATAAAAACACAATGCAATTTTTCCCTGGGAGCAAACATATTTCTGCAATGTCATACTTTGGTGCTAAAGGGAGGCTATCTAACCTCCAGTCCCTTCAACCAGGGATTTTGTTTTTTATTTATTTAAACTTCAGAGGGGAAGTTTGATTGATGGAGGAAATGAGCAGAGAGAGACTGAAGTATGAAATCCCTGAACTCGGTGTTGTCTGGAAAACCCTAACTTATAAGAGGCTTCAGTTGCTAATTTTTATGAAATAGATTCTGGTTATGTTCATCTGCATGAAATATACAGTGCATCTCACAAAATGGATTGACCTATTTCTTCACCCCTGAGGCCCACTTGAAAACTCGATAAGAGACAATCATACCCACAGCCAAAGCCAGGAGATTTGTAACTCCTGGGACAAGGTCACAGAAAGTATTATATTCATTTCTCTACCCTTCTGCATCCCCAGGACGAGAACGAGTTATATATACTTTGCTTCTACACCCACTATAAAACTTGTTACTCCAATAGCTGGTTCCTTGGTTGCATAAACTCTTGGGAAACTTGTTTTTTACAAAAAAGGCTCCTAGACATTAAATTCTTAGGCAGTCAAGGGTGGATCCTGGAATCTAAATTGTTGTAAGAATGCCCAGTCGGGGAGAAACAAACTGTTCCCAGAGCTCCTGGCACAGCGATTGGAAGACCCTTCAACTTCTGGTTTTGCACAGACTTCGGTCTCAGTTTCCCCCTTTAAAATGGCAGTAAAAATCCCAATTCTCTGCATCATGATTGGCATTGATGAAGTCACCTATTCAAAGGGCTTTCTTCCCCGTGAGTGACACATGTGAATCATATGTATGCATGGAGTGCTGCATGACATTTCCATACATGCACACTTGGTGCGACAGTCAAATGCAGATAAACGTTCTCTGTCTTCTTGAGCCCTTTGTGGCAAAAGCACCGACAGCTCTTTTTCTCTGCTGGAATGTGAAGTGTCCAGCACATCGTCCTGCCCACAGTAACCCCAATGTGCAGCAGAGCACGGGGACTTACCTCTTTGTCTCCCTGTAACTCAGCACCCAGACCCAGCCTTTTCCTATGCTGCTCTCCGTCCCGCTCTCCCTGGCCTCTGATAACCACCATTCTGCCTTCAACTTCCTTTAGACCCACTTTTTAAAGACTCACATTTCTAAAACAAGGATAAAGAAAACGTCATATAATATGCAGAATAAACAACTAGTACCTAATAATTAAGAAAATGCTTCTCTAGAGGGAACATGAAGCTGTTAGACAGTAACCCACCAGTTAATGCTACAGACCCTACAAGCAATTCCAGAAAGAACTGGAATGTCAACATGATGATGATTTCTACAAATTCAGAATATCATGTTGTCACTCACAGAGGCCTCATTGTGTTAGCAAAATGCAAGAAGCCTTTATGTGCTACAAAAGATTTTTATTCCAGGCTTTTGGAAAGGTTTGCAATTGGTGGGATGGTGAGACACTGGAGCATCATAGTGTTTCTGGGATGATTGCAACACAGCGGTGGTTGGAGGACAGGAAGGTTGTGCTACATTTGGAAAATTTTGTGTAGTGCGTGTTTGAAAATGGAGCACCTGAAAGAGCTCCACAATAGACCATGCCGTGAGCTGTTTGGGCGCAGCTGAAAGTGATTCTGTCCTCATCCAGGCTGTGTTTAGGTTGTTCTGACAGATGGTAACTGATTCGCAGTGGGACCAAATGCCTGAACTTAAACTTTGAGGATTAAATGAATCAATGAATGAGTGAATGAATTTTCTCTGGGGCAAAAAAAAAAAATATTCTTATGACAGCTGCCAGTTTGTTCTGTTGCTCTGGTCTCTGAAGGAGGTCATCTTCTTCGCTGCTTGGAGAATGAATACACAGGGATTGCTTCAAGGTGTTTCCTGGAGCCAGGCTGCCCTTCCTTCCTGGCCATGGTGACCCAGTTGACTGTGTGCAAAGACTCAGTATCACATGTTCCTTGCCTTCTTCCCTGCCCCCACTGAAATACTTTCACAAGTTTAGGTGTTTGCCCAAGCTCCAGGTCATGAGATCTGGGTCACACACAAACAGGAAAGAAGTGTTGTACAGAGTCCATTTGATCAGCACACAGGGAAAAATAAGGACAGAAAACTGAAAAAGGAAACTCAAAAAATAGAAGAGGGAGTACAAAGAGAAATGTATGATACCCTGGGATATACCAGTCTCAGGTATAGCTTACATTTGAGAACGATTTTTAGGTTTTTCTGAATCAGAGTCTGTCTATAAATCTTCAGATTGATTATGAATCATTTTCAAAAGGTTGCCTCCATCTCTGCCTCCAGAGGGTACTGGTGAAAGTCCAACCATGTCCCTGATACACCAGTGCTGTGTAGAGAAAGTGAAACAGTGGTGTTTGGTAGCCAGTCATCAAAGTAAGGAGTTAATAATATTGAGTCTAGGGGCCTCTGGTTAGGAGAAGCACAGCAAAGAAAAAATTCATGCCCTAACTCTCCATGAGCCCTGAGGAAAGGGGAGACTGGTGACGTTGCTGAATGAGCCGGAAGAACCTGATTGAGAACTTTCCACACTTCCATGCAAAACAGGCTATTCCAATATCAGTTCCCTGCACGCCTGGCTGACTACACTTTCAGTCCTCTGATTGGCTGTTATGCCTGCATTCTGATAGGTTGTTATCCCTGCCCTCTCTGGTTATTCTGGCCTCCTGGTTGCTCACTACTATCCCTACCTCTGATTAGATGTCATTCTATTCATCTTCTGATTGATCAGATCACTATCGCTTAGTTTTCAGAAAGGGGCTAATCAGAAACAGCCATTTTGTATATAAAACATCAACCCTGGCAAGCTTCTTTGGCAACTCCTCCCTTGGAGTCTCCTTCCAGACTCCTGTGGCAAGAGGTTTCTTGGTTTCAGTAAATCTCACTTTGCTCACTGTCGCTGCCTTTGTGGAAATTCTTCAGCGCGAGACAAGTGTTGAGATCATTTCATGGTCTTGCGACATGAAGACACTTGTCAGTCATACATGCACACATGCATATATCCATATATGGTCATAGGAATGGATGGCAAAAGCCAATGGAGAGCCCTGGGACTAATCCTGTTTGGATTCGTCCCTAATAATTAAGGCTTAACCTAAGAGAGGAAGGAGGGGTAGGCCATCGGATGAAGGCCAGCTGGACCTGACTCCAGCTAAATGGGTCTTGCATTGAGTCTAGAAGGATGTGAGGATTTAGATAACTGTGAAGAAGAGTGGAATACATTCCACAGCAAAGGAAACTGCTCAAACAAAAGCAAATAGGAGGAAATGGGCTCTCATTGTGTGCACACATGGTGTTCCTCAGAAAGGAAATTACTTGATTAAAAGAAATTTCCGATGTTTCCTAAAGCAACATGGGACGATTGGGCCTGTGTTCCTAAAACCCAGGGAAGGTGCCCTCCCCACCTCCCATCCCCGTTTTGGTGGAAGAGATGGGTAAGATCTTAGCAAACCTGCCCACATTCCAAACCTTCCAGAACCTTCACTTACAAAATGTGTGCTTTTGTTAAATCTCTTCCTTATGCTTCAGGTGTTTGGACCTAGGGTGAAAACAAGGCGAGGAGCAGGCACTTGGCACAATTGTCCTGATCTCTCTATAGCCAAGGGTCACCCCTTCCTCAGGGTCCACCATCACACAACTGATGCCTGGAGTTTTACTCTTTTCAGGGCCCTTCTTGGCTGCTTGGTGAAGGTCAGGCCCACGGGGTCCAGGTTCCATCCGCACGTTTACGAGGTTGCACCCAGACCCCATAGCTAGACAGCAGCGGTTCTAGTAGTCTCAGCAGTCATTATCTGCCACTTTCTCATGTCCTGACCATGACTCTTGATTTTGCAGAGTATAGCCTGGGGCCTGGTACTTGTCCTGCACCACACAGGAAACCCAGAGAAATTATCAGACCCTTCTAGGGTCTAGAAGGAGACCATACATTTCAATGGACGGATTTAGGCATGGGAATTCTCTGGGTTTGTGGAAGCCCTGAGAACAAGGCACCACACAGTCATTAAGCCATCTTGCAATACGAAAGGCTTGTTATTTTTTTCTTTATGTTGATTGATTGACAGTTTGAGTACAGTGAAGCTGGGATCTGTGGGCATGTTCCTGTAATTGGCAGGTGTTATGGAGTCATTTTGCAGTGATGTCATTCTCTGGTGCTAACGGAAGGTAAAATGCAAGCAGCTTAAGCAGGGCTCTGAGCAGGTGGCCCTTGCCCATCGCCTCTGCACAGCCACAGGTGTCACTGACTTGCCCTCTGACTCTACTTCCACTCTTAGAGCCTGGGTGTGAGCTCCAAGTATCACCAGCCCCATCAGTCCCTCCCATCTTCTGTCCCTGGGGACCGCCTGCTGCAGTGGCTAGTGGCAGGCATGGACAGTAGATGCAGGAAAGAAGGCAGATGACAAAACCCTGCTCTGTGGATATGTCAGTTTCATGGCAGTTTTGTTGACCCTGGAGGATAACTACTCAAGATCTTAGATTTTTTTTACAGGTTGCTCTTAGATTGTTTACTTGTTTGTCAATCACCAAATGCACAGTGAGGAACCAGCATCTGCCAGATGCTGTTCTGGGTTCTAGACTACAAGGACATGTTAGGCTGACTGCTGGAATCAGCTGGCTCGGTTCTAGCTCTAGCCAGTTGCAGCAGCAAAGTCCATAATGCATTTCCAGGAGAGAGGGACAGAAATTAGAGGGGGCACAGTGGTCAAGAAGGGCCGCAGTTAGGAGAGAGAGGTGAGTGTTGGGAATGGTTTTCAAAGAAGAGCTGCTCCAATGCTTGCTTTGAGGATGCACTTAACAACAAGCCAAGAAAGGAGAAAGGGTGTCAGCCTCTCTCCTCATTAGCATGTTTCTTCTAATTAGCTGCTTCTGAAGCATATCCAGTCTCATTCATAAAGAAAAACTGATAGGCTTCCTTCGGTGGTCTTTCCTTCAAGCTCGCTCTCTCCTGTCTCCCCTTCAAGGGAATAGCCCATGAATGAAGAGTCAGATTTGCAAGCCAGTAGCTTCATGTAGTTGCACGGAAACCAGGCTGTTTTATTCAGCACAGACCAGGCTGCGCAACGGAGACTTCTGTCTTCCGGCACCTGTCTTGTTTTGTCTTCACTCATCAAAAGCGACAGGATAAGAAAGAGAAAAAGAAGAGGGGGCAGGGGAAAGAAATTTATTCCTGGACAGAGGCTATTCCACTTACACTGTTGTCTTCCGCGGCGGTACCAGAGGCCAGGAAAGCAGACACACCCTGTTCCCAGGCTCAGGGAGACAGGACTTCACTCTGTCCTGCGGCTACTCTTGTGTTGAATTGTGGGGTCTCAAGATTCTTTGTGGTCCAAAGACTAATTTATGGGATTAGCTTATACAAATGCTTACAAAATTCCAGGGTGATTATTTGATTCTTTCTGGTTTGTTTGAAATTTACAATACACTATGTAGAGAAACCTACTTGTGAAATACTTGCAATCAATTTAATTTTTTCTTGTATTTTAAACACTAACTTGTATTTAAACTTGTGTAGCTGTCCTTAATCAACTCAAGCTGTAATTTTGAAAGCAACAAATTGAAAGACACAGAAAGCAAAGTAAGCTAGTGTCCAATAATACCAGCGAATTGATCCGGAAAGTTAAGGAAAATGTGTCACGCACTAAGGAAAGCACCGAGGCAAATAGAGACAGGTCAACTTATATTCAGGATGATTCCCCAAAACAGGCAAGTTGACTGAGAACCATACAACCTTGACTTTTTCCTGAATTAACAGAGCTTTTGTGCCTTTGTTTTACAATGTAGATCAACTGATAACATGCCTTGTTCCTCACTGACTTTGTAATCTCATTCTTTGCCACACATATAATGGCCTGTTTGTTTTGCTGCTGGCACACACGGGCCAAAGAATCAGACATTTGTTTCCCAGGGCTTGTTTTGAAGAAATCAGTTCTGGGTACATCTTTACACTGAGCAGCAAAACACAGGCTTGTCTGAGGTCTCATACCAGCTCTGCACTGGGGTAGGCTTGCATTTCCCCACAACTCTAGAAAATGAAATTGAAAGATAATAAAACTTCATTTCTATCTAATTACTGAGAAGCCTGAATTATAGACTATTCATAAAGATGCACAGTTTTATTAATTATAATGACATACAGTAATTTGAACTGGCCAAGGGTATTTTATCTAATAATGACCCCTAAGAAGCTCTTATTAATGAAGAGATAAGAATGATTTATAAGTGGTATTACAGGTATTTATAGCTAATGAATGGTAATGAAAGTCCTGAGAAATCTGGTCTCATAAGTAGGGTAAATACTCCCTTCAGAGTTATGTGAGGACTGTTAATTTCTTCAGCAAGCAGGCCCCCTCCAGCCTTTTATTTCATAAACAGTTCCAAGGTAAACTTTGCCGGCGAGCGTCACACAAGAGGATTCTGAGCCGTTGGTGATGGCTGTTGGCCTGGAAACTTGCTAAGGAGGAGTTTTTACGCGCCAGATCTAGACACACAGAGAAAACAGTCCGGGATCAATTAGTGATGCCTGGTGTGGACGGGAAATGGAGGGAGACCTGGATGGTAGACATTTGCTGCCCTGAACACAGGCCCTTCCAAATGGCTGAAATTCTCACCAAGGTCATTCTCAGCTTCCAGAAAACAGCAGCAAGTTCTGTGATGCTGTGGCAACACTCCGGGGTTTCTCCTTCTCCAGCTGTGGAGGATGCATTCTGCAAGAGGGGAAATCGTGTAACATCTGAATATGTCTGGCCCTTAAATTAAAATAATAATAATAATAAATCATTTGCATTTACCAAGTGCAAGTGTGTGACACTTTTATTTTTATTAATTTCTAAGAACAGAATCATTTTAGCTTTCTTTCTCCTGCATGTGATATTAAGGCAGTGGGAAGCACTGTTAAGCCGAAATGAACCTTCCTTTGAAATGGAACTTTAATATTTTATTTTAATTTTGTGCTTTAATTACAATTGTAGCTTTTGAAAGAGAGTGAGTAAATGCTTATTTTCTTCCATTAAAATGAATCTCAGATTCAGGATCTGTGTTCACATGTCCACACCCTCTTTCATTGCAGAGCTGAATCACAGGAAATGAGTAGGACAGAGGGAGGGACTGGAGCCGCAGTGCACCCACTGTGTTCTAGGCATCTTGATGGCCATTTTCAAAAACCTTTTTTTTTTCTAAATTAATACCGTCTGAGAGGTATATAGTATTGTGCCATGTTAGCTAATAAGGAAAGGCTTAGAGAGGTTGACCATAAGGTCTGGAGCTTAAATTGCAACCAGCCTTTAAAAACATCAGAAAGTTCTGTCTGGAGTTCAGAAGGTAAACAGATGCCATCAGCGCTAAATTTTCTTCTTTTATTTATTTCTATATAGATTTATGAGAAAGGGAGAGAGAGAGAATCTCAAATTTTACTGGTTCTCTCTACAAATAGTTCCAACAGTTAAGGCTGGGCCAGGCCGAAGGCAAGAGGCAGAAGCTGTTCTGGGTCTACCATGTGTCGGGGACCCAAGTGGTAGAGACTCCCAAGCTGCATCTGAGCAGAAAACTGCACGCAGCAGTGAGACCTAAACCCAGGCAACTGGATGTGGGATGTGGGCATTCCTACCAGTCACTGCCCAACGCCTGTCCCATGCCAACCTTTACACAGGACACTGGCAGTTACAATGTATGCATTAACTAGTAGGAATCTGCTCCCTGCTTGTGACCTGGGAAAGCAGTGATCAATGGCCCAAAGCCTTACGCTGCACCAATGTGGGAAACCCAGAAGAAACCTCTGATAGTCCTGGCTTTGGATCAGCTCAGCCCTGGCCGTTGCAGCCATTTGGAAAGTAAATCAGGAGATGGAAGATCTTTCTCTGTTTCTCCTTCTCTCTCTAGTTCTGCTTTTCCAATAAAAATAAATAAATAAATATTTTAAAATTTTATAGAAAATGGAATTAAATGATAAGTTTATTTTAAGCGACAAAAATTCTGAAAACCATGCATTCAGGGTATCCTTAAAAACTTCAGGGAAAATATATACTATAAAAACATTCCAACATTTTTTGCACCAAAATGAACTTAACTTTTCATTCCATCTTCCATGAACGTTTTGAAATTCCTTCATATATACATTTATATGGGCATGAATAGCAAATGCTTATTGCAAACCATTTTGGCTTTCTACTTAAAGAATGTGGTTGCTTATTCTTAGAAGTAGAAAATATTTGCAATCTAGAGGGGAGAATTTTAAAGAGGGACACAGACTGGGACGTGTATAATTCGATCAATAATGTGTGCAAGGAAGTAGAATGCCATCGTGACATTTCTTAAAGTTCGTTGAACTTCCGATTCAGAGAGGGTCTGCTTCTAACCACTGAGTGCGGATTCCTGTTTCCCAAACCCTCAGTTTCTGTGCTTTGGTGGGGGAGAGCAGTGAGGTTGACAGTGGAGAAAGGTTCCTCTCTGCGTCTCCGTTTTTATTAATTTGTCTTGCTGAATTTTTGACCCTGTGCAGAAAAATAGAACTATTGTAGTGAGCCACAGCACGACACAGATTCTGCCAAACGGCTTTTTCCTTCCTGCTGAAGGACACAGATACGGGCTTTAGGAGCCGGCTACCGTTGGCTTTATCACAAAGCCTGCAGATCTTCTTCATTTACTTATTGCTGTTCTGTAAATAGCACAGGCGATCATGAACTCAGTCACTTCTGGGGTCAACAATGAGGCAGATATTGATAATCTTAGGGAGAAAGTGTTGAGTCGCCTAAATAATCCAATGAGTAATTAGAATTTTTTCTTGCTTTACAGATTGACAGTCTGGAGACCAATTTGTTCGGTATTCATTATCAACCTTTGAAAGTTAATGAAATATTGTATTCTAGAAGCACTTTATTCACTGTAAAAATTCCATGTAAATGCCAGCTGAAAATATTAATGGCAATTGTATAAAAAAATTTAATTAAGACACATGAGAGCCTCAAGATTAACCAGCATGTCTCTTTAAAAGATGCTTCATTAAAAATAACAATATACTTTGTTTATTTTTAAGAATATTTACAAGAACAAACACTAAATCCTGGTTTAATGTTAATTACAGAAAAACCTACACAGAATAGACTTTCCCCCCTTTAAAAATGGTCTGCACCTCTCCTTTTCAAAATTCTGAATTGTCCTTTGATCACTTTAAAAAACAGATTTATTTATTTTTATTGGAAAGTCAGAGTTACAGGGAGGAGAGATAGAGAAGGATCTTCCATCTGCTGGTTCACTCCCCAAGTGGCTGCAGCTGAGCTGATCTGAAGCCAGTAGCTTCTTCTGGGCCTCCCATGCGGGTGCAGGGTCCCAAGACTTTGGGCTCTCCTCTGCTGCTTTCCTAGGTCACAATCGGGGAGTTGGATGGTAAGTGGAGCAGTGGGGACATGAACCAGTGCCCATATGGGATCCCAGTGCATACAAGGCAAGTACTTTAGCCACTAGGCTACCGTGCTGGGCCTTTTGATTACTTTTAAAAGCCAAACAGAATAGTAGAGATGCACAAAATATGGCACTGAAGACTGTATCAACTCCAGTATCATTAGCTATGGTCAAAAAGTTCATAGAAAAGAGAAATAAAAGATGCTTGAAAATCATGCATCAAATCCGGTGCGGTAACCTAGTGGCTAAAGTCCTCCTCTTACATGTGCCTGGATCCCATATGGGTACTGGTTCTAATGCCAGCAGCCCTGCTTCCCACCCAACTCTCTGCTTGTGGCCTGGGAAAGCAGTCGAGGACGGCCCAAAGCCTTGGGACCCTGCACCCGTGTGGGAGATTCGGAAGAGGCTCCGGGCTCCTGGCTTTGGATCGGCTTAGCTCTGGATGTTGCGGTTGTTTGAGGGAGTGAATCGGTGGATGGAAGATCTTCCTCTCTGTCTCTCTTCCTCTTTGTCTGTCTGACTTTCCAATTAAAAAAAAAAATAGATTCTTAAAAAAATAAATTCATGTATCATTTCAAAATTAATCAATTACATTTTGTATGGCAGAGAGACGGAGACAAAAAGCAAAATAAAGACAGAGATCTTCCATCTACTGCTTCATTTCACCCATTAAGCAGCCAAAAAGGAATTGAGTGTTGAACAGTGTTGCTTATTCCATATTTTAAATCACACTTTGAGTAAATGAAGTACTAGCTTGCTTTTCATTACTTTGTCTGAAACACCCAAGAGCTTCTTGGGAAAGAAAAGCAATGTTTCAGCCTGCATTTGGAGGTCACCATTCAGGACGAGGCAGCCTCTTGATCGGCCCTTTGATTGGGATGTGTGTGGCAGGTGTGGAGCAAGGATAACACTGTGAGCTAGGAGGCAGAGAGAGAAGCTAGGAAGAACTTGAACTCATCACTTTCAGGGGCATGCCCCCAGTAACCCACACACCCCCAGTAACCCACAGATACCTTATCACGTCTCCATCCTTCCGCCACCAATCATTAAGACATGAGAGTTCCAGTATAGGGTGTGAGTTTGGAAGAAACAAGTCCAACTCAACCCATTTTTATCTCAAACAGCCACCTAAATGTGCAGGCCAGTTAGCTGCTTTACCATGAATTCTACCCCCAGAATACAAATTTACCCAAATGTAGAATACATGTAATCTGAATCAAAGCACACATGGCAAATCCTCTATCACATATCCTAAACTGAAATTACCATCAGGCAACCTCATTCGAGTCTAGGGTTTTTTGTTTGTTTGTTTGTTTGTTTTGTATTTTTTTAACACTACACTGGAAATGATGTTTTCAGGCAAATATTCCTTCCCATATTTATTACTCCTGGATTTAACATGTAATTATTCCTTATACCCCATTTAATTTTCAAACATTTCACAGTTGTAGTGGAGGCTGTTATACCTGACTGAATGGCTCAGTAGGTTAAGGTGCAAGATAATGGCCATAGATACATGTTGCCACAAACTCAGACTTCAACTCGAAACTCTGGCTAACCAACACATGCTTGCAGTGAGTTCCCAAAGTGACAAACCCATAGCACAGTAACTCTAATCATTAAAAATAAGGTAAGGTAGAAACTCAGTGTTCATTAGTGCTGTTCACAGGACCGAAGCTGGGATTCATTTTCTGTGTTTTTCCTAAGAACTACCCTTTTCTTCTTAAATCCTGGAAAGCCAAAGGAGGCAAACCTGTGAAGAAAAAAATACCAAATGCAATCTTCAAACTGTCAGATATGGCACCACAGTGGTTAATTTTATATTAGTTATGTATTATTAGTAGCAATAATAAGCAGTTATAATTTAACATTTTATGCCAAGTCTATGAAAAGTGTTATGCAAATTTAACTATTATTAGAAAGCTACAATTTGCAAGCCATTGTCTTTCTATTTGTTCTTTTATTTAATCCCTTTTCTTAAAAGTTGACTAGCTCCGCCCCCACCACAGCCTGCTCACTGTGGGGTGGAATGGTTCAAATTAACATTGAGTCATTTAAATATTAAATTGTACTTTACCTTGTGACTTGTTTTGTTTTTACTAATACTTGTAATTTCTGCTACACAGCTTGCAAAGCAACCTGTGATATATAATACACCTGTTGAATCATCTAAATAGGCCTGGCTCCCAACAAAAATGTGTCTAGACTGAAAGACATACTGTAAAATCCTATTTTTCTACTTGCTTGAATATGAGGATATTCAGTCTGAAAAGCATGTTGATATGGAACAGATTGTTGTCCCTAAACTGTAGTCACATTTGACCTATTGTTCCATTTCAAATGAGGAAATTCTGTGTTTCCCAGCCTGAAAGTCCACAGGGTATTTGTAGAATTTTTGTCTTGATGGATTTTACTTTTCTGGTTTGTTTGTTGGAATTTACTTTCTGAGGATAAAATATTCACTTCCTAATAAAAAATATGGAATATTTAATATCATATGGTGAACAGTTAGATCACACAACATTGCTAGAAAATATGCTTTTTTAAAAAAAACATTAATTTTTTGGACAGTCAGATACATAGAGAGGAAGAAAGACAGAGGAAGATCTTCCGTGCAATGATTCACTCCCCCAAGCAACTGCAGCAGCTGGGTCTGAGCCAATCAAAACCAGGAGCCTCCTCTGGCTCTCCCACACAGGTGCAGGGTCCCAAGGCCTTGGGCTGTCCTGGACTGCTTTCCCAGGCCACAGGCAGGGAGCTGCATGGAAAGCAGGGCTGCTGGGATTAGAACCGGCACCCATATGGGATCCCGGCACGTGTGAGGTGAGGACTTTAGCTGCTAGGCTATTGCACTGGGTCCGAAAACATGTTTTAAAAGTGCTGCTTCATGCCCAATGATATGGAACTACTAAAATTTATTCTGGTGGTTCCTGTTGCTTAATATTTACATTGGCTCTAATGGTTTATTTTGATAATTATGCTGTGATTAGCAGCCCAGCACATGAATATTTAATTTCTTTCCTGCATTTTTCCTTTAGGATAGCCCTCAAAGTGAGATGCTTTGGAACTCCTATGTTTTTTATTTGCATATCTGATAGTATTTTTCTTGTTGCTGAAGGTAATGTATGATGAGTGAATGCACTTTATGGAGTATCAAGTTTCTCCCTTGAAATTATTAGGCATGTTTCTATTGTCTTCTAGAGCTGTGTGCTGCAAAACAAAGATTGAACACCAATCAGATTTTTGGGGGAAGGGGACAGAGGCATTCAGTGATTTTAGTAGTCACCCTCTGTCTTCATGATTTAGCGGTCATGATGCTTTTAGATTCACAGGGATTTTCTTTGACTTTTCCCAGGTTATGGAAATCTTCTGGATTTTATTTTTAAGTTAATTAATTAATTAATTTGCTTGCTTATTTGTTCATTTGATTCAGTTTGAAAGGCAGTGTATGAGAGAGATCCTCCAATCACAGATTAAGTCCTCAGGTGACCACACGGGCCAAGTCTGGGTCATACTGGAGCCAGGAGCCAGGAACTCCATTCTCTCCTACATGAGTGTCAGTTAGGAGTTGTCAGGATCCTTGGAAGCATGAAGACTTTGAGAAACGTGTTTTTTTTATTTATTTCTAACTCTGTTTAAATTTTTCTTTTCACGAGAGCTTTTGTGGGAAAAGGCAGACAGCTACTTGTGCCCGAGTCAACAAGTACAAAGATCTGAAGTTTGTAATTAACATGTACTGCAGCCCTGAAAGATGACACTCTTCTTGTCCTTCTAATTCCTTGGCGGATGCCATGCCTGGATGTGGCAAAGATTCACTTGTTTGTTCCTCATTGGTAGATTATCTTTCTGAACCAAATAAGTTGATGAACAGTGCAAGTTGAGTTAACAAATTTATTCTTTTTCTCATTTTCCTTTATCCTTGTATAATATGTATGATCTTGCATTCTAAGCTTTTGTGTATTTTGAAATATCTTGGGATGGTTTATTGTATCAATTCCACGGATTTGTGTGTTCCTCCAGTGTGACCAATTGCTGTTTTGTTTCAGATTCCTAGTGTATGAGCTACATGTACTGAAACCGATCATGTATTTCATGACTCCTTTTCAGAAACTTATGTTCTGTCCACACCAATTTCCTTTTCAAGAGAAATGCCCAAATTGCCAAGTCCTTTATATTCCTAACAGTCAACCAACAAGTAAAAAGTCCCTTTGCTGCTATATTAATTTTGTATTGAATTCACAGGTGATTTATGATAGAATCTAGAACTTTTGAAATGCAAGAATGCTTGTTTACAAATATCTCTTGTTTAAATAAATAAGAGATTTAATAAATTTAATAAAATTTATCTTTATAATTTAATAAAATTTAAATAAAACATGCATATATATTATGATTTATTTTTTTTGGAGGTCAGATTTAGAGAGAAAGAGAGCATTTCTTCCGTCTTCTGGTTCATTCCCCAACGAGCCAGCCCAACGCCAGGAGCCTGGATCCTCATCGGGTCTCCCATATGTATGGTAGGGACCCCAACACTTGGGTCATGTTGTGTGCTTTCCCAGGTCATTAACAGGGAGCTGGATCCGAAGTGGAGCAGCTGAAATACAAACCGGTGCCCACATGGATGCCAACATTGTAGGCAACTGCTTTACCTGCTATGCCAAAAGTGCCAACACCCCTACCTTACATTTCTGTGCTAAGTCTGTTAATGCTTATGCTTGTCCATTACACTTTATGTTAATGGTTTTCTATTTTTATGTTATGTAGTCTGGATTAATGTTAGAAAACAACACTATTGAGCCCTTTCAACTTTATATAACTATCTCATTTCTGACAGCTTAACTGAACTCCTTCCTTGTGAGAATTAAATTTAAGTGTCTTGAATTTTCTTGCAATCTAGTCAGATCTACTAAAGATGGTGATAACACTTTCTCCTTTTTTCCAATAACTCCATTAATATTTCTGATGTTAGGAGTGGATTGACTTACCGACTTGTGGAAAATTTTGAATAGCTAACTTTCTGAAAATTCTCAAAAATAAATGGTTAGTGATGGATGAATCTCTTGTATTTTATATTGCCTTGGGAATGTAGGTTTTCTCTAGAGAATTTTAACCAAATTATAGCAACCACCAACAACATACTTTTCATCCTGCTAACTAAAGTCTGTCACTTAAACATCTCATAAATAATAGTTTAATGATATTATAAACAAACTTTGGAGTAGTACATTTAAGACTAATTTCACACTAATCCCTTGCTGTGTAAGAACAACAACTTAGATTGTATATAAAATGAAAACAAGTAACTTTTTTGGCATTGTTTCATTTGTCCACTTATCAATTCATCCATTCGTCTACTTCAAAAATATGAAAGTATTCCAGAAAGGTTATTGGAAAACTGAAACCAAAAGATGCATTTACCTTGGTGCAAAATGGTTTTGGAATCCTCACTCACTTTTTGCATAACACACATTTTTTTGTGAAATTCCTGAAGACCCTGTGTTTACTGAATACTGTTTGAGACCAGTAATTGAAAACATCTGATTCCACCTATAATTTCTCCATCTGGCCTAGCTAGGCATACACAGTTCTGTCCACACACCAGGAATAGGAGGGTCTTCGAAAAGTTCATGGCAAATATGTATTATGCCGAAGCTATGCAGGAATTTAAAAAAAAAAATTTGCAACAGACTTATCTCTCAATCACAGTTTTGCTATGAGGTTTTTGAAATACTCTCATAAATGAGCCTGCAACTGTTCATGATTTCAATAAATGATATCAAGTGAAAGCATATTTATTTATTATGTCCTTACTATATTCTAATTATATGCTTTTGGGTTAAAACCTGACCTTATATAAACACAGTTAGCTAGAGTAAAAAAGATCTTGAGTTGCACAGCACAGGGAGTCACTGTAGTTCACAGTAATATATTCTGAAGTGCTAGGAGAGAGGGACTGGCAAGCTTCAGTCACAGAGAAAAGAAAATGAAAATGCCAATGGCCTGGTTTGATCAGTTTACATGGGTTACATGTGTTGGAGTATTGCGTGTATACCATAAAATGTGCAAATATCACGTGTTAATTATTTCATGAAAATACTATCTTATAATCATAGTAACTAATTTAAGTAAAAACAAAAATTTAAGTAAAAACAAAGAATTATATAATCTTGGATACACCTTCCACAGTTAGAGGACCAACAGCAGCAGACTGGATTAGTCATTATTTTATTGAAATTTTTCTCCAGTTAAAGGCATATTTGCAAGTAGTTGTGAGATGCAACTTACTGCTACTGTCCTTTTCTTTAATTAAGATAGTTGGTTCAAACTTGAAGAAAATGAACATCTGCTTATAAAAATTGTTAAATTCGTCTTCCTCTAGAATAACCTCCGAAAAGCATTTGCCTCTATTCTGAATAATTCTTTTTTCATGTAGATATCTGATTTGAAATTAGCTTTTGACTTGATCCTAAACCTAGCTCTTCCTCCCATCCTTTATACTTGTAGGAATATAAAATCCTCTGTGATTCTAAATTTACTTAATTGCTACAATGTCCCTAGTTAGTCACGGTATAAATTTCTTAACAGGATATTTTTAAGAGTAAGATTGACTTGTCAAGTTTGAGCAAACAGGATTGAAATTCCATGGCTGCTACTTTTCGGTAGTATGACCAGTTTATTTTTTTTTTTTTTTCCAGTCAGTAAATTAATGCATCTCCCAGCCTCAAGGATGTCACTAGAAACAAATGTGTGCCATGACTGTCTTTGCATTTGTATCTGGGAAAGCATAATTTCCTTCCCCCTGGAGGGTTAGGGATTCAGATGGAATCATTAGTTGTAATGAATCCACTTTCCTGCTGCAGGGTTAACAAACCAGAGCCCTGTGGGCCAAGCATCCACCCAGAGAGCCCTGCCTCTGCCAGGCAGGGAACCTGATCCCTGGAGACTCTGTAGTTCAGTATTTCTTAGGTTTCTCCATTGAAGCATCCTTAAAAGCAGAGAGAGGAGTTGGGCTCTGAGAGGTTAGAAGGACCAACAGACAAAGTCTCCTTTTCTGTCTTAAAAAAATCTACATCTTGCTTTCTGCTCCTTTCTATAGACTTGCTCTAATATTTTTTAAAAATTAAATTACTTGTCACATCAAATATTTGAGTTTCCACCTCTACAACTTTTTAAGCTGAACCATGTTTCATGTTGGACTGTATTCACTCATGAGAGAGAAGGGATGCCCAGTCTGGAAGTCCCGCCTAGCATGTGACTATGCAGGAGGAGCTAGTGCACAGCTTTTCTATCCCTGACTCTCAGTCCTGTCCATTTTCTCACACTCAATTGATCAGAGGGGCGACTCCCAAAGTGCAGCCTAGTGTATTTCAGAAGGCTCTTACTTTTACCACTTTTCCATTTTAAAAAAAGAAATGCTGGTTGTTCTTTTGTTCCAGAAACTGCTTGCGACTCACTGAGTTGAGTTCTTGGTGAGGGAAAAGGAGAGCCAAGTCAGTTTTGAACCAAACACCCATTAATCTACCCATGAACTCACATATTCCTGCACTCCTGGTAACTAATGTGCTTCTCTGTTTGAAGGAAACTGTTGGAGAAGCCCATGACATCAATATGAGAGTGAACTATTAAAATGGTCAGCTTGTGCACATACGTTGTTGTGATTGGTTTTCTCTGAAAATATTGAAAATACCATTTGTAAAGCTGGATGAGACCTTGAGATTTCTGCTAGTCTGGTTAGCAGGGAGCTGGTCCTGGCAGTTGACATCATGAAGGACTCATAGGCAGACTTCATAAATATTTGCTGTTGGTGAGTCATGCTTACTGGAAAAAGTGAAGCAGACAGAACGTGCCCGCCAAGCACTGCAGAGATTACCAGAGGCCTCACCAAAATTCCCACCATCAGTGTTGTCATCCTCCCACCATGAGTGCCAGGAATGACACTGCTTTCTAAAAGCTCTCTTCTGTGTTTCGTGTTCAAGTTCTTCCACAGGTAGCCTGTCACCAGGGCCCCAGGGACAGCTGGTAAAAGAGACGCAACTGGAATTTCTAGCCCAGTGGCTGGTCTAGGAGTGTATGGTTTTGTAAGCTGCCTCTTAACAATCTGTTTCTTCTTGAGAGGCACACTTTGTTCAGTCTGAAGTGAGCCATTTTGATGGCTGCCAAACGGACACATTTCAGTAAGCAAAGCATCATTTGCTTCGGCACATACTGAGAGCTTTATTGTAATCTGAACAATTATTTTGGTTTTTTTCTTTCCTTTTAAAGAGTTGTTTGTTTTTATTTGAAAGGCAGATTATACAGAGAGCGAAGGAGAGCTATAGAGATAAGGTCTTTCATTTGCTGGTTCACTCCCCAAATGACATCAATGACCAGAGTTGGGCTGATCCAAATCTTGACAACAGGAGGAGCTTCTCTTAGAGTCTCCCAAGTGGGCTGTATTTCATACTTAGTTGAAAAGAGACTGTGTTAGCAAAATAATATTTTAAACATGGAAATATTTCTCTATTTTAAACATGGAAGTATTCCTGCATGGTCAAGTTTCTTTTTCATACATGGCACTGAAGACAAAAAGCTTTCAGTCACTAGAATGTGCAAAGAGCATGTTAAATTGGTAGCCAGGTGTTAATCCTCATATCAGAAACAGGTATTACTCAGTTATTTTCATTCTCTCTCTTTATCTCTCTTTCTTATATCATGTCTGATTTGGTTTGATTCAAAACTGTTGGATCCCTTAAGAAGGAGGTCAGACCAGTTTGAGGAGCATTAACAGAGCAATTGAAGTATACATGTGGGAACTCTGATGATAAAATCGTTTTGGAAAATAATGAAGAAGTAACTGGAGAGCTTGTCTTGAGGGTGGTATTGCAGGTTATGCCAGGTTATTAATTTTCCAAGTCAGTGGTGTGCCTCTCGAAAAAAAAAAAAAACACTTAAAGGGAAATGGATATGATTTTGAAAAAAAATGCAACTGATTGAAAGGAATTACAAGGCTGAAGTCCATGCGTCCTTAGCCCTGGAAAAGCAATGCTACTTGGGTTTTAAATAAAAACTGTGTATTGGAGAGAATGTGTGAAATCAGTGTTCAGGACACCTGCAAGAGATAGATGGAGTCCTTGCACACAGTGATCCTCATTGTCTGGTCTTCCTCTACTTATCTAAGTCTCTCTGGATGCTCATGCCAGAGGCCACGAAACCATGTGAATGATGAGCAGAGCCCCATGTGCACCGTGGGCTGTCATCTTTAGCGTTTTGTTCCTCTAGAAAGAGTGTTTAGGGAAGCACTGGGTTGTTCCTTAGTCTCTCCTTCCGTAAAATGGGAAGAAGCGTTTTTTTGCTAGCTCACTGTTGCCCATGTGTTGCTATAGGCAAGACAGTGTGTGATGATGGCTCCTCCTTCCTCCCCCTTTCTCTGTTGTGCTCCTCAAAGTGGTGGCCGTTGTTACCATGGTGACACAGCACAGGGTGCTGTTGCTTGGAAATGATGACAGCTGGGGCAGCAGGGAGGCTGAGTGGGGTGGGGTGGGGTGGTGATCAGGCTCTCAGGAGTGCCTGGGCAGGGCAGGGATGCAGGTAACACAAGAAGCTGCTGGCAACATACAGGGAGAAATGTGTGTGCATAAGGTTACCCACAGCTAGCAATTTGCAAGGATGCCTCCCCCATAACTGCCTGTCATTAATATAAGTGACATCTGGATGTCACTGGGCTTCTACCTTCACAGAATGTATTCTTTGTTGCCAGGAGGTTTTTTTTTTTTTTATTGCCCAGAGCTGCAGGCTTGAGACACTGTAAACATTTGTTGTTGATGTTGATATCTGGCAGTTAGCTCAATTTCCTGGAAGATAAGAGAAATCATTGGTGCAAACTCATTTCTGTAGCCTACTCCATGCATGTGGCTTGAGTCATTCCTTGTCAGTGGCGATTAACAAAAAAGCGACAGGAAATTGATTTTCTTTTTTCTTTGAGGGTGAGTGAAATGACAACAAAACAAACTCTTCTGTTATTAAATTGACCTCCCTCGATCCTGAATTCCTGGGATCTGCTTTTCTGGTGAATTCAGTTGGTGCGGAGGGAAGTTTTCAGTTGGTTGGATGTCGATGAGGTCATCAGCGTGGCTGACCCTGCTGAGTGTTTATAAGCCGGGAGCTCTGTGGGTCCCCTTTTCCTTGGAATCTCCAGGTCGTATTCTGTGTCCTGCAAAGGTGATGGAATGGGGCTGGTAGTGGATGAGGTTGGGGCTTGAAGTTTTTTCCTGGGAGAGCACCTTGGGATGACCTCTTGCACTATGCCATAAACCCCAAGATGGAGGAGACTGAGACCATGACCCATAGAGGACCCGGTGGAAGACTGCCAGTTCTCTGCAACCACTACAGAGATGCTGATCATAGCAAATGATGTGAGGAGGGAGCTTGTGGCTCAAAACTTAGGACATGACTTCCTGGAGAATCCCTGAGTTCCAAGGATGGGGTCCTTTGGAAGCCAGTATCACTGTGGAATATCTTCCCAGTTAGTCCCTGTCTCAGCAGCCAGTACTGTGGCCCACCCCTGAAGCCTGCCCTTCTCCCGTTCAGAAAGTTCCAGACCCTCCTCTAAGGTGCTGCTGAGGTCTTGGCGTCCAGCAGTGCTGTCATCCTGCAACCCTCAAATTCTCCTGCACTACCATCTTCTGCCTGCTTTAATCCCGCGGCGTCCCATGTGCTGAGCACTCAGGTCAGAACCCCTGCCATCTCTCTCCCATTCGGGGATCCCCTTTGGTGTCATTCACTTCGGTCTGGACTCTGGATCGACAACAGAGTATGCCCCACAAATGCTCACCTTGCTCCCTAATACAGTGGCTTCTGTTTTATACCTCAGTTCTAACGACCACTCATGAATCTAGGCCAAACCCAGTCGAGCTTTAAGATTTCCACAAGAGTTTTTAAGAATACATTTCTCCTGAAGCCAATCACTAGACGGCTACAGACCTTTAAGGTCTGAAGGCCTTTGGAAGTTGCTAAGGTCCCCCCCTCCATTTTACAGCTCAGAAGCCAGAGTCCCAGGGGACTGAAATAATAGCAAGAACAGCAACAATTGGGAAATATTTCAGGTCATATTATGAAGGTGGAACAAAGCAAACCCTGAAGGCAGCATAGGCTATGAGCTATGGAGCACATTCATTCATCCATTCACATTTCCATTCATCCACCCAGTTGTTGAACAAAGACTTACTGAGGGTTTGCTGTGTCCTAGAGTAAGGTACTGCTCTAGTTGTCTAAGCTACAGACAGACCCTGCCGTCATAGACATTACAGTCTGACTGGGGGAGGAAGTGAACAGAGAAGCAAGTAAGAATGTAAGTGCCATATAATGCTGATGTCTTTGGAGGGAAATAAAGCCGGGGAAGCCAGAGTAAGGAGGTAAGACTGATGCAATCTTACAGCAGAAATCATCTCTCCATAGGCTGACATCCAAGCTGTGCGACTCCGAAAGAGGAGTGCTCCCAGCGGCAAGAGCAGTGGTCTCAAAGCTCTGAGTGAGGCAGGACATGTACAGCTGCCCGAACCCCTGCCACAGGTCAGGGTGGTGCTGGGCAATGAGCAAGGACAGAGGTGGCCAGAGGAGGTAAGGAGTTGCTCAAGGAGTTCACTCTTGGCTGTTGTAAGGCCCTTGATTTTCATAACTGGGGAGGTGGCACACCTTTGGAGGTTCCAGGGAAGATAAAGGACATGATATAATGACATCTTCCAAGAATGCTTCAAGAGCGTTTTCTGAGATGTGACTTCAGGGAGGTCAAAGGCAAAAGCATCGGCATACTGGTTAGGAAGCATGATACTAATCCATCTGGGAGACACGGGTGGCTTACCTCATGGGCCAGCAGTGCAAGTGATGAGAAGTATCCAAATTCTCGAGGGAAAATGAAACAGAGAGGAGAAGGTGGGGTTAAAGGGAGAAAGAGAGAGAGAGAGAGAATGAGAGGGAGAGAAAGGGAAGAGTTTGATACACATCCTGTGTAAAACCACAGGACTAAACAAAAGAGTATAACACAGAGACCTCTGAGTTTTGTGTAGTCAGGCCCTCCTCTTCCTCTTCACAATTCCCAGCCAGGTCTAAAACTCCTCCGTCTCCATGAACACCAGCAGCCAGGTCTAAAACTCTGATGGCTCTCATCTTTATCATCATTTCAAATAGCTTCCCATGGAATGTTAGTTCTAAGCTCTACCAGGGTCTTCTCTCCCGATGAAAGATGCTAGCTCCACAATGTGAGTCATCATCCTGGTAATCTCTCAGTGGGCTCTACACACTGTTTTCTCCAACACTGTCAGGCACCTAACATTTTCTTATTGACAGTGGTGTGCACCTGCTATGCAGTTATTTATTCCAATAGGGGGGAAGCAGCTGGCTGTTCATCCATTGGCAGAGCGCATGTGAATATGACATGCTTGACCCTCCATCAGTCCAGCCCCTGTTGATCAGAGGGAGCAGCCATGCTCAACTCTGACATGGCTTACTGCTACGACTTGGCAAATGCACACTGTCACACTCGCACGTGCTCACACTTCAATGGCTGACTCAGAAATCATGACGTACTAACACATATACTTTCCACCCAGGAGGAAACAACCTTTTCTCCATCTCCTCAGCCACAGTTGCCTTGTGTGTACTTTTGCCAGACCTCAAGCTTTTCTGATATCTGAAATTGTGCCTCTCAAGGCCTGATCTTTGAAATGGACCTTTGTTGCTCCCTCCTCTTGGCCATCCAAAGGATAGTTGGAGGAAATGGCTAAGCTCTACTCATCACTTCCCAACAAACACATGTTCTTCTGCTAAAGTTACGCCTCTGTGACCACTATGTGCCTTTACTAGTTTCTAAAACCCTCTGTTACTGTCCATGGTGGATGTTTTAATTTCATGAACTCTCTGGAAGGCTCTCCACCTTTGCTCTGTGTAGAGAACACATATGAAGTAGGGCAATGTCAACCAGACAACTTCCCCAATTTCACTGTCATAATGGTTAGGGGATATGGCACTAATACAGCTTGGAGACACGGGTGGCTCACATGGTGCTGTCAGAAGTGACCAGACTCTCAAGGGAAAATGAGGCACGAGGGGGTGGGCGGATTTGGAATGCTTTCTAGATAGCCTCACCTGCTGGCTCTTTCCATCCTGTGAGAGGTGAGCATCTTGAGTATTGCTTCCAAGAGAGCGGTTTCTTGCCTTCTCTAGGACAGTGGTGGCTGTTTGTCTCACACATTAGTCTTGCTTCTCTTCTTTCACTGAGAAGAAAGAAGGCACATGGGAAGGGTGCCAGAGAAGCCGGTGATCATGATCCTTCCACGTGCTGCACATAGTACATCCTGATGGTTCTCTGAGCGAACCTGAGCTTTGAAAAGAATAACTTTCTCAGGGTACTATAGGAATCACAGCCAGTCAGACTTCAGAGCAAAGACAAACGCTCTTTGCAGCTTTGTGGAGTCCTTCAGCGTCTCACTCCTCAATTGTCCCTCCTCTTACCCCACAGCACAGACCCATGTCAGCAGATACAACCTCTGCAGCACCTCTGAGCCATCACTGTTGTCCAGACACCTCAGTCTCCTGTGGCTTTCCTGGCTGTTCCTCCTCTGTCTGAAGCTCTAAACCGTTTTCCCTTGATACTTCACTGCTCACAGGACCCTCTGCCTCTTGTTCTTTTTTCTGGAGTTTAACCTGCTCCCCTTGCTTCTGCCACCTCAGTGTGACTAAACTAATTGTCCTTGACTCTGTTGAAATCTCTCTCTTTCCTAGATACATACAAAAATTACCCTCCCTCTGCGCCTCTGTCTTCTCTTAACCAAGCTGCCATCCCCACACAGATGAATAGCCATCTATGTATGCACGGACTTGTACACTTCCAACTGTCTTCCCTGTTTCAAACATGTTCCTCAAGGGCGGGGCAGCCACGTCCTGACCAAACAAGGCTCCCATTTCAGTTTTCTTTGACTAATCTCTTTCCTCTACTTCTTATGCTCCATTCCCTGCTGAATGCACTGACCACCATCATGAACTGGAAGCATCTTTTCCTCTGTCTTTGCCCTTCTGAATTAGAAATTCTCACCTGGGTTTATAACTTTTCTCTGGGACCATGGGTAAATCCTTAACCATGTGGCCTCTTGCAATTCTATTGTGTCCTAGGTGATCTGCTTCCCAAGAGAACTTCCTCCAGTTGGGGTCTTGTCTAGAGCTTTCCAGTGCTCCCGAGTGCCCCCCACACTCCTTTTGCTGATGTGTTCCTCCCACATCTGCTTAGATTAAGGAAACCCAACATCAATATTTGCAGAGGAAACTCTGCCACTTCAAGGAAGCACTATAGAAACTTAAAGGACTCTGGAGTTCAGTGGATTTTGGTGTCTTTTAAGGGCATGGCTCCCCGAGAATGAAGAATTAGCCTGTGGCTTATGTGAATTTACACTGTTCTGCTGGCATTGGCATACCTTAAAAGCCTATTCTTGGTGGGCCCAGCGCCGTGGTCTAGCAGCTAAAGTCCTCGCCTTGAACGCCCCGGGATCGCATATGGGTGCCGGTTCTAATCCCGGCAGCTCCACTTCCCATCCAGCTCCCTGCTTGTGGCCTGGGAAAGCAGTTGAGGAAGGCCCTATGCTTTGGGACCCTGCACCCGCGTGGGAGACCTAGAAGAGGTTCCTGGTTCCCGGCTTTGGATCGGGCACCGGCCGTTGAAGTCACTTGGGGTGTGAACCATCGGACGGAAGATCTTTCTCTCTGTCTCTCCTCCTCTCTCTATATCTGACTTTGTAATAAAAACAAATAAATCTTTAACAACAACAACAACAAAAAGCCTATTCATGGTGCCAAGAGTTAAGATCTTAACTCTATTCTACAGATTTATACTAAGATTCATTTCAAAAACGTTTAACTTCTTGACAGTCTTAGTATAATTATATTTCCCTAGAATACAACACTACATGAAGTGAGACAAAACTGTTTCTTCACTGATTATGAATGTTATCAGGAATTGCTGGCCTACCTGTCACACTCCAAATGCTGCTGTGTGCACGGAGGCATCAACTTTTGATCGCCTCGTTCTTCCTTCTCAGATGTGTGTAGCTAAATGTTGAGTTCCAAGACTGTATTTATTGAGTTTCTTAGTTTTTTCCTTTTGTTACGTTGGTTATTTACAGTTATGACATGTATTTTTTAAGTGTAGTTTTTGACTACACTATTATCTTCACTTGGTGGAACTAAAAGTTATTTAAAAAAAAGTTGCACAAAAAAAGTGGTCAGACTGATGATATGACCACAAGGCTGGTGTCTGTGGGGCAGGGAATAAAGGACGAAGGTCAGCTGAAAGGCGGTCTCATCAGCCAGGAGGCTGTGCCGGGGGAGGAATTGGAAGTTATGTAAAGACTTCTCTGGGAATTCAGGGCTAGATTTCAGCTTGCAACTCAATGATCGCCTGTCTGGCTACATCCATTGGTTCCTGGACGTCCAGGAAACTGGTAAGTGCTATTTCTGTCTTAAATGCTACCTAATATGATTGCTCTTGTTCTAATAAGAGTGTCTCCTAACTGGATTATAAGTACTTGGATAGAAAAACAGACACAGTGAGAAAACATAATTTGAATACAAATATATATTGAATAGATTGTATCCGGCTGCAGTTTCAAGAGTGTATGTAAACATTTTCCCTTTTCTAATGGAAGATAGGATATCTGTGTCTTAGCATTCCTGGAAATTGCTGCAAAAATAGGCTGGACATTTTTACCTGTGAAAATGAGCCCTAAATTGTGTGAATTCTTCACTTATACTTTAAGATGAAAGACGCATGAGAATGTAGCTTGTTTTGAAATTTTCTCTTATTACCTTCATCATAAAGCATGGATTTAGCTGACTCATTATGTGAATGTGTCTGTCCCTGAGCTTATTTCTCTTGTAGAAATAGATTTGAAAATATATTCAAAACAACAAGAGATGTTATTGCCAATCTTGGATCTTTCCCTACTTAGAAGTAATGACTGTAATTAGCTCTACTTTTCAAAGTTTGTCTAAGTCACCTCCTAGGAAGGACGTCATACTTTGGCCCACACTCATAGAGCTTTTCTAACTTTCTTTCACTTACACTATATTTGACTTCAGAGAAAATTATAGCTTCTATTGAGTAAAAGTTGTGTGTGTGTGTGTGTGTGTGTGTGTGTGTGTTGAACTCTTATAAGAACTATTGTTGATACAGACCACACATCACATAAAGTGACATGCTAAAGTCTTTTGGCAGTACACAGCCGCGTGGCTTTAGGTGTCAGGATTCCCTTTATTTCAAACAAGGAATCTGAAACTCGGATGAGAGGTTAAGCAGGAGCTGGAATCGAAGCTGGAGACCTTAGTTCTTATCCCTCATCCAAGCAGAGGACTCACAGTAGCATATTGTTCTTGTTTATACTTTCAAAAAAAAAGTGGAGAGGTATCTAGAAAGAAAAATTGTTAACCTACCATCACTTCTCCTCCCTTTTTCCTTTGGTGAGTTCTTTATTTGCTTTGGAACTGCTCATGCTTCCTTGTTCCTCTCGGTGCCCTGAGCTTCCTGCGGGAGGGCTCCAGTAAGGGACCTCTCCTGCCTGTGATCACAGGGCAGTCCTTGGCCGCATGCCTGGACGTTAAGTGGCTCTCAGCCCCAGCACTTCAGCTGGCGGCTCCTCCAGAGCCCTCTCTGGGTGCCCACATCTGATAGGCTCAGGATGTGGCCAAGTCGTTGATCAATGGAGAGAATACATTGAGAGCCGTTTCAAAGTAGGCTCCATAAATAGAGGTGGACATGTGCAAACATCAAGTTGCTTCCCAGGAAGTTAAAATTATTTGCTTAAATAATGTATTTTACGAATTTAAAAATTAAAAGTAAGAAGTCCAAAGATTTTAAAAATTAAAAAAATCAACGAGACAGAGGTTTCGCTGTTATAATTTGATTTGTGCAAGATGAAATTAAAGGCATCTTACAAATTACTTAATGGATAATGAGTCCTTGCCTGTCTGACTCAGAGATGGGTTTGTTTAGCAAGAATCCTTTAATCAGCTCCCTGGGAGGTCAATGGCTGGCCTGCAGCTGAAAGACCATGGAAGACTAAAAGTGAGCTAGTAGAGCTGTGCACTGCGGAGCTGGTTCCCCTGAGGCAGGCTTCTATGTTGACCAATCTCAGTTTCAAGATGGGACATGAGTGATGCTTTTGGCTTCAAAAATATACAAACTATCCACAAAGTATTGGCTTGGTGCAGACATGTGAGGTCCTCAGCCCAGGCTTG
The DNA here is from genome assembly GCF_030435755.1 of Ochotona princeps. Classification (NCBI taxonomy): domain Eukaryota; kingdom Metazoa; phylum Chordata; class Mammalia; order Lagomorpha; family Ochotonidae; genus Ochotona; species Ochotona princeps. The sequence continues at coordinate 11,145,659 of NC_080843.1, read as the reverse complement.
TCTGAAAGGGTGGGATGGAGAGAGGCTGCCTCTGCAGAGGGCAAACCCAGCCTGCTAAACTGGCTCCACTGCATACTTTGGCTACCACGGACGGTATAGGAACCTCAGCTGCAAAGGCTTTTGTACAATCAGAAGTCACAGCTTCCTGGAAATCTAACAGAAGAATTTCGAATACATTTTAAAGAATAAAGTGTCATGTTAAGTAAAGACCCAAAAAGTATTTTGGGAGTATTTTGTAGAGTCGAGTCACAAGTCTTTCTGTGTTCCAGGAAATACTTTTTGGTGTTTCCTTTTTTCACCCTGGAACTTTGATCTTGTCTTGCCTTACAGGTGAATTACACAGTGAACTTGGTTATTAGTTCTGGCATGCATTATTTGGAGAGGATGAGGCACCACTGAGCCACTTCTGAGGGGGTCCCTTTTGAGTGCCCCTCTCTCAGATACATGTTCATCAAAACAAATTGTGCCCCCAAAGGCTGGCTTCATGCTAAGTAGACTCTCCAGAATGAAGTCTTAGCTGGGGGGAAAAAAATCCCTCAGTGTTTTCTGCTAGTCTAGTTTTGTTTTGTTCTGTCTTGTTTCTATGATCAGAAACACAGCTCCTGCCCGTCCCTCCTGCCACTGATTCAGTGGGAATCCAGGAAATGAAGAACCGGCAGTCTACCCAGAGGTCACCTTGACCTCTGTAAGCCACCAGCAGGATGCTTGCACACAGAGGAGCAAGAGGAAAGCTTCGGATAGTGATTCTCAGACCGTAGTACTCCCCTGGAGCCCTGGGAGGGCCTGCCAGATTCCAGAGTGCTGGATCTCGCCCCCAGGGGCTCTGACTCTGGTCATCTGCATTTTTAGCATGCTGCTAGGAACTGCTGTTGCTGGTGGCTGAGAACTACACTTAGGAAAATCACTGGGCTCAGGTACCTTGGTGTTGAGTCTGAACAGTTCATCCCTAGGGCAGCTGGCCCCCAGCCTAACCGGCAGCAGCAAGGCAAGCCAGGGGTACCTGCTAGAATTTCCCTTACATGTAACACTGGGATTCCCTATTTAGAGTGTAATTCCTTTAGTTCAGACTTTGGTCCATATTCAGATGCAAGTGATCTTTGGAGGAGGATCTGGACTTCATTCCACAAACATTTGTGGAGCACATTTTACACACCAGGCACTAAAGGAACCCTGGAGATTCAAAAATAATAGCAGAGTTGATTATCCACACAAGGCAAGCCCTACAGGAGTTTATACTGGGAGATAGGCAGTTGCATAAATCAATATTTACAGTTCCTGTGAATTAAGGAATAATGACATTTATTTGAAACTAATTACCAGACAGAGTTAAAAGATGGGGTCCAGCAGGAGGGATCTGGGAGCTGAAGGCAAAGGGAGGAGCGAGTGATGTGTCAGGGTGCGGGATGGGAAGGCTTGCCTCTTTGCCAAGGGTTCGGCGCCTCTTTGCCAAGGGCAAGCTCCTCTTCATGACTTTGGAAAAGGAGAAGTTTCTGAATGGCTAGAAAAGATGAAAGATGATACAAAAGGAGCAACCAAAGGCCAGAAAAATACTTGAATAAAGCTGTTTCTACACCCTGGTGCAGAAGGATTTGATTACAATGGGATTGTTCATATTTGGGAAGGAAAATGAACTGCGCGTGAAAAAGACAGGAGGTAGGCTGAAGGATGCCAGATGCGGTGACCACATTCAGAGCTAGAACATGCAACATGAGGACTAACGCTGGGCAAATGACATTGTAGGATTTTTGTTGCCTAAGTAGGTTTCAGCTGTTCTTGGTGCACACGCGTGCACACACACACACACAGTTATGTGAGCTGACAGATATGCCAATCTGCCTCACTATGGCAACCATTTTCCTATCCTAGTGGATCCCATGACATCATGTTGCCAATCTCAGAAGTAAACAATAAAACCCCTTTTAAAAGAGAACAAGAGGAAGGAGAAAGGAAAACGGAAGCACCAACAGACCAGTGACAGAGTCTGAGACAAGAGACTGGGAATGGATGAAGGTAGAGACCCGGCTGCCTAGCACAGCCCAGGAACTTCCCAGGAAGCAAAATAGTGCCTTGTGCGTTGCTAGGGCCAAAGTGGGCAATTATTTGAGACCTCTGTGAGCATCAGAAGAAAGTACCCTCTCCAGACTGGTATGATATTACCTGAGGGTCTCTGAGTAGGTGAACTTGAAAACCCCACCCCTTCTTCCCAGTCATCCAGAGCTCAAGGGAAGAAACAGACATTGCACTTCTGTTGTGTTCTCATAGCAAAGAGGCTTCCACGGTAATAGGGGCCACACTTACACAATAGTGTCTTTTCACTTTGGGGTTAAAAGCTGCTGAAGGCATTTATAGTGACACTAGAAGAAACCTCCTTGGGCTACAGAATAAAAGCCCAGAAGCCATGCCTGCTTCAGGTTAGGAGTTCTGGATGTCTTGAGTAGTCAGGCCTTGATCTAGGAGGTACCATGTTGTCCTCCAAACCTGTGGCTTGGATAGATTCATCCCAAGTTCAATCCTGGTGGTACCTATAGAGCCAGTGGCACAGCAATATAGACCGCCACCTATGATGATAGTATCCTATATTAGCTCTGGTTCAAGTCCTGGCTGTTCTACTTTTTTTTTTTCATTTTTACCGATTTATTTATTTTAATTGCAAAGTCAGATATACAGAGAGGAGAGACAGAGAGGAAGATCTTCCATCCAGTGATTCACTCTCCAAGTGGCCACAATGGGTAGAGCTGTGCCTATCCGAAACCAGGAGCCCGGAGCCTCCTTCAGGTCTCCCATGCAGGTACAGGGTCCCAAGACTTTGGGCCGTCCTCGACTGCTTTCCCAGGTCACAAACAGGGAGCTGGATGGGAAGCAGGGCTGCCGGATTTTGAACCGGTGCCCATATGTGATCCAGGCACATGCAAGGTAAGGACTTTAGCCACTAGGCTACTGCGCTGGGTTCCTGAATGCTCCACTTCTAATCCAGCTCCCTCTTCATGTACCTGGGAAGGCAACAGAAAATGGCTTGGAAGACCCATGGAGTTCAGGCTCCAGACAGTCTAATGTGGAATACACCAGTGGGAGGAAAATACCTGTTTTTCTGTTTCTGTCTCTTACTATTTAACTCTGCCTTTCAATAAATAAATCGATGTTTATAGCAAAGAACGAGGATGGAGCAAGAGGAAGGCTGAAAGTGGTTTTCTTGATTAGTATTGAGCAACTCTGTACAACCTTTCATTGCAACATTCTCCTGCTAACAAAGTAATTTTGTGTTTCTTCTAGAATATGTCTTTCACGGAAGCAACCATGTAAAGGTAGGCAGGAATGGTGATCAGAATTTTGCAGATAAAGAAGCTGGATCTCAGAAATGGAACTACCCAAGGTTAAATAGAGAAGAGACTTGGCAAAGTGAGGATGATAAACTGGTGCTTAGGACAAGGTACCTTACCAGAAAGTTTTGTGTCAGCCGAAAAAAGCAATGCAAAAGCTCCTGAGACACCTATAAGATTCTGAGTTTTGCAGTGGTAAAAAGAAGCAGATAGCAAGCATTTTAACAATGTTTAGCCCTATAAATTAAAATGGTCTCTCTCTTCTCTCTCTCTCTCTATATATATATGTGTGTGTGTGCGTGTGTGTGTGTGTATACACACATAATTTTCACATTCTTTTTCTCCATGCTGTGTTTTCAAATTAAGTTAATACTATACAGTACACCTCGGTTTGGGCGCTCACTTCAAGCCCTTAATTATTACATTCAAAAAGTGGAATGAGGGCCAGCGCAGTAGCCTAGTGGCTAACGTCATCACCTTGCATGTGCCGGAACCTCGTGTGGGTGCAGGTTCATATCCTGGCTGCTCTGTTTCCCATTCAGCTCCCTATTTGTGGCCTGGGAAAGGAGTCAAGGACAGTCCAAAGCCTTGGGATCCTGCATCTGCATGGGAAACCCAGAAGAGCCTCCTGGCTCCTGGCTTCAGATCAGCTTGGCTCCAGCCATTGCTGCTACTTGGGGAGTGAACCAGCAGATGGAAGATCTTCCTCTGTGTATCTCCTACTTTCTGTAAAACCTGAGTTTCCAATTAAAAAAAAAATTTAAGTGGAATGATATACTCAAGTTGGTTCAGTCATACTTAAAAGTTTTCTAATAAGTGAATCAGGGTGTCAGTTTTTAAGTGAAATTTAAATTAAGAGTAAGCTGGGGGAAGAGGTGATGGCAATATAGCTTTTGTGTGACGTAACCTTTCATTTCAAATTTTTTTTTAACAAAAGATCATGTATTTAATTGTTTGAAAAGCAGAGTATCAGAAACAGAGAGAAGGAGAGAAAGAAGAGATAAAAATCTTTCCTGTGCTAGTTCTTCCCAAACGGCCACAAAAGCACACCAGCTAAGGCTGGGCCAGGCTGAAGCCAGGATCCAGGAACTCAGTACGTGGCTCAGTACATGGGCCATCCTCTGCTGCCTTCCCAGGCACATTAGCAGGGATCTCTCACATGGTGGCAGGAACTCAGCCACTTGCGCCATCAGTGAACACAGGAAGGGGGAATGGAATAGGGGCTAAACCCAGGCACTGTGAAATGAGCATGTGAGTGTCCCAAACACTGTTGCAACTGCTGGGCTGATTGGATGTTTATAATAACCAGAAATGGGAATCTCTTTCTCCAAGGGGAAAATGATGTCTTCCTATCCGAAAGCATAAGCAAAGTGTGTGCCCATTTGCAGGACAGCAGTGGAGAGTCCTGCTCCTGGATGATTTTTAGGGCTCTCGGAGTAGCTGTTAATGCCATGGATATAGAAATGCACCCGCTGCCCTTTTCCTTACTGCATGTGAAGCCCAGGGGGAGACTGTGCTGCCTCTGAGGACGGGCATCCAATCCCTCCAGTGATCCTACTGCTTCCTCAGGACCTGGGACACAGAACTCAAGAGACACCAGATAATATTTTGTACATATGAGTTCAGTGTGTTCAGCCCCTTGCATTAACGTTTGTTCCTTCCTGCCCTGTCTGCTGCAGCCTCTTTCTCCAAGGGATTGGAGGTAGGGGGTAGAGCTAATGAGGATGGAGGCCCAGCTGGTCTGTGAAACCTGACCCAGAGTAAATTTGGCTATGAAACTCATATTCTTTAAGTGCCCTAACTTCAGCTCGCTGATGTTGGCTGCTGAGAACACAAGGCTTCCAAAGAGACAGGCAGGAGCCTGCCTGGCTCCTTCAGATATTTTATAATTGGGGTTAGGTATGTATCGTAGCTTGCAAGGCTGCCAGTTTCCTTAAAGGCACATACAGTTTTAATTCACAGAAACACTTTTGCTAACAAGGAACAGGACTATTGGGTTGAAGAGGCATTTCGCACAAGTCCCAAGAGATGCTTTCCTCATTGAAGACTGTCTGACCAGATGAGCAAGAGACGCCAGTGCAGCGCCTCCTTCTGGCATCTGGTGGAGCAGCAAGCTCTAATCTTGCCACAAGTGAGCTTTTTGGACTAGGTACGTCCAGAGTGAACGCAATTTCATTGAGGCAGGGACCCACTTCCTGAACGGCTTCGGGAAGAATGCTGGCTGGATTGACATGGTACCTGCCCCTTTTAAACACAGTTGGGCATTGCCTCATGACAGGGACACATTTTAAGAAATGTGTTGCTAGGCAAGTTAATCCTGCGCTAACACCATAGAGTACACGAACCTGAGGGGCATGCGTCAACCACACGGCCTCTTCATGAGACACACTCAACACAAGATATGTAAGGCTGCTCTACTGGAAACCAGGAAGCTTTTTCTCCGGTGTCTTTGTTTTTGTGTAAGTAGAAGGGATGCTTCCTAACGTCATGGTAAAAAGCACAGTAGAGTTGTACGTAAACCAGGAACGCAGGAGTCTCTGCTGTCAAGTGTTACGCACTCTGTGGAGGATTGTGGCCACTGGCAGGCAGGGCGGTCGTGTGTTTACGTGAACGTCGTCACAAGGCGCTGGGCTGACGTCACTAGACCGGGCTGTTGCTCTCACCATCACAGCTTACGGGACACGCGTGTCCTGTCCCCTCAGTGTCATCATGTGGAGCATGGCTGTAATCTGCTTCCACTCTTTCTGTCCTTTTTACACATTAATTTCTTCAGAACGCCATCCGGGCATGTTTGGGACATGAAAATGACCAACTTTGAGGCCTTAGGACTTGACTCAGGCCTTTCCCAGGAATATTACATTTTAACATTTATTGAAAAAATAAAAATGATACAGTGGGATGATTTTAGAAATCTGTACTTAATAATATTTTGTTTTAGACATGTGTTAGCCTCAGCATTTCATACAAAAGAGAATATTTTTTTTCAGATTTTGATTCAGTAAAAACTGAACTGAGCTAAACTGAAACAAATTTTCATTGATTCGTTTCTTCAGTCATTGGTTCAAGCATCCAATTAATGTTGCTTGAGGGCCTCCTAGGTACCATAAACTAAGGCACGACAGGAAGAAATGGTGACTGTAAAGAATAATCCTGCCTTGAGAGGCTGAAGTGTCTTTATGGGGCAAAAGGGGAAACAAATATTAAACAAGTGCAAAGGAGAGAGAAGTGCTGAGCTCAGAATAAATGTCAAAGGTCTCCTACCTGCCCCTACCTACTCTGCAAGTTCAGATCTCTGAAAACCAGAAAAGATAATAAGAACGAGAGCCACACGTTTCATCCAACATGTCAATGTCGTTATTACATAGGAGGGACACCTCCCAAATAATTGTTTGTATCACTCCCCACAATAAAATCAATAGCCTAAATGTGAAATTAATTGGAAGCCACAGTTCTAATACACTGTTTTGGTGATTAAGCACATTAGATTGAATTGTTTCAGAGGCCTAATTGTTGTGTCTGCCATACTCATCTGTTTGAGTCATTCCTAACTTTTGGACTGCTGCCTAGACTATTCTGCAATACAGTTTCAATTGTGTATTCCTTAAAAAAAATGTAACTTTCTTCACTGTACTCAAAAGCTCAAAGGTCTGCCTCACCCTTTTGCAAATTGTAGATGAGAGCTAAATAGTTTGCTAAAGTATTGATTTTACTGCGCAGGGAGGTAAGATATATCTTATTTATATTTTCCAGGTTTGTGATTTAAAAGTGCCTGTGTGAAGTCACTTTTGCTGGAAACTGCAGCCCAGCAGCTCCGGATTCAGGTCTTGCTGTTCTGTCAAATACACGTTTACCCAACCTCATTGAGTGGATGAAAATACCTCATTGTCTGACATTGCCAATTGTTTCATTTTAGAGTTTAAAAAGGAGGCAGGAAAAAAATTTGGCTGAAATATAAACATCTGAGTGGCTGATTTTCCAGCATTATCAGTAGCTGTGGACATCAGAATTGTATATTCTACCAAGGAGTGCCATGATAGTGAAGTCACTTTATTAAAAACAGTTGCACCTGCAGACTTCCGGAATGAGAGATGACACTGAGCATGTTTTCATCGTGGCCCGCCATCTTCAAGCGGCGCATACTGATTGATGAGTGACTGCCTTCCGATAAATTCTCTCCTCACTCTGTTTTCTGGATTGGACTTCTTTAAGCAATTTACCACTTACCGTCCAACTTACATGTGGGAGTTTTTGCGACAGTAGCCTTGGAGTCATTGGAAGTGGATTGATAGCATCGTTTAACGGAAACTAACAGAGTCCAATCCTCTGGCATCATGGCTTTGAACGTTGCCCCGGTCAGAGACACAAAGTGGCTGACATTGGAAGTCTGCAGACAGTTCCAAAGAGGGACGTGCTCACGCTCCGACGAAGAATGCAAATTTGCTCATCCCCCAAAAAGCTGCCAGGTTGAAAATGGAAGGGTCATTGCCTGCTTTGATTCTCTTAAGGTAAGAGAGTGTGCTCCTTGGGGAAGAGAGTGTGTTCCTTGGGGAAGAGAGTGTGCTCCTTGGGGAAGAGAGTGTGCTCCTAAGAGGCTGTCTTACATGAAGCCTCCAGCTAAATGCTTTCCCTTGAACTTTTACAGAAGTTTCACTATCACTTTCAGAATTTGCTTTCTGGGTTGTGGTGACTGTTTTGGAGACTTTTTTTTTTCTATTCAAGCTTTTTGATTTCAGGTATGCATACATTTTTTACACATCTATGTTTAAATTAAAAATACATAATGGTATATTTCTGGTCTGGCATGGCGCTCATGTACCCAAGAGTTTTCAATCAATGTCTGGCTTGTGAGAACTGAAGATAAATATTTTATTAATGTTTGATTTTCAGGAGGTTATATAAAGGTGAAGGATTGCATGTGTCCATTTCACATGCCAGGGACTCGGCATCATCTCTTGAAAACTACTGTACTTGGAGCTTTGTTTCTGGACCAGTCGCTTCCTTAGCTTATTCTTCATAAACTGTTCACTTACTTGTCATGCCTAACAGAAATGATTAAGTACCCACTCCATACTCTATACTGGAGAACATACCATGTCTAACTTGTTGAACAAAAGGAGAGACTGGCATTTGGACGACACCCTCGCTGTTTGTCATAGAGCACATTGGCAAAGAACTACAGTATAAGAGGAAGGGGACATGTGCTCCAGGAAAGCAAGGAAGGGACACTCTTCTGAGAGTCCATCGGAGGGTGCTGACTCCCAGGCCACTGTTCCAGCATATGTCTCTAGATGTTTCAGGAAATGGCATCGAAGTTTAATGCTGAGTTAGATGGAGTTTGGACTTGAAGAAATGGGGGTTTTCTGAAAAATTCAGGTAAAGGAATTGGGATGATTTAGTCCATGCACTTTGAGGCGCTTAACCCTAATATCATGGTGCACCGAGCCCAGATTCCCTAGGACTGGTCTGAAAAGGTAATACTGTTGTTTTCTACAAACAGAAGGAAGACACATAGCTTAAAAAGACCTCAAGGATTGCAATTCTGCAAAACTCCAGTAAGCATACCAAATAGAGGAAAAAATCATTTGGGAAACCTTAGAGTTGACTACAACACATGGACTTAACCTGTTCTTGGTTATTGAAAGGACTAAGTCTGTCCTTCGGGAAAACTTCATTTTAAGTAAAAAACTGTCTTACATGAGCAACAACTAAAAAAACATAAGATGTACTTATTTACCTGAAGGGGTAAAAGACAGAGGGGGGAGAGACAGAGAGAAATCTTCCATCCATTGGCTTACCTGCCAGATGGCCATAGCAGTCAGTACTGGCCCAAGACAAACCAAGAGCTTCATCCAGGTCTCCCCCATGGATTCAAGCCCAAGTATCATCCACTACTTTTCCCAAGCCATTAGCAGAGAATTGCATTGGAAGTGAAGTAGCCAGGCCACAAACTGGCACCAAAATGGAATTTTGCATCATAGGTGGCAGTGTTAACTGTGCCACAATGCCAGCTCCAGTCAAAAAAAATGTTTGACTCTTACCCATTTAACTTCAAACCATGTATTTTAATGTATAATATATCTAAAGGGATATATGTGTATATATATATATATATACACACATATATGTATATACACTAAAAGCAGAAGAATGCTCTCATAATCTGGCAGAAGTCAAAATAGATTAGATACATTATCTGTATCAAGAGTTATCCTGATTTTCTCTTTTTGTAAGAAACAGCTTCTTAGACTCTATCATACCTTTAAAATTATGAATTGTTTCTTTTAAAATGGAAATGGATGGATTGGTAAGCCACAATTCATAGAAAGCACTATAAGCATGTTTGTTACTTCCACCTAGAAAAAGTAAATAAAGCAGATCTGATTCTGTCTCTATGAGTATCACTGATGGGAACAGCCCATGTACAAACTCAAAACTAGATCATAGCAGTTTCAAGGTGTAGAAAGAGGTCAGAAACGAGAAATTAATTTTCCAGGTCATTCCAAATCCCTGCATTTTAGTAAACCAAGTCTTCTATAGTTAGATATTTAATATTCATCATTCTCATAAGTCTCTTAAAATGTCATTCTTTAAACTACCCACAAATTTGGAGAAAATATTCCTGACTAAGTTAAAAGCAAGTATTTCTTTTTAAAATGAATTTGTTAATACACTAGATTCTCAGGGTCACAGCCAATGCCTGATAATTACACTAACACAACTCTCAAGTCTCATGTTCATGTGTTGTGAATACAGAGAGAACAGATTCGACATAGTCCATAGATGCCCTTCTGCGACTGTGACATTGTCAACTGTGGACAGGGCAGTAACTCCCGAATCCTTAGAATTTGTTACATCCCCAGGACCACAACTGTCCGAGTTCTCCAGGCGGTGATTACTGACCAGGGAAAAAGAGCTTTAAAATTTTTTCCAGAAGTGTCTAGACAAGCCACTGTCAACAGTCATGCGTCTGTTGCTTTAAGTTACCAGTTCACTTTCAGGACTCTAAAATTCCAGGTTATTTGAGAATTATGCTGTATAAACATATGGATGTGCATATATATAAACATAAAACTAAAAAAATATGGAAAGAATCTCAGGCATGAATGAGGGTAAGACAAATTCCTACTCGGCCTTGATGGGTGGTTGATGACGGACTCCATTCACCTCTCCATTAAAATAAGAACATGCACAAGTGGAGCTGGCTGAAGTACGTGAAGTTCCTAACACTGCAAAGGCAAAGTTGTGAGAATTATAAGCCGTTAAATCAGAATTGACAAATTCAAAGAACACAAAAAATGACAGCTAAAAACATGGTAATGATGATGATGGGTGGCGACAAGGTTGTTTGCCATGATTTCATTTCATTTCATGATTTCAGAGGTTGAGCAATCCTAATCCAAAAATCTGATATGCTGTAAATTCTGAAACTTTCTAACTGCCCACATGCTGATGGCACAGTCGAAAGTCTCACACCTGTTCTCTCTATGTGACAATTGCTTAAAATTGACTTCAAATTATGTGCATAAGGTATATATGTGCATAAGTAAAATTTGCTTTTATGCCAGAATCCCACTACCAAGACATCTGTTTATGCAAATATTCCAAAGCCAGGGCCCGGCGCAATAGCATAGTGATTAAAGTCCTCACCTTGCATGCACTGGAATCCTGTATGGGTGTCGGTTCTAATCCCGGTGGCCCTGCTTCCCATCCAGCTGCCTGCCTGTGGTCTGGGAAAACAGTTGAGGACGGCCCAAAGCCTTGGGACCCTGCACCCCTGTGGAGACCAGGAAGAGTTCCTGGCTCCCGGCTTCGGATTGGTTCAGCTCCAGCCGTTGCGGCTGCTTTGGGAGTGAACCATCGGGTGGAAGATCTTCCTCTCTGTGTCTCCTCCTCTCTGTATATCCGCCTTTCAAATAAAAGTAAATAAATGTTAAAAAAAAAAAAAAAAAAGAAAGACAAAAAAAGAAAAAATAAGATCTGCAATTCAAATCTCTTTTTGGGCCCAGGCATTTAAGACCAAGGGTAGCCAACTTGTATGTTCTTAAAGTTGGTATTGCTCATTGGGAAAAAAATGGGAAAAAAATGGCTAAAGGCCTTGAATGAGGCAAGTGATTTCATCTCTGTGACTGAAGTTGCCTCTTATATAAAATGGATATAACTCCTACTTCAAGAGGTTACTACAGGACTGTGACATCCCACACACCAAGCCCAAGGACCAGCCATGTCACAAACTGGAAACGTTAGCTTCTTTTCCTTCATAGCAGGGTATCCCATTATGGTCATTCATTTTGATGTCTGGATTTCAGAGCAAAATGTTTCCAACTCTTATGACTGGTAATACCAGAGCCCCTTGAATTAGCATGGTGTTAAATTAGTCAAGACTTGAGACAGACATGACTTTGGTTGTGATTGATAATGATGTATTTTCTGCACTCTATGGGGTATTTACTGATGTTTCTTACAGTAAAGGGACTCTGTTGACCTCAGCCTAGAGACAATTAATTTGTGAATTGTGTTTGTTACAAGCTTTTTGTATATAGAGATAAACTTTTCATATGTGCACATTGAAACACATGTGTGCATGTCTGTAAGAGATTTGCTGGGTTTTCTGGAGAGAGAGTGGCACCTATATAAGTGCTTTTATAAAAGATGTTTTAGAAATCGCAGCAGCATCCTTACACTGACATTTGCATGTTTTTCACCAGTGTTACCTCATCTCACTTGATGGGAAGCACATGCCAACAGCTGTGGTAGCTTATTTTTTCCCCTGAAGTTCCACTATTCATATGAGCCACTGACAACACTTAGTCTCTGGAACACCAGGTTGCATTCCAGAACAGAACATGGTGTCCCACAAGTCATGTAACTCAATAAAATGCTGTAGCAAAGGTTTTGGCCAAGTTAACTCCATGTCTGTGATCCACAAAGCACTTTCCCTTGCAGTTAAGATGTTTGCCACTTTTCAGATTCTGTTTTCTGTGACTGACAGGACTAAGTATGGATGATTCTGTACATTGAGACATCCAGAAAGGCATTTATGAATTAACCTTCATGCTTCATGAAATGAAAGGTTTCAGTACCTGCTTGCCACTTGCATTAAATATTGATTTGCTTAGACATTTGAATTCAAATCCAGCTTAAAAAAATGGACTGATGTTAAAAAATATTGCTAATTTTGGTTTAAAACATTCAAAGTAATCAGGAAAATTGACATTTTTATAGAAAGTTAGATATAATCTTTCATGATAAAAATTAGTTTAGACAGTGTCATTCTCCCAACATGTGAGTTGGTTTGTGGCTTTTCTCTGCTCCATGCCTTCCATGGCCTCCCATCCCACTCAGAGAAAAAGAACAACCAAGCAGAGACAGGCGTGCCCCGGAGATCTGCTTCCCACCCCAGACATGAGACATTGTTTATGTCCTAGTCTGATATCCTCTTCTCTCCAGCCAGCCCTCAACTTTGCTGCCTGCCTTTGGGTGGCTGCAATTGCTCTTTGCTGTACTGGCAACACTCTTGGCTAAGTGATAGGAACAGCCTGCACCCTCATTTTCTTACAATTCTGATTGTTAACTTATTTGTGAAATCTTCCTGTCAACCTTATTTCAAATGTTAATTCCACTATTGCTCGTGTCCCATTTCCATTCTGTCCTACTGTTCCCTAACATCTACCAGCACCTGATACACTACTCACTTAGGTTTTTATTCACTTAGTATCTATCTTCCCACTCTTCTCTTACAGAACATAAGAAGTTTGTCACCACCGTTGTTCTGTCTCTTGAAGCCTATAGCAGTTCCCCACAAATAATGATGTTCAGTAAAATATTTTTGAGTGGTAGGGGATTTTCATTAGGCAAGTAAGCAAGCCTGTTGTCTATGTTTACCTGGGGGTGCTCTGCACCGCAGGGGTGCCTCTCCACATGACCCACACCCCTGGGATTGGCACAGTGCACAACTTGTGCCGCCATGTCCTGTGGCCCTTCGTTCACATCCCAACAGACGTTTATATCAGGAAACTCTGTGGGAATTTTAAGATGTAGGCATGACTGTGGAAGCATCAAAAGAGAGTGAAAACTTGGCAAGTGAATCATTTCGTTTTTTCTGCAGGGCAATGCAAGCTGCTTGTGTCGGGGAGAATGTTTTTTTCTACTCTCCTCTACAGTCAACCTTGCTTATTTACAAATGAGGTGCAACCAGAGACTAAATGAAAATTGAATTTAATCTTTGCATTTTAAAATGCTTTATTTACTTATTTATTTACCTATTTATTTATATCTACTTGAAAAGCATACAGAGAAATATGAGAAAGAAAGAGAGATCTTTCAGTCCCCAAATATCTGTAATAGCCTGGCCCAGGCCGAAGCCAGGAGCCCAGCACTCTATCCAGTTCTTCCATGTGGGTGGCAGGGGCCCAGGAACTTCGGCCAGCATTTGCTGCCTCCTGGGATGCATCCACAGGAAGGTGGATAGGAAGTGAAGGTGCCAGGACTGGAACTAACACTCTAATACAGAATGCAGTAATCCTTCTTGGTGGCTTGAGCCTGCCCCTAGTCTTGATGTTTGTGGATGATAATTTCAAAGTAAAAAGAGTTAGAGCTGTGGTCATTTTGTACAGTTGTTAAAAGTATATCAAAAAGTATGAAAATATGTAATTGGCATTGAGCAACTTAAGTTCGTGAATTTAAATTGTTACTGACATGTAAAAACAGAAGCTAATAATTTGCAAAAACCATATGCCTGATTTTGGCTTAATTTGCAAAAATTATCGCAGATAAAATGGATTGTAAATAGTGATTGACATTATAGTCTTATAACACCTACTGTACGCCAGCATTTATAGACCTTACTTATCTCTTTCAATAACTCTGTGAGGTAAATATGATTTACAAAAAGCAGAGACTTCCCACCCATCTGGTTCATTCCCCAAATGCCCGCCACATCCAAGATGGGGCCAAATGAGTCATTGGCCTGGAACTCAATCCAGGTCTCCATGTGAATGGCAGGGACATGAGTCCTTGTGGCCTCCCAGAGTGATTTTAGCAGGAAGTGGATTGGAAGCAGAGCAGTAATTATCCCTCGCTCCCTAACTGGACAGTCATTAAAAACACATTTTTTCACAAATTGTCCTTGAGCCAAAATCAGAATCCAGTTCTCCCTAGTGCCTAATGTATGATAAAGAAGGAGAGGTTTCACTTTCAGGTCAGGTGGGAAACAACCACTGGTACTGGATGGCCGGTGAAGTGAGCTTCAGTGCCTTCAGTGAGCAGCAGGGTGAGGCTGCTGCGGGTCGGTAGGCAGCTGCCTACATGTCTCACTTAGGAACAGCATGTACACGCCATGGGTGAATACATGTATGACACAAGGACTCAGCCTCCACCAGCAAGTTGCCTACATTCTACATATTCAAAATTAAGAGAGAGACTAGTGTCTGCGGTCACTACCTGTAGCTATTGTAACAAGGAAACACAACCCTGTGGCTGAAAACAAGGCATGTTCCCCCTCCTGGTCCTGAATGTTACACATCCAGAGTCACAGTGCTGTAGGGCCACGTCCCCTCGCAGCCCCAAGTGGGTAGCTTTCCTTGCTTCTTCCACCTGCAGGGGCCCCAGGTGTTCCTTGGCTGGTGACCGCTTCACTCCAGTGCCTGCTTCCCACTTCACATGTCTGTGGTCCCCTGTATCTATACCCACACTGCTCTCCCTTTCAGAAAATGCTAGAAATCCCATGGTCTAAATGTAAGTCTAATTATTGGAACTGACAAGAGAAAGAAAGCTTATGAAAACTTTGTAGTGTCTTAAATACTGATCAGAAGGAATGATGAGAACCACTGTGTTGTTCTATGCTTGTAACTTTCTGTGGTTAAAATATATAGGACAGGTAAAAATAATTCCTGGATAAGTATGACAGAACGTATTTTCACCTAAGAACTAATGGAATAGAATATCAATTTTAATTTTGACTCAATCTTCAGTAATTATACTTGTGACTAACGTTTGTTAGTCTGTGTCGATTGTTATAGAACTGTTCCTCATTAAAGCTTAGAAAGAAGGCATTTGTCATCTTCAAAGATTTGCTTCATATTCTGTTATTTCTTAAAAAATGGAAATAGCATTGTTGTCAGTATCCTTCTTTTGCTTAAACCTCTGGTTTTTTTTTATTTTTAAGTCTTATAAATAAATACAATGATAAAATAGGAAGAAAAGATCTTAAATAAAAGCCCTCACCTGGGAACCTGCATTTACGCTCTGTCTTGGCTGCCTGCAACCTTCCCCTCTTTGCATTCCGGGTGCCACACAAGCAAATATTCACAAGCTTATTAACTCATTCATTCATTTATTGATTCTTTTAGCAAGAGGCACAGACTGAGAAACAACCAGTATATGGGTATTCTCGTCTCAGAAGTGGCAGAAGATTAGCTCTAGAGAACGCAGCCACTCTATAAAGATGACAGCTGACACTCGGCAACAGATAGGGGCGACTTGCCTGGTAGCAAGAACTCAAGGATCCAAATTTCCATGTGAAGTTTCTTGAGTTTTGAATATTGGCAATCCATGGGAATATTTTTAATGCTTTACAGTCCAAACAAAGCATATTTATAGGATTCACTCAGTAGACTGTCACATTTAACTTCTGAAATAAACATCTCAATATTGGTCTTGCCACGGGCACTGTTAACACTGGGGGACGTGACAGTATACCTGGTTTGTTCCATCAGTGATCACTGAGGGCACAGTGGACCTGCACACTGCTCTTTGTCATCCTTCCAAATTTTTCCCCCTCTGCTTCTTTGTGGTTCTCTCTCACCCAGGTCTCCTTGGCCTCCCTGACTGCTCCTCCTGCTTCCCCTCCTCGGCTCCCGTCCTGCTGACATCTGCAGGCCAGAGTCTCTGCAGGGACAGTCCCTGGCATCTGCTTTCCTTTTCCCTACTTCCACAGTGGACAGCCTGCTCTTCTTAAACTCTCCGAGCACTTTATTGTCTTCAAGGCTTTGAGTTTTTGGCCCATCTTGCCCAAAACTTGGCTCTAGGAGACCTCACGCAGTCCAACAGCTGCGTGTCTTCTACATGCTGAATGCTTCTCCATTCCTCTCACAGAGCCTTTTGTCTGCCCGAAACTCATGACTCGGTGTGGCATGCCTAACATCTGCATTTGGAGATTTAAGTGACACCTCGAGTTTAACATAGCCAATCACAACTTAACTCCCCAGTGACTCTGTGGTTCTCGGCACACACTGTTAGAGGATCCCACTCGAGTCAGTTGATCAGACCAAGCTCCTTGCAACTCAGCTCCATTCTTCTCTTGTCGTTACCCCCAAGTCCAATCTGCCAAAAATCCTATTCTTTTCTTCATTTATAACCTCCATTTTGCATCACTCGTATCTGGCTACAGTTATATCCCGTATGGGTTGTTATAACCTACACAGGAGCTCTCACATTGTCTATTACCTCTCTCAACAGAAAACATTTAAATAATAAATAAAATAAATAATAAAAATAATAATGAATAAACATTTATGCATTTATTATTTTAAAAAATCTTTTATGAAATTATTTTACTTGAAAGGCAGATTCACAGAGAAAAGGAGAGACAGAGAAAGAGGATCTTCCATCTGCTGGTTCACTCCCCAAATACTGCAATGGTCAGAGCTGAGCTGAGCTGAAGCCAGGAGTAGGAGGCTTTTTCTGTGTCTCCCACGTTAATACGGGGTCCCTAAACATTGGGCCATCCTTCACTGTTTTCCCAGGCCAAAAGCATGGAGCTAAATCGGAAACAGAATAGCTGGGACATAATTCAGCATCAATATGGGATGCCAGCCCGGCAAGGCAGATTAGCTTGTTAACTCATAGTGCTGCCCAGAAAAACACTTAAAACATAAGTCACAATATGCTACTGTGTTAGCTCAAAACCTTCTCATAGCTCTCCATTTTGTTTGTAGAATCCAAAGGACCCTACAGTCCTTTCTGATCTGGCCTCTGCTGCATTTGTGTCCCTATATATCCACTGTTCTCTCACTACCTCTGCTCCAGCCATAGTGGCCTGTTTGTTCTGTAGAATCTTTGCAATGGCTGTTCCTTCTGCATGGAATGTTCTTCCACCAGGTAATGAATGGAAAGTCTCAGCTCTTGACTTTAAACTGGTCTTTGCTTAAATGCTTAAATGTCACATTTACACCCACCCCTGGAGCTTCTCTTGAGTGATATTCTCTATGTATCTCTTCATTACCTGTTTTCTCCACTAAAATATAAAGCTGAGACAGGAATATTATTTCTGTATCCCTGGACCTGGCAGCAATTCCATTCACGCTCAGATTTGTAAATGAATAACGTATCCTTTAATCCTAAATCTTAAGATGTAAGTGTTCTGATAAAATCAATAGCTTATTGGAATATCTGTTACTCAGTTTTTCTTGTCAATTTGTGGACAAAAATAACCACATTTATGTTAAAGGTTTTGTAAAAAATAAGGCTCTTCAGTTTACAACCCAAAAGATGTTTATGAGCCGTGTTCATGTTTATGGTTGTCCTGGCAGACACATTGTGTAACACATTGCCCGCAAGTGTCAGCTGAGAGGTGTTAAAACCCTCGGAGTGGCTTGTCGGGTTACCGTGGGCGACTCTAAGTCTTCACAGGCCTGAGCTCACGCAGGGGCTGCTATCTCCAGAGCTTTGCAGCAGTCTGTTGCAAAGAAGAGACACCAAACACATTTTTCTTTTTTTAAAACAAATACATTATGAAAGTACATTCATTCAATTTTGGATGTTTTTTTTTTTAATTTTGAGCTTGTTTCTCTGACAACCATAATTCTCCTTTCTTTTATAAAATGATTATCTTACTAGGTGACATTTGCTGTTCTTTTTCCTTAATCCCTTACTTGACAAAAGAGAAACAGAGAAATTCTATGCCAGTCTGCCACTTTTCCATATAAAATTTTACTGCTTTGTACAACCCAAAGGCAGTGATCTACCTGCCCATACACCTTGATGTACCACACTGTCAGATTTGCTGCTGTGAGTTCTGCACACTAACGGAGTTTGGGCACAAGAAAGTCACTGCTAAATCTGTATGTTACTCAAGAGGAAGCCTGATGTTCTTCAAATGAGAACTTGATCCATCAGATTGTTCATTTCCATGTGTGGTTGGGAAGGGTGGAGCCCAGCTAAGACCCAGAGAGCTAGAACGCATGTATGTCAGTGTACAGGAGCAGGTTTCACAGAAGCTGAAGGCAACTGGTAGACAAAGTCAGGTTCTGAATCATGGCCGGGGCCACGTGGGGGCATGGAGGTCAGACTTTATCTGCAGGTGCCACACCAATGATCATTTTCACTTGTTTGACCGTAAACTGATCCTAAAAGATAGTGTGTGCTTTCTACTTGGTTTGATTCCATGATCTGCAGCTCCAAGGTTAAACCCAGTGTCAGTTCTTCAACAGCACTGGTGTGGTTCCAGAATGAAACTGATGCCCTGAAAAGAGCTCCTCCATGAGCACCTAAGCTATGGAATTCAGGGAGTGAGTAGATGCTGACAGGTGCATTTGTGATCAAACACACCTAACAAACATGTCTGCCCAGCCAGTATCTTGGGGATATGACGCATGTGGCCATTTTTGATGACTGGATCAAGCCCTTGTGGAAAATGAGATATTGCCAGAGGCACAGGAAAAAGGTAGTGGTGTTGAGGCCTTCTTGGCGTTAAGGCCTCACTCAGCTTTAGGCATGATTATAGTTTATTAATATTCTCATCTTGCTGAAGTGTCTCTTATTACTAAAAAAAACACATACCACACCAAATTTTGCAACACATAGAAGTGGCTTTTAAGATACATTTGTAATAGATCTTAACATAAAATGTATTTGTTGAAAGTGGAATTCAGTACACACAACTTTAGGTATCCACCTGATCCATTTCTCAAATCTCATTTGAAGGAATACTTCAAGTGCTGTCAGTCCTTTGTAACAATCCTTAATGACACTAAAGAGATCGTTTCCACCCAGATGCTTGGGATCCATCAGCAGCAGCCCTCCTTTGGACATCCCGTTCACAGGCCTGCTCCTCCATTCTCACTGGGCACTCTGCTGTTAAGGGGAGCTGTGGTATCTGGGAAAGACTGGGATCGCAGAATTCTTAAGGAAGAATTTGAATAGGTGCAGTTTTTTCTGGGTGATTTACAAAGCTAAAAAGAGCAATTTCCCATCCTAAGAAGTCCGAAATACTGTTTGTTTATTGAGTAGTCCCTGAACAACTATCAAGTACCAAGTACTATGTTTGATGCCTAAGCACTAGACAGAGACCTTGTTTTCCCAAAACCTTCAGTCTCTCATCAACAAATGGTTAAAGTGAATTAAGATGCAGACTGAGTCTCGAAGAATCCCTGGGAGAACAAATCTGATTAGGCCTCATTGATGAGCTCACCCTTGCTTGACTTATAAACCAAAGTAAAACGCACCTTGATCTGGTTTTTGCAAATGCCTATTTTAAAGAAAAATTGACTTCAAGTTCAACCAAGCAAAAGAAAGAAATAAAATAATCATTATGTAACTAGGGAATCCCCAACAGGATAGACCAAGTAAAGCAGTTTTATAACTGTAACCAATCTCGTAGTTGCTTTGCTTTCCTGTTTGTCCTATAAAAACCTCCCTTTTGCTTGTTCTCAGTGGAGCTCCCGACCCACATACAGTTTGGAGCTCCCCAATGCATGAAACACTGCTCAAATAATCTCTTTAAAACTTTATTATATAATAAAAAGAATCATAGTTTATCAAAAGTGTTATGGTGGTCATTGGGTCAGGCACTAGAAATAAAATGTGATTTTTTTTTTAAAGGAAACAAGATTTCTTTGACATTAGGGCTTTTCCTCTAATGAAAGTGACAAAAATAAAACAAAACAAAACAAAACAAACTTGTGAGAAATAGTCTTCCTCTTACTCCTCTCCCCAAAGTGAGTTATTTATCAAAAGTGAGATATGCCAGATGGATATGTAATTACCCTTACCTAATCATTAGACACGGCATATGCATATTGAAATGTCACACTGCACTCTATGTGTACAATTACTATGTATTTCAACAGGAAACAGTGAGACTGGGGAAGACTTTATACAGAAAGGGTGATGTGGGTGGCTTTTTCCAAGGAGCTGCTTTGTGAGCTGAGACCCGAGGGAGAAGGAGGCAGCCAAGTGAAGCAAAAATGGGCAAAGAAAGCTCTAGGCATGGACATGATAGTGCTTTGTCAATTCCCCACAACATTGCCTGAGATAATGAGTAAGAGAGAATCTAGGAAGGAGTTGGAGGGTGGCCCTTAACACTCCAAGTTGAGCTAAGATTTGATGTGCCCGGATTTGTCTAATGGAGTGGTCACTCTACCTGGAGGAGGTGTTGCAGGAGGCAGTAGGGACAGCAGACAAGGTATTAGAGCCCATGAGTTTGGCAAATCCAGACCACTGTTGCTTGGCTGAGGTGATGACAGTTCTGGAGGTAGACTTTTCAGAAAGATGTACACGACAGGATAATAAAAAGGTCAACTACAACGCACCCTATCTCCATTTGTGTTCCTCTGTGTATCTAGACCCATTGAAGAGAGCGCTCTCTTTTCCTCTTAAGGGGCCTCAGTGTTGGCCATCTTTGCCCTACTTGTGTTCGCGGAGACAGGTTCTCTCCATCATCACACAGTAGCTGGGTGTGAAGCCAAGCTCCAAGCTCCCTGAGCAGATGCAGTTAGACAGCTGAGATAGAAAGCCTTCTAAATGCACCTGGTACGACTGAGGCACCTGTTCCTCTTGACTTTCTCTTGATCAAGTCGAGAAATTGGCTTGAATCTCATTAATATTTTCTTTGTCATTTTAAGTAGAAAGTTCTATTTGGTCATCTGTTTCTATGTTTGTTTTTTTTAAATTTCTGCTTTTTTCCCCATACATTATCTTCTCAATTTTGTTTTGATTTTTATTTTTCTCTGAGAATTAGTGTGTTTCATCAAGGTTTTCAATTTTCATGTAATATAATTCATTTTACCTTGTAATGAGTCAGTCTTTTCTATAAATATTATTGAAGAGATATGATTTTTTGTTTTCCTCTTATTTTAAAAGTAAATTTACCAGAGATGGATCTATTTTATTTGAACAGCTTATGCTTGGTCTTAGCTATCAATTCTACAAAGAAAAACCTTATTTTCTCTCAGTACTGTTTGATTTATTGTGTTTACATTTAGGTCTATTTCATTCTTAAAGATTTGTTTATTTCTACTTAGAAAGCAGATTTACACAGAGAAGGAAGACAGAAAGAAATCTTGCATCCGCTAAGTCTTTCCCAAATACAACAATGAGAACTAGGCCAGTTGATCCTAAGCCAGAAGGCTGGTGCTTCTTCTTGGTCTTCCACATGGGTGTAAGGAAACCAATCTTTGGGCTGTTCTCTGCTGCTTTCCAAGGTACGTTAGCAGGGAGTTGGATGGGAAGTAGAGCAGCCAGAACTTGAACCAGTGCCCCTATCAGATGCTGGCAACACCGGTAGAGGCATAACCTACTGTACTATGGTGCCGGCCCCAATGACATGAAATATTTCTTGGGTTCAGGTTATCATGCATGTTCATATTTGAGAAGATACATTTGTTGCTCTTATGGAATAATATTATGTCCTTGTACAGACTTTTATTTAAAAATTGTAAAATTCAGGTGCTTTATGTCTTTATTTGTGTCTTTTGGCCTGCTAAGGAGTTCCAGTAATGCAGGACATTTTAGCACTACTCACATGTTTGAGTCTCACGCTTGAGCTTTTCACAAACTGGTACTATTATTTCATACTTAACATTTCCTAACTTACAAGGCTTTATTGTAGTTCTGTGTGCATCAACTCACAGTTAAGATTTTTACCTAGTTTGTGCTTTACATGAGTGTAGCTCTCCTAGTTTTTGTCCTCATGCTTTTCCAGTATTATCGTCCTTCTTTTTAACTTTATGATATCATTTTTATCTCAGGTAAATATCATTTCTTTGGATTTCTTATTTAGTTTGAATTAACCTTGAAATATTATATATTGCTTTTATAGAATATATAGAGATAGCTATATTTCACATCACCTCTGGAGGTCCCTTCCTTCCTTGTTTTGAAAGTGTCCTATGGGCTGGCAGTCTCAATCATTATCGCATGATGTCAGATATAGAATTAACCAGTGACTGTTCAATGTTGTGCCGTACTCCTGGGAAAAACATGGAAGTGAACACTAAGTTCTTGTTTTTAGGGATTTTAAAAACCAACTAGGGAACAGAATCGTGCAAAAGTAGCAAATACCACACTATTTTTTTTTGTTACTAATTATCAGCAGATTTTTTTTTCTTTAGAAAAGAGAGACGTGTTAGCTGCAACAGGTAACCAAACCTATTATGGTAGGGAAATTAAACGGTAGGTAGCACACAACTGAAAGGAAGGCCTGCTGTTCATGCTGTAGGCACCAAAGCATTGCTTCCCAAATGCTGTTCCTCTGAGGACTTCTGCAGGCACCTGACCACCAAGTTTGGGTACAGACCTCAGGAATCTGTCATTTTAAAAGTTCTCCAGTGATTCAGTTGCATGGCCAAATTTAGAAAACATTACACTGAGTGATCTCATCACCTAATCTGTAATTGTTCTTGTGCTACATAAGTCTATTAAACATCCCTGATGGTCTTACTGAAAGTTTCCATTTGTCTTACAAGACTCAAATAAGGCACAAAAGCTCTGATAATTCTGGAGTACATTTACTAAGTCGGGATAAAAAAACATGGTGCCATTAACACTTCTTATTCCTGTGCCAATTTTAACGTCAGTGTCCAACAATGAAATGACATGTAAGTGATGAAATGTAAACTAAAAAGTGATCAACTCCAGTTATTGCCACTTTGAAGTATTACAGTGTTTCTCTTGGGTGGTGGGGGTTGAAATTAACAACAACAAAAAGACAATGAATGCATGAGCTGGATATGTTTATTCTGGAGAAAGAGATTCAGAGAAGACATGATAGCTGACTCCGCGTATTTAGGGTTGGCGTGTTGGAGAGCAAGATACCTTGCTCTATGGAATGAGCAGGTCCATCTTTCCTGAACACGAGGATGAAGCTCACAAACATTCCTTGAGAAACCAAAGGTAGATGCAAGCCCAAGATTAGTTTTTAGATTCGTTCTTTAAAGTTGAACGTTCTTTCTACACCAGACTTACTAACGGATTGTTCAGGCCTAGCAGTAATAGTTTCCCCTCTGTCATTGTTGTAGTTGGTTGCCTAACAACCAGTAAATATCAAAAGTGTGTCATAAAATAATTAGTTTGTGTCTGAGTTGATTGTATAATTCCTAACACCACACGTGGTTCATTTCACCCATAGCAAGTCTTCCCAGTAGAATTTGTTAGATATCACAATGTGTTGAGCCGCATACAAGCTGCACAGTTGTAATGTTTATCAAACACTACCCTGCTACCCAGCTTAGCCATAACACACCCATTGGAAATAGGTGTTTCATGATAGCATGAGGTCGTGAGAAAAGAATGAATTTGGGTATCTGTAAAATTGTTCTGTATCGTTAAATCCTGGACAGTCTTTGCAGGTAATATTACAAGTTTAATCATGAACTCTTCAACTTTGGAATTCTGTGAATTTTTGATAGTTGACTAATACCAGAACTTAAGGTATAGAACAAAGTTTAAATACATAACATACTTGAATAATAATTCTGTCTTCATGGTTTCCTAGGAAACCGATAAAACATATCTGGATAGTTTAAAAGTGTGATCTTATTTATACAGGGCTGCTTTACATTATAAAAAACAAAGAACTGTTGTTTGTCAAAATTCTACATTAAACATCTGCCAAGATATCTTATTAGGTTTTCTTAGTAATAATGACTCAGGACATAAGATGAGCCACAGGACCCTTGCAGATTCTATCCACACTGAAACTCTGAAACACTCATTTCCTCTTCTTTATTTGATCCAGAAAACTAAAATCATCATTTTTTTTAAAAAAAGTGATTGATTTGGATTAATTTTGCCTTTTTCCCCCAAAAGACTTAGAACTGTTTTAGGTAACTTTTTTTTATTAGCCACTCTAAGACATTTGTGCTGCAATATAATTAATAGTATTTTAATGAAAATGATAGCACATTAATTGGTAATATTTGAAAGTGCGTTCTTTCTAATTACTTATTAACCTTTAAATCAGATATACACAAGGGAACAGAAGATCCATGCCTGAGTATCTGCAAGCTTTTTCAAGGTGCTTTTTATAAAAAGAACCCAGAGAAGCTATTTTTTTTTCTCTCAAAGGCAACTTAAAATTATATCAAGAGCTGAGCGTGGTACGATGCTTATCCCATTAATAGAGACATTTTCCCTGTACCTATTTCTGGTGCTTGACAGTGAACTGTCATTAATAGAAGCATAGTTTAATAAGATAGTAGAGATGATGCTACCAATTTTCTTCATCATTTAAATTTATAACTAGTTGCAAAACGTGCTGCAAAGAAAAAAAAGCCACTACTAATAATTGAGCAGGATTTTGAATATTTCCATATATACATTGGAAAATAAAGAAGGTTAGACTAAAAGATTTCTAGATCGTTGTCCTCAAACATCAAATCTGACTTCAAGGACTAAAAAGGTTCTGAATGTAAGGTATGATGTCGACTTGACTAACTGACCCCTAGATGGCCATGGAAATGGCTGAACCTAAATTAGAGGGGAGCCAGATAAGTGGATTTTGGAAGACAGAGCCCAATTGCTTTGTCTTAGGGGAAGGGCATCCTACTTGGGAGTTTATTCTGTGTCCCTGTCTTTCTTGCCAAGCTGCTGACTGGTTTTTCTGGAGTTTTGTTGAATAGGAGTTACTGTCTGAAGGTCAAAGTACTTTCTTATCATGGATTGATTGAAGCTGCCAGGGCCTTAACTCTGGGCCTGTGTCCTGGTAACTTCTGTCTTTATTCACTCCTGTAAGGGGAACTGGCTTTGTGTATCAGGTTCTTACTTGGACAGGGAGTGACAGCAGTGCCTTTGAGTTGTTGATTATCTGATCGGAATGCAGGCCAGTGTAGGGCAGCTTCCATGCAGCGTGAAGAGCACAGGAATGGGACCCCGTGCCTGAGAGTACAGTGAGGTTGGTGGTGTGTGCTCTAGAATGGGAGTTAGCCCGCTCACTTCTAGGGGTGCAGATGGAAGAATGAAGGTGAGAATAGTTCCGAGGAGGCCGTACTCACTGCCTTCTCCATGAGGCCGCCTGTCTTCTCAGTCTCTCATCTCAATCCTTTTGTCTCTGCTCCTTCCACATCTTATTGGGCTACTATTTTCCTTAAGAATAGCTTCTGTGGGCTTGGCGGCGTGGCCTAGTGGCTAAAGTCCTCGCCTTGATCCCATATGGCCGCTGGTTCTAATCCCGGCAGCTCCACTTCCTCTCTATCTCTCCTCCTCTCAGTATATCTGACTTTGTAATAAAAATAAAATAAATCTTTAAAAAACAAAAGAATAGCTTCTGTGAGGATCATCTGTCAAATCATTGTGTCACAATGAAGAATGAAACATGGTGATAGAAAACCTGTTGATGGGTGAAGAAGGCTGCAGGTTGATAAAGGAGGCTGAATGTTTATGATCCTGCTATGGTTTGCATACAAGTTCCAAGTGGTCTGTCTGCATTGGAGACCAAGTTCTAGTGGTGTTGCATGCTATCCTCAATCAGCCAATACTGGCAGAGAGAAGATGGAGTGCTGTACTATAGATGGAATAGCAAACAAGACATAAATAAGTAAATAGAAACATTAATAGATAAACAAATAAAATGTTTCTTGAGAGGAGAGAAATGAAGGAAAACAGTAATTGTAACACCAGCTGCCATTTACTGAGAATATTCACACCATGGACTGACCCTGATCTTTTCAGTGCATTGCATATAATTGTTAAGACAATCCTAGAAGGAAGCTTTGTAAAATCAATCAAACGATAACCCAAATTCTTGAATAATCCTTAGAACAAAATTGAAACTTAGCATCCACTTCTGGAATAAGTGAGCCAATGCATGTTTTTTTCTTGGAGTCCAAACTCCCTTCACTCGCCTAGCATCTGTTCCTGAAGTGCAGGGATCTTGTGTTGACTTCCACTGTATTCCAAGTACCTGGAATATGGGGACTGCTGCTAGACAGGTGTTTGATGACTTTGCCTTCTCAATAAGACAAACTGAGAGCCAATAAGACTCAGTATTTTCTGTAAAATGACACATAAACAGGAAAGATTTGCAACTGCACCTCAAGTCAACCCATACTCTTCTGCCCTCTGTATAACACCGGCCTGGCATTTTCCTTCTTCCTCTCCACTTCATGCTCTAATTATCTCTGGCCTGCCCCTATTCCACATACACTCTCATGTCTGTAAATCACCAGTAATACTCTGTGGATAGGACTCAGCATGATAGCGTGCACTGGTGAATATACAGCTTGTATCTATTATACCTATTAGAGCTGGGAGGGATGCATAAGCTTTAGGACTCTTGTTTGTACTTAGGGGCCTCCAGAGGAATGTGCAGGCAGAGTATGTGCAGCGGCCTTGCAGCTTCATCTCTGAAGACAGTGCAAGCTTCATCTTAATAATGTCAAGACAAACTGATGCGCTAAGCTCATGCCATGATCATCTAAGGTCATTATGGTAACCTGCTATGTGCAGGCAGACTATAAAACTGCAGTAATGAGCATAGTGAGGTGAATGACTCACAGTGTGCCTAGTTGGCCTGGGAGGAAGACAGAAGGAAAGCCAACGGATGTTAGGAATTCCAGAATTCGGGTTGAAAATGGTTGTGATTGAGTAATCCAAGTGACTCAGAATGTCACAAAGCGTGGGCATCGATGGACTTAGTTCGTGGAAAAGTTCAGATACTTTCATTTTTCTGACTTTGCCTGATATTCCTGCAGTCATTTCCTTTCTCTGTCTTTCCCATTACCTGGCTGAATTTTAAAGGCTGCGAATGTTGTTAGTGGTATAGGGAATTGTACGCTCTCATCTACTATGGAAATATAAACGAGCTTAGAATTTTTTGCAGGAAAATTCATGACTATATTCAACAGTCTTAAATGTTTACACTCAACAGCTCAGCCATTCAACCCCTTGATGTTTACTTTGAAGAAAGCGCATGTGCACAAAAGGAAACATACAGAGATATTTATGTCAGAAGTACTGACAATATTGGAAAGTAAAACCAATTACAAAACTCACTCATAAAATCATCTAGGGTGAGAATTAGTCAAATGGACTATGATTCACTGGTATCTGAAACACGGTGTATAATTCTTAAACAAGACAGAATTATTCTCTATCACTCTCTTATTTATACAAATGAGTGTCTAAAAAAATCTAAACATATTATTTAGTGGGAATTTTAAAAATGCACTATTTTATACATTGTTGTCTGGTTATATTTAAAATGCAGAGAGATCTACATACAGGTACACGTAGAATGTGTTAATTGGAAATCAACAGCTAAGCTGAAATAGGAAATCCAACAATGATGTGACTTTTAATCATAGGGCATGACCAATGAAAAACAAGCTTGTTTCTTTTCTATCGCAGGCTACCGTGGGTGTTTCGCAGTCATTCAGGCCCTAGTTCCTTCCCTGTGCTGACCCTGCAGTTCTTGAAGGCCTAAGACTTGTGTGGTCAGGTTGGGTCACTACTAGAATCAAATCAGAATAATCCTTTTAGTAAAGGAGAAAATAGGGGGCTGGCTCACTCACTACCCCACGCGCCCCACTTACAGATTGCACATTTTAGTTCTACTCCAAAGCTGCTGGTAGAAGTTTGATCAGTCATTCTTTCAGTATGTGGGAGGCAAGTGGAAATGCAGGCCCTGGCGAAATGACCGTGACCCAGTCATCGCTGTATTACCCTGAAAGTAAAAGGGGTGGATTTGGACGGACATGTGTCCTCCGTCACACAGAGAATATGAACACAAATAGAAGACAAGGGGGACGTCGAGTTTTGTTTTAAAGTGAGGATGGGGCTACCTTTTCCGATTTCTTGAAGTCATTTAATGTGACTAGGAGAGATTATGACGGAGGTCACAAGCCTTCAGTGACCTAATCTGTCTGCTTCAAGAGTGGGTGATAGCTATACGTAGCCCACTCGATCCCACATCTCACCTCTCATAACTCCTGCAACACTGTCTTTTCCTTCATCCTCCTCTTCAGCTACAATATTTTCTATTTAGCCCTTTTGTACTAAACATGATTGAAATGCTCGGGAACTGAATGCTCAAACACCTACATGATTATCATTTTATTAAAAAGTCAGCTTGTCTCTGGCCTTATTCTCTCTGACATTTGCTCATTTACTCCATTTCCTTACACACATTTTCAACAGTGATAGATAAAGTAGGAAGTTGAAGTAGGAGACAGAATTATCGTTCATTGACACTGGCTTTCTTCTTCAGAAACATCTTCCTAATTGATCCAGTAATACATCTTCATCTGAATAGATGGGTGACAATTAGCAGTAAAGCTGTTAAGCTGAGTAGAGGTCAGAACAGGATGTGATGACCAGGATTGGGAAGTTTAAGTGAAAGTTCCTTAATAAGATGAGTCTGGAATTGGTCCCTTAGGCATATGTGAAAGTTGCTGAGACCTAAAGACATCAGCATGTGTTAGGGGGTGCAGAACACGTTTCTTGATTATCTGCTAGATGCTGTACACGGTGCCAGACATTTTGCGTGCATTATTCCATTTATCCTTACACTGTATCATTAAACTGGGTGCCTTAATTTTATAAATAACGAAAAAAGCAGCAGACAGACTGTTAGTGATGAAGGATCTCCTGGCTGGTAAGTGGAAGAGGCGGGCACTGTATCCATAGCTATTTTCTAGATGGATCTAGATCTAGATGGTTTGTAATTACTTAGAGCATCTCAGGCAGGAGGGAGAGCGAAACAATGGGACTGGATGGAGCTGAATGCTGGCTGTGCGTGGGGCTGGAAGGAGCAGGTTGAGTGCCGGGTGTCCTTCTGTGTGTTTTTAGGTTGAGGTCACACTGATGTCTGAGAAGCTCTGGTCAGAGAGGCCTGAGTTACTTGTAGGAAGTACTGTGTCATGCTTCACTTGGCATTGAGCTCTCCCCCAGTCCCGAGGAGAGAAACCCTACACAAGTCAGGCTAGCGCCACTGACCCAGTTTCACAAACCAGCTTAAATGGGATGTTTAGTTAACAAAAACCACCAAAAGCCTCTATTAATTCACCAGTGCCGGCAGCATCCTGCCGTCTTCCTGTCTCGTGAGCAGCCGTTGCTCTGGGTTACTTGTTCTTGCTAGAAATGAGGGCAGGAAGGGTTTTGTGTTCCCAGGGCCACTTAAAGTTAGCGCTCCTCCTCTCAGATGCGCTCTGGTTGGATTCCTTCTCAGCTGTTCCTAAGGCCACCGTGCCCAGTGTGTCCATGAGGACCGTGCCCTTTATGGTGCCTCCCAACATCTGCAGCAGTGCTTCAGCATGTCCTCACTTGCAGCATGCTGTTTGCGCTTGGTGCTGCAGCCACCTGCCCTTCCCACATCCCCAGGAAGCCTCTCTCCTCTGGAAAGGGACAAGAAAAGTTCTCTTTCTAGGTTTTTTTTCCCTTCTTTTAGTCTCCAGCTCAGGTCTAAAGTTCATTACCAAAATGTCTTTTTTAAAATAGTTTTCTTGCAGAAATGA
Organism: Ochotona princeps; assembly: GCF_030435755.1. NCBI lineage: Eukaryota > Metazoa > Chordata > Mammalia > Lagomorpha > Ochotonidae > Ochotona > Ochotona princeps. The sequence goes on along the minus strand of NC_080843.1, from coordinate 11,115,676 downwards.
CTCATCATACAGATCGATCAAAATATCCAAAGCAGAATCCTAGTGAACAATCCCAGTGAACAAGATACACTGGGAGTATTCTTTAAGATGGAGAACCTGAAAGCCAAGAGAAGTGGGCTGCACTTGTTCCCAGTGGTATTTGGGTTGTGGAGTGTAGGTGATGGGGAAAACCCTGAAGTTTTCTGAGCAGAAAGACTACAGGGAAGCAGTCACCTATCATATAAATCTGGTCACAGAATACAGAACTAATTCCAAGTAGAGACTGCTTTGCCTCAATTTGTTAGTATGTCTAGTACTACTGCAAATCTTTAAAGCATTTGTAATGGTCACCTAATCTTCACAATCATGAATGAACTTGTGTCCGTTTTGTGGATGTAGCAGCTAAAACTTAAAGCAGCAGCTGGCACAGGGGCAGTGGGATTTCACTCCAAGTGCAGTCAGCATAGACACGTCACCAGCGTAAGGACAGAGACATTTCCTGGAGGTTGTTGCGGAGTAAGTACCTTATCATGGCTCAGACTTCTGGTTCCAGGAATAAGACCGAGAGGAAGGCAAGAGGCATTAGCAGGAAAGGTGGGAGGAGGAGCGCCAAAGGACGACAAAGAAGGGGGTAAGGATACCTTGTAGGTGTCTGCAGGCGGTCATGCTACCAACAACTACAACCACTGTGGAACTGGCCTTAAGTTGCTCCCTTCTGGTTGAGGAGACCAAGTTCAAGGTTTAGAGCCTTGAACTTGGCCCCATCTGGCTCCTAATCAGTTAATATGGTTCCATTTCCAACTTTAAGCCTTGAGTATGAGTTAGAGTCACAATTCCCACTCCCCCAAATTGGGAAACTTATGGGGACGTGGGTGGGCATGGGGGTAAATTTTTGGGGAGTAAGGTGCAGGAATCTGAGTAGAAATTTCTTCAGTGTCTGGAGGCAGGATCTGGAAATCAAGATTTGAGCAGCAGAAGCAGGAGACAGATACCTGTGTGTCTACACCTCTCTATACACACACACAGACACTCTACCATCAACACTACCGCCAACAGTGGAAAATATGTAGCCAGGAGAGCACCAGGAGTCAGACAAGAGGATGAAGGGGGGATGCCCGCAAGTAAAGACAACATAAGGAAAATTATCAGTACTCACGAAGGACCTGGAGAAGGGCCGGATAGCAGTACTACACTCACAAGCAGCCAGGATCGGAGTCACAGCCAGGGGGGGCATGTATGAAAACCTGGAAATCCTGGTGTCCCTCACCCAGGGGGCTATGTACCCACTCCCAGCTGCCCAGGCTGCCTCCAAGACATTTTGAATCATATATAGTTTATAAATAATATATTACATCCCATGAAGCACTGTAACCATGACGGACAATGAAGCAGTTCCTCTCTGAAGTGTCTCTGCTTTGGGAGGCGGAATGCCCCCTTTTCTCAGCTGCTCCCTGACTGGTAATTGTTTCCCAGCGAAGTACTTGCTGAACATTTGCCTTCTACAAACAAATAGAGAAATAATGACAGTGTTTACTCCCTCTGAACATTATAGGAATGTGTAGGCTTCCATTTAATGAGGTTTGGAGACAACATAGCAATTTTGATGTCCTGTCAAGCTTGTTAAATTGCGATTCTACTAGAATTTTATATTGAGCCAGAACCAACACGTCCCAGTGTATAAATTAGGTATAATTGGGTATGCACTGATTCTTTCGGGTCACTGGGATATAATTTAATGCAATGATTGAATAAATCATACTGTTGGCCTGAAAAGCTCTCTAAAAAGTTCTAATCCACTCTCAGAAGTAACTAGGGAGGTTGAGTCCATTGTATGACTTTGTAACAATATTTTCTAAACTAAACCTGCATCTGAAGAACAGCTCCAATCCAGGCCTATTGCTTTATATTTTCAATATAAGAGGCAGGAATTTGCATTTCTAGAAAGTTCTCTGATTAATTCAGTTAAAAAGTATATTAAGGAAATCTTGTATTGATGTGATTCAGGGAGGACACCTTTGTTGTGTATTTTATCCATTTTTAACTTTCCTATGACTAAATGGAGGAAGGTATTTACTTGATCATTGCCTACACTGTTTGCGTAAGTTAAAATTTATATTTAAAGGATTTATTTATATTTTATGTAGATTAGGAATATTAAAATTTTTTAATATTTTTTAATTTTAATTTTTAATCTAGTGTTTTTTGCCATTATTGTTTGGTCTTGTGCCCAGATTCTCTGTTAGAAATTGAACCTGAATACAGCTGTGGTGATTTGATGAAAATGTTACAGGATAGGTTGAGCATTTCTATTCTGAAATTCTGAAATCCAAAATGCCCCAAAATTTGAAACTTTCTGAATGACACTAAGTAAAAACTCCCTATCATGAAGCTTTAAAATATGGCATAAATACTGTTTAAAATACTGTATGAAATTACCTTTAGGCTATAAACATAAGGAATGTGTAAAACATATATAAATTTGGTGTTTAGACTATGTTCCAATCCCAAAGATATCTCATCCTATAATTGCAAATATTCCATCATAACAGACACCCAAATCCAAACTCCAAGGCATTTCAAATAAATGATACACAACATACACAGAACCTCAGAAGATCTGGTTTGTGGTTCTGTATGGCATTTAGAGCTCAGATGACCTTATGCAAGTCATTTGCAAGTGCAATAATTATGGCAATATCTGGTCCGCTTAGCTGATATAATAGTTATAAAATGATTTAAGTGATAATAGTTTTCAGCCAGTTAAATCATTGCAACTGTTTGCTAAATAAAAGTAATTATATTAAGAATTAGAATGATATTAAGTACTTGTAAGCATTTACTCCAGGGAACTAAAATAATGATGACTTGTATGTTTCCAGGGAGAGACACCAGTTTGGTTTTATGTAGAGAAGCTTCGTTTCATTTTTGTGTCCTATATCTGATTAATGTATTGATCTTCTGCGTAAAAGTTCATTGAAAATCTGCTGCTTGATATAAAAGTTGAAATTCGCTTTTTTGTGTCCTTTGGCTTTCTGCTTATAATCTCTCTTCTCTTAATGGCAACCCACTATTTAGTACAGAAGTGCTCATTATTACCTGTGCATAAATTTTAAAAAGGCAAAATTCTTCTTAGCTTCCTACTTTGACTTCTTATCTTGAATTTTGGCTAAATTATTTGGTGGAGCTTAAAAATTGATTATTAAAGTACATCTGTAGATGAATTGCTGTTATTTTCAAAGTTTCATTCTGTTATCCCTTATACATAATAAAGGCATTACAGTGATAAGAAGAATCCTTATTTCTTAAGTATAATCCACTACCTGAGGCGGGGGCGGGGATGAAACTTACCATGCATGCATTTACCAGGCATATATGAGCAAATCAGGAAACATTCCAGACCCTAAAGCTTACTTAGCATTAGAGTCACCAAATTTTAGGTTACCTGCATGAAAATCTAAACCATTGCTTCAAAATCCCAAATCATATCTAAGCAGGACTTCTATATTTTTATCAGATTCTTTTTATTTATTTCTTAATTTATTTATGGGAAAGTCAGAATACAGACAGAAGGATAGAGAAAGATCTTCTGTCCGCTGGTTCACTCCACTGGTGGCCGTAATGGTCATAGTTGGGCCAATCCAAAGCCAGGAGTCAGGAGCTTCTTCCAGGTCTCCCATGAAGGTGCAGTCCCAAGGCTTTGGGCTGTCCTCCACTGTCTTTCCAGGCCACAGACAGGGAACTGGATGGGAAGTGGAGCAGCCAGAAACACTCTGATTAAAGGAAAAATGAAACTAAACAGATTCCAATGGGGCTTTTCCTGTTCCAAGAATGGAGGCACATGCCAAAACCATTGCCCTAGCTGAGCTGCTTCTATTGCTTTATATATGTGTGTGTGTGTGTGTGTGTGTGTGTGTGTATATATATATATATATATTCCATTTTTACTACTCACACAGAGAAAGGGTTAAAAAAAGTGGGAAAATTTCTCACATTAAAAATCATCTTGTTTCCAAATGCTCCCAACCTGAAGACCTAATCCAATAAGACATTTTGTATGAAAGAGCAGTCCAGCCTTTTCCAAGCCTTGCTCAACTGCTAACAGTCTGGTTTTTGTTCCCAACACACCATCAATGCTGCCTTTGATGAGATCACTAATAGCTATTTCTTCGCCATATATTGTGGTCATTTTTGCAACTCTTGATTTCATTGAATCTCTCAGCAGTGTTTGACTGTGTCAAGCACTCTGTCTTACTTTCTTCTTTTTTTTTCCTCCTGAAGCCTTTTATGACCATTGGAGGCCAAAGGACGATGTTATCTTCTTACTGCCACTCTAGCTTACATAACACATACTTCATTACATTGCAGAGGATTTGATGAGACTATTAAAAGGTGAGTGTTAGGTCACCAGTTTGAATACTGGGAAACAAATGCAAAAGGCACCATGTGATCCTCATCTAACTTGCCTCACTTGAATAAAGAACAAAGGAGAAAAAAAAATACTCCCAGAAAAACCTTAAGGGATTTCCACCACCTGGAAGCTGAGGGGGAATTGATGCAAATAGTCGTCCTATTTATGAGCTTATTTTCCATAGGAGAAAGCAAGCCTGGGAAGTACAGAGCCTTTGGGCATTGGCCCCCTGAGGTTCAGCAGAGGCTGATGTTGGCTGCCAAGCAACAAGAACCAGGCTTAGGGACCTGAAGTTCTTGTCTAGTTGGGATGTAAATTTGGGTGAATTTTTAATAGAATTTCAGGAATTTGCAGAGATTTGACCTTGGTTAGACTTTTCAGTGTCCGCAAGGTCTTCCAGCATGCCCAGACTTCAGCATCTTAGTTCTTACCAATACAGTGTTTTCTTCATTATTGTTTTGTGCACATTCCTTTTATCTAATTAGTTACTTGAAAACATGTTTTGGATAATAGACAGGCAATGTCAAATCTTAGAGATGCCGTCTCCCAGAATCTAGCATATAGTATATCTTCAAAAATAACTGACTGGTATTTTTTTTGGCATATGATCTTAGTTGGTTGTCGGAGACCCTCCTTTTAGTTTTCTTGGTGGATAAAAGTTCAATGACACTTGCAGAAACAAACTTTGCTTTCAACATTTTCTTCCATTGATTTTTCCACTGAGTGTGCCAAAGCTTTAAATTGATTCCAGTTGGTTAAAAGAGATGTATATTTTTCTTCTACACATATTAAGGGGGAAGAATCCATGAATGTATTTTTTCCTAGACTAAACCAAAACCAGATAGTTTTTCCAGAAATGTATAAATGAACAACAAAGTGGTACTTTGGAAATACCATTATATTTGATTTTGTAAAAGCCAACAAGTCATCCAATATTTTACGTGTTCCAGGTGAAATAAAAAATATTTAATCAGCAACAGAAAAAGAAAAACAAATTTGAAAGCTCCCCTGTGTATATTTGTGTTATAAAACTGAACAATTTAATGTAGAAGCAACGCAGCAAATTGTATTAGTGAATACGAATTGCCTCTTAGACAAAGGAATATTCATAACTGCTTTTGCTGTATAGAGACAGAATCGTTCTCTTTATTACAGAATACTAAAATCTTGGGCCTGGAACAGACTTTAGAGAATTAAATTATGTTCAAACCAGTGCCAAGACAATGACCCCTCTAGGGCAAGGATCCTATTTCCTGCTCCGTCTTCAACATGTCCGCAGTGCTGAGTCAAAAGCTGTGCTCTCAGTTCCCTTAACTAATGGTCAAGAATGTGTATCAAGGCACTCACAGCTGTAGTGGGTGAGAAGCAAATCGCATCCTCCCTTGCTGAAAGTCTGTTTCTCTTTGATGCAACCCATTTTGAACCATAGGGCTACTGTAATAATAGGGAGTACATCTTTGGGGTTTTCCCTGTGTCACCCGTTAAAATGCCCTGCGAAGAGCTACACTAGTGCCTTTGTTGCCCGACAAGCCCTGGCTGGTTGCCATATGCCTGCAGGCCCAGTTCACAGAGACCCTGGGTGTTGACCTGCCCACTCAAAAACGGCTGCAAGGGCTTGCCTTGCCTTCCTGTGACCCACCAGTGTGGACTACAGTGATTGAAGATCAATACTCTTTCCAAGTTTGTCTAGAAAGTTCTACCAGCTGTCACATAAGGGCAATTAACACATCCCTCTCAATTATGCATGCTGGTGGAGGAATTTCAAACATTTGGCTGGCTAACAAATCCATCCCCTCTGTTGGAGAAAGGTCATCCCTCTGGCCATCTGGATGTTTACTTTTCTTTAGAAATGCACTTCATGGAATTTTTCTGTTGGGAGGTGAAAATGAGGAGGGCAAAGGGAATTTCCTAGTGAAAATGATTATTATGTGTCGTTTGACATTGCTCATGCTCACATACCAATGTCTCAAATCTTACATACAGCTTACTTTGTTTATTCTACTATCCATTAACAGGGATCCCATATGATTATGGGATTATGTATATGATTATGACAAGAGCTGTCATATGTGATCTAAAAGTTATGCTATGAATCTCCATAGCAGAAGTTTTCTTGACCAGCTTATGTGGTCAGAGAGGGTATAAGTAATCACTTTATGGGAAACTTACAGAGAAAAGACATGGAGACTGATACAAAATAGTAAGTCTCTACTCTTGCAGGGCACAATCTAGAAGAAAGAAGCACACATGTGATGCTAATAACAATAGTCATAATCATTAACTGCAATAAATGTAAGCAAAGCAAATAGAAGAGGAGACACTGCAGGGGGGACTAGGAAGGCTTCGCAAAGGAAAGGGCATCGAGATGGGACCGCGACATGGAGTAGGACATTCTAGGCAGAAACAGCCACAGGAGTGTAGCTGAGGAGGCAGAAAAGTGTGGGATGTGCTTGGAATCTTGGAGCCACACAATGGGGCTGCAAGTACAGAACATGTTGGGAGAAAACAATATTTTGATTGTCAACATGGGAAATTTGAACTTCTAGTAAGTCAAGACACTGAAAAATTTTCAATAGGGGTGTTGGAAATTAGAAAAGTTACATTAGAGGTGGAATTATACTTCCCCAAATAAAAAAATTTGAAATTCAAACCCTGTACCTTAGCATATGATTTATTATCTTATTGTTAAACCGCGGGGGTTTAACAGGTACGGGCCCCAGGAGTCGCCGCCCGAAAGCTCCCAATAACCAGGTCAGAGGCTGCAAAAGCAAGAGGGATTTTATTGACGTTCGCGAACGGGCTCCCACTCCGCAAGGAGAAGAAGCCCCGATGTCCAGGGGTACAGGCATTTTATACTGCGAGCTCAGCACACTTGCTGGGTTTGGTACAAATTTTATGACCTTAGTCTGGCACCAGCTCAGGGCCCTCCAGCCTCATTTCCTCGGACTAAGGATTTACTTATCAGGAGATAGAAACTTAGGCCCTCTTCCCATTGTCAGGCCCAGCATGGCCATTCCCCTACCTTTAATCTGATCTCGCCAAGCAGGATACAGAAGCAGAAAAAGCATTAACCCTTACTTTTCTCTTTCATTCCCCCATTTTCTTCTTGTGAATTTTAATCTTAAAATTTACTAAGGCATTGGGTATGGCTCTTCCTGTTGTTTTAAAGCTTGATAATGTTGAGTTAATATTAAAGCTTGGGTGACTGAAAGTCGGTCCCGAACAAACTGCTGTAGCCGATTAAAAATACAGGGGCTGACCGATATCACTATTAATAGTCCGGTGAGGGGGCCTAGAAGGGGTAACAGGTATGGTAAAAGACCATTCCATGCCGTCCATAAGGGTGTGGAGACAGCCATAAAATTTGCACAAAAGGTGATAACTCACTTCCGAAAGACCCTTTCTATTCTCCAGTAATGGCCACATAAAGCAGCTGTCTGGGCCCTAGTTTACAAGTGCTCCAACTAGAGTAACATGCAGAATGTACAGAGCTATAAGCAGTTTGGTTGCATTCTCGAGGGCATTCCTCATTGGGCCCCAGGGAACTCGGCCTAGGTTTTGGAACACAAATCTACTGGCTGTTCCCCACACCATCCCTGTGAATGGGAAGGTAGGCTATCTCACTCCCGCAGTCTTGTTTATGTGTTGGTGATAACCCATCTAGAACTGTCCCACTCCTCCTGCCTCCTGCACACCCACAAGGTTGGTATTTCTGAAGAAGAATGTGTGCCGTCTGGGGATTATCAAGCCGTGCCTGAGCCCTATCATTTAAAATCACAAAGTATCATAGGATAAAAAAATGTTTGTACAATAATAACAGGCATCATATTAAAACAAAATTTAAACTTTTAAAAGTCTTAGCTTAAGTGGACTCGGGGAACGTTGCACTTTCCAGGCTCCAAGCAGTGGTTCTGCAGCGGAGGGGGAGTCAGTTGGATCCCGGGGCGGTGCCCTCTTTACATGCGACGCATGAATCCAGGCGGAAATGCTGTCCACTTTCAAGGCGGTGGGAGTGGTGAGAAGGATGGTCTTTGACTGATGTCTCCTCACATACACGAGGTCACCTTCCTTGAAGGGATGTGGGCAAGACGGCACTTCTTTGTCTCGATAGACCTCCGCAAGGGGCTTCCAGATATGATCTTGCACCACACGGAGCGCCTGGTGATGAGTCTGTAAAGCGGGAGGGTTAGGATACAGGACCGGGTCAAGGCTACACAAGGAAGCCGCGGGAGGCGGGCTCCCATACAGCATTTCAAAGGGAGTGAGTCCATGATGGGCCGGCGTGTTTCTGGCCCTAAAAAGCACCTTAGGTAGGAGCTGCACCCAGTCCTTAGCGCCAGTCTCCAAAGCTAATTTGGTCAAGGTCTCTTTTAAGCTTCTATTCATTTTTTCTACCTGTCCTGAACTCTGGGGTCTATAGACACAATGTAATTTCCAATCAATCCCCAAAACCCTGGCCATCATCTGACTTATCTGGGAGACAAAGGCCGGCCCGTTGTCAGACCCAAGTACCTGTGGCAGTCCAAACCGAGGAAATATTTCTTCCAAGATCTTCTTTACTACCACCTGTGCCGTTTCTTTCTTGGAGGGGTACGCTTCCGTCCACCCAGAGAAGGTGTCCACAAAAACGAGAAGATACTTATAACCGTACATACCTGGACGAACTTCAGTGAAGTCTACTTCTCAACACGTTCCTGGACGATGACCCCGTGTTCTCACCCCGGGGGGGGGTGGTGGAGCTTGAGTCTCCCTGCATTTACCTGTGTGCACGGTTTGCAAAGATCTACAGTCTCTTGGACTAAACCAGGCAGATGGGGAATGTGGAAGGGGCACTCTCCTTTAGTTAGTAAGGCAAGCTCTTTTTTGCGACTCAAATGCATAAGTTGATGTAGATGCTTTACTATTTCCATTGAATTTTTAAGAGGCAGAGCGACCTTATTTCTGCACTTCCAAGTCCTTGTGAACAATGGTCTCTACCACGACTAAAGTTTGAGTCTCTTCAGCTGCCTGTTTAGCGCCCTCGTCTGCCAATTGGTTCCCCTCTGCTATTGGATCTTGGGGCAAAACAATGCTTGTAAGAGTCCTTTAATCTCATCTTTGTTCTTTATCTCTTTTTTTTTTCCGACGTCAGTAGTCCTCTCTTCCAGTATTTTTTCTCTATGTACATGCGCAGTAGCAAAGGCATAGCAGCTACCAGTGTATTAGCCTTTTTCCCTTCTGCGAGCTTCAGGGCCTGGGTTAGGGCTATCAGTTCTGCCTGCTGAGCCAAAGTGCCCTGTGCCAGGGCACTTGACCAAATAGTCTTTTCATTGTCCACCACTGCGGCCCCTGCCCACCGCTTTCCATTCACCACATAACTACCCCCATCGATGAACCACATTACTTCAGCATCTGGCATGGGTTGATCGGAGAGGTCCTCTTGTGTTAGTCAACACGGAGTGCTGTGCTTCCGTATCTAACAGGAAGGTGACTGGCTGTCCCCCCCACGGTTAAAGTTTCAAGGGCCAGGGCAGAGGTCATCTTCTTGGGGTTCCGTGAGTTCTTGGGACATTCTCGGACCCAATGTCCTTTTTCTTTGCAGTAAGCACACTGATCTTGGCTCGACTGGGGCACCTTTCATCTCCCTGGTTGCTGATCTGCCTCCCTGTTTCTGGTCTGCCATGCACTACGGTGGCCAGGATTCAATTTAACTCCTGATTACACCTTTTTTCTCTCTCTCATCCTCCTTCTCCTCTTGCAACTTTCTTAACCTTTCTATTACGCCGTTTTTCTCTCTCGTCCTCCCTCTCTTCTTGCAACTTTCTTAACCTTTTTAAAAATCCTGCAGGGGTTTCCTCTGTTCCCTGTACTACTGCCCTTACCTTGGCCAAATTGGTGGGTCGCCTTCCGGCGCCCTTGAGACCCGCTAACAGAGTCTGGCGGTAAAGACGGGGACGCTCCCTACCGGCAGGTGTGTTGTGGTCCCAGTCCGGTCGACTGAGAGGAAACACAGCGTCTATTTCATTAGGGAGTTGAGTCGGGTTCTCATCAGCTCCAGGAATGTTCTTCCGGGCCTCCAAAAGTACTCGGTGCCGCTCCTCTGTAGTGAGTAGTGTCCACGGGAGCTGCTGGCAATCATCCTACGTGGGCTGATGGGTTGGCAAAATAGACTCAATTAATCCTGTTAAAGCCTGGGGATCCCGAGAAAGGGGGTTATGGGTTTTTCCTTTGCATCTTATGATAGCCATACTCCTGTAGGACAAAATATTTTAACAGCAATGTTCTTTTTAATAATTCTCCTTTTATAACCTTCTCACTAAAAACACATTTTCAGGCTTGCAACCATCCTTCATCTGCCAATTCTCTGGATCTACATTCTGAAACATTTAAAACTTCAAACCAAAACATTTGCTAAATAAAAACAGGTTAAATTTTAAACACAATTGTTTTAGGCAATCTTCAATCATCTTTCATATATAGCCAATCTATAAAAACATTTTAAAATGCAAACCCTCTTGGAAACCAGAAGCAGTTACCTCCTTTTAGCTAATTTGAGAACTTTTTCTTTTTGAGAATCCCAATGGCAAGGACAAAGTCCGAACTTTTCAAAGCCCTGGCTCCAAGCATGTCCCTCCCTTTTCCAAGCCCTGGAGCATCTTCTTATCTTCTGTTTTGTTGAAGTCGAGGGAATGGAAGAACTCCAGTTTGGCTATTGTCTTAGGAGGCTGCCTAAGTATCTATTGAACCTAGTCAGCAGGTTACTCATTAATAAGATGAAAAATAGCTTAGAAGATGTTAAAACGCTGGTTTTTTTGACAAGAGATCAAAGTTCAATTTTAATTCTATTGCTTTAAAGGTTAAATACTCAGAAAATGTACACAGTATAAGCAATTTTACCACACATCCTTTAAGAATTCGTTATCTTCCTATAAGGCAATCTCAGAAATAACACTTCTTTGTAAATAAGAAAGGTTCAATTGAGTTTAACAAACAAGCCTTAATTCAACGGAGAGAAAGAAAGAAAACATTTTTCCGGCTAGAAAGGGTTAACAAAGTCAAACCTCTCTCCAGTAGGGAGCGGTGGAGGAGTCTGGTCCAGTCAGGTTCTGCTAGATATTCTTTCAGAAGAGAGATTTCTCACACATACATTCAATTTAAGAATAAAAACAGAATTTACTCAAGACGAGGACAGGGCTATTGGAAAAAGTGGACTTTAATCAATTTCATCATTAAAAGAATATTTATACACACATAACTACCAACATAATCTACAAAGCACTCTTAACAATAGTCACACAAACTGCTAAGCAATCACCAAGCAATCCAGACAAACCAGCTCTCACTCGGACCGGTCCTTCTCACACACCTTTTTTTAACTGCTTGGATAATATCAGGATTATAACAGCCTTCCTTTGGCCAGCCCACGTTGAAAGTGGGCCATCCTGCAGAGCAGAAAGTCTGCCAAGATCTTTTAACCTGGAGGGAGAGATTGTGAACCCTATCCTTAACTTTTAGTCCAAGGGTGAGGAATCAAACTAAGGGGTGTCGTAAGGCGCCTGCTTACCTCCACAGATAGACTTCGGGCTTATCCCCGGACTTCTGGCCAATGATCAATCGAGAGGTTCAAGGGAGTAACTAAAGCTTGTCCCATTATCAAACTTAAAACACTAAACACAATGGGCAGCAACACAAAAACACACAACAAACTAACGAAAGACAAGACTATCGCGCGATCAAATTCTCCTTTCAAATACAAATTCCAAATACAAATTCCAAATACAAATGGTCGGAGGGGCACCCTGCCTCCACACGACCTCCAGGGATGAGATAAACTCGCTCTTCCCCAATTCCAAACAAGTCCTGGAGCGTCCTCCAGGCACAAACTAGTCCTGGAGCGTCCTCCAGGCACAAACAAAATTAAAATACAAAATTCAAATTCACCGGTGTACCAAGTAATTACAAATATCAACACAACATATAACAAACACACACACTACATGAACCGGCCGGACTTACCTCCCTCTGTCTGGTCAGAGCGTCGAAAGACGACCCCCGGATCCCGGGCGAGCCCCCAAATGTTAAACCGCGGGGGTTTAACAGGTACGGGCCCCAGGAGTCGCCGCCCGAAAGCTCCCAATAACCAGGTCAGAGGCTGCAAAAGCAAGAGGGATTTTATTGACGTTCGCGAACGGGCTCCCACTCCGCAAGGAGAAGAAGCCCCGATGTCCAGGGGTACAGGCATTTTATACTGCGAGCTCAGCACACTTGCTGGGTTTGGTACAAATTTTATGACCTTAGTCTGGCACCAGCTCAGGGCCCTCCAGCCTCATTTCCTCGGACTAAGGATTTACTTATCAGGAGATAGAAACTTAGGCCCTCTTCCCATTGTCAGGCCCAGCATGGCCATTCCCCTACCTTTAATCTGATCTCGCCAAGCAGGATACAGAAGCAGAAAAAGCATTAACCCTTACTTTTCTCTTTCATTATCTTAGTAAGACAATCAAAAGTGAAGCCAAAGGGTGAGCTGTAATCCAATATAAGTTATATCATTAAGAAAGGGGAAATTTTGGAACAGAGGAGGCAGGATGATGTGCAAAGATGCAGGGAGAAGATGAACTTTTCTAAACCAATGATAGAAGCTTGGACTGGGGCTTGCTGTCCACCTTTAGTGGGAGCCAATTTTGCTGACTCATTGATTTTAGTTTTTTGGCATCCCAAACAGTACATTTCTGTCTACTGTAAGCCTCTCAGCCTGGGATTCTTTGTTATGGCAGCCTAAACAAGTTATTATAGCATTAAGATGTGCAACAGACTAGAGTGGGCAGAATCTGTGCTGTAGGAATCCGTACTGAGGGCAGTAGCCACGGGCAGGCAAAGGATGATGAACAGATGGAAAGTGCCCTGGAGGGAGATGTTTTCTGAGTGCATGCTGGTGACGTTGTCCGTGTGAAAAGGTAACTGCCTCCTCATGCTCTGTTCAGGGTTCCGATTGGACATGGAAGGCCTGGACTCTGGGTAGTTCTGGATCTAGCCTCAATGTTCCCGGATAAGCCATGCTCTCACTTGAGTTTTGGTGTCCATGCCATGAAAGGAGAGAATTATATTAGGTCACACAATCTATAATATTCCAGACCCAAGAATGTTTTCGTTTTACCATGTTAATTACATGAAGTTTTATGTTTGGTACAATAAATACATGTTTGTAAATGAGTGAGACTTATATAGCCCACCTATCTGTAAAAGGAATGTGACAGACCTTTTAAAATTCAGCAACTAGATTATTATTAAAATTAAGCAACTTGATTATTTATTTAAAGGAATAAGAAAGTAGAAAATTGACGCAACAGAAAAGAGAAACATATTACAGGTCACCTGAGATGAACTCATTTTTGGATTTGAACTTTAGCTCTGAGTTTCCTGGCAGTTAAGGTAAAAAGAAAAAACATGTGCTCATTGTCTGAGAAAAATCAGTGTAATATGATTAGTTCTTGAGAAAAACATGCGATATGCTGAGTGCTCAGATAAGATTACATTCAAGACTAGACCCATTCAGGATACATTAAGAGCCCTGCAAAAATCCATGCTCTTTAACCCAGTGATTCCACTTAGACTGAGAGTGGAAAGGAAAGGGAAGGTGGACAATGCGTGTGAAAACACTTGTCACAAAATTGTTCATGAAACCGCAGAACTGTAAAGACCCAAAATTGGAGGAACAGTTAATTGCAGCAGGTTAATTCAAGTGGATATAATACAGGCATAGTAAACAATAAGACTCTTTGCCAGCAGACTTAAACAGGTTTATGATAGGCTCAGCGAGAATAATCATGAGTGAAAAATATTTCTACAGCAGGATTGTAATATGTAAAAGTGTTAAACATCTCAAACAAGCGTCCTCCCAGCCAAGTTGTGATTGTGTGGACTCTCCAGGCTGAAGCCCCACTATTCCAGTTCTGCATAAAGTTTATGATCCTATCTAAGAGAATGAACTGGCTCACATTCTTAAGCTCTACATCTTAGCTACACTTTATGGGAGTGCATTTGAAAATTAAAATCAGAACGTTTTAAGAAATGGAAAAACAGCAAACTGAAATTGTATTACTTGGAAAGAGCTGCTGATTGGTTTCATGCAATAGCTTCAGTTTGTTAGAACTGATTTTAAAACCTAGCCAAGCATGTGTGGGTGCATTGTGGTCATAAGGAGGCCTTCAGGTCACTCCAGCTGGCCAAAGTACACACATACATAACTCTGGTAAGGGAATAGCAATAAATTAGGGCTCAGTAGTCTTCCATCCTCCGTATGTCTGTTGGCCTACATGTTTAGGTTAAATAGCTTCACGTGAACACCTACGCACCAGTGTTCTTCTGGCATGACCTACTCCGTTCTTCTTTCCAAATAATCCTCCTCTGTGCCATTCCTGATCTGATTATTTCTTTGAAAAAGTACTTCCATTCCTGGTATTAATTTGAATAAAAAGTAGTCTGACCGAGAACTAGTTCTTGATGTCGAAGTGAAACAGAGCAGTTTCAGCTTCACAAATTTCCATGACAGGTGGAATATTCTGGAAGTTGACAAGCTAGGCAATAGCTTGAAGACAGATGCTCATAGCAAACATGTACAGGTGCACATATAAAGAATTGCCCAGTGCTATAGTTCCTCAAAACACACAAAAATCAATCTCTGCTATACACGTTAGTAGGATGGGAGGAGAAGACACAGCAGTCCGATAAAATAGGCTACTTGATTATTCCAAGGAAAGTTCTGACATTTGTCCCATTTCTAATTTTCCATATATCTCACTGCATTTTTGCTTCTCACAGCACATTAGGCCTCTCTCTTCACTAGTCATTCTCTTTGTGGGACACCCCATCACATTAGCATGAATGTAAAGATGAAATCGAGGTAAATGAAATTTGAAGCTTACTCTGTTCAAACTGTCAATTGGATTAGCCAGGACTTTTGCCTGTTTGGTCATAGAGATGTGTCTTGCTGCTGTTCTGAGAGGAGCTTCTGCAGCCTGCTGATTCAACAGCTGTTGGTGTATGGCTTCTCCCCATGGCTTAGCTACAGAGACAACCACATCCAGGCCCTGCTGTCTGGAGTTTTAGGCTGAGGCAGAGGCTGCTAAAGTAAGGCAAGGTCCTCTAAGTGGGAACCAGGAGAGGGCTGAGGGCTGACACAGTGGACTTGGGTGCTTATGCCCTCTATGCTCTCTGAGACTCTGACCTGCTCCCTGAACACAAGGGCAGTGCTAAATGGAGATGTGTATGAGATCAGCAACATTTAATGATTGGGAGTTTGACATAATGCACTTTCTCATAATTTATTAAAGTTGCTAATACATTTAAAAACTATGTGAAGAACATGGAAATCTCTCAGTAATATGCTTCAGTGCATTAACCCTCCATTGATTTTCCCTTTCAATCAGAGTAAGAGCCAAAGTCCTTGTGATCAGTAAGCTTCACCATGTGGTCCCATCATCCTCGTCTCCTATCCTTGCTCACTCCTGCATCCTCACTGTGCTAGTGATGAACCCAGAACACTCTAGGCATTCTCCTGCACAGGACCACTGCACCCCCTGCTTGTTTTTCTGGGAGCCCACTGGCCTTTTTGCCTGTCTGCTTCATATTTCAAATGATACCTTCTTAGTTCTACTTTTTCATTCACCCTCAAGTTACTGAGCTCTTCATTCATTCATTTTTCCCTCCTTTTCTCAAATACGTTTTTCTCTGTAACAGAAATGAATCCATTAAACATGCAATGAATGGATTAATGATGGAAATGCTAATAAATTCTTTCCAAGGACATGTTCGTTGGAATTGTTTTGCATTTGTGTTTTCTGCTGAGATAAACTGGAGCTTGAAAACAAAGGTCAACAATTCTAGAATTTTAGGATCTCCAAGTAGAAGGGAAGAGAGCAAATGACAGACTTTGAGGCATTTTTGCCATGTAAGAGAGCTGAATTAGAATCCTAAATTTGTCAACTACTTGCTCTGTGACCACTAACTCTTGTGACCTAAGCTGTTTAACATAGGTTGGTTAGTCCTCTGCAACTCAGTTCACTCAATATATAAAAGAGATAATGGGATAAAGTTCCAAGCCTGTTGTAAGAATCAGGGTCAAAGTATGTAAAACATTGGACATGTATCATACCTTCAGTAGAGTGAAGCTTTTTTTCATAGATGTAAATAATCTGTATTAATTGGCAGGGGTAGGAATTCATGTACATGTTGGTACTACCATGTTAGGAAACAGAATATTTTTAAAAATTCCTTGAAATAGTACATTTTGCCTTATGAGACAAGAGAAGCCTCCTATATATACTTTTATCAAAAGCTAGTATGGATTTGTACTACTTAAAGATCCAAAAACAGAAAGAAATAGCCTCTAATACAGTTAAAACCATCTTCAAAACACATTTGTTTATCCTCGGTCATCACAAAGTTGTTGGTCGAACAAGCATCGGCTGAGCCCATGCACTGTGCTTGGTTGCTGTTCTGACAGGTGGAAGCAAGCTTCTGCCCATGAGCACCTGAGCAACTAAGGCCTAACATTGATGTGGACACTGATTATGACAAAGGCAGGCATCAGAATGTTAGAATAGAGAGAGAACACCAGTTTTACAAGGAAAGTTGAGGCGTCCTCTGAATGTCATTGACAGTGGGGAGGGCAGTGAAGCTGGGTCTTGGAAGAGATGTGGAATTTGCACAACCCCCATATGCAGACAGACATAAGAGTGGAAATATCTAGCAAAATGTAATAGTGGAGGGAGGAAGGCGTTAAGCCTTAAGTTGTCCCAGGGGCTTGCAAGCGAAGCAGCAAATGTGACACCAATGGGAAATACTTGCCTGGTGATGGCTCAGACCTCTGAACGAGAGGGGATGAGGGTTTTCTGAGAGTTTTGAGCTCAGCTCTACACCCAGAACTGCAAGTGGGGAAGTGTGTTTGTGGCCATTAATTCTTTGAGTTCCTAAGCCTTCTTAGCGTATTCCTCCACGCTGTTCTTCCCAGTCTGAATTGCCTATAGCCAACTGCCTGCTGGCTGCTTTTCCTTCATTATCTTGCAAGCGTATCAAACTTCATAGGGCCAAAATTCAAGTCCTCTGCTTTCCCATAACCTTGCTCCAACCATGCCTTCCTGATCTCGGCTGATGAAGTCCTTCATTCTGGAGCTCTGGCCCAAAACCTAGAATTGTCCTGGACAGGTCTCCTTCGCATCCAGTCTTGTTGACTGTATTCTCCAAATATATCCATTCTGCCCAGCTCCACCTCTGCTGTCATCAGCCTGGCCTTGGCCGAGGCCATCCCTACCCTGGATGATTGCTCCACCCTCACTCACTGTTCTTCCTGTGTCAGTGCTGACGCTTACAGTGGCCAAAGCCATCCTTCTAGAATGCCAAGGTCAGATCACTTCTTTTTTTAAAAAAGATTTTATTCATTTTTATTGGAAAGTCAGATATACAGAGAGGAGGAAAGACAGAAAGATCTTCCATCTAAGGATTTACTCCCCAAGTAGCCACAATGACCGGAGCTGAGCTGATTTGAAGCCAGAAGCCAGGAGCTTCTTCCGGGTATTGCAAGTGGGTGCAAGGTCCCAAGGCCTTAGGCCATCTTTGATTGCTTTCCCAGGCCACAAGCAGGGAGCTGGATGGGAAGTGGGGCTGCTGGGATTAAAATCGACGTCCATATGGGATCCTGGCATGTGCAAGGCAGGGCAAGGACTTTAGCCACCAGGCTACTGAGCCAGACCAAAGTCATATTACTTTTTTGCTCAAAGTGCCCATGCCCTTCCAAGGCGGCACAAGCCTCCGAGGTCCTGATCAGGTTTCGGGTACTTTTCAGCCATCCTTTTCCCTTTTCCCTGGGAACTTCAACTTCAGACATGCTGGGCACGATGCTTCCCAGAGGCCCAGGCAGTGTCTGTCAGCTTTCCATCGGAGGTGCACTTCTACTGGGTGCAGGGAGCTGTGAAGGCAGTGGAGCATCAAGCCTTTGGTGAAGATGTAAATTAAAATATACTATCTTAAAAACTGAAAAAGAAAGGAAGAAGAGAGGGGGAAACAAGGGGAGAAGAGGGAGAGAGAACAAAAATAGAAGAGCGGAAAGAGACAGTGAAGGAAGGGTGGAGGACGGGATTAGCTTATAATCTTAGAATTGTATCCATGAGCTGCACGGAATCTGTTCTCTTTGTGTTAATACATCACTGCAAAAGGAAGCACAGTATGATTTAAATGGCAAGGTTAAATAAAGAAATGAACAAAATATGGATACATAAAAAGAGTCTATAACTGCATGTCCTCTCGAGGGATGTACACAGTGACAGACTCTGCGTGCATAGGACGGGCAGGTGTTTCATGTTGGAGTCGTCTCAAAAGGGGTACAGCCCCCTGTGCTTCAGCCTGCTGCTCTGGGAAAAAGGGCCTCCACTGGGACTTTAGGCCGTTGCACTATGTAAAGTGTTGCTAGATGCATACCACAAGTGTGCATGGCTCTGAAATTGCAGTTTTCTGTATGGATAATCATGTAACTGCCTGCATCTTTGCAGATTCTGGAAGTTTGCTGTTGGGAGTTTCTGCTTCTGCCCTCATAGATGGGAAAAGGCTAAGAGTGGCTGATGCTGTATATTTGCTTCAATTATTACTTTGATGTATTAAAATTCAACCATATGTTTAAAATGTACTCAATCACTTTAATTGGGTTTGTACAATTTTATGATTTATGAAACATTACAAGGATTCTTCTGGCTAATGTTAGAATTAACTATGAGTTATTACTCTGCTGTCTTCTATTGCTGTGCAAATGCACTGCACATCCATATCCTAGGGTTTGTTGAAGGTGGGAATAATTTTCCTTCCATCTTTGTGTACATATGGGGCCAGTACAGCAGCCAGAGGCTGTGGGAACCCTAACGCATATCTGGAGCCTGTGGTGGGTCCGGAGTTGGGTTGAGATGCTATGAATTTTGGATTCTTCCCTTTTATCTGTGTGACTATGGACAAGTATTTAACCTCTCTATGGCCTGGATTCCATGTTTGCAAAAACAGAGATCAAAATAAGAGCCATGCAAGAGGCCTCTTGTTAATTCTGAGATCATTTCTGTAGAGCACTTAGCACCATGCCTGGCCCATCATGAGAATTCAACAAATGCAATCTTTTATAATTACACAAACCTGTGAAAGAAGGGCAGTGGTTAAGAGCAGTGGCTCAGGGGTTACAGTCCTGGATCAGATCCTAACGCCTGCTCCTGATGCCTGCAGGCCCTACAAGGTTATCGTTAGTCTCCCCACTCTCTTCCTCTCAAACGCCCAATGCAGATCTACTGGTGCCTTCCTCTCTTATTGGCCTGCCTGTGATTGTGCATATGGAGCAGTGCCACTATGCCTGCCATAGATTAAACATTCAAATGCGACAATACTGGTGTTCATTTGTGTTGGTGAGTCTTATCACAGTTATCCACTTTTAAAAACTTGTATTAACTTACTTTAAAAGCAGAGTGGTCAAGAAAGAAAGTGAAATTTTCCATCTGTTGGTTCATTCACCAAAAAACAATAACAGCAGATCTGAGCCAGCCAAATCTAGGAGCCAAGAATACCATCATCTTCTCCCACTTGAGTTGCAGGGGCCCAAGTACCCGGGATATAATCTGTTGCTTTCCCAGGTATATTAACAGAAAGGTCATCGTACAGCTTGCCAACTAGGACTTGAACCGATATTTTCATATGGAAAGGTAGCATTACAGACAACCTGCTGTGCCACAGTGTTGGCCTTAGTAATTATGTTTTTTTTCCAGATCAGACCTTGTTAAAAAAAAAAAAAAAAAAAAGAAAAACGGATCGATTCAATTTACCAATAAATTTGACCAACAGTTTCTATATTATTTGGAGCTTAAGCCTCCAACCAGTGGCAATAAATAGAAAACATATGAAGTTTACTAAGGGAGAGTCCTTGTTATAGTCAGAGAGCTTCTAAAAGGGAGAAGAGAGAATGCCATTTCTCCCTGCTTTGTTGGGTTCGATGGGAGACACCCCGGATTCTGGAGTTAGCTCTGTTCTCAAGACCCAAAGATGTAGTTTCCCATGATGAGGTGAAGCCTGGGTATGTTTTCTCAGATGCTCAACCTTCCAAAGGGATGTGTGGAGAGACATTTGGTAGCAGAGGACCCAAGAAAAATGAGCAGCTATCAGCCTAGGCCGATGACCCTCAGGTCTGGAACTCAGGGGAAAAGAAGCCTGTGTAACCCACAAGACGTAAGACCTGGGGCACTCTGTTGGTGAACTAAATCAAGTGGAAGATCTAGAACAGAGCAGCTTCCGCGGGGCACTGTGGTGCAGACAGCCAATGCAGATTCTGGCTCAGCATTTGTCCTGGGAGCATGGATCTGCGGCAGTGTGCAGTTGGGGCAGTGGGGGGTGGGGGTGCTCTGCCATGCTCTAGCTATAGGGAGCAGGAGGGATTAAATGCTTGGCCTCAAGAGAAAGAAAGGGTGGATAAGGTATGGGAGGGTGGTGATGGGAGACCCTGGGCTGAACAGAGCAGGACTCTGTTCTCATCCCATCACAGCTTCCCCCCGTATCAATGTGCCCATCAGCGTGGCCTCTCTTCAGGAACGAAGCTACAAAAATGCGTCTCAACCTTTGTAGAAGCAACAGCAAAATGCTGGCCAAATTTACCCATCTTCTTTGGCTGCCTTCTTGCTTGACTGCCATGAAATTTTAATATCAAGGACAATTTTTATCAAGCCATTCTCTGTAATCAGAATATAAAAATTATCCCAACATTTCTCTTTGAAAATGGATCTTCAGAGACTCAGTAGGCCTTTATGCATTACTAATGAGTTCCTTAGTGAAACATTTTGTCTTTTACTAAAATAAATCTCTCCTATTAAATCTTCCATATGAAAATTTTGACAGCATTTAAGCTGACTGGCTTTCTCACTGGAAAATCATTGCACTTGCTCAGGATTTGGGGAGTTGGTACCATTTATTTTTGAGGAAATTGGGAAGATCTTATTACCTGCGTTTATGAATAAAAGAGTCAGAATACCTTTTTTTTTTTTAAAGATTTATTTATTTATTTATTTATTTGGAAAGTGAGATATACAGAGAGGAGGAGAGACAGAGAAGAAGATCTTCTGGTTTCTGGTTTACTCCCCAAGTAACTTCAATAGCCGGAGCTGATCCGATCCAAAGCCAGGAACCCAGAGCCAGGAGCTTCTTCCAGGTCTTGGATGTGGGTTCAGAGTCCCAAGGCTTTGGGCTGTCCTCAACTGCTTTCCCAGGCCATAGCAGGGAGCTTAATGGGAACCGGGGCCGCCTGGATTAGAACCAGTGCTCATATGGGATTCTGGTGTGTGCAAGGAGAGAACTTTAGCCACTAGGCTACTGCACTGGGCCCCAGAATACCTTTTCACGGAATCAAATCCTAGGGTCAGAAGATACTGAATGTTTTGCTGATATAACCTCCAATTTCATGAGGGGAAAAGCAAATGCTGTCTAGCATTGCTCACAAGGGACTGTAGTTTCTTGGGACTGTCGCTGCAAGTGCCATAAAGTAGGGATCTTAGGACAGCCGACATTCTTTCTCTTACCTTTTGTAGGACAGTGGTACAAAATCAAGAGCTCAGCCAAGCTAGACTCCTTCCAAGGAGCCAAGAAGAGAGCGTCCTGTCTCTGATTGCCTCATGCATTCTTTAGTTATAGATGGTCATTGTCTGTCATGTTTCTTTCCATTATCTTTCCTCCTGAGCTTGTGTCCCTGTGTCCTGTGACACCGGTCATCCTGGATTAGGGCTGAAATTAACCACCTCTTCTTATTTGATTGCATTCATAAGGCCTACCTCCAAAATAAGGCCATATATAGAGGGATTGGTGAATAGCATTTCAACATGTCTTTGTGGATAAACACAATGCAACCTAGAACCCTGGTGATCCACTGTCAACTTCTGAAAGTTCATAATCATACAAGATCACTCATTCTATTAAACAGAACTGTGGTTTGTTGAGGGGGAAAAAGCTGTCACGCCGGTTTCTCCCACTGACAGGGACAGTAGTTAGGGGGTGCATTAGCAGAATCAGAGTTTAGTTGGCTCTGGCTGGCTTTAACAACACGACCTTGGAGTGTGCCTTTAAATCTCTGTAAGCCTCCTTTTCCTTACCTTTAAATTGGGGTAACATATTACAAGATTATTGTGAAACTGCAATAAGATACTGTGTGTGAAGATTGCTTTTGGAGGTGTGATGTGAATGTTCCGTTGTGAGTTTTGTTAGAACAGCTCTTCTCTATGTGGAGGTGATAGCCTGGACCCTGAGGCCAGTCTGCCTGAATGGATGCCCAGCTTTGCTGCTTATTAACTGCATGACCTTGGGGGCTTATTTCCCCTCTCTTTGCCTCTATTTCACCCTGTAAAATGGGGCTGTAAATAGTATCTCTTTTAAGTTCCTGTAGTGAAGATTAAACAGGGCATGATCTTTGAAAAGCATGGAGAAGCCACCTGGTACAAGAATTTTACAGTAATTATATAAGTTTTTGCAATGTTTATTGAAGGCTCAGAGCACTGTGTGCAATTTGCTGCATTTCTGCTACAAAATCATCTGACAGGGAGCTGGCCTTGTGGCATAACAAGTAAAGTCTCTGTGATATCAGCATCCCAAATAGGTGCCAGCTGTCCCGTTTCCTCTCCAGCTCCTGCTAATGTGCCTGGAAAAGCAGTGGAGGATGGTCTTTGCATCCATGTTTGAAGCCTGGAGGAAACTCCAGGCTCCAGGTTTCCGACTAGCCAGCTATGACTGTTGCGGCCATTTAAGAAGTGGACCAGCAGGTGGAAGATTCTCTGTTTCTACTCCTCTTTCTGTTGACTCCTTCAAATAAATAAAAGCAAATTTTTAAAAAAATTGTGAGAACAGAAGAATGCCACATTTTCCCTCAGAAGACACCACCACCTTTCCTATGTGCCCTGGCCCATCTCTGCCCTACAACTACTGCACCCGTACTTGTGCAGTGGAGCGACGAGCTGGCAGCTAACACTCCCACACTGGCTTTTCTGGATGAAGTTCCTGTGCTTCAGCTCAGTCTGCAGTTCACGCCAAAGCCACCAAGGACTCCAAACCAGCTTGAGAGGAGCATCCTTTTCCTGTGTCACTCCAAGTAAAAGCAACTCTAAGGGATGCCCCCAGTTGCTCATTTTCAACTAGTGCTTATCCCAGTTGCCTTCCTTTCTGCTTATTTTTCTCAGCCTCCCTCTCTTCCCAGTCCTCTCCTTCTCCCTCCCTCCATCTACATGGCATTCAGTCCTTCTCCTACTTCTTCCTGGAAGCCCTCTTGATTCTAGGGCATGCTGGGGTCCTCAAAGTTCTATTTCCCATCAAGTGTGCCATTCAAAGTAGTTTATGCCCTGGTGGGTCACGAGGTATCAGAGCTGGGTCATGGGGGTCCTTTACCTCTCTAGGCTTCACTCTTTGACCTCTGGAATTCAAGATGGACAGATGCTGGCATTAAGTGGTGAGAGCAATGGGAAAAGCACCTGTGTTCCACCTGGGGTAGAAGAACTCACAGGAGCACATCCACTTACTGTGGGCCCTTTCAGGCCAGGTCTGCAGCTGAATTCCAGGAAGCCTTCTGGGAGGGAGGGGAGGTGATTCTCAACATCACATTTCAAATCAGATTTTGAAAGACTACACAATAGCAAAAGATGTGTAATGGCACTTTTGTGTCTTTGGCTAGACCCCAAACCTTCTAGATTTGCTGATGATTGGTGATATGACTACCAGCCGGTGTCTGTCAAGCAATTACTCTCATGGATTGGTTGTGAATGACCCAGGCTTGTTTTAATTTTCAAAATGTGAGCTCTTATTCTTCACTTCCCACTCCTGCATAGAAGTAAATGATCGGATAGATATTCAGCTTAAGTAGCAAATGTCCTTTCCTCCCTCACCATATCTCCTAAACTCAGAGGACAAGCCTGCAGGATGCTCACCCAGGACCCAGTAGTTCCCCTGTGATGGCGTCTATTACTCTATAGTTATTACCCATCGATTCCTTAGATCTTGGCACATACAAGGGGTTTGATAAGTGTTGAAAGAAGGAAGGAAACTCATTTGATCTTGGACACCAAGTCTCATGGTGTGATGGTCCTTGCACTGTGGGCTTTCAACAGAAGTGCCGGAAGTAGACAGGAAAGGTTTCCCTCCCCTCAGGAAAGTCCTAAGTCTGTGTTACTAATATTTGATGTGGCATCTAGTTCATCCCCAGGGCTGCATACAGTTGGAAGCATGATGTCAGAAAATTCAGACACTCTGAAGTCATATACCACCAGGATAGTTCTGTGATAAGAACATATATTATTGTCATCCACACTCACCACTGGACCTCTGTGACTACGAAGACATTTCTATTCTAAATTAGTAAAACCATTTTAAATGAAGTATTTGGTGTCTGGAAGTGTGTTTGCTTGAGTTTCTAGAGAATCAAGAGGTGATTTTTGTTGTCGCCAACTTCTGTTTTCTGGCCCAAATCAGTTAACAGGTAAAATTAAGAAGATGATCAATCCTTACTAGTAAGCACAGGGCTTGGCTGCCCATCAAGCAGATGAACACCTCTGCACAGCTATGAGACACAAGAAGAAACTGAAACTTCCCTGGCAGCCTAAATTCATTTAAAAAAAAAAAAACCAATAAATAAGACCAAAACAGGCTTGGGAAACTAGAAACAATTTTGATCTTCTCTGTCCTCTCTCATGTATTAATTTTTAT
The DNA here is from genome assembly GCF_030435755.1 of Ochotona princeps. Lineage (NCBI taxonomy): Eukaryota > Metazoa > Chordata > Mammalia > Lagomorpha > Ochotonidae > Ochotona > Ochotona princeps. Next base: position 11,090,565 of record NC_080843.1, on the reverse strand, counting down.
GTTTGTTTAAAATGGGCACAGAATTAATGACATGGGTCAAAGCCAATAATACTTGAAGTACTAGAACAATGAGTCCTACATCTATTCCCCATGTTTTCCTAGCAACCCATCCTCAGTGCAGATCCACAGAGAACAGCATCCAGTAGCTTCTGTAACTCCCTCCAGGAGGGGGTGATACACCAGGACCCCAAGGATAGTGTCCCTCCAGTTAAGGCAGTGGGTGACCTACTCGGACTTGTGTGCTTTTTTGGGAAGTAAATGCAAATTGGCTTAGTCATCTACCTACCTCCCTGATTCCCACTTCTCTCATCCCCTTCTAAAGTAGCAGCTGTGCTGTCCCTGGTTGGGGATCAGATTGCAAGTGGTGGAAACTGCCTGTCCTTTATTTGTGATTTCCCTTGATTTCCCCATTGAGCCTCCCTGTCAAGTCTTCCCACACATTCCCTTCATGACATGGAAGCAAGAGAGAAAAAAGAACATAGCCTAGAAAAGATCAGATATATTGTGTCTTTGTCTCTTAACAGCCACTTTATACTATGTATTGCATAAATAGACCAGGAAGAAGGAATTGTGGGGCAGACGTACAGTGCAGCCATGACTTGGGATGCCCACATCGCCTGTGGGAGTGCCTGCTTCCCATCCAACCCGGCCCTTTGCTAATGCACAGGGAGGCAGCAGATTATGGCTCAAATATTTGAGAGAGCTGGATACAGTTCTAAGATCCTGGCTTTGGACTGGCCCAGTTCTGGCTGTTAAACACGTTTACAGAGTGAATTTGCAAGTGGAAAATATCTGTCTCTCTGTCTTTCAAATAAAATGAAAAATAAATAATTTTTAAAAGACGAATTATAATATAAATTGAACCAAATAAACAAAATGGCCCGTTGTGAATCCATCCATAATAGTAATGATAATAGGCCATTATTCATTTTGATGGAAGTTTTGATTATCATTTGCTTTTAACAATTCCCCAAATCTTCAGCTTTCTTGTAATACTGATGCCCTTATATCGCTTTATTTAATTGCTCCTTAATCTAGTTAGAACTGATAATAGGAGGAGCTCTTGCTGCTCAGTTGGTTTATTTAAATTCAAAAGAAGTCTTGAGAGCCTAATCTGTCACTTGCCATGGAATAGAGCTGTTTCAGTCCCACAGTTAATGTTATAAATTAAGCCAGGCTTTAAATAACCATTTTCTTCTCCTGCACGGCCCCTGGCACATATCCTTTAGGACATGGACTGGGAAGAGGAGAGCTTCAGCCCCGGTGTTTGTTAAACCATGCCTTGACCTACCTGAGACTTATGTAACGATGAACTAGTAGAATTCAACTCCCCCTATTGAAGTCACATCCTTCATTTTTTTGCCCCACTTTCCAAAGCTTTTGATAATGTAGGGAAACTGAGGACATAAGCATCTGATACATTCAATCATCCAGTCACTCAAAAAATACCCACTAAACAACTGCATGGCCTGAGGACCAAAATGGTACTCTGTTTGACGGAGTCTTCCACTTCCAAGCTGTGTACACTGTGGGCACTTAAATCCTCCCAGACTTAATGGCTTTGGATTACGTGTGCTGCTTCTGCCAGCGCTCCTCATTCCTGCTCACACAGATGTCTCTTAGTTTTCAGAAGGTGTCTGGACATCCACCAGCGTAGATCCCCTGTGTCACTGTGTTCTGTCACCGAAGGTTCATGCTGCTTCCCTTTCTACATGAATAGGAACATTCAAGGAGAACATAGATGTGGATACATATATGTGCTGATTTATTCTTGCTCTTGCTGTTTTCCTTTGTTTTCTTAAAGCAACTCTGCTATCTCTTGGGCTCTGTCATGAAAAGAAAATGAGATATGGAAATATGATCACCCCCGATTGGCAGAGAAGCATGCAAAAGTACAGACTATGATAAATTATGTGTAATAATTCATATAACCATCTTAGGATGGAGTCACAACAAGAATTCCAGGATTTTCCAACTATGAGACTCAGCTGCCTCATAAACTGTAGATCAGTCAGACCATATGGACCAGCCCTGGCAAGTTTCAGCAGGGGAGATATCAAAGAGAAACAGATCCAAGCCTCTTTGAAGAGATAAGTGACCAAAGCTGGCACTGATCGTGAGAACAAGGGTAAAAAGGGTTAAACAGCTTGGGAGAAAGACCAGACAGAGGCCAGCCTGGAGACAGAAAAATTGAATAAGTAGGGAGACTGTTTTAGTATATGTGGGAGATTGCAAAAATGCCCATGGAAAATGGAATTGAAAACAAGCTTATTTTGGTGCAAAAAAGTTTGGACCCAGTGCGATAGCCTAGCTGCTAAAGTCCTTTCCTTGTACTTGCCAGGATCATGTATGGGCCCCGGTTCTAATCCTAGGGTCCCTGCTTCCCATCCAGCTCCTTGCTTGTGTTCTGGGAAAGCAGTCAAGGATGGCCCAAAGCCTTGGTAGCCCTGCACCTGCTTGGGAGACCCGGAAGAGGCTCTGGACTCCTGGCTTTGGAACGGCTAAACTCCAGCTGTTGTGGCTGCTTGGGAAGTGAATCATCAGATGAAAGATCTTCTTTTCTGTCTCTCCTCTTCTCTGTATATCTGACTTTCCAATAAGAATAAGAAAATCTTTAAAAAAAAAATAAAATCCATGAAATTTCTTATAAGACAGAAGGGGTTAATAGCACAATCTGCTCCGATGATGGTGTGAACACACAGAGGCGTTAACAGTGATGATGATGATGATGATGATGATGATGATGATGGTGATGCTGGTGTTAGCAGCGAAGCTCAGAGCATGCTCACTATATGCTAGGAACTGTTCAACTACTTTATATGTATGAACACTGGGCCCTGATCAAAGCCTATGAGACAACAATTACAGAATCTGTATGGAGACAGCAGCTGGAGCCACTAGGCCCTGCTTGCCCACAGTGCCTTGGCTGTAGCAGCAGAGCTGGAGTTTGTGTCCTCGCAGTCCAGTTCCAATATGGTTTTCTTCAGTTCTAGTAGAAACTGCCACTCTAAGAGGCTCCAAGATGGAGCAGGCTTCCAGAACATACCCTGCAGCAAGAGCATCAATTATAACACTGGAGTGTCACTCAACTGGTCTCAGGCAGGTGCGATGGGAGGACTCGGAGAGGATCTTCTGCGGCTCTCCCATAGCCAACTGTGGGGTCCAGAACAGGCTCTAGGGCTCAGAGTGTCCCTGGAGGCCAACCTTGGAGCATGTACCATTTGCCCGCCATGGCTGAGGGAGCCCTTAGCCGTCCCACAGCCTGGGCTGCCTTCTTGCCTGGGCCAAGCTGCAGAAGGCAGGATTCACAGATCTGTTCCTGAGCCTGGCTGTCAACTGCAATAGTTTTCCCCTGGAAGGAGCCTCTTCCGAAGCAGATGGCCAGCAACTCTGCTTGTGCAAACACAGCTCAAATGATATCTAACTTACATGCAGCAGGGGGCTATTCGCAGAGTTTCAGATCATATGAACTACATGGTCTTCCCCAAGGAAAACTAATGGGATGGAGCTGCCTGTTAGCTACTCCTGTGAGCCAAAGCTCCTGTTGTTACTGGGAAATTCCTTAGCAAGCTCCCCATTTAAGCTGTTTTCTTTGTGTTCCCGTATTTCAGTAGACTTTTTCAATTAACATAGTAGGAAAAGATTCTAAAATATATTTGTTTTTAAAATAAGCAATTAGGAAGTCTCATTTGCTAATGATGTTTTTTTTTTTCTTTCTCTTACAAACCTGATTCGGCATTCTTTTCTTAGCTAAAGCTGTGCCACGTAATTTATTGGCTATGTAGCTCTGATCGTGTTTATATGTGTTCTGCCAAGTTCATATTATACTTGTTTAGCATCTTCATCCTATTGGGAATCAACATGAGTATTCTGTATTATAATCTTCCATGGTTACTTATTTTAATAAATTTAATTCAGCATGAAATTCTAACTAGATTCTAACTATCTTCCATAATCTAAATATTCCTCGCGTAGACATTACTTTAGGATGTAGAATAAATTGCACAAAGCCATTGGAAATGCCTTCAGAATTCTGTCATTGTTTTTAAACAAGCGATCTCCAAAAAATCACAATGAAATTAGAAATAGAAGACATAACAACCAGAGAAACATTTAAATGTGGAAGTATAAATCCGATCTTGTTTTTCTCCTGCATGAAAACTGCCAGCAGCTATGAAGTTCATTCTTTTTAAAAGGGTCATCGAAGTTTTCGTGGCCTGACCCCTGCCTCACATCCTGCTATACTTGTATCTTAAGAACCAGTTTTCAGGTCTCCAAATGGGTAATCTCTGAATGTTTATCACCCTAGGCAAATACACACCACACACATCCATATACTCATACAGTATGTATGCAGGTTGCAACTTGCATAAAACAGATGTATATGGACAGCATATTGACAGAGCACATATATACAAAACACAATCTATATATACATAATCTATAATCTAAATACATATGACGTACATATCATATACACAATATACACACAGCACATATAAAACACAGCATACATATGCACCACATAAACGTGTACTAGCAATATACAGAGCAAACATACAGCATACACAGCAAACACTAAATCTGCATACACACACAGCACAAGAGGTGCACACGCATATGCTGGCCACCACTCATTCCCTTGCCCAGCAATGATGATTTAAGTTCTCAGTTTAATGTCACTTCAGCAGAGCCCTTTTTATGGCCAGGTATCTACGTGATGGAATTTTCATTTATTTTGATTATTTTTGAAAGACAGAGAGAGTATACTTCCAGCTACTGGTTGATTCCTCAAATACCCATAAAAGCTAGGACGAAGATAGACTGAAGCCAGGACACAGAAACTCAACCTGGATCCTCCACATGGATGCAAGGACACAAGTGTTGAAACAATAATGTCAGGGTATGCGTCAGCAGGAAGCTATAGCGGAAGTAGAGTCCTCGCGTACTGCTTCTCAACATGCTACTCTAGAACACCTCCCACAGTGGGTGATGGACACTGACCCACAGACTGGTCACCGCCCACAGTGTGTATCTGACACTGACCCACAGACTGGTCACCTTCCACAGTGTGTGTCTGACACTGACCCACAGACTGGTCACCTTCCATAGTGGGTGGTGGACTCTGACCCATGGACTGGTCACCTTCCACAGTTGGTGACGGACACTGACCCAGAAACTGGTCACCTCCCACAGTGTGTGACGGACTCTGACCCACAGACTGGTCACCTTCCATAGTGGGTGATGGACACTGACCCACAGACTGGTCACCTTCCATAGTGGGTGATGGACTCTGACCCACAGACTGGTCACCTTCCACAGTGGGTGATGGACTCTGACCCACAGACTGGTCACCTCCCACAGTGGGTGACAGACACCTCTGGCATAATTTGGCTGTCATCCATCTTTATGATTTATTGCTGGTCTTATGAAAAGAGATATCCTGTCTTGTTTCTGTTCACTTTTGCTTAGTTCTGAAAGCAATACCTGGCACATACTGAGATGTTGGTAAATATTTGATGAATGAATGAATGAAGGAGGTTGTTGTCTGGAAATGATCTGAGTGAAGTTCTTTAATATTGCAAATCCATTTGCCACTTGGTGAAGTAGGAATCACTATGGTTATTGTAGCAGAAAATATGATGTACTATGTGAATTGGTTGGCCCATAGGTGATCAATAATATTCTGACCCAAGTGTTTGAGTAAGGACATGAAATTGTAAAGGCTCCATCAATAAATTAGTAATTTGATGTCATAAAACCATGTTGTATCAGCTGAAAATAGGTTATGTAGCTCCTAAGTGTTCCAGCTGTATGAAGAGATAACAGCATTTATTAGAAAATTGTATTTTCCCATCCAAGTTTGTATATGCAGCTACAATGCACTATGTGAGCAGATTAGTAATCAAACTGGCCCATTCATGAGTGAACACGTTTAATACAACTGGTAAATGTGTCACCCTCTCTTTATTTCCATCCTCATTTTGAGGAATTCTGCCACTAGACCTGGCTATACATTTGCGTCTGTCAGTCTACAAGTGCATCTTCTGCACATAAGTGTTTCTGGACACCAGCTGTCGCTGTGTTTGTAGCTAAAGAGAGTTCGGATTGAGGTTGTCAGAGATAAGCCTGGGGTGGCTTATCCTCTACACAGACATGCCTTTCTGCTTATCCTATACCCTGGCTGATGCATGATAAATATGATTTCGATGCCATGGCCACCTCTCATCACAGATGTCATGATCGTAGTTGAGCATCTGACATAAAGGCAGCCAATCCAGAAGCAGTCACAAGCCTATGATGTAGGAGTGGGCTCATAGGAAATGCTGTCTTGACAGTTGGATTTCAACAATCGAGAGATGAAGCAACTATCAAGGGAGAGAAGAAAGAAAAGTCAAGTAAGGAATGCTTGAAGCAAGCTTATTGGTTTAGAGGAACCCTGGGAAGTCACAAAGCAATGGCTAAGGCTATGTCAACTCTGGTTTTCAGAGAGAAGCAGATAGAGGACACACATAGTCTCAGACTGCCTTTATTCAAAGTAGTCTCCAGTCGCTGTTCCAGGTTATCTATATTCTTTTTTTTAAAGATTTATTCATTTTATTACAGCCAGATATATACAGAGGAGAGACAGAGAGGAAGATCTTCCGTCCGATGATTCACTCCCCAAGTGAGTCGCAACGGGCCGGTGCGCGCCGATCCAAAGCCGGGAACCTGGAACCTCTTCTGGGTCTCCCACGCGGGTGCAGGGTCCCAAGGCTTTGGGCCGTCCTCGACTGCTTTCCCAGGCCACAAGCAGGGAGCTGGATGGGAAGTGGAGCTGCCGGGATTAGAACCGGCGCCCATATGGGATCCCGGGGCATTCAAGGCGAGGACTTTAGCCGCTAGGCCACGCCGCCGGGCCCAGGTTATCTATATTCTTTAGGAAAATTCCTCCAACGCTTGCCTGAGGATGTCTATTTAAAAATTGCTGAATGCAATATCTATGATGTGATCTGGGGACTATGAAACTCTGCTCTTGTTGTATTCTTATTAAAGGTATGTAATCACTGGTAACCAGGGACATATTCTTTTTTATATCCTCGGCTCCCACTTTGCTATCCTCCATGAAGAGGGTGACACACCTCCCAATGCTGATGAGAGTAGAACTTCAGGATGCCGTCAGGTGACCAACACAGACTCCCAACATTTCACAGGGCCCTAGTCTACCTTCTCCTGAAGCAGTGGGGGAAGATCAAGCTCCAGAGAGCAAGCTGGGGCTGTCAAAAGTGCAGCTGAAATTAGTGGGGAGCAGAGTGAGAACTCCAGATGTTTAGAATTAGGCTGACTATAAACAACCTCATTTCCCCAGATCTACCATGCTTGCTTTGTAAAATTATTTTTGTATCTGGTAAACAAACTCTTATTCTCTTTCCTTGGTTGAAAATGGACTAATTTTTTAGGGAATGAGAATGCTCAAAAGTGGTTAACACAGTTTGCTATTCTTTCTCTAGAAACTGTATAATTCACACATCAACATGATTCTCTCAATTGGTAGTTTTGAAAGCTTGAGGATTAATTATAAACACCACCATATACAATTACTCTTCAAGACTGGTTTTATGCACATCTGTCACTTAATTTAAAAAAATTGTGCCAGTTTTAGCATCCAAATGTTCCTTTAGCTATAAACAGTACTCACTGTCTCGTATTATAACACAAAATGCACTTGTGTGGCAGCATCATCAGTTGCAGATGATCATCTGACTTTTCCTCTGGGAATTTCACCTATGTACCTATCAACTAAGAAATGCTCGCTGCTACATTTTCATTACCTGTTCATCAAAAAGCTAACCTGAAACAAATATTTCAGATTCTAAGTACAGTATCTGCTACACAAATTTGTCACATAATTCATATTCTGGAATCACTCAGGCATGTTTAAGCCAGTGTATAGCAAGTTGAAAGACTCCTTTCAATGGGTCAAAATAAACATGGTTCCTGACTGTCCTTCCTCTTGCAAATAAGAAGGCACTTTCTCTTCACTCCTGGCAGTCACATTCCTTTGCAATCTGTTGTTAAGGTTTGAATCCATTAAAAAAAAATCAGAGGAAGAAAGAAAAAACATTGGGGAATTCTTCTGCTTAATAAGTTCCAACAATGTTAATAATCGTATAAGGTGTGATTCACTTCTCCCCAACACATGCATGTGTACACACACACACACACATACACACACACTATTTGTCTTTGTATGTAAGGGGCAGTTGTGCAACAGTTGATGTTGGGATAGCAAGCTACCTGTATCAATGCTAAATCCCAAATGTTCATTTTATAGGGCCGTTGTTCAAGAGAGAACTGCAAGTATCTTCACCCTCCAACACACTTAAAAACTCAACTTGAAATTAATGGGAGAAACAATTTGATCCAGCAAAAAACTGCAGCAGCGATGCTTGCCCAGCAGATGCAATTGATGTTTCCAGGAACACCACTTCATCCAGTGGTGAGTACATCTTACCTAATGATGGGAGGATGATTAAAGGGTTGGTATGAGCAATGCCACAGGGACCTAACATGAGCTCCCTCTACTTTGTCATTTTGGTCATAATTAGAGCAAATAGCTTTGCAGCTCAGTAGCTGTTGCAAAGTAAGTCTTTGAGAAATTATTATTTCAATGGAAAAATACATGCGGAAGCAGGACAATTTCTAATCAATCTCTGGGTAAACCATGCCAGTTTGACTCTTTTCCATCAGTAAATTCCATACCTGAGTCATGTTAGAATGGAAATAGATGGTTCTACATTTGCAGTTAGAGTATGAGTGACTTTCTAGGTGTTGGAGAGATTGTGAAACCTACAATATTTTTAGCAAGGCAGTACCTAGTTTATTTAGTCCACTGGCGTCATTTTTAAGGGCAAGGAAAATGAGGAACCAGAGAGTTTCAATGATTTCCCCAATGTCACACGGCTCATAAATTGTATAGTCAAGACTGGAACGAGGGCGTCTCAGCCAGGGTGCTTTCTGCAATCTGCAACTCATTCTGCAGGATGAGTAAGAGTTAGCCCAGACCGAAAACAGACAGAGAGCTGACAGCAACCCTATAAGGAGGAATCAGAGGTGGCAGCGTGCCGGGGGCCCTGTCTGAGTCACTCAGTCTTCTGTCTCCCACAGGTCTGCCGAGGTTGTGGCAGGCCTGATGAGGAGCCCAAGATTCGGTGCCCAGGGGAGTGAAGCACATGAATATGTATTGTGTAATATTTTCTCCATCGTTTCTCAGTGCTTGAAACTATCTCTTTAAAAGTCTGGAAATTGTTTCAGAAAAGAGTCCCTGGGGGAAAATGAGTGTATTTCACTTTAGTGGGCTTCATTTAGATTTGTGAATTATTTGTTAATAACAAGCTAATTCCAAAATTTTCAAAATGGGGTGAAACTTATGTTTAAAGAAAGTATATGTGGAAAGGACAACTGTTTTAAAAATCAATCTTCATTGTAAAGCAAAGCCTGTGTGATTGAAAGCTGCCAAAATTAAAAGGGACACCTGCCAGGGAGTTAAGTTTTCCTACTGTGCTCCTGTGAAATGAGGGAGAGGGTGGGGGGTGGTTGGGAAAAAAGAGAACTACTGAGTTCTTCAGTACTTCAGTGCTGGACAGACACATAGAAAGGAAAAACATAACTTAGGCACCTACAGTGATGATACTGTGATGAGCTTAGATGAGAAAAGGCAGCCTGGAGGAGGTATTAACCAAATCAGTGTTATCTGACAGGCTCAACAGAAGCTAGGCTAGATGTAAAGACTGAGCATAGGCAAGAGTTCTGAGCACATGCAATTCCAAAAATAGGCATTTCAATGACCTTATTTAAAGCTATACACATGTATAATTTATAGTTCTTTTTATTGATGCACACACATAAATTATTTCATTAAATTATCTAACTACTAAGATAATTTAGTTATACATATTCAGTAATGTCTATGACAATAAATTTAGAGCCAGGTCAACGCTGGATCGTATGTCTCATTCATTTGAATCATACACTTCCTATTTATTCAGAAGAGATAGGTCTGACCCTGGCACTCAATGATGGCAGTATTAGCAAGGAAATTACATTCCTATTGTTAACTATTAGTTGAATTATTTTGGAACTGGGTATTGTCTAAAATGTTAGTTAAAGGTTAATAATCACTATGGTCTCTGTAGAAAAAAGAGAGAATACTGCATTTAAATATTGTAATAGACATGTTTAAAGCACAAAAAACACTAAATAATGTGACAAGTTTAGAAATCAGTAACTGTACAAACAAGTCACTTAAGGGTCTCAGAAATGAATTAGTAGCCTCATGCAGGATGGTCAGCTGAACACTGGCCCTGAGAGGGGCCTAGAATCTATGTCACCTTGTATGGATATAAGGTCTTTGAAGATAGGGTTAAGAATCTTTGGATGGAAGGATTCTTCTTAGATTACACAAGAGTCTTTGTAAGAAGAAAGAAGAGAAAGAATTGGCACAGACGGAAGAGGAGAAACACAGTGACTACAGAGGCAGATATCGGAGTGATGTGACCACTGGTCAAAGATGCCAACAGCTACCAGAAAATGGGACAAATGAGAAATGGATTCTCCCCTACAGTCTCAGGAAGGAATAGGTCTTGCCAACAAGTTGGTTTGGCCTAGTGAGACTGATGTAGGAATTCTGATCTTAGGCGTTGTGCAATGGCTCAATGGCTGAATCCTCAAGTTAGTGCTGAAGTCCCAGGTTGGCCCCATTCATATCCTGCCTGCTTCACTTACCATCCAAATCCCTGCTTGTGTACTTGGAAGGCAGTAGAGGATGGCCGAAAGCCATGAGACCCTACACTCACATGGCAGACCTGGAGGAGGCTCCTGGATCCTGGCTTTGGATCAGCTCAGCTCCGGCCATTGTGGACGTTTGGGAAGTGAACCAGCAGGTCTCTGTAAATTTATCTTTCCAATGAAAAAGACTAAATAAATCTTAAACAAAAAGGAATTCTAGTCTTTGAAACTATGAAATGATGAACAAATGTGTTGATTTTTTAACAGCAGCCACATAAGCTAACAGATAGAGGGAGTGCTTAAAGACCAATCAACTGAACAGAGTAGCAACAACCACTCCAATTTTACATTTCCTCCCAGGCTAAACTTTTGTAAAGCACTATCAACACTATTTTCTCTCCCTTTCTCCTTCCTCTTACCGATATCTTCCATTGTTATCAACAGTCACCTTTCCCCCTCATTGTTGTATGAATGTTTCTGTACCCTGAAATTCCTATGTTGAAGTTTGATCTCCAAAGTGAGAATTAGGAAACCTGGCTTGTGTGAGGTGATTGACGCCCTTATACAAAGAGAGCATCAGTTCTGCAGTAACTCAAAGCTCTTGCTGAGAGATCCTACTTCCCTTCACATGTTAACTTCATCTCATTGTCAGGGACTGCACATCTCTGCCTACAACCTGCCGCCAGCGGTCTCTATCAGTGAGTTTGCCTCTTTCATTGATTATCCATACAAATAAATAAAATTTTTGTTTGTTTTGTTCTTTCCCATTAAACTTTCATAAATGCACATACTGTTCTGGTACCATGTTTATAGCAATAAATACTAAATTAGTGAAACTGATATAAATTCAAGCAATTTTATCTTCTTTCAACCCTCTGTCTCAAAATCACTATGTATGAGAACCTCTCTTTGCTTTCTAACCCCTAGCAGTATTTATGTCCCTAATTCCTGGTAGGATATAACAGTAGTTCTTCTTTATCTTCCTTTTCAGAACATGAAAATCCCATGTGTTGTATATACCTAGAGACGCAGAGCATAAGATGTAGAGTGGGTAACTTCAGTGTGGGATAGAATTAAAAGCACAACAAGATCAGGCAGCAAGCTGAACCACGGCTTATGACACCTGCATCGCTCACCAGAGTGCTGGGTCAAGAACAGCTGTTCTGCTTCCCATCATGCTGCCTATTCCAGGTTCTGGAAGGCAGCAGATGATGGGTCACCTGCTTGGTTCCCACACCAGTGGGCAAACAATTCTTGGCTGTTGACTTAGATCTGGCTCAGCCCTCAATGGCAGAGGCATTTAGGGAGTGAACCAGTTGATGGAAGTTCTCTATCTCTCCCTCTGTCACTCTATTTTTTTTTTTTAAGTAAATTGAAATCCTAGGGGAAAAAGAAGAACTCAAGAACCCAATCCTTAGGGATAGGTTTTTGTATTCAACCTTCTGCCCTCCAGAACTGCTTTTGATAGTACAGTGAGGAGGCCCAAAAAATGTCATCTTTAAATTTTCAGTTTGAAGGTAACAACATTGGGTTGAACTTTAGAGCCGTAAAATACCCCAGGTGCCCTAACATCGTTCCTTCCTTACCACTACAAAATAACTGTGTGTGCTATGTGTGTGGGGGTCTTGTGCATTGTGTGTTTAGAGTGCTGTGTGAATGTAAGTTTATCATTTTTGAACTTGGATCTAGTGATGTAACATACTGGGAAACAAGACTGGAGAGGAAATGTGTCAGTGTAGAGTGAAGGACATACAGGGGAAGCAACAAGACCAGCATTCTAGAATCACTTTTCTGTAAGACTTCCAGTGGATCTCCTACTCCAGTCACGTTAGCCTTGGGTTGGCACTGAGAGAAGAGGGAACCAAATGGAGATTTTCTCAGACATCTTGGCAACAACACTTGTGGAGAGACTGCAGGGCTAATTCTCCAAGCTGGAGCTGGTGAGCTTCCAGGAACAGAATCATTCAGTGGCACTGCCCTCTCTTGCTCAACTGCTGGCTAAAAATGGAATGCAGGCACCAAGACACCTCATCAGCCTAGACTCTACTTCAGCAGTTTAATCTGATTCCTAGATCTGAGAACCACTTAGCCTAGGCAATAGGGCCCTGTAGTAGCCTCATCTGTCCTATGGTGAGAAGGTCCAGGTTAAAGCTCTGCCAGCAACCTCTATACACTCTAAAGAAAGATATGCAGGCAACTAACACCCAGGATTTGTTCCTCTTTTGTTGTATCAAAATACCAACAGAATCTAGTGAGTGTAGAGGAATGGCCAAAGCCCTAGACTTAGAACCAGGAGTCCATAATGCTTGTATTGGTCCATTTTCCATTACTATAATGGAATAAGTGAGGCTAAGTACTCTATTTAGTGTAGGCATTTATTTACTTCACAGTTCCAAAAGTTCAAGGGTACTGGCACAACCCATCTCTGGTATGGATGATTAAGGATGGCATCGTAGAAGTGAGAGTCAATAGAAGAGGGAGGGTGCACAGACTGAGGCAAAACCCAGAGAGTGGGAGACAGCCATTCTCCCTCTTTTATAACAGCTACTCTCAGGAGATTTAGTGTCCCACAAGAGCTATACTAATTTGTTCTGCAGGCAGCATCCCAAGTGACCTAATTACTTTATGCTAAGCTCCTCCCCTTAAAGGTTCCACTGTCTCTTAATACCAACCCTCCAACATAGGCACTGTTTGGGACAGGCCACACCCACACTGATTTGGGTTATCTGTAGAGTAGCTCTGCTCCAAAGTGCTTTCACGTGCGAACTTGTAACATTCCTGCTGCTGCACTTGCTTCTGTGGATTTCAGAATATTAAAGGAAATCAACATGTGAGAGAATGTTTTGAAGTGATGAAAAGCAAGGAAAAAGAAGGAAGGAAGGAGGAGCAGGATTAAGGGGGGGAAGCTGAAGAGGAAAAGTATGGTTATCTTCTGAGAACTGCACCTATGAAATATGTTCTATTTATTAATAAAAAGTTGTAAAACCCAAAATGCCAGAATCTTTCATGGACACAAGATATTACTAGCCACAATGTTATTAATAATTATATCAAGTGCTCATTTCAGGAGATAACCAGAACTTTTTTTAACCAATCAACTCCAACGAAAAAATTATTTTTAAAAAGAAAAGTATCTAGTTGGACTTGTCTTCGTAAGACCTGAGGAACTTTTAAATTTCAGTATTACATGACAGAAGTATTTATCTTTCCAACCCATATTCTAAAAAAAGAAAATATTTGCTATAATTTATAATTATAAAATCAAATTTAGATCGCTGATATTTCTGTATTGCTGTACTAATCAAATTCCCATTGTAACACATTAGGTGCTTTAAAGCAAAATAAATAAATAAATAAAAAACATCACCTTTGTCATTGCTGATTTTTTTCACTATTAATGAAAGCTGCTGAGCTCCGATGTGGAGAAGCAGAGAGAAACAGCGCCTTATTCAGCCTGACCTCTGAGCTTGACTTTATCTCTGCAGATTAGAAAGTCAAAGTCAGGAGAGGTCACTTTCTTCCTCAGGATGAAGGTTTGTAACCGACAAGCCCTGGATTTGAATTTGGCTCTTGCTGCGCCTTGTAGTTTTCAATAATCCTCTCTGGGTGGGTTGTATTGCTATTATCATCAGGAAAGACATACTGCAGCAGAAATCACAAAATCCGATGAGCAAGTAACATATCACTGGCACTAAAAACACATCTGATTGGAGTAGATCTGTTGACGCCAACAGGTCTTAGGAAATGAATTTTGAGATTTCACATTCTATAAACAGGCAAGGAACAAACAACCATGTTGGCCCCGGCACCCTGTGGGAAGGATGATCGGGGTGGAAAACAGGGTTGGGAATTTTCTTCTACAGAAAATAAGAAAGGATGTGTATGGAAGTGTTATATTTTTCTAAAAGTTGACTTTTATAATTAGTCCCTGGGTTAAATTAAACAATTAGAACAATTCTATAGTACCCATTTTCACGGCACGGCTGCCACAGTGGCCTTTAAGCTTGGCCACAAGGTCAGATCACTGAGTAAATATTTTACAAAGCAAATCTCAAGGTCTTTATCTAGACCTATGGACTCAGTTTCTTTCTGTTTTAAAAATCTGCACACACCCCACCCGCAGGCATTGCCAGTGCAGCTGGTCCACTGAAAACAGTGATGTGTTATGATTCAGAATTGATTTTTTAAAAGTTCCTAATATTACCGAGTCCTAAGCCATTAATGTCACTTGGCTTGTTTTCAAGAGTGGTAGATTACAAAAACTACAGTTCCTTTCTGCAGTTTTCTATAATTGTTACTCAAATGGGTAACATCCACGTGGGGAACTGTGCAGAAAGTCAAGGAAGAAAAAAGTTCTGCCGTCTATCTCGCATGTTGCACCCTCATGTTGCAACTTCCTTCCAAAGCGAATTTCGTGTGTGAGCCAGAAAGATTGAGAGCTTCCCGTGGGAGTTTTGAGGCAGCAGCCCTCTCAGCTGGTAGAATCACCTTTTTAGTCCCAGCCGCTTCAATAAGGGCTTTCCAGTCACTTTGAGACCTCCTACACAAACTATCAATAATTTACTGTTTTCTAACATAACCATTTATGGTTTTTTTTTCTCTTATTGCCTCAAACTAAAAAAAAAAAAAATGTGTTCGCTAAACATAGATTTTATTTTTCCCATATGTTAAACAATTCATTCAGAATCATAAATAGACAACAAGAATCTTATGCCCAGTGTAAAAATAGAAAAACGGCATGACACAATCAACAGCTTATTTCAGTGTTGCAAAATTGCATGAACCTGTGATTTCAAGTATCTGGAGCCTTGCCCTGGGGGGAAAAAAAGTCTGTAAGTAAAAGCCAAGCGACCAAGCAAACAAGAACCGTTCCAATCCAATCTAGTAAAAACAAAAATATATATATTCTAAGAGAAATCTTTAATATTTTTTTAAAGAAAAAATGGCCCATTCAGGGTGAAGCAAGGTTTGCTGTTCTCCATTGTTTACATGATTTGTTTTACATATTTTAAATGATCTCTTAAAAACAATCATCCCACTAATCTCTCAGACGATGAACGAAGTGATAAAGAACACGGTTTTTGAAGTACTGGATGCTCTGGCTTTAATTCTGTGACCTAAGAAACAAAACCAACTTCTAATGGCTCTTTGAGAAACTGGTCATTTGAGGCGTGTAAGCCATCTATCCTGCCTTTCAGAAACTTGAGGGAAAATGAAACAAAACAAAACAAAACAAAACAGAACTAAAGGGCCTATAGCAAAGCCTGCATATAGCTTTGTGGATTTGGCGGAATATGCCTGTTGATGATGTAGCACGAACACATACCGGCATGTCAGAGCGAAGTAAAATCCCAAGTAAACATCATGTCTTGAATGTCTAAACTTGATCAATCTGAAAATTAGGGTATCATCATCAGATTTCTTTGTTTATCACCCTTTCAGTGACACAAAAGAAAAATCAAAGATTATCAGACAGCATTCCATGGGTTTTACTACCTCAATCCTATCACATTCAGTCATGTGGAATGATGAGTAATTAGAGTGGAAATTATTATTTTCTGTTCCTCATGATTAGATTATTGTGATGGTCTCCTATGTTTTGTGTGGTTTTAGGAAGAAAGCATCTATATGGATTTTAATTTTAAGAAAACAAAAATGGAAAGTTTGACAAAGTTTCATGGTTCAGCAATGATTTTTGTAGCTAACAAATGAGTGTGGTCAATGATGAATAAATTTTTCTCAAATGACATTTGCTAGTGATTTTTAAGCGTTTTATTCTAAAGAAATCTTTTTCTTATGTTGTCTTCCTTCACAGCCCACTTTTCCTGTAGGTCCCGCAATAGGGACAAACACGGCTATTAGCTTTGCTCCTTACCTAGCACCTGTAACCCCTGGAGTTGGGTTAGTCCCAACGGAAATTCTACCCACCACACCTGTTATTGTTCCCGGAAGTCCACCCGTCACTGTTCCGGGATCAACTGCAACTCAGAAACTTCTCAGGACTGACAAACTGGAGGTACTTCAATTCTCTTTGTGTTTTGAGAGGTATTTCTGGGCAAAGTGTACTTCTGAGTGAATGCCTACGAGGTGTTAATTCATCCTGAACACATGCTCAGACACACACGTGCACATATTACATATCCTCCTCCAGAGCTCATGTGCTCATGCTTCTGAGCTAAGAGAATTAAAGCCAACTATGAAGAAAAGTAGCCCATGGGAAAAGAATATTTTTAATGTAAACAAACACTAACTTTTTGGAATATGTATTTAAAAGCCAAATATTCAACAACCCAGACAGTATGGAATGAATCCTGGTGCAGACTGTAGAGATGGTTCCATGTCCTGAAGACTTCCTGCTGAGCCAGGCAGGCATTAGCCCTGGCTGGATCCTGGAAAATAAATGCACAGATCAGGAACCCAGCAGTCGGGGGAGGGACGACAGGAGGACATGTGGGACAAAGGTAGAGGCTGCGAGCAGGTGGTGTGACTCTAATTGCTTATCTGTGGGTGTACTCAGATACCAGTGTTTAAAAACTGCCTGCTCTGGTTTGCTTCAGAATACCAGCCTCGACTGTGTTTCAGATAGATAGGGAGTCAATCCGTGACTGCATAAACTTAGTTACTGAGATGTTTTCTTTAAAGTTAAATTCAAGTGTTGTAAAAATTCAAGAAAACAAATTAATATATTTATAAAGCAATTCTGAAACTATGAATCTAGCCAACCCCTTATGTTTTTTGGTTCAAATTTCTCTTTAACCAAAACCAGAAAATTCACCTCTTGATGACTTCTGTATCTTTAAGATATTTAATAGAGAATTTCATAAGGTGATATAAAGATTTTGATGGATTCGTAAAAGAGCTCTTTATTTCAATTGTCGATTTGTTAGGATACACACTGTGTTTTATATTGTATTGCTGGAGAATGTTCTTTCAGTTTGCATTCATTTAAATATTGGCCCAGTAAGCTTTGAGGGAAATGAAATTTTGTTGTTCAATAATCCTGTGAATGTTTGAGAATTCCCAAGTTCAAATTGCAAACAGCTCTCGACTGTGAACTCCAGTCATTCCTGAGGAGAAAGATCAGGCCTCTCCCTGTTTATGTTGGATAGCCCGACACTGGACTGGGAAAGTGTCTGGGGCTCCACCTGCTGGACGCAAGGAGCTTTAGTGCTCAGGATGTCACTGCGTTGTGGAAAACAAATTAAATCAGTGGAGTTAGGAACAAACAGTCCTTCCCCAAAGGGCTGGTAGACAAGACATATATAAAAGTGATTCATAACAACTATAGCAGAAGAGCCTCAGGTTCTTTTCAACCAGCTAGGAACCAGGCTGCACAGAGCCCCTGGGTCAAGGCCTGATGACTGGCCTGCTGGCCTGTGATGCTGTCACAGAACACTCATCCCAGGCAGAGAGTGAGACTTGCTCAGAATCTGGGTGATTTTGCGTGTTGTGCCTTTTCTGCACAGATCAGCTGCTGGCTAAGGGCCAGAAGAGGAGGCAAGGAAACAACAGAGACTTACAATGTGTCCTATCTAACCTTCAGCCCGGCTGCCCGCTGGTCAGCAAGCCAGTGTTACACAAGGAATTCACAGATTTGAATTCTATGCCCATGGCCTGTCATACAACTTCTCCAATGATCATAGTGTGAACCACCAAGTACACGTAATGACTTTGGAACTGGAGGTCCCCAAGGAAGGAATCTACAGTTCTAATAGAAAGTTTTTTCCAAATAATGATGTTAATAAGCAGGGGAAAACATAAAAGCACTATACACATGCTGTTCACATGATTCATGTTGCCTATGTTCAGGGAAAAATTAACAATACTCTTCAAATGTTTTCAAAAGCTCTACTGATAATAGGAAACACTTGTGCTACTAGATGGGGAATTCTAGTTGGTTTTTTTTTTTTTAGATAATACAAGAATAAAGAATAAAAAGGAAATCAGTACTTTCATCTCTATTCTACTTCCCTCCATTTATCTTTCTGTATCTCTTTCCACATTTGTCTCCCTCTTCTATGTGTTTTATTCCTGTACTGTCAAAAATAAAACAGTGGAGCCCAGCTTGCAGCGTAACTGCCAGCTGTAAGGCTGGCAGCCCGAATGGGCGCCAGTTTGGTCCTGGTTCTTCCTCTCCTGATTTGGTACCCTGCTAATGGCCTGGGAAAGCAGAGGAGGATGGTCCATGTGCTTGGGCCCCTGCCACTGATGTGGCATATCTAGATGGAGCTCCTGGCTTCCTTGTGGCCATGTGGGGAGTGAACCAATGCATGGAAGATGTCTGTCTTTCCCCCTCTCTCTGTAACCCTGACTTTCAAATACATAAATCTTTATAAAATGAAGGTTTTTACCTCTTACGTAATGTAGTTCTGTTTATGATGATGAGAGCAGGGGGAAGGGAAGAGGCAGGGTGTGCACAGCTACTTGGCTTCGTTCCCGTGCTCGGACGGGGAAGGAGCAAGTTTGTCATTTCCTCCGGGTTCTTTTTGGGGTTGTACAGCTGTGGCCTGGTGGCATAGTCCGGGGTGACTCTCCCCTCTCACATGGGCATCGGTGTGCACACGCATGCACAATGTCCCGAGTTGTCAGGATAGCAGACAGACAAAGCAAGCACTGTGTCACCCACGGACAATGGAGACGTTGTTGATCTGTCTTGATATGAGCCACACTGCAGATTTCCGCTTATTTCCTCATTACAGATTTTCACAGGAACAAGGGAGGGGGGCAATACGGACGGCTAACAAGTGTGGGAGATTCGGTTTCCTTGGGTTCTGGGTCCTTAGCCCTAGATTGTCAGTGACCCTGTGGTGCTGCCTCCTTGCCTCAGCTTCGGTGAGTGCCCTGGGCGGCCAGGGAGCTCGCGGGCCTGGGGCTTTCCTCCGCATCGCCCCCTCTTCTTCCCCGTCTCAGGTCTGCAGGGAGTTCCAACGAGGGAACTGTGCCCGCGGAGAGACCGACTGCCGCTTTGCACACCCCGCAGACAGCACCATGATCGACACAAACGACAACACCGTAACCGTTTGTATGGATTACATAAAGGGGCGTTGCATGAGGGAGAAATGCAAGTATTTTCACCCTCCTGCACACTTGCAGGCCAAAATCAAAGCGGCGCAGCACCAAGCGAACCAAGCCGCGGTGGCCGCCCAGGCAGCCGCGGCCGCGGCCACAGTCATGGTAAGTGCGGTGGCGACCTGTGCGCCTTTGCACCCTCTGCCAGGAGCCGGCTGCTTCTAGGGCTAGGACGTAGATGCTCCTCGAAGCAATTGGGAACCGTAACCGTGGAAGGCTGCTATTCCTGCTGCTCCGCTGCCTAAGTTTTGTTGTTGTTTTTCCCTTTTGTTTTGTTTCCACCCTCCTCCCCCCTCCCCCTTCCTTCCCTTCTTCAGCACAATAGATAAATCCCTCAGGCCGGTGCAGGGAAGCCAACAGGTTCCGAGTACTGCCCACCCCTTCCGCTAAATGCTAGGAGACTGCACGGGCTGGTCTTAGCGAGAGAGGGGTCCGGGGCGTTGTAATGAACAAGCAGACAGACAGGATAGCTTCCCAGAGTCAAAAGGAAAGCTGCAGAGCCACAACTGACCAACAGATAGCAGCAGGCTTCTCACAGCAGGGGTGGGGAAGCAGAGTGGAGACTCGGGCTGCCTAGCAACAAGTGACAGCGCGCTGCTGGCTTCCTTTCCCTGCTGCTCATACTTGTCTGAAGGGCAGTTTTGTCCAACTCCACTCTCCCCTTCCAGTGACATTTTGTGCAGAAGGGCACTAAATGAAATGTGAAAATAGAGGTACACTGGCTGGTTCCAAAGGGGAAGAAAAAAAGGCCTGGAGCCGGGCTTTCCTCCCTTAATCACCGGCTGCCCTTGGAGAGCAGCAGCCAGCTGGTTACCACCACCTGGGATCCCATTACAGTTCCAGATGCTCAGGGAGTCAAACTGCCCCTGGGGGTACCACAAGCACCACCGCCGTCTTCACCCAGGAGCCCCTGAAGCCTCCAGGAACTTGGCCTCCCTTCCCAGCTTTGGAATCGAAATTTGAACTTCAGGACACACTTAGGTGTTTTGGGTGCGCATCAACATTCCAGAAGCACCACCCGAGGACTCCGCTTCCTGAATTCAGACACACTTTGGGAGGTTTCATTGAGGAGGGCTTAGGTGTCTAGAGGGTCTCACAGGATGAATTCCTTCACCTCACGTTTCCTTAATTGGCCTGAGTATATCCTAGATCCCGGTATTCAACATTTTTTTCCATGTACAGCAAAGTTTGAGAACCACCCTGTTTTGATGGGACATCTGACTTTTCACAAGTCTATTTTAATCCATGATGGACATGGCGGATTCATTCGCTCAAATCATTGAATGAAACTTGCCATGTATTGGGCACTTGCTGAGTAGGAGACATGCCTTAGGCTAGTTTTCTTGTCCTCAAGGAACTTGGAGTTGGACGAGAAGGAACAGCACTCCTCAGTGACAGGATGGAAGTTCACAGGGGATCCAGAAGGCTGGGAAGGAGACACAGGTGGCCACGCTTCCCTTGCGAAGGACACACTATAGCCTGGGATGGAAGTCATTGCTTAACAACATTGTTCTGGTGCCTACCATCTCCTACGGGGAATGCTGGTTGAAATACAACAGTGGCTGACACATCAGCAAGTTCATGGTTGCTCAAACTTCTTCTCACAAGCATGTATAAAAGCACTGGCTTGTAATGAAACAGGTACAGAGCCTGCCTGGAATCTGTGGTCAGAGAGAGCTTTCTAATTCAAGCTTATCTCCAAGCAGTTTGAGATCGGGTCTTTTGTCCATCTCACTGTTGTTTTTTTCCTCAGAGATCTTTAGTGTTCTTGTAATGCCTTTCCTGCCCTTGCCCTTCCCATCCTTATGCCATTGGACACAGCACTGATTTTTGTGAGCGGGTGGATTTCCACCCATGTCAGCATGTTTGTATCCACACAAGAGGGTCAGAAAAATAAATCCAATCTCACTGGGAGTAGGTAGAAGAAGGAAGTGAGAGGAGTGACACAAGTTAGTGCTGATGAAAATGGATTCCTATAAAGAGTGAGTGCCATCCCGTGTTCCTCTCACGGGTGTGGGATCCATCTGGACACCTCCTTGGTCAAGAGTCATCCTCTGAGGAGTGAGATTACTTTTAGGCCAGCTCAACTCAGGCTGAACAGTGCGTTGACTGCTGAGCAATAGGAATGCATTTTTTCTGTAGAATTCATATTATGACTCAAAACCTCATATTCAGGAGAACTCCACAGAAGTCGAGAGTCCAACGAGGTGAAGTAGATTAAAGGGAAAGGTTCGTGGTGCTTGCCAAGGAGGGGAGAGGTAGACGGGGCTCAGAAATGCCTGGGTCCAGGAACTTGGAGACCAGTGAAGTCTGTCTCCTTTCTCTTCCCCATGTCTCAGGTGTGTCCTCTCTACATGACACAGACCATGCTTTGGACATATGTTGTCACATATTCTTAACACCTTCTGACAAGAAAAAAAAAGCATCTTCTACATTCGCTGTAACCAGTGAGGGGGAAGAAGGCAATGAGCAGTCGCTGTGGTGACTGGGCCTGTGGTCAGAGTGACGGGAAGCTGTGAGTTCCCCAGGCTGGGATGAGATTCCAACACTATGCACACGGCTAGTTCCCGTGTGTCAGACACCAGAGTACCAAGAGTGACCTCAAGTGCTGAGCCCTGATAGTAGCTGCCTGTTTCACGTCTTCAGTTAGCCCATGCTTAGATCACTAAGGGGACACTGCAGCTCGGCTGTGTCAGGGGGAGATGACCCAAGCTGACCAGGTGGCCAGTTATGCCAACAGGTCATCCTGCAGAGCTGTGGTCCTGTGTGGGCCCTGCCCCCTCGTTTCACATTGTATTCACGAAGAAGCTCCAAGGTTATTGCAGCAGACGCCAGGACAGTTAGTTACAACAGCTTCTGGATTATATACCATGCCCGATGTGGAGTTCTGCTAAGTCACACGATTTTGCAGTGTCTTAAAGACAACCTCAAGGAAATACTTCCAGAACAAAAGCCAGTGTCTTTCTGACAATGATAGGAAAATTACTGAAACTGTCATGTTTTTTTAGTTGCAGTGAGAGGCTCACTTGAAACCAGTCAAGGTGTGTTTGGATGAAGTCAAAGCATCCTTATTCTAATGGTGAGACTACACGGTACATTGAAGAATAGCTATTTTCTCCTTAAGCAAAAGGCACAATGGTAAAGACCATTGCAGCTGGAGGAGATTAATAGTCCATTCAGCTGGTTCTCACATCTGAACCAAGTGTACTTCTGTAGTACAGTTTTTATTTTCATGGATGACCTGTGAATTCCTTCTTTACTTTAATTGGATCTTAAAAAATAAGAATTTAAGGTTTTAACTTTAGAAAAATGGAAGTTTACTTCTTGCAGAAAATTAGTTTTTCATATTTCCTCTTAGTATCTAAAAATGTTCTATAGAATTGTTCAAATGTAGCAGCCAGACACAGCGTCCCTGGGCTGTTTGAACTTTCATGCAAGCAATTTTCATTCCCTTGGACCAAAATAGGAGAATGCACAGAAAAATGGAACAGTGTTCCATCATCTAGATCAGTTTCGTTTCTTTAAGAAACGACGTACCTGGAAGTTTGCATTCCATCCTGGTCGCCCACATCCCTTTCTTCTATGTTAAAGTGTCAGCTGTGGGTCTTCTGGCCCGATGGAGTTGGTGTTTCCTGCAAAGCCTTGGCATGGACTCTTGGTTTAAATGCCTTGACATATTCTAGAGTTATTTCCTCACCCAGAAAAGGAAAACCCTGGATGTATGTAAGGCTTCCAGCTATTCATCCATTCAATTACACCACGAAGTAATGTGTCCAGGAAGAACAGGGCCAGCAAAAATGGACGCCAAGAGTCCAGCACATTGTAGTGGCTCATTTTTTAAAAGGCACTTTCTTTGCATTGGTGCTTATGGGAGCTGTTAGAAACACTTGGCGATTTCTATCGTCTGTTCTTAGCATGAAGATCTTTCAACACAGCTAAACATACATCATCCATCAAACATTTTCATCTAAAACAGAAAAATCTGTGTGCCCCAAAGCTGTTTTTTAAGCATTATTATTTAGTCACATGATTCTTTAAAATACCCTACACATGTGCTTCTCAGTGTATAGGTATAAGATGCAGCCATGTGTGTCCTAAGGCCCAACATCTCAGTATTTACATGGAAAGAGGGTATTTTCATCTATTACAAAAAAGAGTGTGAAAGACAGGCATATAATCACTATTTCACTCACTATAAATTTGTCAGTTTCCTTACATTCTTAGATTTTTACAAGTTACATAACAGAATAAATTCCAAACTAAAAAAAGAAAAAGAGAGAGAGAACATTAGTCTTCCAGGGCATTTCTTAAAGGAGAAACCACTAGCATTTCTTATTCTACTCAGTCTCCATTAAATGATGCTTTGTTACATCAAATTGTTTTTCAGCGACACTGGCCTTTGGAGACGAGTCGCCCGTATAGCCAGCATCTTCCCAGGAGTAGCATGATCCTGCAGAGACTTAAGGACAAGGAAAACGAAAGGAAAAACAGAGTGCAAAAGGCTGAGGCCAGGTGATCTTCAGTTGAACCATCCAGCTTAGTTCTCATGTGATCACAACAGGCTCTGTAGCCTTTCTTAGCTTAAGCTTCCAGACTAGACAGAACCCAGCAACACTTATCAGGAAACTGCAGGTTGAAAGATTTTAAACAAAACAACGTGGACGTTACATGACGTTGGTTTATATTTGAGAAAAGTATATTCAGTGTAGTAAGGATTGCTTACTGTAGAGGTCATTGGGTTGGTTTTTTTTAAATATTCACAATTCTAATTTGATAAAATCGGTTTCATGTTATTTGATGGCCTCTATAAAAACGACATCCCTAAACACTTCCCTTTCCCTTAGCCAGCTAAATGCTTTTCTGCTTGAGTTCTTTGCTTCTTGGTTTCTAATCTCCCTCCCTCTCTGTCCCAACCCTACCGCTCCTGATCCAGCTCCTTGACCTGACTCGTCAGGGCATGAGCACTCTTTGTTTGCCAAGAAAAAATATAATTATTTCACATTTTGAGAATTTAGTAATATCCTAGTTTATGTCAAATATCATAGCTCTACCTCAAAAGCTTAGAATATAGCATTTCTATGGTTTCAGCAAACCTGAGGGATTTATCTATTGTGCTAAACATAGAAAAGGGGTATTTCATTTTTTATTTGCATTAAAGCTATTCTTTCAAATTTCTTTATTTTCATAGATTTCCATCAATATTTTAGGGTTTTTCCCAATAATTTAAAAGAAACAGGAAAATTTTTCATTGTGCTCTAAATCAATCCACATCTGTTATTATTTAAGCTGTTTAAAGGAAACGATCTTCCCCAATGCATAGTTACAAGTTAAAGATATTATTTTATTTCTACTCGTTCAAGCAACTCTTTACTCTTTTTAGCTGTTTGCTATTTTTAGCTGCTGTAACTTGTTTTAACCAAGAGTCCCAATTCCTAGTTGCTGGGTTGGTCACTGATTGTAGCTAACAGTATAAATAAAATTACCAAATACAATATTTTGATATTGAAAACAATAAATACCTTTAGAAAGGTATTTTCTTAGCATAATCTGGTAAGTTGTTTGAAATAAACTATAGCTTCAGATGAAGTAGAAACAGAATGGATGATAAGTTAGTCATCAGAAACAGGATCGTGGAATCCAAGAGAATCTTGGAAACTCAGAATCTAAATTCAAAACAGATCAAGTTCAGAACCATAATACTCATTGAAAGACACTAGCAGAGTGAAGAAAAGAATTGAGACAATTATCCATGATTCAGACAAAAAATAAAGATCCAAACCCAAACAATATTGCCTAAGAAATCTTGTGTTTGAATATTTTTTTTGCCTGAATTTTTTTTGTCTCAGTTTGCCCCTTCATTTTGTTAGGCTAGATCTAAATTTTAAAATATTCCAATGAAAAATTTCAACTTATATGCTTACTTGAGGCATTCATTATTTTATATTTGGAAACTAACTTATCAGAAATTCTTCAAACCGATGACCCTGAGAAGTTTTTATTTTTTTTTCATTTTTTTTCTGAAGCAATATAAAAAATGCTTATGGTGTGTATGCAAGCTGCTGTTTTTAATTAACTTTCCTGAATTTCAAACATCTATATTTTACTCTCTTATATGCTTTTAACTAAGGTATGGTAGATGCATTTTTGCTTCAATACTAATTTAAGGTGTAATATTCATTTCTTTAGAGAACATTTTTGTTGTTGTGCATGCCTAGTGTTTTGTACGTTGTATATTGCATTCAGAATATTTTTTTCCTTCTCACCTATCCACAATGCAATGCCGTTCCCATGATGCACCTCTGCTTGCTGTTTACCTGTATGTTAATTCGCTTGAATCCCATTGGCCCACTGCCATCATGTGCTCGCTGCCTGTTATTAAAAGACTCAGTCGACTGCCAAAGCAATGAAGCGACCTCTCGAAGCAACTGTAGACCTGGTACTTTGACCTTTCACCTTTCGCTTTGCATGTAGCTTTTCAGAGAACCATCTGAGATTTGTATTATTTGTAAAATATTGGTTGCAGCCAATCATTATTATTAATTTATGGGAAAAAGTCCAATAAGGTGTTTAGCCATCTCATTTTCATATGTAATCTGTGAAATAAATTAATCCTTACAAATTTTAATACCTTTTCCAAAAGAGTGAAGCAAATTTAAATTACTTGGCACTTTATAATTCTTATTAACCTTTAAATTCAAGGAATTGCCATTTAAAGGAAAGAATAGGTATTGATAATAACAAAATGCTTCTCTCCTCCCTTAGAATAGTTGAACTCCTTTTGCAAGCTCAAGCCGTTTTGTTGTTGTTGTTTTGCCTGGTAGTTGTTCTTTTCCTTAGTTGAGATGCTACTGTTTTTGGGTTACAGAAATCATGCTTCTGCTCTCAATAACAAATTCTCACTCATTCGACATTGTGCATGGCAGAGGCATCTCCTTAGCTGTCATTAAAAACAGGCAAACAAACAAAAAGAATGTTTGCAATTGATGATCTCTGTGGACACGGAACTTGTGTTTGCTTCAAGTTTAGACATATCGTATCGAATTCTTCCTTTCTAGGCCTTTCCCCCCGGTGCTCTTCATCCTTTACCAAAGAGACAAGCACTTGAAAAAAGCAACGGTGCCAGCACGGTCTTTAATCCCAGTGTCTTGCACTACCAGCAGGCTCTGACCAGCGCACAGCTGCAGCAGCACACGGCGTTCATTCCAACAGGTGCGTGCCTTGACTGTCCATGTCTGTGTCTTGTGTCCTTTGGGTCATGTGCTTCCCTCTCATTCCTTTCAGCTGTTTGGTGGCACCTGGCTCACATGGAAAGGTATAATACAGCCTGAAATTAATCACAAGGCTAGCTATCTAGAAACCTTGACCTTTCTTTAAACGGTAGCCGAGGACCGTGAGGATTCTAAAGCCAAATATTTGACAGTTAAAGTGACAGATGGAATCCGTGAGCAGCAGAACAGTCAAGGTATTTGGTTTCCTGTGTTTACACAAGATCTCTGAAACTGTTGATGTACATAAGACATCTTCTGTGTCACAATGGAAATTTCTCGTTAACTCTGAATGATCTTGAAATTCCAGCCAATACTAACCTTTTGTTCCTATTTCTATTCAGAGCACTAAAATGAGACTATACAAATTAAAGAAATCCTCTACTCATGTTTATATGTCCATTCTATCTCTTTCTCCATCATTCTCAACTTTCCCCTGGTGGACAAGTATGCAGAGTTCTTCTCCTCGGGGGTCTAAGCCTGACCCTGTTAGGCGCGCTCGGGCCATTAACCCAGCCCACCAGGAGATCAGCTGCAAGAATCAGTCTTTAGAGGATTCTTGGTGATCTCCTCATGCAGCTAATTGTTTTACAGATGAGAAAACTGAGGCCCCCTCAATGAGAAGTGCCTTTCCAAGGCAGCACAGCTGGTGAGGGAAAGCTGTTGAGCCTGCTTCCCTACGCCCAGTTCCACTTACATAGCCTTGCGCGTTACCCAACCTCTATATATGTATTCCACCGAGTTTTAAAATGTTAGAAAACCTTGCACTTTGTGAAAGTAGAAGTAAGATGAAAACCAAATGAAAACATAGTGCATCCAGCTCTCTTGATTTTACCTCTACAGCCCACACACAAACACGACCACCATAAACTGACTGTAGTGTTCACCTTGCAGTGTGTTTTAGAAGCAGTTGCTTTGGGGAAGACCACTAATGGATTTTTTGTTTCTCAATCATGACTCTTCATCCCATGGTAAATGAATTGAAGGCAAATGGAGATGAAGAAAAATTACATCAAAAGAATTTCTTGAACCTAAGCGGGATGATTGGACTTTTCCAGTTCACGAACCATTTCCTTAAATCTTACAGCATATCAAAAGTTGATCTCTCAGGGAGCTAATTACATATTTATGTGACATTCTTTGTATAAAATCTATATTTTGAATTGCCTTAGTAACTTGTGAACAACAATATCTAGTAAAAAAGGCATCAATGATGTAAACAAAATGACTCTCAGTGTTTAGTTTTCTTATTTGAGCTCTGCACCTATCACAACACCTCACGGTTCTGTAGAGAAATCGAATGCACTGCGTTTTAGGACTTCACTCTTGCGCTACTACAACCTGAGTGACATTCCAAGGCCATTGTAGCATACCAATGTTTGGTTGTAAGTCACTTGAAATAACATGTTGTGAGTTAATTTCTAGAAGGTAGATTCACCTCATGGTCCATGTGCTTTCTCTAAATGTCTGTTAGACTTGTTGACCTTAAGACAGGAAAAAAAAAAAACTTTAGAAAGAACTACTGAAGGGAATCACATCAAAAGAACTGTTCATTTCTGAAGAATGGTGATAATATCATTAACATCTCCTGGGAAAACCTACTAAAGTTTCATTACTAGCCTAGCAAAGAAGTTCCAAAACCCTCTAAATGCATATTTACCATTCCCATCCAATAATGACATATCTGTTAAGTCATTGAAAGAATCCGCACTTTAAAATATTTCACCTGGGCTAGGCAGCATGGCCTAGTGGCTAAGGTCCTTGCCTTGATCCCATATGGCCGCTGGTTCTAATCCCAGCAGCTCCACTTCCTCTCTGTCTCTCCTCCTCTCAGTATATCTGACTTTGTAATAAAAATAAAATGAATCTTCAAAAAAAAATTTCACCTGGAAACCTCTTACATGTTTCCAAATTAAAGATGAATAGCATCCCTTATGCAATAACCTGATTTGTTGACGAAATGTATTACATGAAAGACCAATACTAGGTATTGGCTGCTGTGGTTGTGTACGCCCGCCCTCTGGTGGATATTTTAGGAACAGTTCAAGTGTGTCTGGCAACCTTCAACACAGTGGGCTCTGGGAGGAAAAGCCGGCTGTGGCCTACTTAATACTGCGAAGTAGAAATGCTTGTATCTATTACATAATATAAATAGCACGGTGGACAAACAAGTGGCTCCTATATTCCAAAATGACATTTCAACGTTTAAGAAATTTCCACATTCCTCTTAATTAATGAGAGCAAAAATAATTGTATGAAAAAGAAATTGGCATAATCTTTCTCCCACTTCAATCTGTAGCATAAATTTCAGCGTTTATTTTAGCTAGAGTTTTTTTCACTTCTGGCTTTATTACTAACAAACAGTTTCAACCTTATTTTTTAAAGGATAATGATAATATCCATTGCCATAATCATGGTTGGTTTTAAACCTCTACGGATCAAGTGGTAATCTTAAAAAGTAATGGTGGATTTTTCAGTGGATAACTTTTTATATTTATGGAAGTGTTTCGTAATTATCACAAATATGCAGTATAAGCATTCTGTGTTCTCCAGGAGAATGCCCTTTGCTTAAAGGTAACGCTAAGTGAAGCGGTGGATTTCCCATGACGGTTCTCCACGGACACAATGAGAATGTGGATTTCAGGAATTCTGCCTCCAGGCTGCAAAGATATAAAATATAAAATATTATGCAAAACATGTAGTTCTTCTTCAAAATTCCGCTAGGATAATTATCACCCTAGTTGATGCCTTAGGACATTTGCAGTGGGTGGGAATTTTCCTCCTTTGTTTTTAGAGTTCCACTTTTTCTGGGTTTTATTTTAACCAGGGAGTTATCCTCTCTCTTTGCTATGTTAAGAAAGTGCCAAAATCACACACATTTACAAAAATAGCAATATAATTTTTCTTCGCATTTCTGTGGCAGGCTTCTTCTGAGTTACCATAAGCGTTGTTATAGACAAGGTCTCGTTATTCCTCAAGATGTTGCGGTTCTGTTAGTGGCAGGTGCAGTTGTCCATATCTTGTAGATGCAAAAACTGAGGCTGTATCTACACTGCAAAGGGGAATACAGAATTAAGGAAACCATGCAGCAGATTTCTGGATCACAGATACTATAGTGCAGCAGAAGGCTTTGCTCACAGAACCCCGGCGGGAGCACTGCCTCAGATGGCCACAGTATCCTTCTCCGACTTGTCTGCTTGTATTAGAAGTACAGCGTCAGAAGCATCAAGCATAGCTTAACAAAGAGATATCATAAAAGTTACCTTAAGATTATCACACCACTGAGTCAAAGGTGTATCAGTGTTTAGTAGCAATGCTGCTAGTGTAACCACAACAGAACTTTATTCCGTCCAGCAAACATTCCTTGAACACATATTATGCTTTGGATTCCAGAGCCTGTAATGAGAATACGGTGAAATTCAGAGCAAGGTGACAAGCAAATACAATGCACGGTGTTGAGGACTTACTGAGCATGCGAGCCGAGACAGCAGAGAGAAGGAGAGGAGGGCGGTACGCTCTGCCTTCAGCATGTACATCTGGTGGTGGCTGCAAAGGATCTGGGGGAAAGTAGGAGAAATGTACTTAGGGCTGTGAAGAAGAAGCAACACTCCAGCAATGGGAAAAGCGCCACATCAGTGGATGGGAAAAGTGCCCATGGGGAACAGTAGGTTGACCACTGAAGCGACGATGGAAAGCCCTTACACGGGGGCAGAGGGAGTGGGGTGGAAAAGCTGAGCTGCGTCTTGCAAAGGTCAGACCAGAGACACTGAGAAAAAAAAAGAGCCAGGCCCAGCAAAGGCGGTGCTGCTGCCACTTAGGTCACTACGCCACCGAGAGAGCATTTTGACCATACACAGGATTGAAGCCCAAGTGACGCCACCAGAGTGCAGCACCATGACAGTCACAAGCACCGTTCAGGAGAGCCCTCCCAGGTAACTCCTGCACACCGCAAAGCGAGAGATCACAAAGCAAATGTTAGAGGGGCAGCTTTGAATCCAGCCATGGATAAATGAAACTATTCCACAAACTGGGTATTTTAACAGATTACTCCCAACACACCTCTTGCTAATGGTTAAGAATAATCGTTCAACCCATTGACCATATACTAACTATGTCTGTGCCCCAGGGAACAAAACAGATAAGATCTCTTTCCTCCCAAGAGTTCACAGGAGAGGAGAGATAAGGCAAGTTCAACGAATGCCCATATTTAAGCATGTCATTAAAATCGTTACTGACTACAATGAATGATCAGTATGGAGCTCACAAAGATTAGAAATAGAAGCCTAATTTCAATGGCACGGGAGGTAGGTACAGGAACACTTAAAGAATTGTCAAAAGAAATGGCGTTTGCCTAGAGACCCAGAAGATAAAACTAGTGGATGAAGATTATTCTCAGCAGAGGGGACAGCTTGTGGGAAGCTTAAAAATTGGGACAAAATTTGGGTTGTGTTCAGTTAATAGCAATACAAGGTTAATCTGGATTATGGTGCCAGAGAAAAGTGGGGAGGTGGCATTCTGGGGCACAAAGGGCCTCACCCTCGGCAGTAAGAGCACGGAGCAGCACTGAAGCACTGAAGGACCGGGCTCATGTGGACAAGTGGACACTGCCAAAGGATGGAGAGTGGACTAAAGGAGAGACCAGCACGGAAGCAGGAAGAGGACCTGGGACATTGTTGCACAGCCAGACTTTGTGAGGACCACTGCCAAGCAGGGCTTGATAAAGTGGCAGGAGTGATGGGGAGACAGACAATTGGTAGCTGAAGTTTAGAAATGAGATTACTCTGGCTTATTAACGAGATGGGCCTGGAAATGCTGTGAGGGGGAACTGGTATCCGGCATAACTTGAAATCTGGGCTAGAGCCTGACAAACGTGGTGAGGCACAGAAGGTATTTCCTAAAATGGAGGAAAAGATGGTGTGTGAAGGATCAACGCTTGAACGTGCCAACTTTGAGACATGTGTGAAATATCCAAGTAGCCCAGTCAGGTTAAATAATTGGATGAGAGGACTTGGAGCTTAAAGAAGAGATCTGAGCAGGACAGGTAAATAAGGCAGCCATGAGCTCTTAGGTCCTATTTAAACCCATGGATTGAAAGGTATCCAGGAAAAAGTGTAGAACAGACCATGAAGACATGTGAAACCCAAGTCCTGAGAAACTCCAGCTTACAGGGATACAGAGTGAGAGAAAGAAGGGAATCCAGCAACATGAACAAAAAGGAGGTTCAAGAAAGAACAAAAGGGGTGTGTGTGTGTGTGTGTGAACAGAAAGTAGTGATTGATTAAAGAGAGAGTGGCTAACGCAAAAGGCTGAGCCTCAGGAATAGTTGGATGGAGCTGGGAGAGTTCCCAGCGGCCTGAGCGAGGTGGAGTTCTTTAGTGACTGGATTCACACTTAGGCCAAGGAGGTGAAAATGGAAATGACTGAAGAATAGATGGGAGCATGGAAGTGGACATTGTGGTGTGTACTTTTCCGGAAGCTTCACTGGGACCGTGAGAGTGAGAGGCTAGGGGAAGAGACTGTGTCATAAGAAGGATTTTGAGGAGATAGGTGTGTTTGGGGGATGTGTCTGCAGGTTGGATATACTGGTGCATGTTTTTTGAACAATCCAATTGTAGCCAGATAAACAGTAACTTTCCCCAAATGTTATCCTGATCAAAACTTAGATGCAGCCAGAAGTCTTTCCTGATCCAACGTGAGCAGCTTAGCCAAGAGAACAAAGACCTGAATTCCCAGATTCCTCATCTAATTTCTCAGAAGACAGTTCTGAAATCCTGCGTAGTTACATCTACATTCATTAAAAAGCACCTCTCTCAGACCTACACAACAGCCAATGTTCAGTTATCTCAATCTGTATGACCTTGGTTTTTATTCCAAAGAACTGTACCAGTAGCAAGTAATTATTCAAAGCTTTCAACACATTTCCTTTCCTGTGTAACAGACCATCATGCACATTAACAAAATCACCCATGGGTAAGACAGCTGTTCCACCAGAAAGGGCAAAATCCCCCTTTAGCCCATCAGCTGCCTACTTAAGAACAACTCGAGACTTCTAGAAGTTTCACCAAAGGGCTTCCTCAGTGGGGGATCACCTTAGAGCAGCCTTGACAAGAATTCCCAGCTCTGCTCTTAACTCCCCCCCACTTCTGCACCAGCTTGCTTCCGGAGAGTCTGCACCTCATTGTTAGATATCACAGGACACAGGATAGGATAGCGTTGGTAGCATGTATGGCTGAATCATTCCATCCAAAAACCCTCGTTTTCCCACAGTATTGGCCTGCCAAACAATAATCTGTTTCAGCTATCCTTGTAGGCTTTGATTTGGAAGACATCACATCTGAGATATTATGGTTATTTTCATATTGTTGACACGATGTATCTTTACAAATAAGGTTTTAATGTGGTAAGTTCAGCATAATGTGTAGGGTATGTCAAACATGACCTAGCTTTAGGAATGGAATTCTGTTTGCAGCCCTTGACCCTGATTCATAGTAGGCCTGACCTTGGGGGAGTTACTCTGCCTCAGATTTTTCATCTGTAAAATACCCCCTCCGTTATGGGAGGATGAACTTGATAATGTCTGTAAAATACTTTGAGGTCTCACAGGAAGGATAAAACAGTGGCATTATCACATGTCATTCTTTTTGGAATCATGTCTCTATATAAAAACAGAAAGTGCGAAATGTAACCTTAAAGAGTGAGCTTGAAACAATATTGACTTAAAATAAGTCAGAAGTATCTGTATCTATTACTGATATGTGAATGGCCCTTAAAGGTTGTGTTAACTAACCCTACTTATTTCTGGTTGTGCTTCAGTCTCACTTTGAATGTTAACTCTAAACCGCTAACCTGTTTCTTTCCCTTTATTCACTTTTTCCACCCACCATTGCATGACATCAGGGTCAGTTTTGTGCATGACACCCGCTACCAGTATTGGTAGGTTTCAACCTTTTTTATTTGTCTTTTATATGATGTACAATACCTTCACTTGCTTGAAATTTATTTCAGAGATGGTCTAGCTGCTTTAGGAAATACTAGGTTTCAAGGTTTATTTGGCTTTAGAGTTAACATCTAGGCTTTTTAAAATGTTCTTGATTTATTTTAGCAAATGATGGTTTAATGTGCTAGTACAACATACAAAAAAACCCACAAGCACGAGTCTTCTTTTTAATGGTTTCTAGTTAGTGTTCTGTACCGTGTGTAGGGTGTAGCATGAGAAACAGAGCTTCCTCTGTCAGAGAGGCAGACGAATTCCATCAATGTTTTAAAGTTTCATAGTGGTGTGCCTTTATCTCCTCTTTGCTGTGTGTTAGAGTTATCAGAGTTTCCCAGAATTCTTCATTTAAAAAATTATGAATAGATGTATTTTGAAACCAAATGTCTAAGCTGATTTACTCAATTATCTTTTTTAAATTTCAGGTGTTGATGTATTTGTGATTATTTTCTTTTTGTATCTCAGCATTCCCTGTGTTAAAATTGAATACTTTATACTTGTCCTCATGCATTTCTTTGCCTTGCTACAAAAGTTTGTCTTTAAGACATATGGATAAGTCCTACTGAGAGTCGAGAAAAATAAACGCTGGCAAAATGTGCCTGGCCACTCCCGTGTGACTATCAGAATTTATAACAAGGTCACACTATTTGCTCCACCATATAGTAATCCAACCAAAGCAGAATCCACAGCAATTCTGATTCACATAAAGCAATCCCAAATTTTAAAAAGAAATCTAACCCTAATCTATACCAAAGAATATTCTATACCAAATTAGACTTACATGTTGAGCTTTGATGTTTTAGAATGTATGACTAAAAACGAATACCACATATTCCTGCATTATTGGGCGCAAGCTATCACAACTTTAGAAACAACCATTATTACATGTTCTATCTCCTATGAATTGGAAATGGATCTATTGTTGGAAATAGAATGTTTGTAAATCCATCACCCAAAGTAAACTGCTTTGGCCTTTCTGGGAATCACTGATTATGTTTGAAAACTTCCTTTAATTGTACTTGTAATAAGCTATTTTCCCTTTTTTATTTCTCTCCCATGCTTCCTTGCTTTGCATTGTGATTGCATGCCATCTGCTGGTTTAACCCATGATGGCTTGCTGCTCTGATATTCACCATGCCAAAATACCACTTCTATTACCATAATGCTACACCCTCCTGTTCATTGCTCCCATGGTTCCCCTCCTGAAAGTACCCATGATGCACAGCGCTACGTCCGCCACTGTCTCTGCAGCAACAACTCCTGCAACAAGTGTCCCCTTCGCAGCAACAGCCACAGCCAATCAGGTTTGCTCCTTTTAAAGCTTTCTTTCACAAATCCCAAACTCTAAATGAGTGCTGATATTTTAAAAAAAAAATTCTCGGTGAGAATTTTTTTTTCATGTTTATCCATCAAATTTTATTTTTTTAATTATAGTTTATATAGCAAGCATTTATGGACAGGTTGCACTTATTTAGAGTTAACATTTACTGCAAATAATGATGTAGCTATGTTTTGTGTTGCACTGTTTGTTTTCGTACCTAATATTGTGTAATTAACCTGACAGGCTTACATTCCTTTTAGTACAGCATTATCTATCCAGTGGTTTGTGAATCACCATGTAAAATATATAGACATGCACCTGCAGGTGCTTCAAAACTGGCTCTTCTTTGTCTCAGTTTATTCAGACCCCATTATCTCTTCTAAAGAAAAACACTCTCCTCTAAGTTTCGCTGTTTTGGCTATGTTTACAGTCTGGGGTCTGAGTAAGTCTTAATATTTCATCTGAGTCACAGTGGTAGCCAGAGTCACTTGGTTATCACTTTATGGTCTGTTGAGATAGTTGAATTTAGAGACCAAAGCATACTAGAGAAAGAGTGTGTTCCACTGGGTTCACAAAGGCTGGATATAACTGAATCTGTTGGCTTAATGCATGTGCCAGGAAGACCATGGATGTAATATTTCATGGATGTGAGAGCAAGTTGATTACTTCCTGCTCTGTGGTCACCAGCTGACTGCAACCCTGACGCTAGCCAGCCAATGTACCGGCGTGTGCTCCTAGTTCTAAGGAGACCAGTGTGAGATGAGCGGGCATAAACTCTCACCTCACCTAGAAAAACCACTTAAGTGTGCATGCCTTCCCATCATAGAAGAACAATTTTGGTTTTGTGCTTAGTTTTGTGTTTGTTTTCTTTTTAAATTCTTTTTAAAATAATACCAACTGTTTCGATGAAAGACAAAAGGGCATATAGAGAGAGACTAGAGAGAAAGGCCCAGCTTAAAGGAGAAATGGTAAGTTGGGCATTGGGGAGAATCATGTAAGAGCATAAACAGCCCATTTTGAGCTGTATCCTACAGGGGCGGCAGGGTGGGGAGGTGTTCATTCAATACTTCTTTCCTAATTCAAGTGAACACACAGCAATTCCAGTGCTATAGGTTTTGTGACTCAACAGAGAGGTATGTGGATGTACTGGCAGGCATGAATGGGAACTCAATCCTGGGGTAGTTGCCACTGTGCCCTCTGCATTGTGATGAAGCAGGAGAGAGTGAGGAAAGGAGGAAGAAAGGCTAAGCACTGCAGAGGCAGCCATGACAGATATTGATGACGCTCTAGTTCTTTCTTCCTTTGCTCTAAAATGCCAACCTGTCCTCTAGGCAAAGCCAGTCCACTTTCCAAACCAACATAACACAGCACAGTAAGTCAGTTGTCCAGTTGAGAAAGTGTTTTTGCTTGGGGTTTTGGCTTTTTGATTCTGTTTTTAATGATGAGATGAGAGAAGGATGAGACTGTCCACAATCTTCTGTTTGGTTCCAAGTACCTTTTCTCATTTGATCATATTAATGGGGAAGGTGAATATCTGAATGTTTTTAGTCAGATCCCGGAAGGTGCTTGTAATGTTTGACCCAGTTTGTGCTGCAAAGTCCCTTCAGATGGAAATAAGTTGGAGGTATAACACACAGTTGCAGTTGTTACACCAAAATTTTCATTGTACCTTAGGGCTGATTCAATGTTTCTGACACTTAGACATGATTGCTGTGGAAGGAAAGAATGTCAAGATCAGGGGATGTTTTAGGGATAAAGTGTGTGTAAAGTATAAACACTGGACGATTCTCTCAAAGTAGCAAGCATTTGCATTCATCTGCGTAGCTGTGTATGTAGATGGGAGGCAGGATGAAATATGCAGAAGGTTCCACACATTATTTTAAAACAGTCTTAAAGAAAACAACAAGCCGAAAGCTCAATCAATCCAAAGAGATGTGATGAAAGGAGTGCCTCTCAGAAGCTTCTAGAATCCTAGAGTCTGCATTTTGTAGCTTATCAAATCTAATAGCTACTGTAGGTCTGCACTGCAAGAAAATAATTCAGAGAAATTTTTTAGTAGCTTTTGATGACAGTCAACTTGCGTGCACACAAAACCCACAGAAAAGCAAATTACAATAAATACAAATTTATGGAAATGACATCACTGGTGTATTTTCCACACGTTTCAAAGAGAAAATGTCTGCAGAAGACGATGGAGATTCTTCTAGCAGGGAGCGGTGAACATAGAGATTGGTAATGCCTGTGAACTCACAAGTTGTCATCTTGTGAAGATTTCATCCCTCACACAGAAATTGAATCACATCCATGTGAATTACATAAGTCACTCAAACATGATGAACCTCAGTTTTCCCATTCATTCATGAAAGAAAGAACAGAACTAACAGAAGCAGATGGTCTCTGCATTTGATTGACCCAGTGGGTCTGTGACCCTGAAGCTAGGCCTAAAATGTGAGATTATAAAGGTCAATGGAAACAAAATGGAGGGTGAGGCTGATGAAGCACCTTGCCTTCTCATCTCCATTGTCTTAACACAAAATGCCGCAGGGTCTTGACAAAATGCCGCAGCCCTTTTACTGGGGCTCCTGGTAAGCTGAACGGGTCAGGTATTTCAAATGAATAGTATTGCATTAGAGATAAATCATTCACAGAAAAAAGGAGAATAGACTCCAATATACTATGACAGTTTCTTCTTGTCCAGTCACCCCACAGTGAGCAAAGAACAAACAACACATCTACTAATTCTATTCTCAGGGACTCTATTTGGACATGTACTTTGACATTAAGTAAGAACAGAATCTGATACATTTCAGAAATATAAAATATAAAATCTTTTTATACTGTTTTGGCTGTTTGGTTCTATTTTGGGTTGTAAATAGATATATAGATAAAAATACAATAAATAAATAGATCAAGCAATAACTCTTATTTCAGTTTATGTATTTGGACTTTAGTAAACATATTAAGCCTAATATTGCAAACCATTTATTGCATATGAGGTATGATTCTAACTGGTCTTTACCACATGCTATATTTATATATCACATCAGCTATTCCATTCTATGAAAGAAGATACATACAGATGAGGTAAACTACCTCAGTTAACATCTTACAATTAACATGTGCTCCAGATGGCATTTAAATCCATAAGTCAGCCTCCAGATGCCTTTCTTCATAACTGCAAATACACAAGATATACTTATTTCACAAATAAAAACTATTCATTGAGTTTTGTCCATTGAGACCCTGTGGCAACAAACTCCGGTGCGATAGGAAGACGTGAAGTAATGTTAAAAATGTAGCTCAGACTAAAAGTGAATCCTAACCAGGAAGATGAACTGAATTTCAACATAACTTCATATTAGTTATGTAGCAGCCAAGACATGTTTAGAAACCAAAAATTAACTTCAACTCAGTTTACTTAACAACTTCCTTCAAGGTCCAACTAGAATATTCTCCCACACCCCTCAACTTGCTCATACCCTCCCAGCTGAAAGTACTTTTTCTGTCTTAAATTCTACAGTGACTTTGTATACACATCACTGAAGGCATCATAACTATATGCCAATTAAATGCCAATTTCAAGGCTCAGTCTTTGTTAGGCTCTGAAGGCTTTTCAGTCAGGCTAGTGAGCAAGTCAAGACTCGGAAGAGTGAGCAGGTGGATTTGAGCAGGCGAGTCTGCAGAGGCCACCAGGACAGGGCTGCTGGCAAACGGCATACTTGATCTTGCTCTTGAGCGTTACATAGGGAGTGTTCCTTTTACACGAAGAGAAACAAAAACAATGCCATACAATGGCAAAACCTAAGTCAAGGTCACGTGACAGAGAGATGTGGTGGCCTTAAGTGAATCAGCATTCAGTCCCTTCCCTTCTAGGACAACAGTTGGTACATTCGCTGGTCAAATGCCTCCACTGTGTTCAGCCCTAATGAGCAGATTTCCACTTCCTACCTGAAATCCTGAAGCTAACGAAGCCCCTCCTCAACCCTGCAAAGCAGAGCCTGTGCATGAAAGAGTTCCTGCAGATCCACGTGCAGCATTGTGACTCTGTCTCCTCACCAGAGCTCCATGGACCCTGGAGGCTCTCCCACACCGAGTTCACCCTGGAGTGTGAGTGTACAGTCGCAAGAAAAGCTCACGCTGACTGATATGAGGAATATTTTCATGCAGCACCCCAATAGTGCACGCCTTAAATGCTGATGAAAATAGGTCATATTTCTGAGAGCATGCTGACCAAAACTGAATCACTTCTCTCAAAGTGTAAAATTTCAACCTCAACATCTTTTCACATCTTCTGAACCATCCACCAAAGATTAAATCCATTTAACAGAGAGTCGGTCATAGCAAGAATTGGTTGAAACTTAGCTGATGTATGATATGCACATAGTACTTGACTTATTAAATATTTGGTAGGTCAGAAAATCCCATTTTGCAGACATGCCTTGTATATGTTTACTATATATGATAGTCAATTTCAAAGATCTTACCTGAAAAATGAAATAATATATAACCAGATTTAAATACTATGCTTTATATGACATGCTACAAATCATTAAGGAGCAAGAAGAAAACTTAAAATCATTCCACTTCACAAATGTGAGTCAACTTCAAAGCTATTTGCATATAGGTTTTTGGATATGCAAGTTAACCTATACCAACCATGAAAACTGGGAAGATTAAGGTGATATTTTACTTCATCTCTCTCTCTCTCATTTCAAAGTTTTATAAAACATCTATTATTCAATGCCATCTGTTAGGACTATATTCAGACAAATGTAGGAGGCATTAACCATTCCTCACTATTCACCACTTGACCCATTTTGAGGCCTATGATTGTTTCATAAGAAAAATCTTGGTTTCTGTGAAGCCCCGGTGTGGGTGGAATAGGCTCTTGTCAGATTTTTCTCCTGAAATACATAGCAAAGTGGCTGGCCTCTGTGTCTCATGAGGCAACTGTGACACTCTCCTTTCTCGCAGCCTCTTGTTCCTGGGAACAGATTACGGAAAGCAGCTGGGCCCCAAGTCTGTTGCTCCTCACCAAAGCAAGCACAGCCACTGTCACCATCAAGCCCTTGTATTGAGTGAGTGCCACAGGCACCTGTCTCAGCGTCATACTGACAAGGCTGAGGCCATGAACACTTTGTCTACCTCTAGAGAAGTTCAGTTGTGGTGATGAACCCAGTTGCTTCAAACAAGGCAATTGTCTTAACAGATATTGTGTGGGGTAGGAAAAGGCCAAATGTGTGTGTGTGTGTGTGTGTGTGTGTGAGAGAGATACAGAGAGACAGAGAGACAGAGAGAGAGAGACAGAGAGAGAGAGAGAGAGAGAGAGAGAGAAGAACTAGAGAAAGAGGAGAGAGAGAAAAGCAAAGTCATCTGTTCTGGCCTGCTGCGTTTCTTTGCATAAAAAAACAAAACTATAAAAAATTGCAGAATTTGCATTTAGCTAATGCTACTAGTGAAAGATGTAGCTATAGCTATAGCCATATTGTATCATGTGGCTAGTGCATTGGAGCCCAGACTTGCTAGTATGGTTTAAAATATCATAATAATAATAATAAAGGTGGGGAATAGCTTTGCCCCTTGGAGGTGAACATGGGTCCAGGAGACCAATAAGGAGGAAGATTTTTCTCTTCAAGAAATTAGAAACTAAGAAGACAACGTGTCTGTTATTTAGTTGCCTCAGAAGAGCTGCTTTGCAGGAGGACCACCAAGGGTTTTAATTAATAAATGCACCTGCAGATTCCCCAAGGAAAGGCTGTTA
This sequence comes from Ochotona princeps, assembly GCF_030435755.1. Taxonomy (NCBI): domain Eukaryota; kingdom Metazoa; phylum Chordata; class Mammalia; order Lagomorpha; family Ochotonidae; genus Ochotona; species Ochotona princeps. The sequence continues at coordinate 11,049,391 of NC_080843.1, read as the reverse complement.
TATAAGTGCTGTAATCTAGTACATTTTCATTCTTCATGAATAATTTCCACCTCATGCTGAGGAACTTGGGTAGAATTCGGTCGTATACAGCACCTACTGACAGCAGAACAGCTCCAGTTTTGTGCAGCTGAAAAGAGGATGTCAGGAGGCCTCATTAAGTCCTCCGTGCCTGGCGGCTCTCCCTGTTTAATAGACTTCAAATCCCATTCTCTTTTGCATTTTGATGGAATTTGAGGAGTGGTCTTTTTTTGAGAAGTCATATTCTTGGTAGTATTTTGGCTTTAGTCGATAGTAGTAAAAGCATGCTCCACTGCTCTAATTTTAGGTTTTCTCCTTTGAGCAGAATGAATATGTAGTTCATCCTATGTGCGTATGTATTTCTAGCTTTAGATTCAGAGGGAGCGAGAGATACTGCAATGCAGGAACCCAGATCCACTTTCCAGCCTGAATCTCATTCTTAATCAGAGTTGCTGTGAACCAAATAAAATTTTTATCCATAGGCATTTATGTACAAGTTCCGCCATGGCTCCAACCTTCTGACATTTCTACCTCTCTGCCTTCAGGGAACTGGTCAGCCCTTCTGTGTGGGTGCATAGGAAGGAGACACAAACTTGGGTGTGGTTTACCTACCAAAATATAATGCCACTGTGTGTCAAAGGCAAATTGGCAGTTGGTCTGGCCTCCCAGCTATTTCCAGCCTACTGTTCCCTCTGGGTGGCAATGCTGGAGGCAGGGACCTCCAAGGTCAGATCTGAGTCTACTGCACCAGTCTGGAGAGATGTTAAGGGTACTGCCTCACTGTCTAGTGAAAAAGCTGTGAAACAATGCGAACATGTTATACAACAGAATTTTCCAGTACCCAAGCATTGCTGCCTGGGAAAGAGACCATGTGGCAGGGACCCATCCCCAAAGGGGCTGAGGATATGTAGGAATTAGGCTGATAAAGGACAGGTAAAGTTGTTCCTGAAGCCATGACAAGCTTGCAATTAGGGGTAGAGATGAGGGTGTGATAAAGGGAATTTATAACCATAAAGATACCAATAGTCTACTTTATGTGTGCTATCACATTCAAATTCATCAGTGAGCTAAAATTTTGTTTTACATGTGACTAAATTAGAGCACAGATTTTCTCACGACTAATTTGTAGCATAGCCTGACTCCATGCCTGCCTGACCTTCAAGCCAATGTTTTCCCCTCTTATCCTATTTTTCCCTGATAACATGTGTGGTCTAGAAAGGAATGTCAAGATTGATCCCAGACTTTATCCCATGACAGAGAAGCTAGGATTGTGTCAGATCTGAAGAAGGGGACAAGGGGGGTTGTCTGGTCTCAGTGAGTTCACTTTCAGCCACTTGCTAGGAATGTCAGACACAAATGAGCTTGAAGGGGCATACACAGTGGACAAGTCATGGGGCTTTGAATGGCAGGATTAGAAGGGGTCAGGAAGAATTTCCATAGCTCTTAATTATCCATCTGCCTCCTTCTAAACCTGGTTTTCTTGGGTTTAACCCTGATTTCATCACATCATTAATGAAGAGCTCCTGTTCTGGTGGACATGCATTCGGCCTATCCCGGCTCTTGTTTTCCCACTCATTCTCAGAATGTTCCTTTTGCAAGGTTCTAATTTCTAATCAAATACATACTTCACTCCTTACAAGGTATTTCTGGGATCACCAGAGATAGGATCCCAGAAGTAAGCTGGCTGCATCAGCATTAAGCTGATTGTTATCTAACATCACCCATGTCCCCCTGGGCAGCAGCCTTTGTAGCTCTGACCTAACACCAGCATCAAATAATCACACATATGAAAGGTAGACGAAATCATTAGGGACAAATTTGACACCATCATGCTGTGCCTCTAGAGTAACTTCTAAGAAAGAAACATTGTGGTGAAAATTTCATAATAAATTGTTACAGGAGCCCAGACTAGCAGGTCGAAAAGCCAGTTGTCTGTGTCGTGTCTGAAGACAAATTTTGGCCTGTTCATCACATACCTTCCTAAGAAAGTGCTTTAGATGATACCAGAAGGGGCCTCAGGAAAACATGACATATACACAGCACAGCCAACTGTCTGTCAAGCACATATGTTGGATGCTATGCTAGGCCTTGTCTGTGAATTATCTTCATGTCCGCTATACAGGCAGGAAACTGCACTTCTGAGAAGTGGAGGTGCTTGCCTGGGATGACACCACTAAGGGGCCAAACCAGGCCTGGGGCCTCCCTCCAGCTCCCGATCTTCTGTTCAGTGACTTGGCCAAGTGACAGGAGGGATGAGAAGTCGAGCCCTGCCGACACCACTCCTAGGCCCTGGCCCCTTCCTCAGACTACAACTGGAAAAAGGTCTTTGCAGGATCAAGAAGATATCAGAGAAGTTGAACTTGATTCCTTCTTTTTCTCTAAACATTTGTTCTGGTAATAATGTCACAACTTTTCTAGTAATTATTCTTTCAGCATCTGCCATGGTGACATTGAAAGATGAGAAAGGACCGGGGACCACTGTTGTCACGAGGATTCAGAAAAGAAAGAACAGCTTGAATTGATTCATTGTGTTCATATTCTTTTCTTTGCTCTACTCAGACCCCTGCAACATTTCGGATGGCCTTGAAAAATGAAGGGGGTTGGGCCAGGCATGGTAGCCTAGCAGCTAAAGTCCTTGCCTTAAACGCACCAGAATCCCATATGGGCACCAGTTCTAATCCCGGTAGCCTGCTTCCCATCAGCTCCCTGCCTGTGGCCTGGGAATGCAGTTGAGGACGGCCCAAAGCCTTGGGCTCCTGCACCCATGTGGGAGACCCAGAAGAGGCTCTAGACTCCTGACTTCACATTGGCTCGGCTCCAGCCGTTGCGGCTGCTTGGGGAGTAAATCAACAGATGGGAGATCTTTCTCTCTGTCTCTCCTCCTCTCTGTGTATCTGACTTATCAATTAAAATAAATAAACCCTATTAAAAAAAAAAGAAAGCAAAATGAAAGGGGCTGACAGGAGAAATGGAGGGAGTATGTAAAGAGTGGAGGAGAAATCCCATTGAGCCCTGCCTTGAAGAAAGTTGTTGGATGGATAAAGTTTTGTCATTAAACATAGGCTGGCAAATTCTCTTTTCTGCTGATTGAAGGCTTGAAAATTGAAAGACACATGTTTGTTAACTAAGACTAGGTACCCATAAATAACCATTTACTATGAGCGGTTGTCAAAGAAATACTACAGCTTGTCAAAATATTCACATTTTTTATTTGGTCTAGGAAACTTAAAATAAGTTTGCACGTTACCATAAAATAAAGATTGTATTTATTATACACTTACTACCAGTAGGCACTGTTTAAATACTCCTGCATGAATCCTTACAACACCCTATGGGTTAGCAACAATTTTTAATTACCACTATAAAGATGAAGAATACCAAGTATAAAAGACTTTGAATAACTTAGCCCGATAGTGCTCTTATTCAACCTAGAAGCTGGCTTTGAATTAGATCTGACTTTAAAGTTTGAGAGGGCCCATCTCTCAGGACACAAATTATCAGGAACTGATGACTGTTGGCACATTTGTAAGAATTAAGATTTTAGTTTAAAAAATGATTGGTAGAAATTTATACTCAAGACTTCGATGAAAAATAACAAAAATCCAGCCTGTATTTATTTGCAGTGGTAGGTCAGAATATACAGATAAACACAGAAAGGAAAGTACACTCTACAATTTTTAATTTCATTAAAAATCAATTTTATTAACAACATATAAAGAGTATTATATAGATTCTATACAGAACAGCAATTAAAAATATTTTTCATGTTTTGTTTTTAAGGCAGAGAGAGGGATAGGCAGACAGATTAAAAGGATGGACTGTAAGATAAGGAGAGATCTCCTCTCTGCTAGCTTATTCCCAAAGGTCAGTACCAGCCAGGGCTGAGTGAGGCCAGAGCCAGGGGCCGGGAACATGGCCCAGGTCTCCCGCGTGGGCTGCAAGGACCTGAGCACTTGAGCCAGCACTGCTGGCTCCTGGGGTGCAGCTTAGCAGGAAGCTGCATTTGGGTACCAAGTAGGCGCTCAAACCCAGGCACCCTGGTGAGAGATGTGGGCATTCCAGTTGGCATCAACACGATTGCGTCACGCAGCTGCTTCCACAATAACATTGGTCAAATGCCTATTTAAATATCAGGGAAGATAAAATTTTATTTAAGAATATAGCTCCCAAAATAAAAGCCTAAGAGAACAGTACCAGAAAAAATTAAAACACTACTACACATATACTTTATATATATTATTTCATTTAAAGATTCCACGTAACTGTGAGTTATCTTTCCTGTCTTCCAGTTTACAGCAAATCTTAGAGCATAACTGGGTCAGATTAAAGCTAAAGGAAATGTCTGAGCAAAAGCAGGTGACTCTGTTTTTAATTAGATGGGAGCTTCTAGACACTGCAGGACTGGGATGAACCTCTTTACCTAATTCCCCTTAACACCTGATCACTAAGTTTAGCTATTGGTATGCAAAAAGTTTTACCCACAATAAATGCTGGTGAGGTTGCCTGGATAGGTACCCTAATCCGCTGCTGGTAGGAATGTAAACTAGAGCAACTGTTGAGGAAGACATCATGAAAATTCCTCAGATATCTGAAAATAGATCTATTGCATGACCCAATCATCCCACTCCTGGAATTTTTCCAAAATGGAATTAGCATATGAGAGAATTATACCACCATGTTTATAGCAGTTCAATTCATAATAGCTAAGATATGAAATCAACCTAGATGAGTATCAATCTATGAATGGATAAAAAATATGTGTGTGTGTGAGTGTGTATATGTAGGTGCAGGCTCTCAAGGCTTTGGGCTGTCCTCGACTGCTTTCCCAGGTCACAGGCAGAGAGCTGGATGGACTGCTGGGATTAGAACTGGCGCCCATAAGGGATCCCGGCACAGTCAAGGCAAGGACTTTAGCACCAGGCTCTGTTTGTTTATTTTTTATACTACAATGTCTGTTTACACTCCTGATAAATAGTAGGGTTTTTTTTTTTTCACTTGCTTTGTGTTGATATCTTAACCTAATGGAGTGTTAAGCCCATGATGGCAAAATAAAATGAAAATATACCATTGTAAAACGTAGGAGAAAAATGAGTAAGAAACAAGGAGGGTGGGCTGGGATTGCAGGCAGCAGGGAGGCTAGAATTACTAAATCTATGAAATATGAATTACTAAACAAATATGAAATATGCGAAAAATTTTCACTTGCTATAAATTCTAAACAAAAAAAAATTTCACCTATTAAAGAAGAAAGTTCTCAGAAGCAAAAACTTTTCAAAGTCCAGTTTAGTACCATAAACAGCCTAAAAATATTGCTGACTAGAGAAATCGGCAAGGGGATTCCAGTTTGAGTTCAGGGAACAGGATCCATACACAGAGGGAGAAGACACCGCTGCATCCCTCCCCGTGCTGGAAAATGGGCAGGGAACTCCTGGCAGAGGAAGTCAACAGAAATGAGTGCCCACATTCAGGGCTTCGGGTTTTTTAAAAATAACAACCATCTAAAAACAGAGACACTGTTTTTCTCCACTAGTCCCCCTACCTACCCCCCAGAACCCAGGCACATACACATCTCCAGTTGAGAATGCTTTGGGCAATGTGGAGGAAACAACTGTGAAGACAGGAACCAGAAGCCTAATTTAGTTGTAAGTAAAATCACAGAGCTAAATTAAAAAAAACAGGAAGGGGATTTTTACTGATGATTCAGGTGCATGATGGAGAAGAACAAAGGATGTTATTTGAAGCCAAAACTGTAAAGGATGAAAGGGGGTGAAGAGGGGGAGAGAGAAAGAACGAAAATGAAGGGAGAAGGAATAAGGGCTTTGTAAGAAAGTTCATTGGAAATTAATGCTTAAAGAAGACAGAACTTCAGGAAGATAGAAGGTTCTGGATTTGGATACTGCTGATGGTTAATATGCTAAATTTTATAACTAAAAAGGTTGGAAAGGTAAATTTTATACTGTATCTATTTCACCAGCCCTTTTGAATGTTGGCAAAATATCTGAATACACATTTCTTAAAAAAAAAAAAAGGAATGAAGAATTGGCAAACAAAAAGATGCCTAATTGTACCAAGGTTTTTGTTTTTATTAAATCTTGTAGTAAAATGATTGTTTCCACACCAAAAACAGCAACAAACAAACAAGAAACAACCCTCTATATGGTTGCCATGTTTAAGAGTATAAATGTGAATTCTTCCTTAGTGAAGCAGGTTTGTTAGAAATGCGGTCTATTCTGAGATGCTGGGCTTTAACAAAAGCCTACTGTTTATTGTTAGCAACATATCTTCACCTCCTTTCTCAACAAATGTGTATAAAGAATGCATTGTGTGCCATATGTAAGAAATACAGCAGTGAAAAAGAATGGTCCCTGTTCTCAAGGGTCCTACAGGGAGGGGACCAGCACTGGTCAGCTGGTAAGCATCATGTCAAAACTTACTGAGCAGTGCTGGAATAACGGGTCTAACCATGGAGCTCCAGTGTGGAATCAAGTCATTTAAAAGAACGGAGAGCTCCACCTCTGTGTAAGTCACTGTCCCTTGGCCTGCATTTGGTCTTCTATTATTCCACTTCCTGGGGATTCCTGGAAAGGACAGATGGTCACCTGGCTTAGCTACCAGGCAGAGGTGCCCACGTTGGTCCAAGCAGAGTGAGAGACTAAGGTTTAGAAAAGCCATAGCTCTCACTTGGGGCAGAGACATGCTTCCTAAATCCCCTTCAGAACCCATTTGATGTTTCCCTTGCATGTTCAGAATGGTTATAATATACCAAGAAACATTTCCATGTCCAGTACACGATGTTAAGCTTACTGTTCCTTTTACTGAATTTCAGCAGTTGATTGTTTTTCTCTGCAGGATATCTTAAAAGCCAGTTCTTAACACACTGAATTATATATTCTGTCCCACTAGTAAAATGAGGCCTGCTGTCAAAATGTGCTCAGGATCCTAAATCTAACACAGTGGCAGTGGATACAACAGCAGAGCCCTGAGCAGGACCATGACTTCAGGCTAAATCCAACAGGATCTTGTATTTACCATTTTTTCCTAGACTTGAATTTTCAGTTCATTTCTCTGGATAGAATCCCATCTTAAAGAAATTAAAATTCTTAAATTTCATTTCAGATATCCCCTACACTGATTTTTAAAATTCATTGCCGTAAATTTTTTCTTGAACACTTTGTGATTTTGCATGTATATTCGAATTTTAAATGTCTTCTTAATTCCTGAGTTGTCATTCATATCCTTTGAAAGATTTGTGAAGTATTTATTTATTTGAGAATCAGACAGGGTACAAAGAGAGAGAGGGACTGATTCAGAGAGACAAAGGTGCCATCCACGTGGTGGCGAGAACCACCAGCTACTGCCTCCCAGCTGCAGGGCATCTGTTAGCAAGAATCAGGAGTAGACGCAAAACGTGAACCCAGATCACTACAAAATGGTATGCAGGGTCCAACAGCACATGAACTGTTACATCAAATGTCTGCTCTTCTTTTAAGGTACTTAAAGTTGCTTTATGTCAAAAATGACTGAGAAAAATTAGATACACTAAGGAAAAATAAAAAAAAATTTCCCCACAAAATAAACCTTAATATTATGTTACAAACACTGCTTGTTTAATGTATAGTTTTCTTATATTCTACCTTTTCACTCACAGCTATCTTTAATTCTGACATATTTCACTGTAAATATTTCAGACAGTTTAGAATTATAGTGATTCTTGATACAGTGTAGGAATTCAGCCTTCTTTAATATTTAATATTCTTTAATACTAAGATTACCTGATTTGAAAAATGTTTGAACCTTCTTTGTTTGCTTGTTTTGGAATTCAAACAATTTTTCTGTAACGAAAACAATGGACTTGGTAGTTGCGTCTCTAAGTTGGTGCACAAGGGTTTAACGCATGACACTGTCCATGGATGACATTAGGCTAACAACATCCTATAAGGCAAACACTTCCCCTGCTCATGGATGTCTTTGTCTGTCTGTATTCAAGAAACTCTCAATAGTAAATAGTTAACCCAAACCCCTACACCAATTCTGACAGAAAATTCTTTCAACTCCTACACCTACCAGAGGAAGGAGAGCCACAAACCATGATGACTTCCATTTCTAGAATGGAAGTTGGGATATTTAGTGGAGTTGAAATGTGAAGTATAGCATGGGATTAATAATGTCAGATAAAGAACACGGATATAAATTCTGGGACCTCTTCCTGTGTAGCCATCAAAACCCTCACTCACAAAACCCTCTTTCTCACTTTCCTTGATTGTTTGACTTATCTATTTGCTGTTTTCCTGTCTTACTGCATGGCCCTTCTCTGCTGATTAAATGGGATCCCATAGGTCATTTCCTAAATAAATACATAACATTCTCAACTATGGCACCAAGGGAAAGAACCAGAAACAAAAAGTGTGCTTGTCATATCCCTTTACTTCCTTCCTAATTTACATGCAAGGAGGTGAGGATGGAATGTCACTCTGTATAGGATATGGATTGTTAGATGCTCTGAGTTTGAATTTCCATCTCAGTGTGAACATAACAAATGATCCTCAGAATTCCCCCGGGGAGGGTGGACCTGGGAGAGGCTGGGGCTGGGTTGGAGAAGGGTACCACAGTCAAGCTGCACTGGAACGCGCCCAAGAATCTCACATATCTCTGTGTTTCTGCACATGGCATTGACTCATGTGGGCACTGGAATCCTCTCCAAACCAATCATTTCCAGTTATGGATTTTATGCAGATGATCTAACTTGTCAGTGTGGGTCCTGGTCAGTAACCTTCAGTGAGGCTAGAGTTTATGGCTTTTGATTAAAACAAACAAACAAAACCTTCATAATTAACATTATAATGGCACTTTTTCATATATTATAAAGTTTATCTAAAAAGTTGTTTGTTCAAGTACAACAGACTGGAAAGTTTCAGAAATGAGCATCAACAAAATACTACGTCACTGAAAACAGAGGAAGCAGACAGAGCTTTGAGTGCAAACATTACCTTAGTAACAAAGAGCAAAGCAGCCATCTGGACCAAGCTACTCTTTAAGGTGCACAGTGCTGTGGGCATTCCAGCCAAGTTTAGTTTGCTCTCCTAAGAGTGACAGTGTCTGTGATACTTTAGAGTATTCTGCCAAAGAGCAGCAGAGGATGGGTCAGGGCTTTGGGACCCTGCACCCAGGTGGAAGACCCAGAAGAAGCTTCTGGCTCTTGGCTTTGAATCGGCTCAGCTCTGTCCATTGCAGCTGCTTGGGTTGTAGACCAACAGACAGAATGACTCTGTTTCCTTCTCTCTGTAACTCTATCTTTTAAATAAAAATAAAATAAATCTTAAAATATGAAAAAGAATATCCTCCAAGAACCCCAATATATGCCTTTACTGTACAAATAAAAATATATTGTGAAAATAAATGTGATACAACAGTGTCCTCCCCCAGAACAATAGTCTTCCAATTTGATGAGTCTTCACAAATAACATGTATCTCTAAATTTCTGTACAATTAAAGTTTATAGTCATAGGATAGGGCAAATAAGCTTCTTGAAAATTAAAACATTAATCTGTATAACTATAATTGCTTTTAGAATATATATTAATAAAAAGAGAACAAACGTCATGCTATTTCATATACAGAGTTTAAAAGCATAATACCTCCCACCCTACCTCTTCTTCCATCACTCTTACTCCTCCTTCTTCTTAAAATTTTTATGTTGACATACCTTCAGTTTTTTTGATATCCACAAGATTAACCCCCCACAAAATAGATTACAACAAGTAGTAAGTAGAAAAACCATCATTACCCAAGAACATAGATAAGGGCTATAACATAATTAAATCTAAAAAAGTTTAATTTTGTTTGTCTACATTACGTTTTTAGTATTATATATACTAGTTGCCACAAAACAGGGAAAATGTGACATTTGTCTTTTGGGGACTGGCTTATTTCACTAAGCATGATAATCTCCAGTTGATTTTGTTGGGCAGACATGGTTTCATTCTCTCTCTCTCTCTCTCTCTCTTTCTCTCTTATAGCTGAGTACTATTCTATCCTGAATAGCATAAATGTTTCTTATCCAGCCATCAGTTGATGGCATTTGAGTTGATTCCATATCTTAGCTATTGTCAGTTGAGCTGCTATAAACATAGGGATTCAGGTTGTCTGTATCTGCACCATGCATTCTTCAAGAGAGCAAAGAAATTTGCTCCTGACTTCAGGAATGCATACTGTGCTGAAGAACTGCATTACCAGGGGTCCCAGATGTACAAATATTCCTCTTTGTAAAGTTTGCTTTACCAGAATAATTCACAAGTTTCTCATCTTGGAGTCAGGGATTCTGGACAATAGTGTCTAGACACATGGGGAAGAAGAAGGAGAAGGAGGAGGGAGAGAGAGAGAGAGAGAGAGAGAGAGAGAGCGAGCGCGATTAGCCAGTGTGGAGACAGAAGTAAGGGTCACTACTTGTGGAGAGTAGGTAAAAGGGCATAACAGAATTGGGAGAAAACTGCAGATAAAGATAGAGATCAGTACTAATTTTAAAATCAATGACATTTTATTTAGGGAGAGAGTGAAATGCTTTTTTCTTTGTCTTTTGAGGGAACAGGGCCTTGTAAACACAGAAAGTTTTCTAAGAGACCTACCGACTCTGAATGCTTTCTTCAGCTGGATTTTCTTTCATCTGCTGTTTCTTTCTTTATCAGGAATTGTGTCCCCAGCGTGGGATAGTTTCACTTTAGTTCATACACAATGGGGAGGGAAAAAAAGGAAGGCTGTTTATTTTGTCTTGGATATTTCTGAATTCTTAACTGCCCCCCTTGTACCCCTCCCATGAATGGAGTGGTATCTTCTGTGATGCCAACATTGTGGCACCAGATCCTTAGTGACTTTCTATTTATTCAACCTCAAATTCTGCAACTGACAATGAGTAGATGCCTCCTGCAGATCCAGCTCTGTTCTAAATCACAGAGACACAAAGGTGATTGAAACACTTCCCTTGTCCTTAACAAGTATGGTTTTGCTATGAAATACAGTTAATGCACCAGTCCTACTTAGAAATACACACATACTCCACACACATTTTCCACACACCCCACACACACACACCCCACACGTGATAACAAAAAACATTGAGATCTTTTCATATTTCAGCAAGGCCACAGAAATATTTTGTACGATATGTTTTATATTCCTCTCCATATTCAGCAGTATCAAGACAGTCCTTAATGGCTATTCACAGGAGAATTGAACACAGCATTCACTGTTCAGCTTTTCTCATGTTTTTGTGGCTTAAGCACATAGGAACAGTCTTTCCGTTTTCATTGAAATATGTCCCCTATCAATTAACAGAGCAAGAAGAGTTCTCTTGAATTTGAATTTACTATTGAGCTGTCATTTTAAAGGGTAAGGCATCTGACATTCTTGAATCTCTGCAGTGACACTTTGACACCAGAAGTGTAGACATTTCTCAAAGTTATTCAGAGGCCCACAATTCCAAAAGTGATTCATATGTATGATTCCTGGAGATTACAAGTAGAAAACTCAGACAGCAGCAATATTTGGTGCCTATGCAACACCGGGTAAATCCTTTGCTGTTTTTTCTTCCACAACCTGCTTTTAAAGGGACTAGTTATTTCAGCTGTTGAGCTCACAGTGCGCATGGGCTTCAGTTGAATGTGTCTCTACATAGATTATACTGAACCAGCACATACCATGGGTGAGAGGATAGAGCTGGTTCAGCTTAAACATACCAACAATATGGAAGAGGCACGGCAACATGCATATTTCTTCTCTGATTCAGAGATGACATTGCCTGTTGGCCAAGTAACCTGAACCCCTGGATGAAAGCCACATTATCGGCAAGTTGCAGGATTCACTCTGCCTTCATACCTCTGCTGATGCTACTCACGCTTCCTGCTGCTGCCTCCCACGGTACTGCCTCGAGCCTGCACAGGTGCCCAGCTCAGGCAGACAGTCAACTAGACCTGGTGGGCATCTCTTCTGAGAACATAAAACTCATAGGGACACCAATTGGCAGCTCATAGCTGAGTTCAGCCAAAAAGATATATTCGACTCATACTGAGTTGTTTTCTATAATGTGAATTATAGACTGAATCATAATGTAAATTAGACTGTATTTCCAGCTTCCTTTGGAAAATGAAAGGCCAAGCAATATGGAGCCCAAGGGTCTATAGATAACAGCTGCCCGGAGCCCAGGAGATGCTTCCCTATATTATCCCAAGTCCTTTCATTTATGTCCTTTTCCTACCTGATTCCAATGTGCTTAGGATTTAGGCAGCACATAACCTGGTCTACTTTATAGTAAGTCATCTACCATTGCATATAAGCTAATGTTATATACTTTGTTGAGGAGACAGAAAATACTGCATGGCTTCTTGTAACATATTTGATAAAAAGCAATCCCTTCGAAGTTCTTTGAAGCCATTCATACTTTATCTTCAGTAATAAAGAAGACTTAACTTGTGCTAGGTTCATATGGGGTAACTGAAGGTTGCACATCAATATTCTTACATCCTACTGCCATGGGGGAATAGTTTAATTCACCTAATATGATGTCCTTTCCTTATTGATAAATAGACTCTACTGCAGTCAACTGACATTTTTGCATCACAGATGTTTCCGCTGTAACTGGAGGATTCACTAAAGATTTATGAAAGCACTCATGATTTGAGATAAAGTGTACCTTTGTTTTAAAAATAGAATAGTGGATTTTGCGGGCATCAGCTATTCTCAATTTTGTTCAGTCTCTTTTTAGTAGAAGTAAGAATTGAAATATGCTTTCAGTTTGGAATTTTGATTTACCTTACTGCATTGGCCTAGAATCTTTGTTAATAATTTAAGTTCTTTCTCCTACCACAGTTCTGTTATATAAAAGTCCTACTTACCTGAGGGAATATTCTATCAGGGAGACAAATAAAATGTATCTTACTTAATATGCTTGCTATTTTTCCTATCATCATAGCTTTTCTGACACTACAGTAGTGCTGCCGCATTTAGGCAAGGTGTTGTGTTGTTCACCATGCAGCTAGACACAGCTTGGGGCAGGATGTGGTTCGCCACCCAGACCAGGATGCCCGGAGAAGCGCCCTAGTTGCCTCCCAAGTCCGGTAGCAGTGCCTGCAGCCAGCTCTGCCTCCTCGCTAGAGCTCCAGGCTTCACCTGCCTCAGTGTTACCAGACTCTTAGCTTGAGTGTCTTCCTCAACTGGGAGAGGTGTAGACAGCCTCTGAGATCACTGTTCCCCTGGTCTCATCTCAGACTGTCACCTCTGTGCCTTTGAAGAGATTCCCATGGCAGCGAGCACATCCTGGCTTGAGTAAGTGCTTGGTACATTGGACCAGCCAATTAAAATTCTTCTTTTTCATATCTGCAAAAAAATATGGCCACTCCACTGGCCTAGCCTGTAAGAGGGTGATACAAATCCTCAGAGCCACCTGGAAGTTAAGGGCTTGCATATTAAAATCCAGATAAAGGCATGAGAATTAAGATGGGACTTTGAGGAGATCTGACTCTGCGTACTCTGGCAGAACCCATGGGTTTCCAATTTACCCTTCCCGGAAAGCCCAGACTGCTTCACTCTGGAGGTTGAGTATGGAACTCTGGGTGTCAGCCTCAGATCTCAACAAACAGTGGGCAGGATAGACGCCACCACACAGTGTGGTGTGTTGAGCTCATTTTGGTTAATTTTATGTGAATTAACCATTTTAAAAATGGTCAGCGTCAGGATTGGGTGTAGCCCATGTACCCAGAGTACATAAAAACCTGTAATGCTGAGAATGTATGGTTTTACTTCTTTAGAAATATCCAGGCAGCTTCTGAAGCTTGCCACCCTCCTGGCCACAACAATTACAATAGGGACTGAAGAGTTTCATGTATATGATTGGTACAAAAGAAAATGTCAGAGGAGAGGCAACAAGAAAGCACACAACATGTACCTGTTCATTTCATTTTAAATTATGTCTCCATTGCCAATGAAAAACACATTGAAATAAAGAAGATCCCTATCTAAAACTAGACAGCGCTTTCCTTCAAAGCAGCTTCCCACTTCCTCACTCCACCCCTCAGCACACACATGCCTCTCCTCGTCCCTCCCCAGTGACCAGTTGCTGATCTTCCACTCAGATCTGTCCTCCCCTGCCTTAGTGTCCTACAGTTTGTAATGACACGAGCTGCAAATCAGCGGCAGCAGCAGCCAAGGTGCAGCAGTTAAATAAGAGGCACTCAGCCAACGACTGTCCGCCTAGACTCCTGTCCTGCCTCTGTTTCCAGGCTAAATTTCACCCCAGAGTACATTTCAGACTAGGAAATGGTATGTGTCTGATAAAAATTTAATAATAAATGATACTTTCAAGAAAAACTGCAGCCATCAAAATGGAACTTATAAGAACACCTGAAGCTTTTCTACCAGTTAAGGCTGAATCTCTTGAGCCTCTGGAGGTGTGCAGGTGCTAGCAGTGGTACATTTTTGTACCACGTATTCCTGTTTGGTCTACAACACAGGCAAAGGGATGGCCAGAGTTTCCTGGCCTCGATCTCAGGCAGCTGTCACAGTTCAGAGTTCAGTGTTTATTCCCATTGTCTTTCTCCACGTGAGGATCTGTGCACAGGCTGGGGCAAGAGAGAAGGCAGTCTGCGTGAGTCTAGTTAAGGCTTGGCAACTGAGTTATAGCCCTACTAAACACTGCTAGCGTTGTACTTCATTTTTTCAAACCCAAGTTCAAGGCGTTGTTGCAACTAACTTCCGCAATGCAAATTCTTAATTTGTCCACTGCTGTGCTATACTTTTCTTTCCAGGTGGTTAGGAATTTTATTCTATGTGGCATTTTAATTTCAGTTAATAAGCAAAAGTGAGAATATATTCAAAAATGTATTATTGCATATCAGTATAAGAAACCACAAGATTTTCTTTTCTGTGTATCAGAGTCACTTGTTCAAGCCAAAGAGAGAAGAAAGTAAGACATGGGTTTATGCCCTGAAGTGTATTATTATTATTTGGAGAACTTATAGATGGCATTGAAGCCAAGAGATGAAACAGAAAGATCTAGACTTAATAAATATATAAATGTAAAAGTGAAGTCATTAGCTGACCATGTGGAGAATTTGAATATTAGTTGGCTGCAGAGAAACTGGGCAAAGATATGGTGATAATAATATTCAAAACTTGATATTATATTTGCATATTAACCCTATTATATTTTTATTCAAGTCTATTAGTATATGAGACAAAGAATGTTGCCTTTCCTGATTAATTTTAAATTCCAAAAATATTTTTTAAATTAAAGGGTACCTGAAGTTTTAGGTTCCGTGTAGCATATTTAATGGAATGATTTCATCATCTATTTTTATCATTCTATGCAAATCAGTATATTTTAATGAAATTAAAATATTCATGTATGTTTCACAGGAGCAAGTAGTTGAATGTATTAAATCTTAAAGAGAAAATTATCCAAAAGAATAAATTCCAACATAAATTAAACCTGTGAAAATAAGGCTTCTGTTGTGGAATGAATTTCAGCATGCAGGAGTATTAGCTGAACTTCTATTAGTTATTTCTTAAACACAGAGTTGGCTGTTTACTAAGCATGTTTGCTCTCTATACAAAGTTTAGTCAAAGCACTTCATAAACAATAATATAATGTTAGAATTTATTAAAAACTTGGTTTTAAGTTTGGAATTTAATGAACTACATAGACCAAAGTTCCTCTGCTTTGCAGAGATACGAATTGGAAATAAACTTGAAAAATCACACTCCAGGAAGCACAGTTGTGTTTGATAGCTTTGCCTTATCTGTGCTTCAGCATGGTTTTAGATTTATGAAGCAGTTTTAACTGCTTTATATTTCTTTTTCCTCTTAATATGTGACATTTAAACATTCCTAGAATTTGAAATTAGTTATTCTGTGTTGGGAATAGGGTTACTTTTGATGAGAGTACATTTTTGAATTACAAATGTGAGTTAATAAGTTTTTTATTTATTGTGAAAGGAAGAAAGGAGAAAGGAAGGAGAGAAAGAAAGGGAGAGAGAGAGGGCCTGTTTATATTGTATGTGTCACAGTTTCACACAAATTCGGGGCTTTTGAATCATCATGTTATATAGTGGTCAATTAGTATAAATGATTAAGCATAAAATCTTAGCATGAAGAGCAAGGATTGTGCAAGCTTATAATTGCATCAAATCATGAGACACAATGAAAAATCTTATTTATCAAATGTCTATTTTCAGCGAATAAAACTTAAAATTGTTATTTTGCCCAGAAAAAAGGATGTCTAAATCACACCTGTCTTTTTCTTTGACAGATAATTCTGAAATAATCAGCAGAAATGGAATGGAATGCCAAGACTCTGCATTGAGAATAACTAAACATTGTTACTGTACATACTATCCTGTTTCCTCCTCAATAGAATTGCCACAAACTGCATGCTAAATAAAGATTTAGTTCTTCTGGACAGACCACACTCTAAGAAGCTAGTGCTGCTCTATCATATATGAGTATTAAATATGGTATGCTTAGTATATTCCAACCTAAGATAGTTAACTACCTGAGACCAGCTGTGATGTTTAAAGACATAAAGGATAAAGTTTACTTTTAAATGATTTTTAAACATAGTTTCTGTCCTAGGAATATTGTCTTATCTCCATAACTATAGCTGATGCAGGAATTCCAACCAGTTTATTCATTTCGACTCAAAATATCTCAAATTTAGCAATAAACACTTAGCATTAGTTTAAAAACCTATTCCAAGGGCAGGTTCAATTCCAACTCCAATCGCTGTCATTTTATCTTATCCCCTGGAGCAAAGGGTATGTTTCACTTCTTGACAAAATGAGTGCTGCAGCAAAGATGAGAAGTGAAGTAAAAATAAATAAGTAAGTAAATAAATACCTGTTCTGCAGGTATAAAATTTGAATGGAAATTCAAGCACAAGTGCTGGGGACACATCAGGGTGTGATATTTGGTTTGCCTGAAGATGCCGCATTGAATCATGTGATTCTAGAATAACGTTAAATAGATTGAAAAAGAAATTTTTGCACGGTATGAGCTTCATACCCCACCAAACAAAGTCTTGAAGGTATTATTTTACAAGTATATTTTTAAAGTTGTTTTATAAGAGAGACTTTGTAGAAGTGCCTAGATTTTGCCAGACTTCATCCAGCTTGACAGGAATGAGGGGCCCATGCCAACAGTCTAATCTAAAGGGATTAGTCTTTCAAACTCACCATCCAGTTGCCTGTTACAGAATAACTCTTCTAAACTAGAAACCTAGTCCAACAAGGAAGCTGTAGGTGAGGAGATCTGTATAATATTCTAATTTAAGTAAGTTTGAGTTTAGTCACTGCAAATTTGACTGTGACTTTAAATTACTATGTAAACAAAAAAGTAGATAGTTCACTTTTTAAAAAATCCATTACTGTTTTGCATTTCAAAAGTTGGATTAAAGGGTTGTAACTGACTACAGCATGGAAAAAGTAGTTCTTTTAATTCTTTCACCTTAAAGCATATTTTATGTCTCAAAAGTATAAAAAACTTTAATACAAGTACATACATATTATATATACACATACATATATATACTATATATGGATGAAACATATTTTAATGTTGTTTACTTTTTTAAATACTTGGTTGATCTTTAAGGTAATAGCGATACAATTAAATTTTGTTCAGAAAGTTTGTTTTAAAGTTTATTTTAAGCACTATCGTACCAAATATTTCATATTTCACATTTTATATGTTGCACATAGCCTATACAGTACCTACATAGTTTTTAAATTATTGTTTAAGAAACAAAACAGCTGTTATAAATGGATATTATGTGTAATTGTTTAAAACATCCATTTTCTTTATGAACATATTAGTAATTGAAGTATTTTGACTTTTGAGATTGAATGTAAAATATTTTAAATTTTGGCATCATTGCCTGTTCTGAAAACTAGTTGCACCAACCATATCATTATTTGTTTGAGAAAAAAACAAATTTACATTTTAATTCATGTTGGTCAAAGTCTAATTACTATCTATCTTAGAGATCTGATAACCCTTGTATCAAAAGAAAATTCCATTCTACGTGTAATCCAACGTAGTGCTTGTATTGTTGCATTTGTTTTAATTTGTGGATAAGTATTGTATCTAGTGTGTATTACTTTGGTAGTTTCATTTTTATGTACTAGTAATACTTGCAATTTTTTCAACTATAGCAATGTAGTTATGCTACAACTTACCTAAAACATTCAAACTTGCTTTTCCTTTTTTTTCTTTGTTAATTCATTTAAACTCATCATAAACATAGTATACGTTACTAAAAGATAAATTATGGGAATCACTGAGATATTTTTGTAGACTAATTGTTTATAACATTCTCTTTTTTTCTTCTGTTTCATGATTTTGTTTTTAAAGTTTACTGGCACACAACTATTTTCAGCCCTTTAGTAATTAAGCATCAAAAACATCACCTGTATCCCCAAATAGAGAAGACTGTATTTTTTACTATGATATCCATTGTCCAGAATTGTGATTATAATATGCAAAGAGTCATAAATATGCCATTTACAATAAGGAGGAAGCAAGGCAAATGCATAGATGTACAAATAGATGTACAACAGATTTTGCTTTTTATTTATTTATAATGTAATTTTATAGAATAATTCTGGGATTTGAGAGGATCTAAAACTATTTTTCTGTATAAATATTATTTGCCAAAAGTTTGTTTATATTCAGAAGTCTGACTATGATGAATAAATCTTAAATGCTTTGTTTAATTACAAAAACAAAAATATCACCAATATCCAAGACATGACGATATCAATTCAGCAAATACTGTAGTTAAGAGAATAACTCCACGTGTATGGGAACTGCATTTCACTCTTGGTTTTCAGGATGTAACAGCACTTCAGTGAAATATTTCTTCAGCCATACCACTGGTAACATTTATACTAAATCTTTCTGTAACACTTAAAGAATTCTCTCATCCATTAACTTACAGTGTAAACAGGAGTCTAATTTGTACCAATTCTATGTTTTGGTTGTAATATTCAGTTCACTCACTCAATGTACAACCAATGAAATAAAAGAAGCATTTAAAAGGATTGTGCGGTGTTCTTCCTTTTTGTGCTGTGAAGTTAAACACAATGGTGTAAGAAGACCAAGCTCCGGGCTTCCAAAATCTGACAAATCCAATATATTTTCTTGGGGAGTTGGCTTTTTAAAAGTAAGAAAAACACTTTAAAATGATAATTTTTAGACTCCTTAAAATTACAGACAAAAAGAAGTTCTATCATTCAGGCCTCTTTTTGGTTCTGATTGAAATTCATGAGATGGAAGCATCAAGAACTCAATGGAGAATAAATAGTCTCATTCGATTGTGCCTACACAGGCTTCTGGTTAGAGCTTGTGTGGACAACACAGACCTTAGGCTGTAGGTAGAGCATAGTGTTAAGCTTTCGCCTGCACAGAGCTTTTAACCCAATGGACCAAGATCAGAACAGCTGTTGTACCCCTGCTATCTCACACAGGGCCTTGATCTTCCTAAGAGATGGTTTGTGGACAGAAGGATACATCAAAATTTCTTTCTCAGTCTTTTGAGATCCACCGTATTTCTCAAGAAAGTACTACTGACTGGCCTTTTGAGTGGTGTCATATTCGTCTTCTGTCGCCTAAATAGAATAGATGAGATAGAGCCATTTGTAAGGAGTGCAGGTTGATGTCATTTCACAGTTCTGGAGTCTAACAGGCACAAGAGGATGGCTCTGGCATCTTTTCTGCTCCTGGTGAGGCCCATGTGCCGCTTCAATTTTGTGTGGGAAGCCTACGGGTAACTGGGTGCATACAAAAGAGGAGAGGCAGCCTTGCTTCACAACTACCTGCTCCTGAGACAACTAACCTGAGAAAGCAAGAACTCACACTCTCCTGCTGTAAGTCCACCAGGGAAGAAACAAGCATTAATCCCTCTTAATGACCCTCAGCACCTCCCAAAGAACCAACTACGACTGGTCATTACATTTCCACATTAGTTGTGGAGTAGACCAACCATATTCACGCGCCAGCGGGGGAACACTCTGGCCCATGGTGGGGTTGCCAAGGCAGGACAGGAAGAGGGCATCAGCTTTCCTCCACAGCTGACATAAAGTCAGGCCTTCCGAGTGCTCACAGTGTCCCTCACAATGACAGGAAGCAGAAGCATTCAACACATTGGACACAATACAAACAACAGAGCTTGCATTTTTAAACTGTACCATCATGATTTCTGAGGATAAAAATACTTTTGACACCTCTGTGGATATTTGTAAAACTGGTTACATATTTGAGCAATGCAGAATAAACCATGTTATTCCATCAGGAATTCCTTACCCCCCGAAAAAAATCCTATTAAATCCCAGGTGGCGACTTTCAAGAGTAAGTTGTTATTTTAAGTGAAAAGTCAAAAACTGTACTTAAAAATTTTCACACCTGGTTTCACAAACTGTAACTTTATCAGTAGAATGGTTTTTTATGGTACTACATAAAAGCAAAAAGTAAAACCTAAACCTCAGGGGACTAAAAATGTCATAATGTTTAAGCTTTGAAAGCACCTAGGTATGAAATATCCAGTATTCTATAGTTAGCTTCCAAAACAAAAATCATTATTTTGATTGTGAACTGTCTAAACAAATACTAACGATTCAAACACACAAATGTACTCTTTCCCTTTTAAGCAAAGTCTGCTTGCAGTGGTACAGAGCTAAGCAAACCAAATAAAGTGTGATCTTTCCCTAATTTTAAGAGGAAGGTACTAGCTTCTTATTATTGTTTTTACTTTCCCTCAAAAATGTCCCTTGTGTCTCTGGAAAATTCTGTGATCTTTGCTGCCATGCTGGCCTATCTACATCAAATGACTGTACCACTATCAGTAAGTGCGGCTGCTACAGAACAAATCAGGGTAATAATCTCCCCCTGTTCTCTTGGTGGAGGTGGTGGGTGGCAGAGATGAGAATGGGTAGAATTGAGAATGTTTCCCAGGAGGTTATTTAGGTAGCAAGCTCTGTGCTGAATATTCTGTGAGAATCCGTCAAAGCTTTCATGTAAAAAAAATGAACGAAAGGTAGGTATATTTCAATACAAAAAAATGTTTGAAACCCATGTTTTAGGGGGAGGGAGGTGGTCTTAAAAGAAGTCCTGGAAAATGCATAGTATGAAAAAACTATGGATTTGAGAAGGTTCTGTAACAAAATGAATTTGTTACTTAAGGCCATTTTTGTACAAACTTAAAAAGTACCTTGAGTCTGTCTAGCAAACCCATCCTATGTCAGTAACATGTATTACTAATAACTGAGAAGTTACAACTACTATAAGGATCCTTACCCAAGGTACCTAAAAATCCTGTAATAAGTAGATAGGTTCTAAATCACTATTATCCTTCAGAATCTGCCCTCTGTGTGACGAGTTCGACAGCTCAGAGGAAAAAATTTGAGCATCTTAATTGTATGACCAAAAGACATGTGATTTCACATTGCTCCTGTGTAGGACACTTTGAAGAACCAGAGCCTCCTGCCTATTTGAAGTGTTCCTTTGATATGGACATGACAGTGGGCAGGAACTCAGGGTTGCCAGCAAGAGCTCCACAGCCTTCCAGGTACCACCTGGGTCCCATCCTCTTCCATGATGTTTGCAGCTGTGGGTGGTTGGCACACCCAATTCTCTCATGCACCCCATCACCTCCACCACCATCATGCACCAGACACCATGAAACTTACCAGATTCCAAAAGAGAGGCAGAGAAGTGAGGGAGTACACCAATCTTGCCCAAGATGCCCCCCTCATTGGAATACTCAATTCACTACCGTCCCAGGAACCACCTTTATCCTATAAAAGGACTATCCCAAGTTTTGTCCTTCCCAAATTTGCCTGTATTTATTCCTTAAGTATTTTGCCTTTCTCCTTATATTAACCTTGTTTCTCTGCTCACCATTATTTATTGTGTCTGATTTTCTTCCTGCAAGAAGAGTAGAAATATGAATAATCCTAGCAAGTGGTCTCCCCCAGGACAGCTCCAGCCTGCACTGAAATTTCATTTGAGCTACTTGGTTGAAATTTCAGCAAAAATCATTTTAGAATTCCACTAAACTCTAGAGCAGTTTTCATGGAATGGGTGTAAACAGAAAGTAACTTATTTTGTTCGCATATATTTTACCTAAGCCTTATTCTTACAAAAGATCTAAAATCATCATGTAGATGAGAATTCAACGCGCAAAAGTGAAACTTTCAAGATCGCATACAGCCAAAGTATTCTTCAAGTCCTGGCTTGTCCTAAGTCATGTCCAAAAAAGCTTTATTTGTGCTATCATTCAGGTCAAAATTTGACCAAAAGCTCAAGAGTAAAGGGTTTACTCGGGTTTAAAGTAAAAATACAGTAAGCAAAATCCTTTGTCAGTATACTGAATTAAGATAAACAGCTTTTCTTCTCCCACATAATAGGATTTGTGAAATACTTTGAAACTATGGACTTCACAATACGATCGTCTCTCTGTATATCCTGTTTCCTACATGCATGGATTCAACTAAATTCATATAAAAACATTTGGAAAGAAAAATTGCATCTGTATTGAAGATATACAGATATTTTCTACGTGTCATTTTCTAAAAATACAGTATAACAACTACTCAATATACACATAATATTAGGTATCTTAAGCAATCTAGAAGTGGTTTGCAGTATTTGGGATTTATTTAGTATTTATTATAATTATTTATTTATTTACTAGAAGCACTAAGAGAGAGCTACAGACAGAAATTGAGAGAGAGAGGGAGATCTTTCAACTGCTAACTCATTTCTGAATTGGTCTGCAACATCCAGGGCTAGTCCAGGCTGAAGTCAGGAGCCTGGAAGTCCATTTGAGTCTTCCAAATGAACGTAAGAGACCCAAGCACTTGAGCCCTGCCTTCTCAGACAGAATAACAGGTAGCCTGATGGGAAGCAGGGATTCAAACCAGAGTTCCAACATGGGATGCTGCTGTTGCCTGATGTGCCTTAAGTAGCTGCACCAATCCTGCTCAGTCAATTCACAAATGTATACACTGAGGGACAACTCTTAACGGGTACTTCAAAAGTTCATAGAGGAATGAAGTAAAAGTTCATTTTGGTGCAAAACATTCTTGAAATGCAAATGTAATTTTTCATAATATACATCTCTCCATAAACTTTTAAAGACATGTAGTACACACAGACTGCAAACTTTTTGGACCGGAATACAATTATTTCAAATCCATTTTCCATTAGCTCAAAAAAAAGCCCTTAACCTTTATTTAAAAGGCAGAGTGACAGAGGTAGAAACAGGAAGAGAGCTCCTTGCTTCCCTAATAACCACAACAGTTGGCAGATGCCCGGAACTTAGAACTCCAACTGCTTATCCCAGGTGAGTGCTAGGGACCCAAGTAACTGAGCCATCCCCCACTGCTTCCCCAAGTGCATTAGCATGCAGCTGGATTGGAAGCAAAGCAGTCAAGATAGAAACTGGCACTCCATAAGACATACGTGTTACAGGAAGCAGATTAACTCACTACGTGACAACACTGGCCTCGCCATGAACTTTTTGAAGTACCCTTGTACTGTGCTAGATTTAAAGCAGAGCTAGGGCTCAGTGCAGCAGACTACTGGCTAAAGTCCTTGCCTGGCATGACCTTGGATGCCATATAAGCCCTGGTTCGTATTCCAGCTGCTCTACTTCCCTTGAAGCTCACTGCTCGTGGCCTAGGAAAGCAGTAGAGGATGGCCCAAAGACTTGGGACCCTACACCCATTTGGAGATCTGAAGGAAGCTCCTGACTCCTGGTTTCGGATCAACTCAGCTCCGGCCGTTGCGGCCACTTGGAGAGTGAACCAGCAGACAGGAGACCTTCCTCTCTGTTTCTCCTTCTCTGTAAATCTTGCTCTCTGATAAAAATAAATAATCTTAAAAATTAGTACTTATTAGGACTAGAAAAACATAAGAAATGTTAGTTACACAGCACCAACTCTCTCTTTTTTTCATTCAGAGCTTTATTTTCAAAATTCCATAGGATTCTGCTGAAATACATTATAGGAAACCGTTGAATTTCTTTACAGTAGTGATAGGAAATAAAGCCATGATGCAATCAGTGAGCATTGCTGCAGCCCTTGAAACAGGAGGCAATCTGGACGTCTAGAGAAAGTAGCCACAGAGAATGAATCTCTTCTGACTCCCTAAAACCCAGGTGTCTCCAGAAAAGCCAACAGTTAGATGTGACTGCTGTTATTACCATAATCTCACGTTACTATGGGCCTTTCTGACTACAGTTTATATAAACAACAACACAAAAAGAGCGATCAGTGTCATTTGAGTATTTATAACATCATTTACCGGGCATCAAAATTATCAAACTAAAAACTAGCTTACTACGATTTGTTGAATTTCAACTCTCCCATGCCACTGCCTTAGCAGGGCCTAACCAAACGATTTGTGGGCCTCATACAGCCTGCAAGCAGGGCATCCGCTACTCCTGCCCAAGTAAAAAGCTCCCCCATGAAAAGCAGAAGAGCAATGGAATCAGCTACATGGAGCCTTCCACTGCTGTGAGCTTCTAGTACGCTTTGCAGACCAGGGACAGCACTTGTGCATTTAAGTGTAGGAAAATGTACTCAAAGTAATCTGTAGCTTAGGAAAGCAGGGTTCTTAAACTCAAAATCCATCTGAATTAGTTGATCGTGTGTGTGTATGCAACATACTACATAATAAAATATATTCAACACTCACACATATGTTTATATGGAGAGCAATCTAAATATGTAATCATTCATAAACAGAGAGTTGAGGAATTTTCACATCTATGGAAAGGAAAGATCAGTATTTGCGTTCACAACAGTTTCTGGTCGCACTGCCTAAGTTAAACTCTCAGCTCTAATTTTCACAGCTTCCAAGCACAGGTTTTTATCATCAATAAACTGGATCTATCTAGTGGATAAACTTCTGTGATGAACTTCTGTGAGACATAATGAGGATTAACTGACCACAAGGAACACAGCAAACTCAGTGAGTATCAGATCTTAACACAATATTAAAATGAGTTCTTGTATTTCTCCACAAGTGTTTTTTCCTTGTCCTGTGCAAACATTGCTTGGCAACCAAGAGCCACCTCTTCTAGTTCCTCGGTGACAACTCATGCCAAAAAAACAACCTACCTAAATTATAGGAAATTTATAATGACAATAATGAGCCACACTACTTCTGTGGAAGCCTGCAATTACCTGATTTCACCAAAGATCACAGTGCTGCCACAGCCCTGTTAAACTGTTGAAGAGGCACGAAAACATGAGCCAAGTCCATTCCATTGCCTATGAGATGCTTTCTATGGAGCAAAAGAGGAAAAACACAGAAACACTGAAGAATGTCCTGTGGTTGCCATAACAACATAGCGCAAAAGCAGCAGCTTCCAATACCACAAACTCATTCTCTTTCAACCCTGGAAGTTGCAAGTTCAAAAGCACACTCCTGAAACTCTGGCTAAGATTCCCCCTTGACACTTCCAGGCTCTAGTGTTGGTCCTGGATCCTTGGTCTTCCTTGGATTGCAGTTGCATCATTTCAATTTCTTCCTCTGTTGTCACACAGTCTTCTCCTTTTGTGTCTGTCTTCGCATCATGTTTTAGGACAGCTGTCAATGAATTAGAATCCACCCTAAGACCTTGTCTTAACTTTGATTAAGAAGATACTTGCATCTCTATGGACCCTATTTCTGAATAGTGCCACATTCACAAGTGTTGGGTGTTAGGACTATAATGCGTTTTTGGAGGACACACTAAAACCCCTAATAAATACTATGGGGGACTAAATAGATTGCTCTGTTTAGAAAATAATGTATTAATAAACGGGTTTCTGAAACTTTGTCATTACAGAGATACTATCCAGGATCAGAAAGCCAAGTTGTCCCCTCAATTACACTAACAACAGATATATCTAACCTATATTGTGATAGCTTACTAAAATGAAGTATCTTCTTTAATCTCTGTAATAACTCTATAGCTGATTCTGTCACGATTATCTTCAGTTTTTAATCAGAAAATGGAGGACTGAAAAGACTGGATAATTGAACCAAAGTCACAAAGTTTGTAGGGAAGTAGGAATGCTAAGCCACACAGTCTGATTTGAGATCCCCAACACTTTCCTATGTATTCACTCCATGTAACTCTTCAGTAAGTCACTGAATGAACTGGGGATTCCCTAGAAATGCAAAATCCCAGGCTCCATCTGCAATCAACTGAAGCAAAGCCTGTATGCATTTCATTTTATAACATCGTTTCATAGGCTCTGATGTTCTCCCATCCTTTCCCCGTGCCCTCCCCCCATGGTGGATTGCTTCACTTTATTGCAGTATTACAGTTCAAATCTAGTCTTGTTTCTTTCATTGCAAGCATGTGGCATGCATAGAGTTCAGTGTCTTATTGTCCAGCTCAATTCAACAGTTTCTAGGGGAGACCAACTCTGGTCTGAAGGCATAGGTGGCAGAATATTGTTCTGACCAATTAAAAGCCATAACTTAACATCAACAACAGTTTCCAACATTATGGGGTTAATTAACATTGTATTGAGTGACTGATATGTTTGAAAATGCAGGTTCTTAACCACATCCTGTGACTACTTCATTAGCATTTCAATTATTGTTTGTATACAACTGGCTTCTATCTACCTTAAAATGGCTATAGGATACTATTCGGCTGTCTCATGTCTATTTTCATTTTAGTATTTAGCAGTTTATTGTGTTGAAGCATAATTTTTACTTGACAGATTTTAGGATAGTCTAAACTGGCTTACGGCTTTAACAAGGCATATGACACCAGTTGAGGCATAGAACACTGTTAGGAGAGGTGTGCAGAGAAATCCTCCATACCCTAGTTAGGAGTAATTTATTTTCGTGTCCTACCTAGTAAGGTATGTGTGAGTCCCCACTGATCATTTCCTGTCTTGTTCTAAGCTTTCCTTGTTGTTCTCTGTCTATTCTAATTTTTTTGTTGTTTGTTTTATTTTGTTTTGTTTTTGGGGGGCTCTGGGGTGACCCTGATGGCCATCGCAAGAGAAGGTGGGGATCCAGTATTAGAACTAAGTAAGGACCACAGAAAGATCCTCTCCCTAGTCTCAAAGGGAGTTTATTGTTCTTCTGTTTCTGCAGACCACTCAAGGCTCCTGGCTGTTGTTCCGGTGACATTGGGCTCTGCGAGGAGGGATTTGGACTTCTTCTATCCCACGTGGGAGATTCAAATGGGAGTGGATGACCTCAGAGTACTTAGCCTCCGAAGGCACTCCAATTCCCCATGGTCTCCTTGGCATTTGGGATGTAGTCCTTGGTGCCCATATTGATAGTCCTTGGTGAGGATCTGGGAGTCTCCAGGGTTGGGATACAAGTCTCCTCTTGTCCACCTGCTCCACTCTGGGATCCCGCGCTGCTCTGTGCATATGACCTCCTGTTAAGAGGTTGTCAGGTCACTCTTGATACCCCCTATGTCTTTGTGTTTTACTATTGTCTAATGCTGATTTGAGTCTGTTATCTATAAGTTACCTGTTATGTTCTTGATAGGTTATTCTTTACGTCTGCCTCACACATTCTAGGGACATGGAAGATTTCTCTGCTCTCCCTCCCCATTGCTGAGAAGCATAGGGTCTTAAAAGTGCATTAGGTTTTACAGTTCTTTGATGTAGATCATGAGCAGTCTGCCTCACATTGATTGTTGGTTCATTGATTACATCACAATATGTTGTTGCATGAGATACAGGTTGTTAGAGGTTGAAATAATATTACATTTTACAGGTACCATTTTTCAGATTGACAGCATTTCAACTTAAATTAAGGCAAACATGTGGTATCTAACCTTTTGGGATTGACTCATTTACCTTAGCATAATGGTTTCCAGTTGGGCCCATTTGGCCACAAAGAACTGCATTTTGTTTTGTTTTGTTTTGTTTTAATAGCTGAGTAATATTCCATGGGGTAAATAAACCATAGCTTTCTTATCCAGTCCTCTGCTGATGGGCATTTTGGTTGCTTCCAAGTTTTTGCAATTATTGATTATGCTGCTATGAACATGGGTTTGCATGTTGGTTTCT
The DNA here is from genome assembly GCF_030435755.1 of Ochotona princeps. Classification (NCBI taxonomy): domain Eukaryota; kingdom Metazoa; phylum Chordata; class Mammalia; order Lagomorpha; family Ochotonidae; genus Ochotona; species Ochotona princeps. Next base: position 11,021,294 of record NC_080843.1, on the reverse strand, counting down.
CGTGTAGCAGGTGTTTTGGATATATTCCTAGGAGTGCTATTGCTGGATCGTATGGTATGCAGATTTTCAGTTGTTTGAGTGTTCTCCATACTGATTTTCACAGAGGCTACACCAACTTGTATTCCCACTAGCAGTGGAGAAGGGTTCCCTTTACCCTACATCCTCACCAGCAAGTGTTGTTGGTGGTTTTTTGTAAATGAGCCATTCTTATTGGTGTTAGGTGGTAACTCATTGATGTCTTTTTTTGGATTTCCCTTATTGCCAGGGAACTTGAGCATTTTTTCATATATTTGTTTGCCATTTTGATTTGTTCTTTTGAGAAATGTCTGCCCATTTCCCGTGCCCATTTCTTGAGTGGTTTGTTTGTTTTGGTGTTTTGGTTTCTCTGGAGATCCTTGTATATCTTGGAGATTAGCCCCCGATCACCTATGTAGTGTGCAAAGATCTTCTCCCATTCTGTGGGTTGCTTTTTTACTTTGTTGATTGTTTCCCTTGCTGTGCAGAAGCTTCTTAGTTTGATTTAGCCCCATTTGTTTATTTTGGCCTTGATTGCTAGTGTTTTGGTGTTCTATTTAGAAAGTCAGGACCTACACCTAGCTCTTGCAGGGTGTTTCCAACATTTTCTTCCAAAGGTTTGAAGGTTTCTGGATGTAGGTTTAGATCTGTTATCCATTTAGATTTGATCTCAGTGTATGGTGAAAGATGTGGGTCTATCTTCTGGTTTCTGCAGGCTATCAGTCAGTTGTCCCAACAGCATTTATTGAACAGACCTTCCCATTTGTATGGGTTGTCGTCTGTTTTTTTGTCAAATATTATTTGGTTGTATCTGCGTGGGTTCCCATCTGTTGTTTCTATTCTGCTCCATTGATCTTCCTCTCTATCTCTGTGCCAGTACCAGGCTGTTTTGATAACCACTGCCCTATAGTATGTCCAGAGGTCCAGAACTGTGATTACCCAATCTAACTTCCTATTCTTCAGGATGGTTCTAGCTATTCGTGGTTTTTTGTGTTTCCAGATGAACCTTTGTATCATTGTTTCCAGTTCTATGAAGAATGTTTTGGGTACTTTGATTGGGATTGCGTTGAATGTGTATATTGCTTTTGGCAGTATGGACATCTTGACGATATTGATTTTACCTATCCAGGAGCATGGGATGTTACTCCATCTTTCGAGGTCTTGTTCAATTTCTTTTTTAAGCTTACTGTAGTTTTTTCAAAGAGTTCTCCTACGGTTTTGGTGAGGTTTATTCCTAGATACTTCATACTTTTCTCTGTTATTTTGAATGATATCTTTCTAGTTAGATCTTTTTCCATCTTGGGGCTGTTCGCATACACTATGGCTGTTGTTTTTTGTTCATTTATTTTATACCCTGCTACTCTACCAAACTCTCGTATAAGTTCTAGCAGTCTCTGTGTTGAGTCTCTTGGCTCTTCTACATAAAGAATCATGTCATCTGCGAATAGTGAAAGCTTGACTTCTTCGTTTCCCATTTGAATTCCTTTAATTTCTTTATCTTGTCTTATGGCCTCTGCGAGTATCTCTAGGACTATGTTGAACAGCAGTGCTGATAGCAGACATTCTTGTCTTGTTCCATATCCCAGTGGGAAGGATTCCAGTTCTTCTCCATTCAGTATGATGCTGGTGTTGGGTTTTTCATATATTGCATTGATTATGTTGTGGATTGTTCCTTCTATGCCTACTTTGGTTAGGGTTTTTAGCAGGAAGTGGTGTTGGATTTTGTCGAAAGCTTTTTCTGAGTCAATTGATACTATCATATGATTTTTGTTCTTCAGTTTTTGGATGTGGTGTATTACATTTTTGGATTTCCGAATGTTGAACCATCCCTGCGTGCCAGGGATGAATCCTACTTGGTCCAGATGAATGATCTGTCTGATGTTTTTTTGAATTCTATTGACTAGGATTTTGTTGAGAATCTTAGCATCAATGTTCATCAAAGAGATAGGTCTGTAGTTTTCCTTCTCTGTTAGTTCTCTGTCTGGTTTTGGGATTAAGATTATTTTGGCTTCATAGAATGAGTTTGGAAGGGTTGCTTCCTTTCCTATTGTTTTGAAGAGTTTGTAGAGTGTTGGGGTTAGCTCTGTTCGGAATGTTTTGCAGAATTCTGTAGTGAAGCTGTCTGGGCCTGGGCTTTTCTTTGTTGGGAGATCTTTAATCACTGATTCAATCTCTGCTTCAGTTATAGATTTGTTCAGGTCGTTTGTTGCCTCTGGGCTAAGTTTTGGTAAGTGGTGGGAGTCTAACAACCTTTCCATTTCTTGGTGATCTTCTGATTTGTTGGAGTACAGTTGTTCATAGTAGTTTCTGATTATTTTCTTAATGGTTGTGTTGTCAGTTGTTATGTTGCCTTTTTCATCCTTGATGCTATTAATTCTCATTTTCTCTTGTTTTTTCTTTGTCAGTCGGGACAGTGGGCTATTTTGTTTATCTTCTCAAAGAACCAGCTTTTTGATTCATTGATTTTGTGTATAATTTTTTTATTTCAATTTTGTTTATTTTTTCCCTTGTTTTGATGATTTCTTGTTTCCTTTTGTTTTTAGGGTCATTTTGTTGCTGTTTCTCCAATTTTTGGAGGTGTATGTTTAAATCTTGTAATTGGTATCTTTCTTGGGCTTTGACATAAGCACCGATTGCTATGAACTTACCACGCAACACTGCTTTGGTGATGTTCCACAAGTTTTGGAATGTTGTATTTGAGTTTTCATTGGCTTCCATAAATTTTTTGATCTCGTCCTTTATTTCTTCTCTGACCCATTGTTCATTTAGTTGCATATTGTTCAGCCTCCAGGTGTTTATGTATTTCCTGGGGCATTTTGATTTATTGATTTCCAGTTTCACTCCTTTGTGGTCTGAGAAGGTGCATGGTATGATTCTGATTTTTTTGAAATTAGTGAGTTTTGCTTTGCACCCTATCATGTGGTCAATTCTGGAGAAGGTGCCATGAACTGCTGAAAAAAATGTATATTCTGTGTCCGTGGGCTGGAGGATTCTGTAAATGTCTTCCAAGTCCATTATGTCTATGGTCTGTGTGAGTTCTACTGTTTCTCTGTTAAGTTTCTGTCTTGTTGATCTGTCTATCGGTGTTAACGGGGTGTTGAGGTCTCCCACGATTATTGTATGTGCATCTGTGTCCCCTCTTAAGTCCACCAGCAATTGCTTCACATAGCTGGGTGCACCTGTGTTCGGTGCGTAGATATTTACAATGCTAATTATTTCCTGCTGGAAGTTTCCTTCAGCAATATGAAGTGTCCATCTCTGTCTCTTTTGATGTTTGTCATGTTGAAGTCTTTGTCATCTGAGATTAGAACAGCTACTCCAGCCTTTTTTTCTCACCTATTGGCGTGAAATATCTTTTCCCATCCCTTCACTTTTAGTTTCTTAGCATCTTTTTCGGTTAGGTTGTCTCTTGTAGGCAACATATGGTTGGGTTCTGTTTGTTGATACTTTCTGTTAATCTGTGTCTTTTGATTGATGAATTTAGGACATTTGTGTTTAGGGATAATGTGGATAGGTTGTGATTTTGAGGTGCCATGAGCGTGTGTAAGCGTGCAATTGTGTATTTGCGTCTATTAGTATCTCTGATTGATTGACTTTTCTCGTATGGATTTTAGTGGGGAGGTCTTCCCATTTGCCATCTTTGATTTTGGTTTTCATTTTTTCTTTCTGGGTTTAGCACCTTCCTAAGGAAATTTTCTAGAGCTGGTTTCATGCTAGCGTATTCTTCGAGTTTTTCTTTACTGTGGAAGAACTCACTAATTTCATTCTCAAATACAAATGTAAGCTTTGCTGGGTACATTATTCTTGGTTGGCAGTTGTTTTGTTTCAGGATTTGAAATATTTTACCCCATTCTCTCCTTGCTTGGAGTGTTTCTTCTGAGAGATTGGCCGTGATTCTGGTTTGCCTTCCTCTGAAAGTAATCTTCTCCTTTCTTCTTACTTGTCTTAGAATAATTTCCTTTCATTAGCTTGAGGGGAGCTTGAGGACCACATGTTTGGGTGAGGATCTCTTTGGGTCGAATCTGTTGGGGGTTCTCTATCCTTCCTGGATTTGTGCTGGATTTATATTCCCAGTGTTCTGGAAGTTCTCCTGTATTATCTCATTGAGCACCCATTGCAAGCCTATCTCTTTTTTCACTCCTTCGGGAAGGCCTATTATTCTAATATTTGACTTTTTGAGGTTGTCTTCTATTTCCTGTATGGACCTGTTGGCTTTGTTCAGGTTTGTCTCCAACTGTTTGCTGAGCTGCTGACTTTCATTCTGATTGTCTTCCATTTTTGATATTCTATCCTCTGCTGTGTTCATTCTGTTGGTTAGGCTCTCAGCTTTGTGCTCTAAATCGAGGATTCCCTTTTTCATTTGATTTATTTCAGCAATGACATGGTTTTTTAATTCCTTGAACTCTTCCCAATGCTTCTCTGTGTCTCTGATGAATTTTATCATTATTTTCTTAAATTCCTTATCTGGTAATTCTTCCATGTCTTCAGGTCGCATCTCAGAGATTGAGATTAGTTTTTGGTTGTTTTGGGGGTAAGTGCTCAATCTTTCTTCTGAGTCATTGCTTTCTCTGATACTTCTCCTCATTGTGTTGTAGTTTCTTGTTGTTTGGGGATTTTAACCTCTGACTTGCTTGTCCACCGCCACTGCCCTCAGTGCTGTAGCCTAGAGAGGGTATGATCCAGCTACTGCTACATGGAATATAGGCAGAAGCGTAATTCTTCTTGCTCTATTGGGGATAGCAGGCAACAGTGAGGTGGGTGTTGGGTTGTTTTGCTTGCCCCTGGGTTTATATCTCTGCAACCTGGTTTCGTTGCTGCTTGCTGATTAGGTGTTTTCTTGCATTTGCTCATGGGGACAGAGTGTAGATGAGAGATTTTGTAACCTTTGGGCTTCTTGTTTTTGCTCTGGGTAGATGTAGAGCGTGCGTTTGCATTCCCTACTACACTCTCACAAATGTGCTCCCCTGTTGGGAAGTGGGCTGCTGTGGCCCCGCTTGCCTGTGCCTCTGCCCAAGTCGGCAGACTCAACAGAGTGGCACCACTGCCTCTGGGGTTCGAGCTGAGCACAGCAGGGAATTCCGCTGGAGTCTTCAGCAGCTCACTGCTCGGAGTCCTCAGCCCCGAGCTGGGTCAGGGAGCTCTGCAGCCCAGCCCTAGAGTGCAACTCCTCACCCTGTTACGCTTTCTCAAAGGTGTTCTCCTGTTAGGAGGCATGCTGCTGTGTCCCCACTTGCCTGCTCCTCTGCCCTGATCAGCAGACCCTGCTGAGTGGCGCCACTGCCTCTGGGCTCGAGCTGAGCACATCAGGGAATTCCGCCAGAGTCTCCAGCTGCTTGCTGCTTGGAGTCCACAGTCCCGAGCTGGGTCGGGGAATTCTGTGGCTGGCCCCAGAGTGTGGCTCCAGTCCCTACTGCACTTTCTCAATGGTGCTGTGCCATTAGGAAGTGTGTTGCTGGGACCCCGCCACCCCGCTTGTCCTCTACCTCTGCACGGGTTGATGGCCCCTATGTTCAATCCTGTAGCAACCTGTAGGGTCTCTAGCACTCCAGTGGTCTGTGGTCCCCGCTGGTATGTTAAAAGGTTTTTCTAACTGCCTTTGTCTTCTCTGGATGGGCTGAGACTCCCACCAGCCTTCCCCCTGCCTGGGATCACAACTCACCAAGTTTTGCGCTGCGTGCTGCCTTTCCTTTCTTTCTCTCATTGTCCCTCCAAGCTGTGTGGATGTTCTTACTTCAGTGATGTCCAGTGACCTTCCTGCTCCTCTCCCTGCAATTCTGTGACTCCTGGCTTGTTCCTCTGCTGAATCGGTCCCTCTCTCTCCGTACTCCACCTTATACCAGCTTTCTGCGGTCGGCCATCTTCGATTTCTCAGAGTCTGTATTTTCATCAGATCCCAGGTGATTCACAGCATTGACAGCTGAGAGGTGGTGCTATATTACAGAGGCGTAATCCCCTTTTGAAGCTTAGTTGACTATTGAAGGCCACTCTAAAGTTTCTCTTAAATAGTTAAAAGAATTGTAATTGGGTAAAAACAACTGAAGCTGGGCCCAGCCCAAGCCAGGAGCTTCATCAAGATCTCCCACGTAGCAACAGGGGCACAGGTCTTGGACCATCCTTTGATGTTTACACAGGCACATTAACAGGGCACTGGATTGCAAACGGAGCAGCTGCACACAAATCACCCCTATGGAATGCTAGTGTCCCCAGGCATCAGCTTAGCCCTCTGTGTCACAGTTCCAGTCACAAGCATATTCAACTATAAACGTTTATTATCCCAACAAGTTTCTTTCTGTGTGTTATTTCTCAGGCCCAGGAAGACTCCTAATCATGTTAACTAGCAGAGTCTGGTCATCTCACAGTGGAATTAAGTAAACCAAGGGCAGTCATCAAGCAGTAGCTCGCTCAACAAATCTTAGAGTAATGAACATTCTAGACTCCCATTTCTGGAGCACAAAGGAATAAATCGGTTGAATGAATCTCCAGAGGAGAATTAAATAGACAAATGGAAAAAAATACAAGAACTCTTTCTTTAAAAGTACTGTGGCACTATCAAGAAGGGAAGAAATGGTCATGAGCTGAAAAAAAAAAGTGATACTTTGCCATAAGCATGCACCAAATCAGCCTCTGCCTTAGAGTCAGTGAATTAGAGTCACAAAGAGTTAACCCTGCCTGTCTCAGGCAAATAGACCAGCAGAAAACTGGTTCTGCAGCCCAACTCCTCAGGATTACTTGTCTGACTCAAAACTGTAGAATGCACACACATACAAATCAATAACATAATTCAAGATAAAAAAATTTACTATAACATTTTAAAAAATCAGAAGTAATGCAAAGGAGTCCATGATGAATAAAGTATCAAGACCATAAATAAAAGAGGCTATAGCTATTTATTTGATTTGCAACTTGGACAGTAACAGCAAAATTATATCAATGTCACTTATGAAAATAGACATATCAGGGGCTGACACCATGGCTCAACAGGCTGATCCTCTACCTTCAAATGCTGGCATCCCATGTAGATTCTGGTTTGTGTCCCAGCTGCTCTACTTCCCATCCAGTTTCCTGCTTGTGGCCTAGGAAGGCAGTTGAGGATGACTCAAGTCCTTGGGACCCTGCACTCACATGAAAGACCCAGAAGAATCTCCTGGCTCCTGGCTTTGGAAAGTCTCAGCTCTGGCCATTAGAGAGTAAATCAGCCAGATGGAAGACCATTTTCTCTTCTCTTTCTCTCGGTAAATCTGCCTTTCCAATATAAATAAATAAATCTTGTATTTAAAAAAAAACAATTGTACGAATACATTATACATTTAATGAAGAAAAACTATTCTTCACAAAGATTCTTATCATTACAGAAGATATTAATCCTATATGAAAAAATAGCTTGACAAACTAATGTTAAGAAGGTGCCATTCATATTCTGATGTGTCTATGGATATGTATGGATATATAATTGCCTGTGCTTCTGGAGTCTTTTCCAAGGAGTATTTGTCTATGTCTTTCAGAGTGTCTTTGATGTTTACCTCTAATGCTTTGGTGATATCATTTCTTAGATTTAGATCCTTGATCCATTTAGAGTTGATTTTTGTAAGCTATGGGTTTTTGCTGCAGTGTTTCTGCAGTTTTTCCCAGCACCATTTGTTGAACAAACTCTTGCTTCTTCCTGGGTTGTCTTTAGTCTGTTTATCAAAAAATAGTTGGCTATGTCTATGTGCAATCATTAAGAAGGACAATATGCAGATTTCCCAGATATGTGAAAATAGATCCGGAAGTTTATCCCACTCCTAGGAGTTTATCCAAATGAAATGAAATCAGCATATGAGAGAGATAGCTGTGTGTACCCCCAGTTTATAGCAGTTCAATTCACAATAGCTAAGATATGGAATCAACCCAGATACCCATGAAGTGATGACTGAACAAAGAAAATGTGGCATATATACACTATGAAATACTACTTATCCATTTAAAAAAGAATGAAATCATACCTTTTGCAATTAAATGAATCTTCTTAGGAACCATTAAGCACAGTGACATAAACCCATCCCAAAGAAACAAATATCACATGCTTTCCCTTGTCTATGATAAACAATTTATATCCTCAGATTCAGTTATTTTTTTACATTCTACTTATCTATATTCCTGAGGAATAGTAGGGTTTTATTTTCTCTTTTTCTTTTTTTCCTCTTCTTTTTCTTCTACCTGCTATATGTTGATACCTTTAACTGTTGGAATGTCAAGCTTATGATTGTGAAGTGAAAATGAAAATATGCCATTGTAAAACTGGAGTGGTGGGAGAAGAGAGATAGAAAAAGATGGGGTATCATGGAATACATGAAATTTATTTGGTTTATATAAATGAACAAAAATAATGTATACAAAATGCCTGCACTAAACATAATGATGAATTGCAAGATGTTAAAATACTATCTCCCCAGAACTGGCCTGTGGTCATTGGTCCCACCTCAGGTGAAGGATAGGCTCAGATTATCTTCATCTCTTAGAATACTGAATGTACCTAATTTCCACATAAGTCAAAAAGAAACAGACAACTTCCATGTCCAGCTTCCAAGAACAAGTGGAAAAAAAAAGTTGCTGCTGCTATTTCAAAAGCTAACTGCTAATAAAATACTTTCAGATTCACATTTCCTGTGATAAAAAATTCTGCTTTTGAAATAAAAATCTCCAGCAGACCTATTCAGCAACACACAAGCTTTTCCTTTAAGCACAGAACATACTGTACCCTACTCAGAAAATGATTTAAGAGGGAGACAATTAAAGCACATAACTGTTAAGACACATTCAAAAATATCTACGTCACATCACTAAAAAAGAGAATGAAGGCTTGTGAATTCTTTAAATATTTATAGTTATATGATGAAGAAATGAAAAAAAAATGTAAAGACAAACAGTTTCATGTCCGACATTAAAACAGTCAGTGAGCAGTGTTTGGTCACAAACAACCTGCACTTGGGCTACAGGTTTTAAGAGATCCTCAGGTCCAATTTCAGTGTCTTTGATAGAATGTTCATTACAAATATTTTAAATGACTCAATATTTCAAACTGGTACTTTTGCCATTTGTGCCCTGTTGATTCTTCTCAGAGAGCTAACGACCAAAAAGGAATATAGAGGAAAGGACATTGAGACATTTTTGTTTCCTGCTGGTTTAATTCGAGGTAATTCAAATTGATGTGGGTCATGCTTCAGACCCTGCACCTGGAACAAAAAGAATAACAATTGCGTTGATGAGTTAAGCATGTGGTTTGAGGTCATAATCCTATAGTGTTGAATGTCAGCTTACTCATAAAATTGCACAACCTTTTAAATTCCTCCAAACCATTTTGGGTTAAGCAATAGAACACATCCTTTTTTTCTACTTCCCTTTCCAGAAGAAAAAAAAGTGGAAAAAAAAGTCCTCACTGCCACCTCCATTTCCTCATGTCTGATCTACTCCTCATTTTAGAGAAGGATTACGTAATGTTTAAGATATGGAAAAAGTATACAGAATTAAAAGTGCCCATGTGCCTTCCTCCCAGGGTGACCCATAATAGATTCATAACACAAGTAAAACTCCTGTGAATGTTCCTTGGTTACAAAATGTTCCCTCCTGGATTTTTACAATACTGTACTCAAGCATCTCTTCCTCGTAATTTTATTACGTATGTGTCTTCAAACCATATGGATCATGGTTTGGCAGTTTTAAACTTTATACAAAGTGTTACAGAATATCTATTCTGCAACTTGCTTTACTTACCCACATTTTGTATGCCAGGATCATTCAGGCACATAGGTTATGCTTACTCATGTTCACTACTGTATAGCATTGCACTGTGTGATTCCCCTCTAATTTACACACTGAATGGTGGCTATCAAGAAATACTCACTCACTATTGTAATCACTCATTGGTGAGCTCCAGTTTTTATGCCTGGCTTTCTCCAACACTCAAACTGTTTATTTTCCTCTTTTTTTTTTTTCCTGGTCTGCTAGTTCATTGTGAGTTAATTTGCTTTTTTCTGATTATAGTAGTTATCCTAATTTTCAAAACATTTTAAAAATTGTATTAGCAATTGCACATGTTGAAGGGGTACAGTGTGATACTTCCATACATAGGTGTACTGATAAATCAGGGTAATTAATTTTCCCCTCTGTGTGCCACTATTTTATAGTTGCAGCCTAGGAGCTCCTCTCTTCTGCTTGCTCAGAAAAATATAATAGTTTCTTGTTAACTAAAGTCATCGTACAGTCTGTTTAATACCAAGAACGTATTCCTTATGACTTGGTTGGTGCCCGTTATTCACTCCTCTCTATCCAATCCAGATTCTACTAATGAGTAGTTTATGTTCATATTGAGATCACCTCACCCAAGGTAGATTGGTTGTTAATAAAAAGAAAACTGAAAGTAACACGTGCTGACAGGGACATGGAGAAAGGGGAATTCTCAAACATGATTGGTAGGAACATAAATCAGTGTAGCCACTCTGGAGGACTGCATGGAGAGTTCTTTAAAAACTAGAAACACAACTTCCATATGACCCAGCGACCCCATTACCAGGGACATATCGAAAAGAAAATCTCTTGTTTAATATGCTTTGGTTATTTTTTCGGCAAATAAATAGACTTTGGGGGATTTTTGAAAAACTATTATTATACTCAAACTTACTGAGCCATTTTTATGGCTTAATAAATTCTTCCACAATTTAAGGCAGAAGTGCGGAAACTTTTTCTCTGTCAAGGGCCATTGGATATTTATAATGTCATTCTCAGGTCGCGCAAAATTATCAACTTAGAATTTAGCCAGCTATGGCTACCTAGGCAGGGCCAGAGCAAACAATTTCATGGATGGTAAATAGCCCATGGGCTAGGTGTCCTTTACCCTGGCAATTTCACAAAGACTTATTTATTTATTTATTTATTTCTACAGAATTTTGCTTTTCAAAGTAGTACACTGAGAATAATTTTTGTGCATTCAGTGTTACGGGACTTCAAATTCATTTTTGTATTCCTCTGAAGTTAGCAAAGTGACTCAGAACCATTTATCAAATAGTGTCATTTTCACCCACTGGTCTGTAGTGTTCTATGATATGAATCAGTTCTCCACAGAAGACAGAACACTTCCTGCTCCTTCCTTCTGCAAGCAAGTTTCAATTTCCATTTATTTTAAGTGGATCCTTTAGCACTTCTTGCTGGAAGAGTCCGTGAGCGGTCATCTACTTTATAACGATAGGAACATTTTATCTGTTCTTGAATGACAAAGTGGGTACACTTAAAGGTCTATCCTTCAAATACTGCTTCGTCTTCTGATACCTGTGCTCACAGAAGTGGCATAAAAGTTAGTTCACCTTGCTCCTTAGCACATAAATCAGTCTTGCCTTCTGTAACTTTATGACTCTTCATAACGATGTTCTGCAATTTTAAAGTAAGCTTGCTAGATGAGGATTGTTAAACCTTATCTTGTTTGGAGTTCTATATCTTTTCACACTTGGATTTCTTTTTTAAAAATCTAGCATATTTTCCATAGTCCATCTAATATTGCTTCTTCATTGAACCCTTTGCTTCTTCCTTGTGTAACTTCTATTAGCTGTATTTCCTAAGTCTCATAATTTCTTTTTTTTATATTCACATCTTCTTATCTCTCTGATTCATTTGATATAATTTCATCTATTACATTTTACATTTCACTACTTTTTCTTCATTTGTGTCTGTTATTGTGTATCTCATTAAGTCCCACATTGCAAATTCTGCGGCTATTTAAATGACATTTCAAAGTTATCATAGATAGTATATTTATTGCCTAATTTAAATTTTGAATAGATTCTTGTACGCAGGATAATGGGACATATGAGTGAAACTATCTATTGATTTTCTTAATGACTATATCTTTCTCATTGTTTTAAAATATTTTTCACAAAAAGTATTCAGTGGAAGTAGAAACCCTCATTCATGTTTCATCTCCTTCAGCATTTTTAAAAAGATTTATTTATTTTTATTGGAAAGGCAGATACACAGAGAGGAGAGACAGAAAGGAAGATCTTCCAAGTGTTGGTTTACTCACCAAGTAGCTGCAATGGCCGGAGCTGAGCCAGATATACAAAGAGAAGGAGAGACAGAGAAGGAAGATCTTTCCCAAGTAGCTACAAAGGCCGGAGCTAAGCCAATCTGAAGCCAGGAGCCAGGAGCTTCTTCCAGGTCTCCCACACGTTGGTGCAGGGTCCCAAGGCTTTGGGCTATGCTTGACTGCTTTCCCAGGCCACAAGCAGGGAATTGGGTGGGAAATGGGGCCACTGGGGTTAGAATCAGCACCCACATGGAATCCCAACGCATTCAAGGCAAGGACTTTAGCCACTAGGCTACCATGCTGGGCCCTTAGGTCTGAAACTTTAATAGTCATAGAACTGTAAATTGTGTAATCCATCTTTAGTTTTGCAGTTTTCTCTATTGTTCTGTTAGCTTATTCAGGGGGTCCAGTGACAGCAGATCTAGTTTAGGAAAACTGGTAATGAAATCCTTTCTGAGTCCCCCTGCCCCACCCAACTCTCTTGGCTGCTTTCTGTTGAGAATCAAGAGAATGCAGAAAGAATCGGGCATGGTGACTCCTCCGGACTTAGGAAGGAAGAGCCAGAAGGAGGATGTGTTAAGCTTAGCAATTGCAGACCACATTCAGCTACTCACATTCTCTTTTTGGGACCCTAGCTGATTTAAAACTTACAGTTATCACCCAAAACTGTCATGGACTCGGTCCTGAGCCAGTAAGAAGGGATGAGTGCTCTGTATTATTTCATGCTCTGAATAAACGAACAGCAACTTGTGAGTGTCAGCTAATTGGAAATAAGTATGGAAGATTTTTAAATGGATGCCACTCTATTGTGTAAATACCGAGTATGTAACTGCTTGAAAATTGCCATCAATTTTCTGTTATCTGTTTGGAAGAAGGAAATAGGAGAAAATCGAAATAGACCCACTGAGCATCTTGACTGTAATTGTATCACACCTGCCTCTCCAGTTGTTGTAATGTCGACTGACCTTCCATGACATACTTCATGGCTGCCATGCAGCAGGAGAGATAGGCACTTGAGCATCCTGTGGAGATTATAAAGTGAGATTTCCTTTCATTCTGTGACCTTAAGCCTCCCTTCCTTCCTCCATCCTTTGTGGCCTTCAGTTCCTCTTTCCTTTGTCAAGGAAGTGTCATCTGTAGATTTCCTCTCCAAAATTGTCAATGAAGTTGAAGATGCAGTTCCTGTTTGGCTTAGTGACAAAAATTAGTAAGGGTTTTAAAGAGAAATACAAAGTGGAGTAGCAAAAAGTGAGATTTGCCTAAAAATCTCTCGGTAGTTCATTTCATCGCGCCCTCAAATGAGACGTTTGTTGCCCATCCCTGATAAGGTATGTATTGGTTAATAGTAAACATTTACAGTCTGGTGGGAGAAACAGCTCTATCTCTCCATAAAAGACAGATGGGGTAAGTGTTAAAAAAAAAAAAGAATGGACACCATGTCATATGAGAATACAGGGAAGGAGATTTGATCCAGTTTAGAGATTTTGTCAGACATCCTTAATATTTTGGGAAATATTGGATCTTGAATGAAGGAATTCTATAATAAGGAAGATCAATGAGCTTAACAAGGCTGAAGAGGATCTTCCAGGCAGAAGGAACAGGTCAGAGAACACAGAGAATGCCTCAGAAATACAGCTAGCAGCAGGAAAAACTAGAGATTGGTTCAGGAAAGAAGGAGAGTTCCCATTTTGGAACAATTTCATGAACTGGATTGAGAGATGCCTTCTTTCCATCTAGTCACATGGAGATGGTAGCTAAAATACAGATTTTATCAAATGACTAGCAGAACTCTTAAGGTATGCTTTTCATTTTCCAGAACTAAAGAGGGAATTTCAAATAAAGAAATGAAAAGAAGGCACATTAATATATTACCAGCTATCTGAAAGAGGGAAAAACATTGATTAACTGTGGGTGTATTGGATATGAAAACAAAGACAACCAAGCATACCACAAGTCATTCTTTCAGCTTCAGAGGCAGGACACTCCTTGGTAATTAGCATTCTGTCACTCCCTTAGTGCTGGAGTCAAGCCTCCGAGTCCTCTGCCTAGTGCGGAGCCAGATCCCGTGTGAGCAAACACAGGGGTCTGTTTGCTGGGAAAGCTTGGTTTGCAACAAATAGAGAAGACAATGGCAGAGAATATTTCCTAAAGAAAGTGTCTCCTGAGAATTGGTCTGCCAGAGTTTTATAGCATACATTAGTGGAGTGTCCACGTTATAGAAAGGCAGGGGAGGGGGAGGAGAAGGAGGACTTTTTCTGCTTACAATATATATCTTTGTACATTGTGTGTTCAAGCATGTGAACAAGTCTCCTCTCTTGCAGCTTTTAACTGTTGCCTATTGCTGATGGTATGGCTCCTACTAATAGAAAGGTGCAACAGAATCTCCCAGGAAGTAAATCTGAAAACCAAACTTAAGCCAATAAACTGTTTCAGATTCTCTTCCCGCATGCCAGGGCTCCTGTCTCGCCCAAGTTCTGTGTTCTTGGAGCACCTGTATAGGATCTATTGTGTCAGTGACCTAGAAGAGATGTTCTGGCAGGCGATGGTGTCGAGAGTGAGCAGGAACAACAACTCAAAGCATTGAGAAGACTGACCTGCATGTCAGAGACTACAAACAGAGAAACCTCTCAGAGACTTCAGAATAAATGTTTAAAATGTTGAAGGAGGTGAGGGCCCAGCGCAATAGCTCAGCAGCTAAAGTCCTCACCTTGAATGTGCCTTAGGACACTGCACCCATGTGGGAGACCTGGAAGAAGCTCCTGGCTCCTGGCTTCGGATTGGCTTAGCTCCAGCCTTTGTGGCCACTTGGGGAGTGAATCATCAGATGGAAGATCTTCCTTCTCTGTCTCTCCTTCTCTCTGTATATCTGACTTTGCAATAAAAATAAATAAATCTTTAAAAAATGTTTCAGACATAAGATAAATAATTCGCACAAATAAGAAAGACACTCAAGAACACAGTTTGTGGTTCTCCTTTTACAGCAGATGAAACGACATGTTTCATTAACTCGTAAGATGTCCTCTGGAAGCACTTTGGCCACTCACTGCCTAGATGGTACTGGTCTATAGATGAAAAAATTTGTGTTAAGTGTTCTAAACTAGGGACTTTCTTGATCAAATATCTTCCTTTCAGAAAGTAATCTCTGCAACTTCAAACTACCACCCAGTGATTTAGGGAATTCATGTCCCTCACATACTTACACAATATCGGATAGAGGTACCAGAAAAGGAATGCTAACTTATTTTTCCTTACTACCTGTCAACTAGATCCTAGGGGATAAAGTATGGAGTAAATGTTGAATTATGTTTATACTTCTTGTGTAAGTACACTTAAAAAACAATTATGGAAAATAGAATTAAAAGAAAAATTTATTTTGGTGCAAAACTTATGAAATTCATGCATTGATTTTTCACAGTAAACATTTTCTATGACTTCCTAAAAGGCTTCTCAAATGCACAGATTTCAATTTTCTTTTTGTAATAGTTTTAACTTAATTTTCCAGGAATTTTTTGAGGTACCCTTGTGTGCTTAAATCTGTATGCTCAATAGAGGAATGCAGCCTCTCTCAATTTTTCAATTTGTAAGACAGGAAAAAAAAAGTCCGTTCTTCTATAGGATAGCTTTGTGGTTCAATTAGCTTTAAGGAATCATAAATAATCCTGAGAGTCGATGAAAGAAAAGTATAAAAGACAAGAGATTGTTTTTCATGGCTTCTAATAAGAAACTATAGCCATTTGCCCTTCCTCTGGGACATCCCAGCCTTGATTAGGATGTCTAGGTTTCAGCAACATGAAGGACATGACCTGTGACGGACTGGTGACCATCACTGGTCACCAGATGCAAATAACAAAGCTTCCAGGTACTAAGAAGTTCAGAGAGTACTAGTACCGCAGTGTCTTGTCAGTAAGTCATACCCTAAGGATTTTCTCCCCAGGATTCACAAGGTTGCTTTGTTTCGTTTTTGTTTACAAGAACTGTAAGCAACTATTAATCTTCAGCAGAATCTCCACTTCCATCTTACAGATGACGGGACAAAAGCACCAAGATGTCAGTGATTTATCTGGCGCAACAAGGACAGGGAGGGATATAAGTGAAACCCAGCCTCACTCTCGACCTAATGTGTATGGAGAAGCAGAGAGATATTTTGAGGAAATTTTATTCTTCTCACGTATTAAAAGTTAACTAATCTTTGCCAGAGATGATGGTTTTTGTTTTAGTCTTGTTTAAGTGGCTGGTGCTGTGGCATAGCAAGTAAAACCGCTGCCTGTAGCATCTGCAGCCCTTGTGGGTGCTGGCTTGACCCAGGCTGCTCCACTTCTGATTCAGCTCCCTGTTAATGCTCTTGCAAAGTAGAAGAAGCTGGCTCAACTTGCACCCACATGGGAGACCCAGGAAGAAATCTTGAGTCCTGGCTTCGACTTGGCAGAGCCCCACCTGTTACAGCCAGTTTGTGACTGAACTAGTGCATAGAAGATAACTCTAGTCTTCTCTCTCTCTCTCTCTCTTAGTTTTTCAATTAAATAAAGCTTTTAAAAAAGAAAACCTTGCTTTAAAATGTTGGAAAATGACAGCCGTGTTTTAAAATTCTCCTCAATAGTTATATTCATTTTTGAAACAATCACATGAAATTGCAAAAGTTTCTACAGACACTGTTTTGAGCTGAATAGCCAAGAAGTCTCTCACTACATATAACTATCAAATTGATCTTCGAAAGCTTTCTCTGAAATTTAGAAATAAATTCTTGTTTTATGATCCTGCAACATTTTATCTTCTTTTAAATATGTAATGCATTGCTTTCCAACAGTTTCTTTGTCATTATATTATACTAGACAGTGTATTATGGCTTCTACCAAATGACTCAGGTCAAATAATAATAATAACACATCTTAAATGAAAAACGTAATATTCTAAGTAAATTTAAACCATAACAAAGGCTTTGTATTGCCTGAGTAAGGGTGCATTGTAGGTGAATTTAGATGCGTCTGAGAACTTTCCAGCAGATTTTCAGCCACAACTGCATTGGTTCTTGGGTCCTAAGGTCCCTTACAGGCCCTTTAACTCATCTGTTAGAGTCTTACATTTATTGTATGTATTATGTGTATATTATGTGCAGTTTTTAAGTGTGTCTAGTAAAAGAAAGGAGAAAAGTATATATACTTTATGTTTCCAGAAGTGATACTCTCTTTAGCTTGACTTTTGAGTTTCCTGTGGTAAAAGATGCAGAGCATAAAATTTGCTGATAACCACGTCAAGCATAAAGTTCACTGGCATTAGGTACATTAATAGCCTTGAGCAGCCATCGCCACCATCCATCCATCCATCCATCCACCCATCTCCAGGACTGCTCATCATTCCAAATAGAATCACTCTGCACATTGACCATGGCTCATCCCAGATGCCTCCCCCAACACCCACTTGTCACTTGGATTATATGACTATCCTAATGTTTAATATGAATGGAATCCTACAGTATTTGTCCATTTAGGATGTGTTTACTTAGAATGTTTCCAGAACCCATGTGTGGGTCAGCAGCATGGTCAGATCCCCTTCCTTTTCATGGGCAAACATCGCACTTTGGAGATACAGTACTGCAGTCTATTCATTCATGAGCTTTTGATAGAAACTTGAGTTTCCCTACCTGCCTTTTAACAAGACAGTGCTGAAAGCTGTGGTGAGCTGACAGGGTAGAACTGTGCATCACTCCATGCCCTTCTCTTGGACTACTAAATTTAGCAGAACAGAGAGAACTTGGTTCTTAGGATGCAAGTCCCTGTAGCCTGAAACAACCTCAGGAAGATTTTTTTTTTTTAGGTAGTCTGGGAGAGGCTATTTTATAACTTACATAGTTGGAAGGAAGACTAGTGCTTTCTTATGTCAATCACCTTCCAGTATGGATTTACTCACAATGTCATCTGACACTTTTTAAATGCCCATAAGAAAAACAGAGAGGCACTACCATTGCGAATCTGCACATCCCTGCTGCTCGGGGCCTCATCAGTCCCTGTCAGAGCACAGCTCTGCTCAGGCTGCACCAGCACTGGCACCAGTCAACCAAACCTACAGGGAAAAGTAGAAATGAGAAGACTCTTAGCATGCTTGTGTTTGTGAATGGTTTTACACCAATTTAGATACTGTCAAGAGACACAAGTTAACGTACCAAGTCCAAGAGTTAAGGGTACCAGTGTGACTCACTGATAGAAATCCTGACACTCAAAGGGCAAGCATGGATTTTTCTGCCTCCTGCTGTGAGCTCTTATATTCCAGAAGGGAGGAACTGATGTGCTCAGAACTTCTTTTGGGTATCTCATACTCTTGTTCAAAATGAAACTCCACAAATATTATTTGACTTTTGTGATTATTCCTGGAAAGTAAATAACTCAATTTCCTTCCCAACATTTAAATGTTGCCGTCTCACTGCCATCCAAGTTCAAGGCTTATGGCCTCCACATAAGATATTAAATATTTTAGGGTAGGAGACTTCAATCTGGTATATTTTTTTAGGGTTGAACTTTTTAGACTCTGATGCTGGTTCCTTCTGTGTCAATTCTGTTTCTGATAAACATTATACATGGAGTTCTGGAAGACTGGGTGATCAGGTGAGCAAAACCCTCACTTATACCAAAATCAGAAGACTTAAACTAATGAAGGAAAGCCTTGGCCCAATTCTAAGCACAAATGTTGGATAAAGCACATTAAATATCATTACATCAAAGCCAAGATTAGAGAACAAGACAGAGATCAATGGCTACAGAAATGAAAGAAATTCAAACTTGCAGTGGAATTGGGAACTGCAGTTGAGGTTGTCCAGAGAACCCCAGGACTCCAGCATAAAGTCAAGGTCTAGGTAACAGAGAAAAAGTTGGGATCTTAACATATGCATGGTTCCCACATATCCAACTCTAGTCAGGAAGACAGACAGCTGGATGATAGCCAGGGACTTCAAGAAGCTGCCAGACCCACAACTAGAAGGTAGCTGAGATCTATTTAATCCAGAACCTTCTCCTCAAAAATAACTGAATGGTAAACTTTAGATTTAATTGGTACCTGAAAATTAGGATTTTAATTAAGAAATGATATTTTTGTTTCAAAAAAGTGATTGAACAACTGATTGATTGATTGATTGATTGATTTCAAAGGCAGAGTTACAGAGATTTTCCATTGGCTGGTTCTTTCCCCAGATGGCCCCAGTGACCAAGGTTGGGCCTGATGAAAGCCAAGCTTCAGGGTCTCCCACAACGGTGGTAGGGGATCAAGGACTCTTCTGTTGCTTTCAAAGACTATTAACAAGGAGTTGGATAGGAAATGGAGCAGCTGGCCATGCATAGGCACCCTTGGGGTTCCTGGAAGCAGTCACTTTTACAACTTGTTTGCAGCATTTATATTTTTTACATGAGGATTAATTGATAAAACAGAGGTTAAAATCAACTTCTGAATTATTTCTGGTGCACATGAGATAAATCATAATATTCACAGTGGCAATGCATGTTGATAACAGTTATAACTTCTAAATATGACCACTGATACTCCAGTTTGGATTTCTTATGAACACTTACAGGAATGGCTCTCTCCAAATAATATTTAGAGGGGTAAGGAAGTTGGGCTCAGGCAAAATTGGTTAATAGCCAATCAAACTATTCTTTATCAATAAAATAATTAAAAGCAACTTTATGCTGATGGCAGAATTCATTGTCCAGGGGAACAAGATGACCTCAGTATTTTTCAGTCTCTCCAGGAGACAGCCAGAGAACTGTTGTTCCATAGAAGCCACTCGCATGGTAAACTGATGCAAAACATCTCCTTCTGCATTTGTTGACCAGATACAGCAAGTACTCAAATTCTCCTGGACTGTCCTTTCTTCAGGAGATCTGGAACCAGGATCCCTGCCTGGGTCTGGCAGACAACTTGCATCTCAGGCCTCACATTGCATGACCTGGCACTTGCCTTGGGCTTTTGTGCTGCATGCTGTTATTAAAAATGCACGAGGAACCAAATTTCCATTTTTACAAAAAAAACAAAGGACAAATTGTCTCCTCCAGAGAGTCTGGCAGGACCCTCTAACACCATCATGCAACTCCAGAAGCCATTGTCATCAGCTATATGCAATTAGGTGCTGCGTACTTGGACATAATTTATAATCAGTGCTAAAATAATGACAGTAGGATACAGTTCACTTCCAATATAAATGTAAAGAAAGTGTAGAACTCTTTCCAACAGAATATGATTTTTAACTAACAGAAACTCACTGATATTAAATTAAAAGAAGTCTTCATGTAAGCTTGGGCGGAGGAGAGACCTCATGTGTCAAAAATTAGAAAATGCAACTGTACTTCCTCACACAGAGGAACTGTTTCAGCCATGAAGTGAACTACCACCTCTGAAACATCGCTGCTCTCCTCTGCCTAAGAATCTACCTCGTCCTTGGAGATTTTTCTGTAGACTTTCCCAGCATAGCTTTTTCTTACTTTCTAGTTCAAACACTCGTAACTCTGGATTTCTGTGTCCTCTGGAGCCTGACAACAACCCGCAAAGGAACCTACACTTGGCTATCAATAGTTGCATGCATTTTTACTGTTGGTCTTTACTTCAGGAACATGTATTTTCTATCTTTCTCAAACATATTCGGAAATAAGCTGGGCATATGGGTACCTAGAAGCATCATGTTCTGAGTAGGTTGTAGTGCCATTTTAGCATACTCAACCATGTTTCTAAAACTTCTATATGGGAGCAGATGAGATTGCATAATTCATGAGGGTCATGCCAAGGGCCCCATTGTGGGAACACATGGGGAAGAAGAATTTGAGCTAAATTCTGGATATGAGGTAGATCACCATTTTCACTATACTCAGTAGAAAGATTCAGGATCAGCACTAATATTACACATCATTTTTACGTGAAAATAATCTTTTCAACCTAGTAGAAAATCAGAATCATCAAGAGGCTTTTATGTATTATAATCATACCCAAACTTCCTTTCTCAAATTGTTGATTGATCAGAGTGCTGTGTGCACATGGGGGCTGGAGATGGGTTATGCATTATCCACGCCCTACACACACACACATATACAGGCATATACACAGCAAGATAAAATGTGAAGGTCATAGTAAAAACTGTTCACAGAAATGAACTTCAACGTGGAACACAGACCCCATCAAAACTTCTTTGTGGAATGGTTAAGGTTTCTTGTAGTGATCTTGACTCTTAGATATTTAACAACACAGAGCATTGTAATTTATACTTTTAAAGTTTTCTCACTTTCATTTACATTGGTTGTATTTATAAAATGTATTTTAGTCCTTTCTGGAACCCAATGGATAAAAGAAAGGAGTGTTATCTAGAAGGCTGGCAGTGATCTGCTGACTTCACACCCTTTGCTCTTCTTTCTAGGGGAGCCAGCGTATGAGGAGTGTGACACACTCATTTCCACCCACAGCTGATTCACTGAACCAGGGCGCAACCTCAGACTAGGCTTCTGTCCTGCCTTAGACCCAGAAGAAGCAACACTAGGCTGAAGACAACCTCTTGTCCCAACACACAGAATACTGAACACTTCAAAATTCTACAACTTCAATATAAAAAAGTTCATCACACTCTTACCCTTACCATACCATAAATTGTCTAGTTAGCTCTTTTCTCTCTCGGTGTGCAGTTTCAATCTTGGAGTGATGGCTGTTCCTGTAATTATGTTGGCAGATAAATATTTACAGGACAATCTACATATGTTGTACAATCTTTTTCGTTGGAAACATTAGTTTGTAGGGAAAAATGACGAAAATATTTTTAAACAAATACCAGTCTCCAACAAAATATTGTTAAGGCAGCACGCATTATGGGATAGTTTTAACCTTGTAGGCATCCAGACACAACAACAAAAACAGACTGGCTGCATCTGACGTGTCTCCCCAACTTCTCTCATTTAAATGAGGACCATGATTAGCTTCCCATCAGAGCCACTGCACTTTGACTAAACCAATAAGATCTTTTTTCAACTAGTGCAGCCATTTGAGTGTGATTAATTATTCATTAAGTAGTTAATATTTTGTGAGGCTGTATGAGAAGCATTAACTAGGATAATAATAAAAGATGACATGCTGCTCTGTTAAGGAGGGAAATTGATTTTTGGATAAATATTGTCATCGACATAGCACTTGGATACGAGCCTGCCATGGGTGACCTGTTCTGTCCTTCAGAGGCACCACTAAACCCTGGTTGAACACAGTATGAGAAACAGAAGACAATGTGAGGGAATCAGGTGAGGTGTGCAACTTCAAATTTTGGAAAATTGCTGCAATCTTGTCAACATCAGAGAATATTTGAATCACGTTTAAGAAGCTAGTGATTGGTATGAAGACCAAGTGCTGGTAAAACAGAAATGAACGCATCATGGCCTCTTTCCCCAGGCTCTGCAGAAGACTGTGCTAACATCCTACTGCTGGTGAGACACAAGCTCGCTAAGGATTACCCTTGGGGTCACAAAGAGTTACGTAGTCAATGCCATTGCCAGGAAAAAAAACATGTTCATATGCCTATTGTAGCTTCACTTTTTAAAGATTTATCTACTTTTTAAAAAAGATATTTTTAATGGAAAGTCAGATATACAGAGAGGAAGAGAGACAGAAAGGAAGAATTTCCGTCTTATGATTAACTCGCCAAGTGGCCATAACGGCTGGAGCTGAGCTGATCTGAAGCCAGGAGCTTCCTCAAGGTTTCCAACACAGGTGCAGGGTCCCAAGGCCTTGGACCATCCTCAACTGCTTTCCCATACCACAAGTAAAGAGTTGGATGGCAAGTGGGGCCACTAGAATACAAACTGGGGCCCATAAGGGATCCTGGCATGTGCAAGGCAAGGACATTAGCCACTAGGCTACTGCACCAGACCCTAGGAGTTATCTATTTTCACTGGACAATCAGATCCACAGACAGAAGGAGAGACAGAAAGAAAGAACTTCCTCCATTGGTTCATTCCCCAAGTGGCCGCAACGGTCAGAGTAGCTTAACCTTTTAAAACTATTTTAACATTTGTATAGAAAACGGTATTAGAGGTGCCAGCCCTGTAGCTTGAAATAAGTATCACTGGGAGTAGCAAGATGGCCGACATAGGAGGATGGTTGTGAGGGAGCTCACAGACAGAGAGGGATAGAATGCCACAAAAAGCGTAAGTGGAGCAGTGTAGAGCTACAGGGAGAGGAGCGTGAAGTTCCCTGGACATTGTGGAGCCAAAAAAATCCACACAACTCAGAAGAGCAACCAGGAAAAAAACAAAACAAAATAAAACAAAAGGCAGGGAAGACGGCATTCTGCTCCAGACCTGCTGAGTCACGTTTGGGTGAAGCCGCCAGGAGCCGCAGCCGCAGGAGACGCAGAAGATGCAGGAGCCACAGAAACCGCCAACAGCCTCCACACCCACCACAGACTCTGCGGCTGCAGCACCCGCCGCACCCACTGCACCCACCAGGAGCCGCACCAGCGGAGTAGGTCCTCGCCAGCGACAGAGGCAAACTGCAGGAACCTGAGGTTTGAGTGAGCTGGGTGGGGGTGGCAGTGGGTTGAGGCTCCCGGAGTTAACCCTCCAGGGGCACGCACAGAGCCTGAACATCCTCGGTGCTCATCTCCCCATCCCTCCCCCTCCCCCCCCCCGGAGATTCCAGCATCTGGGAACACAGGACAAGTGCTTTGAAACTGCCAAAACTGTGTCTTGGAGGTGATGCACAGCGGTCCTGTGCACTGAGGAGAAGGGCAGAAGGCACACTGAATGCTCCCCCGTGCCTTGCGGACTGGCAAACAGCTGGGTGGTACTGATCCACAGGAACCCGCGCACGCCTCTGGGCTGGGCAGTCCCATGCGAGCGCTGGGGTGGGTGGTCCCCTGCGAGCGCTGGGGTGGGAGGTCCCACGCTGCTGGGGTGGGCGGACCTGCGCAAGAGGCGCTTCCAGAGAGCACCTGGAACACCCCATGCCCTACAGTCCTGCGCTTGGGAGACATACCAGGAGGGTACTGCAGACCCGCGTGCAGGAGGTGTTCCCAGAGAGCACCTGGAACCTCCACGCCCTGCAGTGGCTGGCACTGGGGACACACCAAGAAAGCACCTAGAATCCTCCGTGCCCTGTGATCCCGCACACAGGGAGCGCACACAGAGGGTGCCTTCACTCCCCCACGCCCTGTGGTCGCATATGTGTAGGGGACAAGCTGAGAGTGCGCTTTGAATCCGCTGGGCCTTGGAAGTGGCGCCCTGAAGTCTAGTGTACTAGAGACACACCAAAAGTACCTTGAAAATTCCCGCACCCTGCTACTCCACACCTGCAGGCTCCGATCTCTGCAGGATAGCGCTTGGAGACCCCTCAGCACACTGGTGCCTGGGTCCCTCAAAAAGAAACACTAACACAATGGGAAGAAGTACCAGAAAAGGTAATGATCCAGATGAGAGAGCCAGCACCCCACCAACAAAGGATCAAAGGCCAATGTCTATTTCGGATATGCGAGATGAAGACATGGAAGATCTACCAGGCAAGGAATTCAAAAAAATAATGTTAAAATCTGTCAGAGACAATGAGAAGAATTGGGAGGAACTCAAGGAATTCAAGAACCACATAGTCACAGAAATACAACAAATGAAAAGTAAAATCCTTGACTTAGAGCACAAAATTGAGAGCCTAACCAACAGAATAAATACAGCAGAAGAGAGGATCTCTGAAACAGAAGACACGCAAAATGAACATACCCAGCTCAATAAACAGCTAGAGACAAGTCTGAACAAAGCCAATAAGACCATACAAGACTGGACAATAAGATGCTGGACTCTATGTTTGGTATATGCTTGCAATGGGGGAATCTCAACTGAACTTGAACTGTGGTTATGCAACAAGATGGAGGAATCCACCATGGTGGGAGGGTTTAGGGAGGGGTGGGGAGAATCCAAGTACCTATGAAACTGTGTCACATAATACAATGTAATTAATGAATTAAAAATAATTAAAAAAGAAAATAAACTGATATGTAAAACTCTTTAAAAAAAAAGACCATACAAGAAATGAAAGACAACCTCAGGAAATCGAATATTAGGATTATTGGCCTTCCTGAAGGAGCGGAAAGAGAGTCAGGAATGCAAATGGTACTTGACGAAATTATACAGGAAAACTTCCAAAACACTTGGAACATGAACCCTGCCCAAATCCAGGATTGTCAGAGGACTCCCAGCAGATATGACCCAAAGAGATATTCACCCAGACATATGGTGCTCAAGTTCCACTCCAACGAAGACAAAGAAAGAATCCTGAGACAAGTACGAAGCAGAGAAAAGATCACATAACAGGGAAAACCAATCAGAATCACTGCTGACTTCTCTGAAGAGACTTTACAAGCAAGAAGAGAATGGACAAAGATCTTCCAAATCCTGAATCAGAACAACTGTCAACCAAGAATAATGTACCCAGCAAAGATCTCACTAGTATTTGAGAACGAAATCAAATACTTCCATAGCAAAGAGAAATTAGAAGAATATGCCTGCACAAAACCAGCTCTACAAAATCTCCTTAGAAATGCACTAAATCCAGAAAAAAAGGAGACGAATCATAAGCAAAGATGGCAAACAGGAAGGTCTCCCCACTAAAGTCCACACAAGGAGGGGCAATTACACAGATATCAACACCCACAAAAACACATATGTATGGCAGGGCGAAATCGCAACCTCTCAATTTTAACTCTTAACACAAATGGCCTAAACTCACCAATCAAAAGGCATAGATTAACGGAATGGATCATCAAACAGGACCCAACTATCTGTTGCCTACAAGAGACACATCTAACCAGAAAAGACTCCAAGAAGCTGAAAGTGAAAGGGTGGAAAAAGATACATCACGCCAATGGACGAGGAAAAAAAGGCTGGGGTAGCTGTCTTAATTTCAGATGATATAGGCTTCAATCTTACAAGCATCAAAAAGGACAGGGAAGGTCATTATATAGTGGTGAAGGGATTGATCCATCAGGAAGTAATTACCATCATGAACATATATGCACCAAATCCCAACACGCCTAGCTACGTGAAGCAGTTACTTACAGACTTAAGGGGAGACATAGATATGCACACAATAATTGTGGGTGATCTTAACACCCCACTAACAACAATAGACAGATCAACAAAACAAAAACTCAACAAAGAAACAACAGAACTCATACAAACAATAGAACAACTGGACTTGGTAGACATTTATAGAACTTTTTACCCTAAGGCCACAGATTATACATTTTTTTCAGCAGTGCATGGCACCTTCTCCAGGATCGACCACATGATAGGACACAAAGCAAATCTAAATAACTTCAAAAAGATAGGAATCATACCATGTGCCCTCTCAGACCACCACGGAATGAAACTGGAAATCAGCAATTCAAAATGCCCCAGGAAACACAGAAACTCTTGGAGACTGAACAATATGCTATTAAACAAGCAATGGATCAGAGAAGAAATTAAAGATGAGATCAAAAAATTTATGGAAACCAATGAAAACTCTGACACAACATTCCAAAATTTGTGGGACACTGCCAAAGCAGTGCTACAGGGTAAACTCATCGCAACTGGAGCTCATGTCAAGGCCCAAGAGAGGCGCCAAATACAGGAACTAACCACACACCTCCAGGAATTGGAAAAACAACAGCAGAAGAGCCCCACACACAGTAGGAAACAAGAAATCATCAAAACAAGGGAGGAAATTAATCAGATAGAAATTAAAAAAAGATACACAAAATCAATGAATCAAAAAGCTGGTTTTTTGAGAAGATAAACAAAATAGACACCCTACTGGCCCGACTGACAAAGAAAAAACAAGAGAAAGCAAGAATTAACAGCATCAAAGATGAAAAAGGCAACATAACAACAGACACCGCATCCATTAAGGCCATAATTAGAAATTACTACAAAGCACTGTACTCCAACAAATCAGAAGACCACCAAGAAATGGAAAAATTCTTAGACTTCTACCACCTGCCAAAACTTAGCCCAGAGGCAACAAACGACCTGAACAAACCCATAACTGAAGCAGAGATTGAATCAGTGATTAAAGATCTCCCAACAAAGAAAAGCCCAGGCCCAGACGGCTTCACTACAGAATTCTACAAAACATTCCAAACAGAGCTAACCCCAATCCTCTACAATCTCTTCAAAACAATTGAAAAGGAAGCAACCCTTCCAAACTCATTCTATGAAGCCAACATTACCTTAATCCCAAAACCAGACAGAGAACTAACAGAAAAGGAAAACTACAGACCTCTCTTTGATGAACATTGATGCTAAGATTCTCAACAAAATCCTAGTCAATAGAATTCAAAAACACATCCGACAGGTCATTCATCCAGATCAAGTAGGATTCATCCCTGGAATGCAGGGATGGTTCAACATTCGCAAATCCAAAAATGTAATACACCACTTCCAAAAACTGAAAAATAAGAATCACATGATAGTATCAATAGATGCAGAAAAAGCTTTCGACAAAATCCAACACCACTTCCTGCTAAAAACCCTAACCAAAGTAGGCATAGAAGGAACAATCCACAACATAATCAATGCAATATATGAAAAACCCAACGCCAGCATCATACTGAATGGAGAAAAACTGGAACCCTTCCCACTGAGATCTGGAACAAGACAGGGATGTTCACTTTCTCCACTACTATTCAACATAGTGCTAGAGGTTCTCGCAGAGGCCATAAGACAAGAAAAAGAAATCAGAGGAATCCAAATGGGAAATGAAGAAGTCAAGCTTTCACTATTCACAGATGACATGATTCTTTATGTAGAAGAGCCAAGAGATTCAATACAGAGACTGCTAGAACTTATACGAGAGTTTGGTAGAGTGGCAGGGTACAAAATTAATGAACAAAAATCAAAAGCCATAGTGTATGCGAACAGCCCCAAGATGGAAAAAGATCTAACCAGCAAGATACCATTCAAAATAACAGAGAAAAGTATGAAGTATCTGGGAATAAATCTAACCAAAAATGTAGGAGACCTATTTGAAGAAAACTACAAACTACTTAAAAAAGAAATTGAACAAGACCTCGAAAGATGGAGTAACATCCCATGCTCCTGGATAGGTTAAAGTCAATATCATTAAAATGTCTATACTGCCAAAAGCAATATATACATTCAACGCAATCCCAATCAAATTGCCCAAAACATTCTTCATGGAACTGGAAACAATGATTCAAAAGTTCATCTGGAAACACAAAAAACCACGAATAGCTAGAACCATCCTGAAGAACAGGAAGTTAGCAGGGGGAATCACAGTTCCAGACTTCTGGACATACTATAGGGCAGTGGTTATCAAAACAGCCTGGTACTGGCACAGAGATAGAGAGGAAGATCAGTGGAGCAGAATAGAAACACCAGAAAGGAACCCACACAGATACAGCCACATAATCTTTGACAAAAAGACAAACGACAATCCAGGCAAATGGGAAGGTCTGTTCAATAAATGCTGTTGGGACAACTGACTGATTTCCTGCAGAAACAAAAAGATAGACCCACATCTCTCACCATACACTAAGATCAAATCTAAATGGATAACAGATCTAAACCTACATCCAGAAACCTTTAAACTTTTGGAAGAAAATGTTGGAAATACTCTGCAAGATCTAGGGGTAGGTCCTGACTTCCTAAAAAGGACACCAAAGGCAATAGCAATCAAGGCCAAAATAAACAATTGGGACCTCATCAAACTAAGAAGTTTCTGTACAGCAAGGGAAACAATCAACAAAGTAAAAAAGCAACCCACAGAATGGGAGAAGATCTTCGCGCACGACATAGGTGACACAGGGCTAATCTCCAGTATATACAAAGAGCTACAAAACAACCAAAATGTCAAAACAAACAAGCCACTCAAGAAATGGGCACGGGAAATGGGCAGACACTCACAAAGGAACAAACCCAAATGGCAAATAAACATATGAAAAAATGCTCAAGTTCCCTGGCAATAAGGGAAATCCAAATTAAAACATCAATGAGGTACCACCTGACACCAGTAAGACTGGCCCACATGAATAAAAGCACCAACAACACTTGCTGGCGAGGTTGCGGGTATAAGGGAACCCTTCTCCACTGCTGGTGGGGCTGCAGGCTGGTCCAGCCTCTATGGAAATCAGTATGGAGAACATTCAAACAACTCAAATTCAACATACCGTATGATCCAGCAATAGCACTCCTAGGAATATATCCAGAACACTTGTTTTATGAGAAACCAACATGCACTCCTATGTTCATAGCAGCACAATCAGTAATTGCAAAAACATGGAAGCAACCAAAATGCCCATCAACAGAGGATTGGATAAGAAAGCTATGGTTCATCTACTCCATGGAATACTACTCAGCATCTCAGGCAGCCCATGTGGATGCTGTTTTGTATCCTGGCTGCTCCACTCCCCATCCAGCTCTCTGCTAATGCACTTGGGAAGGCATTGGAGGATGGCTCCAGTGTTGAGATCCCTGCACCCACACTGAGCTCCTGGCTCCTGGATTCGGAATGACTCAGCTGTGGTCAGTGTGGCCAATTTGGGGAATGAACTAGCATATGGAAGATCTTTCTTTTTCTGCCTTTTCCCTCTTGCTCTGTAAATCTGTTTTTCAAATACATAAAATTTTAAATATTAAAACAGAGCATTAGAAAAACTATTACACTCATATTTACTCAGAAAGTACATGTACCTAATAAACTTCTGAATTTTATTAGCAATACTTGCCACTGCTTCTATACTTTCACATTTGGCACATCCATGAGGAGTTTTTTCTTGTCACAACTCTTCAATAATCTGTACCTTATTGTTTCTTAAAGGGTTTTTATTGAAAAGATTTTTATCTGCAGCAAGGTACAAAAAAGGTATCTAGAGAAAATACTTTTATTTACCAAAAGACGATCTTTATATATTATTGATCTATTAATACTTATGCATTGAAATTCCATCTGCTTTTACATAACGCATGTCAGTAACAGCTATTATAACAAACAAAGCAAGCAAGAACTGTTTTCCTACTTGTCTTCCACTTTCCTGCTCCTCCTCACTTGCTTTCTACTTCTACTTGTGAACGTTTGACTCTGTCCTTCTTTAAGGCCCTTGAGCCCAACCTGCTTCTGAAAGCAATCCTTTCAGGATGCTCACTTTACAAATTATTCACGAGTTTTGAATAATGCTTTAATTTTAATTGTACTCTGTACTGCTACTTCTTCATTATTTTCTATGTTTTTATGCCTTTTAAGATCTTGCTTCTGGCTTCTGGCCCACCTCTCTTCCCAAGTGATCACCATAGAACGAGAGGGAGTTCGGGACTCTCAGTTTTTCCTGCTGTTTTGATGCCTTCTATTTGGAGCGCTGCTGTCATCTTACCTATCCTGTCCTTGGTCTACGTCCTCCAGAATCAGGTTGTCTATGAAC
Source organism: Ochotona princeps (assembly GCF_030435755.1). Lineage (NCBI taxonomy): Eukaryota > Metazoa > Chordata > Mammalia > Lagomorpha > Ochotonidae > Ochotona > Ochotona princeps. Next base: position 10,990,815 of record NC_080843.1, on the reverse strand, counting down.
TCCCTTCAGTTTACCCTCTTGGGTTTTCTGCTTCTGGACTCCTGGAAGACATTCCTGTCTAGACCATCTATCATCACGTCCTAGGAAAGTGTTTGTTTTCAATTTTACTTGTTTTGGTTACATGTTAATGCTTCCCTTCATAATTTTACATTTTCTTACACTAGCCTCTTTTTCAAGTATGGCTATTTTTACATGGATGTACACATATAATTTTGGCTGCTTGATGTCTGTCATTCATAAAATACAAATGATTTTGGCTAATTGCCCATTATTATATCCCCAAAGCCTAAAGAAATTTACATAGTATGTACTCACTAAGTATTATCTGTAAAATACCATGCTGGACGTGAGAAGGAAAGTACTTGCAAATACAAATACTGATTTTTTTTAACTACTATTTTTGCCTAGAGTCCCTCACATGTTTTCTAACAGTTGGAATGGATTGTAGAATGCAGAAAACCTAACTCAGACTCTAACGACAGCAGCTGTTTACTTAGCTCTAAATCCAAAGGTAGGCACAATTAGCACTGTTTTGGCAACCTCATGTTGTCTTCTAGGACCTGTGTTCTCATCCTTCTCCTTAGCGAACTGAAGCCAACTGACATAAGGCATCTCAGTCCAATGCACGAAGGAAGAGGTGGAGAGTGGTGCTAAAAAAGATAGACACCTCACTCCTGTTTGCCCATTCCAGTGACAAGAACCAAGTCAGGCATACGGCCTATTGGTTAAGAAGCCATCTGGGATGCTTGCATCCCACACTGGAGAGCCTGAATCAAGTCCCAGCTTCACTCCTGATTCCAGTGTCTGACAGATACGTGTGGTGAGAGGGAGCAGATGGCAGCTCAAGTTCCTAGGTCTTTGATTTCTTACATGAGAGACTCAGATCAGATTCCAAACTTACAGCTTCGGCCTGTTACACGTATGTGGGGAATAAAACAAAAGCTGGGAGCTCTCTCTCTTTCTCTTTTTCTTCTTCATCCTCCTCCTCCTTCCTCTTCCTCTTCTTCCTCTGGCTGGGAATTCTCTCTCTTTGCCCTCCTCCTCCTTCCTCTTCCTCTTCTTCCTCTGGCTGGGAATTCTCTCTCTTTCCCCCCTCCTCCTTCCTCTTCCTCTTCTTCCTCTGGCTGGGAATTCTCTCTCTTTCCCCCCTCCTCCTCCCTCTCATTCCTTTCCTCCTTCTCCTTTTTTCTTCCATCTCCTCCTTCCCACCCCGGTTTCTTTGCCTCTCAAATAAGTAAGAAACTAAATGAAAAATAAATATCACATGTCTCTTTCTGCACCAACCATGGGCACAGGGAAAAGCATTGCTCTTAATTGCTAATTGTGATTCATCCCAGGTTTTTGGCACAAATAAAGTGAAACTGCTGGGTATGCCAACAACTTTGTGTCTGCACTTCTGCTACTTAGTGAAATGAACCACACTAAAGCTCTGTTTCCTGCGAAACTCATAACTTCTTAAGATTCTTCAGGCTTTTCCTTTTTGTCTCCTTACATTTTTTTTTAAAGATTTATTCATTTTGTTACAGCCAGATATACACAGAGGAGGAGAGACAGAGAGGAAGATCTTCCGTCCGATGTTTCACTCCCCAAGTGAGCCGCAACGGGCCGATGCGCGCCGATCCGAAGCCGGGAACCTGGAACCTCTTCCGGGTCTCCCATGCGGGTGCAGTGTCCCAAGGCATTGGGCCATCCTCAACTGCCCTCCCAGGCCACAAGCAGGGAGCTGGATGGGAAGTGGAGCTGCCGGGATTAGAACCGGCGCCCATATGGGATCCCGGGGCTTTCAAGGCGAGGACTTTAGCCGCTAGGCCATGCCTCCGGGCCCTGTCTCCTTACATTTTAATCATTAAGCCATTGCTTTTAAAATCTTACTCTGCTTAAAGTTGCCTATAGAAACATTTACTTTTTCAACTGATGGATTTTTCTTTCTTTGACTCATTTCATACATTCTAACATTCTTCCTCTAATTCTTTTCATTTCAGAAGGATTCAGACATATTGTCCTTTCAAATGAAGAACCACCTTAATTGGCTCCTTCTTTTCATATATACATGCATCTCTTTACTGACTCCATTAGGAGTCGCAGAGGCTAGGCCTTTTGCTCCTTGATCGCTGCCATCAGCATTGCCTAGGCACAAATCGTACTGAGGTGGCCTTCCCGTCCAAGACAAACCAGAGACAAGAAGGTCTGAACAAAGTGCAGCAGGAATCAGGGCTCCACAGCCAAGAAACGGGGCAGATCATAAACGTTCTTTCATGCCTCCTTCACATTCATTTCTTTGCATATTTGTTTCTTACTGGCATCAAGAACAAGTCCCAGTACACAGTGTTTTTCCCACCTCATTCCACCTTTTCCAACGTCTTTCACAGAAGGAAATAAAGGAGCTGGGTTTCCATGGTAACACAATGTGACAATTGAGGGTATCTGGATAAAGGTGAGATAACTCCCTTTCAGATCCAGCAGGAGAGGAGAAATGAAGTTTTTCTTTTTCTCCTCCCAGCAATGTATTTTTGAAACTAAAGGGACCCTGCAGTGTGAGTGTACAGTGTTAAGTTTTCAGCATCATAAAGATTAATAGTTCTTGGGAAAAATTCAATTTCAACTGATTTTGTTTCTATTTTGACTTCCCTGCAAAGAAATGAACAAAGACACAAGTTGTTATAACTAAAACGACTCTTTGAACAGAGCACAAGAATGAATATGATTAAGGATTCAAAAAAAATTTCTATCTCTTACCCAAATCTTCAAAATTCTCCTTACAGTCACTAATCTTTCAACTTTTTCACATTCCCTCACAAATCAGAGTTCTCCCATCCAAAGAAGAGGTGGGAAAACATGTTCCTACCTGTTGCTTCTTTCATCTCCTGCTCACTGGAAGACAAACTGAAGGCCGCTGCTATGAGACACATCAATGGGCTGCCACTACTTCATGGGCTGTAGTCCCCACAGTTTTGATCAAAAAGCTGGCATTGATGAAAGATCAGGGAAAATACCCTAAGAAAGAGCAACATGGTGCCCCTCTAAATGATGTTCAGTGGAGTGACTGGAGTGCCCTCTCAACGTTTTGTGACATTTTCTATCAGACTCCCTCCAATCCAGAGTATTTTTAAGGGCCTAAAAACAGTCACTCTCCAGACCCACCATCCCAAAGCATATTAACAACAACAGCAGCAGCACTGACGCTGCATTCTCTGCAGAGCAGGTGAGCGTTCAGGCCCATGAGATGCCAAGCACTGGATGGGCTGTTACACCCATACAAGCAATACCGAAATCCCCAGCACAGCTACATGAAGCATCAGAGAGAGCCTTTTCAACCTCACTTCTCCACATGAGAGTGCTAGGATGAAATGGCATATCCTGTTGGGTTTCAATCCCCTCAAGACATTGTGGATTTTTTTGTTCTTTTCACTGTCTGCCATCACTGCTGATTATGGCAGTTCAAGTACAGCTGTAGTATTTTTGGTGATAGGTAGTCATGAAGCAAGAACTTAGTTATGCAGGCGGCCCTCTATATTCATGGTTTCTGCAATGGTGGATGCAACCAACCACAGAAGGAAAACATTTGAAATATTCAAAAACAATCACAAATGGGCTGAACACGTACGGACTTCTAGCACATCATACTACATAACGGGCTTGAGTATGGAGCTTTTGGCATGTCTGGGGGGTACCAAATCGAATCACCCAAGGATACTGACCCATATATTTTAAGTTTCAAAGGATAGCTGCCATCAATTATTTCAAATTAAGGCTTTTGTCGTTTATACTACAGATATGTGCTAATGCAAATTACCCATTCTTGCATAATGGGAGTGATAGCGGCAGCAGATCACTGCCTTATTATTATCATTATCATTATTATTATTTTAGTAGACTTCCATCATGGACAGACGAGATGGTTAAACAGCACCTGTGTTTAGAGGAACTCGGGTGCAAATCTTTCTTCCCCAGTCCTCGTGAAGAAGAACGGTGGAGGGTATGCCACGATCCAGCATTAGAACAGCACAGGTGTCATCCTAGAAACGGGAAACAGCGATGGACAGGTGTACACTAGCTGAAGAAGGATGCAGCAAGGCAAATCCAATTAGTGACAAATCAACCCAGGAATGTTCATCGATGTGACATCTCTACTAAAGTATGTGTGGAGGCCCGGCTCAGTAGCCGAGTGCCTCAAGTCTTTGCATGCACTGGGATCCCATATGGGCGCCAGTTTGTGTGCTGGTGGCCCCTCTTCTCATCCAGCTTCCTGCTTGTGGCCTGAAAAGGCAGTCAAGGACAGCCCAAAGCCTTGGGACCCTGCACCTGCGTGGGAGACCCGGAAGAGGCTCCAGGTTCCTGGCTTAGGATGGGCGCAGCTCCGGCCATTGTGGCCACTTGGGAGGTGAGTCAAAGGATAGAAGCTCTTTCCCTCTGTCTCTAATCCTCTCTGTATATCCGCCTTTCCAATAAAAATAAAATAAATCTAAAGTATGAGTTGGAGTGCCAGTACCTAAGAGCTAAGGCTGGAGACCCTAGGTGGCTCGAGACGCCACCTTTGAGCAGGGCCTCCACTGCAGTCGTCTGCCCCAGGGCCTGGACGCTTGTCGTCCTAACACAGACATGTCTGCCCGTGTCCCGTGACACCACCCCGCGCCCTCCAGAGAGGATGCAGCCCGAATGCACCAGCCTAGGAGGCAGCGCCCAGCGCCTCCACCTTAGCTCCTCCCACACCCCCTGCCGGCCAGAGGGGTATCTCTAGCTACGATTGGCTCAGCCAGGCCTCCGTCACGCCTCAGCTCGCCTACGATTGGCCACGGGTCGTGCGCAGAAGCCCGGGAAGCCTGCATCGAGACGCCTGCCTGATTGGTTGAAGGAGAGGGCATCACGTGGCACAAGGGCTACTCTCTGTTGGCTGCAAGTGCTGCCTTGGGGTCCAGGGACGTGATTGGATTTGCTGCAGTGAATTCCGGCTTCCTACCCGAGGCCCCCTGCGCGCTGTTGCTAGGAGGCGTCCCTGGCTCTCCCGCAGGCTGTTGCGGGCACTCCGGGCTCCACGCTTTCCCGCCGCCCGCGGGTGACCGGGCATGGGAAGAGCAGGACTGGAGGCGGGCCCCTGGGGGCGGGCCCTGGCGGGCGCGGGGCGTGGTCTGACGCGGTGGGTGGGGCCGGTGGGCGGGGCTCCCGCGGCGTCCTCGGGCGTGGGCCCGGCTGCTGCCGTGACACCTCGCCTGTGGCGGGCGCCTGAGGCGCTCGGCCGTCGTGGCCGCGGGGCCCCCCTCTGTGTCCCCACGCTCCCAAATAAACTCCATTTCGCTGTGGTTTTACAACCTCAGGCCGAGGCCTGCCAGTGCTGGAAGAAACAGCTTCCCATCGTTTAGGTGTCAGTCAGGTCCATCCAGAACTGTTCTAGAACGCTGACACACGGCACGGGGGTGGAGGGGACCGGGCTGAGGCAGCCGGACCCGGCGCGGTCGCTTCCTCAGACTCCCTCCTGTGGCTCCCGTCGGCCTCGGAGCCTGTGAGGGCGGCGCTTGGCGGCTGTCGGCGCGGGCCGGGCCCAAGGTAGCCGGGCCCACGGCAGCCGAGGCGGGGCTACGCGGCGGACTCCGCCCCGGGCCGCCAGGCCGTCCCCGCGGCCGGGCTGCGGCGGGCACGCGGGCGCGCTCCCGGGCCGGGGGAAGCGGCGGCGGCGGCGGCGGGCGGGGAGCTGGGCGTGGAGGCGCGAGGGGCGGGGCGGGCGGCACTGCGGGCCCGCGGCTCGGGCGGCTCCGGCTCCCTGCTCGCCCTCAGCCCCGCCGTCGGCCGCGGGAGCGGGCCCGGCTCGCCGCCCGGCTCGGCCCACGCGCTGGGCCGCCGCGCCCTCAGCTGCCGCCGTCGCCGCCCCTGGCGCCCGGGGGCCCGGCGCGGCCGGGAGGTGCGGGCGGCCGCGGGAGGCGGCGGGCTCCGGGGGCAGCAGCGCGGCGGGCGTAGGTCTATGTCGCGGGCGGCGGCCGCGGGGGGACGATGCGCGAGTACAAAGTGGTGGTGCTGGGCTCGGGCGGGGTAGGCAAATCCGCCCTGACGGTGCAGTTCGTGACCGGCACCTTCATCGAGAAATACGACCCCACCATCGAAGACTTCTACCGCAAGGAGATCGAGGTGGACTCGTCGCCGTCGGTGCTGGAGATCCTGGACACGGCGGGCACCGAGCAGTTCGCGTCCATGCGAGACCTGTACATCAAGAACGGCCAGGGCTTCATCCTGGTCTACAGCCTCGTCAACCAGCAGAGCTTCCAGGACATCAAGCCCATGCGGGACCAGATCATCCGCGTGAAGCGGTGAGCGGGCTGGGGCGCTGCACGTCCCGCGCGCGGCCCTGGGCGGGAGCCGAGTGTGGGCAAGAGCTGGCGCTGTCGGGGTGCCCTGCCTGCCCCTCGTCCTCTTCCATCTCACGGGGCGGTGCTTTGTTTCTCGGTTAAAACCGGGCATCCCGGTGAGCCCCCAGCCCCTGCTCTCTTTGTCCCCGGGATGTTGTGGGTAGCGCTGCTCATCACCCCTCTCCCCCCAGCAAACTTTAAGTTGAGAACTTGGGGGTTGAGGGGCCCTAGAGAGGCTTTTGCTCGCAGAGCTGGGGCGCACTACTTCTGCCCTGATGGTGCTTGACAGCCGGACCACTCACGCCTGGGCTGCGGGCAAGAGGCCGGGGGTCCTGGTTAGGTGCCCCAACGTGAACTCTCTTATGCAGGGTGCAGCTTTAAAGAGGGAGTGGGATGGGATTTGGAGACAGCTCGGTGGGGTTGTACATTTGGGGTATGAATGAACCATTCACGGGAAGAGAAGGCTGTTCGAGGTTTAAATTAGTAAACGAAGTCTAGCTACTTTACCCACTCCCCCCATGCCCCCCCTAAAGGGAAGGGAGGCAAGCAGTTCTGAAACACCCAGAAGTCTTGCAGAGGTAGGTCTCAAGTATTAGCTAATTTAAAGTTCAGGCAAATAAACTCCTGTTAGCACCCCTTTCCTAAGGCAGGGATTTTTGAGATATGGAAGACAGGTTTAAAATAAGCCAAAATGTGGGGGCGGGAGGTTTCCTCTTAGAAGTCCCTAAATGTATTTTTCCCTATCATTTCGGCTATCAGGAATGTAATAAGATCTTAGTTCAAAGTTTTGGCAAAGTTTTCTAGTTACTGTTTAATTACAGCTGACTGTTGTGTCTAGTTCGTGTTGGTGCTTGGTGGTCATTTGCGTATAATTTTCTTTTTTCCTGCCTGACTCTCCCTGTAGGCTGGAATTGAAAGCCACTGGCTGCGAAAGGTGGCCCGGTGTGTAGCACAGTGATGTTATGGGTCAGTTTGAGTCCTGACTTAGATGGAGTGCGGACCGAGCTCTGTATCCTCAGCCATGCTCACAAACCCCGTGCAGGTGGCGGGTTTCCTATAAAACGTAGGAGATCACAGGAAGGACTCTCCTCCTTGTCCTTAGTCAACTTTAAGAACTGATTTCATGTTGCAGTAAATTTTGCACTGGAGTGCAGTGGGTATTCGTGTAGGTTTTACAGACCTGCTGTTCCCAGGTCTGTGACTCCGCCGGCTTTTGACTTTACCCATCTCGTCTTTTAAGGTTAAGTGTTTACAGTTAAGAGTTGAACGATTTTGGCATGAACCTAAATAGCGTAGACATTTAGGGGCTCAAATTCTTAGCCATGTCCTCTTCCCAGTACTACTCAATTAAAAAGAAAACTACAGCAAGCCCATCTCATCCGTCAATGTTAAGCCAAATACATGTCTTAAATTCTAACCCAAGTAACCCTTCACATGAAGATGCATACATACATTGGTGAAGTCTTGTGCCCAGGGCTGGGAGGAAGGAGTGTGTCTGAGTGTCACTGGATGGTGTGACCCACCAGTTGGGTAGTTACCACTTGGTGCAGATGACTTCTCTCAGTGTTTGAAATGGGTTAACCTCGACGGGGGTCCAGGAAGGGCTGACCTGTGGGTGCTGTGACCTGGAGGGACAGAGGGGCAGACAGGGAGACAGGTTCAACCCATAGCGCCAGATGGAGTCAGGCGTCTGGATCAGCAAGAGTTTTTCATAAACTTTTCACTGGAGTTTAGTCGTGGCACCCGTGAGAGCCGCTGGGATCCACTGAGTGCTGTGACTGCCACCTCCTAGCTGGCTTCCCTGACTGCAGCGTGTTCTGTGCCAGTGGAAGGCAGAAGGGCGCTATGTGTGCTGTATGTATTGGAAGGAATGTATCACATGGATACTCCTCCCAGTCAAAACAAAGAAAGCATGAATTTCAATTAAGTGGATTTTCTACTCTTTGGAAGAGCAATGTTTAAATGAACTGGTTGTTCTAAGAGTGATTGTTCCCACTTCTTGGCCTATTGTGTGCCCTTAGTGGCTTTTGTTTTTTCAAAAATTGGGTATTTTGTTAATAGTAAGTTTTGTCCCTTTTCCTGAAATCTTGACCTTGAGATAAGTGAAACTTTGGAGGAAATAATTTAAAGTTGTATTTGCATTTTGAAATTCATTACCTACCATTGACGGGATAAAACTAAAACACGGTTAAGTTTGGAAAATTTCTGTTGTTATTTCTTTAAAATATTTTCTGTTGCTAGAGTACTTAGGGAAAAAAGCATGAAAATGAATATTTAACTTCAACTACAGAACCAATGTATGGCCAGTGAAATGAACTTCCTGCATCGTTCTTACTTGAAATGCTTCATTTTTGAAAAACATAAAACTGGCTCATACTCCCTTAAGTATATGTGGGTGCACACACATCCATTTACTGGGAGACTTCAGAAAGTTCATGGAAAAGGGCAATGGAAGATGTTTATTTTTATGCCCAAAACAATTGTAATCTATGTTACATTTTTCATGATGTACATTTCAGTAAACTTTGAAAAATCCCTTACTACAAATAAGACTGCTGGTCAAAGCTAAGTGGAACAATTGAAAATGTTGCACTTTTACATTACTATTTTACATTAATGTGCTTAAAAAATCCCTTGGGTGGTTGACATCACCAGTCAGAGGAGTGATTGAGATACAGGTGTTTCCACGGAACAACCAAATGGTGTCTGACTTGGTGACTGCATCTCTTCTTGTTGCAGGGTCGGCCTCTATCCTTACTTGAAGTATATTGAATGTGATTTACTGGGTCTGTTTGTTCTTAGGGTAAAGCTCAGAAACTTTGATTCTACGTGGCCTTCCAACACCTGGCGAGTTCTTGTCCCTCGCTGGCTCTGCAGCCTGAGCCCTCAGTGCTCACCCCCACCGCACTGCAGCCTGCACGTCACAGTTTAGTTCTTCGCAAGTCCTCGGGCTCCTCCTCTGCCTCACAGCAATCTGCTACCTTTCTTACAGATTTCAATCCTGGTCATTCTTTGCCCCTGGTTAAAATATTTCCCCCACACCAGGGAACCTTCTCCAGCGGAATCACTTCTTCCCCTGGCTTCTCATTTACACTGCGTGCCCACCAGCTCCCTTAGCTGTACATCTCCAGACCTCAAGAAATCCCATCCTTTCCCTTTTCTTTGTAGCACTCAATAGAGTTTGCTCATATAATAGCTGATGTGCAGCCTTCTCACCAAACTGGAAATCCTTGTACAGGCAACTTCCTGGCAAATAGGAAACAACTGAGAAATGTGTTGTAAAAAGGCATATTCCAAGAGAAGCTCATATTCCTGTGGTCCTTTGGCCTTCATTTCTCCCGAAGATTTTTGTTTTATAACCAGAGAAAATGAGCTCCCTTCAGCCCTAACATTGCGAGAGAGTTTATCAAGTTGAGACACAAGAGAAGAGGTGGGGCTTAATTAAGCTCGATGTCCTTTAGATGAAGGAAGTGGCAGGGAGATGCATGGAACATCGTGTCTGGATGCTGAATTAACCAACTTGGCTAAGCTAGGAGTCTGTCTACAAGTGTTAAGGGAGGTATTGTTAAAAAAAATTAAAGTAGATTACAGAAGACTTTGGAATTGATCCTGTAGTCAAGAACCATAATCAAAATTATTATAGAAATAGTGGCAGAATGTTAATGTGATAGGGGGCTTAGTGCTAATAGACCACTCTCTTGTAATAGGAGGAATAATTATCCATATTGTGACAATCTAGTATTTACATGAAATATCAAGATTCTGGGTTATTGAGGTGTCCATAGGAATGCAAATGAAGCAGATGCAACTAATATAAAGAATGAATCGAACTTAATTGGAGAGGGAGAGAAAGATCAGAGGTTACCTTGCCATTTCCACATGAGTGAATAGGATTCTGTGGGGATTATGAGCGATGTTTCCTTTTGGGGGTGAATAAAGCCCAGAAGTCAGGTTCTGTGTGAATATAAAGGCTCTGGCTCGTCTGCACAGTTCAGACTGGGAGAGCGGATGAAACCCAGAGAGCATAAAGAGAGAGTTAGGAATAGCTATTAGAGACGAATGCCTGCAGCCAAAGGTAGAAAGGATAGTTGTGCTGTGTACAGTGGAGACTTCACAACATATAAGATTTGGAAGCCTGCAGAAAAGAATGAGAAGAAGGTCTTGATGTATATTGTCCATAGTGAATAAATTATTGTTTCTTAGATAGTATTAGTAATAGATTCGTATCATGTAAGTAATAGTTTTGAAGTAATCCAACTAATTGCATTTTTCATAATAAGTAGTTAAAAGAAATCTGTTCTAAATTGGAAGCATATTGCCATTTCCATACATAGGTCTTTGGCCTATGATAGATTGGTGCTGATTGGTGCTTATATAGCCAAAACTAGAGAACTCAACATCAAATGACGCTTGTCCAAACTAAGTTGAAACATCCATAACTGCACTGCCTTTCTTCCTCCCCAAACACCTCCTTCCCCAGGCACCAAAATTCAAAGCCAGGTTGCCCAAATGCAAAGCCTAAGTTATGTATTTTTTGGGGGTGGGGCCAGGTGGCAAGGAGTGGGACTAATAATGCATCAGTCAGAACAACTTCTAATGATTAACTTAATAAATGTATACCATGAAGATTAATAACAATCCTGACACATAAAAAGAATCTACATATGGAGAAAAGACCAAATGGTGAGAAATGGACAAAACAAAGTCATTAATAGTCATGTTGGGAGGAGGCAGTGTGGGAAGTGATATGAATTGTCAAGTCATTTTTCATTAGGGGACACCTGATAATCAAAAATTGAATTTTAAAAATTGACACCAAGAACTCAGTACTTTTGTTAACCTTGTTGGTCTGTCTTGAAAACCGTTTTATTGAGGTATGATTGGCCTACAAGAAGCTGTACCTACTAAATGCATATAATTTAATGAGTTTAAAGATAAGTTTACAAATATAGAACCATCAGCCATTGTATATGCCAAAAATCTGGTCTTCAACTCCCAAAGCTTCCTCCTACCCTATTTGTTTATTCACTTACTTATTTATCCACCAATTCTTTCCTTGGTTCTGATGAGGATACTTGACATGAGATCTAGCCTCACGGCAGATTTTTAAGAATATAGTACGGAATTGTGGGCTGGCGGCACAGCTGTACTGTAGATCCCCCAGACTCGTTCATCTAGCGTCTTTAAAAAAGCAGCTTTGTTCAGTGAGTCATTTTTTATGGTCCAGTTTTTGTTTTGTTTCGTTTTGTTTTTTTCTAAAAGGAAAACTTTGTTTTTACTCCATTGTAAGCTTGGAAGATGAAAGATGTTTTTCTTTTTGCCATCCCAGGATTGGAATTTTTCAAGTTCACTCTGCCAATTGAGATGAGCTCCCTTGAGCTCAATCGTTCTGTGAAATTGCTTCTGTCTAGTAGGGCTGGGGCGGAGGAAGGTAAAGGTTAAAAGAATCGTCAAGAATCAGCAAGAGTGTAACGTGCAAATCTTGGCTTATTAAGGTTTAATGGTAATTGCACCAATGAAACCTGTAATCAGAGTGATCTTTATGATAATGTTTACTTTTTTTAAAATTAGGAAGGTGCAAAAATCAGGAGCCAACCAAGCATTCTACTAGACAGGGGAGAAGCTCTCAACTCGCCCTCTGGCAAGGAGACTGAGGAGCAGATCTGAATGGGGACACAGTGGGCACTCAGTGGGAAGTTCTTAGACTTCCCAGCTGTCTTCCAGGAAAAGCCAGATAGCTTACTAAAGTTGAACATTAAGAGCAGGAAGAGCAAGTAATGACAACGTCTGTGGATGACACAGCCAGTGGGGAGGGCCAGCAAAGCTGGCATCTATTTACTAAAACTCTCAATGAACTTGGGATTCAGTTTCTAAAGACAAACTTCTTGCATGTATCTGTGGCATGTTAAAGATTAAAGTGTATATTGAATACAGTTATACATATTTCTGAGCAAAGATTTTTATATAAAGCCAGCTACACTGTATTAAAAGGAATTTTAATTCTTTCCATGTTTCCACTAGTCATTTTCTTTGGAAGCAAGGCCTCCAAAGTAGGGTGTGTGTGTCCAGTCTAGCACTCTGCTGCTGTGTTGACTCTGTGTCATCTCTTGCTCTCCATCAGTTTTTACCTACGTTTTTCTTATATCCTTGTGCTTTTCAGACTTACCTTTAAAAAGGTATAAATGAAAGTTGGAGGAAAAATAGTTGAGTTTGGATAAGAATAAATGTTTGAGCCAGGCAAAACTTAGGGAGATTGAGTAGTTAGGCAAAGAATTTCTGTAGGAAATTAAACATGAAATTTTGATAGTGTATAGAAATGTGACATTTAGTATACACTTTTGCCTGTTATTTATTGTTTTGACAGTTGTGGTTCTTCATTAAAAATTACTCACAAGCTGACAGGTTTTAGTTTGTTAAACATGCCTTTGTGCTTGATCAGCTCAAGCCCTGAGCCTGCGAGTAGAGTGGTTATTTCTCTGGTATTTTGAGTAGAGGGGTAATTCTGATCTTGGACATTTCAGTAAAATGTGCAAGCAAGCTATAAAATGTCGATACCATTTAAGAAAGTGGAATATCTGAAAATCAAAGTTTATGGTATGTGGAGTAGAGTCTTATTTTGGCACAGACATCTTTCAGATAGGTGGATATAAAGGATCTTCATAAAGTTCATGAAAAAGGCATATCATGACAAAATGTATCCTTCAATTCCAGTTTTCCAGGAACCCTTTGAAATGCCTTTATAAACTCTCAAGTTGCTAAGGTTTTATCATATGACACTCTGAATACTAAATAGATTGAGATTGTTTCTCATCCAAGTTTTAAGCCTCTTTGGAAATACTAGGACTAATAGTCCAAGTATTTTACCTTTTTCCCCTTGTAGGAAAACTAATAAAAAGCAAATACTTCATCAGTTTAGTTTTTGGTAAGTTTCTATTTAAATTGAGGAACACTGCTATGAAATAAGATTTCTTGGGGCCAAATGTGTGCTAGGTTAAGCCTCCACCTGTGGTGCTGGCATCCCATTTAGTCCTCAGTTCAAGTCCCAGATGCTCCACCTCTGATACAGCTCCCTGCTAATGGTCTTTGAAAGCCAGTAGAGAATGTCCAGAGCCTTTGGGCCCATGCACCTGTGCGGGACACCCAGGAAATTGCTCCTGGCTTTGAACAGGCCCAGTTCTGGCCGATGTAGCTATTTGGGAAATGAGCCAGTGGATGAAAGATTTTTGTTTTTTCTTCTAATTCTGCCTTTTAATGCCTCCCCAAGTGGCCGCAACTGCCAGAGCTGAGCCACTCTGAAGCCAGGAGTCAGGTGCATTATCCGGTTCTCCCGGACTGGTGTAGGATCGCAAGGACCTGGGCCTTTTTCCCACTGCTTTCACAGGCTGCAGCAGTTGGATGAGAAGTGGAGCAGCTGGGACTAGAACAGGCAACTGTGTGGAATGCCAGTGCGTGCAGGTAGATTAGCCTATTGAATCCCACGCTGGCCCATGGGTTTGAGATTTTGTAACTTGCCAAAATTGGTATCTTAGGGAGAAATGGGATGATTGATAATTTTATTTTTTTAAATGGCTTCATCTTCCAACAAAAGTATTGAAAAATATTAATAGGTCTTTATCAGTCTACTCAGCAGTAAGTTTCAGGAATTTCCTAAGCAGAACTCTTACAAAAATACATTTTATATGATGACACTGTACTCTAGGGTAAAAATGTGTCGAGCTGAAACCAGTGTTTCATAAAACAGTAAACTTGTCACATTGCTTTTGCTACATTTTCTGTTTATCCTTTTCATTTTTGTTCATTGTTTTACATATCCTCTGACCACCAAATTGATATTGTCACACATAATTAGGAACTGCTCTTCTGGAACATTTTACTCTAAGAAAACTAAATGGAATTATCTTTGATATTTTGAAATGTTATCTTCTCTCTCCTGCCTTTCCAGTTTCCAACAATTCTACTTAAGATTACAAAATGAAATACTTCCCAACACAGGTTAGTAAATGTTACCTCTGCTGTAGAAAAACCATTTAGTCATTGAACAAAAAATTAAGTCTTCTGAGGAATTATTTATAACCATTTGTTGTGTGTATTAAAAATATAAGAATGTGTTTCTTAAGATAAGCATGTTCACTCTAGCAATGTAAGCTAACACTGGGCTTGTGAAAAATCTAGAACAGAGTAAGGGAGGTTGTTTGAGTTGAACATGCCTAAATGGAAAATCCAAAATCTGAAACTCTCCCGAGTGCTGACATGACACTGCAAATGGAAAATTTCCACCTGATCTCAGGTAACTGGTCACAAGAAAGACAACAATATGCCCAAACTGTTGTATAAAGTCACCTTTAGGCAGGTTGTGTAAGGGAATGTAAATGAATTTCATATTTGGACTTGAGTCATGTCCCATGAGATCTCATTAGTAATATGCAAATACCCCAGTTCTTTAAAAATCTGACCCGTGAAGTCCCCTTATCCTGGCCGTTTGAGACAGGGGTACTTGTAGTAGTATTCAGACCCAAGTGCGTGATGGCAGAGTTCTCACTGTAGCAGGTTGCTGAGGAGGCCTGGGGCCGGCCACATCTGCGCAGGGTGATGCTGATGTGGCCGGTGTCGCTCCTCCTTTGAGGCGCTCAAATGCATGATGACCACATTTAAGCAGATTTCTGAGAGTCACTTGGTTAAGTTACCCAAGAGAAGCACTGCAAACTTTTTCAATGGTTGACATGTAAATGTGTGATTTTCCTGCTTTCTTGGCATCCCCTTTAAAACTAATAATCCAAGTATGAAAATCCTGTATCATATCATTAATGCATTTTGATATTTTCTCCCTACCAAATATCTTTACAGCTCTCTGTTAATGAAATCTCAGTGTGTTTTTCTCTATAATTGGATGGAGAACTTTGTTTTGTTCTAATTATGTCTGTAGGTTTCCAGTGAACACAACCAACACCATATAACTTACCATGATTCTCTAAAACAGTAGTTCATGGTGCACACTGATCTTAATTTTTTCATCTTTGAAGACAGTAAGTATTGATAGATGTAAAACTGAGTTCTGGCACTCACTAGTTCAATAATTAGGAACAAGTTAATGTTCTCTGCAAGGCAATTTTCTCATCCATAATATAGCTATGATATCATAACTAATGAGCCAAAAAAGAATAAAGTGCTTCTTGATATAGCCAGTCCAAAAGCATATCAATACTAAGATTTCACCACAAGTCACGGCAGAGGAATGGGAGCCATGTGTTGGTCTGCAGCAGACGGTACGTTGCTGTGTGATTTCTAGGACTTAGGCTCAGTTGCAGAACTCGATCGATCCTGTGCCGAATCTGTTTTCCATTGCTTTCTCCTCAGTGCTTCAAGCACTTGCACAGTATGTTGTGGAACTTCTACAACATAAGGTCTGAATGCATTATATTTTTGCCTTCCCTACACACTTATACATGTTGACATGCAAATGTGACTGTTTTTATGAATCACAGAGAGTCATAGTAATGTTTAGCAAATGTACCTTAAGCATAAAAATACTGTGTAGGAAGTGACTTAATAGAACTTTTCTTTAAAAAAAAATCTTGATGGTAGACCTCCCTGTGAGTATCAAAAACTTGGCCTAGAGTGAAGATTATTTTCTAAGTCTTTATGGTTAGTTATATGTAGTAATTGTGTTGACAGCTTTTTTAGTAAGTCAACTCCAGAAAAAGTTTTATCTTTTTATAAAAATCACCACTGTATTTACATGGCATTACCTTAAACATTATGCAGAATAAATAGAAGATACTCCCTTTACCCTTCTGATTTGTCAAAATGTAATCCTATCTATGAAAGTATGTTAGATGATGTTATTATGCAGAAATAAGTGTTTGGATTTCTAGTTTCTGGGTTTTTTTTAAGTCAGAAATTTGTAGGACTGAAGACTGTTATATTTTACTTAGTCTGTCTTAGTTCATTCAGATGCAATGGCAGGATGCCTTAGCATTGATGACTTCTAAATGAGGGGAAGTCATTGCTCTCAGCGTGGAAGTCAGGAGGTCCAAAATGAAGACCGTAGCTGATTCTGTGTCTGTGAAAGCACATTTCTTGGGCGGCAGCTCTTGCTGTGCTCTTATGATGCAAGGGACAAAGTGATTCCTTTTGGCCTTGTTTGAGAGGGCCCTTATCCCTTCCACAAGAGGGGAGTGCTCCGGAGCTAATCATCTTTTTTTAACTTCTTTTTATTATTATCATTTTATGATACAGTTCCATAGATCTTGGGATATCCCTTATCCCCTCTCCAATTCCCTCCCCCCCACTGAGTTCCCGTATGTCATTATCATAGTACAATTCCCCATACACAGTCATATGTCCATCATTGCGGGAATGGGCAATGGCACACAGTCCAGCATCCTATCGTCAAGATATAGTAAACAGTTTCATTTGGAGTCCATCTTTGGTCTGGAAGTAGAGATGCATATTGCATTGTAGCCTCATGTCTGGGTATGATAGACTCCACTACAGTTACTATGCATCCCCTTAAATGAAAAGCCACAATACAAAATCAACAACAGGAAGAAAAATAGAAATTTATAATGCCATGAAGTTAAATAACATGCTACCAGATATAATAGTCTCCATTACAGTTACTATACATCCCCTTAAATGAAAAACCACAAAACAAAATCAACAACAGGAAGAAAAAGAACAAATTAACAACACCATGAAGCTAAATAACATGGTACTGAATGACTAATATGTCACTGAAGAAATGGAAAAGAAACCAAGAGCCTTCTTGAAGAAAATGATGCTTCTGTATGATCTATGAGTCATTGAAACATTTAATCAGAGGAAAGTGTTTTGAAGAGATAGAACTAAAAAATAAATCAAAATCCATGAGATACAGTTTCTGCTGATCTTTGTTGGTGAACTGTGTCTCCTGTAGGCAACAAATAAATGAGTTTTGTTTTTTAATCCAGTCTACTAATCTGTGATGTTTGATTGATGAGTTTAAGCTGTTTACATTCAGGGTTAATACAAATAGGTGGTAATTTGGTCCTGTCTTTTTAGCAATGGGTCGTTCATTGATTTTGTCTTCTGTTGTTATTTTACTGGAATGTTATTCCCATTTTCCTTTGGTTTTGGTGGGTGCTATTCCTTTTCTCTGTCAAGAGAACATCTTTAAGTATCCTTTGTAGGACAGGTTTGGAAGAGGCATATTCTTTTAACTTTTCTTTACTGTAGAAGAATTTTATTTCATGTTCAAAGACAAAGGAAAGTTTTGCTGGGTACCTTACCCTACACTGGCAATTTTTTTCTTTTAGAATCTGGAATATGTCGCTCCATTCTCTTCTGGCCTGTAATGTTTGCTGTGGGAGGTCTGCTGTGAGTTTAATTGGCATTCCTTTATATGTCAGGTGATTTTTTTTCACATGCACATTTAAGGATCTTTTCCTTATATTCAATTGAAGAGAGCCTGTTGGGAGTTCTGTGCCCCTCCTGGATCTTGTTTCCTAATTCTTTCTCCAGATTAGGAAAATTTTCCCTCATTATTTCATTAAATGCATTTGTAAACCCAACTTCTCTTTCTGCACCTTCTGCAACTCCCATAACTCGTATATTGGGCCTTTTAATAGTGTCTTTCAATTCTTGAATACTTTTTTTGACCTGATCCAGCTCTGCTTCCAGCTTTTTGGTTGTTTCCCCGAGGTGACAGGAAATATCTTCTAATTCTGAGATTCTTTCTTCTGCTTGCTTCATTCTATTTTGGCGACTCTCCACTGTACTTTTAATTTGCTCCACTGTAGTCTCTATTTCTGATATAGCAGCTTTCATTTGATTGGTTTTGAGTGCAACATATTCCTTGAATTCCTTGAATGCCTGCTTTACGTGCTTCTTGTTGTTGATAGTTTTATAACAAGTGTTTTGAATTCTATATCTTCCATTTCTTCAGTGTCTTCATCAGTTAACTCTGAATTTGGCAAAGGGTTTTGCTTGTTTGCAGGGGAGTCTTCAGTAATATTCATTGTGCCTCTGTCTCTTCTTTTGCTCTTGGTCATTGTACTTCTGGTTATCAGATTCTTCTCCTTGGAGCAGGTTCCTAAGCTGTGTCACCCACAGGTCTGTATTTCAGTTTTACTTATTGCAGTTGGTACATGGCTTTTTGTTTGCAATCAGTTGGCCATTGCCTCTAGCAAGTTCCAGGTCTGGGTTCTTATATTAGATTTCCACAAAGAACTCCATAACCCCAGCTCCTGGCTCACTGGTCTCCACCTCCTGTTATACCATGCTGAGGCTGCACCGTTGTCTGTGCAACCTTTCTCCCACTTCCAGTTGGAGTAGGTCCCAGGATTAGGGAGACACCAGGTGTTCTATATAGCTAGGTTGTTGGTTGTGCTGATCTTGCCAGAAGCTGTTGGCTGTTAGGTCTGAGGGCCACACAGACCTATTTTGACCTGTACAGTGCCATAGTTGGTATTATTTTGCTGTAGAACCAGCACAATGCACTGAGTCCAGTGAGTTCTCGCGAGCTCAGCACATACGCAGCTCACTGTTGTCCCCTGCAGTCTTAAATTCTTTGCCACACTGTAAGAAATGATGCCTGATGTGCCACTACTAGAGTTCTTGATCTGCTGGCCCTCAAGTCTGAGGGCTACCCAGGCCTGTCTTGGGTGGAACCTATAGGAAGCCATGTTGTTGTAGTTCACTGAGGCAGAAATGAGTTCACTCCCAGCTCTGTGCATGCGTAATCCTGCCCCATAGCCCCTGCCTCGTTAAGCAAGATGGCGCCCGATTCGGCTCTAGGACATGGACTGGACTATGAAATTCACCCTGTTCCTGCACAGCACCGCCCTTTCTGGGAACTGCTGCTCTGTCTCTGCTCCTGGTCAAATCAAACAGACCAGCAGGACACGCAGTTCTTTTTTGGGGTTCACCTCCTAAGCTCCTGGTGAATGTTCCTTCCCACCTTGTTGCTGGCGTAGTTCCACTGCTGGCGGAGTTCCTGTCACCGTTTGCTGAATGCTGCTGGGGTATCAGTCACTGCAACACCACACCGTTGTTTTCACTGCTTTTCTGTATCTGTCAGTCTCCAGGTACCCCTCTGCTGTTGTTCTGTCCTCTCCCATTTCCCAAAATGTGCCCTCTCTGCTTCATACTGGCTGATATTTCTCTGTCTGTTTAAACGTGTCCTTACCCTGTTCCATCATCTTGATTCTCTAATCGAGCTAATCATCTTTTAAAGATCCCACTCATGAAGATAGTGGCTCATTGGGGATTACATTTCTTTTGAAATTTGGGGTCAAACAAACTTTCAGACCCTAGCAGTATATTCAGTGTATTATGCAATGTGTAGTTTCCCACCCCACACCTAAATAGCAACCTTAGTCTTCTAAGTACAGTCAGTGTGCATCAGCAGTGTTGGTTGGTAATGTGAAGGACTCTGTGCCTGTTGGTAAGACAGCAGTAAAGCACTGTCAAAATGCACCAAAACATCAGTTGTACTATTTTTTCCCCTAGGCTGTTTTAAGAAGATAAGGCTTTGTCAATGGGTGGTTGAGTCTTTGCATAATACTAATGACACAAAACACTTCATTCACCATGATGTGGCATTGAGGGGCACCAACGCATGCATGCATCTTATGTCATATCTTCCCTCGTGGCTGTCAACTAGGTTTGGAGTGCTTGTCAATCACTTTTGTTGAGAAAGGGTATAAACAGTGTTGCATCAGAGGATGGCCATGTCAGTAGATGTGGTTGCTGTAAGGAAAAGCTCCTTCAGCTCCTTTTGGACTCATCAGGGCAAATGTTGTAATCCACTGGAAGCATTTACCTTGAGAGAGGCAGTGGGATGTTGGTGTTTACAATCCCTGAATTAGCATGGGATGCCTCCCAAGAATATATACATTTTGTTTATTAATTTGGAAGGCAGAGAGATGGACAGAACTCCCGTCCACTGGTTCACTCCTGAAATGCAGTGAGCAGGGCTCAAGCAGAGCTTGAGCCAGAAGTACAATCCAGGTGTCTAGTGAGGGTGGTAGAGACCCGGTCACTTGAGGCATCAGCTTTGTCTCCTGAGCTTTGTATCGGTGGGAAACTTGAGTCAGCAGCTTGAAGCCAGGAACTGAAAGCAGGCACTCACGTCTGAGAATGCAGGCATCTGAACTACTTGGCTAAATGTCCACTCCAAAAAGGCTACTCTTTAAAAAACAGATTTATTTGTTTGTTTGTTTGTTTGTAAGGCAGATCTACATGGAGAAGGAGAGATAGAGAAAAAAAAAAAAAACAACTCTTCCACTTACTGTTTCACTCCCCAGTTAGCTGCAGTGGCCAGAGCTGAGCCGATTTGAAGTCAGAAGCCAGGGTCCTCTTTAGGTCTCCCACATGGGTGCGGGATCCCAAGGACTTGGGCCATCCTCTGCTGCTTTCCCAAGCCAAAAGCAGGGAATTGGATCAGAAATGGAGCAGCCAGGACCTGAACTGGCACCCATATGGGATGGATGGAGGATTATCCAGTAAGGTACCTCACCAACGCCAAAATTACTCTTCTTCCCTCTGTCACTTCATTTCATAGTCCATTATTATTATTATTATTATTATTATTATTTTCCATGATATAGTTTTATAGGTATAGGGTTTCCTCTCTTTCTTCTTTTTTCTCCCTCCCCACTTCCCTCACCACCATTTTCCTGCAAATTATTACAATGTTATAGTCCTTCAGCTGCAATCCAAATTCCAACATTCTGCTATTTATGTGTATCATGGCATTGTAGGTACAGGCAGTTGAGGCTACTGTTAATGACAGAAAATATTTATTACTAAGGCCTCCCAAGCATATTGTGGGGTATGTGTGTGTGTGTGTTTGAGTGACAGAGACAATCTTCCTTCTGGTGCTTCACTCTCAAAATGGCCACAGTGGCTAGGGCTGAACCAAACCAAAGTCAGAATCCTTGCCTAAGCTCTAGAGTGGCAGGAGCTGGTGTGGGCTCAGGCGCTTGGGCCATATTCCACCATTTTGCTAGTAGCAGGGAGCTAGATTGCGAGTAGACCAACTGGAATTCAAACTGGTGCTCCTATATGGGGTGCAGGCATCATAAGTGGAGGCGTAACTAGCCACACCACAGCACTAGCCCCTTGTCATCTGGTTCTAGTGAAAGAAATGTTTATACGTTTATGGTGCCGGGGACAATCTGGGGAAGGATATCAGAATGGGTATGGTAATATACCCTTTGCAACCGCTTGAAGTAATTGGTACTGGCCCCTGATCACACTCTCAGCAGTGTCTGTTGTTTGTAAAAGTAGCTGACATGGACCATCTAATTTATTTGAAAAAAGGAGTTGCTTCCATATATTTCATGCTAGTTTGCTTAGGTTTTGATATCTACCATCTAGCACTTAGAAAGTACTGAGTATTTTGTTGGGTTTATGAATAAAGATCCTTTTAGGTCATTACATTCTGTATTTTGATCACTTTCTCCCTCAAGTCTCTTGAGACCCCTGTTATATGAAATCGGTATTTTAGCATCCATTACAAGGCATGATGAAGAGAATAAAACTTTGAAAATCGTGAACCTTCCAAAAGACCATGTCAACCTTGTGGCCTTGTATGTGTTTGCCTGGTGTCAGGGATGAGGTTTTGATTTTGTTTTAATTGGGAACAATATACCATGGATACTTATTTTTTAAAAAGGGTCAAGTTTGAAGACCATTGCTTCCGTAACTCAGTTCTTTGATGCCTGTAAGTATTGAGAATGAATTTTAGCACTTGGGTACAGCTGCATATTAAATATTCATGGCCCTTCATTTCTGCCGCTCCCAGAAGTAACTTCAAGGGTAGCAGAGCTGGCAAAAGGCAGAAACAAGACTCGAATTCAGAACTCCTAACACTATTGAGTTGGGTGTTTTTCCTTTTTTGACCCCTAACCATTATCTTACTAGAACTTCATGGCCGTGTTTCCTGTGTAGCAGCTAGACTAACCAATATTTGCAATAGGAACATAAATACACTTCTGTTTGCAGAAGGTAATACACTGGCAGCATGTGATAGCAGAATAGTGTGTCTCTTGTTTCTCTCCAACCTTTCCCACAAAGATTGCTGATCTTGGATGTGACTGTCCTTGGGCAAGGGAGAGAAAGTCAGAGGAGATTGGCATTTTTTTTTTCATAGCTGTATCAACACAATTAAAATTCTAGAGCTCACTTACTAACAGATGGTTTGAGTGAACTTAGAAAAGAGTAATTAGCATTTTATATAGTATTTTACAGTACTCACAATACTGTAATGGTTAATTCATGTAAACCAGTATAATGGCTGGCACAAACTAAGGCTTTTATGGATGCTAGCCATTATTGGTGAAGTCATCACTGGTTTCTTTTATTCTTGTATATTAAATGTATTGGTAATACATGAGTATTATTAATGTTTCTCTTTCAGATTTAAGGGACCTGAGGTTTGGAAGGGTCAGGTGACATAGCCAAGGGAGCAGGTATTGTAGGTACTCTAAATTCAAATCTGGTGCCTGCTTGATTGCTCGCTCTGACTCGCTCACCCTTACTGTCACTTTCTGACTTATAGTGCACTCCATCTTGATCTTAGCAAGTGATTAAATTGTGATTGGCTTCACTGGTAATCTACAGGAGAACTTTAATCATTGTAGAGTCACTATGTATTTTTACGAAGGTGGTAATCTGTGGGGATGGGGGAAGAGTACGGTAAAAGCAGTGTGTTTTCAGATGATTGTTGCCATGATGGCATAGGATAGAGTGGTGGAGGGAGAAATCGTAGGTGAGACCAGAAGCTGTTCCAGGAGCTTAGGTATGAGCTGTTCTGGAAATCAAAAGATTTTTATAGTGGAGGTAAAAGTGAATCAGGACCTGATTTCTTCATTCAGTAGTTCCTGAATTACTGCCCATCCCTCATAGTTGTTGCCAGGGTAGACCTGTTGTTTCAGCGTTTCTCGCACCTTATTACAGTTATTAAGACTGCACAAGTCCTGTTGTTTGTGCCCCACAGAGATGTCTTCTATTTCTCACTTTGCTTCAGGCTTGAACCAACTCAAAATCTCTACTCCATCATTCTGTGTTGGTTTCTACGTTATCTGTCCGTAATGAGTTTGCAGCTCCTTTCTTCTTGAGCTTTTGTGTTTGTTCTTGCTTTTGCCGTCCGTTATCTGTGATCCAGGTCAGACATCACCAGCCAGTCTCATGCAGGTTGAGCCACTCAGTTACAACATGTGTGTAACTGCTGTGTTCTTCCTCTCCTGAATTGCTAACTTCTAGCCCGAGTCTTCTGGATTGCAAAGCTTCCTCATTTCAAGATTTCCTGTCTTTTTGTTTCACTTGTTACTATTCGTGTACATAGTAATTTGAAAATGAGAAATTTTTTTTGTATGTCAACAGTAAACAAAATCTCCCGGAATAAATACTCTGATTTAAAAGTTTTCAGGAGTCTTAGCTGCTGTATCTTTAAAGCATCTTTAAATCCTCATTCAGATGTAGCTTTAGAAAGTAGCTGTAACTGAACTTTAATTATGTAGCAGATACAAATTAAATATGTACCAGATAAGAATTGTCGTTCATGGGCTCCAAGCTATAGTGTAGTGGTTCCTATGGCACCGAACCACCATCCCATATGGTTACTGGTCGATTCCTGGCTGCTCCACTTCCAGTCCAGCTCCCTGATAATGGCCTGGGAAAGCAGTGGAGGGTGGCCCAGGAGTTGGACCCTGGCACCCACATGGGAGAGCAGAAGCTCCTGGCTTCTGGCTTTGGCCCAGCCTACCGCTGGCAGTTGCAGTTGTTTGGGTAGTGAACCATCAGGTAGAAAATTCATTCTCTCTGTCTGTCTCTCTTTTTCTCACTCTTTTACTTACTTTAACTCTGCTTTTCAATAAAAAGAAATGTCTTTTTAAAAAAGAATTTTAATTCATCAAAAAGCTTTAGCCAATAGTTCAGATATGAACTGGTGCTAAGAATGCATGAGGGTCTTCAAAAAGCATACAGAAAATAGATATTTTAGAAATACCCAGATTTCAAATTTTTTTGTATTAAAATAAACTTTCAGCTCCATCTTCCCATGGACTTTTTATATAATTTAGAACTTAATCCAATTATAAGTTTAGGTAACAACCCAACTGCATACTGACGAACACTTGACTCAGTTTCATCTTCATAAGTAAATAGTTAGGCCTGTGCTTTTCATGTTTTAATGCACAGGTTGCAGATTTCAGCTCACCAAAGGTAAGATGCATGTGTTAGGTCTAAACATCTCTGTTCCTGTTAGAAAGGAAAGCTGTGTGTTACTCCTCTTTGTGCCCATTCCTGGTGTCTCTAATTATGTAAAGAAGTGTGCTTTAAGGAGAGATCTTAACATGATAGAATTTCAAAATAATTTTTTGGTGACACCTAAGAATTGTACCTAGCTGTAGAATGCTAAGCCATATCTCTCTGTGCATGTGTGCGTTCTGTGTTGTTCAATCCGAATAAACATGTCAGTCTTACAGAATTCAATACTGTGATTTTAACTGGATGACAATTTATCTGTACATCTAATGCATATGTCAAATATAGACTGACAGCTGCTTTCCTTACCTTATCACAAACATCTTGAGTATGCTGCTGTTTGCTTTTAGTTTCTAAATGACAGTTCTGTGGGTTTCTAGTTATAAAACCTTCTCTCAACTAATGCAATTCTGGCCTAAATAATCTCCATTTTTGGTCAATAAAAAGCAAGGTTAAACATAATCATTGTTATGTTTTCTCCTTTTTGGCATGGATTTTTGAAGTACGTGGCATCTTGATCTCTCTGATTCATGGTCAGATAGATGTGAATTTTAGACCTGAGAGTGAAAGAAACCTACAGAATTATTTTCATTTTTATTTCCAATAGTACGTTGTACATTGTACTTATGCTTTCAGTCTGCAGCCAATTTTGAATATAAAAAACAGCTTGCAGCATGAGATGAAATTTTAAACTGATTAGCAGTTTTTAGCTGAATAACGTGCATTTTGATGACTTTAAATGTGATAACCAACATGCATGTGCACTCCATTTGTCTTGAAGATTATTTTGTTGTTCCTGTTTTAATTAAAAACTTACTTCTTTGTCGTGCTTACTGATTCTTTCTTATAACTGAGGTGTTCTTTTTATGCAGTAAAATGCACAGATCTCAGGCATGTAACCAGATGAATTTGTTATGTAGCCAACTCACAGATGAAGATGTAGGCCAAACATTTCAGACAATGTTGCAAGCGCTTCATGTTTTATTCCTATCCCTTCTGTGCCCAAAGATTGTCACAGAGTACTTTTGTCTACTCTTCAGTCTGGCTTTTGCTGTTCCTGTTTCTGAAGGACATCCGTGCTACGGATATGTGGCAGTCGGTAGTTCTCTTAGAAGCAGAGTGTGTCCCTGTATGAATATGCCTGGATTCCTGGTGGGTTCTCTTGGTGGGCTGTGGGGCCAGCCTGCTCTTAATAATTCTATTATGAGCATGTAAGAACCGCACATCCTACTACGCATCTTTTGTTGGCTTTCTCTTGATGTGTACTTTGGAATGGAACACAAATGCATATGTTCGGCATTAGTAAATCCTGCTAAAATGAGTGTTTCCAAATAGGAACCAGTTTGCTATCCCATCAGCAAGAGTTCCAGTTATGTCACATCCTCACATGTAATAATGCCGATATTAATATCACCAGTAGCTAATCTATTAAGATTCTGAGTATCATTGTGATTTCCACTTTCTTAGTTTTTATTTCCCTGGTATGTTGAGCACCTTTTTTTTTTTAAGATTTTTTTTTAATGCAAAGTCAGATATACAGAGAGAAGAGACAGAGAGGAAGATCTTCCATGCAATGATTCACTCCCCAAGTGACTACAACAGCCGGTGCTGCGCTGATCCAAAGCCAGGAGCCAGGAACTTCTTCCGGGTCTCCCAAGCAGGTGCAGGGTCCCAAGGCTTTGGGCCGTCTTCGACTGCTTTCCCAGGCCACAAGCAGGGAGCTGGATGGGAAGTGGAGCTGCCGGGATTAGAACCAGCGCCCATATGGGATCCTAGCACGTTCAAGACGAGGACTTTAGCCGCTAGGCCACTGCGCCAGGCCCGAGCACCTTTTCTTACGCTTAATGTTCATTTGTTGTCTTTTGGAACTATCTCCTTAAGTCTTTTGTTTATTAAAAAAAAAAAAGTTGAGGGCCCAGCATGGCTGGCTTGGAAGTGGAGCAGCCAGGAATCAAACCAGCACACATATGGGATGCTGGCACTGCAGAAGGCAACTTAATGTACTGTGCCACAATGCTGGTTCCCCCAAAACTACAATCTTAATTCTCATAGCTGTATTATAAATGTTGTTATACGCTGTCTAATCCTCCCACTTTGTTCTTCAGATTTGCTTTTGTATTTGAGCACACTTTGCTTTTGTATAGAATCTCATATTTCTAAGGATCAGACTGTCCATTTCTATGTGGAAGTGGGGGATACCCCCTGGCATTTTGATTCGGATTGTTTGAAATCTGTAAGTCAGTTTGTGGAGAGTCAGTATGCTAATAATGGTTCATCTTCCAGTCAGTATGTGTATGTTTCTGCTTGTCAAGGTCTTTCTGAAATTCTTTAAGCAATTGTTTTGTAATTTATTTATGGTATTTTGAATTATATGTAATATATTTGGTAGTATTATACTTTATTTTAAATGGATTTTCTAATTTCAATGCAATTCAATCCTGTGTCTAGATCGACTTTGTATCTATAACTTTGCTTTCTACAATTTGGTAGCAAATGTTTGCACTTTTGTATTGCAGGTTTTTGCCTTTTTGCACCAGTAAGGAATTCAGTTGTGCTTTAAAGCTCCCCTTTTTATACTTAAAAGGTGTTTTTTTTTTATCCTTTCTGTTAACTCCCCATAGCCTTCTTGTCCACGTTCCTCCAGTTATTACACCTTGTAAATGGAACATTCCCGTCACAAGAAGTCATTTCATCCCCTTTGTAGCCACACGCCCCTCCACACCCACATGCTTCACTGGCCTCCATTAATCTGTAGTTTTTCCTGTAATTTGACCACTCAAGTAAAGTCCTAGAGGATGTAACCTTTCGAATTGGCTTTTTCCTCTCAACTAAACTTCTTGGAGTTTTATCCAAGGTTTTATGATCCCAGGAGTTCATTCCTTTTTACTGCTAAGTGTTCTCCTCCTCTTGATTATCACAATTTGTTCATTTATTGAAAGACATCTCAGTTTTTTCCTGATTTTTTTGTGAATAAATGATCATAACTGTGTATGTCTAAGTGAATGCAGGTCTCCATGTTCTGTGTTAAGTGCCTGGGGTGCATCGCTGCTCCTGGGTAATGGCAGCTCTCACTTCATCCTGTCCGGCTGTTGTCCACAGTGAATGTGCACTCCACGTTCATGGCAGTGTCTAAGGGATCCACTTCCCTTACATTCTTGCCAGCATTTTAATATTAGTGTTTTTATTGTAGATATTCAGGTAACAGGTTGTGACATTTCACTGAGGTTTTGATTTACATTTTCCCAGTAACTAGCGGTGTTGAACATCGCCATAGCTTCTTCAATCAAAGTCTGTTCATGCCTTTTGTCCGTGTTCTAATTGGGTGACTTGTTTTTACAGAGGAGTTTTGAGACCTGTTTATATATTCTACATATTAACCCTTGGTGATTTTACCCTTTGTCAGGTAATAGATACGTTTCTCGGTGTGTGGCTTGCCCTTCCATCCTCTTAGCAAGGTCTTCCACAGAGAAAAAGTTGTGATTTTGATGAAATCCAATTGATCAGTTTTTCATCTTACAGATTCTCTTTTTGGTATCAGATATAGACTTTTTGCCTGGCACTAAACCATGAAGATTTTCTCCTATATGTTTTTCTCTAAAAGTTTTACAGTTTGGCATTTTAGGTTTAAAACATAATCCCTTTGTAGTTAATTCTTGAGTAATACGTGAGGTATGGTTTAGTCTCCTTATTGCTCAAGCCTGGAGTCAGTCGGGCCTATTTGCATGGCTCTGTTTCTCAGTCTCCTGTGCGGCTTCATTGGTCTCTGTAGGTCAGCTAGTGCTCTGCAGTCTTGGTGACTATCTGTGCATAGAATGGTTTCCAGCATGTCTGCTGCGCATGAGTTGTCAAATAGCTGTGTGCTTTGGGCCAATTGCTAATGGTATAGTTTTTTAATCTTTTATTTATTATTATTATCATCATTTTATGATAGAGTTCCATAGGATCCTGGGATTTCCCTTATCCCCTCCCCAACTGCCCCCCTTCACTGAGTTCCCCTATATCATTACTAAAATATAGTTCTTCATGCACAGTCATATGTCCATCGTTGTGGGCATGGACAATGGCACACAGTCCAGCATCCTATTGTCATATAGTAAACAGTTTCATTGGGAATCCATCTTTAGTCTGAAAGTAGAGATGCATATTGCATTGTATCCTCACCTCTGGATATGTTAGTCTCTATTACACAGTTACTATATATCCCCTCAAATGAAAAGTCACAAAACAAAATCAACAACAGGAAGAAAAATAGAAATTTACAATGCCATGAAGTTAAATAACATGTTACTAGATATGAGAGCCTCCATTACACAGCTATTATACATCTCCTTAAATGAAAAGCCACAAAACAAAATCAGCAACAAGAAGAGAAAAGAAATTAACAACACCAAAGTTGTAGTTTTTAAAGAAAAATGCCTTCCTACCTGATGTTCATTGCAAGTAAATATGTCACTTATTCTGTGTGTTTATCCTGTGTTTTGCCATCTTACTGAATTGATTTAGTAGTTCTAGAAAGATTTATGTTTTGTCTTTTTTTTATTTCTTGGGATTTACTAAACAGATAATCTTGTCACAGTTTTATGTTGTCTTTTATTTTGCATGTGTGTGTTACTGTTTATTGCAATGACAAGAACTAATACTGTATTGAGTAAGAGCAGTGCCTTTCACCATTAAGTTTGGCCATTGTAAAGTTTTATAGATATCCTTTATCAGAATGTGGGAGCTTTTTATCATTATGAACAGCCATTGAATATTATAATGCTTTCTCTGTATCAGTTGATGAAATCAGCTTTTGTTACTGGGTTAATATGGTATGTTATATCATTGGATTTTTTTTTTAAGCTTTATTTAGTTACAGAGATGGAGGCAGAGATAGAGCTTCTGTCTGCTGGTTCATTCCCCAGATGGCCACCAGGAGCCCGGGCTTCATCTGGGTCTGCTGTGTGGGACCAGGGCACAAGCCGCCTGACTTCTGCTTTTCCTAGTCCGTCAGCTAGGAGCTGGATCAGACAAGTAGCAGCCATGATAATAACCTCCCTCCCGTATGGGAGGCTGGCATTGCAGGTGATGGCTTGACCCAATATGTTAGAGTGCTGGCTCTTGATTTTCTTTTAATATTCAGTCAGCTGTGCATAATACTTTCCTATGCTAATTGTCATCCATATGTATGAGAAATATTGGCTTGAAGCTTCCTAGTTTTGGTCTTTTTTTAAGATTTATTTACTTTTATTGCAAAGTCAGATACACAGAGAGAAGAGACAGAGAGGAAGATCTTCCATCTGATGATTCACTGCCCAAGTGACTGCAACGACCAGAGCTGCACCAATCTGAAGCCAGGAACCCAGATCCTCTTCCGGGTCTCCCACACGGGTGCAGGGTCCCAAGGCTTTGGGCCGTCCTCGACTGCTTTCCCAGGCCACAAGCAGGGAGCTGGATGGGAAGCAGGTCTAGAGGATTAGAACCAGCGCCCTTATGGGGTCCCAGCGCGTTCAAGACGAGGATTTTAGCTGCTAGGCCACCACGCCAGGCCCCCAATTTTTGTCTTTGTGTCAGTAATTTCAGAGTAAAACTGTCTGTTTAGAGTGATTTGCCTAATTCTGTTTTTCTAGAATTGTTGTTAATTCTTTATTTGGTTAAATAAAGAACTAACAACAATTTTATCTAGCTAGAATTGTTGTTAATTCTTTATTTGGTAAAATTCTTCAGTGGAATTATCTGAGCCTAGAGATTGTCTCTTTGGGAATTTTAAAACTACAAATCCAGATACATGAATAATTTAGGGAGCCATTCCAGTGATTTGTTTCATAGCCAATGAGCTCTGATGGTTTGAGGTTCCCAAGTAATTGCCTGAGTCCCCGTTTAGGTGCCATCTGTGCCATGCAACATCTGCTGCATGCCTGTTCTTTCCCTGGATGAGACCAAGGCGGTGACAGGTGTGGGCAGAGGTTTGTGGGTCCCTTTCACTATTCAAGGCCAATTACCAGAAATGCCCTTTTAAGATGAAATACTGAGTCACATTGAAACACTTCAATGCAGAGGAAGAGGGGCAAGCTTGTGCAGCTCATGTTTTCCATCCTTACAAGAACTGCTGATCTTCATGCCAACAGCCTGTGGTAGAAGCCCTGTCCCTCAGCCAGGTAGTCATCCTTCTTGGGAATCCCCATCATGCTCTGTTGAAAGATTCAAAAATACCAGTATCACGAGTAAAGAGGCAATTATTTTGAACTTTAATACTGTTGACTTTAAATTTGCAGATCTGCACTGAAACTCTTATATGTGTGTGTGTTTGTGAACAGTTAGATGGACTAGTGTACAAATGTGTTTTTCTGGCTTAAAAGGTGCGTAAAAGGTAGACTGATAGATGGATCCATCTTGATATATACTTTACATCCCTTGAAAGGAAAGCACACTTCTTTTGTTGTTTGTTTGTTTTGTTTTGTTTTGTTTTGTTTTGTTTTGTTTTGTTTTGTTTCTTTCCTCTTCTTGCCAGAACCTGCAAGTCAGGTCTGAGAGCCAGTGGAACTCTTATGATGATTGCCGTGTATCTGTTTGCTGCAGCATGACTCTGCTCTCTATGCTGCTTCCTTGTGTCCACAGGTCTCATGTCTCTCTGCCATCAGAAAGTCCTCTCCTATTCCTCCAGATTGCACCCTCTCTGCTTTGCTTTTTTTTTTAATTATTTATTATTTTTACTTCATTAATTACATTGTATTATGTGACACAGTTACATAGGTACTTGGAAGGAAAGCACACTTCTAAGTGTGGTTCACCAACCAGATTGCTATTTTAGTGTAGACATGACAGGAAGATTACACCTAGTGAAGGAGTAATTAGAATTCAATTAGTATACTTAACAGTACAGACTATAAGCTGGAATACTATTTAGACATTAGGGTAGTGCATATCATTTATTAAAACAGAAATATTAAGTAAAAAATGGAGACTACTAAATGCAAGAGTGCGTATTATGAAAAAAGTTTGTGCATGGATTTAAAAATGTGTTTAATTTCACTTCCACGAACTTTTTGCAGCCCCCTGATGAAATGACCCAGCAGTGTCACTGACTGGTCATGTTTATTAGGAATTATGCTGAGGTTGGTGACATTTAAGAAGTTGACAAGGTGGTTTCCTACAGACTAACAGATACATAATTTGAAGAGCTTTGGAATTTTGCATTTTTATGCATATCCCCTAATATATTTGGTATAATCTTCTGTAAAAATATACATCAATGTTTATAAAGATAGTCATCTACATGAAAAACCACCTGGAAGACTATACATAACCAAAACATTATACTGTGCATTTTCGTGACGTGAGATTAGGGTATTTTCCATTTCCCGATTTTAGATTAGTAGGGGCTAGCACAGTGGCTCAAAGCCTAATTGTGTGCCTTGCAGTGCCAGCATTCCATGTGACGTCAGTTCTATTTCCAGCTGCTCTACTTTCCTTCCAGCTCCCTGCTTGTGGCCTGGGAAAGCAACAGAAGATAGCTGGAAGTCTTTGAGCCCCTGCACCCAGGTGGGAGAACCAGAAGAAGCTTGTGGCTCCTGCTGGCTCTGGATTTCAGATCAACTCAGCTCTGGCCATTGCAGCCATCTGGGGAGTGAACCTTTGGGTAGAAGCTGTCTCTGTCTTTTCTTCTCTGTGTAAATATGCCTTTCAAATTAAAAATAAATAACTCAAAAAATAATTGTTATGTATTTTTTCTAAGATATGATGCATTTATTTGAAAGGCAGACTTGCAGAAAGAGGGAGGCAGAGAGAGAGCTTCCACCTGCTGGTGCACTAAAGCAAGGAGCTAAGAACTCTATCCAGACCTTCCACATGGGTGCCAGGGGCCCAAGCACTGGGACATCCTCCATCACTTTCCTAGGGAATTAGCATGGAACTGGGTTGGAAGTGGAGCAATCAGGACTTGAACTGGTGTTCATATGGGATGCCAGCATTGCAGGGAACTGGGTTGGAAGTGGAGCAATCAGGACTTGAACTGGTTCTCATATGGGATGCCGGCGTTGCAGGGAACTGGGTTGGAAGTGAAGCAATCAGGACTTGAACTGGTGCTCATATGGGATGCCGGCATTGCAGGGAACTGGGTTGGAAGTGGAGCAATCTGGACTTGAACTGGTGCTCATATGGGATGCCAGCGTTATGTTATGTGATTAAATAGACACTTGGGTCCTTATCCCACAAATTTCTGTTTGTAGCCCTAAAGCCCAGTAGTCAGGTTTTGTTGTTGTTGTTTTAATTTTCAAATTAAAATGATGAGCCCAGTTTAGACACCACCAGAACAAAATATACAGGCACATATACATACATGTGTACACATATCAGTTACAAGGCAGGAGAAAGTAACACACTTGATAAACACATCATATGCTTTGGAGCTGACGATATTTGCAAGGCACCTTAAGTGGTGCCAGAACCAGAAATACTGATGTTGTTAACTTCATTAAGCAGAGCTACTTAAAAGAACCAGTTTTACTTATTTATAGCATATCTAATCAGACTAATGAATACACAAGACACTTTGAAATGTATGACAATAAAGTGAATCTCTACCACCTATAAACAAAATGAAATGATGTAGCAGTGTCCTTCATTCAGCCTCTGGCCATGCTCTTTAGGAAGTCTGAGGACAACACGCTGAGGCTGCTGAGAGATTGAAGAGATTGACAAGATGTCATACATAAATTGGATAGCATCGGAATTTTGCATTTTTAGCATATTCTCCAAATGATGTGTTTTGAAAGGGAGAAAATGAGGACAGTCCCGAAACTATCAAAGAAGCTAGAATGTGAAAGTAACTGCCATTAGAAGCTAAACAAGTGCCTCGCCTTTGGCAGATAGAGCCCTAGCTCTGTTCCTAAACACCATCCAGCAGGCTGGTCTGTAGCAGAGCTAGGTAAAGTGCACAGCAGGGGTGAAGCCCATAGTCAGGAGCTGCCTGAGGTTCCCTGGGACTGAGCAGCGGAGGCTCTCGCCCACCCT
Organism: Ochotona princeps; assembly: GCF_030435755.1. Classification (NCBI taxonomy): domain Eukaryota; kingdom Metazoa; phylum Chordata; class Mammalia; order Lagomorpha; family Ochotonidae; genus Ochotona; species Ochotona princeps. Next base: position 10,957,240 of record NC_080843.1, on the reverse strand, counting down.
GCACACCCCATCCCCGGGCGCAACAGCTACCACCAGCGTGCTCAGCACAGGCCAAGGTGCCTGTGGGAGACGCTTGTCTTGCAAGCTACGTTGGATGTCTGTTTAACTTCACATACATATATCCACTACACTTCAGGGGTATTGCAGGAAGCGCTGCAGATGCCCCCACCACCTCCCACCCTGGCCCATTTGCCACTCTTGAACCGCCAGGCACGCTCCTAGCAAGCTGCTCCGCTGTTGAGTCCGTGTGCTGCTTAGTGTGGCCTTCTCCAGACACCTGCTTATACCCTGATTCATGTCTTCACCCACAGGCCGCCTCCCCTGTGAGCGTCTTGTTGAACATGGCACCTGGGCCCTCAGCCTATTCCCTAAACCCTTGTTCTCTTTGGCATTCACTAACTACCTTCTAGCATGTCTTGTAATTTACTTAATGTTTGTTGTTTTCTGTGTCCTCTGCTAGACTATAATTACTGGAGGCAGAGGTCTTAGTTTCATTCACTGGAATAGCTTCAGGGCCTGGCATAGTGTTTCACACATGGAGGCTCTAGCAGATGAGTACAAGGATGTAACAACTAGTGGAAAATAGAATGAAGAGAGAAGCTTGTATGGTGTGGAAAAAAAATTGAAACCATGCGTACAAGGGATCTTTAAAAATTAAAATGTTCTTTTAAAAAAGTGCATGGAATCTAGTTTTTGTACCAAAATAAACTTTTAATTGCATTTTCTACACTCTTTGAGGTATGTTGAATAGATGGAAAAGTGCATGACGCTTGATCAATAACTAGCTCCATGTGCCACCTCAGGCATCACTGAGCATTTCCCAGATAATGGGTGCTTGAAGGACGCTGTCAGGGACACAAAGCTGCCTGGGCCCCGAATGCTGCTGTAATCCTGCCTGTGGTCTGAGCACACTGGTGCCAGCTGTGCCGCGTGGCCGCCAGGGAACTCTGCTGCTCCATCCTACCGCTCGCAGTCTCTGGAGCTCTCCCCCGGATTTCACCTTGTCTCTCGCTGTGTGCTTCTGTCCCTGTCTCGGCCTGCTGGATGTTATTCTCGAAGGTTCGTCAGGGCTCAGCCTTTAACATGGCGTCCGTGGTGGACGTGTTATCTTCTGCCCCAAGTTTTAACTTGAGACCTTCAGAGCTCTTTAGAAATGAGTTAGACCTGCTCATTTTCTGCTTCCAAAGACCAAGACACCCAGGGAGTCAGGTGGTGTTCTAAATTCCCAGAAGTTGCTAGGGAAAGTTCTGAAACTATTTTTGTTTGTTTGTTTTGGTAAACACACCACATTGTAGCAGGAGTGAGACCCTCGCGGCCATGGCCCTCTGCTCTGTACAAGGCACTGCTTCCCTCCCATGTCCTTCTCCCACATCTGCATTAGGAAGGACCTGGGCTCCCGCACATCTTCCTTCCACAGGTAGAGCCCTACTCTGGCTTTCCACCCCAACTCCTCACCCACCAGTGCCAGTAGGATAGCTCAAGCCCCCCGTGGTGTGACAGTGCCTTGTCCTCATCCACAGCTCGGGACTGTCAGGCGCTGCCTGGCTGCTCCCAAGGATGCTGCCTCTGTTCCCAGTCAGAGCGGCAACTATGAGCTTCTTGGTTCCTTTCTGTGTCCTCTCCAGCCCAGGTCTCATATGAGTGGGGGCGGGGGGGAGAGAAACACTATTCTGCATCTACCTAGTATTTGGATTTTTAACTGAATCCTCTCCTTTGACCTTAACGGCAATCTTCTGTGTTCAGGGGAACAAGCACTCTTACTTTTATTTCCCCCTGACCAAGAAGTGAAATATAGCTACATGAAAGAAATGATGTGCTAGGTGTTGCAGCTTCCCACTGGCAAGACTGGAAGCAGGACCTCCAAATCCCGGTGTGGAATATCTTAATGCTGACAGATGGAATCCACTCGCACTGCCTGCGAGTGGTACATGTCCACGGCCTGGTCTCCCCTAAAGCGCCTGCGCGGCCTTCGCTGAGGCTCACACGATGTGCATCTGCATCTGTGGCGACCTGATCTGAAAACAGACACATCAGTTCTGACACAGCCTATGGACTTGCTGGTACTGACTAGATCTCCTCCTCCATTTGACAGTCATTGAGTTCCATAATATACAGCCCTGTGTTTGTGCTGATCTAGTTGATTTTTGAGAACAGAATGCTGAAAATCCTGGGTTAAAACAGTGTGCTTACAGCCTGTTCATGTTTGATTTTTTTTTAACTTTAGAAAATCTAAATACTGTACTATTGAAGGGCAAGTGCAAGAAACTTTTACAAAATGAAGTACCTTTATAGAGGTACTGGGAAAGCCATGGAGGATGTTCAGAACTCATGTGGGAGAGTTAAAAAAAAAAAAGGCTTCTGGTTTCACATAGACTAGATTGAGCAGTTGCAGCTATTTGGGGAGTGGGCCAGCAGTTGGAAGAGCTCTGTCTCTCTTCCTGGTAGATATGCCTTTCAAGTAAAATCATGAAAATGCGAGAAGCTTATGAATGGTCAGTATCATGGCTGGTTTGATAAGCTACCACTATGATGCCAGCATCATTAATGAGTGCCAGTTTGTGTCCTGGGTACTGCATTTCCTATCCAGCCCTTTGCCAGTGGCCTGGAAAAGGCAATGGAAGATTGTCCAAGTGTTTGGGCCCTGGCCAACCACATGAGAGGTCCAGAAGAACCTCCTGGCTCCTGGCTTTGGCCTAGCCCACTACTAGCCATTGCAGCCATCTGGAGACTGAACCAATCATGACAAACTCTCTCTCTCTCCCTCTCTCTGTGTAACTCTAGCTTTCAAAATAAATGAATAAACCTTTTAAAAAAACTATGTAGACAATGCAATCAAAAGATGTTTATCTTCATACAAAAAAATCTTGAAATCTACACTTTTCTTTCATATATGCATTTTCCATGATGTTTTTGAAAACCCATTGCTTGATACTGTATTTTAAACTAAAAGATTTTTTTTTTCCTTGAAACATACTGATAACAATAAGAAAGTGATTTGGTATTTCCAATCCCACACCTCTTTTGATCTCTGTATAGTAAAGATTGAAATTAAATGCAACCAGTAAATTTTACTTAATTGTATTCATGTTTATATGTTACTTCACTTCCAAGCAGAGGATTTTAAAGGACACTTTGATGCATATACTCATGAGGAAACTGCACTGCAGTTGTAGTTTTGCAATTAAATAGGTAAGAGACACTGCCCTGACAACTGGCGTCAGAGCTTGCTGGGAGCGCTCTACAGCAGGTCAAGGGAGCCTGTATACCAAGTAGCTGATACATGGCATTCTGTAGTAATACAACTTCACTCTCATGGCCGTTTATCCTACCATAGGCACAGGACTACACATGATTGTGTGTTACAGTCCTAGAAGATGTGAAAAATGTGTCAAATGTTCAGGGCTATCAGCATAATCTAAGAGGTACAGTTGGTAGTAGATAAATTTATGTAGAAGACCTGTGATACACATTACATTTATCCAAGTTGATTTGTTTGCAAAGTGATAATATCCAAAATCTAGATATACTCTGGATGATGTCTCTCCCATTCATGGTAAGTTGGCTTTATGGTTCACACTGCTAAATGACACCCTGCCCAGAGCATGCCCTCTTGCTGAAACTATTCTTAGTTTGATCTAGTATCAAAGAAAAAAGGGAGATTCCCCAGGTACTAGGGTCTGCTCTATGAGTTAAGGACAGGAAGAGGGAATTGTGGGAAATCACCGTGTGTAGTTACTACTTACTTTGAACAATAGCATTGCCATCAGAATCTCGCCTCACCAGTTAACCCGTATCTTTAATGTACAAATGAAAATCTTCTTAGGATGTGTAAAGGATACTAAATAGGCAAGCCGACAGGAGTTATTTTTACCTGTTGTGTGCAATGCTGTCTGTGTGCAGTATCTACCGCGAAGCCACTCATGTCTGTACCAGGATGACTGGGGAAGTTGTATTGTTCTTTTCTTCTCCCTTAAGAGCCTTGTCAGTGGAGTTCTTTCTAAATATGTTAACTCAGAGATCTTTCTGGTTAGGAAGGAAAAAAGAAAGCATCAAGTGAAGATGAGGATAAAAGTGTGCAATCTTTGTCAAAGTAAAAAGTGTGGGTGTCTCAGCTATCAGACATCCGATGGCTTGCACCTTTTTATTAGTAATAGTATTATTATTAATTTCTATTGAAAAGGCAGACTTACAGAGAGAAGCAGAGACAGAGAGATCTTCCATCTGTTGATTCCCTCCCCAAGTAGCCTCAACAGCTGGAGCTGAACTGATCTGGAGCCAGGAGCTTCTCTGGGTCTCTTACATTGGTGCAGGGTCCCAAGGCTATATGGACCATCCGCTACTGCTTTCCCAAGCCACAGGTAGGGAAATGGAATAGCTGGGACATGAACAGGCACCCATATGGGATCCTAGCACATGCAAAGCAAGGATTTAGCCACTGAGCTATTGCACCAGGCTTGGTTTGCATTCTTTATGATTTCTCCTATTTATTGAGAAATTTGCAAGAACATGATCAGCTTTATTTGCTTGTAGGAGATACTAAAATGGTTACAATTGTGTTTGTTTACTTTGTAGAACTATTTATTACATGATAAACTGGGAAATTTGGAGTAAGCACATTAAAATGTGGGGGGAAAGCTAAAGGAACTTAAGGGTTTAGCCTTGCAATTCTGAGAATCATTTTCCAAGTATCTGATAAAGCAAATTGATCTTAAAGAACATATCCATCAATAGCCTCAGAATGCTCTCAGGTGTCCGATGGAGGGTGCAAATAGCTTTTCATGCAACTAAGGAGTCCTTTTTCAGCAGAATATAGTAAAAAAGTAGGAATCCCTTTGTCTGATTAGCTCTTTGTGTTAACTTCTGCATGTCTGTTTCTGCTTCTTTTCTCATAGGTATGAGAAAGTGCCAGTCATCTTGGTTGGAAACAAAGTAGACCTGGAGAGTGAGAGAGAAGTGTCATCCAATGAAGGCAGAGCCCTGGCTGAAGAATGGGGCTGCCCCTTTATGGAGACCTCCGCTAAGAGTAAGACAATGGTGGATGAACTCTTTGCAGAAATCGTGAGACAGATGAACTACGCTGCTCAGCCCGACAAAGACGATCCGTGCTGTTCTGCCTGTAACATACAGTAGCACCCAAGGCCGGCTGTGTCCCAGCGATAGCTCATCTACTCTACTGCAGTCTGCAGGATGGCTGTTGTGAATCCACAGCGCACAGCCGCCTGGATTCAGAAGTGAGCAGTGGTTGTCAGTTGATACCTCTGCATAACATTTGGGTCCAGAAACCAGTTGTCACCATTGTCGTCAGTCTCCTTCTGTGTCTACAACTTGAAGGCATGGCCTGCTCGATCTACCGGGTGACCTCATTGGAAAGCCATGGTGGCATTGTCGCTGAGTTGACAGAAGCAGCTAATGCATCGATTAGAAGTAATCTTGAGGGAGAAACCAGAAGAATCCCTATGATCACATACAATTAAAATATTTTGTCTTCTTTAAAAAAGAATAAAGATAAGTAAAGGAGAAATATTTTCCTATGAGAGTACTGGTTTTCAGGACTTGGTATAGAGCTTCTAACCAATGTATTGCATCTAGTAAGATAGCAACAGCTGGCCTGCCTGCTGCCTTGCAGAGGGGGCGTCTGCTCTGCTGATGAGGGTCTGGTTCCGATGTTCCAAATCAATGTTTAATTGTAGATGCTATCCTAATCTGTGACTCAAAACTAATCCACACACTAAGCCTCAATCAAACAAAAGTGCAGGTTGCATAAAAATACAACCTGTTAAGTCACCTGCTTTGCCACAGAAAATGGAGGCTTTTTACAAGGGTTGGATCAGAATTAAAACTCAAACCACCCTCTGTTAATCCAGGCAGGGATGGTGGTTCTTCCTTTGTTCAGCAAGAGGAAGCAACTGTAACAGAAGATTGCCTAGCCTTACTAATCCGAAGCATCTAGTCGATAACTAGCACCATCGTGTAAGGGGAATGAAGCCATGTTGCATGCACATGTTCCCGTGTGCAGACACCTCATAGGACAGCACAGACACCTGGCATTTTGACATTCATTGAAGCAGCAAATTCCTCCTTGCCTTTAAGGGCTGTGGTTGTGGCGTGACCCTGGCTAACAGGCTGTGAAAATCCCGTTTGGTGTAGCAGAGCTTGCTAACAGGCATTAAGAAAAAATTGAATAACCATGTGAACTAATTTGGGCTTAAAAGTAGAATTGAAATTACAGAGTGAAAAGTAAGGGACAAAAAGCCTTTTATCTTGAATTTTCTTGGAGATTTACATAAAAGTTTTCTTATGCCAATTTTGCTCTGATTACTGAAGTGGCAAATAAAACTGGAGTGAATATTTTGTTTTGAAAAGGTGCTCAAGCTCTGATACTTTCGGTTTTCATAGCCTCCAAGTATTTATCATTTGCATGACTAATGGCACAGGAACAACCTGTTGGTAAGTTTTACAATCAAGCATAGAAGGGTTTGCAGCAAATTTCAGAACCATAAGCACTGACACAATTACCTTGAGCTGGGCCGCTGGAGGTGAACTCGACCTCCAGAACTGAGTGGCACTGAGCCTGCCATCTGCAGACCACCCCAAACTCTCTTGGTTCCCAGTCTTGTGCAAGTAACCTCCTATCTTACATGTGTAACTGAGAGAAGAGTGTGTGTTTGTATGTGCATGTGTGTTTATTGTTCCTAAGAATTTGGCACAAGTTGGAAGTGATTGCCTATACTGAGCATCTGTACTCCAGAATACAGTGCATCAAAAGCATTTTTTCCTTTTAAATTATTTGGGTGTCTTTTATACATGATTGAAATCATTAATATCCCCCAAAGTGTTCATAGCCGGCATTAAGGTTAGAGGATAGTATTTGTCATAGTTGAGATACCTGAAGTAATGAAAGCCAGGCCATGCTGATCGAGGATGTTTGCACTGTGAATATTTACATGCTATGGTATGATTTTTCAGAATTCTCATTCATGAAGCTCCTTGTTTAGAGGACAGAACGTTTTAACCAGCTTTAGTAAAAATAAATTTGACTATATGAAAATTAAAAAGATAGGAAAGTCAGATTCAAGAAATACAGTTTACTGAAATAGAAATATCTTTTAGTGATTAGATAGGGCTTTGAAGCTTCTGACTTCTCAAGATGATTCTGGGTTTTTGGGGTTTTTTTTATAATTGTATAATAGCAACTTATGACAACTAAGATTGCATAATAAAGCAGCTATGATAATTCTGCAGTTTTACATTTTAATTTCTATGCAGATGTGAAAATAGGTTAAATAATGTGAAAGATATGGCAAAAATGTAAGCTGGAAAAGATGATCTCAAACTTCAGTGTTTAGTTAACAGGTTTATCAAAACAAGGTGGCTTTTACTGTCCAGATGACAATAGTAACTGATCCGGCTGCCTGATTAGTGTTCCCACATAGCCCCACACATTGAGTGACAAGATGTCAAAGATTCCCAAACACTGGACATCCTCCTGTGCCCTTATTATTGATATTCATCGGGGATGAACATAACTCAGTTTGAATGAATGTGTTTGTTGATGTGGTAATAAAAAGCTTAACGATACGAAGATTGCATTTTTGGCACAAGAAATACTAGTGGCTATAGAGGAAAGTTGGTGACCTTGGGTCACTGTTGATTCTATGCCCTGATCAGACTAGCAACTAGATAAGTGAGTTTGAATTTCTAACATGCCTTAAAAATTATGGTTTGATCCAAAGACCCACTTTTTCTTTAGCCATTGTAATAAGGTTTTCTTTTGTTTATTTTTATACAAGAACAGCATTTTTCTAAGTTGGTTTTTTTTTATGTTGCAACTTTAGTTTTTTTTCAGCTGTGATAGTGATGGTAACGCTGCCTTTCTTTTTGAACTTAAAGAAAACCAGCCTGCCTGTGATCAAAAGTATTACATAAGATCTTTTCTTAAACTGTCGAAAGGTGCTTTGATGATTTTTCCCCTTTGGTTTGTAGAGTTACAACTGAACTTTTGACTCTGATCTCTACAATTGCCATCACATTTCTGTGTTTGAAACTACTGATACTGCTTTTCTAGATGCAGAAACGTTGCCTGAGGACGTCTGGGATTTGCTTCCAAGGGTTTTACAGTTTGGATGTTCTCAGTGTCCGCAAGGCTCTAAGTGTTTTGTGTTTTGCTGTTGAATTTTTGGTTTGTCTTGTATTTCAGTTTTTTGTCCTCAGTGGTCTTGTGTTGGCACTGGTTAAGCTTGCTTGTCTCCTTAGCCAATCAAATGTCAAAGACTAGGGGGGGGTTTCCTTTTGCTTTGTTTGTTTCTTAACATGTCATTGTGCATCTGTTAAATCTTGATCAGGGTTTCGAGAATGACTGCAGTGGGTTTTGGAAACAAACTTACCATTATTGATTTGGGGTTCCCAGAGAGAGTTCACAGTTAACTGTTGAGCTCTAATACAACTGACCATTTCAAATTGAACAACAGCTTATTGTTTTGTAACAATGTCAGTTGCTAAATCTTGACATTTCAATTAAAATATGAATTGTAGTTATAACTCAAGGCAAATTCAACAGTTGTGTTTGGAGTTAAATTATTTTAACAAATAAATTTATTTAATGAAACTCTGGATTTTTGTCTTGTTTTCATTTATGTATACTCAGAAGAGAAATGTGCTAAATGCCTTTGTAATTGCTTGGGTTACCCACGTCCCATCTCAGAATGTCCAAGTTTAAATCCCATCTTCACTCCTTATTTCAGCTTCCTGCTACTGGATACTTTTAGAGACAGCAAATACTTGGGCTCCTACCACTCATGTGGGAGACCTCAGTTGAGTTCATGGCTCCTGACTTGGGCCTGGCCCAACCCAACCTCAGTTATTGTGGGCCTCTGGGAAGTGAACCAGCTAATGGTAGAGGTATGTGTGTGTGTATCTCTTTAAATGGAATAAATAATTCATTTATCTAAACAGAGAAGATAGTAAGATAATTTCATGCTCTCTAAAGATAAAAATGTGAAAAAAAATTTGTTGTCATAAATATGAGTAAGTAACATTTGTTATGATAGGCAGTTATTTTAAAGCCTGATATCAAGGTGAATGGAATCATTCTAAATAATTTACATTGATTATCAGTTGCTTTATGGTCCGGCTACTGTCACTGAAATGTTTCAGTGTCCTAGTGATGGCTTGTGGCTATCTTTTTGTTTTCAGGTCATGTGGCTCCGAAGGTGCCAGAAGCTAAAGTGTGCTTCTCTGTAGGGCTATAGGCCTGTTGTTCTATAGGGACCCTGTGAATGTTGACTGATGCTGCTCATTGTATACAGCCTTCAGCTGCTCACATAAGGGGTCCATTCATTCCCTAAGACAAGTTAGATTATGCCACTTGGTTATGTTGCCTTCCAACTTTTGAAATCCCTGGCACATCTCACCAGTTGAGAAGCTTCATTGTTTGAGAATATAAGAATAATGTGGACGAATATAACAGAGGCACTGTGGACAGAATCTCAAAATATTTAAAGGAAAATGCACATATTTTTCAGTAATACTTGACAATCTCATGTGAGATGTGTGTAAAGAATTTAAATCTGTCCAATTCTGATTTCAGTTGGGAAAATTTACTAGAGGCTGAAAGACAATATATTTAAATTCTCTGAAGTTGTACGGTATATTGTTTGTTAGAGGTCCATGAATGAAAATATAAATATTTGCAGGAATAAGTTGTGTCATCCAGTTCAGAGCCAGGGGGCCCAGAGAACCTGTGAAAAAGAGAATATTGTCCCTTCAAAAACTGTTGACCTCTTTGATGCTATGTAAATTCTACTAAGATACAGGGGCTTTTCGTTCATTAAATAAATCAGATGCTAGTTTTATTTTTGCAAAACTAGCTATTTTTCTAGCCCTCCCCCTCTTTGAATGATTTGCTGTTCTTTCAAGCAAGGTGGTATCTTTGAGTTTTCTAATAGAAAAGAGTCTTCATGTTGTCTTCCAGGGATTCCTCCAAGACTGACTGGCCGAGGAATATATGCTTGAAAGATCATTAGGTATGTGTGAATTAGGAAAAAGTGCGCTGAAGCAATGATAATTGCTTTAGTTTGTTGTTTTGTTTTTTAAAGATTATTTTTTATTGGAAAGTCAGATTTACAGAGAGGAAGATCTGTCTGATGAGTCACTCACCAAGCGACCACAATGGCCGGAGCTGAACCGATCCAAAGCCAAGAGCCCCAAGCCTCCTCTGGGTCTCCCAAGCAGGTACAGGGTCCCAAGGCTTTGGGTCATCCTCGACTGCTTTCCCAGGCCACAGGCAGGGAGCTGGATGGGAAGCAGGGCCTCTGGGATTAGAACCGATGCCCATATGGGATCCTGGCGGTTGCAAGGTGAGGGTTTAGCTGCTAGGCTACCACGCTGGGCCCAATAATTGCTTTAGTTTGGGAATGTTTTTCTAAGATCCTTGCATTTCAATGGGACAGAAGTGTTAAAAGGTTTTACTGTGTCGTACATTTATAGTGTTACATTGGTGGCATTTGGAGTATGATTTACTTTCTTTAACTGTTCTTTTCATCTCCATCAAAGAGTGACAGAGAAAGAGATCTTCCTTCTGCTGGCTCACTCCCCGGACGGCCACAAAGCAGGCTGGACCAGGCTGAAGTCAGCGATCTGGAATTCAACGGGGCACTGTGATATGGTACACAGGCTTCCCAAAAGGCAGCTTGGCCTGTGGCACCCTGGTGTCCAGTCCGGCTTATTTTTTTAATCCTAAAATCATTCATGGCCCGGCACCACAGCTCAACTGGCTAATCCTCCAGGCACTGGCATCCCATATGGGTGCTGGTTCCTGTCCCAGCTGCTCCATTTCCCATACAGCTCCCTGCTTTTGGCCTGGGAAAGCAGTGGATCATGGCCCAAGTCCTTGGGATCGTGTACCCGTCGGAAGGCCTGGGGAAAGCTCCTGGCTCCCAGCTTTGAAACAGCTCAGTTCCAGCTGTTGCGGCCATTTGCGGACTGCACACTTTGTCTCTTCTCTCTGTGGCTCTGCCTTTCCGGTGAAAATAAATCTTTTTTTTAAGATCATTCATTCATTAAAAATACAAAGAAGGAAGGGAGAAGTTCCACTAACGTCCAGTCTCCCGGGTGGTTATGTTAACTTGTGATGTAAGTCACTGCAAATGTCTTTCTGCACATGTGTACCCATAGAAGCATAGGAAAAGGCAATACCTTGATGTTAACTTTGAGAAACCGCGGGGCTGAATACTAAAAAGGAATCATCAAATATCAAACTGAGTGGCAAAGTTGGGGCGCATGTCCAGCCTTCCAACTCTACGTCACTTTTTTCTTGCTGTTAATCCTTTGTGAAATTCAATTCCTCAGTTTCCCAGTTCATTCAGCCATAATTTATTAAGACTCACTCCTGCAGCAGGCACAGTGCAATACACCAAACTAGTCACACACGCATCATCATCTCTGATGTTAGCAATACTTGTCTTTCCCTGTTCTCCCAAGGTAGACACAAACAAACCTAATCATGAGATGCAATATGTACTTTTTCTACCATGACATCAGATGGATCACTGGAGAAGCACTCTGTGACACAGAGCTTCATGGGAGCAGTGTATGTCAGGAAGCAGTAGGAAGTAAAATTGGACAGTGGTGGGGAGTGTTGATGATGCAGAGCCCACAACAGCGTGATGGGGAGGGTGGCTGAAGCAGTAGAATGGCCCTCAACCTACCATGCAGCCATCTGTGCTCCCCATGAGTCACCAAGATGTAACCACGACAAAGACTGGGAGACCTCAGCACTCTGAGAAACGGGGAAAACCATCATGAGACCGAGCAAGCAGATGCAGCTGTGCTACACAGTGTCTCCCAACTCCACACTGCACACATAGCGCTAGTACGGGCAGTCCTTTTCATCTTGTCCTTCTGCTGGTGCGTAGTGGCATATTTTGCTTTGTACTTCGCTATAACCAGTAGCCATGCTTGTTCTTCCCTGGTTGTACTACTTCTTGTTTTGTGTGTACAGTGCAGTTTCTGCTGGCAAACTTTTTATTGCAAGGAGACTTCCCAAAGAAGGAAAGCAGGGCCCTGCCCTCTAACTAAATAATATATCAGAGTCTGTGTGGAGCTCTGAAGAAATTATGCTTTCCCCTGCCCAAAAAGTGGGAATCCTTCCATTGCTGATGGTTCTCTCCTCCCTTTGGAAAACCACTGAAATCCTAAGGTAGGGCTTTCCTCGAACAGAAGTGATACTCACTGTCAAAAGAACCAGACTGGATGTTTTCCTGCCTTCCTGGATAACCAGTACAAATCCAGGTACCACTATTCTGAGTGAAAGCAAGAACATTTAAATTTACTACGTGACACCTGAATGAAAGACAGGATAGCCATCAGTAGCCCCCTTAATCCAATTCCACTTTCTTTTACTCTTCCTGTCTCTCATTGGTTACTGGGATCCTCCACTGCCCAGTGTTGCTAGATTTTATCCACATCTTGAATACAATCAATTGCTACTCCAGTCATGAGCAGTGTATCCTTTGGGGAATAGTTTTGGTCTGGTGATTGCTCTAGCTGTTTTTCTGGCAGTAAAAATCTTTTTGGGAAACAAATCAGTCCAATTGAACAGCTGGCATCAGTAGCCCCACTGGGTTTTCTTTCACCATCCAAGGGTATATGATTTGTAACTAAAAAGTGAAGTAAAACACAAAAAGCCTTTTTCACATACTCATACTAGCGGTATTCATTGCATGTTTTTTAAATGACCCACTTCTTGGTGAACACACACAGGACCAACTGCTTGCCGTTAACCTCAATTTGGTGCATCAGAGATTACTATTGTTGCAGCCATGTCTGCCATTATTCCTCTGTTGGAAACTCTCAAAGCTGCTTATGGCTATGGCCTTGGACTTCGGGGCTGAGACAGAGCAGAATGGGTACGAATGGCTGCCACAGCAGGGCCCACCTAGTGTGCCAAGGTGGATACTTCTTAGGAGCAAACAACAGAGAGTCCTTCAAGAGCAAGTCTTGACAGAGTCCTCAGGAGTAAAACATGAGTAGAAAACTAGAAAACAAGTAATGGCTCATTTCCCTCGTACTTGGAGGAATTCTCTCTTGTAGAGTTCCTGATATGCCATTAATATGATTGTATTCATTTTTCCTTCTTACAATGGCTGGTCAACTTTGGTCCTGAACAAATATTGTCTGGCATATTAGCACATCCATGACAGAAAAACATTACTTAAAAGGCAGAATGTACTAGAACTAAGAAAACATACCTATATGCAAGTCATTTCTTTTTAATTACTTTTAGATGAATTCCACCATTGCCGTGGAAACTGTCCTTGGGAGTGTTGGGAATTGGGATCCTCTTCCAAGTTCCACAGTCCTATGTCTAAAGAACTTTCTTGTTTGGAGTTCAAAAGCCATTTTGCAACTTTCCATTGGAACAACATGCACATTTAGCTATTAAAAATTTCCCAAAACAGTTGATGTGAGAAACACTACAAGTTTTACATGATTACAGACTTTTTTCTATAAAGAATTAGTTATTCTCTGTAGTTTGATTGGTTCATTAAACAAATTTGTCTGATATGGCAACCATGGCCTACGTCACCAAGTAGCTACTTAAATTAATATTAATCAAAATGAAATAAACTAAAATATAGTTGCTCAGTAGTACTAGCCAAGATTCAAATCACAATAGACACATTCTGAATACTCAATAGCCATAGGAAGTTACATGTTAGACCATTCAAGTATTTACCATATCCATCAATACAGAAAGTTCTACTAACACTACACTTGAATAATTTATTCTAGTCAGACCTATTATATTTTGTTTATTCAGAAACAATAAGGAGCTAAGAACCTGTAAGAGCTAGCTTCAGGAGTCTGCATCTTGGGTTGTCATAAATGAACCCGCACTTGGAGGAACACATGATGAATTTAATTGCCTGTTGTCACAGTCTGTAAATTCTTAATAGTTTTATACTTGCAACCTTGGTTTTTCTCCCTGTGTTACCTAAGATTAGGGCATCAGTCCTGTATATGTGAGAGGGATCTTTACTGTTCAATTTTTGTTTCCTTTTTCCAATATTTAGTTCTTTAGAGGATATGGGAACACAGTCAGAACATGGGATAAAATTCAGGCACCTGGAATCCTTAGATATGATAGATTCACCAGGAATTCACTTTCAAGAACATCTGTTCCCAGAAATGACAAACACCTACAGAGTATCCTGGCAACTCCAGCATTCAAGAAACATTCAAGAAGTATTCAGATTCTCTTATTAACAGATACGTTCATGGATTGAGTTGCCCACAGTAGACTTTCTTTCCTTTAAATAGCCCTGTCAGAGCTCACCTTAAAGATATAACTGATCTGTTTTGTTCTATATCCACCCATTCCTTATCTCTTACAATCATTAATGCAACAAATATGAAATACCTACTGGATGCAAGATACTGTTGTAGGTCTGAATAAAAGATCATGCAACCCACACCTACTGTTGCCATCTGGCAAATTATAGGTTGCAATTAACCAGACATTAACAACAGATTCAGCAGGACCAGTAAAAGCAAAGGCAGCAGAGATTCATCTGTGATTTATCAGCTGCACCCCTTGTTTCCATGGTCACATGAAAACACAACCACAAAAACAGAATGAATGTGCAATCCTGACTGATTCATGCACTCCCTCACAAAGGAGAGTATTTTCTTCCAAAGCAAGTTTTTGTTACTTTTTTTTTCCCCTCAAAAGTGTATGCCAGTGGCCAACATTGTGGTGCCTTGGGTAAAGTTGATACCTACAATGCTGGGATTCTATATGGGTTCAAGTTTGTATCCCGGCTGCTCCACTTCTGATCTAGCTTCCTGCAAATAGCCTGGGAACAGCAGAGAAGAACAGCCCAAGTGTTTGGGCCCTGGCACCCATGTGGGAAACCAGACAAAGCTCCTGGTTCCTGGGTCCTGGCTTCAGTCTGACCCAACCCTGACTATCATGGCCATTGATAGAATGAACTAGCAAATGAAAAGATCTCTGTGACTTTTAAATAAGCAAATATATCTTTTTTTTAAGTATGCCAACCAGAAAGAAAGGCTTAGATAATACGAGTATTAGTGATGATAATACAATTAATCCCAAAGGCATTTTCAATTATCTTAGGTGTTGATGTACTTTACTGATAAATTTGAATCCCAATAATGTTTCCGTTAAAGTGACATTTGTGCTGGTTTGTGTTCTCTGAACTCATATAATCCAAAAATGAACCAAACGCACGAGGAAGAGTGTATGTGATTTAACTAACAAAAATTAGCAATGCCAACTAATTGAATTGCTGTACTAAGTTATCTTCTCTCCTTTCAACATATTGGGGGTTGGGGGGAATTACAACAAAATCACACCACATAAACTGACTAGGGAATAGGGCAAAGTGCATATTATAGAAAAAGTAGTAGAACACATACCCCCAAGGATGGTAAAGTTATTCACAATGCAAGCCAAATGATCCTATATATTTTGAAAGATGGCCTATTCATACTTGATTCTGAGTTTCTTGGCAGCCAAAGCCAAGAGAAAAACAAAACTATTTATAGTGTCCTTGAGACAAAAATAACTAACTCTGGAGATTTCCCCAGCTGCCCCCATGGATCTCCATAGGGGACACTGTGTCGTGTAGCTAATGCTACCACCAGCTACAAAATGGGGACTGTTCTGTTTGCTAATCTTGTAGTCCCTATCACTCATTCGTAGCAATGCTTAGTTTTCACAGAATGGTTTCCTGGCTTTCCCATAAAGGATAGCTTTTGAAATATTAAATTTAGTGTATCCCAGGAAGATGAGGATTTTTGTTTCAGATCTCAGGCATAGTGACAACAGGAATTTCTGCTCGTGAATTTTGAGCAATGTGAAGAGTGAAGAAAGGACTCGTGGGAAGTGTACCAAGTTCAGAGCCAACCTTGTGTGACAGTTGCAGCCCCATCACATCTCGCATTGCGTGTGATGAGGGCAACAGAAAAGGAAATCAAAAGAGAGAGGGGCAGAAAGGTTGGAGAAGAGAGGGTAGTCCTGAAAGAATCAGCTCTCTTGGACTTAGGGTCTTAAACATTGCCAGACACTCAGTAGGATACTCTGCAGGCGTGGCATCAGGGAAGAGTTGGGGGCTACTTAGACTATTGTTATTTAGTACACTTTACATTTCAGAGAATGTTTCAGTTCACAGAAAAACAAATGTGAGTGGAAGTACAGCGAGTTCCTACACACCTCTGCCTGCAGCTACAGTCTCCCCAGCTGCCAACATCTTGCATTGGAATAGGACATTTGTTACCCTAAATTAGCCTGCATTGACGTGGCCATTGGGCCTGTTGGTTAAGCATACCTATCACCTTGGTTTCACTCTTAGAAGGTGGTGCAGGCTCCACCTTCCTTCAAATGCAGCCCCTGCAAGGCAGCTGTGATGGCTCAGGCATTTAGGTTCCTTCCATCCACGAAGGGAACCTGAATTGAATTCCAGACTCCCAGACTTTAGGGGAAGAGAACCAGCAATTCATTCTTGTTACTGTGTATTCTATGGATTTTGACAAATACATGAATTGGCAGATCCAACTTTTTTTAAGATTTATTTTATTTTTATTACAAAGTCAGATATACTGAGAGGAGGAGAGATAGAGAGGAAGTGGAGCTGCCGGGATTAGAACCAGCGGCCATATGGGATCAAGGCGAGGACCTTAGCCACTAGGCCACACTGCCGAGCCCCAACAGATCCAACATTTTAAGCTCATACACTTTTACCCTTAAAAACTGAAGTCCTGTGCATAGAATTAAGTGTGATATTACTTAAGGCTGAGGAGCAAGAGTTCAGGATATGAGATCAGTCGGAATCAAGGCCTCCTGCTCCACAGTGGGTACCAATGGGTCCTACCAGAGGGGTGATGGACTTTCAGCTGGAGGGGGGTTGTTCCTTATTAACTCCAAGCTTGACTTCCTCTAGTTTGGGGATGGAAAACTGAATTCTACTGGGAGTGGAAACAGCATGCATAATGGAAAATAATGGCAGATCTGATAAATCTAATTAGGAAAAGCCAATTATAATCTTACCTCTGAAGACTGAGATGCTTAGGGAAATGGGTTGGATTTTAAAGTTAATTAGGCAATAATATATTGCACCATTTGTTGAAAATCTTCCTAAAATGTGTGTATTTGATTTCACAGTTACAATAACACCAAGTTTGGGAAACCATATATCTGTTCTAATTCCCTATGAAATTGCCCATAACAATACTGAAAATTAAAAATGACCAAGAGCCAAATGAAGGTGGAATTTTCTGTCTGATCTTTCTTTGTCAGTGTGGAGTATAGACACACACACACACACACACGCACATACACACACGTTAATTTAAAGGCCAAAACACTGGCATGGCAAAGGACGAAATGTGATGTCTTATGCCTACTGCAAAACAAATATTTAGTGATGTGTTGAAATTTTTGTTTGATTCAGTAAGACAATAACCAAACCTAACGCAAAGACAATAAATAATAGAAATTTAAGGGAAAATGCAGATACTGCTGTCTTCTTGGAAAACCTAAGAAAACCACGGAGAAACCTATCATAACTAAAAACAAAAGAGAGAGAGAAATTAGTGCTAATCATAGTCAGTCATGAGACAAAACACAAATGGAAAGAAAAGGCAAGCAGAAATGCAACTCAAAACCACAGTGCTGGAGCACCGAATGACTGCAGCCAAACTCAGACTAACACATGCTGGTGAGGATTGGAGAGAGTGGAACACTTCTGTATGATTGTGGTAAATTAGTACAACAACTTTGGAAAACAGTATGGACATTTCTTTGAAATCTAGAAATGGACTTGCCATAGGATCCAGCAATCCCACTACAGGATGTATACCTCAAAGACACGAACTCATGGTATCAAAGAGATACCTGCTCCACCATGATTATAGTAGCACTGCTTACAGGAACAACAGTGGAATCACCAAGGGGATCATCAACAGATCAATGGGCAAAGAAAATGTGGTAAATACACACAAGCAGAATATTGTTCATTTATAAAAAATAATGAAATCTTATCATTGGCAGCATAATGGAACTGGAGGATTTTATGTACTACAGGGATTAGAACCGGCGCCCATGAGAGGGGGGACGGAGCGAGTATTCAGCAAACTGAGCTATCTATCATGCTAGGCCTAAAACATTTCAACAGTGTTGAGATGTGTGGTGAGATCTTGGGTGCCTAATCTAAAAATATTTGAGAAATTAGCAATACTTGAAAAGAAAAACAAGTAAATAATAACTATACATGTTTTGGAAACAACTGACTAGTTGTTTTGGTACTTAATCCTAGCTTTGTCACCCAAGGCAAGTGGTTTAATTTTCTAACACAATTTCTTCATTCAGAAGATGAGAAGTATAATACAGATATCATGAAGTTGCAATTATAACTGAAAGATCACTTCATCACTTCATCACAATACATGCCACATATTTGTCTTTAGTTATATTAGAAATTAGAACTTTAGATAGATGTGTTTCAGGAGCCAAAAGAGATCTAAATTTTAAACCTGATAAAGTAAATGATTTTTCACTGAAATCATGTTATGAATCTATGTATTTTGCAATAATATCCACTGCTGAGTCATGGTGCCCTGAGAGCATAAAATGCTGCAAAGGGGCTGGACAGAATTTAACAACACTTACCCAGAATTTCAACCATATTTTGTCCTTTGGTGAAGTCATTCTGTTTCTAGAAACCTAACTTAAAAGATGAAAATGAGTGAATATATTAACTCTTGCATTATAAATAACAATTCACTCACTCAGCTGGAAAGCACTTGGGCAAACTATGCTGGGATATGCTTCAATATGCACATGGGATTATTTCAGACTATGTATATTTCTGTATAGAATTAGAAATGCCATAGTGAATTGCTCAGAGCAGAAAAAGAGAATGTCTATACCAAATAATACCAATTTTACAAATTATATATTTGAAAGTAAAAAAAGGGACGATAGAAAGAACTAGAAATGGAAAGAGAGAGAGCTCATTCCTTTGTTGGGATTCATTTCTCAAATGCCCACAATGGCTGGCACTGGGCCAGGGCAAAGCCAGAAGCCAGGAACTGAATGTGAAGTCAAGTTCCTGAGTGAACTCAATCACAAGTTCCACATCACTGCCTCCCAAGATTAGCATGAACAGAAAGTTGGAGTTGGAGCCAGAGTGAGGCATTAAACCCAGGAATTCAAATGCCCATAGACTTGGCATCTACACTGTCAGGCTAACCATTACTCCTTTAATCCAAGTTATACACATTAAAGCCTTAAACACACACAATCACAGAGTTTATACAGATTCCACCAGATTCCGTGTGTGTGTGTGTGTGTCAGAAAGAAAACAAAGTATATATTGTCTGTGCATCAAAATTGTCTATGCCCTTCTGTATTTTATAAATGTTGTATAATCAGCAATCACTTATTTTATAATTAAAATTTATATTACTTAAAAATAATTTTTCAGAACAGTTGGACTGTTGTAAACTAAGAGAGTATAAGATCTATTTTTTCTTTAAATTTTTGTCACTATAAAGAAAACAGATTTTACATATTTCATACATCAATTTCAAGATGACAACCATAAGCCCCTCCCTCAATCAGCCCTCTTTCCTTTTTTTCCCTTTAATTCTTTTCAATAACAGTTTCCATTTTTTTTAATAATCACAGGGTTAATGCACTGCTAATCATAATATTCACAAAGTAAAAAGTAGAAAGACAAGAGCTGGAAACACTAATAGAACCATACATGTTGTGTTTATTCCTGAACATTTATTTTATTCTATATTAACTATACATATCAGAGAAAGCATATTTCTTTCTGGGCCTGGCTCATGTGACTGAGCCTAAAGGTCTGCAGTTGCATCTCTTTTGCTGCAGGTGAGATTTTCTCCTTTCTTATAGATGCATAGTATCCTATTACGTACCTGTACTACAGACACATAATACCAGTCATCAGTTGATGGACATCTGGGTTGGTTCTCTTAGCTACTGTGAATTGAGCTGCTAGAAATACAGGGATACAGATAATTGTTTCACAAGCTGATTTCATTTACTTTGGGTCATTTCCCAGGAATGGAATGACTGGCTCGTGGGTGGATCCATTTTCAGATTGCTGAGGAAAATCCATACTGTCTTAGACACTGGCTTTTAAAATACCACCAACAGTGCGTCCGAGTACATCCTTGTCAGTATTTATTCTGATTTTATTTTTGGATGATAACATGCTTACATGAGACAGAAAAAATTATTATGGTTTTTATTTATATTGCCCTAATAGTTGGTAATCCTGAGCATTTTTTCATGTGTTTGTTGTCTATTTGTATTTCCCCTTGAAAATTGACTGTTTATGTCATTTGCCCATTTCTTAACTAGATTGTTAACTTTGTTGTTGTTGAGTTTGTTAAACTCCTTATATATCTTGAATATTAATCTTTATCAGATGTATAATTTGTGAATAATTTTTACTATTCTGTTGGTTGCTTCTTCACTTTGTGGAGTATGTCCTTTGTTTCCTTATGCAAAAGTTTCTTAACTTGGTGTAATCTCATTTGTTTACTTTTGCTTGTATTGCCTGTTCTTCTGTGGTCTTACCCAAGAAGTCTGCTTATGCCAATATCTTGAAGACGTTCCCCAATGTTTTCCCCTATTAGTTTGATTGTATCAGGTCATAGATTTGGGTCTATGAGCCTTTTTGCTTTGTTTTCTGTATAAGGTATAGGATAGGGGTTTTATGTCATGCCTTGTCGTGTGGAGATTTAATTTTGCCAGCACCATTTATTGAAGAGACTGTCCTTTCAGGAAGTGATTTCAGTTCATCAAGATTAATTGGTTGTGGTTATATATATTGATCTGCAGTTTCTATTTTATGTCTTTGGTCCACGTATATATTTGTATGTTAGTACCAAGCTGTTTTAACTATAACTTCTCTGTAGTATTTCTTTAAATCAGAGTTGAGTTGTCTGAAGCTTGTTTGTAGTTGCTTAAGAGTGTTACAATTATTGAAGGTCTCATATTTTCACATGAATTAAAGGTCTTTTTTCTGGATCTGAAAAGAGTGTTGTTGGTATTTTGATTGGGATAGCACTGAATTTGTAAATTACCTTGAGTAGTATCAACATTTTGATGGTATATCAATCCACGTACATGGAAGATACTTTTTTCCATTTGTGTGTGTGTGTGTGTCTTCTCTTAATGCTTTCTAATTTTCACTGTCAAGATATTTTGCATTCTTAATTAAATTTATCCCAAAGTATTTAAAATTTTTGTAGATATTGCAAATGGTACTGATCTAATAATCTCTTTGTCATCTATGGTATTATTTATATGTACAAATATTATTGAGCTTTGTGTGTTGATTTTACAACCTGCAACTCTGCCAAACTCTCTCATAAGTTCTAAGAGTTTATTAGTGGAATCTTTTTGTTTCCTGTATATAGGGTCATATCAGTAAGATCTGTTTTTATAAAAACAGATAAAATAAAATAAAATGCAGAATTCCTGGCATGCTTTAATTAGCTTAATTATTATTTTTGTGACTGATTTGGATTATTTTAAAGTTTTGAGATTGTCTTTCAAAATATCCATCATCCTAGAAGTATTTGCAAAATTCAAGAGTATACTATTAAAACCAATATGTTTTAGGGAAATAACAAAATAATCTCTGGAGTTGTATATATACATGTTTTAACTACTATTTAACAAATAATACTACTATTCTTACAAGTTTTATCTTTCTTTTAAAAGAAATTGAATTCAAAGCAGTTAATTTTCTCAACCTCTTCACTGACTCATACAGAGGCATACAGCATACAGTAAGCCATACAGTAGCATCATTTTCTTCAAGGTTTTTGATTTTCTTTTTCATTTCTTCAGTGACACATCAGTCATTCTGTAGCATGTTATTTAACTTCATGGCATTGTGAATTTCTATTTTTCTTTCTGTTGTTGATTTTGTTTTATGACTTTTCATTTAAGGTAATGTATAGTAACTGTGTAATACAGACTATCATATCCAGATGTGAGGATACAATTCAGAGTGCATCTCTACTTCCAGATGGACTCCCAATGAAACTGTTAAATATATCTTGACAATAGGATGCTAGAATCTCTGCCATTGTCCATGCCCACAATGTCAGAATACACTTAAATAGCAAAATGATGGATTTATGGCTGTTCATGAAGAACTATGCTATTGTAATACTATAAGGGAAATCAGTAGGGAGGTAGGGGACTTGAAGAGGGGGAAAGGGAAATTCCAGAACCTATGGAACCATCATAAAATAATAATAAAAAAATTTAAGCTCATTGAAAGTCATAGATATTTGGGTTCTTGTTGATAGAAATTTTTCTACCCTAAAATAATAAAGCCCCTCTAAGCAGTAATTTTCTTCATAACAGAGTTAATTAACACATCCACTCTTGATGAAAAGTTAAGTATTCTCACTTTGTCGAAATAAAATAACCAACCTCGGTTACCTCAACCGAACAAGAGGACGGTACTAAGACTTGTTTGAGGTTATTTCCTGACACACTTGTGGTTAGAATTGGAAAAACAGGATTCACTCCAGATAGATAAATTTGGGAGGATACAATTTGAAATGGAGAAATAAAAAACAATGTGCACTCCAAAAGTATGCCACATTTAGAAGACAAGAGGAATTCAGCATACTTTTAGTGGCATTGAAGAAAACATAACTAGGAAAAATAAGTGATTAAAATTGAAGCAAGAGGTCAGAGAGTGCATTGATGCCTGGCTTTAGCAGACTGGCTTCTGCTGGTTCAGAAGGTTCCCCAGGCTCATCTCTCCCTGCTCCAACCCCTTTCTTCCTGCAGTCCAGGAGAGTTACAAATTGGCTTTTCCAAATACCATATCAACAGCAGCTTATGCATTCCCAAATAACCAAGCTCTAACAGGGCATATTTCACAAGAAACAATTCTGAGCATGCTCACTGTGAATCCCGTAGATTTTAACAGTAGTTCAAGATTTTAAAGGGCTGTCCATTTAAACATTACTTGTATAATTTAGAAAACACAGCCTTTTAAAATTACGTTTTAATAATACTTTTTTAGCCTTTTTTAAAAAATATGGCTTTCTTTTGAAAAAAAGCTGTGACAAAATGAAACTACTGAAAAGAAAATATTAAATACAAAAGCACAGGGACTTTCTTGTCCTGGAGCAGTGCAAATTCAGCCAAATTTTGCTGATCCAGGTCTGTGAGAAATATGTAAAGATTTTAAATAGTTAAGACTATTCAGCTTTAAGGGTTTCCTGGAAAAGTGAATAAAAATTAAGTACTGTGGCATTTTTATTTGTGGATTTTTGAAAAAGATTTATTTATTTTTATTGCAAAGTCAGATTTATACAAAGAAGGAAAGAGAAAAAGATCTTCCATATGCTGATTCGTTCTCCAAGTGGTTGCAATGGTGGGAGCTGAACCTTTCCAAAGTCAGGAGCCAGGAGCTTCTTCCCGGTCTATGTGTGTGCAGAGTCCCAAGGTCGTGGGCCATTCTTGACTGCTTTCTGAGGCCACAGGCAGGGAGCTGGAAGGGAAGAGGAGCAGCAAGGACTGGTACCCATCCCAGTGTGTGCAAGGCAAGGACTTTAGGCAGTAGGCTACCACACTGTGCCCTGTGGATATTTTTTTATGTAAATGTATCCATCCATCTTTAGAAAATCAGGAGAAAATCTCCAAATAAGCCAAAATAAGTATCACATAGACGAACACGTGTTACATCCACAGCCACTGCTTTAAGAGTATTTACAAAGTTGAAAGCAGTTAAAATGAAAATTTGAGAGGAAAAAAAAGAGAATTGAATAATGCAGATAAAATGATCAGAAGCCTATAAAGAGATTAATTTAAGAAGAATCAATATGAACAGCATGGTGCACTTTGGCCCTGATCTTCCTGGCTTGTGAGCCCTGGGCAGTGGGAGCAGCGTGATAGAAGCGGAGCTAAGGCAGTGACTGTTGGCATGTGGATGTGTATTTTGGTCCCAGGCTGTGAGTTAATCATCAAAGCCGAGTGGGGCGAGAGAAGAGAACATATTCAGATCTGGCAGAGAGAGTTGTGGAGTCTGCAAAACAGGGGACCTGCACAATAAAAATACTGGCTCAGGAAAGAAGTCGGAGATTAAAGCCAAAGAATGCAAGGATGGAGAGATTTGGGAGACTTGCTTATCCTTGTTGTTGGGCAGTTTCCAATTACTCAATCCACTCACATGACCTCTTGCAGGACTTCTCAGAAGCTGTTCCTAATCTCTCTTAGAATCCAGACCCAGGGATCAAAAGAATAGCTTGTAGTCTGGGTTTGGCAGCATGCTGGCCAAATACCCCCCAGAATTATCTAGTTCAAATACACTCTCATGTCAACAGATCACTTTGAAGAGTGGAAGAAGATAGCAGAAAACCAAATATTTAAAAAGGATACCCATTTGCTTTTGCTGACCTCAGAGCATTCTCATGTTCTGAAGCCAATGTTGAATATTGATAAATTCTACTCCTCCTTATCCTCAAGCATTAAACTTTAGTGTTAAAGAAACTGAAAGTAACCTAGAGACCGCCTTATTCAACCCCTCAGTTTCATCCACAAAGATACTGAGGCCCAGTTTAAAACTGCCATAGTGTTGGCATGGGTCAGAGAGCCACGAATGTTTCCTGTCCCAAACCAGATCATTGTGGCCCCCCAAATTTGTTTATTTTCTTACATTCTGTATTTCAAATAATAGTGGAAGTATGTTGGACCACCCTCTTAACAAACTTTCCTTTGACACATCAAGTGCAGCAGCCTCTTGTTATACATCCCTGTTTTGTTCCTGGAATGTCTTCACTCTATGCTTTAGCAATGGGGCTAATCATGTTTTTAAAGTTTCATAAAACTTGCATGGGTACAGAAGGATCACAGAGAACTCATGCCCTCTGGGCCTATGCAGGTGAAAAATCTAACTGGTAGAGTCAACAGGAAATTCAATGCCAGGGTCCTTTGGGAAGAAATTAGTCCAGCAACCAAGGAAATATGTGCTGGAACTCATCTTACCGAATGTTACCATAAATGGCTTGCTGCTCAGACAAGCAGATAAAGCCTGTCTTCTCTCTAAAACCAGAGTCTCAGTGTAGTCTCTGCACTCTGGGCAGTGAATTCACCATGCTCGATAACAAGCTACCTTGGCACAACCTATGATTAGCTCATTGACTATTAGTGCAATCTCTAACAACCTGTATCCAATGCAATAAGATAATGCGATATAATCTATAAACCAACAATTAATGTCAGAATGCTTAAGATCTACATCGAAAAACTGTAAAACCTACTATACCCTCAATACGCTATGTTAACCTGTAATGGGGAGGGAGTGCAGGGAAATCTTTCAGGACCATAAAAAGAGTGAGAAAAAAGTACAATATAGCCTATCAAGATCAAATCTGGTAATTCATAGACAACAGACTCAAAAACCTAACTTTTAAATCCTGCTGTCTAATCCTTAAAAATGTTTAAATACTTTGCAAGTCAATTGTAATATATCTGTAAGCCACATCAACCCAGGAATTTGAAACTTCTAATTTATGTATGTTACTGTACAATGTACTGACATGTCCCTCATCCCCAGCTACCACCACCTCCCTCTGTGCTACCAATATCATCTAGTTCACGGAATAGCCCATTCTCTTTAAAACTCCTTTCTCCATCTGAAGTTCTTTGTCTACTTTCTATTCTTTGCTTTAGCTTCTCGTGTTTTTTTTTCCCTAAGAAACGTTCCCTGGTATTTACAAGACTCAAAGAAGGAAGGAAGGGAGGAAGGCAGGGAGGGGGAGAGGGTAGGAGGCAAAGAGGCAAAAAAGGAGAGAGGGAGGAAGGAGGAAGGAAATGAAAACCAGAGCACGTTCATGAGGGATTCACCAAGAATCCTGTCTGCTGAAGGAAAGACTGAAAATAGAAATACATTTTTAAAAAATGTGATCAAATGAGTCCAACTCCAAAATCAGGAGTGATTCCAGGGCTTGGTCTCAGATTAAAAACAATCAATTAGGATACCACGAAATATCCTGATAGTCAACATCAGCACATTTTATTAGCATATTTTTATTTGTGTTAAAGATTTATAATCTATTTATTTGTAAAACAATGTTACAGAAAGAAGATTCAGAGAGAGAAACTCATCCACTGGTTTGCTCCCCAGATGACAACAATGGCCAAAACTGAGTCAATACGATGCCAGGAGCTTCTTCTGGGTCTCCCACATGCATGCAGGAGACCAAGGACTTGAACTGTCCTCTGCTGCTTCCCACATTAGCAGGGAGCTGGATCAGAGGTGGAGCAGCTGGGACACAGACTGACACCTATATGGAACACCAGCTGCACAAGCAGAGTTTAGCCTACCACACCATGGTGCCAGCAATACCATATTTTTTTAAACTAAAATTGATGCAGGGCCCGGCACAATTGCCTAGTAGCTAAATCCTTGCCTTGCAACTGCCAGGATCACATATGGGTGCTGGTTCATATCCTGGCTGCTCCGCTTTCCTATCCAGCTCCCTGCTTGTGGCCTGGGAAAGCAGTGGAGAATGGCCCAAAGCCTTGGGACTCTGCGCCCATGTGGAAAGCCTGGAGGAGGCGTCTGGCTTTGGATCGACTCAGCTTCAGCCATTGTAGCTGCATGGGGAGTGAACTAGTGAATGGAAGATCTTTCTCTTTGTCTCTCCTCTCTGTAAATCTGACTTTTCAATAAAAATAAAACAAACCTTTTTTAGAAGAATAGATTAAATTAATTTTTAAAAATCATTGGGAGCAAATTTAAAAATTAGAATGCAATCATTTTTATTGATTTTTCCTTTTGCTTTGAGTTGTAGAATGACTTGACACAACACTTGCTTATATTGTGACGTTTGTTCATCATAGACTTTTACACTAGTTCTTATATTTTGAACTGCAGTGTCAAATTAGTATTTGCCTTGCTTATTTAGTTTTTGGAGTAATGTTAGATTATGTGCCCAAGGCAAGTACATTTTCTCACTCACCGTAGCCCTGTCTGTGTTTAGCTTTGGTATAGGATTCATAAAGCTATCCTTCTAGTTCTTCACTCCATCTCCTTGTACTAATGTCATTCACTTTTGTTTATTTTGGATTTTTAAATATCATTATAAACTCACACTGCAGCTATTTTTGTTTATGCTGTTAATTATCTTTAAAGAGATCTAAGCATTTACCCATTCTGCTACCATCTGGTGCTCCAAATTTCTTCATATATATCACTATTTCCCTCTAGTATTATTTTTTCTCTGCCTGAAAAACTTCATTTAATACTCTTATAATGCAGTAATGCACATTATATCTTCATTCAGAAATATTTCAGAAATATTGAAATAAATACTGCTAAGTAATATTTTCACAGCTCATAGCCTTTTAGGCTAACAGGGACTCCTGCCTTATTCCTATCCCAATATTTTAAAGATATTCCATTGCATTCTAATTTATATGATTTCTTTCTTAAAAATACCTTTTTTATTTGAAAGGAAGATTAATAAAGAGAAGGAGAGGCAGAGAGGGTCTTCCACCTGCTGATTTACTGCCCAAATGGCCAGAATGGTCGGAGCTGAGCCAATCTGAAGCCAGAAGCCAGGAGTTTCTTCCAGGTCTCTCTTGTAGATACAGGGTCCTAAGGACTTGAGCCACCCTCCACTGCTCTCGCAGTCTATAAAAAGGGAACCAAATCAGAAGTGGAGCAGCCAAGCCAGAACATGAACTAGTGCTCATATGGGAGATGCCAATGCTTGCAGGTGGAGGATTAGCTTGTAGAACTACCATGCCAGCCTCTATATGAGTTCTAATGAGAAATCTATTGTAATGCTTACATTTGGCCTTCTCTACCTAACATCAGTTTTTCCATTGCTGCGTTTCAAGATGTTTCTCGTGGTCACTGGTTTAATGCAGTTAAGGATTGTGTGCCATAGTGTAACTGTCTTCAGGTTTGTGTGCATGGAAGTGGTTGAACTTGTTGGGTCTGCAGATTTGTAGCTTACAACATTATTTAATCATATTTTTTCTCTTTTATCTTTCCCCTTCCCCTCAGAAATCCAACCACAGGTATAATCAGACCAGGGAGGCTCTGATTCTCTGCCCATATGTATTTAATTCCAATTTTCTCTGACTTCTACTCTTGGTGCTTTATAAATTTTACTGCCATATCTTCTATTCACTAATTGTTTCTTCTGAAATATTTTGTCTATTGTTAATCTCCCTTCATATCTTTTTATTAAACATATTGTATTCTATTAGCAGAAATTGGATTTTTGGTATACAAGGACTTCAAAAATTACACAGAAAAAAATGGAATTAAAAGTTTATTTCACTGTGCAGAAAAGTTCCTGTGAAATTCATACACGTTATTTATGTAAAAACCATCCCCCATGCTCTTTATAAATGTCTTCATGTATCTTGGAGGTTTGTTTTAACTTAGTGTTGGGAAGCGTGGAATAAGGTGGTTTTCACTTCCTTTCTGCTCTAACATCTCTGCCAGTTCTCTGTTTTGCTTCATTGACTTATCTCCTTATCTGAATTTCTCTCCCTGCTCCTTGGTATGCTTAAATATTTTTTTATTAGGATCCAGGCATACTCATCATTATCTTCTTGTGTATTGGCTAGTTTTTCTTCCTATAAGCCTAATTGAGTTCTGTTCTTGGATGCAATTAAGTTACTTCAAAGCAATTCGATCCTCTGAGGTCTTGCCTTAAAATTTGTTGGATGGGACCTGAGTTGTATTTTATCTAGAGCAAATCATTTCCCACTACTAAGGGAAGAATCTTCTAAACTCTCCCACAGGGTCCATGGAACATACTGCTTCCCCACTGGTCAGTAACAGGTTTTATTTGTAGTCCTTGGTGTTAGGCCCTATTTTAAGTTACCTTTTGGCAGGTCTTTTTTCTGGCCTCAATCATTTTCCTCACTCTCTTGAGCTGATCAAGGCTCAGATTTAACTCAACTCTAGCCCTCTGGTGATCTCGGGGACTCCTTCTCTTGCACCTGTTTTCAGGGACTAACTTGAAAATCTAGTCTTTGTCTCCATGT
This sequence comes from Ochotona princeps, assembly GCF_030435755.1. Classification (NCBI taxonomy): domain Eukaryota; kingdom Metazoa; phylum Chordata; class Mammalia; order Lagomorpha; family Ochotonidae; genus Ochotona; species Ochotona princeps. Next base: position 10,928,139 of record NC_080843.1, on the reverse strand, counting down.
GGATTGCCAAACATCAGGAGAGAACCATCTCACTCTTGGGCTTCACTAATTTATCTCCTTCCTACCCGACCTTATTCCATGGGCTGCTGTTCCTGTTGGTGATCATGAGAGCCAGGTTTGGAGGCAGCCCAGGCTCGTCAAAGTGGCAGCACCCATTGGAGTATATGTAGCTTGGGTCTGGCTATATTGGGTCAGGCTGAGATAAGCTGAGTATGCTGAGAGCCAGATGGGATGCAAAATGACTAGGCTAGGGCTAAGCACAGCCCAGCACATGTAAAGATTGGGATTGAGGGTGGACCTGGTAGGGGTTACTGGGCACCATCCCTGTTAGGCTGTGACACACACTGGTATACATGAAGACCAGGCCTATGCTGGGCTGGGCAAGGCTGAAGTACCCATTAGTTTGCATGAGAGATGGGGCTCAGGGTCAAACTGACCTGGTAGCTGCATCTATTGATATCTTTGGCTGGTGTAGGTAAGGGGTCAAACCTGACTTTGCCTTGGTTGGAACACAGAAAAGTCAAGGTTGATGTCACCTCAGGGAAGCTTTCTTCTAGGACACCGCAGCTAGATCACTGGACTCTAACCCCAGACCCAGGGAAAATCACAATATATGTGGTCCAACCTTGAAGTGTATGTGTCAGTTCTAGGCCTCCTCAGTGGCTGATGCCTGTGTAGTGGACAACATGCTCAGGTGCCCAAAAGGACAATCAGATCATTTAGGCCAGCAGAAGACATCAAGTACCTCATCAGAGGATAGAAATCAGAACAGGTTGGACCATCTCTTGGCCATGCTTTGTTCTTGGGCCTATGGATGCACTAAAGAGGACTTGGTTAGCCAATAGACCTTGGAAAGATTTTCTCAATCTTGGTGCAACAAAGCCTGTGACGTCTCAGATGTATAAAAACCACTCAGATGACACCCCTGGAACATTGTTCCCTGCCCTGGAGTCTCTAGGGTGTCATCAAATGACTGTCCCCAACCCTGGGTGCTAATGCAGTTTGGCAACAAGCGAAGTGGACTCCCTTCCACTCCTAGGGGCACAGGAGTAAAGGAAAATCCACCTTCCTCAATTCCTTGACTCTCCACGTCTTTGTCAGAGACCCACATGGGTATGCATTCCTCTCAACTATGTAAACAATACTAAAAATAGAGTAAAATTGAAAAAATAAACAGTATGGACACTGGTCCCTACTGACTTTTTTGAGCAGCTGAAGAAATTGCGGTCTGATTTTTTTTCAGGGATTTCCTAATTCTCTAATTTGTGTTCTGTTTTTACCAATGAACTGATTCCAAAGTGATGCAGGATCTTTAGGGACCCTGGCAGGAGGGAAATGGGTGGTGCAGGATAGCCTGGGAATTGAAAAAGGATCCACTACTGAGCCTTGGTTAGAAGCAAGAACTTTGGGCCTGATACGATGGCTCAATTGGCTCATTATCCACCTCCAAGTGTGGGATCACTTGTGGATGCTGGTTTGTGTCCTGACTGCTCCACCTCACATCCAGCTCCCTGCTTGTGGCCTGGGAAAGCGATAGAGAAGGGCCCAAAGCCTTGGGACCCCGCATTCGCGTGGGAGACCCAGAGGGGGCTACTTGCTGCTGGCTTTAGATCGGCTCAGCTCTGGCTATTGTGATCATTTGGCAGTGAGTGAGTGGATGGAAGACTTTCCTCTGTCTCTCTTTCTCTCTGTAAATTTGCCTTTCCAATAAAAATAAATAAATCTTAATAATTAAAAACACAGACTTTGTTGTCTTGTGTCAGAAAACAAGAGCGCAGGATGGATGTTTCCAAGATGATTAGCTAGCAAGCATAAACTGCAATTTTGAACAAGCAAGTGAAAAGTAATGCTGCCTTAATTTTTTTAAAGATTTATTTATTTTTAATTGGAGAATCAGGTCTACAGAGGGGAGGAGAGACAGAGAGGAAGATCTTCCATCTGCTGACTCACTCGCCAAGTGGCCACAACGGCTGGAGCTGAGCCTATCTAAAGCCAGGGGCCTGAGTGTCTTTCAGGCCACAAGCTTTCCCAGGTCACAAGCAGGGAGCTGGATGGGAAGTGGGGCCACCAGGACATGAAACAGTAGCCATATTGGATCCTGGCATGTGCAAGGCAAGGACTTTAGCCACTAAGCTACCATGCCAGACCCACTGCCTTGAGATTTTAAACTAAGCTTCCTGCAAGTAAAGTGAGTTATGAACAAAAGTAGCTTTGCTGGCACCTTTGATTTTCTTGGAAATATTCTTACTCACCTGCCTGTATGACGTTCAGAAGTTTATTCCTGTATCCTGGGGCTTCCCTTTCTCAATCAAAAAAGTGAAAAAATAGGGCCCGGCGGCGTGGCCTAGCGGTTAAAGTCCCCGCCTTGAACACACCCTGGGATCCCATATGGGCGCCGGTTCTAATCCCGGCAGCTCCACTTCCCATCCAGCTCCCTGCTTGTGGCCTGGGAAAGCAGTCGAGGACGGCCCAAAGCCTTGGGACCCTGCACCCATATGGGAGACCCAGAAGAAGTTCCTGGCTCCTGGCTTTGGATCAGCGCAGCACCAGCTGTTGTGGTCACTTGGGGAGTGAATCATCGCATGGAAGATCTTCCTCTCTGTCTCTTCTCTCTGTATATCTGACTCTGTAATAAAAAATAAATCTTTTTTAAAAAAAGTGAAAAAATAGAGCACGAATGTTTACAATGCTTTCCAGTCATTTTAACATGTATTGTAAAACTTGGTCAGTGTTGTTAACTTGTGATGTGTTCCATTTGCAATGATCTTGGTGGAGCTGCTATAAGGATATTCTGGATTGCACCTGCAAACCTTTTTAAAATGAGAAAATCTATAGTTTTCACTTCAAAAACAGGACATGTTCATCACAGAAAAACTAACGAGAAGCCTTTTGCTTCCAATGTCAGTTGTTTCAAGTTGAAAATCCATTTGTGCTGCCAGAAGACTTTTTTGAGCAAGGTGCTAAGGACCTGTGATAGTCTATTAACTCTCCTGCCAAGGGACTCCACAGAAAGGCAGAAGGGTCCTGATGGGAAAGTCAACTAAGCCACAGCTTGTTTGTAGCTGGCTGCTCTGGGCTCGGGGAGCACTCAGAAGGCCAGACGTTCAGCTCAGGTGTTTCTCAAGGGGCTCAATTTTAAATTAAATGTAGCTATGAAGACCTCTGTCCCAAAGGCCCAGTTGGATCTTTCTATAGCGCTTTCACTGACATGAAGGTGGGTCTGTCTTGTGCTGTGTCTTGGACCCTTAACACAATATAAGACACAAGCTGAGAGTTGGATAAAACCCTTTTAGGAAACCCTTGTCCCATCTAAAGATCTCCACTTACTAAGTCAGCCACATTTGACAGTATGTCCTTTCACTGATAACAAAAGGGTATATCTAGAGGGGGAGGGTCTCCCAAATTCGATTTCAACGCAAAATAATGGTGAAGAGATTATCTCCATCAAAAAATCACTAGTAGCGAAGGCTTGAAGTATTTACTACATCTAAGGCATTGTTCTAGGCTCTTTAGGAAAATGAGCCAATTTAATTCTAACAGAAATCTCTATTTAGAATGGAGGAAACTGACACCCGTGATGATCACACCATGCCTACAAGGTGCAGCCACAGAGCTGTGAAGGACTATCTGTCCTGAAATGCCACACAGACCACCTCTTTGAGAGTGCTGGATGCTGATCCTCCAATTCAGTTAAATTCTGCAAGCTGCTGTCAGAAATGAGTGTGGGGTCTGCTACCTCGGACTGGTACCTAAAGAGAATCTGGCAATTGTGTGTAGCTCTCAGATCCACTGGCCCAGCGTTGCTAAAACTGGTGACTTCTGCCCCTGAATCAGAGCTCTCTCCTGATGTTGTCTGGTCCACAGCCATGCTCACATATACTGGCCATGGTGAATCAGACCCCACAGACACAGCTGACATCTAGTTTTAAGGCTCATGCTGGATTTCTCTCCCCAGCAGAGCACTGTATTAAAAAAGATGCAAAGTTTGGCTGGCTTAGCAATTACAGAGCTCTTGTTGGAGGGGTTTTCATAAGAAGCGTCTAGAAGGTCCTCTGCTGCTTTCCTGCCCTCTACCAGAGGACACAGGAATGGCACAGCCAGGAGCCAAAATTTGTGGCATCAGAGTACCCACTGAAACAGATGAAACAGATGGCCCAAGTCAATTACAACAATCCAGACAGAATTTATTCATCACATAAGTTAGCTACAAAAGTGCAGGTGACACAGAGATGGAGCAGTAGAGCTGTATCCAGCAGGTAAAGAGTGATGGACACGCAGAAATTGTGCAGCAGAGTTGGCCCTAGCCCAAGACCTGGGAGAACAAGGAGAGTGATATCAGAAGGGGCTCCAATTCCAGGGTTGCTTGGTGAGAGGCATTAGCCTTCAGTCAATGACTACAGCCAACGCAGGGAAGAGATCATGGGAGCAACTACCACAGCCCCCTTTTCCCTCTCTCTCCTTCCTTCCTTCCTTCCTTCCTTCCTTCCTTCCTTCCTTCCTTCCTCTCACCAGCATCCCCCTTGGCTGGACCCCAATTCAGAACACATAAGTAGTCTACGAAGACAGAAAGATGGAGGAGAGGGAGCCTGAGGAGAGAAAAACACATCTGGCCCCAGGGCCAGCCGGATCGCTATGGGGCTAGAACCAAGCGGGGACTGTGGGAAAGTTCAGTATCTGTCTATAATCTAAAGTTTGATGTGTCTATCAACTCTCGTGGTTCCTCTGCTAGCGCTCAGCACTGTGAAAAGAAGTATTATCATGGTTAGGGTTCTACTTTGAACCTCTTGTGTGCATTGTGATATAATACACTTGATCAAAAAGGAAGAAATGTCTTGATCCACCAAAAAAGGAGAAGAAGGAAAAAAAAACACACAAGAAAAACCAAGAGCATGGAACACAAACTTTGATTTGGAGATAGACTGACCCAACAGGTTCAGGTGTTTTCTTATCAGACACCTTTTTGGGTCAGGCCCCTTCACTCTTACCAAGCATTCTAAAATGTTGACCATATTGCATGGGTGGCCACATAGAAAAATATTTCTTCCTGTCTGCCAAGGCCCACCGGGAGGGTGTAGGCCCTGAAAGAACGCAGGAGTCTGGGGAGAGTGTCTGAGCTTGAAGCACCCCCCAAACACACTGAAAACCTTGCAAAACAGTCTGACTTAAAACATGGTTGTCATGGTCAATTAGCTTGAATTGTTCATCAGATCATTTCTAAGGAGTGTGATCCAAGGGCTGAGGACACAGCACCAAGATGAAAATATCTCCTCTCCCTTCCGGAAAGCCAAGAAGATTTACAGTGTCACATGAAGCAAAACTCCACTTCTCCCTCTTCGGGTGAGCGGGCAGTGGCCAGTCCTACTCTCAACAGCCCAGTTCTCTTCACTGAAATGGAACACCTGAGGCTGGGTGCTTGAGAATAGAGATGGATGCTGAAGGCTGAAACATACAAGAATATGGTTCCAACATTCTGCTCAGCTTCTGGTGCAGGCTTTGTGCCGTATCTCACAGAAACGTGGAAGGGCAGACAGGTTCAATTGGAAATGAAAATCCCCCATGAGAATGAGGACTTGCTCATCCCATAAGAAGTAGCATTAAAGTGCCGCACTAATCCCTTTAATCAAGTAGTTGCCTCTCTAAAGCCCTCCTCCCCACATTGCCGCATGGCAATCACATGTTGACTTAAGTTTCATTAGAGACAATCTGTGTTCAAATTCAGGCAACAGGCGATGTGCTCAATGGGATGAGGAGGACAAGTGAAATGGGAGAAGAGCTAAATAGGCTTTACTTAATGTTTCTGGGGATACTTTTCAACAGGCTGTGGATGACGGGCTGCTCAGATTTAGGAGTGTCCAACAAGATCATTTCTACAAGCCTCCTCCTTTGGAATGAACAGTAACCTGTCACTTCCCTTGCTTTGCCTTGGAGTCAACAAGTCTCCACAGTTTGCAAAGGGAAGTGGTGTCCCCATGCTGGGGACACAATCCAGAAGCCAACAAGAATATGGTCAGCATTTCCAGCAGCCTCTGCGTTCAGGGTGTCTCCGGCTGGCACCTCAACACGTGTCGCAGCTTGCTGTTTTTCTCTGGACCTCATGCTCTTTCCCACAGTATAGGCTGAAAAAAAAAAAACCTCATGGCTTCTTGCCTTTCTCGTTTCTTTTTTGTTCTCACTCCAAATTTAAATACAAGTGATATGCTGTGTATCCACGTAAACGCCCTCCCCCATTAAGTGGTTTACGTGGGAACTCTAGCTCGAGCAGCTCACGGGGTCGGCTTGTGCTTTGACTGGGAGCAGTGAGAAGCCCAGCCCTCTTTTTGTGCTTATGCCAAGACACACTGCATGGAGGAAGGGTTGAAATTTCCCATGGCATTTTATTTCTAATGTTTTAAATATTTGCTTATTTTTCCCACAGGAAGCTTCATAGTTAAATCCGTTCGTAAATCTGTTGTTGCCCATTGCCCCTCGCCCCTCGCCCCTCGTGTTTCCCTTTGGAGGAAATCCTTGGGCGACCCATGGCGGAGATGTCTGTAAATCTGACACAGCAATATGGGCATTGTACTTCAGTTTTCAGTCCAGGTCTTGACTCTGCATGGAGACAGAATTCTAAGCAGAGGCATGTATGGGTGCACAAGTGAAAGGTGAAAGAATGAATTATTTTAACATGTGAGTGTAGGAATCCCACATGGAAAAACAGTCAGGATCGATGGGCCAGCAGATGGCTTACAAAGGAGAGATGAAAACCCCTAACAGCACACCCAGCTGTGTGCGAGGCAGCTAGAGACATGAAGTCATGTGGGATGCTTACCCGCCTGTCCACATGGAGTTTAATCGCCAAGAGGCCTGCATGGTTTCTCCTTGCAACCTGGGAAGGCAGAGATTGACAGAGAGAGCAATAACATCACAGTGCAGGGCTGGCAAGCATCCCAGCTCGCCCAGGCCTAACTATCTGCCTGCCTATTCTCACTAAATCAGGAGAAGCACAGGGCAGTGTGCCTTCCCCGGTGTGGCTTGGTCAAGGGTAGCCAGCTTTCTCATGGACTCAGTAAATCTCAGCTGTTGCCTCACTCATATTTGTCCTTTACGTGGAGGGAGGTGGCAGATCAGTAAGAAAATACAACCGATTAATTTTTATCTTTTCTGCTTGGCATCAGAATAAGCTGATGAAATATTATCTCCACTGAAGTTCTCATCACAGTCAGCCCTGGTAGCCTTAAAGGGGCTCAACACCAACCCAGCAGATTCCAAGGCAGAATACAGCAAGGAGGCTTCTTGAGAAGGGGCCAAAGACAGGTGCCTTTCTTAAGCCGGAGGATGATCATTCCCCGCCATCGCCGTAGATGCCAGAGCTTCTTTCTAATCATTATCTCTTCTTGATTTGTTGTGTTTCTGTTTCATATCAGGGAGAAGCTCAAAACTAGAAATTGGAGATCCACGTGTTTCAGCAGCACTTTTAAACTAGATCTAAACTGAGATCCATGGGAACTCCATGAATGCTCATGGAGAATGTGCCAGTCTCTGCAATGAGTCAGCCATGAGCATCTTACAACTCCCAGGGAAGCTCATGATCTGGTCTCTGCAAACGGCCACCCCAGAACTGGGCAGTTCAAACCTGCAGGGCCCTCAATGGTGATCATCATGTCACAGGTTTTACAAAGCCACGGCAGACTCCCTGCCCTCAAAGAGTATAGAGTCTGGCAAGGAGGAAATGAGGCCCACAGAAGCCACTGGAACCCTGGCAATAGCAAATGCCAAATTGAAATAAGGGACCAAAAATGAACTGACAGTTAAGTCGAAATGTAAGGACTAAGCCACAGAAAGAAGGCAGAATGGAGAACAGAAGAGGGAGATGGGAGTGTCCTGTGGGAGCCACACTGTTTGCCAACCTGGAAGCCACAAAGACACTTCAACTGATCCAGGGCAGAGATAAGGGGACCTGAACTAGTATGGTGACAGTCAACATGGAAGAAAGACAATGAACTTGTAAGATATTGAGAAGTCTATAAAAATTCATTTCATTGATTACAAAGTTAATCGTGAGAAAATTAAGAAGCTGATTAGCCTAAATTTTAAAAACAAGAAACAATATTGCATAGAGAAATATACTCAGTTGAATGATATGAAATTACCATTTTTTAGGTTTAAAAAAATGAAGAGAAATGAACTATTGACAATTCCTGAAATTCAAATCTACTTCATAATAGGTCTCCTTAAACATCCAATTATAGGCAAAGTAGAGCCCAAAGCTAAATCACATTAAAAGAAATAAAAATTAGCCATGAACACAAGAGGACCAATATGGTTTTTTAGCAATAAGAGGCAAGATCTTGTATTGAAGAACAGACTCCTTTCTTAACAGAGATTTCCTACAGACTCTCCTGTGGCTTTCAGCCTAAGGCGAAATTCCAGAGAGAAAGTGGTGAGGCCAAGGAAATCCCAGAACTGTTGAGGAATAAAAGGAGAGCATTGTAACTTAATTCAATTTACAACCTCCTCTGTACCTCCCTTGGGTGTGTGGGACAGGGGATTTTCTTAACAGAAGATCTGTCCCAGAGCCATTCACTAAGATGAAAAACCCCTCATTTCTTACCCATGGTCCCTTCATCATCACACTTACTAAAGACTAGAGCTTAGGAATAGATAGGAAAAAACTTAACAATGTTCAGCAAACTTTTCATTACATGAGGATGCTTTTGTCATGGTCCCTGGTGACACTCTCCTTTGAAAACAGTGAATCTTGGCTTGCCCCTGTTACTCCTTGGAAGGATAAATTCGTCCTGGCTCCCCATTTTATCATAAGGATTAAAACCAGCAGGGCAGCCAGGTGTAGCCTGTTTACCGAAATGTGAATCCCGCTTCCCTGAATTTCCTTTAGCCACTAGGCCACGGCGCCGGGGCCCATCTTCCCTGAATTTCCTTCCAGTTTCGTCACAGAAGAGCAAAAGATCAGGAAGTCTTTCTGAGGGGATGTAAAGGGCCTCTCTCCCCAAAACTATCTTTGACAAAATCAAAGCATTAGTCCCCATCTCTTGGATTTTTATCATGAGGAAGCAAGGAAATGTGCCTGAGATTTCGGCTTCTCCTGCAAATGGAAGAGGCTGTCCTTCGTACCCTTATGACGGTGTGACCGCTGATGGCCCCTTTGTTCTGAACAAGCTACACAGGATTAGGATTCAGGCCAAAAGGGCAACTATTAACTGCTGTTCTAACTTTATTTTCTTCCTCAAAATTGTGCTTGAAAGACACCACATTTGGTCAACATAACATAATGGCTAAAGTCCTTACCTTGCATGCATCAGGATCCCATATGAGCGCCCTGCTTGTTTGCTGGTACAGAATCCGACACCATCCGTCACACCAATCAGCTCATGCTCATGCTGGTCGTTGGGGTTGCTGGGTTCGTTCTGTTTCCAGCCCTGTCTTCCTCGTGAACCAACGGGTGTTGTAGTCCAGTTCGATCCTGCCCACTTCATACTCTGAAAAGGAAGTTTGGAATACACTTACTTACTTCCTCAGCCCTGAATATGCATCTTTCTGTAAGATCGTTTAGCTATGTTAAATCAAGCTGGAATAGGTGATAAAATCCTGCATTTTCTTTTGTTCACTCCACTCGCTACCTTGAGCAACCTCTTCGCAGGTTTCCAAGTATGTCCATAAACTAGAATGTCACATGCTTGACAGTTTTTAACAATTCTTCGGTGGAACTATAATTCTCAAATACACACAACATTTCAATTGTTGTTAGTATACACAGAGACAAACCTGACCTTATTAGAATGCCATTTTGAAAGTGTCACTGCCTGTAAATTTTGCATCAGACCATCTGTGCTTATCTGATGCTTCAAGCCAAAGACAGACTCTAAGCAAATCCTTACTAAAGGGAAATGTTGCGATTGTAGATTCCCAGTTATGGCTCATGTTCTATCCCTAAGATTGATTGATCGATTGATTGATTCAAAACTCGAAGAAGAAGGGAGAGAGGAAGAGTTTGATCTTCCATTCACTGGTTCATTCCCCAGATGGTCTAAATAGCCGTTGATGGGCCAGGTTGAAGTCAAGAGCCAGAAACCTCCTTTCGGTCTCCCACGTGGGTATAAGAGTCCAAACATGTGGTTCTTCTTTCTTTTTCCAGAACATTAGCAGGGAGCAGACTGGGCAGGAACAAGCATGCATATGGAATGAAGACAATGCAGTTTGGCAGTGTTATATACCATGCCACAATGCCCCAAACTCGTCAGTTATGGAAGTTGCCTGAGACTGCTAGTAAAACAGTAGCTTCTGCCACTTCTTTTTGGTCAGAAAGAAGTCAGATCAGTCTGCATATCACTTTCAGCAGAAAGTTACAAACACAGAATGGAACATGGGAAGGAACTGTGACCATCAAGGTAAACATTTCTATTCTAGTCTATGCATTTAGTTACTTCTTACATTGAACTAGAAGAAAGGAAAGATGACTTTTTTCCTTTTTACATTTGTTCCATATAATAATTTCTACTTTACCAACATTAAAAGATCTTTAAATACTAGTTTAACTGGGCCTGGCGTGGTAGCCTAATGGCTAAAGTCCTCGCCTTGCATGTACCAAGATCCCATATAGGGACTAATTCCTATTCTGGCTGCTCCACTTCCCTTCCAGCTCCCTGCCTGTAGCCTGGGAAGGCAGTAGAGGATGGCACAAAGCCTTGGGACCCTATGCCCATGTGGGAGACCCGAAAGGGGATCCTGGCTCCTGGCTGCAGATCAGCTCAACTCAGGGCATTGCAGCCACTTGGGAAGTAAACCAGTGGATAGAAGATTTTTCTCTCTGTCTCTCCTTCTCTCTGTAAGTCTGCCTTTCCTTTTTTTTTTTCAGAGACAATTAGGTTTATTTTTTTTAATACTTATTTTTTAATAATCTTACTTAGTTGATTAGGGAACAAAGTGTCAAGGGCTACAGGGTGAAAGTGGGTAATACCATTGTTTCCACATCAATATCATTTTACCTTGTATCTGGGGTCAGGGAAAAAAACAAAGGGAAAAGCCCCACCCAACCTCCACTCATCACAGATCCCCAATGGGAGGCATGCTCTGAGGGTCCTGCTCATACAGTTTTGATAGTTCATCAGTTCTGGATTGCTGCCAATCTCTCAGTTCCAATCGCAATGAACCCTATTCAGAATCCACTGGCTGACAGTCTCTTCATGGTTGGGGTTCTAAGACCAACAGTTCAGTTGGAGGGATCTCCAAAGAAACTTCATCTGAGATGATCCCAGGCCTGATTCTTGCGCGAGTTTGCTAGTACAGAATCCGACACCATCCGTCACACCAGTCAGCTTATGCTCATGCTGGTCGTTGGGATTGCTGGGTTCGTTCTGTTTCCAGCCCTGTCTTCCTCGTGAACCAACGGGTGTTGTAGTCCAGTTCGATCCTGCCCACTTCATACTTGGTCCTCACGCAAACCGGTTGGAGCTGCAGCCTAGTTGGGGCGACTCCCCATAGCCCCCCCAGTTCTGCCCCCTACCCTGGTTCCCATGGTTGCCAGTACACACCACAGGCTTGTCAAGTCTGTCCCACATCCTGTTTAGCTCTCGCACGTGTCGATGGGCATTGAAGCCCAGCTCAACCCGACCTGCCTACTATCCAGCCCACACACCTACTGGGAGGTGCCCTTCTGTCCAGCCACCCCTGCCCCTGTCCTGGTGTTTGTGCTGTCCAATGAGAGTGGTAGCCCCGAAGGAGGTGCCCACTATTTCCCTTCTAGGCCACACTCACTCCCAGATTATGCACTCTCCAGGTAGTTCTGGCATTAGACTTGACAGAATTAGCTCCAAGTGCCTGCCTCTGCCACCTAGTACTGCGGCCAGCCCAACCAACCCTCACCCACTCTAGTTTTTGCTTGCACCAGTCGGAACAGTCAGCCCACCGTGGCCCTTCCCTTATCTAGCCCACATGAGGCCCACAGGTATAACAGCCCTGCCTATTCTGATCTGCCCCCATCCCGACCCACACTTTCCAATGGAAGTAGTTGTCCAGCAGGGGAGCCCACATTCCCCTGTCAGCTTTGCCTCCTCCCCCTGATTATCACATGTGCTGTTTGGGCGCTGCAACCACATCTGGTATGGCTCATCTCACCTTGGCATTCCTTATTGTGTACTAGTATGTGTCACAACCGAACCTGGCTCGACCCACACTCTGTTCTGGCGCTCAGACTCACCAGCGGGTGATGTGAACAGGTTCAGCCTGGTCTACCCCCAATCCATGCCATGTGTATACCAGTGGGATAATTTCCATAGCCTGTTCTGGGCTGTTTCCTATTGTGCTTCTTGCGTTTACCTGCAGGGACTGTGTCCTGCCAGAGGAGTTGCCCAGGCTCCTCCATCAGAAACTCTCCCAGTGCCAGGTTTCGAGCATACCAGTGGGTCCATGAGCCGGCCCTGTTCAGTTCACCTCCTGTCCTAGCAGGAACAGTGGTGTTTCCTGACTGTTCTTCAACCCAATCTGGTTCTTATTGTTGGATATTTCAACCCAGCCATGGCTCTTCCATACCCCCATACAGCTTACACATGGTTCAGTAAGAGCTGAGATCTAGCCTAGTTTGTCATACATTTCCCCTGGTCCTGTAGAGCACCAGATGGTGTTGGAGTCTGGCCCGGCTTGGTGCTTCCATTCCCAGTCCACACTTGCGCCAAGTGGGATTACACTCGTACCCTGATTGGAACGCAGCCCCATTTACAGCCCATGTGCTCATTGGTGGGAAACTCAACCCAGCTAGAGTATCCCCTTAGCTGCCCAGCCGGGCCCGTTCCCAGCCTTAGATCTCGTGAAGGCCAGTGGTTGCTCTGATTCAACTTGGTAGAGCCCTTCTCTTGTCCTGTCCCCTTAGACACTGTGGCTTAGCATTCCTGTCTTACGCAGATCAGTAGGTGCAGGGACCTATTTGGCATGACCTGTGCTCCAACCTGATTTCTGTTGTTTCTTGTGAGTTAAGGTTTGTTCAGCCCTGCCCATTCTGTCCCCTTCCAGTGGCAGCACGGCCCACCCCACATCCTGTTAATGGATGCACTTTCAGGTGCTGCTGCCTTGACCTGCACTGACTGTTTTGGGTTCCTGCACCCGTGTGTGATGGCAGGTGGCATGGTCACATCTAGCTTAGTCCATCCCAACCCCAGCTTGCAAGCTAACCAGGGGAACTCGTATTTCCACAGGGTTGGGCCCGCACAACCCCATAGAGTCTACCCCCAGACCAAGTTCTCTCGCGTGCTGGACAGAGTCTTGACCCTGTCAAATGTGACCACTCCACCACTCCACCAAACAGTTGGGTAATGGTACCCATTACTGCCAAAGAGGCCCCCATCCATAGCATTGGTGTGGGCTGGTGTGTGATGATCAGTGATGTTCTAGGCAAACAGGCCATTTCTGTATTCCGAATTGGGTTGGTGTATCTGACCAACCATAATTGTCTCCAGGGTACTTCCCTTCAAACCACCAGGTCTCAGTCCCCACGCATGCCTAAAACTTCCATGACCCTGTCACTGGGAATCACCCAAGATTCACTACGCAACTACACTAAAATTGGACTTAGTCATGGGTGTCCCCAGGCAGCAAACATATCTTAAAAAACCCCAGAGTTTGCCGCCTGGCAGCCAGCAGGCAAAGCCTGGCACCACATGGTGCAGCTGGGCGCCCTGGGGGAGGCCAAGGACTCTTTCACTGCCTTGCAGCAGTGTCTTTGGTGTGAGCCCCCAGCATTAGGTCCTACCTGGCAGGGGCACCCCCCACAGCCGCCACACTGTGAGGAGCGGCACTTGCCCCCAAACCCAAGGCCTGAACCCCTTCCAAACTCACCCAGCCACAAGATATTAGCAGCTGGGCGGAGCTAGGAATTTTAACCCAGTTCCCAAGTTCCCTCATGGTGGACTTACCCTGAGGAAAGAGCTCTCTTGGGTCCTGGGGGAGGCCGAGGACTCTTTCACTGCCTTGCGGCAGTGTCTTTGGCATGAGCCCCCAGCATTGGGTCCAACCCGGCAGGGGCACCCCCCACAGCCGCCACACTGTCAGGAGGGGCACTTGCCCCCAAACCCAAGGCCTGAACCAAGTCTGCCTTTCCAATAACAATAAATAAAATATTTTTAAAATACTAGTTAACTGAGAGATGATCTATCCATGGAAACACAATTCCAATAGCTATTTTAATGAACATAAAGCCATGATTCTTGCTTGATAAACTTCAAAATCGGGAATCTAATGGTAAGAATGTTTTTAGACAGACACGTATCAGGCAACCTTGAAAACAGAAAAAACTTCTTCTCAGCATTAGGACATTTTGCAGCCTTTCACTTGTGGCCTTGAAGATATTGAGCAGAAATTTGTCAGAGTAACCCAATGAACCATTCAAACATGCTAGAGCCTTGCTTCAGGTCTGGGACAAGCCTGGTGAGGCCACTCTCCCTGAGACACCATCTCACTGAGAGATTTGGCAAACAAGGCTCTGAATCCTGAGAAGTCAGACACCTCAGTGAGAAGTTAAACTCACCATTTGTCTCTCAACAGATGGCCAGGAAAATCACACTTGCAAGGGGGCAGTACAGGAATTGGCTAGCCATTTTCTAATTAGAGACTGCTTGTGAGGAAGGTCTTCTGGAGGGTCCCACCCAGGTGGGCATCCAACAGAGGGAACTTCCCCAGCTGTGTGACACAATAAGGGATCAGGTAACTCCAAAAAACCCAGGACACTTCCTGGAAGCAGGGGTCTCTGCTGCTCTTCCTCCAGGAGACACACCAGCCCCTCCTGAAAAGGCTCTTCTTCTTCCCTCTTCCTTTCACATTCACCTGTTCACTTCCGAAATAAAACTCATCTACCTGCAACCAATTTCTGGATTCTTATTTCTGCATTAAGCTGAGGAAAGAAGCCACCAAGCTTTGCCGGTTACAAGCTAGACCTCTGCTGTAACCCAGATTCTCAGCAGGAAGTGGTTCTTGTCACATCTCCCTACCATGTGTTCATGCAGGAAGCTGATCTCAGGGTGGCGTCAGCTGGCAGACAGACATACTAAAGTAAGACTCTTGGGATCAAGACAAGAATACAGGTGTGTCTATTGCAAGCAGGAATATCACTAGCACTTGCAGGGCAGAAGAGGGGATTGTAAGTCTCTATTGTAAGTCTGTATTGACAGCATAATGACTGAATTGAACGGCTACAGTGTCTGGTATAGCCTGGGACTGAACATCATCTGGACAGAGTCACAGCATCCTGAAAGGTCCATCATCATGTTCTGGTGCCTTTAAAAAGACAATTGGTGGAACCTGAGTGATGCAAGAGGAAAGAGATCCAGGATACACCAAAATAAAGACTGAATTTGTGTCATTCATCACCTTCCCTAGAATGCCCTGATCAAGGTGTCATCCTATATTTTTTGTAAGAGCTGAAAATTCATAAGGGAGGAGTTCAGCATATTCTACCATTGAAATATGTACAGACACTTACAGTAAGTGCGAATGCGTGTATACACATAAATACATGCACAAGGTATCTGTTATATATGTGTGTGTGTATGCCTAATTAAAAATATAGGGATTCTAGTTCCAATCATTCTCAAAAATCACTTTAATATTTTAATGATATACTGCTTAAAAATGCATAAATACTCCTACAGAGAAAGATGCATTGAATAAGATGGATTCTACATTTATTACACTCAAGATTTTGGTATATAGAACGGATTATAGATTCAACCTCCTTTCCAGAATCTGTAGTAATATGCTTTATTTTATTTGAGTTGATGTCATGTCCCACACATCTTATACATTGTGCATATATTATCTATCTTTGAAACTATGCCCACCAATATTTAGCAGCTTTGTGCACTCCTTTGAAAAAGAAAGAAAATTTTAAGGCTTGTGGTTTCACAAGCACTTCTGGTGGTCTTAAAAAGAGTCTTAAAGTCTGATTTCTTTAGGGATCTCGTTTGAAAATAAGTTCTTTACAGATGGAATCTAGGTAAGATGGAACCAAACTGGGTTACGGTGGACCCTAAATCCTGTGACTAATGCCTTAATATTGAGACATACACAGAAATTTAGAGGGAAGACAGCCATGAGATAATTAAAGCAGAGGCTGGAATAACGCAGCTATGAGAGAGAGGAGAGAGAGAGAGAGAGAGAGAGAGAGAGAGAGAGAGAGAGAGAGACTGACTTAAGGAAACAAATCTTTCATCAGCTGATTCACTCCCCAAAAGCTGCAACAACCAACCAGGGCTGTGCCACACCAAAGCCAGCAACTTCATCCAGTACTCACCAAAGGACAGTAGAGCCCAGGTACTTGGGCCATCTTCCACTGCTTTTCCCAGACACAGGACAGTGGAGCCAGATCAGATGAGGAACAGTTGGAACCCTCATGGGATGCCAGCGTCACAGGTGCCAGCTTAATCTGCGATGCCATAATGGTGCCCTCATTACACTTTTTTAATTTGCCATATTGACTTTTTTCTTTTTATTTCAACTTTAACTCTGGAAATCAGAAAGTTCTTTTATCTCTGTTCCTCTCTTTCTTTTCCCAATTTTAAAGTCCCAAACTGAATATCAGTAGTCACAAATTCAAGTAATAGCTATGCTTCCCATTTGAAGGGTTTTTATTCATCTCTTCTCTACAAAATATCTCTGACTAACGGGGATAAGAACTTCCCGTTACTGTCATACCAATTTGCTAAACACTTATTTAACACTGAACTCTCAACCTAAGTGTTCATTCAGAAAATACTAGTGGGTGCTCACTGCCTAAGGCCGGAGCTCTCATTTTAGAGTTTGTATCCTCCTTGCCTCATATTACATTTCTCAGGCTTGCTACACTCGTCACTTAGACTCAAGCATACATTCCATGAGAACATGTTCACTACTCTTTTCTTCATTTGATTTCTCCTATCCTGAGATGTACATGATCCAATGTTAAATGAGAGTATGTCCTGAGAAAGTGTGCACCCTGGTGTGTTTTGCAAAGGTTTCCTTTTGTCCTTACATGGTAAGGAGATTATCAATCCACTTTTCTTAGAATTTATAAGTGATCTCTATTGTTTTCTACCTCCAGTGTCCTAAATACGAAATCTGATGCTAGTGCCATATTCCTCTCTTTATGCAGCAGGCTTGTCTTTTTAAAATTAATGTTTTATTTGTATTTTTGATGATGTTTACATAGTTGATCAGGGAAGGAACGAGGATTGGGAAAACTGGGTGTAATCATTGTTTCCAAGTTTTCTATTTCTTCTTCCTGTTTCTGGGGGAAGGGAAGAAGATAAGGAGAGAAGCCATACCCGGCCTCCCAATCTCCCCACCACCCAGGGATGGGGAAAGGCCACCTGATATCAACCCAGGGTCTCGATGTGGCACACGCTCTTAGGGTTCTGCTCAGGTGGTTTTGATAGTTCTGAAATGCCGTTGATATCGCTGATCCAAGGATGAGGAAACCCTTCCAATGCCCATTGGCTGACATAGTCAATCTTAGTCTCCATTCACCCAGACTTTTACTCTCATCGTTTGGCTGGGGTAGTTGTCTAATTTGTTCTGTTCTCCTTCCTCTGCTGTGGTATCAGATGTCCTCTGCAGGCCACAATGGGCTGTGACATCCTCCATGTGCATCAAGGCTTGCCATTCACTGCTGTCTTTTGCACTGAGGAGGAGCATTTCTCGCAGGCAGGCTCAAGAACCTGGGCCAGGTGAACTGGGCCCTACCAGACCCTCCACGTTCGGGGCGCATGGACCCAGAATCTACCTCACAGGTGGGCCCAAGGACCTGGGCCCTGCTAGACCTTCATGGATCTGTCACCCATGGTACAGGTGGACGTAAGGACCCAGACCAAGCAACCTGCACCCTGCAGCAGGATTTTTTTTGCATGAGGACATTTTCTTCAACTTTTTCTTTCTTCTTAGCCTTCAAATGATTCACTAGGGTGTGTCTGACTTCATTAGCATTTAAACTTCCTGGTATGGATCAAATAACTCCAATCTGGAAAAAAGGGGCTTTGTTCCACACAAAAAAAGCTTTGTGTATTATTATTTGATTAGTATTTCTCTTATCCATGTACTTTTTTTTCCCCAAAAACTCCTGATTACTTGTATGGGCCGTATCTTTAGTCTTTTCAGCTTTAGTTTCTGTTCCTTTGTGTTTTCAGGCTCAGGCCATTCCCTCCGTAGCATCATTTAGGCAAACAATTTGACATCAGGAGCTGCTGTCTTTTTGAGTTCATCTCAAATTTTTAATTTCAAAACTAGCTGGGCTTTTGAAAAAATTCTAAAACTATTTTATATAGCTTTATTTTATCTTAATTCATCTCGTTACATTTTCATTAAATCTTTAATTTCCCTTTTCCACTGTTTAACTTCAGTGGGACTGATATCAAACAGTTGCTGAAGTGTTATGTGCATTGAAATGGTTTGTTCATTTCTTTTCCCAGTCAGGACAGCAAGTGTGGATTTGTGAGCAATGGGGCAGGCCGCCCTGAGCCTCTTTGGTGACGGACAAGCGACATACGGTAGAACACAAGCCTGTTTTTTCTCTCTTCTCTGTGTCACTAGTGAGTCCACAGGCTTGGGCCTCGAGCTGTGGATGCAACCCCCTTGACTCAAGATTCCCCAGATTTCTCAGCTTCCCCCTCAGACATGCTGGCAACTGCTAGGCCAAGCCCTGAACACAGAAGTGCAGCACTCCTTTGGGAAAACGGACTGTGGCCAAACAGCCGCTATAGGCAGGTGGCTGCGGCAGTGGGCATCTAAAGAAGACTCTGTAGTAACGTCGTAGTGACTCTTCTTCAAAGTCCCAAGTTAAAAGTAGACAAAAAAGAAAATTGAAAGTTTGTCTCGGGCTTGGCACGGTAGCCTAATGGCTAAAGTCCTCGCCTTGCAAGCACCGGGATCCCATATGGATGCCAGTTCATGTCCTGGCAGTCCTACTATCCATCCAGCTCCCTGCTTGTGCCTGGGAAAACAGTCAAGGACAGCCCAAAGCCTTGGGACCCTGCACCAGCATGGGAGACCCAGAAGAGACTCCTGTCTCCTGGCTTTGGATTGGCACAGCTCTGGCCATTGCAGCCACTTGGGGAGTGAACCAGCAGATGGAAGCTCTTCCTCTCTGTCTCTCCTCTCTGTATATCTGACTTTGCAGTAAAATAAATGCATCTTAAGAAAAAGAGAGGAAGGAAGGAAGGAAGGAAGGAAGGAAGGAAGGAAGGAAGGAAGGAAGGAAGGAAGGAAGAGTTTATCTCATCTTTCCCTTCCACAGCCTTATTACAATTATGGGGAGAGGGTTGGGGAGTGGAGAAATTAGTCATAATCAATAAAATTGACAAATGTAACAGGTTACAGCCAGAGATAAGATTTTGGGGGAATGTTTGGCAAATGGAAAGTAGATGGAGAGGTAGGAATTTGTTCAGCAAAGGGAGGGAGTCTGCTGCCTCTGACAGAGGGCATGGATGAGAGGAGCACCCTAAGGATGTGGGCATCTGCAGGTTTAAGGACATGGCAAAGGACAGAGGCTACACAGCTGCCGAGGGGGTGTGGCAGTGGGATCAAGGAACCAGCGGTAGTGCTGCTGGGCTCCCCCAGTACACTCCCCACCACACTCCCCACCCCTCCTAGGCAGCAGGTGGCTGATTTCTGACCCTCTGCTGAAGACTAACACAGAGCCAAGAGTTTGAAAACAACTATGTGAGACTGGAGGAGGCCTTCCCCTACTGTGTGTAAATACCACAGTAGGGCTCCAAGCAATTCACAGGCCGCCATGCCAAAACTGAATGCTGAAATGGTGTGTTTTGTTTGGAGACAAATTGATGGGCTAAGTTTGTTCATTTGCTTAGCAATTAATTAATTAATTAAACTAAATGCATTAAATTTCTCATATTTCTTATATTTCTAGGGTTGTTTCGGTTCCTGGGTCATTATGGAGACTGAATTATGTATAGTGATGAATGCTTTTCTGATTACAAACCATTACATATCAATCTGGCAATACTCCAAGACTGAGACAAACATACAGACAAGGAGTCTGTGATTCAGTAATTGCTCATAGTTGAAACTTGTCTCAAATAGGAAACAAGTGAAATCAATTTAAAGAAATGACCATTTACTGCAAACAGAACTCCAACATGGTCCTTCCAGACAGTGCTGAGTTAAACATCACACATCATATGCAGTTGAGTAGCAGTTCCTCACCATTGTGCGTCTGCGACACTGCTGTGAAATCTCCCATTGTTTAGTTCCTCTGGCCCGTGGAGGCCTGGGTTCCACCTCTGTCTCTCATCAACTTTTCTGGTGAAAGTCATGACACCATTGTCCTTTCAGACGAACTACAAGGTACTTTTCTCAGAGTCGGGACACATTCCACCCACGATAACCAGCAGTGATAGCTCTGTGGCCTGGCTCATGTTGACAACAAGCTTCACGTTGGAATTCTCCTGCAGGGGAGTTTTCTCTGCACTTCCTCTATCTGCTTTTTCCAGCTCCCCTCTGCCTCTCCTGGGGTTTCTCTTGCAATCTAGTCTGGTGTTGGCTAGCCTGGTTTCCAGATCTTAGTCTATTACTCCATCTACCTTCCTAATTTTGTTCTAACCTATGTGCTGCCAGGGTAAGAATACAAATTTGGGACTCCGTTTTTCTGCTTCACCTCTGGCCTGCTGCTTGGCCATTTCCTTCTGGAGAACATGGGGAATAGGGTAGTGTAGATGCAAGCTGCAGGGATTCTGGACGAAGACTCCCTGTTTATAATGCCTCTGTCTGGTCTCTCTTATCTTTCTTGCCTTATCTTTCTGGGATTGCTTGTCTGGAAAACCAGAATAGTACTGATGTTCCCTACTCCAATTGATTATTAAGTGCAACAAGTGAGTTTTTCCATGTGATGTATAGATACAGTCATGGCATATAGTAGGGTAAGGTCTACATAAAATAGCCACTACTGTTTTATGACTGCCTCAGACAGGTCATTTGTAAAAACAAAATTACTATCACTTCATTTTCATTAACTTGTCCCAGTTTCCTCCCATGGTCTTTGTCGCTCTCTGTCACTGTCTGATATATCCATTCAGCAAGTTTGGTTTTGTTTCCCGTCAATTTCTCATCTTCGCCTTCTATGCACGATTCCTCTTCACCCTCTCCATTGTCTTAGGCTCTTGGTTAAAGCTGTAATCATCTTTCATGTGGAGTATTACAATACATCACTAAATGACTGTTTTGCCCTCCTTTTCTGCTTTCAGAAATCACCCTGTGGACCCTGCATGGTGGCCCAGTGACTAAATCCTTACTTTGCATGTGCGGGAAATCCATGTGGGCACCAGTTCCTCTCCTAGTTGTTGCACTTTCCATCTAGCTCTCTGCTTGTGGCCTGGGAAAGCCGTAGAGGATGGTCCAAGCCTTGGGACTCTGCACTCATGTGAAAGACCTGGAGGAAGCTCCTAGCTCCAGGTTTCAAACTGGCTCAGCTCTGGCCATTATTGGTCACTTGGGGAGTGTACCAGCAAATGGAAGATCTTTCTCTCTGTATCTTATTCTCTCTGTAAATCCGATTTTCCAATAAAAATAAATAAATATTTTTTAAAATCATCCTCTTCCTTTGAGCTACAGTATTAGAAAAATCATAATAATACTCAATGGTTTCAGGTATTTTCTCACTGACTCTATTCCAAAAAAGTGATATGTTCACTAGTTACATTTCTTTCTACAGCTATGGGTATTCAGGCTTCTGAAGAGAGATTATAGAGCATCCCAGAGCTCAGAGCTGAAATTATACAAACTATCAGTGTCTCTCTGACCTCAAGCCTGTATGCTCACCCCTGCTCACCATGGTCCCTTGCTCCCAAATCTCCACCAACTCAGGTTTCCTGCAGGTGAAAATGTTTACATGGAGTAAATGAATCCTTTATCAGCTCATCCCAGAAAACCCCTGGAGCTATAGGTCTTAACTGTAGCTTAACAATCCACATTTCACATTTTTTTTGCTATTCCTCCACGCATCGACAACTGAGAAAACAAGGTCTAAATGTTACCTGTCTGGTCCCTGTGACACGAAACATTCTCCTCTTTGCACTTCATATCTTATAAATGTATTTTACTTTAATTCATACAATTATCTCTCTTAGTACAGAGTTTGCTGAGGACGAGGTGTGTATTCTCCATAGTTTTGACATTTGATTTGTTGTGAACTAATTGACCTGGAGTAAGCATAAACCATGTTCAAGTGAATTCTATTTCAGTCCTTCTTTCTCTTTCCTTATTATCACACCCAAGGTCCAGGTTTTCCCCAAGAGAACATTCATTTTCTGTCTCCATTTCTGCTCTCTATTCATAATTTTTTGCCCAAATAACTTCCTTACCAAGCTACCCCCCAGCGTCTCTCATGGTCATCTGGTAATCTGTACCCTTCTTTCTTCCTTCAGCTGGTGAATCTAGAGGCCACAAGTGAACCAATGGCAACTTGGCCCGTGGGCTCTATCAGGTCACAGGAAGGCCTTTGAGCATCGCTGGGGGCTAGGCAGCCAGGGTGAATATTAGCTGATGTGTTAACTGATCGCTCAGAAACATCCTAATTGTACAGGAAGGGAGACAGCCAGTAATCACAGACATGGAGACTTGTACATTTCTTCCCACATTGCATTCTAATGTGATTGGGCTAGCGTGATTCACTATAAATGATCCAACAAAGAGATATTGGCTTTTTACAATTGCTCCAAGAAATATTATCATTCTAATATCAATGGAATTATTCAAAAGAAGACTTTATGCCGTATCTTTACATGTAATCATAACTTTTAACATCCATCATTAACAATCAATACTACATGTTAAGGTGACAGAGGAGGAAATGAAGAAAAATGTTTGAAAAATCCCCAGGCCCTGTGTCAGCCTTTTTGAACTGTCTGCCTACATCACCTACACAGAGGCTTTAAATGTGCTTTCTTTTCTTTGAAAGACTTGCAAAGTTTCAGCTCGTCATGGCCTCTGTGCTCCACAGTATTCCAGACTCAGACAACACTTAGTAAAGGAAAACAATGGACTCAGGCAACTATGGAAATTTCTCCAAAGAGATGATGCTTTTATGGATATTCACATTATACAAAGGTTTAACTTACAGACTGTAAAGTGGTCACAGAAATGACAATGTTAACTGTGTGATAATTTTGCAAAGTCACTTTGACAGCATATGTAAAAGTCCTTAAAATGATCATACCATTCAATAATTCTACTTTCAAGATTTGTGCTAATTCAATAGTCTGAAGCAACATAAAAGCTTTCTTCACAAAAATGTCATCATAGAATTATTTATGATGGTAGACAACAATAAAATCTTAAATTCCTAAAATACAGGAAGCATTAAATCAATTGTAGTATATAATAGTCATGGAAATATGGAATATGGAGTTCAATTATATTTCAAGTCACTGCAGTTTAGCAAATGTTTATTGATATCTAACTATTCTAGCATCAGTTGCCATAGTTTGAATGTGTACACCAAATGTTCATGTGCCTTAATTCTTGCTGTTGTGAACAGAGGCCTATTGGAGGTGCTTGGGTCATGAGGCTTTCTCCCCATGAATTGTTTCAGCCTGTTCTCATGGAGTGGATTTGTTCTCATGGGACTGGCTTGGTTGCCAAGCTTGTTTGCTTTACTGCCATGTGACGTTCTCTGCCACATTATGATGTGGTAAGAAGTTCTTCAGCAAAAGCCAAGCAGATGTCTGTGCCATGCTCCTGGGCTTGCCAACCTCTAGAGCCATGAACTGGAGATGTTCGTTCTGATTACAGATTACCTTATCTGATGTATCCTAGTCCTGTAACAGAAAATAGGTTAAGGCAATCAGATCTAAAAATTAAAATAGAATGTGGTAAGTGCCAGAAAATCCTGGAGACTCAGGGGACTGGAGGTTATAAGAAGGTTCTTCAGGAATAAATTGAAACAGATTATTTGTGTGAAGTCATCTATTAGGGAGAAACGGAATATACATGAAAGAGTTCTAATTGCTTCTTGGCAAAAACAGTGATTAGAACAAAGCTTTCAGGTGAGGTAGGAATTTGCAAAGGAACAGAGGTGGGTTTAGAAAGAATGTTCCAGGTAGAAGAGCTGGCCAGTGAAAAAGCACAGAAGCGGAGGAGAGGACGAGACAGTCTCGGAGGCACCATCATTAGCCACAATGCCCAGATGTCAGAGGAGTCTAGGCTGTCAGGGTCATGAACCAAGAGACGTACCCAGGGACATGGGGCTTTGCAGATAAAGAGAAAACCTCGGAAGTTTAGGTGCAAGGTATTGCCCGCATTTAGGCTGCCACCAGAAGCAGAAAAAGAACTGGTTTAGGAGAACAGCATTGAGTTTGATTTTAGGCATGTAGAGTCGAGTCCACCAGGCCACTAAATAAAGGTGATATTTAGAAGGAAGCTGGAATAGACACCAGAATTAAATGATAATGCGGGCCAAGGACAGGAATGAAATGAAGGAAGAGTAGGAGTTCCCACGGATGCTGAATGGAGGTGGTTGGAGTAGGAGACAAACAAAAGAATAAGGTGGTGTGAGAGTAGAGGGCGTATTTCAAGAAGTAAGTGAATGCGCCAGAAGTTGCTGAGAATGAACCAAGATAAAGACCAAAAAAAACTTGAAGGAAATTGTCAGCAAAAGCTTCAGGAACTCAAGCAAGAGTTTTAGGGAAAAGGTGAAAACAGAAGCCAAAGAGTAGAATGCTCTGTGGTGTATATGGGTAGGTAGCAATGAGCAGCATCAGGAAATATACAACCCTGTCAAATTTAACTGCAAGAAAGTTAAGGCAGTGACTTCAGGGACCTTGTTGCCAATGCTATGATTTTCCCATACTATTTTTCCCTTCAGATGGGAGATACCAGTATTCAGTGACTGGATATTGATGGAGATGAGCTCTTGAGGAGAGTGGATGTTAGGGATATGGGTAGAGAAAGCATAATGGATACAATGAACGGGAGCCATAACCTCAGATGGAGAAATGATTGGCTCATTATATTTCATACTAAGGAGGAAATGCTGAGGTAAATACAGGATAGTGTAGGGATTGGGTATTTGGAAGTTGACAGATTTCTCTGATGATTTTTGTTCTCAATAAGTAGCAGGAGGAGCAGGCATTTGCTGAGAGTGTATGAAAGGAGCTGGGGAAGGATTGCGAGGGGAATGATAATTTGCAGTAGCAAAGATACTGAAAGGATTCATTGGAGGCAGAACTGGCAGCATAGGCCAAATGATGACACTTGTCCATGCACTCGTGTGATTGTATGACAACAGTCAGCTATCATCTTTCTCATCTTTTTGTCTCCAGAAAAATGTGTCTTGAAGCAAATTTAACAAGCTTATTTTCAACCAACCAATATAACTTTCATGGGGTTTGTCATAAAGATACCTAACTTATCCAAGACGCTTTGTTCCTTGTCTTCCTAGACATTTGGAGAATCCTGGGAAAACTCTGGTAGGAAAGGAAGGACATGGCAGAAAAGGAAAAATACATAAGGAAAATTTACCTTTCTACATCACAAACACATCAAATGTTATATGTTTCTACACTTCAGAAAGATATTTTCAAACACGTTAGTTCACACTATCCTCCCATTTTCTCAACATCACAGAGCAGGTGGGACATGTTGAGACCAGACTATAATTCAGATTTCTCAATGTGTAGCTCTTCACTTTTCAGGATAGCATGAGCACTCCTCCGGTCACAACAGAGTGATGCTGAGCTAGCAGCTGTAGGAAAAAGGTGTAACATCTGGCCCCAGGATTACTCAAGGATGAGGTCCAGGATCTTTCCTAACAGATAGGGTCAAATCTATTACAAACTCATACACGCACATGTCACATTCAGCAGCAATGACAAAAGCAAGAAAGAAGTGCTCTGCAATTGACTTTCAGACTAAATATCAAAAAGAGAAATGAAACTTTCCTGCTGTCTCTGGAGGATATGATTTCCTGACTCATTGATAGTAACAGAAAGCTCACAGGTCACAAAGATCACCTGTCCATTTAAACAGCTGGCTATCAGCTGGGCTGAGTCGCTAACCTGTCAGAAAAAATAATACAACAAACCCTTCAGATCCCCTTATTAGTGGATAGCAGAGTTAATCATCACTCTTTTGGATTGCAATTTTTTCTATTTACTTTCATTTGAAAGGCAGATTCGCATAAAGAAGTTGAGCCAGTGGGGTGGGGTGGGGGGATGGGGAAGAGAAGGTGTGATCTTCCATCTTCTGGTTCACATTTCAGATGGCTGCAATGGCTGGAGTTGAGCCAATACAAAGCCAGGAGCTTATTCCAGGTCTCCCACATTGTAGCAGGAGCCCAAGTCCTTGAGCCATCATTCTCTGCTGCTGTCCCAGATCACAAGCAGAGCTGGATTGGAAGTGGAGCAGCCAGGACAAGAACCAGCACCCACATTGTATGTTGGTACGACAGAAGGATTATAAGTCTGATATGCCACTGTGCTCGTTCAAGGGTTGCAATTTTTTCCAGGTGATTTGGATTTCTTCAGTAACATGTGAAAATCAAGCCTTCCAAATCATGATTATGTAATCAATTGATTGTCATTGTCTAGTTTTCCATGCTAGTCTTCATCATTGTCACCATTTATCATCATCATCATCATCATCAATGATGATTGTTCCCCAAGTGCGGAGACTACATCAAAAAAGAATCCCTTACAAAAGGAAAAGTGAAATGCCATGTGGATTTGAACATCACAGGTATTTACTGTTTGGTTCCTAGCAATCTTTATGGAATTGATTTGAGAACAAAATTCTGGAACCGATGTAGGTTCTTAAGTCAGGCAAATGTAGTGTCAAATTCCAGTTCAGTAATTTATTGAAGGCAGGAACATAACCAAATTACTTTATTTCTTCGAGCCCTAACGTGTGCCCTCATGAAAGAGAAGCTATTTGCTCTGCAGAGCTTGGGGAGGATTAGAAGAGAGAGAGTAAGAGTAGGCCAGAACAGGCTTTTGGATATTGGCTTCCAGCCCACTCTTCCCTATCCACCCTCCCACTTCCTACAATTATAAGCAATCTTCCACAACACATTACTTAAAAATTAAAATACCCCATGAGAAAAATAGCTTCACAGGTGTCACTGTTACTTTTATTTTTTTTTCTCTGAAGATGTGGCAGAACCAGACAGTCTTAACTCAAAGCTTAATTGGTGTTTTTCCACTACTAAATTTGTGTTTGTTTTCGCTTCCCTTTATTCAAGCTGGAATTTTAGGCAGCCAAAATGAAATGCTCACCAAAAAGTCATCCTTTGTAGCAGTAATGACACAAATTACATTGTTCGCCAAGGTTTCAAACACCCAGCCACTGAATTTAACTATGTGAGGTTGGCGAATCTTTTCAAAAGCAAAGCAGCTGCTTTGCTTGTACTCAGTTTTTTTTAAAGGTTTGCTCAAGATGTACACACTCTTGATGTAAACCCAAACACTGTAAAGTATTGCAAATACTATGGAGAAGGCTACAGTGACCAAAACCAATGAGGTCTTGAACCTTATTTTCAAGCAGGAATAGGTCTTCTACTCGTAAAATACACATATTCACGAATGGGCATTTTTTTAAAAGATTTATTTATGTTTTATTTGAAAGGTAGATTTATAGAGAGAGCCAATCTTGCCTGCAATATCAATAATCACCTGATGGTCCTAGCATGAGACCCTTATTTGGTCTGCGGGCATTGCCTGAGTCCCTAGGCCCTGGAAGTCTTCAGACAGGTCGACAAGAGAAGCAACAGACCTCTCCTCCCTGCCGAGCTGATGCCAACCCCCAATCCTGGGATCATTATCTCTTGCACTGGGGGTATGGATGGACTGGGACGGGTCATTCACAGGTGAGGACACTCCTTATACCAGTGTTCCTGTTACCCACACCTAAAACATGTTTCTTGGGGACCTTTAATTCAGAACAGAATGCTCCCTGGGCTGGTTCTGAGGTTGCTGAGTGCTGCTTTCATTGCCTGTCACTGCCTGTCATGGAGACTGCTTCCTACACTGCAGCGTTATTAAACACCTGAAATACTGCCTCTGCCTTCTGCTTCCATGACCAGCTTCAGAAGCTTCCTTCTAATGTATGGTGCTGACTGAATGAGGAAAAACATAAAACTCTAGGTCTGCCCAGGGCAGATCAAAGATGAGAGTTGGGACCTGAAATATCTCTTTAAATTTGGCAGAGTCCTCTGAATACATTTCTAGTTTTTTCTTAAAGTCACAATGTCAGACATGCAACCTGAATGCCCCAGCATCTCCATTTGCCACGTGTCTCAGGGGACGGAGAATGCTTGCTTTCGGCAGGTATGAGGCTCCAGTGTGGGCAGTTCTCTGGTGGAGGGGGACAAGGGGAGTTGAAGGGTGAGAGTAGTGGGATAATAAGAGATAAGAAGAATCAGGGGAACAATCTAGTATCCATTAAAAATGATCCCGTCACTGGTACTCATTAAGCCTAGAGTGTTACTTGATCACCCTTTATTTGGGTTTGTTGAATGAGATCTGGTATCCCAGCATCTTCTTGTACCCCAAGATGGGGTCCCTGTGGATCTATAGCCCAACTATCTTCAGGGTTCCCTGCAGGATGTTTTAGACCTGAAGGTCTCCTCCTAGAACAACCTCCAGGAGCCCCTTCCTATATTTAGGGGCTTCTACCACTACGTGGGGCTTTGGACCTCTAGGAATATCGCTATACTGAAGGCTGCATGTGGACCACATGAAGCATTTGGCCCAAGTCTGAGACTTAAATATCTCATTAGTCCGGCACCCTGTATTCAGGGGCCTGTATTACCATAACTAGGGCTTTTGAAACATAGGGACATTGACATAACCAGGGCTCTAATCTCTGTCTAAGCCAGAGGAGAGACCTGCATACAAACGTGTTTGGATGTTGGAGCTTAAGAAAAACCAGCATCAAAGTTTATAAAGCTGAACCCTGCAGTGACACCTGTTGGTTAGCAGAAGCCATATCCATATGCATATCCATATGCCAAGAGCGGAGGCAGGTGTTTTTCAATCTGCTCCATCACAGCCATATCCTTCCGGAGTGGAGAAGGTGCAGCTGCTGCCTGTGGGGTCATTATGCATCAGACTGTGGGGTTCTGTGGAATCCAGGTTGTGAGCTAACTAATCGACATGACAGTGGTGCTCTACCTCTCAAACATGCCAGATACCAACCAACTGTCCATCTTCTGTCATAGCAAGAAGTTTTACCCCTGGCAGCTGGATGTTATATCCTCCCTCAGAGCAGAAAGTTCTGCTCCTGCTAGCCAGGTGCAGTAGCCAGGTGACAGAAGCTGGCTTCTCTCTCCTTCTTCCCCTCTCATTCTGATGCTGGAAGCAGAGGGCAGAGAGAAGGAACCAAGAACATGCTAGAATGAAACAACAGGCAGAAGTCAACACACAGAATCTGGCCATTACAGCTCACTGCCGCGAGCTGGCATCTCCTGCAGTGCACGGTAGCTTTGGAACCACAGTGCAACTAGAGGGTGGACATTGTGTATCCAGGCGGGTGGCCAATTATAAGCAGCCATGCCCATGGACTGGTCAAAAGTTCCTCTGTCTCATTTCTTTGGAACACTTTCTGAACCTGGAGAAAGAACAGAAGTACATGGATTTGCATTTTAAAAGTCCACCCACAGAAGAGGGCTTACCTTGCAGGGAAGAAGCGGAGGCCAAGAGAGAAACAGTGGGTGTTCACTCAGTCGATGTTCCTACAGTCAGCTCTGCTGCAGACTCCTCTGACTCAGCACATTCAGAGTGGACCGAGGTACCTTGATCCTCTCTGCACAGTCTTGCACTTCACCCCACACCCTCATCACACACAGAGAATACTACAAAGTGGAAGCATAGTACATGCACAAGTGAGTACAGGGTTTGTTTAAGAGAGACTGAGGGGTTCTCATGAGGAGGCCACAGAGTTTCCTGTGAGGAGAAAGAGAAAGCCCAAGAGGAAGCCAAGGAGAATCCTAAGGCTGAACAGGGACAGAAGAGGCATGTGCCTCATTCTTAGTCTCTTTTATGAGCTAGGGGGTGACCCCTTAATCAATCAATAAATAGGATAGGATTTGAGCACGTGTAGGGTTTTCTGGGATTTTTATGGCGCTTCTATGTGGAATTTAACTTCTATGTGGTCATGATGGCAACTCCTCCTTTCCGGTTCCAGATGAGACATTGCCGCATCCTGGGAATGTGGGCATATAAGATTGACAAGTGAAGACCTGTAGAAATTCTTTCTCACCTATACCTAACTCCCTGACTAAAAATCTCATCACTGGAAGACAGGGAGCGACATAAGAGATGACCTGAATGGTACATTTTGACCTTTGTCTTGTTGTGGCAGAATTCAGTAGCCTTTAGCCTGAGATTGGCTGGAGCTTCGTTCTTAACTACAAAAGCATCCTTGTGGGTTACAAGCTGCTTTCATACCAAGTTAGGTTGTAGATCATGATGTTTGGCAACCTCACTTGGGCTAATTCATCATTCTAAGTACAGAACTTGCTTAAGACCAATTTATTCCAGCTCCACACTTTTGAATTTGCCTTCATGGCCCCTGCCCTCTGTTTTGGTTCCAGCTTTCCTCACTTCCCTCTTTCGAGTAAAGCCTAACACATTTCTTGCATCCTTTCTCACCTACAGTTAAAGCACCCTAAGGGTAAGGAATGACTAGCCAGCAAAATCAGACACCCAGCCATACCGCCAGCATTTGTATAGCTTGAGACACGGTCAAAAAGCAACTGGAGGCAGTCTGAGTAAACTGTACATTACTTCCTGCTTCTAAATTTCCAAAATTGCCTTTGTTTTTGTTTTTCCTGAATCTATGTGTCTGACTCTTCCATCCCTCTTATGAGCCTAACACATTCTTTTTCTAGGAATATGAATCACAAGAAAATATAAATGATGCAAATTCTTACCTTTAGGAGTGCTGGGAGAATTAACAATGACAGATGTAGCTCTCAGTTTAAAGCAAAGACTCGGTTAACGTTAGAGAATGACTTGATGTGCTATCACTGGCAATCCATCCTAGGAAATCCACAAAGATGGTGAGTCTGCACCCCTGGCTGTTCAGCAACAGAAGCAGCTCTTTGGCAATTCTTTTGTGTCCTAATAACTGAGAAGAGCTAAGTATGTCGTAGATCAAGTCACTTTGCCCCCACTGGTCTGCCATCTCTTCCAAAATCCCTGCCATTCGAACATTCCTCAAGTTTTGTCATAAGCAATAATTGTTTAATGCAATTAAAACAGCATTTCTCTGAGCCAGTTACTGGCATGTTACCAGTGTTCTCCCATGGTATTCACTGGGGCATTAGTCCCAGGATTTCCTCCCCTCTCCGCATATACTAGAATTTGTGAATGACAAAATATTTGCTCACATCCTATATGCCCTCCATATACTTTATTATCTGTACATTATTTTTAATACAAAATGCAATGTAAGTGTGATGAGCTCTTTTAATGTTACAGGGAAATGATGCAAAGGAAGGGGGCTACCTTGATTCTTCACATAAAGCAGAATTTCTATGCAGACAAATCAGTGTCAAAGCAAGTTTACTAAAGACACAGGCCTTCCGCTGCAGCCATGGGGGGCGGGGGAGTTCCAACAGAGGAAGACCTGAAACTCCGGTCAGAGTGGAGTCTTAAACACAACCAGAAGGCTGGAGGGAGAAAGAACAGCAGCTAGCAATCCAGTGGAGGTTGGGAATAAAGTTCATCGAAGGGCCAGAATCCTGATCTTGTCTAGCTTGCTCAAAACAAAAGCCATCAGATGGGAGGGATTGGTAACTTCTTTTTATTTTTCTGATAAGATGAAACATTTTAAGGGTCTGTTATCACTACTTTTTTGCTTTTCTCACGATAGAATTGCAGACTCAGAAGAATGAGATTTGTGTTACACATTCCAACCAGTAACACCTAACTGCAGTTGCTATTCTCATGATAAAACTAGAAATTCAGAGGAATGGGATCGTTATTTTGCCTTTCCTAAGGCAGTTTCTGGGGAGAAGCAAGTGTCTGGGACACTTTCAAAGGACTTTCCTTTCCTCCTTCCAACCTGACCCTATCTACCTAATAGTTCAGCTAACGCAGTGCAGTTATACTGTTGCCTAGGAAACAAGAAAAATGTTGGTCCAAGCTCACTACAAAGACAATTGTATTTTTATAAAAGTTCATTTTTTTTTTATTTGAAAGGCAGAGGGAGACACACACAGAAAGAGAGAGATTTGCCATCTTTTTCGCTTCCCAGATGCCCTCTACAACTGGACAACTGTTCTGAACCAGGCCAACCTAAGAGCCAAGAATTGCATCTGTGTCTCCCATATGGATGCAAGGACCCAAGGATGTGAACTATCGCACACTAGCAGGAAGTTGGATTGGAAATGAAGCCACAGGGGCACAAACTGGCTCCATAGGGGGATGCAGGTGTCCCAAGCAGTGACTTCCTTTGCTGTACCACTGTTGCCATCCCATTTTTTTTAATTATTATTTAAAAGGCTGAGTGACTGAGCAAAAGATAAGTGTGTAAATATTTTACCATGACTTCAACTTTTTATTTATGATAAACATAAAAATACAGCCCCACAAGCCCATTAGTTCAGTATATTCTGTTGAATGTTGAAGGAAGCATCAGGAACTGTTCTTAAGGAAAGGGGTACTCTTTTCAACTTTAAACCTGTGCCCCACATCCACAATACTCTTTTCCATCCCATGGAAGCCAGGAGTCGTATGTCTCTCCCTCTTAGCACTGTCTATCGCTTATTGATTTGTTAGAATTCAAGGTCATGTACAAGAGTCTTTCATCTTCTTGATCATAAACTGAAGGACAATCGATTGAATCTGTAGGAAGATAACCGGTAAAGAGAGGACTTTGGGAAGTTTTGCTGGTGTGGAGCCATGGCCAGCTGTAATCCTATCGGAAAGCTCCAGGGATGGTTGATATCGAAAGTGCATTTCATCAGAAACTCCTAATCCTCCAGTTTAGATAACAGATCAAAGAGAGATGCTTCCTCTGGCAGGCAGGTGTGTGGGAACTCCTATAGTGTCAAGTACACTCTCTCTTGCTGTTGATATGTAAATTCCTCAAACCCTCCACCCTGATGCCTACATGACCCTCGGTCTTTAAAAGTCTGATGCTGTTAATAAACTTGGGCTACTGACCATCACTCAGTAGTTTACGTGCATGATTATTGGCTGTATACACCAAGTCCATCACTGCTGGACAGCAAACAGTAAGCAGTAAACCAACAGAGACCACATGACTTACACGTCAAGGATGGCAGCAGAGCTGATTTGAGAGTGGAAGCCATAGCCACACTCTGGATGCCTCTAGTAGATGTCAGGGTCACCTTCAGCTCATGCAGGTGGTCTTTTTGATTTCCTTCTGTGAGGAAATTAAAGATGACTTTGTAGAAATCAGAACCAATAGCACAGAAAACAAACCTGAAATTGTACATGAAATTATGGGTTGATTGAGGGCAGGCATCTGATAAATATGCCATTTCCATCCCTGCCTTAACAAATATTCCAATTGAGTGGCCACCATGTTAACAGCCCTGCCCACTGCCCTCTTAAAGGGGTAAAGCCCCATGGATATCCTTGGGTAACAGCAGAAGAAAGGGAGGCATAAAACCTTGCAGGAACTCATCTGGCCAAGGTGGCACGAGCATCAGGGCGTCAAGTCCTGAGCCTTCATCACTGTGTGCTTTGGTCAGGTGATGCTGCAACATACTAGTGGCATTAATGAGTACCCAGGGCTGGGTCCCTCTCTTCTGGCTTTACCTCTGCTGTGTTTGTACTCATATGGCCCTTCTTGGAGAGAAATTATAGAGGATTCCAGACATAGACCCCTAAAGAGGATAGCCAACCCCTTTGTTCAAAATCAAGACTCTCTAGACAGACAATAAATATGTACATCTGTATCACTCTTTTATTTTTGAGTAGAGACTACAAGCAGAGGCAACCGTAAAGGAATGGATTCGTATTCAATACATTATAAAAGTCTTGGAAACACTATTTTAGGCTAGGGGACGCTTTAGGTATTTGGCTCTATGCTTCTAAAGAGGTTTGCAACCTAAATGTGGACAACTAAAAAATAGTTTGGGAACAAAGATACAAATATGACACAAATCATCATTTTTTTTAAATTGGGTAGAAATGTGTGTTGTGTTGAGGTTCTTTTACAGATTGGCAATGCCTTGCCAAGACCATTTTCCTATTCCTCCTCCTCCAAACCCTGCATGGGAATTTAGCATTTGAGCTTCTAGCTCCTGCCAGTGAATTAGCAGAGGAGAAAAGATGAATCTGAAAGCAGGCACATGTCAATGATCTCTGAAGCGGAAGTACTTACATGCAGCCCCGGCACACACCATCATCAAAAAGCAGCATGAGGCAGGTTTGATTTCATTTCAGTGTCTCGGAAGAAGAACAAGAGAGCTCACCAGTGTAGTCATGTGTGTTGTGCATGTCTGCTTTCCCTCCCCCAGCAACGGCTGTCCTCACTCTCCAGACACCGAGTCTGTCTCAGAGCAGAGAAGGCACCGTTTAAATGAACCCCAGGTAACACAGGGAAAGAATCAAACCTCCAAGCCAGGCTTACCTACTCCGAATCCCACAACCTTTAACGCATGATTAGAGGTGTATTTTCAAGTTCTTAGGTGGGATTCCTGCTCTTCCTTACAAAGTCACCTAAGATGTACAGGCTGACTTGGGTGACTTCCAGTACTCCTTACCAAGTCTCACCAGCTAATGTGATGTGGTGGCATGTCAGCTTTGCTAGGCTGAGCTTAATTTTTCAGAAAACTCTTGTCTGTTTCTCATTCAGGTGAAGGATTTGGGGTCCAGAGGAAAGCAGTAACCCTTCTAAAGCTTCTGCACTGGGGCAGACGTGTAGACTAACACCACTGTTCCTGGCAACCACCAGATCCTTAGCTCTCCAGCTGCCCTGATTCTCTTCAGCTTCTCAGTGCCTGAGCTGACTGTGTGCCTAGCCCCCAGGAACCATACAACAAACATGACAGATTTTAGCTCACTGCTGTGTTGCTCACACTGTTGATTCCAGCTTGTTCTTAACGGGTCTTCACTTAAGTCCATGTTCTCCGGGTATGAATCTCCAATGTGAAGCAAAGACAGCGGCCAGGCAAAATCCACTGATGCAGCTTTCATGGTTGCAGAAGGTCGAGTCCCTGTTGCAAATGAATGGATCAGTAGATGATAGATTGGCAGTACACAGAGAAGCCTGACAGTACACAGAAATGTATGGATGCCAGACTAGATAGATGATAGATGAATAGACAGATGATGGTGATAAATGGATGGATAGATAACAAACACATATACACACAGATGATAGAGAAATGGATGGAGAAGCAGGCTGATAAATAGGGAATTATAGACCAAGATGATTATCCCTAAAATTGATATATTCAAGTGCTAACTCCCAGCACATTGTAATGTGACTGCATTTGGAGGTAGGGCCTTTAAGGAGCTGATTAAGTAAAAATGAGGCCAATAGAGTCGGTTCATCCAATCTGACATGTGTTTTTAAAAGAAGAGCCTATTAGGCTTGCAGAGGGAGCCACAGTATCTACAAGCCAAGGAGAGAGGCCATGTCAGAAAGCAATACTTCCAACACCTTGATCTCAGGTTTCTCGCCTCCATAATTACAAGAAATAAATTTCTGTTCTTTAAATCACATACTGTTTGGCATTTTGGTATGGCAGCCTAGTGGACTAATGTGGGCACACAGGCAGATGACTGAAGTCACATGTTGCTAGCTCTGTATGGGAGCAGTAGGATATGTGTATGCAGGCGTTGTGCAAGGAGACACACACATACACAGATTTATTTTAAAAAAAATCAGCGATTGCAGTTAGGATGGGGCTGTGAGCTGGGCAAGACTGAAATCAGTAAGATAAACCAGTAGATAGGGAATTTCAGCAGGAGGGGGTGGTACAGTAATTTTTTTTAGGGACCCTTCATCTTTCATCTTAAGGTCTTCAAATGATGGGTGAGCCCCACCACCACAAGGGAAGGTGAGCTAAGCCAAGTGATGTAAATATTAATCTAAAAATACTTTTATTTCAAGTCTAGACAGATGTTAGACCACATAAGTAGACACCAAATTCCAGCCAAATAGACACATATAGTTAACCAGTACTGTACGTGTGTGTGTGTGTGTGTGTGTGTGTGTGTGTGTGCAGGCAGCCTGATACAGAGATCTCATCTGATTTTTTGAAATCTGAAAAGCTTCTGTGTCCTCACTTTTGTTAATGACCTTAAAAGCCTTTATTGTTCATTCCGATATGAGAGCTGCTCCCAGGACCTTGACTATAAAACAATGGTTCAAGTACACATCAAAGATTTCTGAGTCTCACTCCCATCAATACTGGTTCTGCATGTCTGGGGTGAGGTCTGATACTTTGTATTTTCTGGCCAGTTTTTGGTTTATATCAGTGCTGTCCCTGGCCCACACTTCGAGAAGCAATTCTCTGAAAGTTCCCAAAATCTGGGTAGGAGATTTTTAACATCAATGTCTGTAAGGTGAAAGGGCTATTAAAGAATATTCAACCTAGAATTTGAAATGATGTCAAACACAATTCTGTTCTCCAAAACATGTATGTTCAAGAGGATTTATAGCAGACATTTTCATAGCACCTCAAAATGCTCATTAACAGGGGCAGGACTGTACATTCAAACAATTGAATTCAATCCTTAGATTTAAAAAAAATGGGCTTTTGTTACATATAGATATGTAGCCAACATATAAATCTATCAGATAAGCCTAGATATTACGTTGACAGGATAAGCCAGATGCAATAGCATGCACTGTACAATTCCAGTTAAGAAGGTCAGATTGGCAGGACTAACTGTTGTGGTATAGGCAAGATTGGCTGAGGTGCAGGATAGGACAAATAAGACTGCGCGAAATGTCCTTTACATCAATCCAAGTTTTGTTACATGGATACCGAAACATGCAAAACTTCCTTGAGCCATATACCCTTAAGCTTTTTAGTATTTTATGTCAGTTGCACCTAAGTTCTATCTCATAGGACTAACTTTTCCATTAGGCATAAGAAGTTTATTACAAATTCTAGAGGGGTCATGAAAATGTTTTCCTTTCCCCTAAAATCAGAAGAAAAACATGAATAGGATCTAGCCTGGATTATATTATCTTTAAGCAAACACAACCATCAAATATAGTTTTTAATATTTTTATGGGAAAAGGAGCCCATGAATGGTTAAAGGGCTTATGGCCTCCGCAAGTCACAATGCAATCATGATGCGCGCACGCACACACACACACCCCGACTGCATAGCCATCAGTGTACGCAGCACTTATACCTCTGTCCTTGTGCTAATCACCCAGGCTATGTGGATCGTTTACAGCTTTCATTCCCTCTGATGCAGCTCTTGAAGTTTAAAGACTCTATACCTATGTCCGGCAGAAAAAAAAAAAAAAGCCAAGTAGTGGGATGTGCTTTCTGAATCTGAATGTAATTTAAACAGAAAAGGGCACGGCCTAGAAGTAGTCCGACTGAGGGCATTTGGAAATAGGTCAGCATCTGGAGGAGGCTTCAAAATCCCTGGAGAGATGGTGGCACTGTGTGTCTGCCTCTAGTTCCCTAACACCAAGCCTTCACTGAGGACAGTGATGACCTGGGGATACGGAAGAAGAGAGGGATTCCTGCACCAGGAGTTTGCTTTCCTTCCAGATCATTCCTCCCATTCTGTAAGAACTCAGTGGGGAAGTGGCAGAGAGTCCATGCAGAGATCCAAAAGAAGCCCCTGTGTTGGTTTCAGACCTGGTCCATCGCCTGCAGATGTACAGCCCAGGCTCCAGAGGCACACAGAAGACCTCGTGACCTCTGTGCTCCTGCCCTCAGAGTGCTGTAATCCAGCTGGCTGGAAGACTGCACGAGTCTGGAACAGGAAGCGTCTGATGCTAACGCTATGGGCTGCTGGACAGACGCTTTGGGAACAGACAGCTGCATCAGGTCCCATGACTGGCTGAAGCAGGAACCAAAGAACAGAGAGTGGGCATGGGAGTCAGAAGGCTTATACCACCGCTGCCTGTGGGTTCTCACGTGCCTCACAGGGAACAGCTCTATTCCTACACTGATTCCAACACTGGGAAGCCAGGTGCCGGCGTTGCTTCCACTATGATTAATAGACCTCAGGAAGTTGCTTAACATCTCCAGCCTTCATTGTTTCCTATATACAGAACTGGTGTTTTAACAGCACCTGACGCTGAGACTGTGTGGACTGAAAGTTATTACCAGTGATTCCTCTACCACAGTGCCTGACACCAAGTATGCAAAAATCCATTCCTTTATTATTTTTAAATTATCCTTTTTATTGTTGCTCACCCTTTCGAAGCTTTTGTCTCCAGACGGGGACCAAGGTTGATTAATATTCTTCAAATGAGCCAAAATCTTACTCTGATTTTCCTTTAAATAACCCTCAGATCGCCATATCACACAGATGTTTTATTAGTGCTGTGGGGTTTGGGCTTCAATTAAAAACCCTTTGTCCCCAAGGACTCACATATCCTGTTGTAATAACACTGAGCATGAAAGATAGGTAGATGCTAAAATACAGTGCTTTGGCACAATCGAAAATAGCCTGAGAGATTATGTGTGTATTTTTTAAAACCTAAAGTGCGTTGTTATTTGAAAGGTTATTCTTTGTATGGAAAAAAATCATTGCCATACCCTAGCAACCAGACTGGTAAGTGATACAGAACAGGCTGAACTGATGAGAAAAATCTGTGAAAATGTCCAGATTGATGAAATATTCTAAAAATATGTTTAACAAAATAGCGAACAAAGTAAGATGGGCCTTATTTTCCATACATGCCATTTCATGTTTAATTTTTTGAAGCTAAAATATTCACTTTGAAAATGATTTTTAGCACTGCCATCTGGTAAAAAAGAAAGTGAAAATCACTAGATTTGGGACGATAGAAAGATACATTTGTAAAACTAACTGGTTAAACTTGAACATTCTACGGGCAAGCAGATACATTAATGTAGCCCAACATTTAGAGTTTAATTTCTCCATGTTAAGTCTCCAAATCAATATATTTTTAAGAAATCTGCATGCTTCGTGGCAAGTACTAACTTTTTTTCCTCACTGTTATTATTTACTTCTCTTTCAAGGATTTCGGAACAGATGAAGACTGCTACTTTGCAAGTTTTCAAGAAAACAGAATTTACAATTATAAATTCTAACCGTACATGAACAAAAACCCTTACCCAACTCTAACAAAGAAGTCAGGGGTCTACAACACCAGTGTTTTAAGGAGGAACTGCCAGCATTCGTTATCAAACAGCTGTACAAGGGAGCTTGCTTTAGGTCCGCAGCCAAAGTTTCTTTGTGTTTCCAGAACAGACTCAGAAGTGGGCTACAAAGCTGAGCTGCTCTAAAAGCCTTTGTGTGTCTAGATATTCCTACATGAGTTTGGGGGACAAGGCAGTGAGTTGCTGCCTACGGGTCTCGTGCTCTATGATTGCATTATCTGGGACTTTGTCTGAATCCCATTTTCCTTCATTCAACCGGTTGCACAAACATTAAATCCACTGGACAGACAGGATGTGTGCCAAGCACAGTGCCATGTCTGAGGTGTCAGGATGAATGATACACAGCTCCTATCCTTGAAAGAGCTCAAAACTTGAGGCTGCAAATTTCAACATGCAAGCAATCACATTGTTTAGAATAACTATGAAATCTCCTGAATTATTAATTATATTGATAACTTGTATTTTTTAAATATTAAGATAGATATTAAGTACATTTAAATAGAAATGTATAATTTAAATATAAATACATAATTTATACATTAAATTTTGCATATTTATAAATGAAACAGAAAGTTAAACATAAAATATAAATATGAATATATGAAGATGAATAAATATAAATATATAAATATGAATTATAAGATACATGTGTAAGATTGGCTGATTCTCCATGGGAGGGTCAAAGAAAGCTGAATGAAAGACTAAAAACTTGGCTAAGATTTAAAGTGATAAATTTCAATGGTCCAGCCTGGAAGGATATTTTGAAACCAAAGAAATGCTTTTAGGAAGGTTATGGAAGTGCAAAATGGTTAATGGCAGAATTGAGTGATACAAAGATGGCTTTTCAGGGGTTTGAAAACGGAGAGCCAGGTTGCAGAAGATGAGGGTTTTATGAGACAAGTGAAGGAGTATGAGTCTCACCTCAACATAAAGGACAGTAATGTAAGGGATTTGAGCTAAGGAATAACATATTCAGCTTATCTTGGCAAAAGCAAAGGTAAGAAGCTACAAGAGTAACCCAACTGACAGGTGGTGAGGACATGAATAAAGGCATTAAAATGGAGATGTTGAGGGCGACACACTGGAATTGACAATGTTGATAAGTCGGTTACATGAATGGCAGGAAGAATGGGAAAAAATTGGAATGACTTCTAGTGTTTCCCTGGCCATCTGAGAATATCTATGGTGGTACCATTGATGCTGATGGGCTTAGAGAGCAGAGTTTTAACTCTTTAGACTCTGGAATCCTTGAAGGAAATGCTGTGTCATGTGTGACATTTTATCCTCATTACCGAGGACAACGACTGGGATGCAGAATTGATCAACAAATGTCAAATGAATCTGGGCCTGTTGTACAGCTGGTAAGCCTCTGCTCTTTCAGGCTAGGAACATAGATTTGGGAGATGGTTGGAATCTCCAACAACAGCAAGTATGTAAAACAGGGACCAATTTTTTTTCACATTTTCTCTCTCTCTCTTTTTTTTTTTTCTGTATCTGGGTAAAGGGGGAAATAAAGGGAGAAGCCCCACCCAGCCTCCCACCCATCCCAGGTCCCCGATGCGGGGCATGTTCTGCAATTTTAAACTCCACAGAAATACCAGTATAAAAATATGAAACAGAAAAGAAAGATAGCAACCTTAAAATGAGGTTGAAGAATCAGCAGAGATTCTATCTTAAATTCCCTCCTCATCAAATCCTCATTGCCTCTTTCTAGTTGACTTTCAAAATTTATTTCAACTTGTGACCATCAGTTGCCTCATCTACAAAATACAAGTAATAATAATGCCTAACTTATAAAGTTTTTCAATGATTGGCCATATGTTCACATGTTTATCATGCACTAAGTGCTCAATAACATTAGTCCCATCACCCTCATCAAATATACACAATATTACGTTGAAGTTCCTCTGAGTTAAAGTTATGGCTTCATCTTCCTATGAGTGTATCAAAACGCCCAAGCGCTGCTGCAGTAGTCTCCATTTAAGCCAATATGCGAATGTAAATGCAAGAATTAGGAGACAAGCATGTGAGAACCGGCTACCTCACGTTCAAATGTTAACGTATTTTGTGTTTTCTATTCCTCTGGATATCCTTGTCAATTCTTGTGCTATAATAATTATTGTCAATTCTCTTCAAGTGCTATAACAACATTTTTTTAAAACTGAGTACTTGGGATTGTACAAAGAATTCACTGTGTAAAACAAAATTATAGATAGCAACACTAAGCTGTGCGGCACAATGCAGAGTCATTCTGAAATGACTACATGGTAGTGATAAGTCTAAGTCAGCCTGGGTTATTTCTCCTCTCATTTGAATGCACGTTACCTGTGTCTTCATTGTGTGCTAATCACCAGAAGGAAAGAATATACTATTTAGATTCATTGCTACTCCTGAATAACTCCTGAAGAATTGTCATAGCTTGGATCCCACTTCCTTCATGGGTTCAATTTCCTTCTGGCTGAAGCACATCTCTTTCAGTAGTTCATTTATCAGATCTTAGAGTGAGGATACCTCTCTCAGCCTGCCTGTTTCAAAATGATCTTATCTTGCTGTAAAGTTTGAATGACAAATTAACTGGATACTGAATTCCTATTTGATGCTCACTTTCTGTCAGCCCTTTGAAGCTGTTATTACGTCCTTGTCATCTGTCGCTTATTATCACTGATGAGAAGCTCAATGCTAGTTTAATTGTTGTTCTTTCGTAGGTTACACCCCTACCCCACCCTGCTTCGGGTAGCTTGTACGGCTTTTCTCATCCCTTTGATTTTCTGCAGCTCCACTGACATGTGTCTGGGTGTGACTGTGTCTGTTCAGGCTGCTCAGCACTCACGGGCTGACAGGCTGGGTTGTCTGAAACAGATACTAACATACAAGAAACACCATGTTGGGTAGAGTGGCAACCCCTGACCTCTGTGGGTTAGCGCAGGAGCGGGGAGGTCCATCCTCTTCATCGCAGTCATCAAATCATTTTGCAGACTCTCAGTTTGCTTTGGTCTACAGAAATCCTCAGTGGATCATTTGGTGATGTTTGCAGCCTTCCACGTGGCTTCAGCAAACGGTTTCATCTGGGCCTTTCTGTGGTGCGTAACCATCGGACTAGATGTTTGGTTGTATGTACTCTATCCATTTCTAGTCATTTACCTGCTCAGGCTTTCTAAATGCTTTCCTTAACAACTCCCCCTACAAACATCTGCCTGCATGTCTCAACTGTGTTACCCTTTTCAATCTTCCAGGATTTATCCTAGGAGTGGTGGTATTTTGGGAGTAATGACGGTAGAGTTCCTCCTGTCTGGGTGAAACTTATTTATCCAGTATGTCAGCAGAGAACCCTCAATTCTACTTACAGATTTTACACTTTGACTCTCTCAGTCAAGCATCTGGAGACTCCAACACATTTTCCCTCAGTCCTGTTAGGGTATCCTAAGCAGGTCTTGAAGCACTTGTGGGGAGAAACTTTGACTGCCTTTATCAGACCCAGTACTCTCCAGCTGAAGGAGGCTGCGCCTCAACCCTTATGATGACCCCAAATGTCCAAGAGGAAATGAAAGGCAAATTCTTGAGAAAGAGAACATCATTCCTTGGGAAAGAGTCTCCCCTACTGACTCCAGGGCATTGACGAGGGAGATGTGAAGAGTGGGGATAGTCCTCCCTTGATGGGGAAGACCAGGTGACATCTGCAGGCTGCTAATGTTAAGGCAAGATTCTCCATGGCATCTACTCTGGCATAATAGACTGACCCTGATGAGTCATTGGACAGGACTTGAAATTCAACCACTCACCCTTAAAATCCAGGCCCGATCCTCCTCCTCTACTCTTCTGCTAGAGGCGATAAGAATATCTGTACAGAACCAGAGGAGAACCTGGTTTTCCCACCTTTTTATCGCCGCCAACTCTTCTGCAGCTGCTCTCCGTCTTTCTGTGTGGCATCAGTGTTGCTTAGTAATAGGGACTCAATCTGAAAACTCCCACTTTATCCGTAGTCTGAAATGCCCTTACAACTCACCACTGATGCAGCCTCAACACCTTCCACCTTGTGCCATGACTGTAGAAATGAAGACTTGGAGAGAAAGTTCTGATCCTTACTGTTATACATATGTGATCCTCTTGTTAATGTCTCATTAGTAAGCATTAAATATTGACATTTAGGCTTTTTCTAGAAGCCAGAACAGGACTTATTTCCTTCTCTTTACATTCATTTATACAGAATTCTTAGCCTAATATAGGCAGTTTAAGATAGTCTTGCAGTAATATATAGACACCATGTAGGTTCTTCCAATGATAATCCGAAGTACCTTCAAAAAGACAAAATTGGAGGGTTCAGGTATTTTGTATTATAATTTGTACTGTATACTGAAGATTACTAATTAAACATTAAGATGTACAAAGACAAGTAAAAAGAAAGTAGACATTTAAATGTACAAGATCTTAAACAGCAAAGTTCTGAATCACAGAAGGAGTATTGACAAAGGAAGCCATCATTTCATTTAAATTATCTGTGAGATGAAGGTGTGTTCTTTATAACAGCACAGCTACTTAGCAACAGCTCAGGCCATTAGAATCTATGCTGTGACAGATAGCTCTGCATTACTCTGTAAAAGCAGAGGGAATGGTGGATGTGAGGACTTTAATGAGAGCACTCTTGGGCAGCCAATAGAAGATGAGTTAACAGCAAATGAACCAGCCCTCTCTGAAAGAGTATTTTCAATAGGTTACTATCTCCACATCCTTTGTCAGGAATTAATTGGAATAGAAGAATTATTTAAGGGTAATGATTAAGGTTAAGGTTGATTGGCAATGACCAAAAGCCATGGAATCATTGCAGTATTTAAACCAAGCTTTCTGACATTGAACTTTTGCTCCTTGGTTCTAGTTGTAATTTCCTAGCACTCACAATTATGGAAAATCTACCCTTTCAGTGCCTACCAGAGTTATAACTGTATATTAGCAAACAGTGGCAGCACCGGAAATCAATGACCCAATGCTTTGTTCATGTGAAGTGACATTAACACAAATAGCTGTTGTGTTAAGTTAACTCCAGCTTATCAGCAAAGCATATTTTTCCCTCAATCAATAGTTCCAGAGTCCAAGCTATGCCCTGCCTATGTGGTGCCAAGATGAAGGCACCAATGTTCAAGCTTTTTAAAATTTTGCTTATTCATTAGAGTGACAAAGTCAGGGAGAGCTGCTGTTCACTGGTACACCACACGAATGGCTGGATTGGCCCTCACTTAGGGTGTAAAACAGGAAGATGGAAACTCCAGGCAGGCCTCCTTGTGGGAAGCAGGGACACAGGCACTCGGGCTGTCCTCTCTTGCTTACCTAGATGCATTAGCAGGAGCTGGAGCAGAAGTGGAACAGACAAGACTCAAACCAACAGCCATACAGGTTGTCATCACCACAGGTAAAGGCTTAGTCTGAGTTGCCACAGCATTGGCCTTCAGTGCTCAACTTCCTTGTATAAGAAAGTGCTGACAAAATTATGATCAGGTTTGTAGAGTCC
Source organism: Ochotona princeps (assembly GCF_030435755.1). Taxonomy (NCBI): domain Eukaryota; kingdom Metazoa; phylum Chordata; class Mammalia; order Lagomorpha; family Ochotonidae; genus Ochotona; species Ochotona princeps. The sequence goes on along the minus strand of NC_080843.1, from coordinate 10,883,368 downwards.
ATCTTGCTTGATGAACTCTGAAAGCACATCAATTCAGCGTTAGTGAAGGGGCTGATACATACCACTTTTACATATAATTTTAGTTACTTTCTAGGAAAGGCATCACATTGGAGAAAAAGTTTCTCAGCAACTAAAATGTAATTTAATTATGAATTAATCCATTAGATGAAAATTAACACATATGCTTTTTGAAATAATTTTCAATTTTCTCTGAATTTTCTTAATGTATATACAATATGGGTAGTAGGGTAAGGATAGAAGTTATGTTTTTCTAATATTTTCACTTCTGTTCTTCATCATTTCTCTTTGGCAAACCATCCATTGCCAGTAGAACATTAAACCATAAACCATAGCTAATTTCACATTAACAATTTACAAAATTTCCAAGCGTACCCATCTAATTCCAACGCAGGCTTCTAGCAGTTGAGTGAACAAGAAGTGAAAAGCAGAGGGACCATGAAAGAGAAAATGGGTGAAATCAAAGGAATACCAAGAAACAACCTTTTTGAGAGGATGCATGTTGGGGGAGAAGAATGATATGAAAATAGTGGAAAGGATATGCAGGAAATGTTAAACAAATTATACTTGTTATTCTTGTGCCATACTGAACTGGAAGCTTTACAGTCCGTCACAGACCTTCACACTGTTCACAGGTTGGCTAACTGTTTACAGGCCTTCTCTTGTTCTTCATCTTTCATGAATCTGTATGGGCGGTTTAGCCGTAAGGCCCCAGGAGAGAAATGAGCCTCCAGGCTTCAGGCAGAACCTTAGCCTCACAGACGAGTAATCCAAGAAACGCTTCTCCAGAACAACCCAGTCAAGGTAGAGGTGAGTAAAGAACGAGCCAGAGTGATCAAGTTCACACTAATAATGCTGAACAACACAGGCTTTGGAATCCAGTAGCCTGTGAGTGGGTGCCGCCTTATCATCCACTAGCCCTGTGGCATGACTGGACAATCTTATCTCTGAATTTTAGTGCCTTCATATGTAAAATGGAAAAGTGAGATGTGTTAGGGAAACTGTCTAGAATTACAGCGGCAGCAGATATCCGGCCACTGGCCTCTGGATTCTGATTCCCCATGCTTCCTACCTTACCCTTCCTCCCTAAATTGCTCTTTCCACTCCTCACCTGTAAGTCACAAAGTAAATAGTGACCAATTTGCACAAGAGTTTGCCATCAGATTATTTAAACAGTTAGGTTCACAGTTATGTTTAATGGTCTATTTATACTGTCCTAGCCACATGAGAGGGATGGAGGGGAAAACAGGCAGGAGAGGGCCAAGTTTTCTGAGCCAGCATGAATAAATGTCAATTTCACAGTAAAGTCAAGTAGCTTTGCAAGTGTCATAAATAAATACTGAAGTATAATCTTACACAACTTATTAGGAATACATTCATCATGTAATGAGGTACATGCATATATTAGTTTCCTAAGGATGTCAGAATGAATTACCACAAGCTACTGGATGGCTTAAAAGTAATTTATTCTTGCAGTTTCTGAAGTCTGAAGGCTGAAGTTAAGGTGTCAGCAGGGTGCTCCTTGGAGAGGCTGCAAAGCAGAACATTTCCTTACCTCTCCCACTCTGGTGGAGACCAACAGTGCTTGGCACTCCTTAGCTAGCAGCTGTCATCACTCCAATCGGCTCCATCTCTATGGAGCTGACTCCTCCCTACAGGTGCCCGCCGGAATCTCCCTTTTCTTCTTATAAAGGTCCAGTCATTGTCTTTAGCACCAACCTTCATTTAACCTGACCTTAGTCTAACCTGATTACTTCCATACTGTTTCTTCTCCAAATACAGCCACATTCATGCGCACTGGAGGTTAGGAGTCAAGCATACCTTTGGGGGAGAAGTAAAAAATGTATTTTAAGGTAACAAAGAAAATTTTGGTGACTGATTGGTGAATTCTATCTAGATACCTTACAGTCACAACAATAATAACAAGATAGATTTGAAGTGCAATGACATAAAAATATTTTTTAAAGTCATGCTATAAAATATTATTTTGACCTTAAAATGTTTAAATATTTAAGGGTCTGTTTCATCACCAGTACTTAAGGAAAAGAGCAAGGACCCTGACTGGGTTAGTGTTCTCAGTCCACTGCTTACCATGTAATCTTATTAATCATATCTGTGACTTATTGGTCCTTTGTGCTGCTTATTTTGCAAACATGATCTTCATTTCTCAGTGTAACTTCTTGCAGGGTATAGTATATTCCCACTTTGTAGCCTAGGACGAGAGGCTTTCGTCGAAGTAATTGCTTTTCTAAGGCTGAACAACTAATGAGTCCTGGAGATTCGAGGCCAAGGTCCACCTGATTCCATTGCCATGTTTTTGGTCATGGTGGTTCTTCTACTTTGAGCAAAAGCTTTCCTCTGAGGAGCTTCTCCAAGCTTTCCTCTTCTCCAAGTGATTTGATAGTTTGACTCCCACAGGTTTGACACTCCCCTCCTGTACGGCAGAGATCAGAAATCCTGTGGTACACCGCACAATGCTCTTGCATGTAGGGCTCTGGATGGTGGGCTCCAGCACACAGACATTCTCCTATAAAGCTAGAGGGCCAGGGTGAGACAGAGGTCACCTCATGGTCATTCAGTTTATTTCCCTGCTAGGCAAGGCAGTAGGAAGTGGGGTGTAGGGGCAGATTTCTGTGTCCCTCAGTATTAGGGGAAACATCAGTGAAAATAGTGGCTGCATCGGACACACCAGTGGCCAGTCCTCAGCTCTGTGAGTGTGGAGAGGTGGGAACAGAAAGCAACTTCCTGTCAGATTCTCCTGACCCTTGGGTTGCTGCTATGGCAATGTGCTGTGGAGGCACAATCAGAGGCAGCCATGAAAAGAACAACTTCCTGGCTGGCTAATCCTGCCTTGGTGTGGAAGCTGTTCTGAGTAGTTGAACCTAGAACCCAGTTTTCCCTGCCCCGGCTTTCCCAAAGCATCTAGCAACCTCAGATGATCAAATAACTGTAAGGGCTTCCTGGAATAGAAACATTAGTTCTATGTTCTGAAACATCCTCGAATAATACACAAATCAAAACTAATAATACCTACATTCAGGGCTTTTTAGCAGCAACCTTAGTGTATATAGTGGTATCACAGTGTCTGTGAATATCCTTGTATACTTTCTTTGCTCTCCTTGTTTTAAAATCAGCAGAACAGATATTACTATTTCATGCTAAATATACCCACAATTTTCCCACAAATTTGTTATCACCCTCCAACTTACACCAGGAAGCCATGGATTTGAAAGACAGAACGGGTCCCTTTCTCTCCAGCTTCTTTTCATTTCACAGTCTGTTTATCTTGGTGAACTTCCTTCATTTACCCATCGTTTGCGATGAGATTGTTACATACCAAATGTTGTGATATTCACATAATGTTATTGCAAATAAAAGGCTGAATTCCCAATGGATGTGAATCTTGGGTTCATGAATGAATTCTTGGCAATTCAAAAGCATTTAAAAACCCTGACTTTTGATGTTCACTTTGCAATCTGATTCCAAGAAAGATCCGCTCTGTGAAGTTGGTTCTGTTGGGAAATGATGCTCCCTCAAGTGTCAGTGACCACAGACCCAAGGACCCACTCTTCACGTAGGCCTATGCACGGTCCACTTAAAAGTGGATTTCCAGTCAGGGCTCAGCCTACTAGCCCTCTCTCCAGTTGCACACCATCCCCAAACTCCATATTTCCTGGAATACCACAAGTGTCACAAGGCCAGGGAAAGGTGAACCATAGAGGGGGAAAATGTCTTCTCAATTAAAAGCTTTCGAGGACAGTAATGTTTTTTTCCTAGGTGAGGCTTCAGAGTCAGGGAGTCCACCATTGATTGATCCGCCCTTTGCTGAGCACTTCACACATTGTCTTCAGCCACTCTATGGGCTTACTTTTCTGGACAGTGCTTTCAGAGAAGAAGGGCTCAATGATCTGTTTGCAGTGACCGAAAAATACCTAAAATACCTAAAAGCCTCACAAACTCAAATACAACATGACCCCAGCCCCTTACGCACACACACATTCATTGGATGTTGGCTTCCGTGTATTTTCAGAACAAGCTCCCTGCTTGTCCGTGTGATGGGTATATTCATCCACACACACACATACACATGCTGCAAGAGTAGAATGACAGCAAGAGAAACGGCAGGCCAGATCACATGCTGCCTTCATGTCTTCTCTGGCTGCCACGGAGTTAGAAAGCCTGTCCTTCCCCATCCTCAAACACAAGGTTTTCCATTTGTTCACTATTACAGAACATCATCGGGAGGAAGGAGGATAACTGCTGAGACCAGCGTAGGCTACAGATGAAAGGCTGATGATCTTGCTTGGACTAAGAATTTGAAATTTCAAAAGTTATAAGCTACTGCCTAGGTTGCCTTGTACCTGGGTAAGTGTTAAACCACTGGAAGAAAAGCAGGCGATAGCTTGTGGGTATTATGGACCTGGTTAATGCCAAATTTTTGTAACTATACCAGAATGCCAGCATAGTTCTTTATTATTTTTTTTTCTTTACACTATGTGGGGAAGGCAGGGAATACTGGGACAGCACACACCATTCCAGTCCCCAGGCAGAGTGCAGGAATCTGAAGATTTCCTGGGGAAGAGGATCTGGGGACATGTTGGAGTGGGGGCAACTTGAGGACATGTTTGATATGGGAGGAATGACTTCTGGGTCTTCCATGGACCAGGCCACTCCACTTTCAGGTAGGCAGGGGAGTCCTGAGATAGAATTGTTCAGAGTGGAGATACCTGAAGGCATGTCTGGGTCAGGCCAAGGCACCTGCCCACGTGAGAAACCTGGGTTGGGATAAATAATGTCACCTGCTACCTGCTGGTACACATAAAAGCAGGGGCTGGGAGGCACGCCTGGTTGGACTAGTCCACTGTACCCACCCAAGGGTGTTGTAACAGGGGGTGGGCCACATCAGGCTAGGCCATAGCACCCACCAGAATACCAGAAAAATGGATATGGAGGCAGAATCTTTAGGGGACTTGTGGGCTTGCCCCTGTGCGACTGTGCAACTGTTTTACACAGAGAACTGGGTGTGGTGATGGACCCAGTCAAACTGCACCATGGAATTCACTTGACAGGAACCTACCTGACACTTGCTGGAGCTTGGGCTAAGAAGAGGCATGGCTGGGGCAGGCAGCAGCACCTACAAACGTGTGCAAAGGCCAGGACAGAGGGCAGACCATGCCAAGCCAGGCTGTTGCACCCATTGGCACTCATGAGATCCTGGGCTGGGGGCAGGCTCGGTAGAGGAACTAGGGGAACTCCCCTACTAGTACACAACTCCCTCTGGGGAGCTCAAGAGCCAGGGATAGAGGCAGGCCAAGCCAGGTAAGACTATAGCACTAATCAGCATTTGTCTGGACAAGATGTGGGACCAGATCTCAGCACTTGAAGGCATGCAAGGGAGTCAGGACAGGGCGTGGGTCGAGCTCGACTGGGCTAGACTGCAACACCCATCAGCCAGAGCTGAGACTGCAAGGTGGGTCATGCCAGGCTGGGTTGAAGCACCCACCAGCATTTGCAAGTCCCAGAGCTAAGAATAGACCTGACAGGGGAGCTCCTGGGACTCCCTTGCTGGACTACAGCTCTCACTGGTGAATGTGAGAACCGGGGCTGTGGGAGGACCAGGCTACGCAAGACTATAAACCACTAGCATGCTTGTGCACTGAATCTGGAGGTTGGCCAGACTGGGCTAGGCTCCAGCACACAAAAAGTGCTCACAAAAGCCAGAATGGGTGTGGGGAAGACCAGGCTAGGCTGAAGGACCTGCCTGATCACCTGAGAGCCAGGTCTGAGGGTGGCCCAGGCTGGGTTAGGCTGTAGCATCCATTGGTGAGAGACAGAATGGGTGCAGGGCAATCTGGTGTGGCTACCGTAACCACTGGCAAGTGCCAGGACTGGTGGCTGGCCATGTCAACCTGGATAGCAGTGTCCACCAGCACACATGAGATCCGTTGCTGGGAACAGGCCTGGTAGGGTAACTTGGGGCTCTTCCCTGCTAGCCACAGCTCCTGGTGAGCACAGGAGCTGGGCCTGGGGGCAGGTCAGACTTTGGAAAGATTTTCTCAACCCTGGAAAAATTAAACCAACAACTTCTCAGAACTATCAAAATCACTTCAGTAACACCCTCAGAACACTCTTCCCATATTGGTATCTCAAAGGCATCAGCAAATGACCAACCCTCATCCCTGGCTGCTGATGCAGTTTGACAACAAGGAGTGGTCCCATCTCTTTCCTCTCCTGCAGATAAAGGAGGGAAAAAAAGCTGAAACATTTGTCTCACCCTCCTTCCTCTAAGCCTGACACTCCTCAAAGAATTTGAAGATCAGACCATGAGGTCAATGATGATTACCCATGAACCTCCATCTAATCTGTATGCTTTTCCCTGCTGCTAATGTTTAACATTGCCCATCTGAGGGCTAGCAGAAAAGCCTGATTCTTTGTCTGCCTTCCAATTCGCACCATCAGCCACACCTGAGTATCTCAACTAAAGGCCACATCTCTTAACAGATAACTTCCTATGACCCTGAGGTCTGCTCTTACATAGCTTCATGCAAAGATGAACAGGTTTGTTAGGTCCTTGTGGACAAAACAACGATCTTAACATGCATAGAACAACATGGGAAAAGGATGAACACAAGTGAGCACAGACTCCTTGGGATGATAGCACCTAAGGTAAGCGGCAACGATGACCTTGGTTGCCCTCTAGGAGGGTCGCTTGTGGGTGTTAAGTCTTTACCATCTGTCAGTCTTCTGCAATGTCTGTTCGATGCACTTTAAAAATTTAATAATGGGATTAGGGCCTCCAGAAGGACTACAAGTCAGAACAGAAAAATGGGTGTGAGGTTCCAAGGGAAGGTTAAAGTCATGATGGAAGAAATAGGTGACAGGCGTCGGCAGAGTGCATTTGTAGACTGATGAGCACTCCCAAGGGAGTTATAGAGATGCCAGGTTTGGGGGCTGAAGGCTGGGAATTGAACTGGAACAAAGTCAGCCTGAAATACCTTGGTAAAGTAGCGCCCTCTAAAGCACTGGAGGATCTTAGATTCTGTAATGCTCTCGTTGTCCTCGTGGTTGGCAGAAACTTGGGAAGCTTTTAGTGCACTGCGACTTTACGGTTACAACCAGACTCTCGTAAACAGCTAACAGCTCATGAGCTAAATTCTGAAAATTAGCAATTCATCCAACTGGACTAGAGTGTAGGAGGAACTAAAGAGCACAAACTCACGCAGCCACTCCAAAGATCAGGCGTGCAAAAGTAACCAGCAAGGCCTGCTGGGATCTCCATTGGGTGGGCACAAAAAGGCCAGCGAATGCATTCTAGCTCAAGAGAAAAGCATAAAGGGAAGGATGTTGGTCCGAGTGAGAATCTAGCATTTAAGCCCCTCATCTCAATATTTTCGCCAGGTTCTGTCTCAGTTCCTCCATTCACAGGACAGCAATTGAGGAGGAAACCACACGACCGTCATCCATGTCCTTGGTACCTTCATAACCCAGAGTAGGAGACAGAGCTTAAAGAAGTCCATGTTCTCATCCCCTGATTGACAGGATAAAAAAAAAAAAAAAAACATTTACTTAATCCACCTACTGTTAGCAAGGGCAGCTGCCTGCTACCCAAAAGGAAAAAAGTAGGCCTGCTTCCAAGTCGATAAAATGCTGAAGAAATGCTGATATTCAACAATTCTGCCTATTCATGTTCACAATCAAAGGAAGGGATATACACCAAGTACTTTTCACACCTTGCGGGAGGTAGCTGGCCAGGCTGTGGCATCCATGGGCACCTCTTTCTCTAAGCTCCTCTGCTGCAGAGCCCACCTGCCCCTGCAGATTCTGGGAACGGTTGCAGCTGGGATTCTGTATGCTAACTAGATCTGCCTGGTGAATGTCCTCTCCTACAACTTGGAAGGCAGCTACCTGGGGCCTGCTGTTGACGTGTTCTGCCAGTAAGCAAAGTTGGGGGATGTGGTGGTTTTTGCAGTCCTGTCCCACTCTCCAAGCTCTCTCACGGTGGGGTGGCACAGAATGCAACCAGCGCTCCAGTGGCTTCCCCCTGCCCTCCCTAGTTGGAGCAGAGGTGGAAGCTTCCCTGGCAGGCTGTTCTGTGGACCAGCAGCCTGGAGCTCACTTCTAGCCTTTTCCATGATCTTGTCAGCATCACCTTTCTCCGCCATACTTCTTCCTTTCCTCAAACATCAATGGTCTTTCCTAATCATGTACTGAATTTTGACAAATATACTCCCAAAAAGCACAACATAAACTAGAAAAAAACTAGTTTTCCAGTTGAGGGCCTGCTATCTGTCCAGATCTTTTATACATGTCATTTCAACTCACTCTCTGTGAGATGTGAATTATTCCTATTTTTATACATAAAGCGGTCCATGGCCTAAGGGCACTCAACTAATGATTGACAGCTGAGTATGACCCCACAAAGCTCCTAAGAGCACAGAAAAATGCTAGACTAGATGGAAGTAAAAACTTCACAGCTTTTGTTGCTCTCTGTTTACACCAGGGCAGAGTTACCCAGAGAATAAATGAATCCTAGGAGGCCGTTGGCATCAATTAGCTGCTTTTGGCAAACTTTCACACAAATGAATGATGAGATTCAAAAGTCAATGGAGGACACGGCATGGTAGCTTAGTGGCTAAAATCCTCACCATGCATGTGCCAGGATCCCATATGGGCACTGGTTCATGTCCCAGCTGTTTCACTTGCCTTGCAGCTCCCTGCTGGTGGCCTGGGAAAGCAGCAGAAGATGGCCTAAGGCCTTAAGATCCTGCACCTGCATGGGAAACTTGGAAAAAGCTCCTGGTTCCTGGCTTCAGATTGACTCAGCTCTGGCTGTTGCAGTCACTTGGGGAGTGAACCAGTGGATGGAAGATCTTTCTTTCAGTGTCTCCTTTTCTCTTTGTATATCTGCCTTTCCAATAAAAATAAACAGATCCTTAAAAAAAAAAATTAGTGGAGACTCCTGTAAAACACGAAACAGTTCCACCCAGCTCCACCCTCAGTGACGTTAGAGCCAGATAAAGCAGTTCTTTGAAGAACAGAGCTAGGCGGTAGACACAGTTCACATCCCACATCGGACATCTGTAAGTCGTATCGCAATGCCTGGGCTCTATCCCAGCTCTGCCCCCAGTTTCCTGCTAACGGACTCTGGGAAGTACCAGGTGATAACTGGCGTACTTAGTTTCCTACCACACAAGTAGGAGGCCCAGACTGAGTTCCCAGTCTCTGGAATCACCCTAGTTCCACCCTAGCTGTTGCAAGCATTTAGGAATTTAAAAAGTAAACAGGAGTTTTCTCTGCCTCCTTTTGTATATCTCTCTGCCTTTCAAAAAAAAAATTTTTTTTTTAAGCATCAAAACTCCAAATTGGGGCCAGGCACAGTAGCTAAAGTTCTTGCTTTGCATGCTCCGGGATCCCATATGTGCACCGGTTCTAATCCCAGTGGCCCCACTTCCCATCTAGTTCCCTGTGTGTGGCCTAGGAAAGCAGTTGAGGATGGCTTAAACCCTGGGACGCCACACCCATGTGGGAGATCCAGAAAAAGCTCCTGGCTCCTGGCTTCAAATCAGCTCAGCTCTGGCCATCACAACCACTTTGGGGAGTGTATCAGTGGATGGGAGATCTTCCTTTCTGTCTCTGCTCCTCTTCTCTCTAATAAGAATAAGTAAATCTTTAAATAAAAAAACTCAGAATTTTTTAAAAACAGCTATGAAACAAGTGTACCAACTATCACAACCCGAGAATGGCTCCCAGATCTCTAGTGACAGAGAGTGTCATTAAGGCAGGGCTGAGCCACACCTCCTGCAGCTGCTCACCGCCTTCGCCTTCGTGTGTGAGCTGTCAAGGATGCCAAGCCTTCTGGGTTCTGGTTTCCTGGGAGACATCAGACGCCCGTGACGATCCGCTTCCAGCCACAGGCTCCACGTGCCTTTGACAAACCTTCCTTACAACTGTAAGGAAGACCAGGACGCTTCCTCCAAAGCCCCCCCACCATGTCTCCCGCAGCTTTCTCACGGGGGTCCTGCATGGTGAAAAACCAGCTTTCTACTACTCTCCACTTGCTCTCACATCCTGAGCAACAGCCCCTGATGAGCCCACTGCACAGAGAATCCTGTCCTGTCCTCTGCTTCCCCCAAGACCTGACCTAACACATGGAATTCAATGTTGGAGCTGTTAGCCCACTAATGACAATATAAGCACTGTGTCTTATTTTACAATGTAAGACACACAAGCACATTTCATAGACTCAGACACAAATCTAAAACATGAGTGAAAGGATTCTTTAACAGCTAAAAAATGTTTACTGCCACCACCTTAGGGAACAAAGAGATGGAATTTTCTTACACACACATACACACATGCGTGTGTGCACAGAGGGACTGGGGGGCATTTTGAATAACAGCTGATGGAAGAATTTTAATCTCTGGAAACTGTTATATTCCAGTTAGATAACAGACAGAAGTCTGACTCAGTAAATCCAGCTGGATTCAGAGAAGGAAAGCACAGATTTGCTTTAGGACTAGAAGTTTGATACAGGGGTGCCCAGAAAGGCTCAACTCATGAAGACAACCCAAAGTCATGAGACCCTGAAAACCAAGATATCACCCAATGCTTTAACTCACCCGCTAGCTCGCTTCTCACTGTGCCACCTGATACGCCACATTTGTATGACTGGAAATATCAGTGTTTTCGTTACAAAATGGCCCAATACCACAGGAAAGCCAAGGGTCTGTTTATGGAGTTAGGGCTGCTGGCACAACGTGGCATGTGCCATATGATGGCAGCTGGCCATGCTTTCCTGTTATTCATCTGGAGGTCAAACACGCCTGATTATCTACTCCCTGATGGGCCGCACAACAACAATGCCAAGGGAACTGTGCAAAAAGCTCAGGAAAGGTGAAGTGAGGTACAACACTCACACGCAGAGTGAGCAGGACTGTGAATTCCACCAAGTTTTCTGACTTCCAGATGCCAAGTTCTTTATTCCTGTGTATTCCCTCTGCTGAAGCTGAAAATGTAGCAGGGCACAGAAGCATCTCTCCTTTCAATAGTTCAAAAGTGCATCTTCCATCCGCTGGTTCACTCCCCAAGTGGCTGCAATGGCCAGAGCTGAGCCAGTCTGATGCCAGGAGCCAGTAGCTTTTTTCTAGGTCTCCCACATGGGTACAGGATCCCAAGGCCTTAGGCCATCTTCTACTGTTTTCCCAGGCCACAAGCAAGGAGCCAGGAGGCAAGTGAAACAGCTGGGAACATGAACCAGTGCCCATTTGGAAACCTGAACATAAAAGGCAAGGACCTTAGCCACTAGGCTACCATGCTGGGCCCAACTGTAATTTTTTGTTTGTTTGTTTGTTTAAGATTCGTTTATTTTATCTGGAAGGCAGATTTATAGACAGAGAAGGAGAGAGAAAGAGAGAGATCTCCCATCAGCTGATTCTCTCCCTATATGGCAGCAATGACCAGGATGGGCTGGTCCAAAGTAGGGAACCTATAACCTCCTCCAAGTCTCCCACGGGAGTGCAGGGCCCAATAACGTATGCCCTCTTTTGCTGCTTTCCCAGACTATAAGGGTCAGAAGTAGAGCTACTTGTCTTGAACCAATATCCATGACAGATACTGGCACCACAAGTAGAGGCTTAGCTTGTTATGCCAAGGTTTGGGCCCCCATAGAGTTTGAGTTTTACAAGATAAAGCTGTTCTGAAGTTTGGTTGCATGACAATATGGATACTCTTAATGTTTCTGAACTGTATGCTTAAAAGTAGCTAGGTGATAAACTTTACATTATGTGTATTTTATTACAATTTTTACAGATTTAGAGGATTTACTGAGAGATTGTTTTGCTTCCAGGTCGCTTAGTGGTTGCCACACACATTTTTTAAAACTTGATTGGATTTTATACAGCCTAGAACTTGCCATTTGTTCAACCAATAGGAAAAACAAACAAACAAAACAAAACAAAAGCCATGTTAACAAGTATTAAACTTGACCTGGGCAAGTTTCAAGGGTTCACTTCCAAGGCTTTTGAGAAAAGCAGATGATTACTGAGAGAAAAGAAAATGTCGGCGCGATTCCAGCAGCATGCTCCACACGCTGCCACTGTGTCCCAGTGTCCTCCTAACTGGCCCACCCACCTTGCACCAGAGTCCTCAGCAGAAAAACTGGACAGGCAAAGGATGTCCTCCTCTTAGCTCCTCACCAAATGTTCGGCTAATAGTATCCCCATTGCAACATCCAACACCCATTCCGTGGCTGAAAAGGATTAGCAACTGACAACATGAACAAAGGGCCACAGAAGGGAATTATCTGGAATTTGGTAAATCAGTAAGTATACAAAGGGAGCAACATTAATTCCAGGGCTTATTTGAGGCTTAAACTTCAAAACCAATTAAGTTATTAATTAAGCGAAATAGGATGCATTTACAAGAAAGTACATATCTGAGTGGTGTGTATTGTGGTCGACTCTCTGTAAGGTGTGTCCAAAAGGCACAGCACCTTGGGCACCTCCATCTTGGAACCTGTCGTGATTGGCAGCATTAGCTAGGGCAGCATCAGATTTGAAAAAAAAAAAAATAATAATGGGTTAGGAGAGAGTAAAGTACAAAAGTGATATCAAATACATTTTTGAAGAAAATTCGGAGAAAGTGGCAAATTCACTCATTTCGCTGAATTATTTTCAAATAAAGGCAGTACATGCTTGTAACAAATCAAGAGCACTGGAACTGTTGACCATTACTTAATAATCTCCTTCCCTATACTAATGCCACCAGCCTCTTCCCAGATTTACTATATTTTCCCCCTCATCATTAAGCAATGCTGGAATAACATCCTCATGCGGACATGTGGCTTGATTTCCATAAGTTAGTTTCCAAAACCCAGTAGAATTTCTAGATCAAAGAGTATGTATTTATTAAGTTTTAATTGATGCCACTGGATTATTCTCCAGAAAAAATATAACAATTTCAGCCTTCCTCCACACTGAATAGCATGTCAGTTTCCTACCACTCTTCCTAATACTGAGTTCTATAAATCATCTAACTGTCTGCACCTATTGGCAGAAAGCAAAATCTTCATCACTTCCCCTATGTTTCTATGCACCTTATGTTCAAGTATCTTTTCATATTGTATCGATATTCCGTATTTCATATTTTATTAATATGATATTTTATCATATTCCATGTCTATGAATTGCCTGTTCCAGACTTTGTCTGATTTATGTCAGGCTTTTGTCGTTTCCATATCAGTACACAGGCGTTTAGTTTACTAAGCATATAAAGCACTGTCTTAGCTATGACAGTTTTGTTCAAACTATTATCTTTTTTAAAAACTTTACCTTATTTGTCGTATTTTGAGCCAGACAGAAATTCCTATTTTTCTGTAGTCACACCTACAGTTATGTGTGTGTGTGTGTGTGTGTGTGTGTGTGTGTGCGCGCGCGCACTTGGTTTCTGAATTTCTCTTTCAAGTGGAATTTAGACCAACTAAGCAAGTTTCCTTTAAACACGATCCTTTGTGGTTCTGACTGGGTTGGTGATGGATTTATAGATGAGAGTGGAATGACCTTTCCACAGCAGTGCGCACTGTCCAGTTGGAATGATTTCAGGTTTTCTTGTTTGTCCTTCGGTAGTGCTTAGTGGTGTTTTCCACATAGGACTCAGGTGTAGCTCCCTTGGTGTATTTCTGGGTATTTTATGATTTGTTTCACACTCAATGCTTTGCTTTAGACATTGGGATATTGGATGTCTCTCCCTTGGCTCACAGGATGGAGCTATTGTCAGGAGACGGGATTTAGGGAGTTGGGGCTGAGTGCAAGATCCATCGGTCATTGGAGGCATGCCTTCAGAAGGCAGATCTCAAAAAGGGCTGTTAGAAAAACTTGAGTTTGTTCTCAGCCACCTTGCTTGCCACCTTCATCAAAGAACAACTCTAAAGGATCCTTGTTTGCCCCTCCAAAACTGTGAGCTAAACGATCTGATTTTACAAAGCTACTTGCTCCAGGTATTTCATCGCAGTAACTCTAAGCTCACTAATACAGTTGTGAATAGCATGCGCATTTCCCACTCCAATAGGACACTGTGGGGAGGCAGGACACCTGGGGTGGAGGCCAGGGACTCCCTGGACTCAAGCCCAGCTTTTGTACCCATGCATTCTGGGTGCATAATTAGCTCTTCCTCTTCTAGTAGTGAGTCCCCGTCTGGTTCCTTCTCATGTATACATATTAGAGAGGCTCATCACAGTGTTGAATTGGGGAGATGAAAACCAGCCTTCCTGCCTTGATCCTCACTCTCAGTTAAACACACCTACAGTTTCTAAGTATGCTGGTGAACAGGTAGTTCCCACAGTCATCATAATGTACTGGTTTAAATTTATTTATAGTATTCTTTTTAAGTTTTTGTGTCTGTCCTATCCATAGCTACATTCCCATTTCCCATTTATAATATTTGAAATCTGTCCTTGCAAGTTTTTGTCTTGTTTTGTCTTTTGGAGAATGAACATTTGACTTTGGAGGATTTTTGTGTATTCTTTTTCTACTATTTACTACTTGTTTTCTAAAGATTTATTTATTTTTATTGCAAAGTCAAACATGCACAGAGGAAAAGAGACAGAGAGAAAGATCTTCCATCCACTGATACACTCCCCAAGTGACCGCAACAGCTGTAGCTGTGCCGATCTGAAGGCAGGAGCCAGGAACTTCTCCCAGGTCTCCCCCACAGGTACAGGGTCCCAAGGCTTTGGGCCGTCCTCAACTACTTTCCCAGGCCACAAGCAGGGAGCTGGATGGGAAGTGGAGCTGCCAGGATTAGAACCGGCGCCCAAATGGGATCCCAGCACATTCAAGGCAACGACATTAGCCCCTAGGCCACCGTGCCAGGCCCACTATTTCTTTTGGTTTGTTCTCTCTTGATTTTAGAGTTGGACTGCTAACTCACTACCTTCTTGGTCTTATGTTCTTTTGTATTATTCTCTTCTTGTTCCTTTATTAATATAAAACATACATCAATACTTTGATAACAATGATTGTACTTCTCGCACCGTTATGTATTTTAAGTCTTTTTTATTTGAAGAATAGAAAGAGAGGCATCTCCCCTCTCCTAGGTAGCTCTGCCAGAGCTAGGCATTGAACCCAGGTCTCTCACACTTGTGGCAGGGACCGGGCATTCAGCCGTCATCCGCTACCTTCCACAGAGCACAGCAGCAGCAAGCTTGAATCTGGAGCAGAGCCAGGATCCTGCATTCTGTGAGATACATGGTGGTCCTACAGCGATCCTGACCGCTGCCCCCCGAGGCCCAGTCCTGATCCTGACCGCTGCCCCCCGAGGCCCAGGCCTGATCCTGACTGCTACCCCTGAGGCCCAGGCCTGATCCTGACTGCTGTCCCCGAGGCCCAGGCCTGATCCTGGCCGCTGCCCCACAAGGCCCAGGCCTGATCCTGACCGCTGCCCCACAAGGCCCAGGCCTGATCCTGGCCGCTGTCCCCGAGGCCCAGGCCTGATCCTGGCCGCTGCCCCACAAGGCCCAGGCCTGATCCTGACCGCTGCCCCACAAGGCCCAGGCCTGATCCTGGCCGCTGTCCCCGAGGCCCAGGCCTGTCTCCTGCTTTTACACAATATTGTTCAGTTTTCAGTTTCCATTTTCAGCAAATAGATTTTTTAATCTATGTATTTATTAATCCCTTTGCTCTCTAGTCGTTTCTTGTTCTTTTTGTTGAGACACAACTTGCATGCCACGGAATTAAAGTATTTAAAATGTACAATGTTTTTAATGAGTTCAGAATTGTGCAGTCATCACTGCAGATGATTTTATAACATTTCATCATTCTCCCACAGCAACCCTGTGGACATTACCAATGCCCTGTTATTGCCCTTAAACCTCTTAGCCATAAGCAATTGTTAATTGGTTTCCTGCCTAGAAGTTTACCTCTTCTATACTATACATATATATAGTCATACAATGTGTGGCATTTTGGGATTCGCTCACTTCGCATGTTTTCAAGGTTCAGTCATATTATGGCACATATGAATGCTTCATTCCTTTTTACTCTCAAATAATATTTCACTGTATAAGTATACATTTTATTTACCCATTCTTCACTTTGGTTCCCTAACTGGTCTGCTATAAGAAACCCTTCCATGACAATTAGGTAATTTCGAGGAACTCTTAGATTGTTTCTCAACACAGCTGCACCAGTACACCTCCCAGCAGCCCTTGCGAGGGTTCCTGCTTCTGCAGGTCTTCACTCTCCCTGCTAGTATCTGCCTTCTTCACCGCCCACTTCGGAGGTGTGAAGTAGTGTCTCATGGAATCGTTGTCCACCCTGACTCGCAGGTCTTTGTTGGGATCTGCTGGGGTAGACCTGGCCGTAGTCAACTCTGGCAGTGCTTTGGTACCTCGCTTCTGTTAGGCTCCTGCCAGAGCTTAGTCAGATCCAGGTGTACGTGCTGACTTACTGCACTGTCTTACAGGCTGCCCTTGCTGCTGCTTAGAAGTCTGCTTTGGTTATGTCTGTGGATGTGTCTTGCCTCTACTTAATTAATTTTAAGGCTTATTTTTCATTGATTCTGCAGTGGATCTAAAATTCCAAGTGCTTAATTACTTTTTCTCATCTTTAGGAGGATCTGTGCTGCATATGTCTAACAAATCACATCTTTCATCACAGCAAAGGAAGGTCTCGTCAGCATTCTTGCGTCACAGCCTCCACCTCATCCTTTCTGTTCTCTGAACAGGTATCGCAGCCTTTGTGAGCTCAACTGCTCACCTAAGTTCTTTATTTTTTATGATGCCATCTGACTAATTTTCTCATGTTTCTATTTCTAGTAACCAAATTCATCCATGTGCAATTTATATCTAACCAACCACTATAGGATTTTTTAAAACTTTTTATTAATATAAAGAGAATGGATTTTGTGCATTCCATAAGTACAGTTCAATAAAGACAACCACACTTTTCTCACACTGAAGGATTTTTTTTTAATTAATGACAATGTTTTCCTTTTCTGAGACTTTCATTTGGTCTGTTTTGAAATATACCTAGGCCTTTTTTTTAACCTAGACTTTTTTTTTACATTTTCTTCTTCTTTTTCTCATCTCCTAATCCATTTTAAATGATTTTTATTTATCTCACACATATCTAATTCAAAACATTCTCCTAATTCTAGGACTGCACTCTCTAGGGATCTAAATTCTGTAATGCTTGCTTATTTTCTTACTCCACTTTGTATTCTTTCATGTTTTGTAATACTTGATAGAGAACTTTCACAAAAAGAGAATCAATAAAAATTTTAACATCAAGAGTGATCATATCTGGGCAATATCCTTGGCATGCCTGGCAACATAGATATCAGGAAGGGTGTTGTACAGATGTTTGCCATGAATTCCCAAGAACCAAAACCCCCTTCCTTCTTGTCTCTAGCACTGATTCTTACCAAGACCTGAGGGCTAGCTGCAACCACCTCGCTTACTTGCTGTTTTCATACCGGCCCTTCACCAAAGCACTCTGGACAAACAATCGGGTGGATGTTTTAAAACAATGTGTCACATCATGTAACTCATTTCATTAAACATTTCTAATGGGAGGATCCAAGACAGCTGAACAACACAAAGACACACTGACCTCATCATGGAAAGGTAGAAAAACAAAGGACGGACCAGGGTCCAGGGATCAGAATCACCGGGTTTTCAGTGGGGAAATTTCTGTGAGATGGTAAGGAAAGCAGACAACCAAGCCAACGTGGCTGGTCATACCATCAGTCAACACTGTGGCTGCCAAATGGGACAGAGGAAGCTATCATTGTGACCCCAACAATAGCAGCTTGAACTGAGGGAGAATTTCACAGTCCTTCAGTGACTTCAAGCTCAGCTGGGGAGCTTACTGAGGTCTGAGTGGCTACTTTGTCCTGAAAAGGGAGGCAACATGGCCTCCATTGTCTCCTATCTCTTCCAAAGTGCCAGTCCCAGTTGCATGTGACAGAGTCCTGGCTCAACTGTGCTGCAACTCAGTGGGCAACACGTAACCACACTGCTGCCAGAAGTTACCAGAGTTCTCAGAGTGGAAAGCATCCTCCAGCTCTGGGGATTTGGGGCCTGAGTCCTAGAGCTGTGCATACTGGTGCTGCTGCAGTCCAGGACAGGAGCTTCCCCTTAACTTCTTTGGTTAACATTAGCAGCAAGCCTGGAGCCAACCTGAGGACATTCCCTCCGCACCTCCTAACTCACAGACCCCAGCAACACCATGAGTGCTGCATGAGAACTGAGAGCAGCTCCAGCTCTGTCATGTGGAACTGTGGCTGCTGGTGTTGTCATTAACCTGCACTCACCGATGGTACCTGGAGTGCTCTGTTGCATTGTTCTGTCTCAGACGGGTGGCCACCACCTTTCCCAGCACCTGGTTCCCAACCTGGGAGGTCAGGGTAATGACCCACTGTATTCTACAACAATAAGACTGCAATCATCAGGACTAATTTCCTCAAACTTACTGGATTCTACTAGTGGGACTTAGAAGGAAGGTTTCCTGCATTCCATCCCTCTAGACCCATATCTGCTGGTACAAAATCTTCTGTATGCCTTCTAGTTACCTTGTGGTACTCCATCGTGGTTCTGTTCATATCTCCTAGTGCTGGGACTAGGGTTTCTAGTATTATACACCCCAGAACCAATAGCATTCTCCCAGCAGAACCTGGGGAAAGTCTCATCCAAAATGTCACACAATACCAGAACCATGGATGTTGGTTCCATAAGTCCCAACATCACAAAGCTTGCCAGTGGGACAAGATGAAAGCATCCTGTGTGTCCCCAAGGACCAAGAACCAGACCCTGGCTACCATAATCTTCAGTGTAACTGACACCCTATTATCTGGGAACAAAGGATCCACAGCCTAGGAAGTTCATATTCACCTCAAAATCGTACTTCCACCCCATATGGACTATCGAAGTGTTACTTGTAGACACAGATGTGTAGATTAAAGAAATCACACGGAGGTTACACTTCTGGGCTCATCCAGACCCAAAACCAAAGAAACAAGGAAGTTACATGATACGTTCTACCTAAACCATAAGCTCTCTTCAAATAAAGAGACTCTTAGACCAGGTTTGCAGTCATAAACGCAGGAAAACAGGAAACATGAACAAATAAGGTAGCACGGCATTTCCAAAAGAACACAGTTGCTCTCTAGAAGTAGATCATGAACTGAAGGAAATCTACAGAATGCCAGACAGAGAATTCAGAATGACGATTTTAAGGAAACTCAACATGACTCGAGAGAACACAGCTCAAAGAAATGAAGAAAACAGGTGATATGAATGTAACATTCACTACAGAGATAGAGACCACGAAGAAGAAACTTTAGAAAAAGAAACTTTAGACATGAAAGGTTCACAACAAAAAATAAGATTGAGAGCCTCAGCAACAGAATAGACCAAGTGAATGAAGGAATTTTTTACCTGGACGGTAAGACTCTAGAAATAACCCAACCAGAGAAAAGTAAGGAGAAAAAGTGAGGACGAAGAAAGTCAACATGAAATATGAAATACACTTAAACTACCATATATTTCTATGATACAAGTTTCTGATCAAGAAGAGAAGGAAAAGGCATTGAGGACCTACTAAAGGAAATAATATTGGAAAATTTCCTAAGTCCTGAAGGAGACATAAACTTACAGTTATAGCAAACCGAAAGGACTCCAAGCAGACTCAACCAATAAAAGATTTTTTTCCAAGGAAAAGTACAACCAAATTATCAGACCCGGCACAGGTAGCCTAGCAGCTAAAGTTCACCTTACACGCACTGGGATCCCATCTGGACACCAGTTCTAATCTAGGCAGACACACTTCCCAGCTCCCTGCTTGTGGCCTGGCAAAGTAGTTGAGGATGTCCCAAATTCTTGGGACCCTGCACCCGCATAGGAGACCTGGAAGAAGCTCCTGGCTCCTGGCTTTGGATCAGCTAAGCTCCGGCCGTTGCAGCCAGTTAGGGAGTGAATCAATAGACAGAAGTTCTTCCTCCCTGTCTCTCCTCTCTGTATATCTGAATTTCCAAAAAAAAAAAAAAAAGTTAAGGACAAAGAGAAGAATCTTAGAGACAGTAAGAGAGAAGTGTCAGGTTACATATAATAGAAAATCAGTTTCTTTGACAAATCTCTCCACAGAAACCCTACAGATCAGAAGAGATTGGGGTGATATACTCAAGGTCTCGAAGGGGAAATAAAACTTTTAATCAACAATATTATATCCAGTGATGTTAACCTTTAAAAGTAAAGGAGAAATAAGACAGCTCCCAGATAGGAAAGACAGAGAATTCACTGACACCAGACCAGCCTGACAAGAAATTCTGAAAGGAACCTAACATTTGAAATAAACACCATGAAAACACATGACCCACAAAAGCCACCGTCAGAGCATGTAAAACCAGCATCCAGTCAGTGAAATGAGAAGCATCACTGATCTGCCTGCCTACATGTGATCGAATGCTATTCAGCCATAAAAAAAGAGAATGAAATTCTATTTGCATCAAAATGGTTGCAACCAGAGGGCAGCACGAAGAGTGAAATAAGCTACACACAGAAAAACAAACATCACATTTCTTCTGTTATACATGGACGGAAAAATTAGAAAACAAAGCAAAAAAATAATCAAAGAAATGCTGTATCAAAACAAGCTTAATTTTATTAAACTTTGCTTTATAGCTTTGTCAAAAAAATTGTTTAGGCTGATGGATTACTACATTTTTTATGATTGTCACTTCAACAAAAATTTACTATACATGTATTAAATTGAGTTCTTTTCATTGGATTGCTGTTCATAGCCCTTGTCTATATTCCTGCTGAACTATGGTCTTCTACCTTTTTATTTGTTAAGCTCTTTATTTACCGAAGCATTACATCTTTGATGTCATGTAAATTAAAACAGGTCATCACAAAAGTAAAAAAAGAAAAAGAAGAAGAAGCCATTGTTCACGGTGGTTATAAACCCCTTGAGGAAGCCATTGTTCATGGCGGTTATAAACCCCTTGCCAGGAGCACGAGGCAGGTGCAAGCCTGACCTGCCCCCTGCGTTCTTCCGTGTGCTGCTTCTCTGTGCATCCCCATCACTCACAGAGCTGTTGTCACACCAGCCTCTCTTATCTCCAAGGAAGCCGGCAAACACACAGGGAAGCACTCCGGAGGAAGCACCAGGGAGGAAGAGAGGGGAGAGAGATGGGAACCCGTGGCTGCCATCACTGTGACTCTGGGGCGAACCTTGTCTGAGCTTGGCTTACGGGTGAGCTTTATCGTCATGTCTTGTCCCTTTTCTTCCTTGCGCCTTCCCTTCCATCAACCACCCTCACCCCGACCATGTTTTACAGATGGGGGCCTTGGTCAGCAAGGAACTGCCATGCTACCTATGGCTCATCTCCCAGAAATGTGACAGCTCTTTACAGAGATTCTAATTCTACTTCGGGGTTCAGAGGGAGCTAAGAGAGAAAAGTTACTTTGATACAATGTTCAGAATTCATATTTTCGAAAATTTAGGGAATCTAATATTTATGTAATTTAGTGTGAAATTATTATTTGTGTAAATTACTGTTATTCAGGTAACAACTTCTGATATGGTACAGACATTTTCCATACAAAGCTAACTTGGATATGCACTTTTAATTAACTTAATGCCATTTTTTTTTAAGATTTTATTGTTATTGGAAAGCCGGATATACAGAGAAGAGGAGAGACAGAGAGGAAGATCCTCCATCCGATGTTTTACTCCCCAAGTGAGCCGCAACAGCCGATGCGCGCCGATCCGAAGCCGGGAACCAGGAACCTCTTCCGGGTCTCCCACGCGAGTGCAGGGTCCCAAAGCTTTAGGCCGTCCTCGACCACTTTCCCGGGCCACAAGCAGGGAGCTGGATGGGAAGTGGAGCTGCTGGGATTAGAACCAGCGCCCATATGGGATCCCGGGGCTTTCAAGGCGAGGACTTTAGCCGCTAGGCCACGCTGCCAGGCCCGACTTAATGCCATTTAACAAACATCAGTCATTCAGCTTTCATATGTCAATTTGTACAACTACTTTAGTGAACAAGACAATAGGTAAAATCGTTTTTATGTGCTGTTAAACATCTGGAAAGTTCTAAGTACTTGTCATATTCTCTTAATTCAAAAATACAGACCTTAAATTTTTTTCAAAAATTTTAAATATTCAATACTGAACATCAAAAATTGTGTGTCTTCCAATTTATAAGATTGTTTAATATGTTTAACATTTATTGTTTGGTGTTAAACTTTAAAAAACATCTGTATATTTGAAAGGCAAAGTGGCCAAAACAGATGGAGATACAGAGAGAAAGAGAGAGAAAGTTCATCTGCTGGTTCATTCTTCAAACCTCTGGAGCAACTAGTACTTGGTCAGGCCAAAGTGAGGCAGCCAAGGAACTGGCCAGGCTTGCACCTTCTTCCCAGCTGCTGAATTAAAACCAGAGTATGCAGCACTTGAACTAACATTTCACTGGGATGCTGGTGTCCCCAGCAGTGGCTTAGCCCACTGTGCCACAACACTGGCCACAACTGCATTGAGTCCTAACAACCATGCCGTAGTTCTGCAAAGAGTATATTATGAAGCTCATCCTGGTATTATAGCAGATGGGAGGAAAGTTAGACAATGAAAGGCAGCAATGCCTGAGTCACTGCTCTGTGGAAAGCCCCGTGGTACACAGCGCATCAGTGTGTCATCTGCTTCAACCATCTCAAACAGCTGCGAGGCAGGACACAGGCCCAGTGCTCACAGCTCTGCGCTGCGATTGGTGGCTTCAGTCCAACACCCAGGGAGGCCTTTCTCTCTGCAGATCCGTGGGCTGCAAATGATTGATTCTGCAGCAGCTCATTACTGTCTTTTTTCCTAGCTGCTACCGACTCCTCTGACTTTTGTCTTTGACTTAATGTGATTGGTACTGAGTTTGGCACTTCATTATTTTCAAATGACAGAACAATCAGCTCCCAAAATGATGTGGTTTTGACCAAGTAAGCAGTTCCTGAGATTAAACAACATATGAATAAGAGACTTTCGTATTCACACACTTTAATGCTGTGGCCTTGGGCATGGATCCTATTTTAGTTACATCTTTTGTGTAGTACAAAAGTATTTTTCTGGTGATGTTAATCGGTACCTCATGTTAAACCAAAATGTCACCATAGAGATAAAGATGTTTGTGTAATGCCAGCCTGAGCTCAGGTGCTTGGAATGGAGTTTGAGAGCCAAGGTGAAGATAAAATACAATGCCTCCCTTTTCTAGCTACCCTTTTGAGATTAGAAACTCCAGTCTGTCTGTGAGTCTACCTCGTAGATCCTTCGTTTAATGCTCTCTGTAACGATGATGTCCTCCAGAGAAGATGTTTCCTCTTCTCCCTCACTAGAGTGTGAGCTCTCTGAAATGCCCCATCCCCAGCAGCTGAAATGGTATCAGGAATGCGGTGGAGGTTCTTTCCAGGGACATCCATGTGCAAGGAAGATACGTATCCTCAAGCTGTGGTGCCTTTACTCCACAGTAAATCCTCCTTTGTAGGACTTGATGAATTCACTCAGTAAATGAATATATAACTAAATTCTTGAACTTAAGGATTTAACATATTAACACTGAATTATGAACATATTCAAAGAACACTTACAAATTACACTTGACATTTTTAAAGCCAGAAAATAACAGAATAAGACGCTAACAACAACAACAAAATCTCTGCCATCAGGATATTAAAATGCTAGTCCAAGACTGAACCAGGAAGCGGTCTTGCAAGGAAATTTCCGTTTCTCTAGAATCAAAACGATGAGCTCACTATTAATGTACACAAAGATGAAGCCAAATAGATTAAAGACTTAAAGGTAAGTCACAAAAGTGTGAAACTACCAGAAGAAAATGTAAAGGAAAGGTGCTTCATGCTATCAGACTGTGCCAGGATTTTTTTTTAAATATTAAGACTCTTAAAGCACAGGAAACAAAACCCAAAATAGGAAAATGGGGTCTCATCCAATCTTGTCTGTACTGTGAAGGAAATAACAGAGCAGAGTCAGCCCACAGAACGAGAGAAAACATTTGTAGGTTATACATCTGGTAAGAGTTAACCTCTAGCCTCATCAGCAAAAATAGTCATCAAAATCTGACTTTCAAATGGTCAGTAAACTCAAAAGAAGACATACAAAAGATCCATCAGTATTTGTGAAAGATGCTCCATATCACAAAACTTGAGGGAAACATAAATGAAAATCACAATGAGATACCGATCCACTCAAGTTAGATGAGCTATTATCAAAAAAACAACAGATAACAAGCACTTGTGGGGAGCTGGAGAAAAGAGAGTCCTAACACCCAGTTGGTGGGAATGGAAACTAACACAACCATGAGGAAACACAACTTAGGGATTCCTCAAAAAATTAGACATGGAATGCCACATGGTCCAGCAACTGCTGAGTGTATCTGCAAAGGAGCAAAAACTGCTGTGTCCAGGGAACATCCGTACTCCCATATTTAATGCAGCACTAAGCACCGTGGTCAAGGCACAGGAGCAACCAAAGTGGCCATCAGCTAATGACTGGATAAAGACAATGTGGTGTGTTTAGACAAGGGACTATTTTTTCTTTAAAAAGATGAAATTCTGGTGTTTGTGAACATAGGGATGGAACTGGCTCAGAAGGCCATCTACCCCATAATGTCATTCATATGTGAAATCTAACAAAATCAGTATCACAAAAGATGAGATTAGTGGTGATAACAAAACACGTTTTGTCAGTGGACACTAAGTTACCATTATT
Organism: Ochotona princeps; assembly: GCF_030435755.1. NCBI lineage: Eukaryota > Metazoa > Chordata > Mammalia > Lagomorpha > Ochotonidae > Ochotona > Ochotona princeps. The sequence continues at coordinate 10,858,589 of NC_080843.1, read as the reverse complement.
CAGGAGAAATAAATTTGGAGTTTTATCGCACTTCTGGATCAGTATAATGAACTGTACATTTCAAGTAATCTATGAGAAAGAATTTGTTTTATTGCAACGAACTGTTAAATGAGGAGCTAGATATGACGTGGGCATTATATAATGTGTATATGTATTGAAACAACACATGGTACCCTATTAATAAGTGTGATTGTTATGTGTAAGTTGAAGATAAAGTCATTTTTTTTAAAGTCTGATAAATAAAAGTAAAAGCTTGCTTTTCTTGATCAGAGTATTTTTTGCAAGATGCACCCCATAATTTTAAAGTATATTAGTTAAAAGCTCTATAATTCACCTGTCGTAAGTGCAGGCTGCGTGGCCACATAAAAGGAATGATGACAAACAAGTGTTTTTCAGCCAGACCGCCACTCCTGCCCTCCCTTAGCTGCTGAAGCTGAGGGTCTAACTTGCCAGCTGGGCCCGATGATCTGGTTTCACAGGAGCTTGCAGCCTCGGTTTGCAGTCATGCTCTTCAGCCCTTGTTCAGGAGCAGGAAGGAAGGAAAAGCAGGTTATGTCTACAGCAAGGCTTCCCTGCAATCTTCCTTCCATCTGTTCTATCGCATCATGGGATAGAAGCAAGACTGGCAGAAAGAGCTGCAGCAACGTCACAGGCTCACCTAATTACTGCAAAACCCAAGGAGAGGACCACGTGTGGAACTGAACCAAAGCCAACCCAAACGGGAGAAGCAAAGGCTAGTCTCTCTCCCAGCTGACCACAACCAGAGAGCAAGCCATCACCACTGAGGTTTGGCAGACTCAGGCAGGCAGGAGGGCAGAAGGCCTGACTGGTTGAAAAAGGGACCTCTGTAAAGTGAGCCCTGGTTCGAGGCTGCAGGTCTGGGGAAGCCAGAGGCAGTTAAGTGGGAGCAGAGAAGCCTGTGTGATTGGCGCTGGGGCATGTTTGGCTTTCTGGTCAGTCCCTAGTTCAGAATGAAGCAGGGGCAACAATTAGGGAAGCTGTCAGTTATAAACCATGTCTAGCCGTTTGAGGCAGATTGCTGTGGAATTTACTGTTTAGTTTTCTGGAGCGATATTAGAGATAGAAATCTGGCTTCCTGTCCCTCTGCCTGAAAGCAGGCTGGCTTCCCTCACTGTTTACTGTAGATAAGGGATTGGTTTCCTGTGGGCTAGAATTCTGGTTTATTTAAATTTTAAAATTTATTTTATTTGAAAGGCAGAGGGAGAAAAGAGACAGGGTAATCTTTCATCTGCTGACTCATTCCCCAAATACCTACAAATGTCTAGCTGAGCCAGGCTGAAGTTGGGAGCTGGGGAACTCAACCTGGGTCTCCCAGGTGGGTGGCAGGACCCAAATCCCTCAATCCCTCCAGGGTGCATGTTAGCAGGCAGCTGGAAGCCTGCATGGAGCCAGGATTTGAACCCAGGCACTCAGATATGCAATGCTGGCATCCTGAATTGCTTTGCCAAACACCTGCCCTGAAGTTTTGTTTGGGTCCAGCCATTGGCCATTTGTTTGTTTAGTTTCTCTCACCTCACTTGATGTCAGACATGGAAGTTTTGGAATGGAAATGGATCTGCAGTTACAGGAAAATACGAAGAGGTGAATGCACTGGCTTAGGCTGTTTCTCTTAGAAAATAATTGTTAATAGCTGTGTGGTGGAAGAACTTGTTAAAGGATGAAAAGACATGCAGGTTCCAAGCTGTGTGACTCCCAACAGCAATAATTGGGAGCCTACAGTGAAATGCCCACACACTGGGCTGCAAAGTCCTCCTTAACTAAAATAAAAAGGCCCAAAAAGGGTTCAGTTCACGTTGTACCTGCTCAACCTACCCTGACCTCATCCCCTCAAAAAACCAACTACGCAGGTCCGGTTCTGCCGCAGGAATAACCTTGATGTTCTGAGCCACGTATCCTAATACCTACCAGGACACTGCCCTCAGGAGCGATTCCAGATCCTCATTTACAGGGGATTGCCCTCTCATTTTCTGATTTTCATTTGAGCCAATTATTGAAAGCAAAGCTGTTTTTCACATTCAGAACTCAGTGGACAACTTGAAAGCATTAAGTAAATTGCGTTGGGGGTCCGTTTCCAGGCGTGTTGCAGAGAGCTGTCAACATTGCCCAACTGCTTCGCACGAGGAAACAAAAATGCTGCTTTATTCTGCATTTCACACACAATGACTGAAGCTCGCAGGGTTCTACAAATGCCTTCTTGCCTTTCCAACCTTCTTCTCCCCCACCAATGCTATGGAATGCAGTGGGTCAGATGCCCTTAATCAGCCTCCTTGCTAACAGAATGATCCAGGCAGGGCAAGGCAGACAGGAAACACCCTGCTCCTTCCAGAAAAGGCTCATCAAGGCACTGAGTCGTTGGCTGCTCTGAGAAGAGCAGCAAATATGAGAGGGGAGCTGAAGCTTGAAAGAGACGGAGCTCTGGCTGCCCAGAACAGCAGGCGTGAAGACCAATCAGCCACTGCCATCCACTGCAGTCACATTGCCTGTCTCCAAATTGATGAAGATCCCAGTCCTTGCACAGGTTCAGGGAGTCTCAATTTCCCCAGGAAGGTGAGCTAGGTCTTCAACTTCCTCATTTGTTTTAAACCCTCAGAGCCTCTGCCTCACTTCCCCAGAGAGGAAGGAAGGAAGGACAGATGAACCAGATCCAGGAGGGCCATTTCCTTCCAAATCTATCGCCTGTCTATGCTGAGCTTTACTGTTAGGCCAGGAGATGGGGAGCTGATTAGTGGGTCCAGCTTCCAGAAATAATCTCTCGGGAAGGCAAGTCCGGGAGGCACAAATGTCCTGTTGAGGCTGTCCTTTTTGCACAAGGTCTCCAGCTCTGAAGCATCCTGCTTTGGGATTGGAGAGTTAGCAGCTGCATCTGTAGAAACACGAGGTATTTTCTGTGTAACTTATTCTGTGTTGTCATGTATTATGCTCATTTTCTGAGTGATTGATTGCTACAGTCCTGAGTTTTCAGAATTCTTCCACACATGCCAGATGCAAGCCCTGTATCAGATTTGTGTTTGCAACTATCTTCCCCACTGTGCAGCTTGTCTTTTCATATTTTTAACAGTCTTTTGCAGAGTAAAAGGTTTGACCATTGATGAAGCTCACTTGATCAATTCTTCTGTTTGTGGGTGGTGCTTTTGATGTAAACGCATGTTAGCAGAAATGGGTGGGACAGATTCTGCTCTGCACACAAAGAATTCAGACACGAGACAGAGCAGTAATAAGCAAGTCAGCAAGGTTTAACAGGTTAGGATGTCCATCACAACAGCAGGCCACTTCTCCAGATAGAATTGCCCAGCCCTTCAGACTTGGGAAAGCAAGGTCACATGGTTTAATGACAGGCCAGGTGGGTAGCTAAAAAGAGCTGAGAGCAGAGCATTCAGTCTGTGTTCAGACTGGGCTTTAAAGGGAAAGAGGTCCAGTTCCGGAATTTCTCTTTCCCCTTCTTCCTCTTCTCTAGGACAAAGGGTTGGCTGGGTGAGAACCAGGTACCATTCCTCCTCAGTTTTCAGCACTCAGTGCTCTCAGAACGGTTGGCCCACCTGGCCCCTGGGCAGAGGAGCAAGACCGTGAAGGTTTTATTGCCCAGTGTTATCAAGCTGGACAACCAGTTGGGTTCTGAGTAGAGAGCATTCTCTTGGGGAGCTTTGGGTGGAGTGAGGTGGGCAGCACGTGGTAATGTAAAATACTGGTGTGAGCACTAACTTCCCGTCTATTACCAAGTCTCTTCATCAAGTCTTCGTTTCTACATTATCTCCTAAAAGCTCTATCATTTTATGACTTCCATTTCTGTGTTCCATTTTGAGCTATTATTTATATGTGAGGTTTGGATTGAACTTTATTATTTTTATCATCATCACCATCATCATCGTTATTATAATGTTGCCCTATGGGCTCTGATTGTTCCACTGCCTTTTGTTGAAAACATCATCCTTCCCGTATATGATTGCTCTTCACCTTTGCAAAAAATCAGTTTGCTGTACTGGTGAGGCCTTGTTTTCTAAGTTTTCTGTTACGTTTCATTGCTTGATGTACACATTCCTTCAGCAATATAACATAACCTTAACTACTGTGGCTATATAATTGATCTTAAAATTCAATAAAGGGATTCTTATCGATTTTATTCTTCTTTTGGCTACTCTTCATTTTTTGCCTCAGATTAACTTTTGAATAATTTTGTTCATATCTACAAAACATTTTGAAATTTTAAGGGAATTTCAGTAAACTTGAGTATCAATTTAAGAAAAATTAGCATCTTCACAAAGCTTTTTCTACCCAAAAAAATGATCTCACTTTTTTATTTAGCTGGCCTTTGGTTTCATTTATAAGCAGATTACAGTTTTGAAACATATACGTGTTGTACCTATTTTAGCAGATTTATAACTCAGGAATTTTTGGTAAGTTGTAAAGGGTCTTAGAGTTTCAGTTGGGGTTTTTAATGCATCCATTGCTAGTATACTTAAGTGGAATTATAGTTTGTATTCTGTGACCTCACTGATTATAAATCCATGCTCACTTTATTGATATTCATTTATTTGTGCTCACTTCATAGTGCTAGAAGGACACTTTGGTAGATTCCTTGGGATTTTTCAGTTAGATCATCAATTTCATTTGTTGCTTTACAGTTAATAGCCTTTTATTTGCTTTTCTTGCCTTGCTATGCCAGCTAGAGCCTCTCTCCTGTCATATGTGAAGACTTGACACCCTTGTTTGTCTCCAAGCATTCAATAAAGGCCAAAAATTGAAATCCCACTATTTCTCCTGAGCCACGTGGTCATCTCAATTTTTCCTAAGTGTGTACATTGTAGATGCCTCCGCTGCAAAATGGGTATCAAAATATTCATTTTGTAGGACTTTAGTAATAAGTTAGTGCATATAATTTATAACATCCAACACAGTCCAACACAGACTCCAATATCTATGATATATTTGGTCTCTTTAATTCTAAATTGAATTCAGAGAAGCAAAAATAAATGAGCTCACCACACAGCCTGTAAATGTCCATCTTTTAATAAAACATAAATGATAACTGGGATTGCTTCTGGGATCCATGGATTACTATGAAATGCAACAAAGTGAAAATGATGTTAGCACTTTTCAGAAGGGAGTACTTGCCGTTCCCAGAGATTGCTGTTAGTGCAAACCCGTAACTTCATCCTATATAAAGTTTCTCTGAGCAATAGAGTCACAAGCACCATCACCAATCAGACACTGCTGGTTCATTCAAGCCGTCAGTTACTCCAGGTGCTACGACTGGCCAGATAGATGCTCTGAAGGGCGAAGAATGAAACGATATCCTATTCATAGCTGCTCTGTTGTTTTACCTACCATCACTATCCCAATTCAGAATACTCAATAGAACAATGTGAAGTTGATCTCCAACTTGTAGAATCCTCATTGAAATGAAAATCCCCTTAACAGCACATAGTAGGTAGGATTCAGGTGAAAATGGTATCTTCATGTTTTTCCAGCAAAAATTACTATCCGTTCACATGCTGATTCTTTAACCTATAGCCAAAAATTTTGCCTTGACTGGCAGAGTGAAGCAACGGGGAAAGCTGATGGATTCATGTTTATAGCATAATAGTGAATGGAGCTGACTTTTTTGTTTTGTTTTGATTGAGCAGTGTAAACCACAGAAACCAATCTGGTTAACCTGCTGAAAATAGAACTTCTTGGAAGATATGGTAATGGCCTCCATCTGTCTGTCCCTAGCTCTATTTTACTATTGCAGCCCCTGGCCTAGTTGGACACCCACTTCGTCTTTTAGCATTGAGAATGTGGGAACAAATTAATGAACCTGAAAGTAGAACCTCAAGTGCTGACCAACCAAAGTCAAGACATGAATCCCCCAGACTCCTCAGCCATTGGTGGGATGTTGTCTGAGTCCATGTTGTGTTACTGTCACAAAACACCCCTAATTAACAGCCTGATTACCTCCAACAAGGCCCCATCTCATATATTTTTTTTTTCTGTCCCTGAATAACATTCCTTTAGAGATCAAGCTTCCAGTCCATGAACCTTTGGAAGGTAAACTATATCAAAACCATCACATGTATGTTCTGCAGAACGGATCAACAGAATAATATGCCAGTCACCTCAGCCATCGTTTTTTTGATGACTCACTCCTTACTAATTGTCTCCCCACCCCTCCCTTTTTAAATTTCCTTCTCTCCTGGGGTCTCTGGGTCTGCTCAAAGGACAGTGAATGATTTGCAGAGTCTATGAGAAGACTGACAAATGAGGCTTGTGAAATGGAGTGGAACCTCAGGAAGTCAGCAGGGTTCCTGGTGGTTCACCGTACAGGAATGGTACAAATAGAACATCATCAATAGCCCCTTGGTGCCCCCACTCCAGGGCAATGTACCCTTTTCTGAACATCCCACCAGTGCTGCAGAAACCACCAAATCCATCTCCGAGTGCCTTTGAAACCCTCAAACAGCTCTTCGGTTTGGTGATCACACACCAACAATCAAGTGGTTGGAAAAGGGATTATCTGGTGGCCGTGTTCTTCACAGGAGACGAGGAGGCCAATTGTCACAGAGAGATTCCCTCCCCAAATAAGACAGATCTTTGAATGCTTGGCCACTGAACAATGACACATGCCCACTCCAGTGATTGAATATGTATTATGACTTAATCTTCAAATCCAACTTCATCGTCTCTTTCCATAGCCTACAATAACTCTCTCATAAGGATTTAGAACTTTATTTCTGTGCCATCTATGTAATTCATTTATTCTTCCAAGTTACATTTTTTCATTTAACGTCTCTAAAAATATCTCACAGTGAAAATTTTCTATGAATCCACTAAAATCTGTATCAAGCAATCAACTAAATATTGTCAGTATTTTTTCCTTAAAGATACATAGTGGTGCATATTTCAAATGAAGATATTAGAGATGCAGTGAAATCTGGTAACAGCCTTTCTCTCTGATCATGAACTTACCCCAGTGAGTTGTCTTTTTCCCTCATTAGGCTACCCACCCCTCAGTCCCACTTAGAGTGCTCATTGTTTAGCATACAACAGAGTCAGAATGTGTATGTTCCTAAATAAATGAATGATTTGGTAAAATGTGAGGGAAGCTACTATGTACATTTCTGCATGTCATTTTTTCATGTTTCCTAAATCTGAGGTTTACATGTATCCAGAGCAATACATTCTTCCAATGTTTTCTCTCCTGCGTGTCTGATTTTCCCCATTAAACTATCAATAAATCCCAGACTTCATGCTAAGGGGCTGAGATCTCGTTTGCTACTTAGAGCCATCCTCAAAGGGCACACCTTTTGGTGAACTGCGCAAGGCCACACAGAGCAACGGAGGGTCTGAGCAGAGTCTCACAGCCACGGTTTTCGCTGGCATGACTCTACCATGTCCACCTGCACTCTGTAGTCATGCCTCTTCCATGCAGGCCTCTTCATCTGTGTAAAATGTGGCAGGAATCCCACCTTGAGCCTGTGCTGTGTCTGCCTTTCACTTCCAGAACCTTCAGAAACCTGGTAGAATAAGTTCATTAAGAGATTACCTGGTGATATTAACATAATCTCACTCCCAAGGAACAAAAGGTTGCAGGCTGAAGATAGTGATCCCAGGCTGAGCGGAAGCCAGCGGATCTGTGCGGCATGATCTACACGATGTCCCCGCCCCGGCTCCTCACAGAGACCCATGCTGGGAACTAAGAGTTGCTAGGGGAGTGGGAGATGGGGCCAGCACTGGTAAGCAGGTTGATCTCAAGCAGCACCATCACCCTTAGTGCAACTGCAAGTGACAGCAGCTCAAGGGCTGTCACCTCTGGTGCCAGATGGGACGTCTTGGGGAGGCACCAGAGTCTAGGCAGTGTTTCTTGTGTACCTGGGAAGTCTGGCTGCCTGCTGTGACACTGTGACACCACTGGACAAAGGGAAGTGGGAAAGGACACAGAGGTGGGACAGCCTTCCTGGGGGCCCCAGAGCCCTGGGAGAGCAATGTGGGCAGACCCAGAGATCAGCAGAGCCGTCAGCAGTGGGACGGGGGGGATCTGCTGCCACCTGCTTTCACTCTCAGGCTGTGTGTCCCGAACAGAGTCTGTGTGACTACAAATCCGAGGATAAATCCTATCTTGAAGAGGGCACTGGAAAACAAAGAACCAGCAAAATATTTTCAGGGAACAATGAGAGTGACCAGTTAGACAACAAAGCTATCTCAACAGGAAGGCGGGTGGGCTGGGTGGGCCTGTGAGTCAGAAATAGAGTGGCTGCTCTGTCGCAGATGTTCTGTTGCGTTGGGCAAGGGCTGACTGTGTCTTGGGGGCTGCGTCCTTACCTACTGCAGGAGAGGGCTGCGCCACGTGCAGGAGTAAGCCTCTGTCCACCTCGGACTCTGGATTGCACTTCCCAATGCCCAGCTGACCATTCGAACTGCTCTGCAGGAGACTCAGCCAGCAGGAGAGTGCTGCATACCACAAGCAGAAGGAGGTTTCTTTCTGTGTTCTGGGAATCACAGTATTAACACGACCGGAAAACCGAACGCTTAGCACACAGAAAGTTGACCCCCTGCACCCAGGCAGGTTCAGCCAGGGAAAACGGGCTTGCACTTGGGAAGTTAATAAGTACCTCTGCCCGAACATGATTTTGGTCAGACTAACTGTGCATGTGGAGAAACCGCCAGAATGCACAGCTCTTAGCACATATTCCCACGGCTATCTTCCAGTGGATTTAGTAGCCACAGGCAAAATAACATCCCATTCTAGAAGGGCTCCCATGAAGAGCAGTGTTTGCTCAACTTAGTCCCTGATTAATATCTGGCTGAACTCTTTCTGTCTCTCCAATCTCTCTTACATGTCTCTTTCCTACAATTAGGACTTCAGTAAACTGAAAGAGGGAGATGCCTCACAGGATGAATGACCCTGACCTTTCTGGGTCGTGGGGCTGTAATGGGCTTCTCTGTGTGCCTTCCACTGTATGCCTGGCACCTCACAGGACTTCCACACCTCTGGTACACATCTCCCGCACCCATCACTAGCTAGTCACTCTAGACTTTCCTGCTTTGTGTCATTCCTTCGGCTACAACCCCCCTTTTTTTTTTCGCCTTTCATTACTCTCTGTCCCTCAGATCTTTTTCTATTACTTTCACTAATTTGGTTTTAAAATATGTGTTCATTTATTTAGTTCATTATTTATTTATTTATTTATTTATTTAAAGAGTTACAGAGAATACATGCACACATAAGAGAGAGAGGAGAGAGCGAGAGAGAGAAACAGAGAGAGAGAGAAATCTTTCATCCACTAACTCAGTCCCCAGATGGCTGCCACAGTCAGGGTTAGGCCAGGCTAAAGCTAGATGGCTAGATCTTCCTGTGAGTTTCCCACATGGCTGACAGAAGCCCAAACACTTGGGCCATCTTCCACTGCTTTTTGGTGGCCATTAGCAAAAGGTGAATTGTAAGTGGGATGGCCTGGACACAAACCAGTGTCCATACTGGATGCTGGCATTGCAGGCAGCGGCCTTACCCACTATACCCTCTGCCTGCCAAATCTTACCCATCCTTGCAAAGGCTAACTCCAATTAGTGTGCTTCTGATCTAAATCTTGACAATGTTTTTTGTGGATCTTGAATCTGAAATTTAGGAAAGGGTATTAGCAATGATGATAAAGAAAGCTGTGATAGAATCAACATCCCGAGTGTAAGACATTGTGTAAAGATGTTGTAAATATGAAAGTGAGCAGTTGGTTCAAGGATAGGCCAAAATATCAGCAGAAATGGGAAGAAAGCCCTGGAACTGAGTTAATAGCACAGAGAAAAGACCTTTTCATTTCTTGAGAATGGTGTAGAGACAACAAGAGTCATAGAAAAAAATAAAATTAGATTTCTATCTCACTGTCTACACACAATCCCATGTGGATTGAAACAAAGGTATGAGAGTAGATAATGCCTGTCATTTAAATAAGAACCCACATTTTCACAATAGTCACAGGAAATGGGTATTATTAACCCTTTCTCAGTAGAAGTAGAACTCAGGTAAAGTAATTTGTCCACCGACAGCTGTCAATGCATTGGGTAACTGTCATCCTAAAGCTTTAATCTTTTTTTTTTAAAGATTTATTCATTTTATTACAGCCAGATATACAGAGAGGAGGAGAGACAGAGAGGAAGATCTTCCGTCCGATGATTCACTCCCCAAGTGAGTCGCAACGGCCGATACGCGCCGATCCGAAGCCGGGAACCAGGAACCTCTTCTGGGTCTCCCACGCAGGTGCAGGGTCCCAATGCATTGGGCCGTCTTCAACTGCTTTCCCAGGCCACAAGCAGGGAGCTGGATGGGAAGTGGAGCTGCCGGGATTAGAACCAGCGCCCATATGGGATCCCGGGGCTTTCAAGGCGAGGACTTTAGCCGCTAGGCCACACCGCCGGGCCCCTAAAGCTTTAATCTTACCACTGTGCCATATTGCCTCTTCTGCTGAATAGTCTTTCAATTATCTGGTTGAATCTTAACAGTGGGTTTCAGAATGTAACGCCCTGTGATGTAACTATCCATCTGCCTCCTCACGTATCCGTGTACCTGTGTCTTCCGTTAGCAGATGCCATTCCTTTTATCTCACTGAAGTCAGAAACTACGTCTCGCTTTGTGCCATTTCTGCCAGGGACCTGACATAAAGTCTTAGTGGTAGATATTTTTAGCACCCTGCCGACCATCTGCATCATTCAAAAGACAAATCCAAGGAGTTATCAAAGAAAGGAAAACAAAATAGCCCCCTACAGTGTGCCATTCCTTATGAAAACAACTTAGAGGAAGATCTGAGGAGACCCAGAAAACTGTTGGTAATATAGCGTGGTCCCATGCCACCACAGAGAAATTGCCAGAAGAGCTGGGCTGCTGTGTGTCTGCTAGGTCCTCCCACACCCACCACACAAGCAGGTACACCATCCAGCAACTCCGCGGAGCACTCTATGGCATTTTGCTTGATATTGTGGATGGCTGAGTTGCCCTCATCAGCACATAGGGAACATTCAGTTCTTTGCTCACAATAGAAACTCAAGCAGTTGGTTGTAATTGACTGAGTGACTCATTCCCTCGGAATATTCATTCTGGAAATGTTACCTTCACTACCTTTTTCAAATTATTAGTTCATTTTTTGTTGTAAAATACAGAAGCCTCATCAGAGGAGAAAATGTTCTTACCTGGAGCCTACTTTAATTCTACCTCTTAGAACATTATGTTCACTATTTACATCACATAATATACGTAACATCAAGATCTTGCACAGACTCCGATTGAAATCAAATTCCTTACATTTTTATGTGGTTACAAACAATCGGTTTCCTAAAGACAGAAAAATTATATCCCAAAAAACTAAAACGAAATAACAACATTCTTATTTTTAAAACTAAGCCAGGGGACGAGTATTACAGTGTAATGCTGCCCGTCAGGATGCCCACGTTCCCTGCCTAGGATTGAAGGTCTGTCTGTCCTTCTGAGCTGGCTCCTTCCCAAGGCACAGCCCTGGGAAGCACATGATGGCTGGACGTTTGAGACCCTGCTACCCTTCTGAGAAACTCAGATGGGGCTACTGGCTCCTGGCTGCTGCCTAGCACATTCCTAGCTCTCTAGTGGACATTTTAGAATGAACCGACAGGCGTTCTTGCTCCCTCTCTTCTCCTCACTCTTTCTCCTCCCCACCTACCCACTTTTCAAATACAATCTGAAGAAAAATCTTAACCCAGAAAGATATAAACCCAAGTGATGAAAGCAGAATGAGTGTTTTTTGAAATTCTCGTTATTTTTAGTTTTAGATGGTTTGGAGAAGTTTCTGAAAGAACAAGTGATAATAGAATTGGGAGTGGGAAACATTTTTCTTCTTTCCTATTCCATTTTCGTAAGTAAAAGATCAGTAGGGGGAAAACCAGTCAATCATATAAAGCAGAGTCAATAAAATAAAATTCTTGAAAGCAGTTGATTTAATAGCTGTTATTTATTACATAGGACTCTGGCACTGTATTAAGCATAGAAAATTTCAAACTTGCAAATTTTTAAATGTGCTGTTATGTACTTATTCATTGTTCTAAATGGTCAGTGAGTGGGAAGAAGTTCTGCCCACGGGCTCTCTACCCTGAGCTGAACAGGAGCTTGGCTTGGCTTGGGGCGGCACGGCACTTCCCCTCAGCATGCGGCCCTTGGGTCTGCACCGGCTGGGATTCTGCACCGGCGCTGTTGGCTGTTTTGTAGACAGCACAGTCAAAATGGCAGCGTTGCTTCCTGCTGACCACCCCAAGTGAGCCACACGGAGTCACAGAAGAGTGGCGGAGGAGCTGCATTTGTGCGTGTTGGGGTGTCCCTGAGGAGGCAGTAGAGGACCCCTTGTTCTTCATGGGTTTGGAAATGCATAAAGTCGGGGTGGGAGAGGCCCAGTTTGGGGAGTCCTGTTTCTATTTCACCTCACATGGACTAGAAATAAAGTCAGAGGTGTGTCGTCACCCTATATGCCTGCCACACCATGTTTTTCTCTCTGTGACCTGTGTAACTGACGATGAACCCACTCCCAGGTAAACCCCAAAGGTGGGAAGGAGTGGGTTCATCTTCCCGCCCTAAAGCAGACCCGGAAACATCCGCTTCATCTTAGATAAAGACGAAGAACTGAGGGCTAAAAGAGACACAGCTCTGTGAAATTTTTCTCAACTCCCTGCTTCTCAGCACTTTTGACCTGAGGCAGTATGGCAAAGTGCAGAAGCCCAGCTGCGTGGATCCCAAAACGGGCCGCAGAGGCCCAAGGGTGCTGAGGGCGGAAACCAGAGGGGCAGGAGAGCTGAGAGGGCCCCCTGGTCCCTTGGCGCCCTTTGCTGCGATCCACCAGCCTTTCATTTGGGCCCCAGGAAAACTAAGTCTTGCAGGTTCCCTCACGGATCCCGGTGACTGGGGGACTTTGGTTTGAGGTAAAATCAACTGGGGTTCAGAGGTTAAATGAACTGCCATCTCCTCCCCCAAAATAGAAAAGACTTCATTTATCCTGAAAGTCTCTCTCTCCCACGCCCCCTCTTTCCGTCTCTGTCTCTCCCTCCCTCTCTCTCCCCCTCTCACTTTCTCTCTCTTTATCTCTCTCTCACACAGACACACAAAGTCTTATTATTTGTGAAGCTTGTTTCCAAGAAATCATAAATACCAAAAACCATGGCTGTTTGGGTTGCTTATATAAAAAGGTAGGTACAGCATTTGTACAACCTTCGCACATCCTCCCACATAAGCTAAGTCATCTTCATTTAATTACCTACTCTGATGTAGACACCATGTAAACCGTTGTCATACTATTTAGGGACTAATGACCAAAAAAGCAACCTGTACTTGTTCAGAACTGATTTAATTCTCCCCCTGAACTTCCCAACTGATGTTAGTGAAATCGGGGACACAGGAGGGAGTTGGGGAAAGAGGAAAAATTGTGGAGGAAGCCAGGGAGGAACACGCAAGGATAGAGTAGCATCAGATGGTGGGAGAAAGAGCAAGAGAGGCTGAGCTGGGTTTGAGAAGACGCGGGAAAGTCAATGCCTCTCTCCTTTGCCTGCTTCCATGATGCACTGGCAGAGATTGGCATTTGACCTAGTAATTAAGAAACCTGCCTTCCACAGCAACCTACTCAATTTTCCTACCCAGGTGACACTCCTGTTCAACTTCTAAGAATGTACACTGTGGGAGGTGGCGGGTGAAGGCTCGAGTCCTTAGGTCCCTTCCACCCATGTGAGAGATCCAGACTGAGTTCTCACTTCTAATAAATACATCTTTTTCATGAAGAAAACTTGGATTCCCATTTTTACCCACAAAAGTTGATGTGTAGTATGGAATAACACCTCCAACACTTTTTTTTTTACTAATTGCTGTTTGTTTCTCTATAGATTAGAGTGCTTCAAACAGAAGTAAATAAAGACAGGAGGAGGTACCAAGCTTCCTGGCCTGCCCTGAGTTTCCCAGAGGTTTGGCACTACGGAAAGCTGAAGCTGTACCCTGTGGAGAATGGGCAGATGGGGCAAGCTGGTGAGAATGGCGAGGCCTGTCTTAGTCTCTCTCCCCTGCCCATGGCACAGGTCATGACTGTCCTGTGACACCTCTGCCCTGAGCCGCAGACATCACAGAGGGCTCAGAGCCAGCTGAGTGCATTGATGCAACTGTTACGTTGATGTCACTGCTCTCTTGAGCATCATGCTAATGAATTGCACTTAACTGCATTAACAAATAATGATGTGGAAAGGCGACAATTATGATATTTAAAATACAAATTGGACCCAACGGATATGAAATGTTGGCTTTGCGTTTTCTCCTGCACTTGGAGCTAAGAAGTGCTCTTTGATCCTCAAAAAGAAAATGGACACACGGGCTGATCAAAGTTCAGTCCAGGCAATTAAAACTTTCCATTACCACACGGAAGGACCTATGGATTGAGCCCAATCACTTGTCATTTGTGAGGACTGTATTAACATCTACCAGCTAGAGTGCAGGAGTTAAATGAGATGGCCATGGAGAGATTAGGACATCATGAAAGACGAGTTATCCCAGTAGAGCAGGAAAAGTCTCATCTACCCTTGAAAGGAAAGCTAACACACACACATACACACACACACACACACACACACACACACACACAGAGTCATCCCTTGATATCTGTGAGGACTTGTTTCCAGGAATCCCCACGATACCAAAATGCTTGGACATTCATGTCCATTATATAAAATGGCATAGAATCGGCATGACCAATGTCCTCCCATATACTTAGAGTCATCTCTAGACTTAACACCTGATGTGATGCAAAGGCCATTTAGTTAGTTGTCATGCAATATTGTCGAGGGCATGACATTCAGTGCAGATCTCATTTCCTCCTGAATATTTTCTATTTGTCCTTGTGTAAGCCTAAGAATGTGGCAGACTCTGTGTGTGTTTATGTGCATGCACACACATGCGCTCCCCTGTCCATTTCATATGTACTTACGGATGTAGTGTGCATTCGTACGGTATCTTCCATCTCACCACGATAGAGGCAGGTTTCCCACTGGGGTAACTGCCTCAGTTACCCGAGACCACTAAACCAGGATACTAGCTACTACCAGCTGACTGACTAACTGAAGTTTATTCATCACAGTTCCGGATGCTGGGATGCCCAAGACCAAGGTGCCAGCAAACTCAGGGTCTGCTGAGGGCCATTTCCCTGGCTTGCAAACAGCAGCAAGGGAGGAGGTAGGGAAGAGAATGAGGAAAATGTAGGACAGTAAGGAAGGGATAAGGAAAAGGAGGATGCGAAGAGGGAGTAGAACAGATCTTCCTCTTCTTATTGAGTCCCATAGGATCAAGACCTCACTTCTTATTTTTAAGATTTGTTTATTTATTTGAAAGTCAGAGTTACAGAGAAAGAGGGAGAGACAAAGAAATTTTCCATTGGCTGGTTCACTTCCCAGATGACCATAGTGTCCAGATGTGGGTCAGATCAAGGCCATAAGCCAAGAACTTCAAGCAGATTTCCCAGATGGGTACAGGGGCCCAAACACTTGAGTCTCTTCAAGTGCTTGTCCTAAGTCATAGCAGGGAGCTGAATGAGAAATGCTGAGCCGGAGCGTGAATTGGCGCCCATTTGGGATGCCAGTCTCCTAGATGACTTTACAGCTACTCCACAGTGCTAGCCCGACTTTATGATCTAATTAACCTTAATTCTCCTGTTTCGAATATAGGCACATTGAGTAGGTAGGACTTTAACACATGGAAGGAGGACATACAGGTTACACAATCAACTCACAACAATGATGCAACTTATGCTCCAACCCTCTTTCCTGCACACTTTCCTCATTGGTTTCTTATCTGTGTTTGTGCTTTTGGTTGTGTGGGGTTTTTCTCCATGAAATAAGATTCTTCTCTTAGTTTAAGCATCAGGCCATTCAGGTCTCTGATACTTTAAATATGAAGTACATATATTAAATATTACAGATGTATATTAAAAATAGACCATGCATTTGGTTATGTGGTCATGTCCAGTATTCAGAGCATACCATGATAACAACTGGGGGTTCCCATCAATGTAAGTTGTGATTAAGGATCAATGCCGAGAGAAAAATGGACTCAATGCCATTCAAATAGTTGACGGCCTTAAGAAAAAACTGAAATCACCTAAGAGAGAAAGGGACCTGTAGGGGATCTGGGGACTCAAGGCAGCTTTCAGACTTGCCAACCATTCCAAAAGCTTTAATTTGGTTATTCATTTTAGTTTTGCTTAAAATAAATTATGTATAACTGTGTTTGTGTGTGTGTTTGTGTGTTTTGGTCAACAACAAGCCATAAATCTATACCCCATAAAATCTTTTATAGGCCTCATTACTCAAAGAAAGAAACTATTGGTAAGAATTAAACAGAGTCTGAGGCACTGTTTATGTGCATGTCCTAAAAAGTGGAGACTCTGCATAAATCGGTTCCAAATTAATAATTTCTCAAATGAGTCAGGGCTCAAGCTATGCCATTCCCTTTACAAATGATGTTCCAAAAATCAGACAGCCTGATCATTTGGTCTCTGATAGGAAAGTAAATTCATAAATGCTGAGTTATGAAAGCCTTGCTCTAACCAGAAATGCCAGCGCCCTGTGTTCTCTGCACATCCAACAGGGAAGGCAAATCAGATGTCGGCTCAAGCTCCTGTCGCCTTCGCCGCCCCTCTCCTCTGCACACGCTGCCAGAGAGAACAGTCACCACTTTTCACTTTCCTCTGCTCCCTTGGAGATGTGAAGCTCACGCTGAATGGTCCACATTTGGGGGAACAGGGAGGGAGGCCTGTGGGAGATGGAGAAGGAGACAGCATAACTTTACACTGTCCTTTCTGACCTCATTCATCCTTTTTCACTTGTTTGCTAAACCTTTTCCACCCTCCTTGGTTTTTTGTGATTTTTCCTGGCCTTGCTGTAGTGAGTACAGTGTGGGTTAATACGAAAATCAGTAAGCCCACTACTAATTGCCAAAAATAAATTAGTAATCAAATCCCCTGCCACCAAGATGCCCTCATGCAAAGTTTGATGACAAAATATCAGATGTACAGTGTGTGTGGTGTTACGGAAGTATGTATAGTGTGTGTGTGGTCTGTATGGATGAGATATGAATGTATGTGTTTCTGTGGCATGCTCTGTGTGTGTGTGTGTGTGTGTGTGTGTGTGTGTGTGTGTATGTGGTCCTGAATGTCCATATTGTGCTACCACACGTGTTGGGGGGTGGGGGAAGAGCTCTTCAGGACTAACCTATTTGTAACAATTTATGCTTAAAGCAGGATAATGCTTAAAATTTGTAAATTATAATGTTATCATTTATATGTAAATGAAACATTACATTTGAAATAATATTTTTGAGTTATTATGCAAGATGAGCATTAATATTTAGTAACTCTTTATTTTTATTTATTACAATGCCTTAAAACTATAAAGTACTTCACCTACATTATTATATTATGCTTCCTTTTTATTTTTAAAAATTCCCTTGGGCTTAGAGATCATCTTTCCAGGAGAGAAGGATAACCTGTGTAAAGATATATAGTGAAGAGGGAACCTGGATGAAAACCTCTCTGGCTGAGAAGCAGGGCCTCCCCCAGTGCCTCCCATCGCGAAAGTACTGAGTGAATACACACATATTGTGCCTTCTGATAGATCATGGAGAAGCTGACACAGGAAAATAAGCATCAAGCTTAACCAGTGCCTTTTCATATCAGTGTTAGCTCCACATCTCCTGCAGCAGATGGTAATCTCAACAAGGTATCCAGGGGACATGCCTGGAACTTGTCTCTAGCGAGACACTTAGGAAACCGTCTCATCAGCTTTGTGACCTACAGGCAAAGTCACACATGTGGCACGGAGAGGACAAAAATCTGCCTTTCCAAGGACCGTCAGAAGAGATGTCCTAACTTCTTTATTCGTTTTGCTTTGGTGCCTTAGCATTTCCAAGTTTTCACTGACTTCTGTGGCTCTGTTCCACGAATTTCCTCCAAACTTCTTCTACCAATGTGAAAGCCACAGAAAGCAGAGGGTGGAAGAGTCCGGGCTCTGCACCCACCAGCGGGGCTAGAACGTGTGGCTCCATCCTGTTAGGCAGAGCCTCTCCAGTTCCCTCCCTCAGCAGTGCGTTGCTGAGTCATGATGCTCTGAGACCCTCTTCAAATGCACCTCGGCCCATGTCAAGGTCCTTTCTTCCCAAAGTCCTCATCAAATTACGCTTTCAAAGTGCCTGCTGTCAGAAACTGAAAAAGATATTGGTGGATTAGTCTAAAGCTAAAATTCCACAGCTTTAATACAAATAAATGCAGCATTTAACAAGTCTACATATGTTGAAATGTTTTTAAAATGCATCTTATAGAAAAGTGGATGAATAGATTAAATAAATAAATTTGTTACTTCTATGAGAATAACACACGTCATCATCATGTGCTAACTGTTCCATGTAGTCCTATACTGTAGGCATGGGAGGAATCTGGAAAAATCCCATAGGAGGCTCAAGATAAATGTGGGTAATCTACCAAATGGGGTTTCTAGAATAAACAAATTTTGCTTAGGAAAGGTCTTCCTGCAAAATGAGTTTTAAAAGCAAAACCATTTGTCTGGTATTCCTGAAATAATTAGAATTAAGGAACATATTTACTTGAGAAATACATTAAACTTGACCTCCTAAAATTGGCATATGCTACCATTTTCTCAAGATTAATGAATAGTCTTACCAGCAAAGTGCTTAAAAATATGGAATCTGAAGTCCAGTCCTCACTTTGATTCCAGCTTCATCCCCCACTGACTGGGTGACTTTAAGAAAGTCACTTTTCTACTCTGTGACCCAATATCGTCATCTTGAAATATCAATGCCTTCTTCATAAAGTTACTGTACAGGTTAAATAACTACATAAACCACTTAGAACAGTGCTAGCCCACAATATTGACTACTACTAATATTACCTGCCATCCTAATGACCATCTAAAGTTAAGAAATGAAAAGCATTCCATAGTAAGAAACGAGAGAAAGGACATGCCCCATGATCCGACAGCACTTCAGCACTGTCTCTTATCTGAAGGTTGCATTTGGGGTCTCCCTCCAAGGACACAGATCAGAGCAAGACATGCACATTTTGTAAAGAACTGCTGTACCGTCCAGGTTGTCAGATTTTATAAGGCACTATCCCTTTCATTGTTTTTGACCTTACTTGACTCCATACACTATAAAATACCTCATACATATTTCTTGTCCATTGACACATGCAAATGAATTTATTTTCAATGGAAATGCAAATAATTTCCTTTCTTCTAATGCCCTCAAAGAACCAGTTTTGTATCTTATTTGTAAATTCATATTATTGTTGTCTTCTGTCTACAGACACATGATTCAAAAGAATTCTCTTTTGAACTGATTATAATGCTTCACTCATTTTCTAAATAACTAAGGGGTTACATAAAGTCTTCAGCATCTATTCATTTTGTCTTTGTATGTGAGTCATAATCACACCCTATTTAAATATTATCCTTTGATAATTGGTTATTAAATGTCCATCCATCCATTGAAGACGCTAATTGAGAAACAAAAATATAAAGATTATGTTTAAACGTTCATATGTGGTCTTGCCATCAAGATGCTCACTGAGAGTTGTGAAATGCTTGCCCTACAGAGGTGAACTGGAGGAGAGGAGATTGTGTTTCTCAGGAAAGAAAGAAGGGCTCATACAGGAATTCCAGTTCTGGTGTTGAGAGCCACAGAAGATTCTAGCTTTTAAAGATAAAGGGAGGAGATTGTGAAGCAGAGCCTGCTTCCATCTGGCTGAAGGTAAGTGTGCAAAGCCAAGGGATAGGAGAGGAAGGTCAAGTGTAATGATGGAAAAGGCGGAGGGAGCCCCAGCCACCCTGAGGTCACGTCCTCACTGAATGGACAGTGATGTGCAAAAGAAGATGCCTAACTCCAGGGAGGAAAGTCAGGAGCCAATTGCAACTATTCAGGGGAAAGCTATGATAGCAACTGGAACAGGATTAACATGTAGGAAGTGGAAGGAAGAGACCCAAGGAGCTGTCTGGTCATCACCTCTGCATCTTGGCTTTCCATCCCACACCCATAAAAAGCTGATACTGCTGCAGTCTTCTGTCTCTGCTGCAGTTTCCAATCAGCAGCAAACTGCCCGTTATGATTCCTTCCATTCCACATCAGCCCTCCAGCTACTGCTGTCTGACCTTCCTGCCTACAGAGCTTTTCTGCACCCATGTATGCCCACAGAGATCCGAAGCACCGCTGCTTCTCAGTAAATGCTTTCAAATGACATTGAACTACCTGTTAAAGTGCATCCAAAAGTGTTCCTGTTTGACCGCAGAGACACCAGTTCCAGGCCTGCAGAACGCCCTCCTGGGTCGTTAATGCATGACTAACAACTTTCATCATAACAATAAGCTCCCCATCAGTGGCATTTTGCAGGTCCAGGTGCAGAGATTTGGGCAATGGCAGAGTGCACTCAGGCACCATGGCAACCAGAACATCAGAAGAAGCACTGCTCTGTTCATTTCAACTGACAACAAAAACCCGAGCTGTGTTTTGCTGCCTTCTCCCCTCGAACGCAGCCATCAGGTAAGGAAGAAAACGTTTGGTGGATCCCAGGGACTTTCAGATGGGGACTGCAGCCCGATTTGGCTACTAGATTGTCAGACTATCTGCAGCAACCTGGTTTGGTATGTGTGCTGCTGCTGTCACATTACCTATGTGGCTTTAACTTCTTTGAGAATCATTTGCCAGAGGCCTTCCCCCAGCTTGGCAGCCTCACATGTTATGGGCTTATGAAATGGTATGTATTTTGTGAATACTACTGTGGCCTTTGTGTAACGTGCCCAAGGTGCCAAGATGCTTTCAGGGATGCTCTGTGGGAGAGGAAACTCTAGAGAGCCAGAGACCAGGAGTAAGGAAGAAATGAAAAGTCTAGTGCAAAGTCATCAGGGAACAGGGAGACAACAGCAGCGATAGTGTGAAGGTACCCTGGCTAGGACTGGAGCTGTTATCTCTTGGTGTCCTCTTGGATGTCCACACAGGCATGGACAATGGGTAACTCCAGTTGAAGAGGCCATGCCTATGTGAGGGTGGATGGGGGAGATGAGTCTAAGCTGAGGCAGGAATGGGGGAGATGAACAGGTGTCTTGCCCTGGGTTAATGTGGCTTCCCCAGGCCAGTGCATGACCTGGCCTCCTGCTGACCTGGGTCTGTCCAGCGGAACTGCTCCATGCTCAGTATCAGAGAGGCTAATATTTATCTGGGAAGCAGTGCTACACTGTTGCCAGTTACTGACTGCCACCAACATCCCCTCAGATCGGTCACTGCCTGTCCTAACTAGCTCCCAAATACTGTCATATCCCGTTGATGTGGCAGTTTTTGTCCACCATATCTTCATATGTGCTTCTACCATTAGCATTCTCATCTTTCTGGAACTCCAATTGTACTTACATTGGATGCTGTCACGACATCCTGCGAATTTCCTACATTTGTTATTACCTTATGGTGCCTTTGAGTATTTTAGTGTGAATATTTTTTGCAAACTTCATTTCAGCACACCAATAACCTCTTACACAAGGCTAATTTCCTGTTAATTATTTCAGCTGTTCTCTTTTTTGAGGTAAAATATTTATATAAGTCTTATTACTTTAATCATTTTAAGGATACAAATCCATTTCTCTTAACTACAGTAATTTCAATGTTGTTATTTCTTTTAGTAATCTTCAGTTCTCCTACTCAACAAATCCTTACGTATATTAAATGTAGTTATCCTACAGTGCATCTGACATCTACTAACTGTATTTTCCATCAATTTGTTCAGTGTTACCTTTTTCTTTAGATTTCTTAGCCAGTGGTAATCTCTTAGATGCCAGATTGAATGGTTTCATGGCAGTACGTACATGTTAAAAGCTGTTAAAGAATCTGAATATCTAAGAACTTAAAAAAGCTTCCCTGTGTTTCTCACAGGTACCTTGGAAGACTAAGAGATGGGTAAAACACAGAGTAACAAGAACGCACACATTGTCAAAATAATTTGGCATAACTTAGAAAAGTTGGTTTTTGACTCTTCATAACACATGGTTTATATATGAGAAAGCTGAGACCCACCATGATCAAGCAACATACTCAACTGACATTGCATTTGAGCTCAGTACTCAGGTAGACCTCGACCTTACACACTTGCTTAGGAAAATTCCACCATCAACAGGGAAGCTGAGAATACAGGGTAACTTTCACCCTTGCGTTTTGTAGAGCATGCACATTTCAACAGATGATTTCCTTAGGATGGGCAGTTACAGCACTACACTGTATTATCCCTGGGCACTACTCTATCTCATTGTCTATAACAGAACTTTAAATACAAAAGGCTTTCAAAAATTGTTGAGTCAGTTGCCCCTAACTTTCTACAGTTCTTGAGAGCTGGAAACATTGGTAACCATCTGTCTAAATTATCCCATCAGGCCAAGTGCCTCAGTACCATGCTATTCATGCCATCAGTTTTGTAGGATGAAAGATCCTTTTTTTTTTTTTTTTTTTTGGCATAGTACTCCTGAATGGAAGGTGAAGATCTAGCTGGTATAACTAACGTCTTATAACTGGCTGGTACAGCTAACAAGTGGGGTGGAACTATGTTTTCCATTTTTAAATCTTTCTAGCAGCATCAGGATCCTGGCCCAGGGCTTTAACAAGTGGTCAAATGGGCATGGATAGCGTATAGATCTCTAAATTTTCCTTTCAATAGAGTATTGTAGATCATCATCAACCTTTTCAAATGTGGTCATCTCCCTCCAATTCATACAAGCAGAAAAGATTATTGTTTGAAAACAAAAGAAAGACTCCCAATACATTTGATCTGCTTCCACTTCAGCCAACTGAAGCCATGTTGGTTTTGTCTCAGCTCCCAAGTCCATCTGTTGACCCCCAAATTGCACTATAGTCCTGTAACCAGGTCCTCCCTAAATTCTCACCACCCCCATGCTTGCATACCTGCCCACCAGCTCCCCTATGTTGTAAATATCTGGTTCAAACGTTAAGTTTGTCATAGGAGGTGTGGGAAGCTGGGATGACATTAGAGTGGGTGCTCATATGAGACACAGGAAACAGAAGTTTCCCATGCCCTCTGCTAAGCCTTGACAAGCGTTTATCGGGAATAGAACAGACATACTCCTCTAACACAGTGTACTCCCTGATAGTTTCTTTCTGATAGTCTGCTTTCCCAAGGCCTCTGTTCCACAAAGAAGAAACATTCCAGAAATGCCAAAAGCTTAACTGGTAAATATTCAGTCCTAAGTCCAAAAATAAATACTTTTAAAAAAGAAAAAATAAAAATGAATGTTAAACAAATGATTTAGTTCATTGAATTTGTGGATTGCTGAAGACAGGAGCAGGAAAGGGGCTTTATAATTTCCCCACCTACTAACAGGCAGCAATGTTGATGGATTTTCTTACTACACATTCAACACACTTGAGATCATCTTACACATAGAACTTTGCAGTTAATTCTGTTGGCTTACTATTATTTCACCAGAGTATCTCAGGTCCTTAAATACGCTCATTAATACCCACTCAATGGCTTTAAAAGTGGGCAAGTAGCGTTACTTTTTTAATGTTTCCTAATATCAGGTATTTCCAATGTGTTGACCCCACAATAATCTTTGTCATTGACTTGACATACTGTCCTTAGGCTCCACAGTTTGATAATGTCTGTAAAGGCTTTGAAGTGTTGGACTAGTCCTTCCAACATAGTTGAGGAATCTGATTACAGCTCTCTCACACCATTTTTCCCCCTCATAGTATACTTTCCTACTTTACATATTTTTCCTTCTTGCAATTTTTCAAAATCAGCTTTGAACTGATTTTAAATGGGTCTCTCTGTGGTAAGATATTCTGGTGATATATTCTAATAATCTTTATGGGCATTTTGGAATTATATCAGATTTTGAAACAAGAGCTATTTAGGAGATTTATGACTGGCTGGTACAACAACATACACAACTTTGTTTGAGAATAATAAGAAACTGCAATATTTGAAAATCAAGTAAATGTGCTCCTCACGCCAACAGCCTGAACTCAGCCTTGAGGATCACTGCAAAGTGTAGTGAAAATATCCTGACTGTTCCAGGGCCACCTGGGGAGTGCTGGAGACAGTAAATCAGGGATCTGCCAGGCTAGAGGGCAGGCTCCGAATCTGCTGGCCCTTGCGCTCTGCAGTGGAGCTCTGATGCTGAACGCAGCACATGGAAATTTGCTGAGAGGAGATTTCTGGGGATGGTGATGCCATCTGCAGACATTTGCAACATCTTTCCACGGCCAGACGCTCAGAGCTCCCCTCATGCGTCTGAAATTGAGCTGACCACAAGGTGGGATTGTGGGACCCTGATAACCATTCTCACTCAGAGGTGCCAGATTAACAAAGAATTGAGGAGCTGTGGAACTCTAACCCTAACCCATTGGACAGAGGTCAAATTAGGGTTTACCATATGCTAAAGTCTGAGATAAATGTGGGTTAGAGAGATGACACATGCAAACCTCCCTGAGTTTACAGATTTGTGGAAAAGGCTGACTTGTAAGCCGATGACCTCAGAGCTCGAAGTGGTTTTGGGAGGTTCTAGGTACAGTAGGAGACATGAAGGACAATGACACCTGCTGCTAGATGCAGGTGAGCACTGAACAGAGGAGATGCTCATCCTGCATCTTGAAAGTAAGGAAGAATCTGACAGTCACATTAGAAGGTGAAGAAATTCAAACACCAGAATAGCCATGATTCCATTAGTAGAACATTTGTCCACAAGCCAGGCTGTACTCTCTGTCCTTTCAGGCCATTCTTTAAACCTTGTAACACACTACAAGGCTGAGACTATTCATGTCAAAATGAGCCAAAACACAAAGGAGCTGCTAAGTAACTTTTCCAAAGTCATACTGACAGAATCTTGACTAAGTGGTTCATTCAGGTAATTGTCATCTCCATGGTGCTGGAGAATGGAATGTAGTAGACATGGAGTGAGTTCTCAAAGAGCTTTGGAAGTTATTCTAAAAGATTGGATCTTAATACCAGCAGCTGTGAAGCACGGAAGCTTTTGAAAGACAGCCTGACAGCTCTTGTTAAAATTAGAGTCAGAAAATCAGTGAGGAGGCCAGGCCTGAGGGGAAGCGCTGAACCCTAGAGGGCAGAACCGAGAGAAGTTAAGGGATTGATGTCTTGGTTCCAGGTCCGTGGACTTTAGAGTACATAACATCATCCCCTCCAGTAAAGCCCACACCCCAAGGAAAAACGAGGCCCTGCGGTGACGTCAACATCCACCTGACTCAGACAGGAGCTGATCCAAGAACTGGAACCAAAGAGCTCTCCTCCCTTTTTTCATCATTCCTTTCTATATTTGCCAAATGGTACAAGCAGGAAATCGCACAGAATAAGAAAAGCAGCATAGATGACTATTTGGGCACAAAGAGAATTATCAACGTAGAGAATTATAATATATATGATTTGGGTTGGTGTCATTCAGGTTATTACAGTCGGATGTACACTATAACCTACACTGTATGGTTGTTCCTACAGAAATAACTAAAATTCAGTCGTGTTAGAAAACACTACAGATATCATCTGTCTTTTGTTAAATGTCACTGTAAGAGAGCTTTGTGATTAACTTATTTAAAAAGGAGAAAATTTCTATAACTTGGGATTTATAGAGCTATGGATTTTTGCACTGAGCACCTTACCTCAAAAAGCAGGAAGCATTGATCTGAGACATCAGGCTGCTCTGACTTTTGGCACTAAGGAAAAATTGGAGCCAATTATAGGATTTTGAGTCGGCTGTGCTGATGGATGAGGTAATTTCAAAAGGTTGGTAGGAAAATGGTGGAATTGAAAGATAAGTTTATTGAGGCTGGCATTGTGGCACAGGGGGTTAAACTGCTGCTTGCAATGCCAATGTCCCATATCAGAGCACCAGTTCAGTCCTGACTACTCTGCTTCTGCTCCAGCTTCCCACTAATGTGCCTGGTAAGGCAGAGTGATGACCCAAGTACTTGGTTCCCTGCTACTCATGTTGGAGACCTGCAAAAACTCCCAGCTCCTGCTTTCAGTCCAGCCCGAAACTTGGTTATTGCAGCCGGGGGGGGGGGGTGAACCATTGAATGAATTCTCTCTCTCTCTCTCTCTTCTTCCCTCTCTCTCTGTTGCTTTGCTTTTCCAGTAAATAAGTAAGTCTTTAAAAAAGAGAAGATAGTTTTATTGCAAAGAAAATGAAATCTGTACACAGGTTTTTTTTTCATAATATATATTTTCCATGAATTTCCTGAAGACGCGCTCAAAATCCAACCTGAAATATGGCCTATCTGGGAATGACTTTAAAACTCTTGATCCATTGCTACCACATTCTCATTTATTTATTTAAAAATTTTGCCCACTACACAGAAGAGGCATTCGCTTCACTTACAGCTTAGATGCACAGAGGAAGGAAGTCCCCCCGCCTGTGAATTAATGTTCCCTCCCAACTATGACGCGAGCGGGGTTGAAGAACGTGTTGAAAGTCCCCGGAAGCTTGCCCACTGTGCAGGATCAGCAGTGACTTGAAATGCATGTTCAGAACATTTCATCAACATGTCCTAAATTTTAACTAGGTACTTTTTGTTATGCGTTAATACAGTTCAGAAGTTTTTTTCTAAAGTCGCCTTGAATGATACCTACTTAGAAAACCACAAAGTGTCACGTTCATGCACCCTTTACTGCACTTTTCTGGCCAGAAGCTGCATTAAGTTCAGTGATAGAAGGGTCAGTGTTCATCTTTATCAGTGCACTTCATTTTAGCCCCTGTTAATCTTACCTGATTTAAGAAGCAAGTTGGACAGCTACTCCCACTGGAGAGCATGAGCTGGGATGGGGGCAGACTAGACTGGGCAGGGCTACAACACCTGTGCGCCTCATGTGGACTAGATCAGGGAAAAGCCAGGCTGGGCTGATTTTTCCTACTGGTGCAAACAAAATTAGAGTGGATGAGGGTTGTTGGGCTTAGCCACAGTATCAGCTGGCAGAAGTTGGCACTGGGGTCTAATTCTGTCAAGTCAAACCACAGAACCACCTGGAGAGTGCATATTCCAGGAGTGGGAGAGGCCTGGGAGGGAAATAGTGGGCTCCTCCCTCTTGGGTTTACCACTGCCATGGGAGGGCACGAAAACTAGGACAGGGGCTGGGGTTGCTAGACAGATACCAAACAGCATCTGTGTGGACTGCATAGTGGAGCTGGTTAGATGGAACAACGCTTTAATACCCATTGACATGTACGAGAGCCAAATGGGATGTGGGGCAGACTGCACTAGTCTGCTACACATGCTGGCAAACCAGGGTGGGGACGGGCCTGGTGGGGGTTATTGTGGGTCACTCTGACTGGGCAGCAGCTCCCACTGGTTTATGTGAGGGCCAAGTATGTGCTGGGCAGAACCAGCCTGGACTGCAACACCCATTGGTTCCAGCGGAAGTCGGGACTGAAAACAGAACTAACCCAGCAATTGCAACCACCAGCTGATCGGGGTGATGGACTGTGCAGGGTCCTGTACTTGCTAGTACATACAAGAATCTGGTCTGAGAACACCTCAGACAAAGTTTCTTTGGAGATCTCCCCAATCGAAATGCTGGACTCAGAACCCTAACCAAGAAAAGACAGAAGACAGAACAAGTCAATCAACCATCTCAGCTATATGTTGGCAGCGAAATACGGGGCAAACGGAGACTCTAGGATGGACTATGTCAGTCAGTGGATTGTTCAAAGACCTCATGGTGCTTCAAGTGGCGAGATTGGCAGCAATTCATACCCAGTGAACTATCACAACCAATTGAGCAAGAATCTCAGAGCATGCCCTACATCTGGGACCTGGGGTGGGTGGGAAACTTGGTGGGGCTTTTCCCTTAAAACCCCCTTTACCTCAGATACATGAAGGAAACAATCAATATAAATAATAGTCTTACCCACTTTCCTATAGCCCTTGAACCTTTTTACCCTAATTAACTATGCAAAGATTGTCAAAAATACAATAAAAATAATATTTAAAACAAACAAATAAATAAATAAATAAAGCAAGTTCTTGGATATTTCCCTGCTTACAAAATCAACTGAATAGAAAGTACAGAAATGTCACTGCATGAAAAAAACACATGTATTAGTTTGCTAGATTACACATAAGAACACTTACAAGTTTCTGTTGACTGAATATCACTACTAAAAGTTATGTAATAAAAGACATCATTCATGAGCTTGGCGATGCAATTCTTTGAATACAGAAAATTCTATAATTTAACTAATGAGATGATAGCTTTAAATTAAGCCACATGTAGAATGAGATAACCTGCTTCAAAATACCTTTTAAGTAGATGAGTGTTGGCTTTAGAAATTATTAGAAAATATATTTGACTAATTTGATGACAAATGACTTGAATCATTAGCTTTAAACCATCTTGAAATTGTATTTATAGCCAGCAGGAAAATGGAACAAGATGTCTAGATATAACTGCTTTCATATGGAGGGGCAACATTGGTATCAGTGGCATAAAATCACTTCATTCTGCATCAGTATCTTTTTCATGTTTTCCTAGTGAGGATATACATTTGAAATAATGTTTAATCTACTGTTGGGACAATTGGATAGCAGCCTGCAGAGGTAAGAAGCAAGACCCACACCTATCACCTAATTTTTAAAAATCAGCTCTAAATCAAGCACCTAAATCTGCACCCAGAAACCGTTAAACTTTTTTTAATATATATTTTTATTAATTATTTTGCATTATGTGACAGTTTCATAGGCTCTGGGAATCTCCCCACCCCTCCCCCTCCCCTCCCCCCTGGTGGATTTCTCCACCTTGATGCAGCATTACAGTTCAAATTCAATCAAGATTCTTTCCTTGCAAACATATACCAAGCATGGAGTCCAGCTACTTATTGTCCAGATGGGTTGAACAGTTTCTTGGGGAGACCATTTCTGGTCAGAAGTTAGAGCTGGTAGAATATCATCCCAGTCAATTAAGAGTTCCAATATAACATCAACAGCAGTCAATGAGCTAATCATAGGTTGTGGTTAGGACTTGTTTTTCTTGGTTTTTTGTTTTGTTTTTTTTTCTTTTTTTTTTTTTTAACATGCTGGTTACTCGAAACCGTTAAACTTTTTTATGATAACATAGCAAGCACTCTCCAAGATAGAGGAATGGAGAAAACTTCTTGGAAAAGTCACCAAAATCACAGGTGGTAAAAGCCAAAATAAACAAAGGAGACTTCATCAGGCTGAAAAGCTTCTGTAGAGCAAAGGAGATGATCAACAAAGCGAAGAAGCAACCAACAGAATGGGGGAAAATCTTTGCACACTACACAACAGATAGGAGACAAATATCCAGGATTTACAAAGAGCTTCATAAACTCAGTGACAGCAAAATAAATAACCCAGTGAAGAAACAGGCAAAGGAAATGAGCAGGCATTTTTCAAAAGAACAAATTCAAATGGCTAATGGACATATGATAAAATGCTCAGGTTCCCTAGCTGTCAGGGAAATGCAATTAAAAATCACATTAAGATTCCACCTAACTCCAATGAGGCTAGCCTACATTCAGAACTCTACCAACAACACCTGCTGACATGGATGTGAGGAGAAAGATGATCTCCTTCACTGTGGGAATGTAGGCTAGTACAACCATTATGGAAGTCAGTATGGAGAGCGCTAAGAGAACTGAAAATGTAGCTGTTACATGACCCAGCATTCCCACTTGTAGGAATATATCCAAAAGAAATGAAATCTGCATATGAGAAGGTGACCTGTAATTCTATATTTATAGCAGCACAATCTATTATAGCAAACATATGGAAATAACTCAGATGCCCATCCAAAAAGGAGTGGATAAAGAAACTGTATTACAGCTACTCCATGGAATACTACTTAGCCACTAAAAAGAATGAAATTCTACCATTTGCAGCCAAATGGTCCCAACTAGAGACCATTGAGCTCAGTGAAATAAGCCAGTCCCAAAAGTACAAATATCATATGTTCTTTCTGGTATAAGCCAACCTCTATGCAAAAATATATATCTTGGCACTAGAATGCTAGACTCTATACCTACAATGTCAGGATGCACTTAAATAGAAGAATGATGGACTTGTAACTATTGTTGATGGACTAAACTATTGTTATAATATAGGGGGAAGCAGTGGGGAGAGGGGAGAGGGAAGAGGGAATCCTGAGAATAAGGAAATGCATCATGAAAAATAAAGAATTTTTAAGATGGAAATAACATTTAATAGATGATTAAAATATAATGGGTAAATTCAAAAAATAATATGTATAGTGTTCACGCAATCTGGAAATGTTGTCATTTCCTCTAACATTTTTCTAAGCATCTGAGTATACTGGCTTTTTTTCTGTCAAGAGCAAGCTTTCTTTGTATTTAGGAAACAAATTTAAACTCTGTAGAAGTGACTTTAATGTACATGTGATTAGGCAAGTGACTTCACAAATCACCACACTTATTTTATGCCTGTCTCAGAGAAGTTACAATAGAGAGAATGCAGATACATCCTGTCCATATCTACAACATGTGATAAGGAAAATTTCACCCTGGATTTACAGGTTTCATGTTGATGAGGCTGGTTACCATTAGAAACGAGACAGTCATGAATTCCAGGAGTTTCAGCTGTGATTCACCAGTCCTCGGAGTACAGACCAAGGCGAGGGTTTCACCAGACTTGTGCTATGTCACATAATTATTGTCTATGTTTTTGCTTGATTACATGACACCATTGGCTTTCAGAGCTCTGATCAATTCCATTTTCCTCATTCAATTGTTTTCAACTCCAAACCTATCGAAGTACCTCCACTGAGTCATTGAGAAAGTACCAGGATATATTATTATTATTATTATTATTATTATTATTATTATTATTATTATGGCATTTAATAATCACCCTGCTCCTCCTTTCAAAACTCAGCTCTTCGGAAACGGCTGCCTCATCACCACTCTACACCCTCCCTTGTCTAATTGTTTCACCTGCTCTGTCCTTTATTCCTATTTCATGCAGCCCTGTACAGTTTACTAAATTCCTTTCCCAGTGAACTGAGATTCATGAAAGAAGGAAAATTCTGTTTTCTCTTTGAGTCCTGTCACTTACTGTGAAGAGCTATTGATGCCAATCAAATGGGCCAGAGAAGGGAGGTTCCCTAACCATGCGTTTGCACTCAACACTGTGCCCCTAGGGCCCACACACACCGCCACCCAACATGTGGGAGACTCCACGGCCTTTTCCCGGATTATGCCTTCTTCCTGTAGACCAATTTTCTACATATTGATTTGGTGTTTCTCACCACATCCAACAGCTGCCCAGATCAGAAATATTGATTTCATTTTAAATGTGAGAAAACAGAGAGATGTTGAAGCAATCGGGTAAGTGAAGCCCATGGCAGAGACGGTGCCTAAAGAAGGCCTGCCAGCTTTCAGGCTATGATGCTTTCTGTTTGGTCTGAGCTCGTACTGTATCTGGTTGGAACTTTTGCATTGAGTTTCTAGACTCCAGGCAAGGCTTGCTGCTGCACTTAGGCTGGATATTATTTGTCTGTGATACCTAAATTTTTATAAAACTGCCCAAAGGTTTGAAGAAAATGTCTGCACATCACACACACTATCTAGTTTGTAAGCAGAGTGGGCCCTCTCCATCTGTGGCTGACACCTCTACAGATTTAATCAACCCTGGACTGAAAACATTCAGGGAGAAAAATTGCACCTGTTCCAAACGTGCACAGACTTTTTTTTTTTGGTCTTGCCATCCTTCCCTAAACAGCTCAGGCTAACAGCTATTGGTTTAGCATCCACATTGTATTCCAAGAATTATAAGTAATTGGAAAATAATTATGTAAGTATTATAAGATTCTAACTAATCTGGAAATGATTTGAAGTATGTAACAGGATATGATGTGTTGGGTCATATGTGGAAATATGACACCATTTTTAGGAACAGGACTGGAGCACCAGGAGTTAGCTGTGCTACTGTAAAGTTCCCTCCACCCTCCTGATGAAGTCCATGCCGACTCTGACCATGGGTCCTACAGATCCAAGACACCTTGATTCCTTTCTTCTTGATTATCCATTTCTTCCATGTTGCTCCTACCTGACAGTCATAGCACAAAAGTCCTCTAAAAGTTTGTGGAAATTGCAATTTATGGGGGAAAAACCTATGCATGAATTTCAAAATATTTTTCAACAAGATAAACCTATCTTTGAATTCTATTATTTCAGAGAACTTTCAGGTACTCTCATGCTGTTTGCTCTGCCTGGGATATGTCCTCAGTTAGCTAACAGGCACTCAACTTTATCTAGACTCCCTTCCTTGGGAAAGTCTCCTCCACCCCTGCCAGCCCTATCCCACAACTCTACCAAATCTCCCAGAGACAAGTTCTCATAGCTCAATACCACTGTCCCTCGGGCCTCTGTCCCAAGTTGATTTTATACATATGTGTATGACTTTGATGAACATCAGCTCGGTGGCAGGCCCTGTTAATTTTTTCGCAGTCACATTACCATTAGCCTCATCCTACACTACTTCCTCTTTGGTGTCCCCATCACCTGGCAGCCCTGTCCCACCCTAGTCTCCATACTTGAATCTGTTTCACCCAAACTCGACTTTCACATTAAGTCTGAGACCCTTCAACTGTGCTCCTGCTCTGTTACAAGTCTTTCCGATGCGGTGGTGACTCCAGGGTGAGGAGAGCAACCTATAGCCCCATGATGAGGTCTGTCTTGGCCTAGCTTGAGCCCTTGGCTATGACCTTCACTAGGGCTTCTCATTTTTGTTTTCTGTTACTTCCTGCTGCCCTATCTCTGCCAGCCAGATGAGATAAGACAATCAAAAAGGTTTTGGAGTTGGAGATTGCCCTTCCCCAGGTCAATTAGTCTTTGGTAAAATTCTAGTTTGCAGTCTTAGACCCTATATTCCCTTGAGGTCAAGGTCTTGCCAGCGTGAGCAAAGTTTTCTGAGTACTGTTCAAATGACTTTCCTTCTCTCACCTGTATAGAAAGCACCTGCTTCTCTCATTTTCAGTGTGAGAATATTGTGGGTGTCCTGGAGGTGAAATCACAAAAGTATAGGAACTCCCACCTGAAAATTGTACCCCCTGGAATTTTCCTCTATCACAATTATCCACACTGAGCCATCCATATTCACTGCTCAGAGTTTAGGTTCTCAAGTCCTGTTCCAAGTTCTCACTGAGTTTTCTATCCTCAGGCTTCGGATCTGCCAGGTTGCTGTTCTCTCTGTCTTGCTCCCACTTTGGAGATCGTAGTTCGTCCCACACTTGCATCTCTCTGATATGTCAAAGAACAGATGCTGAGTTTTGGTTTGCTCTGCTATTTTTTTTTTTTATTGTGCCAAGCTTCTTCCATGATGAACCAGAAACCAGAAATGCAATCTTGTCTAGGATCCACCAAATTTGAGAAGCAACTTCCTGCCCAGTCCTGGCTGCCCTCCCTGCAGAGGAGCACTGGGGTCCCACAATTTTGTCATCCGTTCTACACCTCATGGGTTCCTACGTTAGCCTCCACATGACTCAGGAGGGAAAAAAAAGATTTTGTACCCAATATATCTCAAAATAGGCAATCTGGATTTTCATATATACAATCATTCAGAGCTTATATTTTAATGGGCCTGAATTTCTTAAGTGAATTAATTGTGCCTGATGCCATTCAAATACTTTGAGATCATTATTTATATAGAAAGAGCTTCCTATGATTGCAGGAACTTACAAACATTTTTTATATTAATGAGGACAAATGAAAAGAAAGTTAAGAGAGCAGTGTGTGCATGCATACCTTTGTGAATGAGTCAATCCGCAGTGCTCTCCTTAATATCCACTGCCTGAGAATGCAGATAAACTCCACACGGAATTCCTAATGAATTTTCCATCTAGCCAGAAAGGCTAAAGCGGTAGAAGTAACTGAATACAAAGCATTAATCACACACAAAGCTTTAGAACAAGTACAGAACTAGCAAAATTGAA
Organism: Ochotona princeps; assembly: GCF_030435755.1. NCBI lineage: Eukaryota > Metazoa > Chordata > Mammalia > Lagomorpha > Ochotonidae > Ochotona > Ochotona princeps. The sequence continues at coordinate 10,824,582 of NC_080843.1, read as the reverse complement.
GGCTGAAGGACACGAGAATGGTGAAATCACTGGAGAGAACAAAGCCAAGTGAGCCATGTTGGGATGGAAGTTCCCCATTCTTAGCCGCCAGCTTGCCCTGCACATCTACTGCTCCTCCTGGATGCCCCCGTGACCATACCCACAGGCTAGTTTAGCCATTTTGTGCTCGTTGTCTGCAAGGAAAGATGTTCATTTGTGGAAAGGAGAGAATTAGAAAAAACCTTTTCTCTTTTTCGTCTTCCAAATGCATAGATGCCCTAAGGGAGATCGAAACACTTGGATGAAACACCTGCGAAGGGTAAGAGAGAATGTTCTCTGCTTCCTAGATTATGAAACTGTTCTCCAGACTCATGGAAAATGAGAAAGGGAGGCAGATGGCGAGTGTATGCATCAGCATATCTGTGCTGAGTGACTCAGGCAATCAATAAGGCATATTAGCAAGTCCCAGGTGAAGGGTCTTGTGTTTGCTTTCTCATAAGTGTTCCCAGGGAAACAGCAAGCCCACCGGAGGCTGGCTGAGACCAACAGTAAAGGGATTCCATCTCTTTTCCTAGATAGGTCCCTAAGAAGAAACAGGACATTGGAGAGGGGATGTACCTGCCCACGGCTCAACAACAGAAGAAGGCCCAGAGAACAATTTTTCAGTGGACAGGTGCCACTAAGACCAGATGTCCTCTATTCCCATTCTGCCTTGGCACAGCCTGGGACCCACTTTGAAAGTGAATGAAACTCACATAGAACATTTCCATTCATCACAAAAGCATGAGAATCTATTTTAAGATTGCATTGAACTGTGGAAATGTACAAAATGTGTTTCAAAGTTTGGGTCTAGAGTCATATCTGCTATGGGATAACAGTCCATCTAAAATGTATTGAATGTCTAGTGTGTGTGAGGAGCTTAACTAAGTACTTGCCTCATAGCCCAAAGAGTAAACTGAAGCTCAGGGAGCTCATGCAGATTGCCAAGAATACAGGTTAGTGAGTGGCAGGTCAAGAACTTCGGCCTTTGTCAGATAACAAAGACTGTGCAGAGGCCATTACGTAGTGTATCAGGTTATACCACCACATGCAGCACTGGCATCTCATGTCAGCGTGTTGGTCTGAGTCCTTGCAGTCCTTCTTCCAGTCAAGCTTTCTGCTAATTTTCCTGGAAAGGCAGCAAGTGATGGCCCAAGTCCTTGGCTGCCTATTATCCATGTGTAAGACCCAGCTGGGCTTCCTGGCTCTTAGTTGAACTAGGCTCAACCCTGGCTGTTGTAGCAATGTTGGGAGTGAATCAAGGATTAGAGGATGTATCTGTATCTGTCTGTCTGTCTGTGTGTGTGTGTTCTCTCCCTGTCATTCTGTCTTTTAAATAAGTAAATAGATGTTTTCTAAGTCCGTACAATTAACCCTTATACTTTTCTGACACCTGCTGGATAGTAAGATAGATTGTGAAGTTTTTCACTCCTGTCCTCACGGAGTTTCCAGTCTAGAATTCATAGGAGGAAGCGAGATTCCAGGGACACTAACTCAAACCTGTTGAGTCAGCAGGTATAGGAACAGTCTGCATCATCATCTGTTTGCTTCAACAAAAGAAAACTCAGCTGGAGAGGGGGGAAAGGCAGGTATAAACTTTCTCTTCTAAAGCAAATATTGGTTTTGGAACTGGACAGAATTTGGTTCGAACATAGACTATGTCGAGGAACAACTGTTGCCTTCAGCAGATAACTGACTTGAGTTTCACTTTCTTTGTTGTCGGATAATTACATCCATTTCATAGTGTCACTGTGAGAAATAAGATACTGAGTGGGGAGAACATTCCACCCTAGAACTGATCGGTGATCAAAACACATGAGCACCTTCCCATCCCTTAGCACAAAGCACCTTCCAGGACCACCCCACCCTGTGTCATTCCCAAGAGGTCTGAGATTACAGCAAATGTTCCCGGGTCAGAGGAAACCCATGTGCTCCAGAAATGTCTTATCCTCGAGCCAGAGTTGACTTGAAACATCTAGAGCATTTTTAAGTTACTTCAGACAGATGGAGTTATTTCATTCTGCAGCCACTGAGTCCAGCTATTTCTGAATTGGTCTCTGTTGTCACCCATGACCACCAGAGGATGGGCCATCATCTACCCCTCACAGGTGTCGTTCATTGCATCAGCAAGAGGCTATTTTTCCCATTTAGGCAGCAATACTGAGTTCTCCTATGTGGAAGATTCTTGTATTTCTTGCCAGACGGCTGAAAAGGTAAATAAGATGTGGTCTTTCCTCTTCACGCAAGATAACAGACAGCGACACAGATGAAGAGAGAGAGAGAGAGAGAGAGAGAGAGAGAGAGAGAGAGAGAGTATCTCCCAGCTTCTGGTTCACTTCCCAAAAGACCACAATGGCCAGGACTGGGACAGACCAAAGTCAGGTACCAGGAACTTCATCTGCATTTCCCAGGTGATGGCCAGGGACACAAGTACCTGGGCCATCTTTGTCTGCTTTCCTGAGTGTGCAGTAGCAAGAGCTGGATGGGAAACAGAGCATCCAGGACTCAAATAAGCATGCTAGTATGGGATACTCCACAACACCACTAACCCTAAGAGTCTGCATTTTTAGCATCCACCTCTTAGCTCAAGTAGTTTGTAAGCATATCATAATGAAGAAGGGCCTCTGTACAGGATACACCTTCCCACCCCCCACCATTGCCAAGCCCATTTACAGCCAACATAAGAGGAATAAAAGCCACCAACATGGTAGATATGAGATTGTCACCAAATCACATGAGAAGTACAAGTAATTTTGCCTCTTTTGCCAACACAGGGCTTCACTGCATGGGTCCAGATGAGTGCAGAGAAAGAAGAGGGCAGGCAGGAGCATTCGTAGTTAGGGGGAGGAATTCCTGTCAGAAGCACTGAGTCCTAAAATAAGTCAGAAGCAGATGGGCTCAGCAGCCCTCCGAGAAATGCCGATGCTTTCACCACGCGTCTGAGGCAGCAGCCCAGGCTCACAGGACAATGAGTCAACACCAGCCAGGGGCTGCTCCTGGCTCAGGCATGAAGGGCTCAGGATTTTTCATCCATATCTGTCTGCCCAAGGAGCCTTCTCTGCATTGCCATTTTTCCCTGCAATCATTAAGTAGTAACCCCTCAACTGTGCTCAACTTCAAAGCCAAAGTTTGGGACAGCCATCAGGTCACCTGTACTGTAGATCTCATCGCAGAGGTACGGACAAACCATTAGCTGTCGATGTCATTGTAGAACACCACCTGCCTGCAGACAACGATCATGGATTTGCCAACTTGTGCCATGGGCTTAAACTGGAAGCCTACTAAGGAGCCAAAGTCCTCAACGGCAGGGAGCTGGGGCATTACAGGAGAAACTCCTCATGGAGTGAAACAGACTGGCAAAAACACCACCCAACTATCTGGCTCTCCAGTGGCTTCCTTCCAATCCATTCTCAGAAGTCAACCAGAGGCTAAAATCTCAGACTCCACACAGCAGAGTTAATATCACTGAAACCTTCAAAGTTCAAATGAAATCAAGTCTCCAGTGAGTGAAAAACTGACTTTAAAACGTTGATGTGAGTGTTTGCCATAGATTTCTTTCTCAATTTTATGAATGATGGTAAGCCCTCAAGTTACTCTAAGGCTCATGTGGGAAAGGTTAGCAGTGGCACCCTGGGTAAAGTTCTTGTTAAAGGAGTTGCTGCTGTGATTTGCATATGTTCTAATTGTGTCCCAACAAGAAGGGTATTTTGGAAGCTTGGTTGTCAGTGTAGTGATATTAAGAAGTGGTTGGGCCTTTAAAAGGTGGCCCTAGTAGGAGATCCTTAGATCATTAGGGACACCCCTCCAAGAGGATTGACATAGTCCTGGAACTACTGATAGCCCCGCCCCGGTCTCTCTTTCTACTGGAGACTGCCTGGGCTCCAACCAAGCTCCTGACAACAATCTGAGGAAGTGACATGTAGCCCTTGGCCTGCAGTCACTAGAGACACACACTTCCTCACCCATAACTAGGAGAATAAGAGCTCAGTGTCTGCTGGTATTTTACTAAATATGATTCATATTTTAGATAGAACTATATGAAATTGATGTTTATGTGGGCCATAAATTTGTAGATGTTGGCAAGCTCATAGAGTTCAACGTACTATCTAATTGGCCAATGATGGTTTAATAATTAATATGGGACAGCTTGCAGTGGGATAAATTGTGCATATTCTCTTGAAGGAGATGTAATTGGTATGCTCTTTATAGAGACAAATTTGGTGAATATATGGAAGAAGCTTTAACATTTTCATAGTATTCTTTTTTTAAAAAAGGGTTTATTTATTTCTTATTGGAAAGGTAGATTTACAGAGAGGAGAGAAAGATTTTCCACCTACTGGTTCACTCCCTAAATAGCCATAATGGCCAGAGCTGAGGAATCTGAAGATAGGAGCTGGGAGCTTCCTACAGCTCTCCCACATGAGTGCAGGGTTCCAAGATTTTGGGCCATTCTCTGCTGCTCTCCCAGGCCACACCCTCCCATGCAAACACACAGAGGAAAGTGCACCATAAGTTCCACAAGCACAGTATTACCGCTCTAGAGCACTCTGGCCAAGCCAATGTCATGATTGTTCACTGCAGGAATTTCCTGAAAGACACACCAACTCTCCCATAAAAAAGTATTAGTGGTTCGTACTCCCCTGTTGTGAATAGTGCAAACTTACACGCCATAGTCTTATCCCAGTTAATCAACCCCACCTTCCCTACGCACATCTGCAATGGAAAACCCAACCTTAAACCAAGCTTGCAATTTTCAGAAAATTCTAAACATGCCTGTGCCTTTTGAGCTAATGTCAAAACTCTTTCGATGTGTTTTTCTTCCTTCTACGGTGAGCCTTAACCCACCTCTGTCTCATCAATGGCTGTTAGTAACCTGGGGTTCAGTCACAACAGTGGGATACTTACAAAACATTTTCTATGTACCTAGCACTGCACAATTCAAGTAGTAGGAAATTGGTCCAGAGAATGGTCAAATAAGCTAACAGAAGATAATAATGGAAAGAACACTAGAGAAAACTTGATTGGGTAGCAGAACTTTTCCACTCTTGCTAACATTCAAGCAGTGCAAACAAGAAGACAAAGTTCATCTGCCATGCAGTAGGCAGAATTCAGAATGAACTCAGTGACTTTTACCTTTGAATCATCTCTTGCCCTTTAAGGGTAGTGGAACCTGTAATGGGATAACATATATCACTGTGATTATGTGAATTATGTTATTTGGAAAAAGCCATGTTTTGGTTGAGCTGAAATGAATCAAAAGGCAGATTACACAATTGGGCCTATTCTAATCACACAGCCCTTATAAGAAGAGCTTTCTGATGGTGATGGCAGAAGACATCACAGCAATGCCAAGCACATGACAAGGACTCATGTGGTAAGAAGGGGGTCACATAGTAAGAATCGTAGCCTCTAAAGGCTAAATGTGACCCCCATCTGACAGCCAGAGAGTGAGGGAGGACCTCCATTCTACAGTCATAATGAATCAAATTCTGCCTAGAATGAAATGTAACCAACTGGGTAGCTTATAAGCAACAGAAATCAGCTCTGTAGGCCAAAAGTCCAAGAAAAGACAATAGCAGATATGATACATGGTGTGTAAAGTTTTCCCAGAGATGACATCATCTCTCTGGATCTTCATGTGACAGAAGCGACAAACACGCTCTAACTCAGGAGGACCCAACCCCGTTCCTAATCACTTCTTCAAAGTTCTCACTTCCTGGTAGCCTAGTGGCTAAAGTTCTTGCCTTGCACACGCCCATATCCCATATGAGCAGTGGTTCTAATCCCAGCGGCCCAGCTTCCCATCCAGCTCCCTGCCTGTGACCTAGGAAAGCAATCGAGGACAGCCCAAAGCCTTGGGACCCTGTACCATGTGTGAGACCTGGAAGAAGCGCCAGGCTCCTGGCTTTGGATCGGCTCAGCTTCAGCCATTGCAGTCTCTTGGGGAGTGAATCGACTGATGGAAGACCTTCCTCTTTGTCTCTCCTCCTCTCTGAATATCTGACTTTCCAATAAAAATAAATAAATATTTTTTAAAAAGTTGTCACTTCCTAATATCATCACTTCTGAGATAAGGATTTTACCATATGAAAATTTAAGGGTCCACAAACCTTTAGATGATAGTATTTGCCTCAACTCAAATGAGCCTGGAAGCAAATTCTCCTCCCACATGTCCACAGGAGAGACCAGACCAGCCAACACTCTGGCTTGATTTTGCCTTGTGAAAGACCAAACACAAACCCCAGCTAGTCCCACTCGAACCTCTGATCTACAGAACTAGGAGCTGACATGTTGCTTTAAGTCTCCAAGTTTTAGGGATTTTTTGCACAGTAATAGGCACCAGTCACAGAAACAAGTGCAGGATAAGTCAACACTCAACCACAAATCTCTCCAAGCTCCAACTGGAACCAGCTTAGCAGTACTTCCCAGAGGTTCTCCTACATGGGGTGACCTGCACAAATTAGAAATGTGACCATTAAAGATGAGCAGATTCTTTCAGCCAAGGGAGTGGTAGGCACCTGAAGATAGGAAATATGCTGGAAACTCGGTGGACATCAGAGTGGGCAGATTAGGTGGGTTACTGGAGGACTTGCAGAAGGAAACACTCACCAGGCACTCTCTTTGGTCTGCCTTGGGGCAATGCCCATTGCACAGACCGGCCTCTGTTAACTTTGAAGTTTGCTGCCAACATGCTTTGCTGTCTGCTCTTCCACCTGACCTTCTAGCTCTCCCTGTAAGGATAGGACGAGTCCTGTCTCTTCCCACTTCCCACTTAAAGCACTTGCCTGGTGTCACTTTCCTATATCTGAACTTCAACTTCCAGGGAAACATCCTTGATCACAAGGAGGCGTCACTGGATTAGTTCCCAGGGCAAGGAACCCATTTCTTCCAACAATGACCCAACCCACTATGAGGTAGTTTTAATGGCCAAAGAGCTCTTCCTCATATTCAGCCAAAATCTTTGTAATAGTCACGGCATGCCAAGCAAAATATTATCTCTCTCAGACCTACCTTTCCTCATTGGTAAATGTGAATAAAAATGATACGTTCTTCTAAAGATTCCCAGAAAGATTAAATAAAATAGTCCAAGTGAACTCTGACACCTGAGCAGGGCTGTTTGTTGCGTTATGGAAGGAGACATGGTTATGCATCTACCACAGCAAGCACCCACCGAATGGCACCTCGGGTATCACCACACTTGGGCAGCTGTCTGAAGCTACACAAGTTGTCACCTCCTCTTCTGCAGCTGATCCCTGAAACAGAATATATGGTCAATAAGTGTTATTTCCTTAATTCTCAGAGTTCTCTTGTCCACACAAAAAGCTGTGCCTTATAGGTTCTGTTCTTCCAGAGTCCCCTTAGCAAGTTTATAAATCTCTCTGTCCAAATGAAACCTCCAAACTGAAGAAAATTCTACAGATGAGATGAATTACACAGTAAATACAGGAGAACCATGATCTACCTTGATCTGGAAACATTAGTGCTTTTCATTTGATAGAATTTTTTTTTCAAATATAAAATCAGACTTCATATTGATCAGTTACATTTCCATTCTCATTTCTCTCATTCAGTCTGATAGTATGTGAGGTTTTTTGTGTCATTCATCATACTTATTATTTTTGATCTGATTTTTCTGAGTATGGTAAAGATAGCATCTCTCCATGGCTGGGGTCAGGCAGGCTGACTGCCCACTATAAAACACTGGGTTTCCCTGAGTTCAGGCTCCTTTCCTGTAATGCTTCCAGTGCAGTGCAGATGTTACCATGTGCTTTCTATATTACCCTGTGGAGGAGCTGCAACAAATACTGATGCTCTGCTCACAACTGTCTTGCTAACAGCAAACTGTCCTTAATCTCATAATTGGAAGTCTTAAATCTGCTTCTAGCACACATAACCATGGTGATATGCTGTCAGCTTGTACAGAGGGTAAATTTTCACACCCTTCACAGTTCTTTACAGCCTCATGTCACAGACCAACAGACAGACTCATGTATTGAAGTAATAAGTTTATATTTCATTTTTTTAATTATTCAGTCACTAATCATTTATCAAGTTCCTAATCAATGGTATGTAATTTCCCAAGAATCTGAAGTGAGGTGCACCTGACATTAAGCAAACAAAACTTTCACTAAAATACAAAAGCCTCATAATAATAATAATAATAAAGTTCAGTGATAGAAGGCAGAAAATAACCACATATTCAGATGAGTAAACAAATTTATTACAAATGCTGAAAATTCTAGAAAGAAAAAATTCTGGTGTCACAGAAGAGAGAAAGAGAAACACATGGGGGAAAGGCTGACATGAGGTTGGGTGGTTGACACGAGGTAATGTCACTGAGGGACATGAAGTTGGTGCAGAGTCATTGATAAGGTAAACCAGTCATAATACAATGTTGAAAAGAAAATTCCAGAAACAACCATTAAAATCATCCTAAGGTAGGAAAGAAGATGATGTTCTAGGGAGAGAAAGTCCTGAGGTCAAAGGTGAGACTGACAGCAAATGAAACTGGAGAGGCAGCCGGGTCCTAGTGGGAGTTGGCTGCCCTGGGAAGGTTTGGTCATTGCCATCTCAGAGCCTCTCCCATAACTCTTACTACCCCCACATATCCCTTGCCTCCAAGAGTGCTTATCTGGACATCTTTCTGATGGCCCCTACATACTTCCCTGCTTGGACAAAGAGGGTAATAGCCCCAAGGCGCTAATGTATGGCTTGTAGAAACAGTGTGTGGATGAAAGTGAGTTTTTGAAAACTGAGAGTTGTCTGTCACAAACATGTCCAAAGGTGGAGCCTCCGAGGCCTGGCTCCATGGAGGAGGGACTTTTGGGGAGGTTCCCTTCTGGACATCAGCACATGGAACAGCCTCCATCTATGAATTTACAATATGTGAATTTACAATATGTGTGTTCCTCTGTGACAGCAAGAAATGAAAAGCATTCCTGACGCTTCCCACAGTCTTATTTAACATTTACCATTCACCTCCTAAAACAAGAAAAAAGAGGAATTTGACCCACATCATGTGATGAAGATAACCATTAAATTATTAAATTATTATGAAGATAATCATTAAATCATTAAATTATTTTATCAATTCTTTACTTCCATACAAAACTCAAAAACAGAGTGAAACTTAAAGGTCAAAGTGACCAAATTAGTTAGATTTCCAAATACAGCAAAGCTAATCCAGTGGATACATTGCAATGCCAAAACATTGAGTAGCTGTGATATGACAAACACGTATAAAGAAAGGCTGCTTCGTTCCTGCTAGTAACACAATTCAAGATTATCACAACTCACAATTTTCAGATACTCTGCAGAACTTGATGCAATGATCCACTGGTGGAATTTACCAAACTACTGCTTGATCTGGACAATGGTACAATTCAGGAGTCTATGAGTGTATGGATGGGTTTTGTTTTGTTTTGTTTTGTTCTGTTTTGTTTTGGTTTGGTTTGGTTCTCTTCAGTTCAACGAGATTCATGCCATTTCATCGTTAGGGGCTATTTTTCGAGCAAACAAGCTTTTCATAGATAATGCACAAGGACCTTATGAATGCCACAAACCCTCATTGTGTTATTGTTGCTTCAGCTAAGTTTGTGTTAGAGACCTACAGTCGTTCAGCTACAGCTGATGATCTCTTAGGGATGTGGAGAGCTGTGGAGCAGGACACAGCCATTCAAATCCTTTGAGCAAGAGCCTGGGAAGCCTTCCGATCAGGTAAGAGCTAGAAGCCTGCTGTGGGAGCCTGGTCCAGGAGAGTTTGATCTGAGAGCATGTCCAACAGGTATGGGGTCTACGAACAAAGTGGAGCTACCTGCAAAAGCCCAGTAATGACAAATCTGACTCTTCGGGTTTCTCCCACAGTTCAACTAAAGCAATTAAAAGTTTCTCAAAACAACACTTTCCGTTTCAGAGTTGGAGAATGCCTTGCTTTTAGATTCAGAAGATCTAGAAAGCATGATGATGGGAACTTGACATGTGACTTTCTGAATACCACTCAGTCCCAGACTGCCACCTACTGACACACGCAGGACCGACCTAACATTTTCTGTTCTCAGGTACAGCCAAGGTACAGTTGATTGCGGTTGATCTACTGAATCTAGGTGCCATTTCTTAAAAAGACAAGACCTGAAATACATATATATGTATACATATTATATATAGAGAGAGATTTATACATATATACAATTATGTGTATAATTTATGGTTGAGGAAAAACAGGAAGCATATGCAGTATGTGCTAATAGATTAAAAATAGGAGAGGAAGTTTGTTATGTTGAAATTCAGTGGTGGAAAATACAGTTTCATTTCCAACAACTTTTCATGTTTCTTCAGCATAGGAATTTGAGAAACAGAAGCTTGTTCCACATAACTGAAAAATTCTTTAATTCAGAAGTCCCATTTTATTTATAGCTTCCTCTTGGGCCTGGTGTCTTTCCTAATGCAAACTAGAGGTTGAAAAATAGCTTACTAAATAAGTCCTTATACTTTCAACAATAACTATACAATTAAAATCATAGCAGATGCTTACAAAAATGAACTAAGGTAAGCCTGAACTTAGCTCGTGTGTAACAGCTGTGAACTTACAACCGCTTACTTAACCTCTCTGTTTCAGTTTATCACCTACAAATCAAAATTATATAAACCACTTCATTGAGTTGATTTATGGAGATTAAATGGGAGCAAGCGTATGATGTGAATAGCACACATATTTTGTTAATCTTCAGTGATTTTTTTAAGGCAGCCTAAAGTCCTGCCTGTTACCCATGTGACTCTGGAGAGTGACCTCCCTCCCTGCCCAGGGTACCCCAGCCTTCACTTCCCCCATTCAGCAGCTTCAGAAGCTTGCTCCATCCCCCTACATGAGGGCACAGCCAGGCAACCTGTGCAAAGCAGGCTGCAGAGGAGAGATTGATTGAAGACTTCTCTTATTGTTATTTTTAGTCACAAAATTGCAGGAAAACAGTTCCTGTTGGAGAGTGCCTCTCTGGCTAGAAGGCAGAAGCACAGGTGGGAGGAGGATTGACCATTAATCAGAAGAAAGCCAGCAAGGAAATTGAGACAGGAAATGTTAACCCCAAGATGTCCTGACTCTGGGTCACTTGCCAGCTCCACCCACAGACACGCATGCTCAAAGATGGGAGTCGCCAGCAAACAAAGCCAGTAGGGAGGAAGCAGCAAGCTACAGAAAGTGACGCCAAAACTAAATCCAGCACATTTCCATTCTGAGGCACAGGGGCCAGCTGTGCTTCCACTTGGCTATCAAATCCTTGCTAAAGTTCCAGGAATCATCCCTGAAAGATGATGTTTTGGTGTGGTTGAGCGTTAAAGCAGATTGAGCTTGGGATCATGGAAGTTGTCAAGCCTCACTTTCTCATCTGTGAAATGAAACTAAAATGCTTGTCTTTCTCTCAGTACAGAACTGCGGGGGAGACTACAGGATGACAATAGGGCTGTCATGACCCTGACAGTGACAGGTTGTTGCCAGCCTGACAGCTCTTTTGCTCACTATCCTGGTGCACATTGAAAACCCAACTAGCTTCTGCAGAAAATGTCCTCTCCTTTCCTTGACTGGTACAACAACTGGCTTTTCACAACACGTCTTTAATTTTTTTTAAGAGGTGGGGGTAAAATTGTGCTATGTTGCAAAGTCCCAGAGATCACGTGATTAAATGAAAGCTTACATTGTAATAGTTACACGTTTTTTAGTACCGATATTACTTTTAACTTTCAGATCTTGCCGTGTGTGGGAGTGATAAAAGGTACTACTATTTTGGAGTCAAACAGACCAGTTTGTGGGCAGCAGTCATTAAATACTAGTTGGTAAATTCACTTGCCTCTACTATAGTTTACTCATCTGTGATGTGGGGACATAATGACCTCAGAGTTTGGGAAATAACCTCTCCCCTAAAAGTTAACTGGTGACTTGGCTGCAAAGCTTGATCAGGGTATTTTGTAATGAATTAGTCAGATCATATTCACTCATTCCAGGCCTCACAAGAGACAGTTAGTTTGTCACAGTGAATAAAGCTGGGCCACTTGACCTAGCTAGTGAAAGAAAAAGCCTAGCACATGACTGCCATCCTATGTGACAGATGCCAGCTCAGAGGAATGCTCTGAAGTCACTGAGTCTCTGAAGAAGCGAGTGATTCACTCTGCTTGGGGAGATCTGAGACTTCATGGCAGAAACAACTCAGGAGGAATCTCAGAAAATGAGGAGTATTCCAGGAAGCATTCAGGAAGACCAAATACAGTCTGAAGCAGCCACCACCCAGATCAATAACTTGGAACAACCTGCTGTTTACTGTGTTGAAGGCTGAAGTTTAAGCAAATTATAAGAGGTAGGGGTTAGGAAAACGGGGGCCAGGTAAGCAACAGCATTTTGAAAAATTAAATTAACTTTGGTCAAAAGCTGCCTCTGTGCAGAATGGTCTGCAACGTAACTCAATAAGGAAACAAACCACAACCTAATTTAAGATTTCTATTCTTCTAAGAAGTGACCCAGTCCTCAGTCAATCATGGCAGCCATGCTGTCTGTCAGTAGCCTGCTGCCAACTGCTCAGACATGTCCAAATAAGGCAAGCACAGAGCTGTAACCAATCAGGCTATTTCTAGATGCCACATCCTTTGTCCACACATTCCACCTGCCCACAGTTGCTGATGGGGCTCTCGAACCATTGCCAGTCTGGGGTGTTGCCCAGTGCGTGAGTAGTTCTTTGCTCAAACTCTACTCAATTTTTTAATATTTTTCTTTTAAATAATTCTACTCTAAAGAGGGTTGATATTGTCTTCAAGGCAATCAATTGGTTTTGAAAGGCTTTACTCCAGGAAGAAAATGATCAGGTTGTTTTGTTAGGAGACCAGCACCCTGAGCAAATCCTAAGGGCCGACTGGTCAGTTACAAGTCCATTGTGTTCATCCAGATAGGACAGGGAGTGTCTAAATTAATGCAGATTACAGGAAGTAGGAGAAGGAAGGCAGGTGTAAGAAAAATGGTTAAGTGGTAAAGTACAGATGTTTTTGAAATCATTTGATGAGAGTGAGAGGAGCAAGGTAGAAGAAGAGAAAAAAAGGAAATTCCCTTTTGTGTGACAGTTTTTTGTCACTAACTTATATACAAGAATGTTTTTATTCATTTTTATGTACATGTAATATTTATGGGTACATGTGTATATCAAACATGTATGATTGTGTTGATCAAAGTGAAAAAACAGCATCTCCATCTTATCACTTGATCAAGATATCCAACCTCATAGTCGCAAAAGTCTAGCTAAATAAATCTTTAGCAAAGGTTTTGCTGTGTTTTTAGCTTTTAAAACATTTCTTTATCAGAAGTAGAATGAGAACTCACAGCTGCTGCTTCACTTCCCAAATGCCCACAAGAGTCAGAACTGGGCGAAGCTGAAATTAGGAGCTGAGAGCCTAAGGCTGGTCCCCCATATGGGTGGAAGGAACCCAGTTACATTCCATCACTGCTGCCTCCTGGGGTCTGCATTAGCAAGAAACTAGGTTGGGGAGCCAGAGCCAGGCATTGTACCCAGGTATCCAACAGGAAATGCAAGCACCTTAACTTGTGTCTTCACCACTAAGCCAAACACTATCCCTAAAAACATTTTTATTTTTAAATTCACCTCAGGTGCTTACTGGTTGATGCCCCCATCTTGCTACAGGGAGAACTTGAAAATCCCTAAAAAATGTTACTGTTATGGGGAAAAAAAACAAAAATGGGATTTAGCTTTAAGAGAATTTGCAGTTTATCAACCTATATAAAGCATATGTTGTGGCTTGAATTTTGTGAAGTCCCATGATACAATGTGTGATCTTATTTGGAAATAAATCCTTTGCATATGACCAAGCTAAGATGAGCACATTAATATGGCCTCCCATTCAACATGACTGTGTCCTTGTAAAAGGGGGAAGCATAGATAGAAACAGACACACACTGGGCAAACACAGTGTGAAGATGAAGGCAAAAGTGGGAATGATGCCAAGGAGGATCAAAGAGTCCACAAAACAGAAGCCCAAGGACAGCCATGGGACAGAATCATGCTCACTTCCTTCAGAAGCAGCAAGTCCTGCCAAACTGGCTTTTGGCCTTACCATCTCTAGCAGTGTGAGTCAGGACCTCCCTGATGTTTAAGCAGACTAGTTCATGACACTTGGCTCTGGGAGCCTTAGCAAACTACTGCTTCCTACTTGGAGAAATGAACAGATGTGAAGATCTCAAAGAATTTTCACCATCATTAGCAATGAAGAGAAAGGGTTAATAATCCCACTTCATTATCCTTATCAAAGGAAAAGCTGACAGTGACTATGATCCCTGAAGCCCTGAGTAATGGGTATTAGGAAATTCCAGTCAGCTGCAAAAGAGACAGGACATGGGGAAATAGGACAAAAAGTGGCTCTTTCTAGAATGCCTTCAGTGAATTCCTATTGTCTCTACTCACTCTGAAGATACTGCCTGGACCAACAGCCTCTCTGAAGCTTGCCTTCAATGACTGTAACTGTATGTATTTTTAAAAATCATTTTTGATAATGTTTACATAGTTGATTAGGGTGGGAAGGGTGGAGGACTAGCAAAAAGTTGGGGAGACAAGGGGAAAAACTGCACCCAGCCTACCGGACTGCCTCAGTACCCAGGGATGGGGAACAGCCACCCAATGTCATCCCAGGGTCCCAATGTGGAGCATGATCTGAGCGTTCTGCTCAAGTGGTTTCAGATTCTGGAATGCTGTTGATCTCATTGATCCAAGGATACGGAATTCTTCCAAGGTCCATTGGTTGACATAGTCCATCTTAGAGTCTCCATTCACCCAGTTACTTGCTGCCAACGTTTGACTGGGATAGTTCACCAATTTGTTCTTCCCTCAGTCTTCTTCTATGATACCAGGTGTCCTCTGCAGGATCCAATGGATTGCCATATCCTCCATGTGCATCTGGATATGCTGTCCACTGCTCCCTCTAAGCCACTGAGGAGCCCAGTTCTGACACATGCACACCATGATCAGATGACAGATCCTGTGATTTTTCCCCATGGTTGGAATTCTGCCAGTGGTTCAGTTGGGGGAATCCCCATAGAAACACAGAAACACTGCCAGAAGTGACCCAGACCAGACTCCTATGTGTGCCAACCAGTACAGAGTCCAGCTCTGTCCATCACCCACATCAGTGTCTGCACCCAGTAGTAACTGCAGCTGCTGTCAGTTCTGTCTTCAGCCCCATCTCTTACACAAACCGATGGATGCTGTGGACCAGCAACTCTGCCCACCACATACTCAGCCCTCATGTTCACCTGTGGTAGCTGCAACCCAGTCAGAGTGGCTCTCAATAACCCTTATCAGGCCCACCCCCAGCCCTGGTTCATGAGCTTGCCAGTATGTACAGAATATTGTATATACTGTTGGTCCAGTCTGTCCCACATCCCATTCAGTTCCCATACACATCAATGGGCATTGAAGCCTAGCTCAACTCAAGCAATCTGTTATCCAACCCACACTCATACCAGCGAGTGCCACCACCTATCTAGCCAGTTCTACTCCCAGCCCTGGTTCTCAGACTCACTAGTGGGAATTCCAATCTATCAGAGAGGTACTCACAGTTTCCCTACTGGTCCCACTCTCACTCCCAGATCTTGTACTTTGCAGGTGGTCCTGTAATCTAACTTGATAGGATTTGCCCCCAGTCCCAGCACTTGCCAGCTGATGCTGTAGCAAAACCCAACCAACCTACTCTTACTCTGATCTATGCATGCAGCACTGGGGATAGCCCAGCCTTGCTCTCCTGCTAACCCAGTACACACAGACCAATACGTGTTGTAATGTTATAGCCCTGCCCAGCCTGGTCTACCCCCAATTTGAGCTCTCATGCTCACCAGTGGGAGCAGTAGTCCAGCAGGGGAGTCTCGGCACCTGCCCTACTGGACTTGCATCGCTCCCTCCCCAGGTCTCATGTGTGCTGCTGGATGCTGCCACCCAACCTGGCATGGTCCATCTCACCTCAACATTTGCCAGCAGGTATTATAGCCTGACCTGGCCTGGTCTGCCCCCAGTTCTGGCTCTTACTGATGGGTACTTCAGCCTAGCCCAGCCCAATCAGCCCCCACTCCCAACCCTAATGTGAATTGGCTGGTGTTGTGACCTGGTCTGGCTTACCATGCATCCCATCCTGGTTCTCAGACCTACCAGTGAGTGTTATGGACTGACCCAGTCTGGCTTACCCCAAGACTTTCCCACACATACGCTGGTGGGTATTGTAACCTGGCCTGATCTGGGCTGTTCTCAGCCTTGTTTTTTGCACTCAATGTCCTGACACAGGCGTTCCCCAAGCTCCTCTATCAGATCTCCTCCCAGTAGCAGATCTTATGCACACTGGTGGATCCTTGGCCCAAACTGACTTAGCCCACATTTTGTCCTGGCAAGAATAGTGGCCCTGCCCAACCAGCCCATACCCATTCTGTTGGGTGCTGCAGCTCAGCCATGCCTGGTTCATGCTCAGACACGTCTCTTGTGTGGTTCAGCAGATACCAAGACCTACCCCAACCTGTCCTACACCCTCCATCATGAGCACTTACAGGTGCTAGAGTCTAGTTCAGTCTAGCACACCCTAGACCAAGTCCACACCCATGCTGAGGGACACTGTAGTCATGTTCAGCTCAGATCTCTGCTCCCATTCTTGCTTTCACACTCACCAGTGGGAACCACAACCCAGCTAAGCTTAGCTCCCCAACCAGGCCTGGTCCCAGCTACTGATCTTGTGCATGCCAGTGGTTGCTCTGACCCATCTTGGCGTAGCCCATCCCCCATCTTGGCCTTTGCCATTGGTTGCTGCAGCCTGCCCTGTCCCAGCCCACTCCAGTTTCAATTCTCATTGGTGGGTGCTGCAGCCTAGCCCTACCCAGTCTGTTTTCATCTCCAGCTCATGCAAACTGATAGGTGCGTAGCCTAGGCCAGCAGGACCTACACTCCAGCCTGGTTCTTGCACATGCCAATGAGCTAATGTTGGCCTGGCCCTGCCCAGTCTGCCCCATCCAGAACCAACCCACGTACTTGCTGAAGGGTGGAGATAGCTTGCCCAGCCTAACCAACACCAAGACCTGAACCACATGCTCACCAGCAGGAGCTACAGCACACGAGGGAGGTTTCCCTAGTTCTGCTACCAAGTCCACTCCCATACCCAGATCTCACGTGTGCCAGCAGGTACTAGGCCCTTACCCAGCACAGTTTGCCCCCTCCATCATGGCATTTGTATGAGCTGGTGGATGTTGCAGCTCAGCCCACTTCACAACCTACTGCAAGTATATATTAAGTGTACATATAGTAAACTGGCTCTCCCAAAAGACAAAAATGTGCATATATATATATTGTAAAATTTAAAAGTATAAGGAAAGTACAGTGTATAATTTGCTGGTATTAACACTCATTGGACAAAGAGTCTTCAAACTATTTTTGAAAAATGGAATTAAAAGGTAAGTTTACTTTGGAGTAAAAAAAAGCTGATCTATGCATAGTTTCTTCAAAATATACATTTTCATTAATTTTTTAACGACTGCTTATATAACATATCTAGCTAATTCTCACAGATTGTTTTCATTAATACTTGCTAAATCTTTTTGCACTAGCCAGGACTGGCCATAGAAACAACACATATATATTAGGATGAATAGATACATAGATGATATATAAACTAGATATATAGATGATACATGGTTGATGATGATGTTGAAAATAGATGATAGATAGATAGATAGATACTATAAGATATTGGTACATATGATCGTGGCAGCTGAGAAATCTTGTGTTCTATCCCCAGGGTTAGGGAGACCCAAGAAAGCCAACAGTATAATTTGGAAAATGAAAGTTAGGAAGCTTTTGGTGGGTGGAGATTGTAGTCCGTACTTGCTGCCATGGGATCCAGAACCATAAAGGGAAGGGAAGAGTCATGTCCCAGCTCAAATAGTCAGACTGAGTACTCCTAACCCTTCTCCTACCTTTCTGTTCTCTGTGTCCTCAATAGATTGGACAGTGCCCAACACATTGGGAGGGGCCATTGGCTGTTTCAGTCACTGCTTTAAGTGTTAATCTCTCTCAGAAACACACTCACAGAGAAAAAACAAGCATAACATTATCCAGCTTTCTGGACGTCCTATTGTCTCATCAAGTTGCCATATGAGATTAACTACCATATCTTGTACCCATAGTTAACTTATGCTTGCAAACTGATCATGATTTCATAAGTGAGGTTTCATCCCTATATATTATTTCCCCAATTACTCTTTTGTCATTAAATCTGATGTGTGATTTTCTGGCATTGTCTGTATTCACTAAACTGAGTTTTTTAACTCTGAAATTAAAGCCAGCTCTAATTTCATAACTTCTGATGATTTTTCTGACATAAATGCCACAAGTTGGCTACTAGCGTGCCATCACTGAATGCCAAGTTGGAAAGAGACAGGCAAAGACACAGAATTATACAGCATTTCCACCATGCAGATGCAAAAGTTGCAAATAAACTCAAGAACACAAACAAGATGCACAGGGTAGGAATTAGATGTAGCAGTTAAAGCACCTGATACTCCCGTAAGTTCTGGTTCCAACTTCTTGTCAATACTGTTGATGCATTGGTGAGGCAGCAGATGATGGCTCAGATAATTGGGTGTCTGCCATGTTTATGGGAGACCTGGACTGAGTTCCCCATTGCTGGCTTCAGCATGGCCTTTCTTGTGATATGGAAGACATTCAAGGGAATGAACCAGTGACTGGGAAATCTACCCTATTACTCTGCCTTTAAAATAAATAGTAAGACAAATTCAAATGCTTAGGAAGTGGTAAATTTTGAGTATTTTCATCTTTCTTTTTAGTATAATCTGTTTATACGTTTATTGAAAATCAGTTTTTATGATGTCTATGCTTTACAACTGGTTCATATACTACTGAAAATTTGAGCATCAGTTCTGTTGAACTAGTACAAGCCTGGTCTAACACAGTACACCCACAGCTAGAATCAATACTTGAATATCTCCATTTTGTGATACAAGCACAATTTCTAAGCTATATCATAAAAAGAATAGTAGCACCTAATACATTATTTCTTTTTCTTCTACTACTCATGCCCTATGATTCAACCTACAAAATTTTGCATCAATAGACGTCAGTTATAAATATTTATGATATCCTTAAGGGATACCTGGACAATGAGCCTTTTAGAAAGGCCAAAGACTGTTAAACCAGGAATTGACATAACCACCCACTGTAGCTGCTCAGCAAGTGTTTGCAGAGCCAGGGACCTAAAATTACTACATAGAATTCCATGTGCTCACAAATCTTACAGTACTTTGCAGCTTTTTCTTCCTTTGTGTCCCTTTTTGGTTATTTATAGAGAAAAATAACATAAAACTAGACAAATAAAATTGATTGGGGCCACAGGCATCCTCGTCTTCTGCACTTTCCTTCATCTTCACTGTTAAACTGTGGTCAGCGAGCACTGTGAAGTAGTGACCAAAATTGTCTGAATGTAACCCTAGTAGCACTTTCTGGGTGGCCTGGGCTACAGGCCAGATGGAATCAGCAAAAAGGATTGCATGAAGCATAGCTTCCCACGAAACAATCACTTCCTCTCCCTGGAAGGAGGCCACACATACACCACAGTCTTGTCCCTAGATGGTGGCTGCCAACATTCCCAGATGCTTCTGACTTCCTGCCACCCAACAATCCAGGTCTTTCCCACACTGATTTGGGTACACCCCTTATATTGCCTTCTACAGCGGGTGGGATGCCAGCATTGCAATGGTGTCCCAGCTCAGTATGTCTCCCAGAGATCATGAGAAAACCAGAAACAATTATCTTCTCTTCTTTCAATTCTTAGCTTGTGCTAGTTCTTCACTTGCCCCAAAAAAGCTTATGTGGTGTGGCCTAATTTTATTAAACCTAGAAGGGCCTCACTTGAATCCCAGAAGAACCCACCAGAAGACAGGCAACCACCATATTCCGTGTTAACTGGAATGCCTACATGTAGTCCCAGAGAAACCTGGGAGATAAGCAATTAGGCAACTGGAGCCCAGAAGCCCACAAAATGAATGTGTGCAACTGTGACACATTATCCCTGTTCCTCAGATGGCTTATCTCCAGATGCAAGTTTAGAGAGCAAAGAGTTGAAGAAAACTGAACCGCAAGTTCCTCTGGTGCCAGGCAGCTCATTGAGCCACTGTACATGATGTCAGGTGAGACTGCAGTGCCCAGAGTAAAACAAGTGCACTCTTAAGAATGTTCCCGGGCCCGGCGGCGCGGCCTAGCGGCTAAAGTCCTCGCCTTGAAAGCCCCGGGATCCCATATGGGCGCCGGTTCTAATCCCGGCAGCTCCACTTCCCATCCAGCTCCCTGCTTGTGGCCTGGGAAAGCAGTCGAGGACGGCCCAATGCATTGGGACACTGCACCCGCGTGGGAGACCCGGAAGAGGTTCCAGGTTCCCGGCTTCGGATGGCGCGCATCGGCCCGTAGCGGCTCACTTGGGGAGTGAATCATCGGACGGAAGATCTTCCTCTCTGTCTCTCCTCTGTGTATATCTGGCTGTAATAAAAAAAAATGAATAAATCTTTAAAAAAAAAAAAAAGAATGTTCCCTGTTGTTCTCACATCTACAGCCTAAGCATGGGACTTTTTTTCTGAGACTGTTTTGATTACAGCATAAGAAGTATGCCAGACTAAATTCTGCCCACAGTATCTGACAAATAATAGGAAGAAAATTATGCCAAAGATTCCAAAGATGAGACAATGAGTTTCCCCCAAAGACACCACATTTATGCACCAACATGTTCTGTCCCTTTAAGTCTCACTGTGCAAACATGTTTGGCCCCTTTAAACCTCTCTGTGCATCATCCTACAATGAACACTCAGGGTGTTATGGCTGCCTTGCCAAGCACATGATCTTTGATGACTTGACATCTCTTGCTGACTTTTGGAAACCGGTGAGTGCTTGGAGTTAAGTTCTGGGTGCCATGTGGTGAGAGTACACTGAGAGAAGAACAAAGACTCCACACTTCAGAATCCCAAAGGGCTGCCAGAAGCAGACTAACTCAAGCCCAAAGGAAACCACTGACCATCTTATGGTATTTCCTGGATGCCTACTGTGTGTCGGTGGAGTAATTGTTTGCAGAGGGCCAGGAAGATGAAACCGAGCTTTGCTTTGCCTGTTACATGACTCAGCAGGACTGAACATGATGGGGCAATTGTCTTCACCTCAGGCCACTTCCTCCCACCATCTTATGACTGATTCAGCAGTTCCAGGCAGTTAATGGGCTGAGTCAGCTGTCACGGCGTTTTCAGGTGCATCAGAAAGCAACAGCCACCATCCAGGACCACCCCCACTTAAAATATGCAGTCAAAGCATTTCGCTTCTTGAAAATCGTACTGATGCCGCTAAGCAAAGAGAACATAATCTAAGTTGACTGTCAAGGGTCAGAAGACTTACAAAAGAACCTTTCCATCCACAAATGAACAAACAACACAACAAGATTATCTTCAAAGTCACTGGGAAAGCATCAGCTTGTTGCATCTCATGATCTTACAGTAATCATTGCACATAGACAGGGGATGGTTTTGAGTTCAGGCAGGAGAATCACGATCCAACTTCAGCATTGTGATCTTTAGAACCAGTCAAGTGATCCCTTTTACAATTGATTAGGGATCTTTGGCATTGAAAGATAGAGAATCTGAAATGTCAATATCATGATCACTTCTTTTTGCAAAGGATTGTTGTTGATGTTGAAAATCATATTACTCTTGATTCCTCTCTATGTGTCTTTATAGTTTTGCCAATGTCCAGTGCTGATTCGAGTCTGTTAACTATGTTACCTGTTATATTCTTGATATGTTACACTTAACATCTTCCTCACACCTTCTAAGGAGGTGGAAGATTTCTCTGCTCTCCCGCCCCATTACTGATTAACACACGGTATTAAAAGTGTATTGGACTGTCCAACCCATCTGGACAATAAGTAGCTGGACTCTATGCTTGGTATATGTTTGCAAGGAAAGAATCTTGATTGAATTTGAACTGTAATACTACACCAAGGTGGAGGAATCCACCAGGGGGGAGGGGCGTGGGGAGGGTTGGGGGGATTCCCAGAGCCTATGAAACTGTCACATAATGCATAATAATTAATAAAAAAAAAAGTAAAAATAAAAAAAAAGTGTATTGGGTTTTAGGAGTTTAAGCTTTCAGCAGCTTCCCAGCTGCTGATGGGTCTCGGGACGGGGCGTCTCATGCCTGGATCCCAGACGCCAGCCACCACGTACACGTGGTGAGCTGTCCCCGGGCCTGCCTGGGCTCGGGGGGCTGTTCCCTTCAGGATGAGTACACCAAGGGGGGAGGTCTCCGTGACTGGGCAGGTCCGGGGCCCACCCACCACCCTCATTGGGCGGTGAATGGGATTGGGGAGGGGCGCGACCTTGGGCCTGGGAGTTTAAACTTCCAGAACCTCCCGGCTGCTGGTAGGTCTCAGGACAGGGCGTCTCATGCTTGGATCCCAGATGCCAGCCACCATGTGCATGTGGTGAGCTGTCCCGGGGTGACCAGGGCACCATTAGCTGGCAGGCTCTGCCTGCTGGCCGCCCAGCCGGGCAGCTCTGGGGTTTTGGTTCTTTGAATCACTCTTAGGTAGTTCCAGGTTGAGCTTCCCACTGAGTTTCCCACTGAGCTTCTAGGACGTGAATCAACCCATAAAGATTCAAAATGACAGTAACTCTTCCTTTGAAAAACTTTTAATCACTGAACAATGCTGACTACCAAATACCAGTCCATGCAAAAGCTATGGCTCGGGGCTTGTCCAGCAGAATCATACCCTGTTACCTGACATGATGATGGATCAGGAGAAGGGTCACATTAAGCAGGGCCATGACATTAACTAGCACTCAAGAACCATACCTGGGTGTAGATTCTATGAGGGATGTGTAGGCCAAACCCTGTGGAAATTCTAGCCCCACTGGTTAGCTCAAGGGTTGGGGTGGTGATGGACTAAGCTGCCATCAATCACAGGTAAAGGAACCCGCAACAGTCTGGACTGGTCAAGGCAGCAGCACCCAAATGTGCATACTGAATAGGGTGTGGGGTGGGCCGGGCTGCAACGTTCACCAGCTCATACAAGGCCAAATGAAAGGCCAGACTTTGCCGGAACCTGGCCTAAACCCAATGGGATGTATGAGAACTGGGTCTGGGAGTGGATTAAGTGGAGGCACTTGGGAAACTCCCTTGGCGAGTCATAGCTCCCACTGGTGAACATGTGGTCCAGGCCTGGGCGTCGGACAAGCTGGGCAAAGTAGCTCCAACAGCTGGGTAATGTGTCAATTGGTAATGGAACAGGGTGGACCAGGCAGGACTAAGCAAACCTTAGCCCACAAGCCAAACTAGAAACCAGATTGGAGCACAGGTCATGCCGAGCTAGGCTCTTGCACCTACTGGTCTGCATGAGCCAGGAACGCTAAGCCACAGTGTCTAAGGCAGAGGTCGGCCAGGTGAGGGGTTGAGCCAAGCTGAGTCAGAGCAACCACTGGCAGGCACGTGATCTATGGCTGGGAACAGACCCAGTTGGGGAGCTAAGGCGACAACCCTAGCTGGGTTGAGGTTCCCACCAAGGGGCACGTGGGCTGGAATGGGGGCTGCATTCTGATCAGGAAACGGTTGTAGCCTCCCTTGGCACAAGTGTGGACTGGGATTGGATGCACCGAGCCGGGACAGACTCCAACACCGTCTGGTGTCCTGGAGGACCAGGGTAGATGTGGGATGGACTAGGCAAGGTCTCAATCCCTACTGAGCCATGTGTAAGCCATATGTGGGTATGGATGAGCCATGACTGGGCTGAAACATCCAACAGCAAGGACCAGTTTGGGTTGAAGGCCAGTCAGGAAAAGCCACTGTTCCTGCTAGGACAGGTGGTGAACTGAACAGGGATGGCTCATGGACCCACTGGTGTGCGCAAAATCTGGCACTGGGAGAGTTTCTGATGGAGGACCCTGGACAACTCCTCTGGCAGGACACATTCTTGGCAGCTAAGTGCAAGAAACATGATAGGAAACAGCCCAGAACAGACCATGGAAAGTTACCCACTGGCATACATTTGGCCTGGGTCGGAGGCAGACCAGGCTGAATCATTTCTCATCATCCACTGGCAAATCCGAGCACCAGAACAGTGAGGGTTGAGCCGGGTTTGGTCTCAACAAAAACCAGTGCACAATAGGGAATGCCAAGGTGAGGTTGCCTGTACCGGATGTGACCGCAGCACCCAACCAGCACGCCTGAGAACCAGGAAGGGAGGAGCGGAGCCGGCAGAGGAATAAGGGGTGGTTCCCTTGCTGTACAGCTACTCCCACTGGAGAGCGTGAGCTGGGATGGGGGCAGACTAGACTGGGCAGGGCTACAACACCTATGCGCCTCATGTGGACTAGATCAGGGAAAAGCCAGGCTGGGCTGATTTTTCCTACTGGTGCAAGCAAAATTAGAGTGGGTGAGGGTTGTTTGAGCTTAGCCACAGTATCAGCTGGCAGAAGTTGGCACTGGGGTCTAATTCTGTCAAGTTAAACCACAGAACCACCTGGAGAGTGCATATTCCAGGAGTGGGAGAGGCCAGGGAGGGAAATAGTGGGCTCCTCCCTCTTGGGTTTACCACTTCCACGGGAGGGCACAAAAACTAGGACAGGGGCTGGGGTTGCTAGACAGATACCAAACAGCATCTGTGTGGGCTGCATAGTGGAGCTGGTTAGATGGAACAACGCTTTAATACCCATTGACATGTACGAGAGTCGAATGGGATGTGGGGCAGACTGCACTAGTCTGCTACACATACTGGCAAACCAGGGTGGGAACGGGCCTGGTGGGGGTTATTGTGGGTTGCTCCGACTAGGCAGCAGCTCCCACTGGTTTATGTGAGGGCCAAGTATGTGCTGGGCAGAACCAGCCTGGACTGCAACACCCATTGGTTCCAGCGGAAGTCGGGACTGAAAACAGAACTAACCCAGCAATTGCAACCACCAGCTGATCGGGGTGATGGATTATGCAGGGTCCTGTACTTGCTAGTACATACAAGAATCTGGTCTGAGAACACCTCAGACAAAATTTCTTTGGAGATCTCCCCAATCGAAATGCTGGACTCAGAACCCTAACCAAGAAAAGACAGAAGACAGAACAAGTCAATCAACCATCTCAGCTATATGTTGGCAGCGAAATACGGGGCAAACGGAGACTCTAGGATGGACTATGTCAGTCAGTGGATTGTTCAAAGACCTCATGGTGCTTGGAGTGTCAAGACTGGCAGCGATTTGTAACTGGTGAACTATCAAAACCACTTGAGCAAGAACCTTGGAGCATGCTCCACATCCAGGACCTGGGGTGGGTGGGAAATTGGGTGGGCCTTCTCCCTTAATACCCCCCTTTAAACATGAAGGAAACAATACGGGAATAATAGTCTTACCCACTTTCCTATAGCCCTTGAATCTTTTTACCCTAATTAACTATGCAAAGATTGTCAAAAATACAATAAAAAAATAACTTTTTAAAAAGTGTATTGGGTTTTACAATTCTTTGATGTAGAGCATAAGCAGTCCGACTCCCATTGATTGTTGGTTCATTGATTACATCACAATATCTTATTTCATGTGTTACAGGCAGTTTGAGGTTGAAATAATATTACAAATTATAGGTATTATTTTTCGGATTGACATCATTTCATCTTAAATTATGGCAAACATGTGGTATCTAACCTTTTGGGATTGGCTAATTTCCCTTAGCATTATGGTTTCCAATTGGGCCCATTTGGCCACTAACAACTGCATTTCGATGTTGTTGTTGTTGTTGTTTTATTGCTGAGTAGTGTTCCATGGAGTAGATGAACCATAGCTTTCTTACAGGAGGTCTTATGCACAGAGCAGGAGGGCACCCCAGAGTGGAGCAGGAGGACAGGAGGAGGCTTGTACCCCAACCCTGGAGACTTCCAGATCCTCACCAAGGACCATCAGTACGGACACCAACGACTGTGTCCCAACAGCCAAGGAGACTACGGAGAACTGGAGTGTCCTCGCAGGCTGAGAACTCTAGAGTCATCCATTCCCTATCAGATCCCCCACACGGGATGGAAAAAGACCAGATCCTTCCTCACAGGATTTCATGACATCAGAATAACTGCTGGTAGTCCTGATTACTCCTCAGAAACAGAAGAAACCTCCTTCGGATCCCAGTAGGGAAGCTTTCTCTGGTCCTTAATTAGTTCCAACTTTGGATCCCCACCCTCTCTTGCAATGACCATCAGAGTTACTCTGGAGGCCCCCTCCCCCCCAAAAAAAATCCGATTCGATAGACAGAATAATAAAGAAAGCTTAGAGCAAACAAGAATAGGTCAGCTTGGACTCACAGATACCTAACTAGGCAGGTCACAAAGATAAGTCACCCCTCACTGGGGAGGTGAACATTTCTCTGCACACCCCACCTAAATCTGTTCTGTACCTCTATTAACAAATGCCTTGTCAGAATTATAAACCTGTTTGGACTATCCTAAAACTCACCAAGTTCAGTTAAATCATGCTTCAATACTACAAGCTGTTCAACATAAAATGAAAATAGGCCCGAGACAGCTGAAAAAGTACCCTATAACCATTTTAAGGTGTATAGCAGCCGGATGTGTGTAAACTAAAAATTGAAATGTCAATGAAGTAGTCACAGGTTGTGATTAAGAGCTTGCACTTCTAACATTGGTCACTCAAAACCATGTCAATTAACCCCTTAATGATGTAAATCGTTGTTAATGTTATGTTGTGGCTTTTCATTGGGATAATACTCTGCCAGCTCTGCTTTCAGACCAGAGATGGTCACCCCAAGAATCTGTTGAATCTATCTGGACAATAAGAGGCTGGACTCTATGCATGGTACATGCTCGCAATGGAATAATCATGACTTGATTTGAACTGTAACACTGCAACAAGGTGGAGGATTCCACCGTCGCAGGAGGGCAGGAGGAAGGGTTGGGGGAATCCCACAGCCTATGAAACTGTGTCATAAAATAAAATTTAAAAAAAGAAAATCATATTACTGATTGAGACAGGCAATTAATTACCAACAGCTTCCAGGACACCGACACAAACACAACTGCATACAACCATAGGGTGCTGACACTTGCCTACAATCACTAGCCCTGTGGAAAAGATTCTTTTTGTTCAGACAAAAGGGCAGACAGAACAGCAGCCATCACCACAGATGCTGGCTACAATAAATGCTGTCAAGAGAATACATGCATTAGTGACCTTAATTGTGATTGAACAACTGTTCTGACAGCTTCTGTCTACAGATACACAGATGTTTTCTATGTGTTGCCTAAACCCCAAAGCTGTTTGGACAATTGAAGGTACAACCATCAATAGCCTGCTTTTGATGGAAATATCTGTCTGTAATATATATTTCCATTCTCTAGCTGTTCAGTGTCCATCAACCTTTCTCCTGGCATTGTTTTTTTCCATATACAATCCTGGAACACAAAGGCATTCCAGACACAATCTCAAGCAATGTATACCCTGGCAGAACTCCTATCTGCTTGACAAATACCTACATGTGTACACACAAAAATCCTTTTCATTATCTGGAGCATTAGAACTAAATTCAATTTTACCATATAAAACAAAACCACAACTCTTAGCACATAGTTGGAGTAGCTGTTGTCTTCATCCAGGCTATGTAATGGAATATCAAGTACTGGGTAGTTAATGAACATATTCACTTTTCACAAATGTTTTTATCTGTCAGGACTAGCAAATAATAATGATGAAAATGTGCTTATCATCAGGCACATAATCCTTACAGGAACAGAAATCCAGCAAGTGTGGAGCACCTGAGATCCTTAAATATATTCATGTCGGTGTTCTCAGTATTCAAACCTAACAAGCAAGTAAACAGTTTCCAGGCGGACAATATTACGCTGATTACTAAACTCCAAATTAACAGTCACGCTCTTCCTCTAAGAGGACACACCTGCTTTTTGCTTACCAAGGTATTTAATTTATTTAATAACTACACATTGGCAGATTATGCCTTGCATAGTCGTTGAATTTCAGTGTTTTGAAGTCAGTTTACCTGTGTTTCAACAGCCTTGGCAGTGTTTCCAAATCTAATCCTCACACCATAATGGAAAATGCAGAAAACTGCAAACCACTGTGATCCAGGGCTCTGTGGTCCACTTAGTGCAAAAAGTTCAACCACAAGAAATGATTAATACTTTTGCTTAATGTTTTAAGACAATACTAGCAAAAAAATCACTCATGGAAGCATGAATAATTATTCCAGGGTATTTCAAAAGTTCATGGAAATGAAAAAAGGTAAATTTATTTTAGTGAAAATTTTACATAATGCAAACAAATCTCAAGTATTCCCTGTGTATAGATTTAGTGCAAATGCTTTTGAAATGTATGCAATAAGAGATTATTAAAAAGTTTGTGGAAATGCATATTATGAGCAAAACTATTCATGAATTTCAAAGTTTTTGCACCAAAATAAATTTCCCTGTAATTCCATTTCCCACAAGCCTGTTGAAGTGCCCTCCTAAGGATCCCGACTCAGATCTTCCAGAGTATAAACTGGTCCCTTTGCTACCTAGACATTTCCAGAAAGTGCTGTGATGTTTGTGCTACTTGCTACCATTCTCAAAAGTTGTCTTTAATAACAAAATGTTCCTGGGCCCCACGGTCTTTCACAGGGCAGAGAAAAGGCACAAAACTTTGATGCAAATCTTGGTGTTTGTGAAGAGGCTGTGGAATGTTCCTCCCAGTGAAACATTCTGAAACATTCAGGGAACTCATCAAGTTGATCATGAAATTGATGGTGATGATCAAATTTTCTCAGTATGGCATCTTAATGTCTGAAGGGCTTTTATATGAGAAATTGCTCCTTTACTGACAATCTGTGCTGGTTTGGGACTTGCACTATGGTTACTTAAGACTTTGTCAACTAGGGGACATGGAGAATGAGAAGACTACCTGAGTAATTTAGCAGAAGAGAAGTTCCATTTCCAGGGTTGGAAATGCAAGAACACCCACAACTCTTTTTTTTTTTTTTTAACCATCTTTTTTTTTTTAATTCATTAATTACATTGTATTATGTAACACAGTTTCATAGGTACTTGGATTCTCCCCACCCCTCCCCAAACCCTCCCACCATGGTGGATTCCTCCACCTTGTTGCATAACCACAGTTCAAGTGCAGTTGAGATTTCCCCATTGCAAGCATATACCAAACATAGAGTCCAGCATCTTATTGTCCAGTCAAGTTCAACGGCTTCTTAGGTATACCCTCTCTGGTCTGAAGACAGAGCCAGCAGAGTATTGTCCCGATCAATTAAACACTCCAACATACCATCAGCACAAATTTACATCATTATGGAATTAATTGACATAGTAATGAGTAACCAATATGTTAAAAGTAAATGCGAGTTCTTACCCACAACTCTTACACACAGAATTCCCAGAGGGGACTGCAGGCAGCCTGGCACACAACCAGAAATCAGAGGGAGAGGCTGGGGCTGTGTCCCTGACATTCCCACCACGTCATCTCCTTTGGATCTGTTTAGTAAATATGCCTGTCTTTTCAGAAAAGATGACCTACAGGGTCAATGAGATCATAACGATTACATGATGGGCCAGCCAAGGCTGCAGGCAGTGTGTAGGGTCTGGTTATGCTGAGAATCTTTTCTATCAGATATGACTGTGTGACATCACCAGCAACTTCTAACAGGGTCTCAGGCTCCTCTCCCCGCCACAGTAGTGGCTCCTAAAATACCCTAATTAGCTGGCAACCTGGCCTCTAAGCCTCAGAACAAACTCAAGGCCTTTGCTCAAAATGCACATCGCTGTTCTCTTACTTATACGCAGCTGCTTGCAGGTGCCCACTGCACATTGCAGCAGTCAGCTGGATAGAACGCTGTCTGCCACTAGGCATGCAGATACCCACATCATGGCAAATGCATCATCAGCTGTGTCTCAGGAAACCACTGCTCTGGATCACCCATCTGCCTGTAACTGACTCTCAGGTCTCACGTGCTTGCCTCCATTGGGCAGACCCTAGCCCAGGACCACAGACGGGAAGGCGACTCAGAGGAATCGACCTTCCTGCAGAGGCAATCTTAGATATGTTAGCAATGATGCCTAAGAAACAGGCCTTGTCAATGCAAATGTCCTGGAGCATCTCATAAGGTTCTGGCCACAGGTTGTAGTGGTCACCTTCAAGCTCTAAGACAAGGAGCATCCATATACTCCACCTACACCTTTATAAAAATTCTCTTCCTAAGCTCTCTTCAAATTATGTCTGTTTGTACTGGGAAATAATGGATATATATACAGCATGTCTTTTTACTACCAAGCAATAGTAGGATTCCCATTTGTGTTTTTGACTATATTTCATATTACATTATTTATTTTCTTCTTCTTCTTATACTTGCCATGTCACAATACATTTATAATTGGCTCTGCCATTGTAGTAACTTGGGAACAAATAATAAGAGGGTATACAGGGAAGGAGGGGAAGGAGAGATGATCCCCTAAGTTTATAAATCTGCACCATGGAAGCTAAGTACATAAATCTTTACAAAAACAAAAAATCACCCCTATTTAAGTACACTTCTGCTTTCCTGCAGAAGCCATGACCAATATGATGATAATGGGAAGTCTTAAAGAAGTAACATTGATATGAGTCTTGAAGAATAAATGTAATGTGGCCAAATAAAAGCAGAAGAGTAGGATGGGCATCTGGCACAGGAATCAGGTGCCCTGTGTGTTGGCCACATCACATCAGAGTACCCTGTTCATGTCCTGAGTGCTTTGTTTCCAATCCAGTTTTCTGCTAATGTACGTTCTTGGAGCCAGCAGTACTTGGGCCCCTGTCACCCGTGGGAAACTTCGATGGAGGCCCAAGCTCCTGGCTTACAAATGTTACAGATATTTTGGAGAGTGGATTAGAGAATAGAAAAAAAATCTATTTCTCTTCTCATCTTTAAAAAACAGGAAGGCAGCCATGCTCTCACATCAACAGCCACAGAAGTGTGGTACTCGGTTCTGTTGATTTGTACCTGCTTTGCTCAGTTCTTTCGGCACACCCTGCACATTGTGTCCTCATCTAGAATTACATGAGATAAGGTCATGACTGGACTCCAGTCCACTCTCAAAGGTGCATGTGAAATATTTTCTAACTATTTTTACAATTTAATTTCTACTTCAGATCATTCTGTAGGTGACAGAAACCTCCTGATGACCCTGAGATTTATGCTGCCTCCTGGTTCACTAGGATGAAAAATCAGGCAATTGGGATAAATTCTTAATTGCTATTTCAAAAACACCCAACTACACTCAGTAGCAGTTCACGCATTCTGCCTTTGTTATGCTTCGGAGTAGGGAAGACTGAACATGAGCACATCCGTATAAATTGCTCGCAGCAACCGCAAGAGCACAATCTCTGCAGGCGAGCACATCCTCCGGAAGGACGTGCGCCCATTCGCCGTGTGTGTAAACAAGGCTGCTAATTACAAATGAGTTTCATCGCCTGCACACAGCAGCTGAGCAGGACTTCTTGCAAGTCTTCTCTGAGAATTTTAGGAAATTTTAGTTTTAGTTGTTGTTTGCACCTACAGTATATTTGTTTAAAAACTGGTTTGACTGTGGCCATTAATTCGAATAGAACTTTCACCAAATGAGTGCCCACCAAATGAGGCTTATCTGAAAATAATCAAGGGTGATATGGAGAGATAAAAGGCCAAAAGCATTAGAACATAATCTCTAGGATCAGTGAGACAGAGTGTAATCTTCTCAAATCCAGAGCATGAAAATCTCTCAGAATATCAAATTTTAAAAACAATCACTCGGGCCCGGCGGCGCGGCCTAGCGGCTAAAGTCCTCGCCTTGAAAGCCCCGGGATCCCATATGGGTGCCGGTTCTAATCCCAGCAGCTCCACTTCCCATCCAGCTCCCTGCTTGTGGCCTGGGAAAGCAGTCGAGGACGGCCCAAAACTTTGGGACACTGCACCCGCATGGGAGACCCGGAAGAGGTTCCTGGTTCCCGGCATCGGATGGGCGTGCACCGGCCTGTTGAGGCTCACTTGGGGAGTGAAACATCGGATGGAAGATCTTCCTCTCTGTCTCTCCTCCTCTTTGTATATCTGGCTTTCCAATAATAATAAAAATCTTTAAAAAGAAAGCAAATGGAGGAGTAGCTGGCCAAGTTCCTTATTATAAAGACCCAATGGAAGCTAAAATTAAATATGCTGATTTTCACTTTAGATCTGCGACAAGACGTAAAAACACCAACACTTATCACTGATTAACTATCTGCCTGGA
This sequence comes from Ochotona princeps, assembly GCF_030435755.1. Classification (NCBI taxonomy): domain Eukaryota; kingdom Metazoa; phylum Chordata; class Mammalia; order Lagomorpha; family Ochotonidae; genus Ochotona; species Ochotona princeps. Next base: position 10,792,221 of record NC_080843.1, on the reverse strand, counting down.
ATTTCTATATTTCTTTTCCTGTTTTCACAGAACACCTGCTGAGGAATTGGGCAAAACCATAGGATCATTTGAAACCAGAACATAAATCAATCCCAGCGCTTGCATCCCAAGTGTTTAGCATGAAGACCTGGACTGACAGTGGAACCCCAAGAGACAAGGCTATGATTTCCCCCCTAGCCATCCATACCAAGAAAAGCACCTGAGCTGTTTTACATTCAAGGTAAAGACAGTTCCTGTTTAAAATGCTTCTGTCTGTTACCATCCGTCTTGAGTTGGGAGCTTTCTACAGCTTCTGACTGGATGGGGAAGGAAGAAGTCATCCTCTTCATTCCTTAACTGCCTTATCCATCTCCTTGGGAAATGAAGACTCTAAGTTCCCACTACACAGACATCCATTTGTTTCATAGACCTAATGCTCCGTTCTTTCATTTTGAATGTCTAGCCCTTTAATACTAGATGAGGGTTCTTCAAAAAAAGTTTTCAGAAAATATGTAATGTGAATAAACCTTGTGTGATTTCAATTTTTGTACAAAAATAAACTTATCTTTAAATTCCATTTCCCCATCCACTTAGGGAAGTCTCTTCACCTATCACTCAGAATAGATCAGGTGTGCCAGACATCCAACATTCTCCCAACCTCAGCGGCTTCAAACAGCAAAGATGGCTTTCTCACTTGTGCACCATGTTCTTCATTATTTCCTGGGGGCTCTGTTTACACTGGACCCAAGCTCATAGAACTGCCAGCCGACAAGAATGTCAGCAGACTCCATGCCAAGTAATATGAAAGCTGTTTCATCTTCCACTCATATTTCATCGGCTAACGATGTAGCTAGAGCATTGTTGAGTTCAGGGAACAAAAATTAGTCTAGTTGCAAACAATCCTATGACCTTGGGCCCGGCGGCGTGGCCTAGTGGCTGAAGTCCTCACTTTGAACGTGCCGGGATCCCATATGGGCACCGCTTCTAGTCCCAGCAGCTCCACTTCCCATCCAGCTCCCTACTGGTGGCCTGGGAAAGCAACCGAGGACGGCCCCAACACCTTGGGACCCTGCACCCGCGTGGGAGACCTGGAAGAATTTCCTGGCTCCTGGCTTCGGATCGGCGTAGCACCGGCCATTGCGGCCACTTGGGGAGTGAATCATCAGACGAAGATCTTTCTTCCTGTCTCTCCTTCTTTGTGTATATCTGACTTTCCAATAAAAATAAAATAAATCTTTAAAAAAATAAACAAACAAAAACAATCCTATGACCTCTCCTTTTTTAAAAAGTTCTTCATATTCCTGTAGGTAGGAGATCAACTGAAAGGCAGAAAGCTGAAAGGCAACATTATTCAAGAAGTATGGAGCAGATTAGAGATGCAGATATGAGGAAATGCGTGGAGGAAGGATGGGTGTGTGAGATGATGCTTAATCACTCGCGTGACCTATATTTAGACAGTGACAGTTGCATGTGCACCAGCAATCTCTCTTCTCACCTTCCTCCTACTTTGGCTCTTCAGATACAGAGTGGCAGGCAGAGAGGGTGATAAGCTGACAAAATTGTACCAGGCTTATGTGTGTGAGTGTGTGTGTGTGAACATGTACACTGATATGAAAGTGCTATCATATGAGGCAGGCTGCTTCACGAATCCTACAAGAAAATGATGCGGATGAGGTGTCTGTGAATCAATGACTATAGGAAATAATTCCCTTGGTAACACTCTAAGTATCCGTACCCTTCATGCACTCAGAGTTCTTGGCTGAAGTAGAGAGAAAAGACTCTGTGGAATACATTCAAACAGAATAACAGGGGAGTAAAAAAAAATGTCTCAGATATGAAAAGAGATGCTTCGCCCAGCCCCAGGAATCAAGAAGAATGTTCCAGCCACAAATTCCTCTCCACCACCTCTCTCTGCCTGCCAAACATGAACCTGAGAAACTCTACATCAGATCACTTCTTTCTAAAAACCCAGAGAGCAAAACATGAGCTACTCCGTAAGAGGTGTTGGGAAATCAAGAAATGATCTGGGGGAAAAAAAATCAATTGAGGTTCTTGCTTCAGCACTCCACACAATGATGTAAGGAGTAACTGGGTGAGGGTGACAGGAATTCTAATTAGATCACTAGAAGAAAAAAATTGAAGAAAATATGATGCCTGGATTGAAAGGAGTAGTTGAACATAAAAGCTACAAGATTGTAAAAGAAAAGTCAATAACTTCAACTATATAACATTTTAAATTTATTTACAAAAAATGTAAAAAAAATCGTACTGTGGGTGGGGTTGGGAGAAATTTTCAATCCAATATGATTGACAAAAGATGAATACCTTCAATATATTCGAACTCATACAATTTGTAAATAATACAACTAAGCATAAAAATCTAACTTCAACTAGCAAATAAATACATGCAGAGATTTAAAATAAAATATAGAAACTAATTTTGCTAACTAACAAAGATTTGTTATGTTGTAACGGTCTGCAGGTGAGGATTCAGTGAGAATGATGCTTTCAACCAATGGAAGAAACCATTTCACAGGCTTAAAGATCCGTTAAATAAAGATTTCCTCCAGTAAAAAGCAGAAAGATCATTGTTCTGCAAGAAAATCAATAAGAGCTGTAAGTCACAAGACATCTTTTACTCGCATGCAGTAAGCTTTCTTCGTACTGTGTATATTAGGCCTCATAGATCAAACATGTGACATCTCTCTATTAGTATCTGGTTTATTTAAGTATGTTTGGTCCTAAGACTGTCATCAAAATCTCCTTTTGTATACCCTTGTTCATAGAGATCTGTTTTGAAAGGATGGCAGGGAAGAGGTTTATTCCCCCTTTCCCACCCACCAAGGCTTGCAGGTGACCCTGAGAGGGGAAGACGGATCTTGTTGCAGTTCTGGCTCTTGCTGCCCAGACTTTTGCAACCATCTCTGCTTGATGAAGTCTTGAGTCTCCCACAGAGCTCAAGCTGGAGGTCTCTGTATGTGCTCATCACCTGAGCAGTGAGACTACAGGGAAACAAGGGCACACCATGCTGATATTGGCTCGCTTAGCCTAGATGAGGCAATTTTGCTTTCCTCTTGTGTTGCAGCTTCCATCTTGAAAATGTCATGGGAGATTAAATTAAAATCATCTCTAGCCTCATGCATCCCTTGGTGCTAAAAGCTGCATGGAAAGACTCTGGCATCTGGCCGGAGAAGTGGACAGTTGGCTTTGCCCATGTCAGTCTGCTCCACCTTCGATTCTTGAGACACAGCATCAGCCCACAACAAATCATTCCCTATCAGGTCGGCCACCCCACCAAGCCCACATCTCCTCATTCTCATATCTACACCAGGACGTTCTCAGTTACCCTTTGAAACTCCAAGAAGCTTCAGGGCTTATGGAACTCTAACAGCATGGAGCAAACAGAAAACGAGACACAGCAGCAGCCAAGGAATTGAGAGTGGAGTGTGCGACTGAGTGTACTTCTGAATCTGTCTCTTTCTGGCATCATGGGTTGCACCTCACCTTATGCAGCCACTATATCCACCCAGTTAAGTGCATCTGATTGCATTTGTGCAACACAGAGACTGCCCAGGATCCACTGTCAAGCAGCTAGTCACACCATCATGAGAAATGGTACGTTTGGCTTGGGAGGGATGATGCATTTAGGGCAGTGAATCCCTTGCAATGATCACATCAGATGCTAAGAGACTTGGGCACTGGGCAAGGAGGAAGAGAAGTGAGTTGTCAGGAAAAGGAGAAGAGGAATGCTATTCATTTTCCCAGGCTTACTCTTACTGGCTTCATAACCATCCCCATCTCCTCTGCTCCACCAGCTTCTGTTTCAAATTAGCATTAAATGAAATAAAATTAAAGTAAGACAAAGTATCCTTTGGGTAACTCTGCTCTGCATTTAAATTATTGGAAAACAAAGCATTTCCAATTTCTGAACATTTTTTGGTTCAAAGCATAACCAGACTTTGAGGGTAAGAGTGCTATTTTTATAACATATATTCAAGAAAGAGAAAAATTACCACTAAATTTAGTGAGAATGAATGCAAGGGGTTGAAGAAGAAGGTCTACTACATCTAAGAGAATTGCTGTTGGCCCCGTGCCTCTGGCTCCAAATATGAGTGGTGGAGGGAAGGAAGGTGGAGTTTGAGCATAGATACAACCATTCTAGGGGGAAATTCAGCTTTTAGACTGGGTCTTCTGGTGTCTTCCAGATATGTAATGTGTAAACATGGTGGCCATTCAAATGAGAAGTAGAGCCAGAAGGCACCCTGGGGTTGAGGAATACCCTTGTCCAACTGCAGTGTCTCCCCCACCAACCATCTTTCTGGAGGCTCAGATGTGTGGATTAACTTATCCAAGCCTGTACCCGTGGGGAGCAGGAATCAGATGACAGCCACCAGCCAGCCCTGTGGGGGTCTCTGTCATATCACACAGACTAATGCTATACTCATGTCTCCAGGTTTAAGGAATCAAAAATCCAGTCACATAAAACCATGGTAACCCTAAGAACTGGACACCACATGATCCAACTGAGAAAAACAAGGTAGGTTCTGGACTCAGTCCAAATTAGAGCTCCATGAGAGACTCATCATAAAGTCTCTGAGTTACAAATACTCCTTGAAGTCAGGGAAAAAACTGCTGTGTGTAGGTTGACAAGGAGAAACTTCTTCATTGCACAGACATGTGATTGTTACACACAGAAAGCTCCCATTCCATCTGAAGAGTTCTGGGAATGCATTCTGCACTTGACCTTAGCCAAAGGCCAAGAAGCAATCTGGGAATGTATTCTGGAAGAATGATTTCATGAGAAGAATCTAAGCATTTATAGCACTTTGAGGGGAATATTAAGGCAACTGCTGTAATTCTTGATCATTACAGCCACAGAAGAATTAAATCCTGCTGTGGGAGCAGACAGAGATGGTGACTCCGAGAACGATGAGAAGGAAAGGGAAATCTCTTCGTTGCAAGATGCCCAGGGAGTCCCGCAAAGTAGGGGTGTCCAGCATTATTAGCAATGTTGGGGGAGGAGTTGGGGGTGTGTGGGGGATGTTGGAGCCAGCAGCACAGGTTTAACCTATCATGACACAGAATCAGCCTCAAAAGAAAATCGCTTTTAAATCTGGATTTTCAGTCTTTCTAAATCTTGTCATTTAGTTTTTCCGAAATCTGCAGCTTTCAGAGACCAATTTGGAAAATGATGGGTCTTAAAAAGTTTGAAGGTTTTTAACTTAGTAATTTAACTGTCTATGGACATTTCACATAATAAAATAATAGTGTGCACAAAGGTTGAGATGTAATACTCATATTGACCATGGCATTTACAACAGATCATAAAAGACAGTTGGCAACATATTTAGGAATGGGCAGTTGTCAAAGTAAATTACAGACTATTAAACCATGAATGTTAGTCAACCATTATTTTTTAAATGTTAACAATAGCTGCTTTTAATATTGCCCTTTCTCTAATGTAGGATAGAATGAAGAGTCTAACAAAAGGGTCCAATTATTTAACAGATTAATGAAACACCCTCACTTCAGGAGTCAAGGAAACAAGATGCTGACCTAACTTGAGAAAATAGGTACGACACGGGACCAGCGTGGTAACCTAGCAACTAAAGTCCTTGTCTTACACACACCAGGATCCCATATGGGCACCAGTTCCTGCCCTGGCTGCTTCACTTCCCATCCAGCTCCCTGCTTGTGCCCTGGGAAATCAGTGGAGGATGGTCCAAAGCCTTGGGACGCTGCACTCGTGGGAGACCCGAAAGAGGCTCCTGGTTCCTGGCTTTGGATTGGCTCGACTCCAGCCATTGCGGCCACTTGGGGAATGAATCAACAGACAGAAGATCTTTCCTCTCTGTCTCTCTTCCTCTCTGTATATCTGACTTTCCAATAAAAATAAAATAAATCTTGAAAAAGAAAATAGGTACAACCATCACAATAAAGGCAAAAGGAAATGTATATAAGCACTGTGTTGATAAAATGGGTCCCCATGTAAGTGCTATTACCTCCACATCATGTAGTCTTATGAATGTGACCCTGGGACAGAAAAAAAGATGGAAGGAGAAAAGTGAGAACATCTCAGTAAAGTCTGGCTTTACTTAGTGAAATGGTATCAATAACAGCTCATTGACGGTTAACAAATGCACCACACCAAAGTCAAGATGTGACTATAGGGGAGACAGTGTGTAGAGAAGATGAGGATTCTAGTATCTTCCTGGTAATTCTGTAAATGTAAAACTGTTCCAAAACAAAAATGCACTCACAACAAAAACAACAGCATAAAGCAATTGTCAGAGTTAAGTCTGGGAGGGTGGTGAATACAGACAGCAGTAAATTGAACAGGACTGCCAGAGTCCTGGGAGGGTGGGGCCACTCACTTTGACCAGTGTCCCTCTTCGTATCGACGTTGCAGTCCTCTCACAGGCTTGAAAATGGAGCAGTCTCTCCAGCTGGCCACTCCTAGAGTTGGATTTGGTAACCTGCCTCACCCAACTCTTTTTCCCCTCATTTTACCAGCTTATCCATGAGGAAATTAACATCTTATTTGAACATCTTTTCTGAAATAGAAAATGGGAATAATCAAGTACTTTATCTGCACCTTTACAAAGGCACTCCAACAGCTGGACAAGCATACCTCTGTGATTCTCTTATCCTGCCAGTCTATGAAGGATGTTTCCATACAGGGGCTGAGCGAGAAAGAATTCTGCAGGATAAGAAGAGTCCTGGAGAGACCCACAAGAACACATGGTAGAGGCCAAAGATCTACTATGTGCCCATGGCTTTCAGGTGTGTTGGTCAGATAACTGTGCAAGGTGCTTTCAGATGTTAACAAGCACCCTCCCTTTGAGGGCTTGAGAACACAGGTCAGATTGGATCAAAGCTTCGGCCTCTCGGGTAAGAGAAGATGACCCCAATGTTCTCCTGTAAGATTTCCCACCTTTGTCTCCCACCTGCCTCTCACTGTGGTTAAAGAGGATGGGGAAGGAGCCCATAGTTACCTGACTCACACTGATGTCTCCTAATTTTGGTTGCCATCACCACCCCGCCTCCAAAAAGCCAGATGCAGGTTCTTGTTCATATGGAGCACCTGGGAAGGACTCCTTATTGGGGACATCTTACCGACTCCTGCCTGGTCCTGCTCCTCTGGCCAGCCTCAGAAAAGCCTTCGTCAGGCCCTCCTTCCAATAGAATTATCACTCTGTTGGCCATATCTCCAGAGGTGAAGCCTTTGAAGATGCCTCAAAGTCAATTACTGTCCACAGTGTCTGCCTTGGAGAGCCACTCTGGAAAGCAGCCCTCATTCCCACACCCTTCTCTACCGACTAAGCCACCAGGGAAGATCTGATTGTGTAAGATTCTGCCCTTTTCCATCAGTCCTCCCTCCACTGTGCTTGATCCTGGGGTACAGAAAAGGAAACAAGCAATCAGGGAGAAGAAAGTGTCTGCGTCTGCTCAAGTGACTCTAGATTCACTTGTTTGCTTCCTGGTTTGTGTGCAATCAGGATTTGCTCCTCCCAGGTCTGAAGGTTAGGGAGTCAGCCAGGTGAGATCTGGTGAGGGCTCGCTCACTGGTTAGCAGTCGGCACCTGCTCCTTGTTTCCTAATACAGAGTAGGGGTTAGGGAAGGAGGTCCCTCTGGGGTTTCCCTTATTGGGGCACTAATCCCATTTATCAAGGCCCATTCTCATGACAATGACTTCTTAATAGCAGCAACCCAGAGGTTAGGATTGTAACTTGAGAGTTTGAAGTGGGGAGACACACAAACATTGGGGCCATAATGGGAAGCAAATAAACCCAGCAGGCTCTCACTTCTCTCCTGCAGGATCAGTTTCCACACAAAATTCAAACTGAAGTTGAGGCAGAGAAGATAGAATCTCTACAGTGAATGAGAGCTTGGAGTTTAGGCATTTAGCCTGTAAACGACCTGAGATAAACCAGTGACAGCCATTGAGCTGGAAATAAAAAGCCACCACCTCCCCCCATCGTGTGGGCTAAGTAGCCACCTACTTAGCCAGCAAACCTCCTTTGAGGGAGGGGATTATCTTCTTCATTTGAAACTGGAGGCGTGGCAAGAAGGGCCATGGAGGTAGCCACTTCCCTTTAACCTCATAAAAATAGCCAACAGTGAGAAAAACTCTCTCTCAGCCACAACTGGAGAGGTGCCCTCTCTCCACTCCTTCTCCCCCTCTGGCCTATTCCATTCCTCACTTTTGCCTCTGCATGCACGTGTGTGTGTGTGTGTGTGTGTGTGTGTGTGTGTGTGTCTCTGCTTTGTCATCAATCCAATGGAACTTTGCTTCATATATGCCAACAATAAGAATTCCTCTCTTTAGGCACAGCAAGGACCTGGAATAAATTAAACTCCACTTCCCCCCATATCACAAGGACCAACAAGACCATGGGATCTGCTCAAAGTACAGCCAAAAGATGGAAGACAGACTCACCATCATACCCTGGAAGCACAATAGCAGGAGCAAAACTACAGTTTGTCAGTGATTACTCCCACTAAGGACCACATGTTCTATAAACTAACTCAAGATACTCATTTATACTCACAATGATAGCATGAGGTGATGGGGCAAGATGTATTCTCTGAACAAGCAAATTGTTCTTAAGTGAAACATTTTTATCTTCTTTCAAAATTAATCCATTTTCATTTACTGTCATCTCTGAAGATAGTTTTGGAACACATCTCCTTGGTTGGGACTGCTTGTTGAGGTGAAATTCAAACTGACAGAATTCAACTAGGAGAGCTATTTGGCAAAAGCAGGACTTCTCTGGCTCCTGATTGGGTGCTTTGAAGGCAAACCGTTGATCTCAAGGTGGAAATGAGGTAGCTAGGGTTGCTTGCTCATTGAACACCTCCTTCTGCAGACGTGGGTCTAGACTTCTGATTGCCTGGGTTTCCAGTAGGACACCAAGGACTTGCCTTAGCACCTACACTTTGTAAAGCTATCACCAGTCACAGGTGTCAATGTGTTTCTATTGATTTCTCATTTTCCTTCAGCATTGTCTCAAGTCCTGTGACCATCCTGGTTGTCTTTACCAAGCTGCAGTTATCTGAATGAACTTCAGGTCATGGCATTTTTTTTCTTGCCAACATGGAATAATATGAAATAAGTTCACAGAATCGTTTCATGCTCTTCCTTAATATTAGCAGCATTTTTAGGAAATGGGGAATACAGAAGTTTCCATCTTTTTCTTCTGTTGAATTCAGAAAGTTTTCTTGCATTCATTTGACTATTTACTATCAACTGTTAAGGATTAAGAGATATAGCAAGATCTTTGAAAACAGAAATGGAAAGGTAAACAAATAAATGATGAGGCTTAATTTGGGTGCTTTTAATCTGTGCAATAAAAGCATAAAACCAATGTTGCCATGCCCCTATAGAGAGTATGAACTTGGCCACATTAAGCCATCTTGTTTTGTTTTGTTTTGTTTTATTCCTAAAACGTGTTTGTATTTATTTAAAAGGCAGGGAGAGAAGAGCTGAAGCTTGGAGTTGGGAGATTGATCCGGGCCAGCCACGTGGGTGTTAGAGACCTAAGTCCTGAGGCCATCTCCGCTTCCCCAGGCACATTAGCAGGGAGCTGGATGGGAAGTCAACAGCAGGACACACAATGACTCTCACACAGGATGCCAACACTGCAGGCACTAACAGTTTTGTTATGATGCCAGCCCCACAATTATCATTCCTTACCTGTTTTTGAAATCTGCGCACGATCATATCAACATGTTCTGGTCACTGAAAGCAGGTCACTGAGTCTAAGTGGTATTGAGGAAAGGGTATCAGACCCCACACCTTGAAAGCAGGAGTGTCAAAGAGTTTATGCTCATAGGTTTAAACCAGCACAATAAGGTCTGGAAACAGCAGTTACTGCTTTTTCTGATGTTAGGCTTACAGTGAGCTGAGTTATTCTCACATGAAACAAAGATAGATGTCAACTATCAAAAATTATTTTAATATGTGACACTCCTTAGTTTCACTTAAGGGATGTTTCTCCTTTGAAGAACATCAAACAAATAAATTCTGAAAAGTCTGCATCCCCAAATCCTCGGTAAGTAGAATATTTGGGAGCAGTTGTTTGGGGAAGAAACTAGATAGGTTTTTAGGACACCGTATCATGTTTCAGCGTGCCTGGGTTAGATCTTCCTCATTGCCAATTGCAGCTTCCTATTGATTCCTGAAATAGCGGGAAATCCCAGGAGGCCGCAGTGGTAGCTCAAGTAGTTGGGTCCCTGGCACTCATATGGACAACTTGGGTTGAGTTCCAGTCTCCTGTGGCCCTTGACCTGGCCCAACCCCAGGAAAGTGAACCAGTCAACAAAAGATCTCTGTCTCTCCTACTGTTCAAATAAGCGCAACTAAATTTTTAAAGATCAGAGTAAGTTTAACATAAAAATCCTTTCAACATTTTTCATTACAGAAAAAGTGATGTTTCAATAAAGCTTCATCAACTGAAGAAACTTTTTTGTAGAGTTACATTCCTACTTTCAAATGATGCATGTCCAATTTTATTTTCACCTGAATAATCATAGGTTAATCAAGGGGGGTAATTCTGTCTCTCCTACTGTCTCTCCTTTTATAAAAAGCTACAGCAAGCTTTTCACCTAATCAAATAACATTCATGGAATCAACTCTCATTCATGTCATAAAACTTTAGGGACACTAATTACACCAGGGAAACCAGAACCCATTTATACCAACTTGGCTTCAACTTAGTTCAGTATCACCAAAGTTCTCCCACATGTTACTTATAATATCTTCATTTTAAATAATACATTTTGAAAATTGTAAGATATGCAAACATTTGAATCATGCTTAAGAACATATAAGATGTTCTCTGAAATAAAACAGGGTATTGATGCATTGCAGATGCTAGCTCTGAAAAGCAGCAGGTCTTGGAATAACATCCTGGGTCTACCACAGCAGGGCGAAAGAGTAAATGGAAAAAAAAAAGTAGTCATCAGACCTAAGAGCAAAGAACATTTTTATAATGAAAACTTGAGGGAAGGAAAGCTGTTGACATTGTACTTGCCTTGGCTGTACTCTGAGGGCAGGATCACGGGAAGTGGAAAAGCTCAGGGGAACAAGGACAACGCAGTGTTCCAGAGATAGGGGTCAGGCAAGCTGGACAAGGTAGCCCCACCCATTGGCAAGTGTGTGGGTTGGTTTTGGAAGGGGGCAAAGTGCAAAGGAGAAGTCTTAAAGTCAAATGTTAGTTAGTAAAAGGCCTTGGCCATCTGGATGAATAAACTTGCTGTATTAACCCCGGGGGGAAAATACATTGGGATCCAGATATTCTTTAATAAATTAGTGAACTTGGTATTACTTTACCTGACATATGGTTAGCATTTTCTAATTCTGGCTGTAAAATCTGTTCCTCTATGCAGGTTTATTTCATTGGCTTGTATGAACATAGATAGGATATCTTTGCACCTCTGGATGGCATTGACAGAACTGATTTAAAAATAGTTCCATTCAATTTGCTTATGAAAGTGCTAGTAGAGATTAATTAATTAATCCTCAAACCTTTTGATAGCTGGAAATTAATGCAAGTCCGCTTGATCTGAAGTGTTCTGTGGCAAGTACAGGTCAGTTGAGGCTTGTTAGTTCACCTGAAAAGGCTTGCCTTTGGAGTTGTAAGCACGGACTATACTGCGAATGTGCTCTATCCCCTACCTCGGCTTACACTCAGACAAGCTTATTTCATGACTACTTGACAAAATTTCTTGACAAGAGAAATAATGAGATGATAGATAACATTTAATGCCCCCATTTTCATGAGAATTCCAAACATAAATATTAAAACAGTTATAAACAATTCAAAAAACAATTATAAATAATTTTATACATAAAATTCCTGTATGAAAGATGTTTCTCCTATTCTAGAAAATTCTGACGTTCTTATCATCAAGGACAGAAATTTGAGACTGAGGAAAATGTATTAAAAAACAGTCTAATTCCCAAACCTAGCCTAAAATCCAAAGATAGTTTGAGTCACACTGTCATAAAAGTGTGCCTCTCCTCAACTTTCTTCTCACTGAAAGCCTAGAGCCAGCTGTATCTGCCAGCGAGCGTCTTAACGCCACACAGGACAGACAAGCAAGCCAGCAAACAGAAGCTTGCAGGTTTGTCAAATGGACTTACGTTGTAGAATGTCAGCTTGTGGCTGAATGGCATTTTGTGATTGCTTTCTTATTTCTACAAGAAATTATGGGTTAAGCATTCTTTTTAATCATTACATATCTGAAATTATTGGAAACAGTAAAGTAAATTGTTCTACATGCTAGTATCAGAAGAAGGTAGATGTGTTTGGGTAAGAAAAGCTACAAATTATGAAGATTTTTTTGTTTTGTTTTGTTTTATCAAGGGGAAGGGGGAGTAACTTTAGTCTTACAGTAGGATGACTGTCAAACAACTGAAAGGAGAAAATATAGAACTGAGTGGACACCACAGCTTAAATCAGGGAAGTGCAGGAGAACTGAGTGAATATTAAAGAAAGTTAAAAAGCTTTATGAAAAAGACATCTTGTGAATGGAATTTTACATGTGATCCAGCTAAGAGGTGAAGAAACGTATAATTTTTAAAGTATGATCATTTGATATCAAAATTGCAAAGGTATAAATCTAGAGATTGATTCTGTTAAAAATAAAATTTTTGGAGTATTTGGCCTTATTTTAAAATTTTTTGACAATCTTTACTTTTTTTTCTTTATTTCTTAGGTGATAGTCTAGGAAACAAAAATTCTGTGTTTTCTCAAGATATTTTTGTGATAATTTCTGCTTCACATTGTCCTTATTAAGAATTAGATTACTTACTAAAACTAAATCTTTTTCTGTTAAAGCAGTTAAGTTTCTCCTTTCATTTTCTGTATTTGCTTTCCCAAACCATCAGCAGGGAGCTGGATCAGAAGTGGAGCTGCCAGGTAACATGCACATTTTCAACTGAAAGAATTCTCAATATATGATGGGAACCCTCCTTACAGTCATATTGTATGAGTAGCTTATAATTGTTTCAGAATTTTATGAAATTATACAAATTCCCAGAAATCTAACAGTTTTAATATAATTCTACCCATCATAATTCCAGTTACTATCTAAAATAGTGCAAATACAGGTATTACTTCAGAAATTTAAAAAAATTCTGTCAACAGCTATAGAATAAATTCTCTCCAGATCTTTACTATGGCCATTTTAAGTTTCGTCATTCAAGTTAATTGTTTTACTCTGGCACTTTCCAGGAGCTATTGCAAGCAACTATAAACCCAAAATATTTCATCTTCAAGAACATTCATGGAAATGACTCTGACAAGTACAGATTTCTGATCATTTTAAGATCATCCCACAGAAGTGAATAAGAATTCCCAGAAGCTGCTTGCTTCGGGAAAGTGTCAATGCAACATTAGATAGTACAAGAAAAAATTGAACAGTAAGCATATTCCTGAGCAAATTTTCTTTTAAAAATAAGCTAGTACTGAAACTGTTAGAGTACTCAGCTGTAATTAACTCTATATGACTGACCTGAGCCAAATCATCTATGATGCTCAATTTAATAAACAGTGTTTTATGCACTTGACTGGGATGAAGCAAATTCGACATTGGTAAGGATATAAATGTAATCTTAAATGTGTACTGATGAAGGGTCTGGTTCTTCCTGCGTCTGTTATTCAAAATCCTACATCCCCAGACTTCGTCTTTAAAAATTCTGCTCTCCATAACACTTGCCCTTGATTTAATTCAATTGCTACTCTCAGTGGAATATCAAATGTTCTGAGGTCCGCTAAGAGCTGTCCATGCAGGAAGGCAGATGCCTTAACAGTGGTTAAAAGGTTATTAGAAAACAGGTTTCCTTCATGGTACACTCCTGGAGACATGTTCTAGACAGAGGTTCTCTTTCCACTGCACAAGTTATCATACAGTTAACAAGGTTTTACAAATGTAAGCGACATTACTATTTTCCCTATCAACCTCAATTTTATGGAAAGGTTGAAATGACACATGACATTCTAAAACTAAATTAGCAAAGTTAATTTAATTGAGTGGATTGCCTTAACCAAGAGTATTAATGTTGACTTTGATGGCAATCAGATCCACTATTACTGGAAAACACACATTAATCCCTTATAAAACGCTATTCAGAGGTCTTTAAGAAGGTGCTCCTGGTCTCCTGCTTTTATGAACTTTTATATGACTCAGGATTATGAAGTATTAAAGCTTTATGCCTGGGCTCGGCAGTGTGGCCTAGTGGCCACTGGTTCTAATCCCGGCAGCTCCACTTCCTCTCTATCTCTCCTCCTCTCAGTATATCTGACTTTGTAATAAAAATAAATCTTTAAAAAAAAAGCTTTATGCCAAGATCTATTATTATGAGGTAAAAGAAGGCTTCTGAGACCCACTGACTCATGACAGCCAAAACTTTCAAGAACTAGAAGCCGGAGATTGGGTCTTTCAGAGGCAACACCAGAGAAATCCTGAAATCCATTGGCAAGGAACATACCAAGTCTTTCTCACTATTGACACTGAGGCTAAACCTCGGACCCTTATGCTGTGGTTCCATAACTCTCAAGTCCAGAAGACCTCTCCAAATGGTTGGGACGGTGCGCCCATTGGAAACCTCAAGGAAAACTGGCTCAGGGAGACTGCTCTGCAGAAGACACTGGAAGATGAAACAGCCTTCCCAAGATCATGCATGAGATCCTTCCTCCTCTGTCGTCATGGAAGCCTTAGAATCTATGTCCTACTGCTTACTACTTTAACAAAGCCGGCAATACTTTCCATAAAAGTTGCCTTATATCAGAGAGAACAAATAATAACTGTCTTCTTGGACTGGCAGATTTCACTGAGCACAAAAGTCTCTAGTTGGGACCATTTGGTTGCAAATGGTAGAATTTTATTCTTTTTAGTGTCTGAGCAGCAGTCCATGGAAGAGATACACCAGTTTCTTTATCCATTCCTCTTATGACAGGTGTCTATATTGTTTCCATGTCTTCACTGTTGTAGATTGTGCTTCTGTGAATACAGGATTGCAGATCACTGGTCTGATGTGTACCACATCTATCTCATTCAGCTCTCATACATGTTGATGGGTATTGAGGCCCAGTATATCCCAACCAGTCACACTATCCAGTCCATACTGGTGCCAGCGGGTGTCACTATCTGTCTAAGCCATGCCTGCACCTAACAGAATTTGGCCCCGGTACCAGCATCTGCCAGCTGATGCTGCAGCAAAGCCCAATCAATTCACACCGATTCACATTGGCTTATGTATGTAGCAGAAGGTGCAGTCAGCCCAGCCTGGCTTTTCCCTGATCCAGCTCTCTCGTAGGCCATCAGATGTGGCTCTACCCAGCCTGATCTGCCCCCATCCCAGCTCTCATGCTCACCAGTGGGAGTAGTTGCCCAGCAGAGGGGCTTTCGCGGCCTCCTAATTGAAGCCATCCCCTGTCACTGTCTGGCAGCAAACAACTTGGTGCATGGACATGATATGACATGCGTGGACTAGTGACCGATGGCAACAGTTTATTAGTGGCATCAGACTTTATACACCGAGGGTCATATAGGATAAGGGAGGAGGTATTGATCTTATCAACAAAACCCATCAACTGTTTCTATACTCTTGTTTGGAACTCTCTTGTTTTATATATCCCACCAAGTGTTCTCATTCCCATGCTGTCCACTCAACTGTTCTCATCCAGATGATATCCAATCAGTTATGCAAAAGGTATCATTCAGTTGTTCTCATGCAAATATTATCCAGTCAATTGTAATCCTGTGCTCCTGACCTTCTAGGGTCACAATGGCCTTCTGCAATCCCCACCACCCCTTATGTTTCACATGTGCTGGTTGGGTGCTGTGGCCCAGTCTGGCATAGCCGCCTCACCTCAGCATTTACCAGTGGGTGCTGTACCCTGACCAGGCCAGGCACACCCCCAATTCCAACTCATCCTGACAGGGGCTACAGCCCAGCCCAGTCCTGCCAGCCCCCAATCTCAGCCCTCATGTGGACTGGCTGGTATTACACCCTGACCCAGCCTGACCCACACTCCATTCTGGCACTCGGATTTTCCAGTTGGTGATATGGACTGATCTAGTCTGGCCTGCTCCCAACCTGCACCAAATGTATGCTGGTGGGTACTGTGTTTTGCCTGGTCTGGGCTGCTCCCCATCTTGGTTCTTGCGCTCATCTGCAGGGAGCATGTCCCAACAGAGAAGTTCCCCAGGCTCCTCTCCATCCAGATCTCTCCCAATGCCAGCTCTCGCGCACACCGGTGGGTCCATGGGCCAGCCCTACTTAGTCTACCTCCTGTCCTAGCAGGAACAGTGGCCTTTCCTCACCCATTCCGGTTCTTGTTGTTGGGCACTACAGCCCAGCCAAGCCTGCGCCATACACAGACACAGCTCACACATGGCTCAGCGGAGGCAGAGACCTGGCCTAGCCCGTCCTATACCTACCCTGGTTCTCACGAGTACCAGTGGGTGCAGGATTCTAACCCAGACTGGCACATCCCATGCCAAGCCCACACACATGCCAATTGAGGGCTTTTGCAGCTATATCCTGACCAGACCTCAGCCCCTACCCTGGCCCTCAAGCTCTCCAGTGGGGCTCACAACCCAGCCAGGGCATCCGTTTTGCTCCCCAACCAGGACTGCTCCCCTGCACAGATTTCAAGCATGCCAGTGGCTGCTCTGACCCAGCCTGGCATGGCCCCCATCCATCTTAGCCTTTGCCTTTGGATGCTGTAGCCTGGTCCGACCTAGCCAGTCCCCAGTCCCAACTCTAGCTGGCGGGTGCTACAACCTGGCCCTGCTCAGTCTGCTCCCATTTCCGATTCATGTGAACCAGTAGGTGTGATATCCTAGGCCAGCATGACAATGACATACACTCCAGCCTGGTTTCTGCACTCACCAGTCGGCTAAGATCTGCTCGGCCCTGTCCATACCACCCCCTTCCAAAACCAACCCGCACACTTGCCAATGAGTGGGGCTACCTTGTCCAGCTTGCCTGACCCCTACATCTGCAACACTGCTCACCAGTGAGAGCTATGGTCCATAGGAAAGTCTCCCAGTTTTCCCCTTCAGCCCACTCCCAGACCCAGATCTCACATGCTCTAGCAGGAGCTAGGCTCTTGCCAGCATAGCCTGCTCCTCCATCTTGGCCTCCGTATGAGCTGGTGAGTGTTGCAGGCTGGCCCGCCCTACATACTGTTTAAGGATGCACATGCAGGTGCTGCAGCTTGGACCTGCCCAGCCTGTTCTCAGCTCCAGCACCTGTGAGTGTTTCTGGGTTGCATGTTCACTCCTAGTTCAGCCAGTTACCACCCCAACTCTTGAGCTAACAGCGGGATGTGTGTTTCCACAGGGTTGGGCCCACTTATGCCCCACAAACTCTACCCCTGGGCCTGGTTCTCTTTCGTGCTGATTAGTGTCATGGCCCTGCCTAATGTGGCCTGTCCTGTGTTCCAACACTCAATCAGGTACTTGCATCTAGGTCTGCTAAACAGGACCCCAGACAAAGCTTTTGTGTAGCATGGCGTGTGGTGGTCAGTGATGCTCTACACTAATAAGCCCATCCCAAGACTCCCATGTGGGCTGATGCATCAGTCTGACCCATACAGATCTTCCAATCTCTCCCCTCCATACCACCAGGTCTCAGTCCCCTCAC
The DNA here is from genome assembly GCF_030435755.1 of Ochotona princeps. Taxonomy (NCBI): domain Eukaryota; kingdom Metazoa; phylum Chordata; class Mammalia; order Lagomorpha; family Ochotonidae; genus Ochotona; species Ochotona princeps. Next base: position 10,774,579 of record NC_080843.1, on the reverse strand, counting down.
TTACCAGCTAGTACAATGGCACTGTTTTTAGGTGTCCCTCAGGGTTCATTCCTCACTTTCACATATGGTGTCCATATCCATGAATATTCCTAGGCAATATTTCGTCACCCCCAAGTCCCCAGAGCTCATCAATGGGTGGCCAGGGGGCAGAGCCCAGCACCCGATGGGCGCACTGGCTATCCACCGAATAAAGATGGTGCTGGCTGCTTAAAAAGCAGCCAGGGTGTGGGCTTCTTCCTCTGCTCATCAGCCAAGATTGGCTGCATCATGCAAATTTTAGGTTCAATAACCCATTCCATACTGGTTTTTTGGCTGCATCCCATGTGTTTTTGATGTTTTTTATTTCACTTTCATTTCTTCCAAATACTTCCTTTTCTCTTGTCAAATTAATCGCTGGCTCATGGATCACACAGTGACATCATTTTACCCAAGAGGCCTTTGTGTTTTCTTTTTGTCACCCATGTGTTGGTTATTCGGTGGCACATGTTTTTGACTCCATGATGCTATAATTTTGTTGTTGTTGTTCTAATTCATACTGGTTGTTGACCTTATTTTGTGGCTTCTCATTTAAGGGAATGTATAGTGATAGAGTAATAGAGACTATCATATCGGGGATACAATGCAATATGCATCCTTGCTTCCAAATCAGAGATGGACTCTCAGTGAAACTGCGGAACATGAGTAGACAATGGGATGTTAGACTATCAGGCATTGTCTGTGCCAGCAATGTTGGGGCACACTTACATAAGAGACTGACGGAATCATGACTACAAATGAAGGATTATATTATTGTAACAACGTGGGGAAAATCAGTTAGGGAATGGGATTTGGGGGGCGGAAATCCCAGACTGTACAAAATTGTACCATAAAAATTAAAAATTCAAAATAAAAATTCAAAAAAATCTGTTGTAAAGCTTATACTGCACCTCAAAAAAACATTCTTATTGCATTTCAGAAGACAAATAATTGGACGTCCCCCAACACTTGATCAAGTTGATTGAAATAAATTCCTATTTTATATTTAGGCAGCACATTGCCAAACACAGCAATTTCCACTATGAAAGATATTTGCAAATCAAAAGGCTATAATAAATCACACTTGACAGAATCAGTGAATTTGGCTAAAGAAAGGAGAAATTCACATAATAACCCATTCAATTAGCTGACACTGCCCAAGTAAAAGTCTCAAAAGATGCTAATTTGTGAATGTTCTTACTTGTTAGCTTCAACGCATTCCAAAATATATACAAGTAGAATAAAGTAAAAAGTTCAGGTGTTTTAGAGTAATTAGGTATCACAACTTCAGGAAACTACTAGTTATGTCAAGGTTTGACTTTATCCAGTACAGTATCACTGTAAAATCATTATTACACAAGGCACCTACATAGAAAAGGTAGAACTATGCAGCAAATTCTGTGTTTATAGATGCAACCTCCCCCTCAAACAGCTGGAAAAGAGTGCTGTGAGCCCTCGTTCCTAGCTGAAATGCAACCTCTTGCCAAGGTTTTCACAAATTCCACAAGAGTTCAGTCTTCATTCACCTCTGTCGAGGGACCCCTCACCTGTGAATTCATTTCATTTCAAAAATGTTTGGCTTCTTGCTCATAGTTTGTCTTCTGTGCCACAAAGAATCAATCATGTCATGAAGCTCTTAGCTAGTTTCAGCAGAATTACCACCCACCCAATGCACTCGTGTGCACGTGGTAGGCTGAAAGGCATTTTAAGAAAGTCCAGTGAATCCCACAGGCAGCTGCAAATGGAACACTGGACAACTACACCTTGCATCATTGTCCCATTCAGTGACAAGGGATTCTTGTCCAGCGGCCACTCTAGGCCATCTAGACTCCTGCTCTCCAGTCACCAACAGCTTCTCACCCTACTAGGCAGAGTGACTCAGTCTCTCCCCTCCACATTCCAGACACTGCTTCAGACCCATCTGGACATATCCCCTCTCGTGGTGTACTCAGCAGCAAGACGTTCCTTTCACGGGGAAAAGATAAAGCCTCTTAAAATACAGTCATACTGGGAAATAACAGTCTTCTTTACCAGGCTTTGATTTTAATCCCAAAATTCACTGATTGTATTGGGAGCTTTCTAAAGGATCGTAAAATATTTACAACTTTTCAGGTGTTCAGTCTTAAATGTGGTTTTCCCAATGAAGGTTGTCTTGGCTACCCAGTGAAATTTGTAGCCCTGGTATTTATTTTCCTTCAGAATTTATTGGTCCTAATGTTTATGGGGTCAGTTTGATGTTAAGAACCAGATCTTACCAAACATCCAGCATATAATAACATTCAGTAAATATTTGTGAGATCAATGATTTAACGCTGGTTATATTTTGTTGAGCTTAATTGTCAAATTATTCCTAAGAGGGAATGCACAAATTCCTTCATAAGAGATGCCATCATGCCAGAGGTTAGAAGAAATGGCTTTTCAATCCATGTGAACAACAAAATCAGAAAGTGTTTCAAGTGAGGAAAGGCACACTGTGGCTTCTTCTGAAAGCAGGCTTTCTTCCAATCTGGGCTTGCTACTTTCATAAATTTCTCTCTGGCAGTGCTGCCTCTGGAATTGACTGTGCCCACTCCACTAGACAATGACTCATACTCAGCGTGTAAGAAAATACTTCCATTTTTATATCCTTTGGAGGAACTCAACAAAAAGAATATAAACCAATCCTACACAACAAAAGATGGTGTCTCCTCCTCACTCACCTCCTCCAGTTAGTTTTCCATGGAATAATTATGGAGGAAAGTTGAATAATAGCCGTGTCTAAATTTCCCAGGCGGCATCTTGTGGCAACTTGAGCTGAGTAGGTGTTTACTACATATTGAATTGTATAAGAATTACTATTAAGTTGGTTCAGCATCACAGTATCTTTAGCAAAATAGGGATCTACGTGACCATGTATGTCTGTCTGCATACATATATTGGCATTCATATGGGCATACATGTATATAGATAACAAGCATACACCTACATCATGGGCAATAATGAGTAGTTACTTAGCGATCCTTTTGGCCCTAAATATACCACGCTATGTCATCTGTATATTCATTCATTTAATCAATATAAACAACAGATCAGAGAGAGTGCTTATGTCCTGGAGGAAAACATTTCTTATCTTTTTTTTTTCCTATGTTGGAATAGAGAAAAATAGGAAGAAGTAGGTGAGTTAATACAAGGTACTTCGAAAAGTTCAAGGAACGTGGATTTAGAAGATAAGTTGATTTTGGTGCCATGCTTAATTCTTGTCTAATATGCACTGTCATGAAATATTTGAAGGCCTCTCACGCAGCCTCACATTCTAGTCTATCGGCAAATATAGACGGGGTTACGCAGAACAGAAGGACACAACACTATGCAGCTCCCAGCAACAAGAACGTGGCCAGGAAGTGCTGAATGACTAAACTTCTGATCTATGTGCTTTTGAATAGCTGAACAGACAACTTTTCTCAATCTGAGAAAAGGTAAGCAGTTATGTGAAAAAACATGTGCAGGACTAACTTTTGTAAGGGTTGTACAATCACCAATATAAATAGGAGATGGAAATCAATCAAAATATGGAAGGCCACAACATATTACAGGTTAAAGGCCTTAAAATCTTATGGTTCAACATTTCCCAGTGTCTTCTGGGTCAATGCATACATGTAAAGTTACAGTATTTATAAGACATTCCAAGATCAACAAAGGAGGCTATAATGGCAGCAGGCTGGTGTGCTAGGCTCCCCAGCTCTTGGAAGGAATAGTACCTGGAGACACGAGACAGAAGGCCTGCTTTAGGCTAGTCTCCATACTTCACGGGGAAGTAAACAATTCTCTCTCAAGATCCCCAGCTAGTAAGTCTGAACACAGGCAAGAGTAGAGTGTACGTTCCTCTCTCATTTAGACTTTTCTACTTCTTCTTTGCTCCTCCAAGTATTGTTCCCAAACGAGCAACAGCAGCAAGACCTGGGAACTTAGTCAAAGGCAATCGTCAGACTCTGCACTGAGCCCATTAAGTCAGACCTTCTGGAGGTGAAGCCAGCACTCCAGCAAGCGCTTTAACAAGCAATTCCAAGGCTCTCCATGTCCAATGCCAGCTGTCTATACTGATTCTCAGGCTTCTCTAAGCAACCAGTCAATACCTTAGGCTCTGTGGGTCACCCAGTCTCTGTCACAACTGCCTCTCTCTGCCATCATTGCACAAACACAGCAGAGGCACTTCGTAAGTGAATGAACTTCACTCCATTCCAATAAGTTTTTTTTTTTTTTAACAAACATAGACCATAGGGTGGATTTCACCTGTGGGCCGTTGTTGAGTGATGCCTGGTATCTGTTAGTTAGAAGACATTGTTGAATCTCATTATTTACATTTTTAATTGCTGTGGTCAATGTGAAAAATCACTTAACAGTTTATGGCATCTGTCAATATCGATGTCAATAGCTGTCTTTTTCAATCAACTGACATGTTCTAAATACCTCCTACAAGCCAGAATCTCAGCACTAGATAAGCAAATCTTTGGTCCATGACCTTAAGTATCAGTGTCTAGTACAGTAGAGAAGCAAGCAATCAAAAACATTATTTTTGTTCAACATGGCCTCGTTCAAAGAAATGCCTGCTTAAACACAGATATTTTGCTACTGGATATGTTGAAATCTTCTTTTAGAAATGGACAAAAACGTGAAAACGCATCCTCCACTTTCACCGACAGTCAGGATATGACTTTTCTGGCAACACCATGTTATTACTTTTATGGATTCTGCATCTCAGAAATTCAGACAGGGCAAGTTGGGAAGGTTTGCATCTATCTATTCTGGAACCTTTCCCAGAAAGACTTAAGTGGCTGAAGGCTGGAAATACTTGGAGGCCTCTGCCTTTGCAAGTCTGGCATCTTGGATGAGATGATTCAAATGTTAATGCTAACCTGGGACCATGGTAAGTTTACCTTCATGTCGCCTCTGTACTGGGCAGCCTTGGAGTATGACAGCCTTGGAGCAAGGCAGGAAGAGCATCGTCTTTCACAGACTTCAGAAGTCATCCTACATCATCTTGGCCACACCCTTTTAGTGTTGACCAGAGCAAGTCTGACTGGACTGAGCAGGTGGAAGCATTGATCCCATCTCTTCACTGATGATCATGTGACTTGCAGTCAACAAGCAAAGGAACCAACAATAAGATGCAACTTATCTCAGGATAATGGAAATGTATGAAACTTTTTACAAAATACTTAAAATACCTAGTTGAAAGACAAAGTGACCAAGAAAAAGAGAGACAGGGAGAGATCTTAGTTCTATCACTGCACTCCTCAAATGGTCACAATAGGCAGGACTGGGCCAAACCCAAGCCAGGAGCCAGGAATTCTCTCCAGGTGTCCCACATGGGTGGCAGGGACCCAAGTACTCAGATTATAGTCTGCTACCTTTCCAGGTGCCTTTCCAGGAAACTAGACTGTAGTGAAGTAGCCAGCCTGAAAGCAGCCATTGCAAGCAGAAACTCAACCTACTGCTCCACATCAGCACTGATATGGAGTTTTAAGAAAGGCAGATAACACAATCAAAATCATCTCTATTAAAAATTCAAAAATTGAATAATTTGCCTGGAGTCTTCAGGTTTGAATGTACTAATTAGAAAATAATGCTCCAAAGTAGGAATGTAGAAAAATGTTTTCATCAGTTTGTAGAACAAAAATGGTTGTAGACATGACATAGAATTGAATGACATGGGCCCGGCGGCGTGGCCTAGCGGCTGAAGTCCTCGCCTTGAACGCCCCGGGATCCCATATGGGCGCCGGTTCTAATCCCGGCAGCTCCACTTCTCATCCAGCTCCCTGCTTGTGGCCTGGGAAAGCAGTCGAGGACGGCCCAATGCATTGGGACACTGTACCCGTGTGGGAGACCTGGAAGAGGTTCCAGGTTCCCGGCTTTAGATTGGCGCAACATCGGCCCATTGCGGCTCACTTGGGGAGTGAATCATCGGATGGAAGATCTTCCTCTCTGTCTCTCCTCCTCTGTGTATATCTGGCTGTAATAAAATGAATAAATCTTTAAAAAAAAAAAAGAATTGAATGACATGTACAATATGGGCCCATGCTCTATTAGAACAAGTTGGCAGACTGGCTCACCATCCTAGAAGGATAGATAAATGCTCAAAGTTCCTTTACAAAGCTTCCAGGAATCCTCACTTCTTGAAAGACAAGGATTGAATTTTAAGTGTTTGTTATAGATTTTCAGGGAGGGTCTTATCAATCAGAAAGAGAAGTAAACTTGAATGTTACCCCCCTTTGTGTCTGTTGCTCACTTAAAATTGCTTACTTGTCTGAAAAAGTAAGTACTGACTGAGAGATAACTTCATAACTTTTTGATATAGAAAGCCAAGTATGTGTTTTCTCTGCTGAAAAATGAGTTCTATATGAATACTCTGTACATTATCATCTGTTTGAGAAGCTGTTAGGATTTTTAAAAAAAAAGTATGAATTTCCTGAAGTCCTTCCAACTAAGTGGTTTTTTTTTCCTATAAGAGGCCTAGACTGTAGAAATATGCTTTTCTATTTGGCCTTATTCTTCTAAAAATAAAAACTCATTTTTATGGTAGAAAAAATGAAACTTTTGAATAAAAGACAATACAGTGAGTGGGTGAAGATAATTCTAACTGTCCCTTTTAAAAATAGAACTGCACTGGAGAACAAATTTGTTTACTTAGACTGGAATTGTGGTGGCAATTACCCCCGATCCTCTGGATCTTCACAGCTACAGAAGGGTCTTTAGGAATTCTCCAGCCCAACTCTGTCACTTTGAAAATGACTAGACTGTGGTTCAAAAATGCCAAGAGTGGTAGAGATGGATGGGCTTGTGCTCACGGAATATTTCAGATGTCCTCCCTTCGTTACTCAGTCACTGTCCCCTAATCCTGCACTTGGGCTACATCCACAAGACAAGTATTGGCCCAAACACTCTGAGAAGAGGTGGCATGTTCCTTCACGACTGGCAAAACGAAGATTTGATGTGTCTCTCTTTTTATTTCTTTGTTGGCCCCCATGTTGAGAGGATGGCCCCCCAGCAGGGCAACTGTTAGAATCTCTGGACCAGCCCCCTCAGGAACTGCAAGAGCTGTTCTGAAGAGCATCTCGGTGGTAGCTCTGAAGAGCTTCCCAGCATCCACCAAGTTTCACAGAAGCAAAACACTAGCCTTTGTGTTACGCATTCATGGAAACCCCAGGATGTATCTGTTCCTGCGGTAAGAATTAGCCTATCCCGAGCACCAAACAACATGTTCAGGTTCCGTCAGCAAGCTCACAGCGGAACCAGGAACAGAACCCTGACACACCCCAGACCACACCTCAGGACCCACAGAGGCGTCAGACAGGCACTTCCACGTCAAATCTTACGCAAACAGACCAGTAAATGGGAGATGGAGACAAAATATGGGCTGCACTGAGAAAGACAGACTGGGGTCCAGAGGGAAGCAGGCACCAGTGTCCACTTTCAATATAGCACCAAAGACACAGGTCACCCCCGGGGAGCAAAGACTGTCCCCGAGGCTCCTTTTCCCTCAGTTTGTACATCTCCCTCCAGTTCTGCAGCCCAGTTAAATGCCCCCGTGAAATCAAGTCTCTCTTCTTGCTTCTGTACAGCCCTTCAACCATCAAACATAAACAAGAACCTTGAGCCTCAAACCCAGATTAATTTAGCAGGATGCAGAATCTTTAAAAACAACAAAAGGGGGGAAATGAGTTACTGGTTGCTAGGCAACATCAGAGCAAAACTCTTCCTTGACCTTCAAGAGCTTTCTCCCCATCTTCGTAAACCAAAGTCAGAGTGCTTAGCGACAGGTGGATATGTGGTGTGAATTAATAGGCACTAAATGCATTCTTCCTGAAAATAACATGCTGCAATGCTCCAAACACTTTAAGTTTCCAAATGATGTTTCCTATTCTGTAACAGCTTTTTGTTTCCCTGCATAAATGGGCTAAATGGCTGTCTTTGGGCAAGAATCAAAACAGAAGTGAAGATCTTGGAAACCATTGAAGTCTATTCTCCTTTCCCAGTAACATCCAGAGAGATGACCCCTTCCTCTTTACACCAAGCAGCACATACCAAAGGAGCGTGGCTCTCTCCTACCACGCCTTCCTGTGAAATGGATGCTTCACCCTGCACTGGTCTAGATGGGGACTGGAAAGACTGTTCACAGCACAAGAACCACATCCTTGAAGCAGTGCAGACTGCTGTCTGCCGACTTGCACACTTACACAGCTGCTTGGCCACGTTCGTCTTCCCCTGTGTTCTCAGCTTAGCTTATCCTCTATCCCTAGTCCTCAGCACAAGATCCCTAACTCAGCATCTGCCTTAGACCCCATTCTCTGAATCAAGGTCACGACATCTTAAAACTCCCTTTTTACTATATGTGTCTCCAGCTCCCCATGAAGAGACCACTTCTCCATCAGCAGAACACCAGAGCATTCAAGGTCGTAGAAAAATCACAGTTGCCCTACAAGTGTTAAGTGTTCTAAAGTAGGCTGTAATGTCCAGTGGTCTTGGAGAGTAGAGTGGTCACATGGAGATCGCATGGAGACATTCTCAATGCAGAGTCCTTGAAGCACCTGTTATATGTAAGAAAGACTATCCAAAAAGAAATATTAGAGTCCTTGCAGAAATAGGACTAGCACAGATGGCAACATAAGCTGTTCATTCCTCCCAGCTTTGCCTTTATGGGCATATTACAAGGATGCCATGGTAAAGGGACAAAGGGTCATTTGTTAAAGTGTTATGCTGAGTGGTGTTATCACCAGATTCCAAGTGGTATCCTTGTTGGACATAAGGCATGGCAGAGGCACTTTCTTAAGGGTTTCTAGAATGCTATCTGAAGCACTTGGCAGAAACTGGGAATTGCTTATCCTAATTCATTCCATGTTCCCTTTCCTGAGTTACCCAACTCCTGATTTCAGAGGTTTTTAATGCTTGAATTCTTGACTGTTAACCCTGCTAAGATTGTCCTGTCTCACTAATATTTGAATCACGCCTTCCCTGATTCCTTCCCCTCCACCACGTTCAGCTCTGAGAATTCACTGGTCCTCACTAGGTTCTTGATCACAACACTTTACTTTCCTCCCTACCTCAAGATCTCTCTCCCAAAACCTTGACTATGGCCATAGTGTTTGTCAGGCACCATGCTGCTGGGTGCCAGGAGCACAAAAATAGAAACACTGCTCTTATTTTTAAAGGATTTACCATACAAAACAGGCAACCACACGGAAAACTTAAAATACAACTGAGGCTAGCAAGCAAGTGGGCTCTTTAGGGTGGGCACTGAATGAATAGCAACAGGTAAATTTCTTCCACTCATTTCAGTTGAATCTGGTGTATGAAACCTATGGTGCAACGAACCTCCCACCAAGCAAGTTCAGCTATCCTAACACTCCTCAGAAGATTAATGCTTGAATTTCTTTAATTCTTTGTAGCATAGAGCACTGCTAGGCACAGAAAACAACTTTACTAAAGATGTGAAGGTTGAAAGGCAATGCATTTAGAGTGCTGGTGCTGTCTCTGTTATCCCTGCCTCCTTCCCCTAACCCCACCCCACACACTGTCCATCTGCTGCTTTTTGCGCAAGGTGCTTTGTAAATGTGAATAGCATTGTATAACCAGTAAGTACTGCCATTGCATCCTTCTGAACTCCTATTCCTTGTGGAAGAAAACACCCTGGACCTCGCGGCAAACTGCTGTGTCTCCTTTTCCTTACCTGCCCATGCTGTGATGGAAAGGAGCTCAACCAGCCAGCAGAGTTAAAGCCAGAGCTCAGAGCAGGAGCTGCGCCTGCATCTCAGCACCGCCAGGACCTAGATCCCCTGAAGCAATCTCGTTTCCATTTTTCAAGGATTGGAGTTGCAACCCTGAGGTTGAAATGTCTGCAGAGTGGAGGCAGAGACCATCCTTGACTTTCACTCCATCTATCAGCCTTGTACAACGTCCCTGAAAACCTAATTGGTTTGCCAGGACTGCTACTTCATGAAGACACCTGTTACTGGCCTGCAATCTGTGCTTCTCAAGGGTTTTTTAGCCATATATCATTTTCTCCAGCATTTCTTCAGGTATTCCTCTTAGGACCTTCTCATCCATGCTGTAATCTTGCAGAAAGGAGGGCTCCACTCTGACTATTGACAAAGAAGCATAGGTATGTGGCAGGAAAGGACTACCTGCATTGCACAGGATCAATGTGCAATGTGGCAAACAGTAGTGTCTGCGTGTGTTACATGATTCATTGCCCAAATCTGAACTTTCATTTCCGTTTTGTGAATCCTAGAACCAAGTCGTAGTTTCCAGTATAGTCTAGTTCCAACATAACCATTCCTTGAAACATTTCCATCCTGAATACATTGGGTGAGCACTTTCAGTAGGAAGAAAGCACTTCTGAATGGCTTGCTGTTTGCAATTGATGTCACATGCAGATAAATTCCTACTTGAAGATTCTAGTGCTTTGCCTTGCAATAACTCTTTAGACTCATCCATGACAGTTGTGCATTCACAGTCCAATTCAGAAATATCTTTGAAAAAAAACAGAGAATTTCAGAGATCTGATACTTTTTTGAGTAACTGCTTTCCTGTCACTCTTCAAGCTGTCCTACACCAGTATTTGGTCCAAACACCAAAAAGCTCATCATTCAAACAAGAACTTCCTAGATTATCTGCCCTTGGTAAGGTGAATCTACTTGGAACATAATATTAACAAGTGAATGAGAAGAACAATCAGGGGCCAGCATTGTTGCATAGCAAGCTAAGCTGCTGCCTGTAACACCAACATCCCACGTGGGCACCAGTTCAAGTCCTGGCTCCATGCCAATGCACCTGGGGAAAGCAGCAGAAAATTACCTGGATGGAGCTCCCAGCTTCAACCGAGGCAAACCCTGGCCAGTGTGGCCTTGTGGGGAGTGCACCATAGGTGGAAGACTGCTCTTTCTGGCTCTCCCTCTCTCTGTATAATTCTGCTTTTCAAATAAATAAGCAAACCTTTGAAAAAGAAAAAAAAGAACATTTAACACATAATGTTTAAATTGCTTGACCCTGTCACAAAGAGGTGAAGATGGGGAGTACACTGAAAGCCAGACAGGACTTAGAACAGGCCGACTTGAATCCTCCCACATCTATGAAACTTCCACCACCTCCTTGATTAGCATCAACTATTCAGTTTCTCAGACTCCTAAACTACACTTTTTTTATACTTCTGCAAAAATCATATTCAGTTCTGCTTTGATTTGTAACTGTCAATACCAATTACTGCAATCAGTTTCTTAAAGAGATAGACTGAGAGTTCATCTTTAGATTCTCTCCCAAGCAATACACTGTTGCTTTAATAATTTTTATAGGCATTTGTTGGCATTATCTAATTTCCCTTAATGTAGAGATTATAGTCTAATACAATCATTTATGTGCTGCTTTCATGTTAGCTTAGTATCTTCTAAACGAGTTTTCAAGTTTAAGCCATGTAAGATTGTAAATTCTACCGTCCATCATTAAATTACATAGTATCCAGGTTTCTTAATAATACGGTTCTTATTCTCTCTGTTATACATTGTATTTTTCTATAGAATAGAAATCAATTAAACCTAACAACTATATCATTACAAAAACATGATAATTTTTTCCTTTAACATTTGTGTTTGGAAACAAGAACCTGGCTAAGTTCAGGAAGCTGTTAAGTCAAACACAATATATTAGAAATAATTTTGAAAAATGTTCTTTTGGTTGATATATTAATAATAATTAATATTTACTATTTATTTGTTTCTGCTGTATACTTTGTTAAAGACATTTATGTGAATTTCTTTTAAAAAACAGTTTCCTTTATTGTGTTGCTATTATTGAGCTTGCCTTTCTTTTAAAAATACTTTCTTTTAGTTTTAATGAAACTTCTGAAGGGGCAGGGAACAGACACTTATGTTGAACCAACCTTCTTAGCCTTGCCAGAATCCATGGTTTATTTAAGTAAAGTCATTTTGGGTCACTGGCCAAAAGAACAAGCTCTGAGATCAAACTGCCTGAGTTTGGATTCTGAACATTGTTAGCTGGGAGACTGCCAGAAACCCTTAAGAGAGAATAAAGAATTTGCGGGCCCAGCGGCATGGCCTAGCGGCTAAAGTCCTTGCCTTGAAAGCCCCAGGATCCCATATGCACGCCGGTTCTAGTCCCAGCAGCTCCGCTTCCCATCCAGCTCCCTGCTTGTGGCCTGGGAAAGCAGTCGAGGACGGCCCAAAGCTTTGGGACCCTGCACCCGCGTGGGAGACCTGGAAGAGGTTCCTGGTCCCGGCATCGGATTGGCGCATACCGGCCTGTTGCGGCTCACTTGGGAAGTGAAACATCAGATGGAAGATCTTCCTCTCTGTCTCTCCTCCTCTCTGTATATCCGGCTTTCCAATAACAATAAAATCTTTAAAAAAAAAAAAGAATTTGCAATAGTTTTAATTTCTTCAGGGAGACAAGAGGCACTTTGCATCCAGAAGCAATGACAGGATACTATTTTTCAAAAAGAAGCAAGAGGAAGAGAAACAAAATTCAAGAAACAAACAGAAATGATTCTGAAAATACAAGCAGGACAACACAGGTTAACAATTCAGTTGAAGTTCTGGAAGATAAAAACGAAGCAGTTTTTCAAACAATACTGTAGAAAATAAGATGGAAAAGTGAGGAACCAGCGGATCAATCCAGTTTAAAAAGAGACTTTAGAAGACATAACAGAGTGGGAGAAAATAATCAATGAAATACTGCAAGAAAATAACCAGAACTGGGTCTGGTGTGATGGCTCAGTGGCTAAATCCTGTTTGCATGCATTGGGATCCCATGAGGGTGCCGATTTGTGTCCCAGATGCTCCACTTCCTATCTAGCTCCCTGCTTGTGGCCTGGGAAAGCAGTAGAGGATGGTCCAAAGCCCTGGGACCTTGTACCCATGTGGGAGACTAGGAGAAGGCTCCTGGTTCCCAGCTTCAGATAGGCTCAGATTTGGCTGTTGCAGCAACTTGGCGAGTAAAGCATCAGACAGAAGATCATTCTCTCTGTCTCTTCTTCTCTCTGTAAGTTTGCCCTTTCAATAAAAATAATAAATAAACCTTTTTAGAAATATGTTTAAAAATAATAACCAGGGCCTGGCACGATAGCGTAGTGGTTAAGGTCCTCGACTTGCATGCCCGGGATCCCATATGAGTGCCGGTTCTAATCCCGGCAGCTCCACTTTCCATCCAGTTCCCGGCCTGTGGCCTGGGAAAGCAGTAGAGGACTACCCAAAGCTCTGGGACCCTGCGCCTGCGTGGGAGACCCAGAAGAAGCTCCAGGCACCTGGCTTCAGATCGGCGCAGCTCCAGCCATTGCGGCAGCTTGGGGAGTGAACCATCAGATGGAAGATCTTCCTCTCTGTCTCTCCTCCTCTTTGTATACCTAGCAATATTTTTATTTGCAATAAAAATAAATAAATCTTTAAATAATAATAATAATAACCAAAACTGAGAGTGTGGATTTTCAGAGTCCAAGAATTCAGCTACCACATATTCAGAACCTTAGACAGAAGTGCACCTACCACAAGGAACATCACTGAAAAATTTCAGAAGGGTAACAGAAGATTAAAAAAAGTCCAGAGATAGAAAAAAACCTAGATCACATGCTCAGAATTAGGAATCAAATGACTTCCGAATTCTGTAGAGCAACTTGGAAGAAGACACGGGCAATGGGGAAATGCCTTCATGACCCTAAAAGAAAAGAAGTGTTACAATTTATCATTCATGGGCCCGGCGGCATGGCCTAGCGGCTAAAGTCCTCGCCTTGAACGCCCTGGGATCCCATATGGGCGCTGGTTCTAATCCTGGCAGCTCCACTTCCCATCCAGCTCCCTGCTTGTAGCCTGGGAAAGCCCAAAGGACAGCCCAAAGACAGCCCAAAGCCTTGGGACCCTGCACCCCCGAGGCAGACCCCGAAGAGCTCCTGGCTCCTGGCTTCAGATGGGCACAGCACTGGCCGTTGCGGTCACTTGGGGAGTGAATCATCGGCCGGAAGATCTTCCTCTCTGTCTCTCCTCCTCTTTGTATACCTAGCAATATTTTTATTTGCAATAAAAATAAATAAATCTTTAAATAATAATAATAATAACCAAAACTGAGAGTGTGGATTTTCAGAGTCCAAGAATTCAGCTACCACATATTCAGAACCTTAGACAGAAGTGCACCTACCACAAGGAACATCACTGAAAAATTTCAGAAGGGTAACAGAAGATTAAAAAAAGTCCAGAGATAGAAAAAAACCTAGATCACATGCTCAGAATTAGGAATCAAATGACTTCCGAATTCTGTAGAGCAACTTGGAAGAAGACACGGGCAATGGGGAAATGCCTTCATGACCCTAAAAGAAAAGAAGTGTTACAATTTATCATTCATGGGCCCGGCGGCGTGGCCTAGCGGCTAAAGTCCTCGCCTTGAACGCCCCGGGATCCCATATGGGCGCCGGTTCTAATCCCGGCAGCTCCACTTCTCGTCCAGCTCCCTGCTTGTGGCCTGGGAAAGCAGTCGAGGACGGCCCAAAGCTTTGGGACCCTGCACCCGCATGGGAGACCCGGAAGAGGTTCCTGGTTCCCGGCTTTAGATTGGTGCAGCACTGGCCGTTGCAGCTCACTTGGGGAGTGAACCATCGGACGGAAGATCTTCCTCTCTGTCTCTCCTCCTCTCTGCACATCTGACTTTGTAATAAAATAAAATAAACCTTTGAAAAAAAACAATTTATCATTCAGAAAGCTGCATAGGCCAAATTATCAATCAATGTGTGAGAATCCTAATCACCTATGTACTCAATCTTAGCAGTTTCTAGAGGATCTGTTCTGCTCAAATAGTCCAGACTGGGACAGAATCATACGTAAGTCAGACTCATTGAACTCATCATAATCTAGACTTCACTGCTTTCTCTTCTAGCACAGATAAAATGATTAAATATGAGTGCAAGCATGAACAGGCAGACACACACCTGTTTCTGTAACATGCTACATATGCAAGATAATATTTTAAGTTCTTTACAAATATAACATGCTTATTCTCTAAAGAACCCTACTAGGTAAGGATGATGATGATGATAATGATGATGATAACGATGATGATGGTGGTGGTGGTGGTTCTACAGTTGAGGAAAATGAGGCATAGAAAGGTTAAACAGTCCCAGGCAGTGAAAAAGAAAAGCCTAGATAGACACAGTGTTCATATTATAGTCATTCTTTAAACTGTATATGTGTATTTTATATTCTTTTCTATTAGAATTAAGCACTTCACAATTTAGGAAAATTCTTCCAAGTAAGGTGGCTGAGGCCTGTCTCCACTGCTTCCTTCCCGTAGGACTTCAGACAGCTCAGTTTCTCATAGGACAATTTCCTCAATAGCTAATACTGATCATGTCCTTTCTGCCTACCTCATGGGAATGCTGAGAAAGAACGTGGGATTATATATTTGAAAGTGATTTGTACACGGCAAAGAGAGTTATAGGAAGCAAAATGTTTATGAGGGAGACTCTTAGCTTGGGATATTGCTAAACAGAGTAGTCCCATTGCAGGGTCAACATGTCACGCTCCTCGTGCACTTTCCAGATACTGTTATCAGATTCTGTGCTATTCTTGGGTTTCTTCAATTGGATTACAAATATTTGTTCTCTCTTGGGTACAACCAGCTGAAATAAAACTTCTGTCGTTGGTTACTCTTGATAGAGAGCAAGCACACAATTCCATCATTGGGCACAATCTTAGCAATAGAATAGTGGCTGCATGTGAGCAGTATGGAAGCCTCTTTTTGACCTTTGAAGCCAAGGAACCTGGAAACAGGGTCAGCCTTAGCCATTACTCAGTGCTCTTGAGCTTCAGCTCTCAGAAGAACGTGGGGTTTCAAAACGTATAGGAGTAGCTTCTAAGGCCAACATACAGCTCCGTCGTACATGCTGGTCCAGAAAAAATACGTAATTCACTTCAAGTTTAAAGAAAACATTTGTTTTACAGAGAGGAGTCTGCTGTGGTTGTCTAAACTGCAGCTACTCTGCTGAAAGTCCTGCTGCTGAGGCCTGTGCAGAGACACTCTAACACTTTTTTTAAAAAACAGTTTTCAGGAGCTGGTGGCATGCCATGGCAGGTTAAGCCTCCACCTGCGGGACTTGCATCCCAAACAGGCACCAGTACAAGTCCCAGCTGTGCCATTTCTGATCCAGCTCCCTGACTATGGCCTAGGAAAGCAGCAAAGAAGGATGGCCCAGGTCTCTCTCTCCTCTCTGTAACTCTATCTTTCAAATAAAAATAGAAACAAATCTTTTAAAATATTTTTAAACTAATTCACCTATGAAAGGAAATTGACCAAAATTCTTTGCCATTAGACCATAAAATTTGGCATTTCTTATCTTCATGGCATTCATTCACTCGGCCATTTGGGGCATCTTAGGACATAGAGTGCTGTGGTATCTGCACAAACCCACAACCAAATCATGATAGTAACAATGTTGTGCAGCAGGTAGGTATCTCAGTGCACAGTGGAACAAGCCAACAGGTCTATAATCAGAGTGATTTTGCTATTATCAGCATGTTCCTCTCTTCTGATACACATCAAAAGGAAAGCCAGAAACAGATTTTTAAAAAAATCTTCTGGGGGCCAGGCGGCGTGGCCTAGCGGCTAAAGTCCTCGCCTTGAAAGCCCCAGGATCCCATATGGGCGCCGGTTCTATTCCCGGCAGCTCCACTTCCCATCCAGCTCCCTGCTTGTGGCCTGGGAAAGCAGTCGAGGACGGCCCAAAGCTTTGGGACCCTGCACCCTATGGGAGACCTGGAAGAGGTTCCAGGTTCCCGGCATCGGATCGGCGCGCACCGGCCCGTTGCGGCTCACTTGGGGAGTGAAACATCGGGTGGAAGATCTTCCTCTCTGTCTCTCCTCCTCTCTGTATATCCGGCTTTCTAATAATAATAAAATCTTTAAAAAAAAATCTTTTGGGCTTAATTGTGTCTGCCACCAAAAAAAATTAAAAAGAAACATTGTATGTGGAATTACATACAATTTGATGTCTCAGAATAAGACTATTCAGAGATGGGGTCATTATCAATGTAATTAATAAAAATGAAGCCAGGAAGGTGGGGATTATCCAATATCCCTGTGCTCTTGTAACAAGGGGAATTAGAACTCAGAGACACATGCACGGTCATGTGACGAAGCACAGGGCAAAGGCGGCCATCTACTGGCACAGATCCCTCAGATGGATCCCACCTGCTGGCTCCTTGAGCTTGACCTTAAGGCCTTCAGAACTGAGTCAATGAATGTATTGGTTACAGTAGTCCTGGAGAACTAGCACACGCACAAAGACCTCAGCATCTTACTGTCTGTACGGACTGACTCTCCTCCTAGGACAGTTTTCTATATTTTTTGTCATTTCTGTTTGATCTTCAACATCTGCAGTCTCCCAGAGCCTGAAGTTTGAACACAAGGATGATGGACAGCACAGCAGGGTGGATGCGCCGGACCAAGTAAGTCATTTCATTGCTGTGATTATGTAACGGGAAAGCCGGAGTCTCTGCCCACACAGGTCTCAGCAACAGCCCAGGGAATGGGATGAAGAGCCACGCTCCCCAGAAAGTGTCTTCGTCGCTTCTACCCGTTTGTGTGCAGGCTGCAGACAGTCTGAACCTGCTGGCCCTGGATTCCAGGACCCTGACTGCACCCACACAGCCACACAGGCAGCCGGCCTGCACCACGCAGTAGCCCAGGCAGCAACCTGCCCACTCATCTGGACTCAGCCATGGTGCCCTTCCCTCAGACTTCCCTCTGGTGCTGCTACTCTTGCAGTCAGCCTAGTAACAGTACTGGCCCAGAGAGTC
Organism: Ochotona princeps; assembly: GCF_030435755.1. NCBI lineage: Eukaryota > Metazoa > Chordata > Mammalia > Lagomorpha > Ochotonidae > Ochotona > Ochotona princeps. The sequence goes on along the minus strand of NC_080843.1, from coordinate 10,756,742 downwards.
GCTTCTAGAGATCCCCGAGTCTGCCGGCTTCTGGGGATGATTCTGTGAAAAATGCAGTGCCCAGGTTCCAAGTCCACTCTTAGTCACTTCCGGTAGGATTTTTGGTTTGGAGCAGCCATGGTATAAAGAAAACATTGGCCTCGGTTGCTGGCACAAATGTCAAAACCCTAAGGATCTCCACAGAGGAATGTATTTGGTCTTCTTAAGAGCCCCTTGACCATACCTGAGTTATGCTAATGAAGTGACTCAAGATGAGATTCCTAGGCAGACTCAGGTTTGGGCTAGACACCAGAAGCAGCAACTCTGTGCTGAGAGGGTGGAGCTTTAGCCTCTTCACTCCCCGAGTAGGCAGGTGACTTGGACACAGGCTTCCATCACCAAGTCTTGAACAATGAGACTGGGAAACTCAGTGTTGGTTTACAACTGAGTCTGGGAGTGCAGTGTACCTGCCGTGGAAAAGACAGGGAAGTTCTGTCCACTGCTTCCTGTGGACACTTTACGCCTTGCCTGGGCTTCTCTTGCTGAGTTCTGCCTGTGCCTGAGTTGGAGCCTTTATAATAACCTTATAATCTTAAGAGAAACACTGTCCACTTAGTCCTTCTAATGAGTCACTGGAGTGGTGCAAAGTATGGGAATCTTTAACTTTGGTCACCTGATGATCATCTTCACAGGCAGCATCTGAACTGAGAGAAGTCTCATGGGACTGAGCCCTTTAACTGTGACAAGTGACACCACTCCAGGTGAGTAGTTTACGATGGATATGAGCTGTCACTCATTGAACTGATGTTCAGACACTTGGAGAATCTATCAGGGTCACCATCGGTGGCCACTTGCCTTGGTTCCTTTTCACCAATGGAGTAGTGCTTCGTGGTTCAGAGAGGGAAAGTAAGGAGCACAAAGCAAAGCCTCCAGTGAGCACATGGCACCCTTCCTGCCTGGTTTGAGGTTTTTATCCCTAAAGTATCCTGGGCATTGATAGTGATGTGGTCATGAAGCTCATCATGAAATCTGGGAGTTGCACATCTTTGGACTCCGCACTTTGGCTACGGAGTAGACATTCCTGGCTTAGCTGAGTCCCCGTTTAACCACAAGTTAAACCACAAAGTGGGTGGTCTGAATGGGGCCCCAGTACACAAGAGCATCCCTAGTCCCTCCCCTGGGTGGTGATCTGCGGCTCGTTCCCGCTTGCTCAAGTCTGATTATTCACCTGACAGAAGGACTCATGGGGGCAAGAGCAGCTATGCAGGTCCGACTCAGCTCACCTTCAAAAGATGCTGAGGAGAAAGACTCATCCGTGTTCTGACAGCCACAGCTGTCAGCTGCCCTTACAGTTCTCCCCAACCTCTGTGCTGAGGCCACACATGGGTAAGCAATTTGCCCAGACATTCCAATTTTTAGCAATGAAGTCACAGATCCTGACCTAGGCATACATTGGGTCAGTCATGGCACACACACAACAGGCACATGCACACACTCACACACTGCTCCCCGCAGATGACCTGAGCACTGTGGGATACCAGTTTCTGCTAGACACAGAAATCTCCTGATTGGCTTTGTTTTTCTTTTGATCTCCGATTTCCCATTAGCCTAGCCTGAGGTTCTCAGAACTGCACTGTGACCCGTGGATCCACCTCCGTGTCAAAGGAAACAACCAACTAAATCAGAAAGAGAGTGCTCAGAATCAAACAAACGAAATATACTGCAGGGGAGCAGCAGAGAGAATATATGGAATCGCTGGCTACTGCTCTGATCTGCTGCAGGAGAGCAGCTAGCAGGAGGCCCGGAGGCTGCCTGCCACAACGCAGACTGCAATCTCAGAGGTGTTCCTGTAACTGCAGTGTCTTCTCATGCAGTGTGATCCAACAGGCTTTCTCAAGGAGCTGAGGATACTATGCCATCCTCTACAGTGGGACCTGTCCAGCGCCCTGAGAAGACCCTCCACATGTCCCAATCTTCTGCCTCTCCAGGTCTCCCTTCACAAGGAGTCATTCCTTACCAAGCTCTGGTGGCTGTCCTGGCACTCTTCTTCCCTCTTCATCTATCTCAACCTTCCTCTCCATCAGTCTCCTGTTTGTCTGATCCTGTTGTGGCACCTGATTCTCAAAGGATCTAAATCAAATTAGCACATATCAATATTTGTCAAATCTCCCTAAGTGATGGTGATGAGAGCCACTGTTCATTGTACTAGGATCATCTGATGGTGTCAGCATACAAGCTTGTGATTACAATGGAACACAGAAGATATAACAACACCAATGAAAAGATACAGGCTGAATGTTCTCAGAAAACCAGGGGAGGAGGAATGGAATTGCCCTGGTGGTGGAGGGGATTATTTCCATTTCCGGAACTGAGAGACATTAAACGCATCGCCTGTACTCTAAGTGGAAAATTCTTGTGAGTGTCACCATTGTATCACACCAGTATGACAAAATCATCATGTTTTGTAGACAGAAATTCACAGATTCACTTACAATAAATCCTATTAAAATCAATAGAAAGAAACTAGTTTCCTTAAATACCATTGGCAAGAGGAACTGGTGTGTGTGTGTGTGTAATACTGCATCCACAGGGATAAATCTGCCATGGTAACAACACATATGCTTTAGAAATGTAGACATTTTTACATCAACTGTCTTCCATAATTTCTGGTTTTCCTTTAAAAAATGCATCACTAATTATAGGATGGTTATCCCAGCTGGAAGTCTTTTATCCTTGCTCAATACAGCCATTTCCCAGGGAGGTTAAAAAATAGATAAATGGTATGTGTGGTGTTTAAAAAGTCAAATATTGTACAGGGTCACATATGAATCATTTTCCTCCTAAATTAACACATTATTTTGATGTTCCAAGAAAAAGATTCCATTATGTATTTCCTTTTAACTTCAACTGTGAGACCATTAGAAACACAAGCCCACATCATATCCCATTTGGTTGCCAATCTCCAAGACTGAAAAATTCAAGCACACAGGCCTAAAGTCGCTCTCTGTGCGGTAGACAATGAGAAGAAAGAACACAGACATGCTTCCTTTGGTGTTTTTCAGTCTAGTTGATCTGAAGTTGGAAGAGAGGTAGCCACAATAATTGCCTCAGTGGGTAAATTTCTTTTTTATTCCTTTATTTTAGTAAAATAGATGTAACATAAAATCATGAAACTATCCACAAAATATAGGACTCTAGATTTGTATCATATATTCCCCTTCTGTGCCTTGCTTACGCATACAAACTTACTTAGGCACACGTTCATATATGTGCAGTCATTCTCAGACACAAAAGACATTTCAAAATATTCATGGACAATTGACTTAAAAGCTGCTTATCTTGGTGCATAGATGTTTATCTCAATGTGTTGTAGAAGTGTGGGTATTGATGCCCTATACAACCTCTATCATTAACTTTTTCAAGTCTAAAAGAAAATCTAAATTATATGTGTGAAATTTTTGAAATTAAAAAAAAATTATGGAAAGGACCACCGGGATTGTGACCCAATTCTTGCACTCTCAGAAAAAAATATATGAAATTTATAACTAGGATATTTAACATATGGTTCAATTTTTCTTTAAAATAAATTATGTATGTGAACTCAAGGATTATTGTATTTTAGTGTCACTCAGCTAAAGTATTTTACTTCAGGCTTAATTTTAAACATACTTAAATGAATAGAGGTCACACATATTCCTCCTGGGATGACATCTGGGTTGGAGTTCATAGAGGATATGTAATGGGTGAGTTTACATTAAAACAACATCTCCTTAATAAGCCAGAATGAACCATTGTATGTTTCTGGTCAAATGCTTCTCTTGCAGCATCTCTCTTCACAAGAGCTTTTTAACATATTCACCTGGAGTGGAGGACTCTGTAGAAAAGTGCTCCAGATCTCGTGAGGCTCCAGCATGGAACAGCATTGACCAAGTAGGCAGCCTCTCTGCGCTTCTCACCTTCTAGGCCAGATTTTATAAAACAAAGTAGTCTTTTCAAAAGCAGTGTTTTCATTAGCAATGTTCCCACTGTGAGAAAATTCACAGACACAAAATTTTCCAGACATCAGGACATGACTATGACCTTAGAGGGTGCTCAATTTTGTCCTATAATTAGCATCGTCTGTGAGCTTTTGTGAAACGATGAAGGGACAGAATCATTTCCTTGAAAAGAGAGAAATCTCAGAACACAGGTTGCGTTTAAGCACTCATGTATGAAATTTGAACAGCCCAGAAATGAGGGTGCACTCCTGGCTAAACACAGATCCCTCTCAGTCAAGTCACCAAGCTTGTGACACGTATCACTGGCCTCATCACCAGAGCTCCAGGTGATGGGAAGTGAGGGAGATACACAGTTAGCTCTTCCCTCTGGTCTTCAAGCAGGGAACTGAAGCGGTTTTATTCTCCACAGAGAAAGGACACTGCGCTTGTTGGTGAGTCAGTATGCACCTGCAAGCCCTGTGCTAGTTCCACTGCTCTCTAGTTCTGGTTTCAGCTTCTGCTTGCAAATATCACCAAATGGCTCCCTCACGAGCTGCTTTTCATTCTGATATCTTTGCTGCCCATCTATTGCTGGGAATGCCATCTTGAGAGCCCGACCCTTTCACCTAGCAACTTGAAATTCAACCCTTAAAAGGCTGAGAGGTTTTGTGTGTATGCCTGATAACAAGAGCTACACTACCACAACCATGGACCCAGGCCACCACAAGGTGATGGAAAATATTTTGCCAAGGGATATGTCCTGCCACTGTCTGTTCACACTTTGTCGGCACCAGCCTTGGTATTGACCTGGAACACTCTTGCTTATCCATCTTTGTAGCTAAGGATTATGGTAGAGAAATATCTTACATAAGCCTCGTCATCTTGCTTCTAAAAACTTTGCCTTCTTTGACTTCAACTATGGTGTACTATGATATGCATATTGTGTTGCAATGTTATTCCTGGATAAGCCTACTAGTTTTTGGAAACCCTCCTCAAGGAAGCCTTCCTTGAACCCGACCTCCACCCCAAAGCTGCGTTGAGTCTAAATTTATTTCCCAGAACTGGCATTTAAAAGTACAACAAACTTAAGTGGATCAAACTCCGAAAGTTAATGAGCTTTTGCCTGCTCAACATTAAGGGGTTTGTAGGGCTGCTCTATGCCTCTTGTCTAACTTTTGGAGCCAAGTGACCAATCTTCACAGTCCCTTGGTGTACAGAAGCATTCCTCCCTCAGGTTCTCTGCCACTCTCCTCCTACTCCTTGCTTCTGTGAGTTTCCATCTCCAGAACTCCTCTTTCTATGAGGAGACTAGTCACATCAGATTAGTGCCTACCCTAAGAAACTCATTTGAATTTGATTATTCCCAGAAAGACCTTACTTCCTGATAAGGTCATGTTCTGGCATACCAGAAGTTAGAATTTCAATATATGATTATCAGGGCAGAATACATTTCAACTCATATCAAAGCTCATATCCATCCATCTCTACCATTGGTCCTTTAAAAATCATTTATTAATAGTAACTATACATATGTGGCCTATAGTGTGATGCTTCTAACATGTATATGAATGTGCATTGATCAAAACAAGTGATCAACAATTTCCCCTTCTTTGACATTGTTCTATGATTGGCAGCCTTGATTGGCAGCTTGGAGCTTCCTTCTTCCATTTGTTCATACAGTTCCTACATCTTCACTGTGCTGTGTGCTATCTGATTCTGATTTGGCACCTGTTACTGAACTCTACCCCCTGCCTCCCTGCCAACCTCGAGTAATCACACTTCTGTGTGCAGATCAGGGAGTTTTGTTTTTAGCTCTAATTTATCAGGGGAAACCTGAGTATTTGTCTTTCTGTGTTTGGCTTATTTCAGTCAGCATGCTGCTTTCCAGTTCTATTCGCCTCCACTGAAAACAACAAAATTCAGTTCCTTTTCGTGGTTGACTATATTCTGCTGTGTATATTTTCTTTATCCATTCACCTGGTGACAGACCGCTTGCATTATTCTGTGTCTTGACTATTGAGAACAGTGCTGTAATAAAAATGGTAAAAGTATCTCTTTGAAACAATGATTTCATATCTTGGATATATATGCAGTGGTGGGATTGCTATGTCATATGGCAGTTATATTTATAATATTTTGTTTATTTATTAGAATGGTACAATAATTGAGACAAAGATGAGAAACATCTTCCATTCACTGGCTCACTCCCCAAATGACGCTGGGCAGGAGCCAGGAACTCCATCCTCGTGTCCCAAAGGCAGGGAAGGGACCTTGTGTGTAGGTATTTTCTACTGCTTTCCTGGGAAACTCAGTCAGAAGCAGAGCAGCCAGAACTTGAACGGGGATTCCAATATGAAATGCCAGTTTTGCAACCCAAGGTTTAATCCACTGCATCACAACACCAACTCCGATTTGTTTTTGTTATGGTCACGCTAAGTAGCACTCCCACTAACAACATATATGAGTTTCCTTTTCTCCACAAACACAGTATTTGTTGCCTTCTGTTTGTTGTTGCTATTGTTTGATAACAAACATTCTAACTGACATGAGGCAATGTTTCCTTGTGATTTTCATTTGCGTTTCACTGTTGTTAAGCATTGGGGTTGCTGATATATTCTGGAGCTTAGTGATTCTCAGGTAAGTGGCTTGCAAACGTCTTTTCCCATTCTGTCAAATGTCTTTTTCCTTTGCTGTGAAAAAGCTTCTGAGTTTGATATAATCCTGTTTTATCGAGTTCTGTTTTTGTTGCCTGTGCTTTTAAAGTCTTCAGCAGAAAATTATTGCCTGCTTCATCTTAAAGTGTTTTCCTTATGTTTTCTTCTAGCAATTTCATCATTTCAGGTCTTACATTTGGTTCTTCAATCCATCTCGAGTTTACATTTATAAATGATGAGAGGCATTAGGAATCTTAGTTCATTCTATATGTGTGTATACAATTTGATCATTTGTTGAAGACTCTCATTTCTCCAATTTATGTTCCTGGCACCTTTGTCAATCATCAACTAACTACATGTATGTGGACTGATTTCTGTATTCCTTACTCAGTAGATTGCTGTTGGCCTATTGGTGGCAGCTACTCTAATCCCATTGCATGCCCACATTGCACACAGCATTCATCGAAGTGTTCTGGATGGCAGCTCGTTGACTGAGCTCCACACACGCACAGTGCTCAACTGAACACTGTCCCAACTCTCTTAAAACTCACCCTTTAAGAAGATAATTGAACATTGATACTAGCCTAAAAAAAACCTAGCTCCATTGAACACAGAGATATAAATTAGTACACATGCAAACACCCACTTATGTGCCCTTTTTCTACCTCTCTCAGACAACACTGGAGGGGATTCAAAAAGTATATATACCCATCCTGAAAGACAACACCTGTAGACTCATGGCTGTACCTATCTGTCCCTGGTGGCCCTGCTCAGTAGGAACTCTTTGCACTTCTAGAATCCAAGGGCAAGGGATCTGGACTTGTTCTGGATTCGGTAGTTTCTAGATCTACAGGGCAAGCAATCATAGGCAAAAACATCAAACTGAAACTCCCTTTGCGTTTTCCATTAACCCATCAGAAGCAATTTTTAAGGTTTGTGTGTCTGTCTAGGCAGCTGTGCTTACTAATGGATATTTTGTCCAGATGATGAAGTTCTGCATAGGACTCTGAGAAAAGCTGATTCTATTGTGGGGCTCCATTTACTAACTCTGAGCGTGACATTTCCAGAGTAGCGACAAGCAATTTCATGATGACAAATTTTATAAGTCGAAATACTCTGTTCTCCCAAGTTCAGAAGTAATTTAAAAGGAAGATAAACAGTTCCAACATTTAATGGGTAAACAAATGTAGCAGGATAATTTACTAAGATATTAATTTGTGATTTTTTTCCATGTACCAGTAGGAGTCTAGAAGCATGAAAAGCAACAGCCCTTCTCCAGGCTAGATGATAGGCGTGTTCTTAGTCAGGACTCCTCTGCATTCATTCTCGATGATGTCTCATTCTGAGGCCCCACATCAGAGCTGCCCAACATCCTCAGTGAAATCAATGCAGCTACAAGAGAGCTTCAGGAAGTCTAGAGGAGGAGAGAAAATTTTACAAATGATGAAGCTGCTGTGATTCTGTAAGTGGGAATCAGTTTATTCCCTTGAAGTACAAGAGATCTATAGGATCTGGGGAAAACAGTCCCCAGATTTCCCGAAGTGACTTCAGGTGACCTTGGCCACAGCAACCAGTGCTGCTGTGCCGCTCCCATTGGCAGTGTTATTCTGAGTCATGGGAACGCTATACCTATCCTGTTTCAGGCATTCCTCTCCACCAGGTCACTCTGCTAAACAAACTTGGGTTAAGTTGAAAATATTGGCAACAGTTTCCTTGCATCTCTCCCTATTTTGGTCATGTGACTCAGTCCCATAGATGCAGCACAGTGGAAGCTTAAATGGTATTTGCTTGTTGGCCCTATCATTTCTTCCTGCATCTGTAACACAGTCCTCCAGTGGCCTGGAATGTCCAGAAACTGGACAAACAGCCCCGCTGCCCGCATTACTAGAACAGACCACATCATGTAAGCAAGGCTGCCTGGGATCAATCAGCTCTCAGGTGACTTATCTTGTTATGCTGTGAATGTGTGTGCACCTCTCCCCAACTCAACTGTTGACACTTAATGCCATAGTAGTAAGAGATTCAGGAAGAGATTCTCTGGAAACAATTCAGTCACGAGGGGTAAGCACTCAGGAATGGGACTAGTGTCACTGTAAAAGAGACTCCAGAAAAACAGGGTGATCTTTACAGCATGTGAGCACACTGCAACAAGCAGCCATTTAATAAGGAATGGGTCTTCCCCGGACACCAAATCTGGCTAGGTCTAGACCACTGACCTCTGATGCTCTAGAAGTGAAAGAAAAAATTCAACTATTTTTGGGTCAATGAGAGTACACCAGTTTTGCAATAGCAGCCTGGGTGAACTAAGACAGAATCTGACATACAGGAATGGGAGTGTTGCTATAAGAGGAGCCTAGATTGACAGGTGCCTAACAATGTGGAAGTAGCGTTGGAAATTAACAATGGATAGAGGCTAAAGAGTTTTGAGGCACATACTAGGAAAGTCCTACAACGCCACCGAGGATTCTGCAGAAAGCCCAAAAGAAGGGAGCTGTAGAGGAAGCCCCAGCCTGCCTACAGAACACCTGAATGGCTGTGAAATAGAAATCTCACAGAAACATGAACAGTAGATGCCACTCATGATATCTGACATGGAAAAGAGAAAAATAACATTGGAAACTGGAAGAAAGATGACACTTGTTATAAAGCAACAAAGAATATCCAAGTGACACCATGAAAGATCCATAGATGAACCTTCTAGATGAGCCTTGGCCAAGCTGACACACCATAGAGTCATGAGGTAAGTTCTGGAGTGGCTTTTTTTAGAGTTTTAACAAGACAATGCTGTAAGTCCACTTCAAGAGTATTACATAACTCATACTTAAGTCCATCCTTTCTATGTTAACTGCTGCGGCAGACCCAGGTACCAAGTAAGTCAGGGCTCCTTTGAGCATAGGCTTGCTCCAGGAAAGGAGGATCAGAGCATGGCCACCTTGACAGCTCCGGACCCAGAGCCTTTGCCTTTCTTTTTTCTTTCTTCAGCCTTTTATCCCTCAGTTTCTTCCCTCACAATAACTTTATTTTCAGAGCCTGTCCTAAGGATAGACCTCAAACATAGCCAGCACTACAAAAGTTTCCCTTAGTGCTGAGTCTTGTGGCATCATGGGTCCTGTGGGCATTTGAGGAATGAACCGGCAGATGGCAGATCTCAACCTCTCAAATAAAGTGAAGATAGATAGATGATAGATAGATAAATAGATGATAGATAGATAGATAGATAGATAGATAGATAGATAGATAGATGTTTTAAATTAAAAAGAAGAAATGAGTTCATGGAACTAGAAGATAAGTTTATTTGGGTACAAGAATGTTCTGAAATCTGGATGTAAATATTCCCTTTTAAGCAACTTTTTGAACCCTCACAAAAACCTTTCTTCAGGTTAAGAAATTTATTTTTTTCTTGTTAGTTTGCTGGAAACTAGTACCTGAACTAGATGTTGGATTTTTTTAAGGTTTATTTATTTTTATTGGAAAATCAGATATACAGAGGAGAAGAGACAGAAACAGAGATCTTCCATCTGCTGATTCACTCTCCAAGTGGCCACAACAGCCAGAGCTGAACCAATCCAAAGCCATGTTTTTCCTGCACTGGCTAAGATGATCTGATGGCTGGTCTTTGTTAGGAAGGAAGTCTCCAAGTACCATCTTTCAACTTGAATTTGTCTGCCAAAGATAAGGCCCTGGGTTTGGAACACTTCTTCATGGAAATGTGGCAAGTCCTCACAGCCTCTGCTGAGATTGCTATGCTGTGGCTCCAGACTCAGCAGGTGTTCTTCTGCTCTGCTTAACGGTGCTGTCTTATGGCACCTGGCCAACCCTATGGCAATGTCCTCCACAGGGGCTGGGTCCTTTCTGCTGTAGTATATGAAAAGTGTGTGCAGAAAATTGCCCTGTGTTAGCTGCCAAGAAGGAGCCATAGTCCATAGAACTGACGTCAGCCACTGAAACTCAACCTTCGCTGCCATTTCTCTGTGTGAGTGAAATACTTGTCCCATCCAGTGTTTGATTGCATTGTGTTTGGTTGACAACTCCAACTCCAAGATGCAGTCGGCAAAAGCACTTGGACTCCTGATAATGGGCCAAAGGTATCACACATTTCACATGCACTACTGTTTAGTGAAGATGATGAATTGCATTGCATCGCTTTGAAGTATTAAACCAACCCTGTATTCCTGGCATAAACCCTGTTTGAATAAATTCCCTTTTGTGTGTTGATGTCCATGATTGTGTATTTCTTGTTAATGAAGAATATTGGTTTTTTTCTTACAATGTCTTCGCCCGAATTGTTATTTGAAAATAACACTGTCCGGGCCCGGCGGTGTGGCCTAGCGGCTAAAGTCCTCGCCTTGAAAGCCCCAGGATCCCATATGGGCGCCGGTTCTATTCCCGGCAGCTCCACTTCCCATCCAGCTCCCTGCTTGTGGCCTGGGAAAGCAGTCGAGGATGGCCCAAAGCTTTAGGACACTGCACCCGTGTGGGAGACCCGGAAGAGGTTCCTGGTTCCCAGCTTCAGATCGGTGCGCACCAGCCCATTGCGGCTCACTTGGGGAGTGAATCATCGGATGGAAGATCTTCCTCTCTGTCTCTCCTCCTCTCTGTATATCCGGCTTTCCAATAATAATAAAATCTTTTAAAAAAAGAAAATAACACTGTCCACAAAGAATCAGATGTCAAACACTTTATCCTCTGAAAGAATATTTTGGAATTATCATTTCTTCCTTAAATGGCAGAATTCACTAGTGAAAGCATCTTACACAGGAGTTTTCTTTAAAGTTTTTCATAACATGACTTAGTATTTGTAGGGTTTTTTGAATAATATACATTCTCCTGAGAAAGTTTTGATAACTGTAATTTTCATGAGATTTGTCTGTTTCATTCTTGTGGTCAAATCTGTTGCCATAGTAATACTGTTGCTTGCAGTATTTTACTAAGTTCTTAATAACTGTAAAACCTGTAGGTATGTCTTTCCTCTCATTCATAGTATTAATATTTTTTGCCTGACCTGGCTAATACATCATTTATTTTGTTGGTATTCTCATAGAACTAATTTTGGTTTCAGTAATGTTTTAAATTTTTAATTTTTATTTACAATTTTGGAGGTACAGAGCTTCCTCCTTCTACCCTCCATTGTAGCTGCATTAACCTGCCCACCCACCAACAGTGGAGTAGGGTGCTTTTCTCCCCACATCCAGGCCAGCAGGTGTTGTTAGATTTCCAAATGTAGGTCAATCTCACTGAAGTTTGGTGGAACCTCAATGTGGTTTTTATTTGTATTTGCCTAATTGGTAGGAAGTCTGAGCATTTTCTCACATGTCTATCAGCCATTTGAATTTGTTCTTTTGAAAAATGCCTGCTCATTTTCTTTCCCCATTTCTTTTTTTATTCTTTAATTTGTGTATTTTATTATTTTATGATACAGTTTCAAAGGCTCTGGGATTTCCCCTACCCGCCTCCCCAAATGCATACCCCCCCACACGGATTCCCCTTATATTGCTATAATAGTATACAGTCCTTCATAATCAGTCATAAGTCCATCATTCTGCTATTTAAGTGTGTCCTGACATTGTAGGAATGGAAAATGGCTGAGTTTAGCATCAGGTTCTCAAGATATATTTAATAGTTCCATTAGAAGTCCATCTTTGATTTGGAAGTAGAGATGCGTACTGCATCGTATCTTCACATCTAGATATCATAATCTCTATTACACGGTTACTATATATCACCTTAAGTAAAAAATCATAAAGCAAAATCAACAACAGGAAAAAAAACAAAATTTATAACAACATGAAGTTAAGTAACTTGCTACTGAATGACCAATGTATCACTGAAGAAATGAAAAAGGAAACAGACCTTCTTGGAGGAAATGATGCTAGTGTATGATCTATGAGTCAGTGAGTAAATTAATAATAAAACACTTTTTGAAGGAATGAAAATTAAAACAAAACTATCAAAACCCATGAGATGTAGCAAAAACAGTATCGAACAGGCTATTGATCTTATATTTTGCATGAAGGTTGTCTCACATCAGAAAGAATATATATTTGAACTTTTGGGACTGGCTTATCTCAATGAGCTTAGTATCTCTAGTTGGAACCATTTGGTTGCAAATGATAGAATTTAATTATTTTTAATGGCCAAGTAGTATTCCATGGAACAAATGTACCGTAATTCTTTATCCACTCCTCTTTGGATGGGCATCTGAATTTTTTCCATGTCTTTGCTATTGTAGATTGTGCTGCTGTAAATATAGGATTACAGATCCCTTTCTCATATACACATCTCATTTCCTTTGGATATATTCCCAGAAGTGGAATAGCTGGGTTATATGGCGGGTCTATTTTCAGTTCTGTTAGCACTCTCCATACTGACTTCTGTAGTGGTTGTACTAGCCTACACTCCCACCAACAGTGAAGGAGGATACCTTTCTCTCCCCACATCCATGCCAGCAAATATTGATAGCAGAGTTCTGAATGTAAGCCAATCTCCCCAGAGAGGTGAAACTCAAAATGGTTTTCATTTGTATTTCCTTGATGGCTAGGGAGCCTGAGGATTTTTTCATATCTCTATTAGCCATTTGAGTTTTCCATTTTGAAAAATATCTGTTCATTTTCTTTGCCCATTTCTTCGCAGAGTTGTTTGTTTTGCTGTCACTGAGTTTCTAAACTCCTCGTTCATTCTGGATATTAGTCCTCTCTCTGTTGTGCAGTATGCAATGATTTTCTCCCATCCTGTTGATTGATTCCTCACTTTGTTGATCATCTCCTTTGCTGTACAGAGCTTTTTGGTTTGATGTAGTCTCATTTGTTTATTTTGGCTCTGCCTGTGCTTTGCTTTTCTAAGAAGTCTTTCTCCATTCCTATATCTTGGATAGCGTTTCCTATGTTTTCCTCTAAAAGTTTGGTGGTTTCTGGGTGCAGATTTAGGTCCTTGATCCATTTAAAGCTGATTTTTGCATAATGTGACAGGTGCAGGTCTTGCTTCTTACGTCTGCAGCATTTGTCTATCCAGTCGTCCCAACAGCATTTATTAAATGACCAGACTTATTCCCTGTATTATTTTGCTTTCTTGTCAAACAGTAGTTGGCTATACATGTGTGGGCTCCATTTTGGTGTTTCTATTCTGTTCCATTGATCTTCTCTGTTTCTGTACCAATGCCAGACTGTTTTGATGACCACTGCTCTGTAGCATGTCTTCAGGTCTGGAATTGTGATTCCTCCAGCTTTATTTTTATTCTTCAGGATAACTTTGGCCATTTGTGGTCTCTTGTGTTTCCAGATGAACTCTAATATCTCCTCTTTTGGTTCTGAGAAGAATGTTGTGAGGATTTTCACTGAGATCACAGTGAATCCCTGTATTACTTTTGGTAAAAATATGGACATTTTGATGGTGTTTATCCTGCCAATCCAGGAGCATCATCAGTTTCTCCATTTTTTAATGTCTTGTTTTATTTCTTTTCATATTTTATAGTTTTTATCCTAAAGGTCTTCCACATATTTGGTTAGATTAATTCCAAGATTAATTCTATTTTAAAGAGAACTGTACTTACAATTTCTTTCTCAGTCATGGAATTATTTGTGTATACTAGCGCCATCAATTTGTGTTCATTAATTTTATATCCTGCTACCCTGTTGAAGTCTCTTACGAGCTCCAATAGTCTCTTGATTAAGTCTTTTGCTTCTCCTATGTAGAGAATCATGTCCTCTGCAAACAGGGATAATTTTAATTCCTTGTTTTCAATTTAAATTCCTTTAATTTGTTTCTTTTTTCTTGCCTAATAGCTCTAGCAAGAACTTCAAATACTATGTTGAATAGCAGTGATGAAAGTGGACATCTTTGTCTAGCTCCAGATCTGAGTGGAAAAGCTTTTACTCTTTCCCCATTTAGTTTGATGCTGGCATTGGGTTTTTGTATATTGCTTTGGTTGTATTATAGAATGTTACTCCTATGTCTATTTAGGTTAGAGTTTTTAGCATTAAGCGATGTTGGATTTTATCAAATGCCTTCTCTACACCTCTTGAAATGATCTTATTTGTTTTGTTCTTCATTTTTACGTGGTGTGTCACCTATCAATTTGTGTATGTTAGACCAGCCCTGCATGCCAGGGATAAATCCCACCTGATCAGAGTGAATGATCTGTCTGATGTATTGTTGGATCCTTTGTCTAGTTTTTTTTTTTTTAATCTCTGGCTCTCATTTTCCTCTTTACCTTTTTTTATTCCTTTTGCTGTGTTTTATTATCAATAAATCTTTGTTCTATAATTTTAACCATTGCCTCAAGGGTTCAACAATATGCATTTTTAACTTATTACAATAGATTTTAAAATAATCTCAATCATGCCACTAAAGGCATGTTACAAGATATATGCTTCCATTTTCCCTCTCCTGTACTGTAAGACTTCAGTCAAATAATTTTATTTCTGTGCATGTGAAGAGCACCACGCTATATTGCTAATATTCTTGCTTATCCATGGAATTATAAGAGATTTTAATGAAAAGAACTGTCATGTATTCAGCCAGTTAGTACCACTGTCAGGGATTTCTCTCCCTTACTGGAGATGCAAGCTTCCATCTCTCCTCCTGGCAGCTTGTTCCTTCTGCCTGAACATGGAATGAACAGTTATAAACTCTTGTAGTTTTTGCTTGTTTCAGAGTCTTCATTTCTCCTTCACTTATAAACAAAATGTATTTTCTGAATATAAAATTATAGTTTGAATTTTTGTTCTTCTGTTAACTCCTGGTTGTTTTGTTTTTGAGGACAATATGCCAATAACTGTTCTTCAAAGGGTAAAATGGCACCCTTTGTCCCCTGCTTGCTTTCTAGATTTTCTTTTTATCATCTGTTTTGTACCTGTTGTCATGTGTCTTAGCTTTCAGCCTTGGTGTTGGTTGAACATCTTGGATCTCCAATTTAGTAGTTTTCATTAAATGTGGAAATTTTTCAGCCATTTTTTTCTTTAAATATTGCACACCCACACAGCCTTCTTTTTCCTGTAGACACTCCATATGCTTTAACATTACTTCATGAAGTTGTCCCATAGCTCATTGACTGTCTATGTTCTTGTTCCAGGCTCTGTGTCTCATTTGGCCTGAGTTCTACACCATGACTTCAAAAACACTGGTAGATTTCACCACATTTTCTCTAAAAGTAATTATTCCAGGGTCTGCTTCTTCCCAGAGGTGGTCATTCTCATCTCCAGACATTTTGATTTGGGTATTTTGGTATTTTTTCAGATTTCTTTGCCTTAGTTCTTTGAACATATGGGACACAGTTAACAACTATTTTAATGCTCTCATCTGCTACATTTAACTTACATCAGTTCAGGGTTAGTTTCAACTAATTGATTTTTCCCTCCTTATGTGTTGCATTTTCTTGCTTCTCTGCCTTATGGATTTGCAATTTAACCAAAGATATTCACCACATCATTATTTTCATAGGAGAAATGAAAATGATTTCCACCTAAATCAATCATGGGTTTCATACATTAGAAGTATGAACTATGAATATGATAATAGGCAGGTGATAACGAGAATTAGGTGGCTCAATGTGTATATTTACAAGTGTGGAGATGCCAAAAAAAATTTCATAACAATGGAGAACAAAAATTAAAGAGCTTTAAAGTGCATATGCAAGTTCTGCTGGCATATGCATGCTTTTGTGCTGTTTGGATGAAAATAATTAGTTAGTTGTAAGGATGGTACCTTCGGGGACCCAGAGAAAGGTTAGACATGTTACTTGTTTTCATGAAGTGCCCATGCTAGCTGAACTTTGTGCCTGTGTTGTTTTAATTTTACTTTTTTATTTTATCTTGTTACCATTAATAATGTTTTTTTCTAGCAGAGTAGATTTATAGGGCATTTCGGGGGGGGTGTTTTCCTAATTCTTTTCTAAACTTTAATGGATAAAAGTTACCTATGAACAGGAATAAATCTAGATTCTGTGGAAGCCAATGATTAGACAATCTGGAAGGTCCTCTCAAAAAAAGAGAAAAACATAGAATTACTTTACTTTTGACATTTTTTCAAAAGGAAGCTATGTAAGCAGCTCTTCTTTGGAAGGGGTTGACCAAGCAAGAGACTTACAAGTTTCATTAGCATAGTCAATTCTTCTATTCCGTGAGACAGAATCCTATTTCACAATCATCATCACCAGGACATCAATAGTAGGTTTTCTCATCACACCCATTTTAACATGGGGAAACTGAGTCACAGAAGAGTCCACTTGCCCATGATGATCAATGGCAAGACTAGAATCAAGCATAAAGTCTGGCTCCAGAGTCTGTGATCCTATCCCTTGCTCTAGTTTGGGTAGGATTTGCCTGTGTCTCCCAAGGGCTTCT
Organism: Ochotona princeps; assembly: GCF_030435755.1. NCBI lineage: Eukaryota > Metazoa > Chordata > Mammalia > Lagomorpha > Ochotonidae > Ochotona > Ochotona princeps. The sequence continues at coordinate 10,739,795 of NC_080843.1, read as the reverse complement.
ATGTGGGAAGATTGGTCCTCGGAGTAGCAACACTGGGATGCAGGAGAACTTTCTAGAGGTAGGGCCTAGTGAAAGGAGGTTAGGTCCTAGGCAGTTCTGCCATTGAGATTGTTCTTTTGAGACTCTGGGGTAGCTCTTGTAAGAGCAGAGTTTAAAACAGCATGACCAGCACCTCCCCAGCCTCTGCCTTTTTGCCATGGGATCTCTTTTTCCCACCCATGCACCTGCTGCGATGCATGTGCACTGGTATCAAGGACCTCCCATCAGGAGCCAAATCTAGGAAATCACCCAATCTGGAGTTGCCAGCCTCCCAAACTGTAAGCTACATAAACCTCTTTGCTTTGTAAAGCACTTGCCTTGGGTATTTTGTTACAGGTGTGAAAAATGGACAAAGATATCCCCACTGCTCCACTGACTCGTTTGTACTGTTTTGCTGCATCAGTACATGTGTCTAATGCAAAACCAGATTCAATCCAGTAAAAGAAAAAAGATTGTGAAACACTCTCACCCCGCCCCCAAAAAATAAATAAATAAAAGAGACTCCGTTATGAGGTAATGAATTCCCAGATAGTCCAACAAAAGTTGTTTAACTCCTTGTATAGGAGGATTACCCTCTAAAATGACAATGTTTCTCCCATGAACCATGCTATCCTTAGCTCTTTTCCTATTTTATTCAATCTCTATCACCTATCCCTTTATGCTATGCTGCACAACTTTGTTGTATAGGTGTTTATCATTAGTCTTCCTCTACCAGAAATATGCAACAGGAGAGCTGACATTTCTGTCTGTTCTGTTCACTGTTGTACTCTCGGTGCCTAATATGATAGACAGTCAATAGATACTGGCTTAATGAATGAATCATTCAAAGGGAGCTTAAACTCTGTGATCTCTAAGTGTGGTGAGGTTCTACCTGGAAACCTCCTTCCTTGCCTTTCGCTCTTTTCCCATCCTTTTCCAAGAAATGACTTGCCTGATTCTCCAGTCCTTCTTGGAAGAGATGAGCCTTCTTGATCACCTTCTTACATCTGGGAGGGTAATCATGCTGGCTATTACCACACGGTGGTGTACATGCTCTACCAACCTTGGCCTGCCCAGCACTTGTTGATAAGGAGTTTTCTAGCTGGAATTGGTTATTATGCCCTAATCACAGCCTTCTCCTAAAATCAAGAGTTTTGATAAACTCCCTTCACAAGTCTGCAAGGTCAGAAATGGACAGGTGGAATGAGCAGGGAAATCCGAGGATAATTCTCATTTCCAGCTCCACAGTTCACCCACAGTGACAGCTTGGCTTCTAGTTAGTGCCTTTGGGGTTGCCCACCAGCCATGGCCCTCCCCTCCTGGAGACTGCTGCAGTGAAGCTGTTTACCCATCACCATTCATGGGGGAGAAGTTACCACCAAGAGGCTACAGTACAAAAGGCAGTGCCAGTGCCCCTGCTCAGAGAGAGAGGATCCTGCACAGTCACAACAACATTGAGCAGTTCTGGAGCCTGTGACCAAGTGTCTGATCAGTCTTTTTCTCCAGGCTCACATAGCTCCTCAAATACTAACGCATTGTTTTCTGCTTTCTTGGCAGAAATTTGACTGCCCTGGAAGCAGCTCTCTGCCTGCGTCATCACAGCCAGAGACCAAGGTCTCCGTGCCTATCGGCCTGCCACAAGAGCCAACGGCACCTGCAATGATGTATCATTTTTGAATCTCACTAAGAATACTTAGCTATCCTTGACTGAGGGCATTTTGTTGCTGATATTTGATAGTTACAGAGAGTTTCATGGGATCTCATGTTCCTGTCACTACAAAGCCCTCTGAGCAATCTTGCCTCATAGGAAATATCCCTTCAGCCAAGGGAATACATTCTGAGGTCACAGTGGACACCTGATGATGGGGATAGTACCAAACACTGGGTGTGTTATATGATTTCCCGTAAAGATTAACTCATGGGGCCAGCATTAGGATGTGTTGGATAAAGCCACCGCCTGCAACATCAGCATTCCGTGTGGGCTGTAGTTCAAGTCTCAGGTGCTCCACTTTTGATCCTGCTTTCTGTTAATGGCCTGAGAAAAGCGGCTGCAGCAGCAGACTCAAATGTTTGGGAACCTGACACTCATGTGGTAGGCCTGGACAATGCTCCTGGTTCTCGGCTTCAGTCTGTCTCAGGCCTGGCCATTGCAGACATCTGGGAAGTGAATTAACAGATGGAGCATTTCTTTCTCTCTCTGAATTTCTGGCTCCGAAATAAATAAATGAATCTTTTTTGAAGAAAGGTTTAATTCCTAAGTTGGACTTAGTAAGAGAATAACAATCAGAAATATGAAAATGGAACAAGTATAACAACATGGTATAACACAACTTACTTAAAACCTATTAAATGCATGCTTCTGGAATATTCCATTTTGTATTTTTGGATCATAACTGACACATGGCAAGTGAAACTGCAGGTAAGAGGGTTGTACTGTACATCCTTTCAAGGAGACAAGTACAAGGCAGAGCAGTGACTCAAGCAAAGTCAAGAACAAGAGACTTGGGTTGGCTGAACCCCAGCTGATGGGGCTCTGGGAGGTGTCAGGGGAAAGTAGTATGGAGATAAGCCCAAAATAACTTAAAAGTAAAACACAGCAGACTAAATCAACCACATAAGAGCCTTGCCTAGTTTCTCAAGCCATTCTGATTTTTGAGAAGAGAGTTTAGTGAAATCATAAACAAAGACTCTTGCTAGGAGTTCAAATCTCAACTCTGCCACCCGTAGGAGGCAAGAACTTGGACAAGCCGCTTTCACTGCTCTGGTCTCCGTTTCATCATCTGTGAAAGAAGAAAGTCGTAATTGCTGTTGTTTCCAGATACCTTTCAACTCTGAAATGGTCTGAGTCTCTACTTCTATTCCAGTGTGGCCTCACACTCACAGAAGTGTCTGTATGGCCCTCTTCTGGCCAAAGTCTGGTGTTGCACTCCTGCCAAACACACACACACACACACACACACACACACACACAAGCCAAGGTGCCCAGTTGGTTTCTTGTCACATTCTCCCGCTTCTCAGATCATCCTGTCCTGTTGCATTCAAATGAACGCTGGAGATGTCTTCACCTGCGGGCCTCTTCGCTATCCTGTCAGAAGACAACCTGACCCACACTCCATCAGCTAGAATTGGGCTTGCAGCACTAGATCCCACCCCTAACTCATCCTAGCTGACTGGCAAGTCAGAGGTAGCTAAAGTTTCAACTCTCCTGCAGCCTGCGCATGACTTAGATGAGCAAAAGAAGAATTACCTGCTATCGACTCTTGCATCAGAGTGATCAAATCTTTTTTTTTAAGACTTATTTTTATTGGAAAGGCAGATTTATAGAGAGAAGGAGAGACAGGGAGAAAGTCTTCCATTCATTGATTCACTACCCAAATGGCCACAATGGCCAGAGCTGAGCCAATTTGAAGCCAGGAGCTTCTTCTGGGTCTCTCACGGGGGTGCAGAGTCCCAAGGCTTTGGGCTGTCCTCCACTGCTTCCCAGGCGATAAACAGAGAGCTGGATGGGAAGTGGGGCAGCCTGGACATGAACTAGCACCCATAAGAAATGCGGGCCCTGGCAGGCAGAGGATTAGCCGGTTGAGTCAAAATACCGGCCCCAGACTGATCAAATCTTAAGCAGAGGTGCTGGGTTGGAGGTGTCAGCCCATTCCCACATCATTCCCAGGGATCCCTGCCCCTGTGTTCACACGCTTGCATCATCCCCTCCCACGGTGAGCAGCACTGGCCCACATCACCAACGCAATGTTGCAGAAATGACTGCATGTAGCTTCCAAGGTTTAGTTAGGAAAAGAGCTACGTCCACCTTACTTGCTCTCTGGTCCCTGTATGGGGAAATGAGTCTGGCTGCCATTCCAGGAGGACACTCAGGAGGCCTGTGAAAGGGCCATGGAGTCAGGAATCAGGGCCTCTTGCCAACACCCACAGCAGTGAGCCACCTTAGAAACGGGTGCTCCAGCCCCAGTTAAGCCTTATGATCCTAAAGCCCTGGGATATCTTGATCACAAGCTCGGGACAGAACTCTGAGCCAGGAGTACCCCGGTCCGCTGCTCGGAGGCCCACCCACCCCAAAATGTGACCTGGATGTCAAGAACGATGATGTCATTCACATGCCAAGAGGGCATTAAAATGCCTGTTCCATGACACGGCTTTCTGGGAGAGCAGGACAGGGCTCCCAAGGAGGCCCTAGAATGGCCTGAGCAGACCAGAAGCGAGATACAGTGTTTACTGTGGCGTAGAGTAGGGCAGGAGTAGTGTACTGGCTGGCCCTCCTGCTCGCACCAAAGGAGGGAACACTGGACTTTTTCATCGCTTGCCCAAATGTGGAGCTCGAGGACAGGGAAAGGGCTGAACATCAAAGCTGTCGACAGCAAAGCATCTGAAAGCAGACACAGCCACTGTGCTGTCACTCTTCACTGGGAACACTGCAGATTTGTATAATAATTTTTTTTCAAGGAACTTCATGTTTTTAAGACCTTTTTGACACGTGGCAAGGATACATATGCATGAGGAACAGTGTATGACACATCGCACACATGTATGTGCTGTACGAGCAGGAAGTCAGGCCAACCAACAGATTTCCCCTTAGACACCAATCATTTGTTCGTGCTGGGAACATTGAGATGCTTCTGTACTAGCTATGTTGAAATATCCAAAGAATTGCTGTCAACCCCAACCAGATCTTGCTATAGAACACAGCTGTTGGTTCCTGCTACCCATACTGTATCCTGACCTCTTAACATCCAGAATGCTATTTTCATAGTAAGTTTTGTTTAAATGACACAACAGGGAAATTCCATAGACTTTTCCTACCAAGACACATTTTTTACATCATTTGCCATGAATTTTTCAAGAATCCAATGTTATGTTCTGAAATACTTAGAATCCTAACTCTGACAGTCAGCACATGCATCAATTTGATGAACAGTTTTCCAGCTGTACCAGAAAGCCAAATGGCAATGTGGTTACCCATTCCATAGCCAACTAGAGTAGATGCTGGTGTAGTTAAGTATAAAGAGCATTGTCAGCCCAAGAGGTGAAGCGGGAATATGTGCAGGATCTTGGTTTTTATGCCCTATGCAAGAGACAGCAGCCACCATCACTGCCACATATCAATCATAAATATTAAAAATCCGGTAGCCATTTATGATTTAAAAACTCATCATAGTGGGCCCGGCGGCGTGGCCTAGCAGCTAAAGTCCTCGCCTTGAACGCGCCAGGATCCCATATGGGTGCATATCTAATGGGCGCATATCTAATCCCGGCAGCTCCACTTCCCATCCAGCTCCCTGCTTGTGGCCTGGGAACGCAGTCGAGGACAGCCCAAAGCCTTGGGACCCTGCACCAGCATGGGAGACCTGGAGGAAGTTCCAGGTTCCCGGCTTCGGATCGGCACAGCACCGGCCGTTGCGGCTCACTTGGGGAGTGAAACATCGGATGGAAGAACTTCCTCTCTGTCTCTCCTCCTCTCTGTATATCTGGCTTTGTAATAAAAATAAATAAATCTTTGAAAAAAAAAAAAAAACCTCATCATAGTGCTTCCATATCCCTAGAGTACACGCTGGATGGGAAGAGAGATTGCTCTACTTCACTCACCAATGCTCCTGTCAGGCCAGGGTCATACAATAGGCATGACTGAATGAACATACAAACGGCACATATTGAGGACAATTGAAAAACAGCCAAGATGTGGGAGCAGGCATTTAGCCTATAGATTATGTCGCTAGTGCGCATCGTGGCGAAATCTCCTATCTCCTTTCAGAGTACACAGAGTCCTGCTCCACTTCCTGACCAGCTTCCTACTAATGTGTTTGGCAAGTAGACAATAAAACCCTCAAGAACGTGGGGTCTCTCGGCCCACACTGGAGATCCAGATGGAGTTCCTTCTTCCTGGCTGTGGCCTGGCCCACCAGGGATGTTGCTAGCATTTGGAGAGTAAACCAAAGAATACCTAGTGCCTGAGTTGACACCTAACTCTGGCTCCTGCTCCCAGTTCTTGTTCTTGCAAACCCTGGATGCTGTGGTGAAGGTTAAGACAGCCCAGCTCCCGCTACTATGGTAGACACCTGGATAGAGTTTCCACATTCCAGCTCTGATCCTGGCCCAGTCTGAGCCAGTGTTGGCATCTGAAGAAAATTAAAGTTTGAAGAAAAACAGGTTTCATTTTTTAAAATGTTTCCAAAGGATTGATCCTATATCTCACAAAACTAACTCTTGAACCCTCATCTCTTAAATGTTAAAGCCCACACTCTTTGCTCTGACATCCTGCTTCTAGGACTTGCACACTACTGCTAAGCCTGTATTTCATTTTTATTATTATTATTTATTCTATTTATCTGAAAGACACACAGAGAGCTCCAATTCACTGATTCGTTACCCAAATGTTCTGGAAGAGGTTGAAGCCAGAAGCCAGGAAGCCAATCCAGGTCTCCCAAATGGGTGGCAGAAACGCAACTGCTTGAGCCTTCTCCTGTGCCTCCCAGGGTGCACACTGACAGGAAGTTAAAACAGAGAGCAGAGCCCAGACTCAACCTCAGGCACCTCAATAGTGGATTCCGGCCCTTCAGGCAGTGTCATGGTCACTGTGCCAAACACCTGCCTGTCCCTGCATGCGCACATTCATATCAACCTTGCTTACAATAGCCAAGAGGTGGAAACAACCTAAGCATTCATCAATGGATGGATAAAGAAATTGTGTTCCAGGACTGCCATTGTGGGTTAGCATATAAAGCTTCCTCCTGTAAAGCTGGCATCTTAAATGGGTGCCCAGAATACCAATGAATGCCCCAATTATTCCACTTCTTATCAAGCTCTCTTTTGGGAATCTTGACCTGGGAAAGCAACAGGAGATAGCCCAAGTTCTTACGCTTTGCTACCCATGTGTCAGACCCAGATGGAGCTTCTGGCTCCTGGCTTCACTGTGGCCATTGGGCAGTGAAGCAATGGATGGAGCATCTTACTGTTTCTTTCTCTCTCTCTCTCTCTCTCTCTCTCTCTCTCTCTCTATCCCCCTTGCTGCTTTTCAAAGACAAACAGGGTCAGCACCACGGTGTCATAAGCTAAGTCCTACCTGTAGTGCCAGTACCCCATATGGGCACCTGTTTGAGTGCCAGATGTTCCACTTTGTATCCAGCTCCTTGCTTATGGTGTGGGAAGGTAGTGGAGGATAACTCAAGTCCTTAAGACCCAGATGAGGTTCCTGGCTCCTGCTTAGCTCTAGCTGTTGCAGCCATTTGGAGAGTGAGCCATAAGATAGAAGATTCTCTCTCTCTCTCTCTCTCTGTCTCTCTAACTCTTCATTTCAAATAAATAAAATAAATCCAAAGACAGGGAGACAGAATGGAAGGAAAAATGGAAGAAAGGAAGGAAGGAAGAGTGATCTGTGATCTACACACATCCATGTAGAGCAAAATTTGGTAAGATAATCTTACATGCTATATCATGTATGAAACTTGAGGACATTATGCTAAGCAAAATAAGCTACTCACCAGAAGACACATATGGTATTGTTACACCAAGAAGACATTTAAAGCAATCAAATCACAGAAATAAGAAGTAGAATGGAAGTTGTATGGGGACTCAGCAGAGAGGGGATGGGAAGTCATGCTTTAATGGAAAGGGTTTCCATTTTTATACTAAAAAAAAACCTTAGAGATCTTTCTTAGGACAATGTGACTATCATACCCTTAACAGTACTAAGTTTAACAGTACTTAAAATGGTAAAATTCTTGTTCTTTGTCTTACTGCAATTACAAAAACAAACAGAATTTAAACACTGGCTCAAACTTTCCTCATAACAATACTTTGAACTAATTGCTAAACCTATTTTGCAGAGGCAAAAATTTGAGATTCAAAGAAGACATGAGCAGATGACATCTAAGGTGGATGTGCAAGTAGTACCCAGAGCTCAGTCTCCAAGGCCTAGCAAAGCGACTTTAGGCTGAAGCAGAAAACGGCTTAAGGCAAACTGGGAGTCAGTTACCTTTCATTCATAAGGGAAATAAAAATAAACACTCCGACCAGCCCAAACCTAGCTCTGCCTCATGTTTTTGACATATGCATTCAATCGCAATCAAGTGAGAAATATAATACAGGGCATTTGTGCCATTTACTGAGGGCAAGTTACTTCTTTAACAGTGTGTGTGTGTGTGTGTGTGTGTGTGTGTGTGTGTATACGTGCGCACGCGCACACGTATCTGGGTGAATATCCCAAGGACATGACATCATTATAAATAGCCACATTGTGGAGTCAGCCTAAGTGTCCATAGACGAATGAATGGAGGAAGAAAATGTGGCAAACACACACATACACCTACAATCAAATACTAGTTGGCCACAAAAAAACATGGATTCCTGGGGTGAGTGTTGTGCTGTAGCAAGTAAAGCTGCCGCTTTAACACCAGCATTCCATTTGGCCACTGGGCTGTTCCACTTCTCATACAGATCCCTGCTGATGGCCAGGGAAAGGCGGCAAATGATATTTGGGCCTTACACCCACATAGGAGACTCAGATGAAGCTCCTGGTGTTGGCCTGGTGACTATCTATTGTTGGCCATGTTTGTATTTCATGACTGTCTGACCTGTGACACTGGTTAGTGGCCCCCATCCTCAATGACCTCTCCCTTGGGATAACATGGATAAACATGAATAACATCTACGTAAATGGAGACTACCATACCTGGAAGTGAAGACATGTTGCAGTAAGCATCTCTACTCCTAAATAAGAGGACTCACAATGAAACAGTTAAAAAAAACCTTGACAATAGGATACTAGATTTTCTACCATTGCCTATTTGTACAACGCCATTATGCACTTAAATAGCAGAATATTAAATTTGTGACTGTTATTGAACTACTATGGGGGAAATGGTGGGAGGGGAAAACTAAGAGGGAGATTAGGGAGGGAATGGCAGGAATCCCTATAACTACAAAACTGTATCATGGAAAATGACAAAAATAACTTATAAAAAATAAAGGAATAAAGCATCTCTGTAATGCACCCACTTTCTAAATCACGATGCAGGTCTACCTCCCCAAGCTGGCATTCCTTCCAGGTTGAATCAAAGTGATGAGTCATGAGAAAAGAATCCAAGAAGAAGCTTGGTTTTCTAAATCTGAAGTTCTCAGAAAAATCAAAACAAAATGTGCTCCTTGAAAAGCACATCTTTCAATCCTACAAAAAAATCTTAATTTTCCATACTCAAAGCATAACCTATCAAAATGATTAAATTGCACTGATAATATTACAGCTATGATAAGTTTCATAGTGATTTAATGCCATTTTCTACAAGTTGCAGTTTAAACCATATCAGTAGTCCAAAAATGGACCAGCCCCATGGCAATCATACCATTTGTACATAAACATATATCTTTGTCTCGTTGAATAAAGGAACTTGAACTGATAATTCAACTGTTTGGATGCCTGAATTTTTAGCGTATTGGCTGCTCTGTGTATAAATCACCTCATGGAATTTAAAGATATTAAGCAATGATAACTGTTAATAGAGGCATATTCTCAGGCCAAGTCTCCTGGAGGCTAACATGGAAGACACATTCTCTTTCTCTGAAGATAACAGTAAATGCTTACATTATCAATCGCTGAACCAAATGAATATTAGAGCCCCATCTGGTGGACCTGATGCTCATGCAGTAGACAAAATGAGCTTTCCAGGAAGCCCCTATGGAAACACCAGGATATTGCTGCTTCCACAACGTGGTGTTCTGTCTCCTCATGACTTTCAGCTTGGTGTCTGCTAACGTTGGCCTCAATAGCTGGACATCTCCCACCAGCACCTGCCCTCTTCCTCTCTTTTATCTTGCCTGTGGAAGCAGTCTTTATTTAAAGAGTAATTAACATTGCTGTATTTAACATATAGAAAATAACATTTCAAAAAGATACATATTTGGTAAAGTAATTATATAATTATATCACAATGCAAAATACAAATTGTAGTCTATGTGATAGTCATATTACAAATTATTAAAAAACTTATAAAATGTACATATTAGGGGCCAGTGGATGACTAATCTTCTACCTTCCCATATGGGCTGTGATTTATGTTCGGGTTGCCCTACTTCCCATCCAGCTCCCTGCTTATGACCTAGAAAAACAGCGGAGGATGGTCTCGGGACCCTACACCTGCATCGGAAGCCCAGAAAAAGCTCCTGGCCCCTGGCTTCAGATCAGCTCAGCTCCAACTGTTGTGGCCACTGAGGAGTGAACCACAGGATAGAAGGTTCTCGCTCTCTCTCTTTTTCCTTCTCTCTGTAAATCCGCCTTTCAAACAAAAAGAAAAGAAAAATCGTATATTCAGCTTCACACATACCTTCTCAGTATATACAAGCTATGTCATCACATGTTAGACAAGTTTCAGGAGGAGAGGACCGAGGGCCATCACCTTCCCCGCAAAGATGAGCTGCAGGCTGGCTGAGCTCTACAACACAGCAGCTGCTCAAGGAGCTGAGATATTTGCTGAGAATGCAAAAGGGAAAAATAAAAGTGAATCTCAAATAAGATGTGAACAGAGTCAGAAAAATGACCCCCAGAGCCTGACATGTGTGAGGATCAAGCTGACATGCAGCCATGCTTGTCTCATATGTACATCCCTGAAGCTCTTTGTCTTCATACATCCTGAATGTGTTTCTCATGAGGTCAGTAACCCCATGGGAGAAACATCTAAAATAGAAGTATCCACATGACTTGCTCTTTACAACATAATCTAAAAGAAACAGAAGTTTGAGATCACTAACAAGAAAACATGAAGAGCATCATGTGATGTGGGACTGAAGATGCCACTTGGAATGCTGGCATCCCATATCAGGGTACCTGGGGCCTGGCCCGGGCCTGGTCTCTGTTTTGAGACATGCCCTGGGAGGCAGCCAGTAATAGCCCAAGTACTTCAATCCGCGTGGGGGACCTAGATTAAGTTTTTAACTTCTGGCCTTGGCCTCCCTGGCTGGGGTAGGCATGTGAGTGTGTGTGTGTGAGTATGAGTGTGTGAGTATGAGCATGTGTGTGAATGTGTATGTCAGTGAGTGTGTGTGTATGTGTGAGTATGTGTGTGTATGTGCAAGTGTGTATAAATGTGTGTACACAGCTCCATTGACTTTGGACTCTGCCATGAGACTTGATTTGGTCAATGAGCTGTTAACAGATGTACTTGTATAGATAAGCCTTTCTACTTGTTCTTCCAAACTTCATTATGAAAAGATTGACTCCCAGGACCTACTGATTATCCACTGTAAACCTCAGATTGAGACATACAGAGCAAGCCTCAGCTTAACCCACAGATTGAAACCTATAACCAAAAAAAAATAATAATAACTGATTTTTGTTGCATGCCACAAAATGAAGTGCTGCATTTGCTTGTTAAATAGCAAGGGGTGACTAATATGGAATCTAACACAGAGTCATGAAAAATTATATATCTGGTGCTGGAGAGAGTTAAGCTGCAGCCTCCCATATGGGCCCCAGATCAAATTCCAGCTGTTCCTCTTCTGATCCAGATTCCTGCCAATGTACCTGGGATAGCAACAGAGTTTGTTCCAAGTGCTTGGGCCCCTGTACACACGTGGAAGACCTAGAATAAGCACATAGCTCCTTCCTTCAGCATGGTCAACCCTTGCTGATGCAAGCGTTCGGGGAGTGGACCTGCAGATGGAAGGCATCTCTCCCTCTCTCTCTTTCTATCTCTCTCTCTCTCTATATATATATATATATATATATATATAAATAAATAAATAAATAAATTATATATATATATATAATTTATTTATAAATACATATATATTTCAAATAAATAAAATAATTTTAATATACATATGTAACAGTGAAAAATGACCTGAACTGCCTTTCCTTCTGGATGCCTGGCCTCCCGCATCATGCTCACACTTGTACTTGTTGGATCTGTGTTTGTTGCTCCTGATTCCTGCTCTGCTCATGGCCTGTGTGCCCCTCTACTGACCTTTCCGATTTTTTGACTTATCTTACCTCAATTACTCCCCTCCCACGGCTTTCTCCTCTGTTCAAATTTGCCCTCAATTGATACTGGAGTAACATGCTGCTATGTCTGAACTCGACTGTAGCCCATTTCTCTGTCCTAAGAGAGAATGCTCTCTTCAGAGAGGTACCTACAGCAGAGTAAGAAAAAAAGATAGGAGATTGGAAGCAGGGCTCAGAGGAAAGAGAAACAGTTTAGAAAAATATTTGAAGTATGCAGAAAGGCACACAAGAATGTGCAGCCATTTATCCAGGAAATATAACTCCAGATAAAAGAACATTTAAACCCCAACAGGAGATAAAATTCACTTCACATCTTTTTCTGTTCTAGAAGCACCCCAAGCATGCTTGGTCTGGTACCTTGAGAAATTACTGAATCAACTCCAAAGCCAATGAGGGGCCAGTGAAGGTGGACAGATGGGGTCATCCCATGGAACACATCCACCGCGGACAGGACATCCTTCCGAGGGTGGGGACCTCAAAGTCCAGCTTCAACCTCAAGCGCCACAGGCAGGCAAGTGTTTGGCATCTCCCACTGAAGCCTTCCTGGGTGAGTTTTTATAATTGCCTCTTTTGAATTCATTTTGTAAGTGCTGATCACTTGGCTCAAAAGGAGGCAAAGCTCTTAGAGACCATTATCAAACCATCACAGCCACTTCCTGTTTGATGAAGCCCATCACACCCACCAGCCAAGTCAATTTTCTTTAATGCTTTACTGAGTCAATGCATTACAAGGTGAAGGGTCATTCTTCTTGTTAATACAAAAAAAAATCTAAATTAGTTGATGTGAGATGGTACTAGCGTTCCTCTTACTTCTTTCATTAATAATATTAATTTTCAAGCATTTTCTTTAAGTGTTGTAAGTTAAGAATAGATTGTTTTAACTTTTTTTAGTTATAGCATACATCCAAAAGCTGCACCAATCAAAACAAGCAATGTGAACTCTACACAAAGTGAACAGACCAACATATCCACGGCTCACATTGAGACACCAAGCAGTGCCAGAACTCCTACCGTGCCATCCAGTCACCAGCCCCTCATGTGGAAAGCTAAGCCCTCATCCCAACTTCTAACACCATGGGTCCATTTAGTGGTTCTGAATTTCACATCAATGGAACCACAGAACAGGCACTTTTTTATCTGCCTTCCTTCATGCAAGACACGGTATGCCATTTTTATTCCTTTGCATTTCCTAGATGTAAGTCACTCATTCTCTGGCCACACTGTATTTCACTACTTGAAAACATTACATTTGTTTTTCCATTCTACTGTGGATGGAAATGAAGACTGCTGTCCATTTTGATCTGCTTTAAGTATCATTCTAAGAATACAATGTTTTCTCTTGACTTTTGATGAACACATGTATATACTTTTCTCGGTGTTTACCTGGCAATGATCATTTTAATTTAGAAGTTCTTATGTAAGCAATTCTGTATAAATGTTGGATATGCTGCAGTGTACTCCACAAAAAGTGCAATTATTATACATTAATTGTGCATTAATCAAAATAATTAGAGCTTTTGTAAAAGCTCAATATTCTTGAAAATGCTGGTAAAACTTTCACAGGATCTCCCTCTATCATCTTCCCTTATCTGAAAAAATAAGTTTCTGTGGAGGAAGGGTCTAAACATTGAAATTTATCCAAGTACTTGTAGCATAGGATGTGAAGTAGAAAATAACATTGACAATTAAGTGATTTGCACCTCTTTTGGAAGAGGTAGTATCAGAAGTTTTAATTTTACTAGCATGCTATAGCCACTGTAGAAAATGAATTCTGGTGGCCAGGACCCAAATCCAATCAGTTTTGCTTCAATCTGTTCCAACCTCACCCTCCAGAGGGCTGCATGATTGAAGGTAGAAGAACGTGAAAAGAGGGCTATCGATTGTCAGCAGCTCATCTGCAGCTTCTGACAAACAACAAGCTCAGACAAGGAAAACAACAGTGACAGACACAAGACATCTTTCAAAAAATCGAAACAGTGCAGAAAGTTAGGAAGGTAGTTTGGCAGATTCTTACAAAGCTTAGCATTCTCTTACCATAGTACCCCACAGTGGTTCTGTTCTCATGATTCTCCTTTTCCTTACCCAAAAAAGTTAAAATGTGTGCCCACAAGTGCTGATGGCAGCTTTATTCACAGCTGCCTGGCTTGGAAGCAGCCAAGACTCCCTTCCACAGATGAATGAAAAGTCAACTGTGCCATGGAATAGTACTCAGGAAGGAAAATAAATAAGCTATGGACCACAGGAAGACTCTGCTTCGCACCTCCCTCTACCTACCACAGAACATGCAGCAGGAATTCAGCCTCTGACTAATAGGACAGAAAAGAGAATGCGGGGCCTGTCCCTGCAGCGCAGAGTGGGTTTCCGCTGTGAACCCTAATGTTGGCAAAGCCCAGAGGCCTCCCCACCCAAAGTAGTGCTCACGGCCCTCTGGAGCTGACTCATCATCGAGGATCTGGGCCCTGGTGGGGTGGCCTTGCATCAGCACATGTCATCTCCAACATCCTCAAAAAAGGCCTGAAATGCACCCCTGAGATTGAACAGGGTCTGATGACCCCAAAAACCAGGTGTGACTCAGCTTGGTGCCAGCCTGGAGGGCCAGACTTTATCACCTTTCCTCCGCCTGTGGGAAGAAAGAAGGGAATTACAGGACTATGCCTTGGAACTCAGTGCTTGGCTGATACACCTAACACTAGGAAGATCCTAGCAATCGCTGACCGCAGACCAGTACCTGCAGGTGGAACTTCTAAACCTACTGCAATGTCAAGCGATGTCCCATAGCCCCACTGATTCAACTGAACTTCCATCCACATCACTTGTTGCTAGTCACAGCAGCCTTGAGCTGAGTCCATCTCAGCAGCAGACAGGCCACAGTGCTGTGGCCTTAGATCCCCTCCATACCTGTGCTATGCTGTGGAGGCTGTAGGCTCCAACTCTGAACTAATATGACTCTATTGCTGACCATAGCATTGGGCAGCTAGACCTGCCCAACCCCAGTGAGAGGTTTTTAGGGACAGACCACCCTTTTATTTATTTATTTATTTATTTTGGTTGTCTCCCTGATTCACTCTAAGTAGCATGCCATCTAGAGCTTTAGGATGAATGAGTTCAGGGTACATCTGCATTGGCAGGAGTGCACAGGCAGCAGACTTGCAGGAAACTTCAATTCACTGTGCCACCTAGTGGTGAAAGTGGTGGAAGAGTGAGAGAATTAACAAACCACTACATAGGAAACCAGATTACAAAAACTGGGCAAAAAGTTTACTAGAACTTCGCTCTACCGGTGATGTTACATACCAGCAGGCATCAAGATCTATCGGGAAAACATGACCTCACCTAACAAATGATAGAGGTGTCAGAAAAAACCCACCTCGGTTAAATGAAGAGTTTGTTTAGATGAAGAATTTCAAATAGCTGTTTCAAGCAAATTCATCAAACTTCAGGAGATCACAGAGACACGGCTTAGCATTCTAACAGAGCCTTATAGAGAAATGAAAGTAAACCAAGCAGAAACACTTCAACTGGAAAGTTCAATAAGCAAAAATTAAACACATAATAGAAGACATCAATAGCAGAATATACCAAATAGAAGAAATACCACACAAATATGAAGACAGGCTATTTGAAAATGCACAGAGGAGAAAAAAAGGTAGAGAGCTAAAGAAAGCTTGTGTGTGGGGAGCAGGGTGCCGAAGCTGCTCCCAGGAGTGGGAAAGGCCGTTGCAAGATGGCAGCTGACCCAGGGCCAGGAGGCAGGGTTGGTCTTGCCAGCAGGTAAGCAGGAGGTCATGGGGATAGGCTGATGCCCTCGCTGCAATTATGTCATTGCTACTGGCCTATCAGGTAGCGCCAAGTGTACCCACGGGGAGAAGTGATTGGTGGAGGGCAGTATAAAAGCAGCCTCTGAATGCTAAGGAAGGGGACAGGACGAGGAGAGGAAGGACGGGAAGAACGACGGACGGAATGAGAAGAACGGGGTGGCAGAGAGAGGTAGAAAAGCTAAGGCGCATGGGGAGAAAAAGCAGAGAGGGGTACAAAAGCAATATAGACCTACGGGGACAGAATGTGGAGAAAAGCGGCAGAGAGGGGTACAAAAGCAGCACAAAAGCAGTAAAACCTACGAGGAGAAAAGTGCGGAGACAAGAACGGGGAGAAAAGCCACAGAGGGGGTACAAAAGCAATATAGACCTACGAGGAGACAAACGGGAAGGAAAGTAGCGGAGAGAGGGCTAGAGAAGCAGGGAGGAAAGCTAAGACCAACAGGGATAAAGGCAGCAGCTTCTGGCGATAAGGTGTCCGGTTGCGGTTCCGACTTTTCCCAGACCCTCAAGAGTGTGCCTTATCGCTAGTGTCGCTGCTGGTTGGCGACACTTGTGGAAACTGTGAGCCAGCCTAAAAAGAGAAAATAACCCACAACTGGATTTCAAGAGAGACTTGGGAATTCCAAGATATATTCAAGGACATAATAGCAAAAAACTACTGCAGTCTAGAGAAAGATACAACTACCCAATCGTGAGAAATCCAGAGGTCACCTGCCAGATTCAACTCAACCAAGTCCACCCCAAGACACCTTAGAACCAAGCTCTCCAAGTTGAAAGATGAAAAAGATTTTCAACCCACAAGATAAACCAACAATGCATAATAAGCAGATGCCAATTTTTCTAACCAAAGATTAGCAAAACTTTAAAAACCAGTAGGGAGTTGAGATGCTCACAGTACTAAAGAAAAAAATAAAGCAATACTGTACCCAACAAAGTGATCCTGTAGACGTGAAGGGGAAATGAAGGCATTCCCAAACAAAAGCTGAAAAAGAAATGATCAACACCAGACCTGTTTCTAAAAAAAAAATGCTAGAGAGTTCTTCAGCCTGAAAGAGATTCTAATAAATAAAAAGAAAATATCCCTAGCTGTAGGCAACTACCTAGGCTGCCAGGTACCCAAGCAAGTGTTCCACTTCTAGGAGAAAGGCAGCCAACAACATGGGGGACATTCTGGGCCTGGTTAATGCCAAATTTGTGTTAACTATACCGGTGTGCCAGCATAGTCGCCTATCCTGTCTTCAAAAATATATATATATGGGGAATGAGATCATCTAAGTTCACTAAAATCTTGGCCACACCTTCCAGTGGGGGGCACAAGGGTTGCCCAGCCATTTCCTAACTGGTTGAGAGACCATCAAGGGAGAACATCTCTCTACAGATTCCCATCCCAGTCCTTCCTCAAACCCTTGATGTCTTTCCCTCTGACCTTCCAAGAGGCATCCCATTCCCTGGATCTCTCCCAGGGGGTGCTTCTTCCTTTCCCCTTCTTTCTACATTTTAATTTGCAAATAAAACTTCTCTGTCTGCAACCAATTCTTGGCTTTTTATTTCTATGCTAGTGTGAGAAATTACCCACAGAGCTTTTCCAACAACAGGGAAGACCATAGCTCCTGCTGGGGAGCACAAGAGCTAGGGGTGGACCAGACCAGGCAAGGTTATAGCAACTTGTCACTTTTGTGTGGATTGAATCTGGGGGCAGGCTGCAGCACCCGCTGGCATGCACTAACCAGGATATGGTGTAGGCTACACTCAAGTGGGCTAGGCTGCAACACATGCCAGCAAGAGCTGAGACGTCAGGCTGGTTTGAAATACACAAGTTCCTGGGCTGAGAGCCGGCCTGGTAAGGGAGCTTTGGAGACTCCCCTAGCTGAGCTGCAGCTCCCACTTGTGAGTGCAACAGCTGGGACTGGGGGTCGACTGGGCTGGGCAAGGCTGCAGCACCTGTTGGCCTGTGTGTGGGCTGAGTTTGGCGACAGGCCAGACTGGTATAGACTCCAGCACCCACTGGCAAGCATGACAGCCAGAATGGGTGCAGGCTAGCCAGGTTAAGCCATAGCATCCACTAGCAAGTCCTAGGGTTGAGTGTAAATCATGTCAGGCTGGACCGCAGTACCCTCTGGCGGGTGCAAGATTCAGGGCTGGGAGCCGGCCTGATACGGAAACTGTGAGCACTCCCCTGCTGGGCTGCAACTCCCACTGATGAGCAAGAGAGCCAGGGCTGGGATCGGGCCAGGCTGGACAAGGCAGCAACACTCATCAACATGTCTGTGGGCTGGACCCAGGGACAGGGAAGGCTGAGCTAAGCTATTGCACCCATTAGTGTGCTCAAGAGCCAGACGGAATATGGGACAGACTGGGATAGGCTGCAGCACATGCTGGCACACACAAAAACTGAGACTTATGGCAGGCATTGTGGGGATTATTTGGGATCACCCCCAACTAGGCAATGGAACCCCCTAGGTTTCTTGGGTTTCTTGGAGGGCTGTCAACCCCCTCAAACCCTGGCCGCAGGGAAAATTACAATGTATGTGGTCCAACCTTGGAGTGTATGTGTCAGGACTGGGCCTCTTCAGTTGCTGATGTCTATGCACTGAATTGCATGCCCAAATGCACACTGGGGGCATGACAGCCAGCTCATCTAGGCCAGCAGAGGATGTTGTTAGAGGATGGAAAGCAGAAAAGGTTGGGCCACTCCCCTGGCCAAGCCTTGCAACATATTCCTGGTTTATGGTACACTAGGTGGACTTGGTCAATCACTATACCTTGGAAAATTTTTCCCAACCCTTATGCAAGGAAGCTTACAACATCTCAGAAGTATCAAAACCATTCAAGTAATACCCTCGGAGCATTCCCCACATCGGGTCAAAGGACCGTCCCTTGTCCCTGGGTGCTGATGTGGTTTGACAGCAAATGGCAGCTCCCTCCCTCTCCTTCCCTCCCTTGCAGGCACAGGAGGGAAAAAAGCTGAAACGTTTTTCTCATCCACCTTCCTGCATACATCGACTGGATCTCCACCCTAACCAGAGCCCCTGTGGGTGTGCATCTTTCTCAATTATGTAAACAATATTAAAATAAAATTAAATTTTTAAAAAATTAACCAGAAAATATCAGAAGATAAAAAATTCACTGACAAGAGTAGTAATCAGATGTACAAGCCAGTCTTGTGTTGACCATGATTACTAAAAAACAATTAAAGATACTCCAATAATTGTAGAAGTGTTATAGAAAGATGTAAAATAGGACACCAAAAATCCAAATGTGGAGAATGAAGTGCAAGTGCACGCACCCTTCTTCTTTCTTTCTAATCTCATAGCCAACAGTATGCTAAAAGGCATTATTCCTTATGATCAAGTGAGATTCATCCCAGGAATGCAATAGTTCAACATATACAAATAACAACAAGAAAATGAATTTTTAAAAAAATAACAACAAGAAAACGAAGGATAAAAATCCTGTCACCATGTCATTAGATGCAATAGAGTGGTTGATAAAATCTGATTCCCCATCATAATAATAATAGCAATAAAACCTCTGACTAGGCAACATACTAAACATCTTGGTGACAGACAGCTCACCTCTTCCTGGGAGGAGGAAACCTGAAGACTTCCTGAGATCTAGAACAAGAGAAGGCACAAGATGAAGATGACATGACTGTATTCCCAAGGATCCCACCAACAAACTGCCAGGAATGATTAAGCCACCAAGCAATATTGCAGGTGCCAAGCACATGCACAAGAGGCAGCAGCATTGTTACATGCCAACAACTAATCTGAAAAACAAGGTTAGGAAACAATCCAATTTCTTCTAACTACTGAAGAAAGTAACTGATGAGATGAGCTATCTCTACAATGAAAATTATAAAGCACTCATGAAAGAAATTTAAAAGGATCAAAGCAAATGAAGACACGTTCCTGCATTGAAATATACCATTAAGACATCCATACCACCCAAAGTGATCCGTAGATTCAGTGAGATCCTTGTCAAAATACCAATGACATTTTTCACAAAAGCAAAAAAAAAGAAAAAGCTACTAAAATGTGTACAGCCATACAAAGGATCCTGAAGATACAAAGAAATCTCAAGCAAAGAGCACTAACAAACACCAGGCTTCCTAACTTTAAAATTCATTACCAAATTGGAGTAACTAACATAGTATGACATTGACATACAAACATATGGAACAGAAGAGAGAACAGAGATCCAACTGATCTTTGATGAAGGGGCTAAGAATGTGCGTTAGGAAAAGGAGAATCTTGGGCCCAGCTCAATGGTTGAATCTTGGGCCAGCTAAATCCTCATCTTACACATGCCAGAATCCCATATAGGTACCAGTTCGTGTCCTGGCAGCTTCACTTCCCATCCAGCTCCCTGCTTGTGACCTGGGAAAGGAGTTGAGGAGGGCCCAAGGCCTTGGGACCCTGCACCCATGTGGGAAACCCGGAAGAGGCTCCTGGCTCCTGGCTTCAGATCCACTCAGCTCTGGCCATTGCAGCTGCTTGGGGAATGGATCAACAGATGGAAGACCTTCCTCTCTCTCTCTTATCCTCTCTGCAGATCTGACTTTTCAATTAAAAAGATAAATCTTTTTTAAAAAGAACAAAACTAGAATTCTATCTCTATGTACAAAAATCAACACAAACTACGTTAAACACCTCCATGTAATGCCTGAAACTTTGAAATTACTGAAAAGAAATGTGGGGAGACACTTTAGGACGTTGGATTCATAAGGACTTTTTCAGAATCCAAAAACTAAATCAAACTAAATCAAATGTAGACAACAAGTAGGATTTCATCAAATTAAAGGGCATTTACATAGGCAAGGAAGTAATCAACTGAGGGAAGAGACTACCTACAGAACGGGAGAAAAACGCTCAAGTGACACAGCTGACAGGAGAGTAATAGCCAGGCCATACAAGGAACTCAAACAACTCAAAAACTCAATTTTTAAAATGGGCAGTACAGTTCAAGATATTTCTCAAAGGAATACTTACAAAGGATGCAAGGGAACATGAAAAGGGGTACAGCATCACTAACCATAAGGAAAAAGGAAATCAAGATGTTGCCTCACTCCAGTTAGACTGGCTATTATCCAAGAGGTTCCATCAAGGACATGGAGAAAACAGAAGGCTTGCACGTTGTTGTCGCTGTGTTAGTGTAGCCATCGTGGAAGACAGCATAGTGATTCCTCCGAAAATGAAAACTAAACATCCCATATGATCCAACAATTTTCCAACTCTTGGGCCTGAAGCCAAGGGAAATGAAATGACTGCAGAAAAGACAATGACATTCCCGGGTTTATTGCAGCCTTATTTACGACAGTCAAGAAGTGAAAACTCTGTGACCATTGCCTGCTGAGACAACATGGTGTGTATACACAACGGAAAACTCTTCGGCCATGAAAAAGGCTGCAATCTTGTCGTTGATGGCAACATAAATGGAACTGGAATTCCCTGTATTGAGCAAAATAATTCACATACAGAGAGGTAAGTATCACTATTTTACCCACGTATGAGATATTAAAAAGTGGATCTCCCTGAAGTTAAGGGTATATTAGTGGTTACCAGAGCTTAGGAATGTGGAGAGTGTCATGGGTGGGCTAGGTGTACAGAAGGATTGCCTAATGGATTCCAAGTTATCGCTAAATGGAAGAAATTCTAATGTGCATTTAAACGGTAGAACCACTAAAATAATGATGGTGTACTATATATTTCCCTTACCAAAAAAAAAAAAAACTAGAATAAAGGATTTTGAATGATTTCACCATTTAAAAAGTATTAGAAGTTTGAGGTATTGATTTTTTTTTTTTTGCTTTATTGGCCATTACAGTGCACATGCTGGGGGCTGGTGGGACAGCACGACACGTTAAGCTGTCCCTTGCAACACTGGCATCCCACATTGGAGTGCTTGTTCATATCCATCTGAGCTGCTTGGAATCCATCTGCCTTCTGATGCATTCTACAGGGGAAGGCAACAGATGATGTTCCAAGTGTTTGGGCCACTGCCACTCACAGGGAGAATGGAGTGGAGTTCCGGACTCCTGGCTTTGGCCTGGAACCCGCTGGCTGTTCCAGGCGTTTCAGGAATGCACCAGCACATAGAAAATCGCTCTCTCTCTTTCTACCCTCTGCCCCATCATTCTGCCTGTAAGCAAATAAATATTTTTTAATTATAATTTAAAAAAAGAAAACATCACATGATGTTCCATAAATATGTGCAATTTGTTATGTGTCAGTTAAAAATAAATAAAAATTGTCCTAAAATTTTCCAAATATTGAGGGCAGCATTAGGGTGCAGGAAGGAAGGAAGGGGAGAAAGGGGGGAGAGGAGAAGAGAGGAGAGGAGAGGAGAGGAAGGAAGGAAGAGGGGAAGAAGGAAGAGGGGATAGGGAAGGGACGCAAGGAGAAGAAAGGAGAGGAGAGGGGGAAAAGGCAAGGAGAGAGAGCAAAAGAGAGGGAGGGAGGAAGGGAGGAATGAAAGAAATTTAAAGCCATTTACTATTTATTTTCTGAAGTAATATGCATCTACTTTTAAAGCTAATATTCCTGATTTCTCCAATGTCAACTAAGTCTTTTCATTGCTCCTAGCGATTGTTACATTGAATGAGGAAGATACGTGGTCAAGAGTTGTCATCCTTAGAGTGTGTTACTGGGTCTGCACTGTATTCTGCTTTTCTTCACCAGCAACAGTCCATATGCACGCACTCATCGCATGACAAATGATTGTCATCTTGTTCAATAATTCTGATGAAGAGCCCTATTTTTAACTCTGATCTAAAATATGTTAGGGGAGCCATCTAGCATTTTGAAGTTGCGAGTTATATAGAACATCCCTCCTCCATAAATTTGATTTACCATCTGTGTTCATTTTCAGTGTTCCAAGGCATCTACACACGGTATATATTTCACTGGGAGAGAAATGACTTTTAAAAATAGCAGCTCTTTAAGCTACCTCATAGCAGATTTCCTGATATTTGGAGTAAGGGATTGAGTCCATGGTTATTATTGGTTCTTTTGTGGGGGGTGTGGGGGGCAGGCAGAAGGTGCATCAATTAAACCATTGATTTAATTTGAAATAAAAACATTCTACAGGGGTCCTCATAACTTCATAGAAATAGCATATTCGAAAAAAATAATCCATGCATCTCAAAATTTTTGCACCACCAAAATAAAATTATTCTATTTTCTGTGAACTTAAAAAAAAAAAAAAACTCCGTATGTCCAAAAGTCTCCTAAACAAGAAAGTTGTGCTAAAATTAGCTGTTGCTCTAACACCCGTAGACAAGTTTGATCTTATTTTGGTGTTAGAATAATTTTATTTCGGTGGTGCAAAAATTTTGAGATCCATAGATGATTTTTTTCAAATATACTATTTCTATAAATTCAGTCCAAGTCTCCGACATGGGTGTCAGGACCCAAATACTTGAACCATCATCTGCTCCCTCCCAGGTTGTGAGTAAGCAGGAAGCTGCAGTGAGGAGCCAAGGCCAGGTAATTAATTCATGCTCTTGCCAGTGGCTCAGAGTGTCCTAAAACATGTCAGCTTCTATCCCAAACGCCCACCCCCACCTTCTGCTCTATGCTTGCTAATTTTGTAACTGTTCCATTGAGGCAACATTAACATCCAATAAACAGCGTATCAATTAAATAAGCTGTGATTCCATGAGATTTGGCATGCTATACATGCAAAAATAACACCATAAATAAAACCATAAGCATTTCATTACCTCCAAAAGTCCTATTAACTTGTTTGTTATCCATTTCCGATTGTCCTCTTTCATCTCCAAGCAACCATTATCATGTTTCTATTCATATAGATCGGTGCATTTCAATAAGTCATATGTTACGGGGTGGTCTCTTATAAAAGTTTATAGAAACATGTATTATTAATATGCATGAATTTCAAAAAATGCACTGAAATAAATGCATCTCCTGCCTTCATTTTTCCACGCTTTTGAAAGAGCCTCATGTGTACCACTTTTCTGTGGTTTCTTCGATTCAGCATAATGATCTTGGAATTTTCCCATATTCATGTGTCAGTATTTTGCTGCTCTTTGTTAGGGAGTATTTGTCGTACGCAGTTGTAGGGAAATGCCACATTTCTTTGAGCCAGTCACCACTGGGTGGCTAATACAAATAGCTGAAACAGTGGCCTTTCCTGACTGGCCTTCACCCATTCCTGTTCTTACTGTTGGGTGCTATACCATAGGCAAGCCTGGTCCACACCCAGACACAGCTCACCCATGGCTCAGCAGGGGCAGAGAGCTAGCCCAGCCCATCCTAAACCCACCCTGGTTTTCACAAGCACCAGTGTGTACTGGAGTCTAGCCCAGTTTTGCATGCCCCAGATCCAGTCCATGCTTATGTCGAGGGGCACTGCAGTCATGTCCAGATTAGATTGGAATCCCCACTCCAGCTCTCCCACTCACCAGTGGGAACCCCAACCCAGCCAGGTTGTTCTCTTAGCTCCCCAACCAGGCCTGTTCCCAGCCACAGATCTCATGTGTACCAGTAGTTGCTTGGACCCAGCTTGGCATAGCCCCTCACCCATCTTGGCCTTTGCCATTGGATGCTGCAGCCTGACCTACCTGACTGACCCTCAGTCCCAACTCTCGCTGGTGGGTGCTGCAAACTGGCCCTGGTCAGTCTGCTTCCATTCCTGACTATGCAAACCAGTAAGTGTGACAACCCAGGCTGGCATGACCTACACTTCAGCCTGACTTCTGTACTTGCCAAGAGGATAAGGTCTGCTTGTCCCTGCCCAGTCTACCCCTTCCAAAACTAATCCCACACTTGCCAACAGCCCGGCCTGCCCAGACCTGAACCACGTGCTCACCAGTGGGAACTGTGACCCACTACGGGAGTTTCCCAAGCTCCCCCACCAGGCCCACTCCCAGACCCAGATCTCACACATACCAGCGGGTGCTAGGTCCATACCAAGCATAGTCTGCCCCCTCTGTCCCAGCCTTTGTATGAGCTGGTGAATGTGGTAGCCCGGCCTGCCCCACACCGTTTTAGAGTGTGCATGTGGGTGCTACAACCTGGACCTGCGCAACCTGTTCCCAGCTCCAGCACCTTTCAGTGTTGGTTCAGTCCATCACTACTCCAATTCTTAAGATAATCAGCGGAACTTGTATTTCCACAGGGTTAGTCCCACATATCTCCCACAAAATCTACCCTCAGACCTGGTTCTCTTGAATGCTGGTGTCAAGGCCCAGTCTCATGTGACCAATTCCCTGTTCCGACATTCACTGTCAGGTGCTGAGATCTACCCCTGCCAGATAGACCCTAGCCCTAGCTTTTGTGTGGCCTAGTGTGTGATGGTCAGCAGTGTTCCATGCTAACAAGCCCAGCTCAGGTCTCACACGTGGGTTGGTGCAATAGTTTGACCCATAAACATCTTCTACCAATCTCTTCCAAACCACCAGGTCTCAGTCCCCTCACTCACCTGCAAACACAGTGGCCTTATTGTTGGGGAGTCCCTCAGGAGTTATTCCTCACCTACAACGTACTCCACAGCAGTCCTCCCTACCCCACATCGCTTTGCTTCTTTCCTTAAACAATCCACAATCCTTATGCCCAAGAGTGCGTGGGTTCTCTAGCCCAGCCTTCAGGAGTCCAGTGGGTGGTGCGCTAGACCAGTGCTCTACCACCCACCAGAGTCCCAAGCTCCTGGCACATGTGCTGGCCTGATGCCTCACCCCTCCACACACCCAAGATCTAGGCCTATTGAAGTTGTCTATGCCTGTTCCACCAGCACACCAGGGCAATGTGCGCACATGGGGCTCTCTCCTGCCCTCTCCTCACCTTGCCCAGGACCAAGCACATGCAGAAATCCCCAGGTTCACCCCACCTATCTATAGGCAAGCTCCTAGGTGCCCACATGCCCCACCAGTGCTAATCACCTAACCCTCCCCCGACCCAAGCCTGCATCCTCAGGCCCCGACAAGAAGACACCACCAGCAAAGGTTGTGGCCCCCCAGCCAGCTCGGCAAGGGAATGGCTATGTATAACATTTTAAAACACTTTCTCAAAATGGTGGTATCATTTTATACCAGTAGCAATGTGTAAGAGTTCCAGTGACCCCAAAGCCCCATCAACACACATGATTTTTGTGTGCCATTCTGATGTAACGGTGTCTCGTGCTTGTAGTTGGCAAGGCTCTAATCACTTTCCTGTGCTCACTTTCCACTTATAAGTCTTTTTTTGGTCAATATGTTATTCAATCTCTTTGCTACTTTAACTGAATTTTTGAAAATCATATATGTCAAGGTTTACTGATTTTGTTGGGCTTCAATCTGTATAATCTTGATGCTGACTTTCCGCTCAGCACATCTGTTTCTTCTTTTTCTGTCTTCTTCTGAATTAATTGTCTTACGGCTTTTTTTTTCTTAAATTATTGGTTAACTTTAGGCCTTAATTTTATTTCATTTGTGATCACATTATGCAGTTTATCTTCAAGTGATACATTATTGTAAGGATCTCACAATAATGCATTTCCATTTTCCTCCTCTCAACTTCTGTGCTATTTTCTGCCACATAATTCACTTCTACGTTTGCCATCCCTTAAATTTGAATGAACCATCTGAACAATTTTAAAGAAAAATAAGGAGAAGAAAGCTTGACAATCCCAGATAAATAAATCCAGCACCAAAAAATAACCAAGACAAAAATATATTTAGCCCATTTTAAATTTTTGGGAATGCAAACAGAGCATGCCCAGAGCTAACAGAGAATTCCTTTCAATTTTCCTGCCAGACTTTTCTGCTTTAAAATGATGACTAGTATATGTATAGTATTAATCTATGTCCTTTAAAGATACAAGAATTAGGCAAGAGGGAGAAAATATGGTTGTGCTATAGTTACAAATATTTTAGAAATCAAGTGATTCATAAAAAAGCAGCCAAGACACTATTGTCAACACAATGGCTACACAAGTAATCAAATGACTGAGTACTGCATTTTCTTTTTTCCCACATTTTTCCTATTACTTTTTCAGAGGCCAGACTAATCATCTAATAGTACTATAAATAAGTTAGACAATAAAAGAAAGTTTAGGGGACCCAACGTGCAATACCCTAATGGCTAAAGTCCTTGCCTCACATGCACCAGGATCCCACATGGGTGGCAGTTCTAATCCCAACGGTCCCACTTCCCATCCAGCTCCCTGCTTGTGGCTTGGGAAAGCAGTGGAGGACAGCCCCAAATCCTTGGGACCCTACACCCACATGGGAGACCTTGAAGAAGCTCCTGACTCCTGGCTTAATTTTGGTTCAGCTCTGGCCTTTGTGGCCACTTGAATGGAAGACGTTTCCCACTGTATCTTCTTCTCTCTGTAAATCTAACTTTCCAATAAAAATAAATAAATCTTTAATAAATAAAATAAAAAATAAAAAGATATTTTAGGGCCCAGCACAATAACTTAGTAAAGTCCTCGCCTCACATCTGCATCCTCCAGGATCCTATTAGTTCCAGCCCATGGGCTGGCTGCTCCATTTCCCATCCTGCTCTCTGTGTCCTGGGAAAGCAGTACAGGATGGCCCAAAGCCTGGGGACCCTGTCCCCACACATGAAACCCAAAGCAGGCTCCGGGCTCCTGACTTCAGGTTGGCTTAGCTCAGGCGTTGCAGCAACTTGGGGAGTGAACCAGTGAATGGAAGATCTTTGTCTCTCCTTCTCTATATATATCTGCCTTCCCAATAAAAATAAATAAATCCTTAAAAAATTTTTCTAAAATAAAAATAAATTTTATCAAACGTCTTATAAGTAGTTTGCTCATAAGAAAATTTAAAAATAAATTATTTTGGTTATAAATCCCAGAAATTTGCAAAGAGGCTCACTAAATATACCATTTTTCTCCCTCCTGCCATCCTTCAGACCCACTCCCACGCTTCCATCTGTCTGGACTCCAAAACACAGAACAGAAAGATTGGAAAGCCACCAGTTCTGCAGCCTTGGCAAAATTTCAGTAGCCATAGATTCCAGGCATAAGGATTCATGTTCCAAACTCTTGATGACTCTTTACTAGGGATTTTGACGTGAAGGAGCTATTGTAAGTAGGGAGCCTTGAGTGTGTTTTTCTGTAAGAAGTTTTTTGTCCAAAGCTGCAGCAATGCTCTGTAGAGCATCTGCTGGAGAAGGCAGGTGTGGTCCAATGTACACATCTCTAACATGCATCAACTACTCTTTCCTACCTCCCTCCTACATCCTTCCTTCTCTCCCCTTTGCTCTCTCTCTCCATGTCACTTTCATTCTTTCTTCTCCACTTTATACGGAACAGTCTGATTCAAGTCCTGAGTTCAAATTTTGTTAGCAGGGTAACTTAGACCACCCAACTTCTCTACTTCTCTGTACTTCTATTTATTCATCTGCAAAAGTGAGGATATTAACTAGCCCTAAATAAGGAAATTAAGAGGATAAATTATATCTATAAAAGATTGCTTAGTACATGCCTAATTACCATACTAACATATTTAAAACAAAGACCTTGCACTTGAAAAATTCTCCATATAGGAGTTCGACCTTGGTGGCTCAGGTGACAGCAGCCCTCCGCAGTGGAGAGTACCCAAGCCAGGTAGAACCCAGTGCCCTGGACTCAGCCAATGGGCACCATCACCACACAGGGAGAGAGTCCTGGCTGCTGGGAGGCCAGAGAGAGAGAGAGAGATTTCTCCCCCCAAGGTGAGTACACCATGAGGAAATCCTGGGACAGGATTAAGGTCTCTAGCCCCGTCCTGCAACCACCACCTTGTGGTAGCAGAAAAATAGGGGGTGGGAGTTTGACCTCGGCAGCTCGGATGACAACAGCCCCCTGCCATGGTGGCGACTCACTTACGGAGAGTACCCAAGCCAGGTCAGACCCAGTGCCCGGAACGTGACCCATGGGCACTGTCACCACGCAGTGACCAAGTCCTGACTGCTGGCCACCCAGCGGTGAGCTCTAGAGTTTTTAGGATATGTAATTGCTGCCTAGGGACATCCAGGGATAAGGCTAATGTGAGTGTAGTGAGGGATGAATTCTGTGTGATTCCTAGCAATGGGGTCACGGAACTTGCTTACAAGCCTGGGGACTGAGCTATGAGGGTTTGGAGGAGAGATTCCATATGTTCTATTTGGACCAGACTGATTCGCCAGCCCTCATGGGAATCCTGAGATGGGCTGTTAGCATAGAGCATCACTGACTGCCACACACCAGTCCACAAAAAAGCTATGGCTGGGGGCCTGTTTGGAAGGGCTAGGTACCAGTCAGTACCTGACCAAGTGGCAGAACAGGGATGGGTCACACTTGGCAGGGTCAGGACACTAACCAACATGCAAGAGAAACAGATCTGGGGGTAGATTCTCTGGGGGAAGTGTGGACCCAACCCTGAGGAAATACAAGTCCTGCTGGTTAGCTCAAGAGTTGGGGTGGTGATGGGCTGAGCTAGGTGTGACCATGGAATCTGCCATCACTTACAGATAAAGGAATCAACAACAGTACAGGCAGGTCAAGGCAGCAGCACCCGAATGTATTTCTTAAAACAGCGTGTGGGGTGGGCCGAGCTACAACTGGAAGAGGGCAGACCAGGCAGGGCCGAGTAAACCTTGACTCACAAGGAAGAACAAAAATCAGGATGGAGCACAGGTCATGCTGAGCTAGGCTCTAACACCAACTGGTCTGCATGAGCCAGGGACACTAGGACACAGCATCTAAGGCAAAGACCAAGACAGGTGAGGAGCTATGCCAAGCTGGGTCAGAGCAACCACTGGCATGCACGCCATCTATGGTTGGGAACAGGCCTGATTGGGGAGCTAAGAAGGCACACTAACTAGGTTGGGGTTCCCACTGGTGAGTGCAAGGGCTGGAGTGGGGGCTGCAATCTAATCTGGACATGGCTGCAGTCTCCGTTGGCACAAGTGTGGATTGGGACTGAACCCACCAGGCTGGACTAGACTCCAGCACCATCTGGTGCTCTGGAGGACCATGTAGATGTAGGATGGACTAGGCTAGGTCTCTGACCCTTCAGAGCCATGTGTGAGCCGTGTCTGGGTATGGACGAGCCTTTGCTGGGCTGAAACATCCAACAGTAAGAACAGGAATGGGTGAAGGCGAGTCAGGAAAGGCCACTGTTCCAGGTAGGACAGGAGGTAGACTAAGTAGGGCTGGCTGCTGGACCCACTGGGATGTGCAAGATCTGGCAATGGGAGAGGTTCTGATGGAGGAGACTGGGCAACTCCTCTGTCAGGACACAGTCTCTGCAAGTGAGCACAAGAACCATGAGAGGGAACAGCCCAGACCAGGCAAGGGAAAGGTACCCACTGGCATATATTTGGCATAGGTTGGGAACAGAACAGGCTGAACCAGTTCACATCACCCACTAGCAAATCCAAGCAACAGAACAGGGTGTGATTTGGACCAGGTATGGTCGCAATACATACCAGTGCACATTGCGGCTGGGATTGGATGCCTGCTGGGCTGAGTTAGGCTATAACCCTCACCACCGTCAGCTGGAATTGGGGGTGGGCGGGGCTGGGCCAGGCTACAACACCCACTGACAAATGCCAAGGTGAGGTGGGCTGTACCAGACTGGGCTGCAGTGCCCAACCAGCACATGTGAGAACCAGGGAGGGAGGGGGCAAAGCCAGTGGGGGAAATGTGGAGGGCTCCCCTACTGGACAGCCACTCCCATTGGAGAGCATGAGCTGGGATGGGGGCAGACCAGACCAGGCAGGGCTACAACACCTGTGGGCCTCATGTGACCTAGATCAAGGAAAAGCCAGGCTAGGCTGACTGTTCCGACTGGTGCAAGCATAAATCAGAGTGGGTAAGATTTGGGTTGGGCTTTGCCACAGCATCAGCTGGCAGAGGCTGGCACTGGGGGCTAATTCTGTCAAATTAAACCACAGAGCCTCCTGGAGAGTGCATAATCTGGGAGTGGCAGTGGCCAAGGAGGGAAATAGTGGGCACCTCCCTCTTGGGTTACCACTCCCACTGGAGAGCATGAAAACCAGGATTGGGGCTGGATTGGTTAGACAGAACAGCACCCGCCAGTATGTGTGTGGGCTGGATAGTGAGGCAGGTTGGGTAGCACTAGGCTTCAATGCCCATGGACATGTACGAGAGCTAAATGGGATGTGGAATAGACTGAACAAGTCTGCTGTACATACTGACAAGCATGGGAACCAGGGGAGGGGGCAGGCCTGGTGGGATTATGGGGAGTCGCCCCAACTAGGCTGCAGCTCCCTCTGGTTTGCATGAGGGCTGAGTATGAAGTGTGCAGAATCGGGCTGAACTGCAATAACCATTGGTTCGCGTGGAAGGCAGGGCTGGAAACAGAACTGACCCAGCAATTGCAATCACCAGCATGTGCAAAAGCTGATAGGGGCGATGGACTGTGCCAGACCCTGTACTGGCAGGCACACACAAGAATCAGGTCTGCGATCACCTCAAAGTTTCTCTGGAGATTCCTCCAAATAAACTGCTGATCTCAGAACCCCAACCATGAAGAGACTATGTCAGCCAGTGGATTCTGAAGAAATTTCATCACGCTTGGAGCGGCAAGATTGGCAGCAATTCAGACCTGTTGAACTATCAAAACTGCATGAGCAGGACCCTCAGAGCATGCCTCCACGTTGGGAACCTGGGATGGGTGGGAGCCTGGGTGGGGCTTTTCCCTTTATCTCTTCCTTTATCCCGGATACAAAAAAAAATAATAATATTAATGTGGAAACAATGGTCTTACCCACTTTCCTGTAGCCCTTGGCCCTTTGTACCCTAATCAACTATATAAAGATTACAAAAATAAAAGAATTTTTTTAAAAATCCTCCATACAGATGAGCTATTGTTACTACCATCATTATCATTTTTTAAGGGAAGAAAGCTTACTTCCCTGCAGAGTTGGAAGACAGAAACCACCGATATTCTTTGCGCTATCCTCCCGCTCCGTTTCCCTCCATTCCTCATTTTGGAGCCTGCAAAAGAGACACTCTGAGGCACCTCCAAGATCGGGGCAGAACAAATACCACCTTCCCAAGACTGGACATGGATATAAAATAAGACTTCCTGACCATCTTCTCTGTCTGCTTATACAGTTTTGCTTTATTTCTCTAATTTTCAGGTTCCTCATCAGTGAACTGAGTGATCGGAATCACCTCTACATTCCTCCCATGCCACCCCAAATCCCATAAGCTATTCCATTCATGCAAACACTTCTACATTTACTAAGTGCAGAATCCATACAACTTGCCTTCTGCTGCCACTGGGGAGTTGGCAGGATAGAGGAGATTGGCACCTTCTTTTGGGAATGGTCACATCAGGCATGACCTATAGGCTCCAAGCAACTCTGCATCCCAAGACAAAGGGGAATACAGCTGTTTATGACCTGGTCATTTGATAAGGAGCCCCAATCCTTGGTATGCGAAATTTCTAGCTATGTCAAAAAAACTCTTACAAGTACCACAGAACTGGCAAGCAAGGGTGTCCCCAACCCCACCAACACCCTCTGCATCCCCTTTTATTTGTTTCTCCTCTTTTTTCCCTCTTTAAATCAATTCCTAATTTTTGTCAGACCCCTTTGTTGCAGATAAGGAACATGGGATTTGGCAGACATGAGAGGTGTACAAGCTGGGATTTATGATCACGACCAGGTGCTGTGCCAGGCTCAGTAGCTCTCACATCTCCTCCCGGAAACCAGTGCATCAGCCTGCCTCCCATTTTTTTATCTTCAAGTCTCAGGGCTCCCCTTAACTTCCTGGCTTTCAATCAACTGTCAGTTCCTGGGCTCCTCTGTCCCAGGACCGTCTCTGCCTCCCCAATTCAAGCTCCACTTCACCATCCTCCACTTGCACCATCTGTGGCCAGTCATAAATCCCTCATCTTACTATTCCACATCAACAAATGAGCAAATCTGAACCCTGGACGTTTCCACTGGGCTGTAAAGCCCGACTTGCCACTCATTTTGTTTTTCCTCCAATTCACTCAGCTCACCAGCTTCTCTCGCAAACTCCTGGTGTTTGGCTTTGAGCTGGCCCAGACGCAGCTGCTGCAGGCATATGGGGAGTGAACCAGCAAGTGGAAGACCTCTGTCTGTTTCTTCTCTCTCTCTCTCTCTCTCTCTCTCTCTCTCTCTCTCTCTCTCTCTCTCTCTCTGAAAAACTAAATAAAAATACATGCAGGCCCCGGTCTCCCAAGGATTAACTCCACAGCTTAGCTTGTTTCTCAGAGCGTAACAGGATTGGCAATTTTGGCCTAATACATCTAGCCACTGGCTTAACCGCAAGTTCCTGCTTCCTATTTGTCAAGTTATCTGCCAAGGGATTGGATAAACACTGGGAGGAACTCAAGGGATTTAGGGTGGCCACTAGAGGATTGGATAAACACTGGGAGGAACTCAAGGGATTTAGGGTGGCCACTACTGGGAGGAACTCGAAGGATTTAGGGTGGCCACTTGAGGACTGGATAAACACTGGGAGGAGCAAGGCAGAGTATAAAAGAAAGCCTGGAGTTTCAATAAAGATCAATCTATCATCGATCGGCATTCGGTGTACTGCGTGTTGCCTTGTGTTGTCTTGTCTTTTTTGCAACCCTAGTCCCTCCGCTCGGCTCGGGGTACGTGGAGACGCGGGCGTTCCCAACATCTACATAAATAAATAAGTGAATAAAATTATATCTTATATTTTGCAATGTAACAGAGACGCAGAAACAACAGCCAGTCAACTTATCCAGGCATTGGCTATGATTAATATGTCTATCAACTCAGAGGTCACGTGGAGTTCACCATTCTTCCTCTAAGAATCTGGAGAAAGAGAACACCACTGGGCTTTGAGTCAGCCCACACTAAGTATGATTAAGGAGATAAAACTTTGGCAAATATTTTCTTGGAAGGCAGTCCAAACGAAGTCAGACCACAGAATACTGAATTATCTGGGTGTTTTTATTCTAACACTGTCACTAACATTTTCAATGTGACTTCTGAGCTCATAAAAACTTTATATGTACCTGTCAGTAAAATGCTTGACGGGCTGGTAGTCTGTGTTGTACTCCATGATAATTTTGTGATATTTTTTAAAGTAATGGGTTACTTATCAGTTCTTGGAAAATAAAAAAAGGCTGCTAAAGTGATATCTGAGAGATTTATATACCACAATTCAGTGGCGTTTGGGTCTTTGAAAATATTTCATATGTAAATGTATTCTCCCTTAAACGTGGTTGTAAATCACTTCACGTGCAGCTTTTAATACTATCATAATCCCACTGATTCTCAGAAGCTTGGAAATATCTAATCACTTCAAGGACTTCAATTCTACCTCCAGATGAAACATTC
Source organism: Ochotona princeps (assembly GCF_030435755.1). Lineage (NCBI taxonomy): Eukaryota > Metazoa > Chordata > Mammalia > Lagomorpha > Ochotonidae > Ochotona > Ochotona princeps. The sequence goes on along the minus strand of NC_080843.1, from coordinate 10,705,659 downwards.
ATCTTTAAAAAGCAGTCAGAATTGAGAGGCCCCATCTTCTGAAGACATAAATTAGGACATTTTATTTGGTTATGAAGCCAGAGAGAAATTTCTCCCTTCTATTATTGACACATGTCCTAATCTATCTTTGATCAAACAAATTCCAAATTTATTCATAGAACACATTTCACACATTCTCTGTGTCATGTTTAATATGCTTTCTACACCACATCGTTTTGAATTACATAACTGAAACTGATTCTGTTATAACTTGTTTTAAAATAACAAAATTCTGAAATCAAATAGGTACTTAAGTATTGGGTTTTTTTGGTTTTTTCTTTATTTATTTTATTTTTATTGCAAAGTCAGATATACAGAGAGGAGGAGAGACAGAGAGGAAGATCTTCCATCCATTGAATCACTCCCCAAGTGGGTGCAATGGCTGGTGCTCCGCCAATCTGAAGCCAGGAGCCAGGAACTTCCTCCAGGTCTCCCATGCTGGTGCAGGGTCCCAAGGCATTGGGCCATCCTTGACTGCTTTCCCAGGCCACAAGCAAGAAGCTGGATGGGAAGTGGAGCTGCCGCGATTAGAACCGGCGCCCATATGGGATCCTGGTGCTTTCAAGGCGAGGACTTTAGCCACTAGGCCACAGCACCAGGCCCGTACTTAGGTATTGTTTATATTGAAAGTTACTGATGAAAGAGATCCACTTGTTATTGCAATTACTATGCAAAGACATAAACTGACATCAAACTGCTTTTCAGCATTGAATTTATTTCCTTTCCAAAAAACCCAATGCCTCCTCTACCTACCTTTGGAAGCTCACCATGGGGAGGTGTGCTATGGCATAGCAGGCTACGACACAGTCAGAGACTCCAACATCCTACACTGCGTTGCCAGTTCAGCTCCCCATCCCACCCCTCACCCCCCACTTCTAGTCCAGCTTTCTGCTAATGTGCTTGGGAAGAAACGAAAGATGTCCCAAGTAGTTGAGGCCCTTTCGTTCATTTGAGAGATCCAAATGAAGCTCCTAGCTTTGGCTGTGTCCTGGCCCAGGCTACCAGCCAGCTGGTTGCGGGAGAGTACCAAGGGGGTAAACCAATGGATGAAAGAGATCTCTATTCATTTCTCACTCTAAGTTCAAACCAATGATTCCATCCATTTTGTTTCAGTGTAATGTATTATTAAGGAGGAGACTGAGCATGGTTTGGGTGGGAATTCTGGGCTAGGGTCCCATTTCAATTCCAAGTCGTTGATCAACGTCTACTTCTGGCTGTGCTCAGCGGCACAGAGAAAGCACAGCATAACGGCCATCTTCTTCGGCCTTACCTTACTCGGTTTAATTTTTTTCAAGATTTGGTCACATTCTGTTTAAATGTGGACATTACATATACACTATTTTTTCTTAAAGACAGTTGTTAATGTCACAAGGAGAGATTCATGACAATCATCATCTGTGGGAAAAGTATATTGTCACTTACATGGTATGAGTCAGTGAAACAATATTTGTAACTACCAAATGATATGACTCAAGCCTGTTTCTATACTCACTCTTTATATTAACTTCCACAAATAATGGAAAATGTGTTATTTATCTCTCTATGTCTGATTTATTTCACTTAACATAATAATCTCCACTTGTAACCAGCTGCAAATGTCAGGATGCCGTTCATTTTCGTGGCTGAGTAATATTCTACCACACGCCACATGTATATCTATGTACACAGATGTGTGTGTATCAAATTTTCTTTATCCAGTCATCAGCTGATAAACATCTGGCTTGATTTCCATATCATTGTTATTTTATGAGTTGAGCTGCCATACCCAGAGGAGTGCGGGTAACTCTAATAGGCCAAAATTCATCCCCTTTGGATATATTCACAGGAATGGGAAAGCTGGGTGGTGGGGCGGAGCTAGTCCATTTACATTTAATTGATAAACTCTTTTGTTTTTCCATGAGTATTTTTGCTGTTCTTGCATCTCCTTTGTCATTTCACGAGGCAGCTTTCTGCCTTCACATTCTTTCATATTGCTGAAGGTCTTTCTCAGTTTCCGTATGTAACGTAATCCCAGCAGCATTTATAAGACAGGCTGAGTGGTTGGGCCCGGCAGCGTGGCCTAGCGGCTAAAGACAGGCTGAGTGGCGACATATTCCTTAATTTTTGCTTGTCCTAAAAGGCCTTTATTTCACCTTCAATTATGAGTGAAAGCTTTCTTGACTAAGGTATTCTGGGTTGGCAGGATTTTTTTTCTTTTCAGGACAGGACTGTATCTCTCCATTGTTCCTGTCCTGTAGGGATTCTGTTGAGAAATACACTGTTAAACTGATGGGAGTTTCTTTAAATGTGATCTGGGATTTCTCTTTTGTGTATTTTAACATGTTCTGCTTACACTTCATTTTTGAAAATGGTGAGGGTCTTTTCTGATCATGCCTATCTGTGTGCCCCCTGCATTTGGAAGTCTGTATCTTTCTCAAAACTGGGAGAGTATTTTGCCATTATTTTATTGAGGTTTTTTTTTAGGATTTATTTATTTGAAAAGGTTACAGAGCAAGAGCGACAGGGAGAAAGAGAGAGGGAGGAGTTTCCCATCCACTGATTTCCTTTCCAGATGGCCACGATGGCTGCGGCTGGGCTGGCCAAAGCCAGGAACAGAACTTCACTCAGGTCTTGCAGATGGATGTCGGAGATCCAAGTAGTTGGTCCGTCTCCTGCTCCTTGCCTAGAGCGTCAGAAAGAACTGGGTCAGAAACAGCAGCCAGGACTTGGACCAGCACCCAAGTGGAATGGTAGCGTTGAAGCTTGCAGCTTTATCTACCATGTCACAGTACCAACCCCTCCCAGGCAGGTTTTCTAAGCCATTCTTTTTTCCATACTTTTAGGAACTCCTAAGACTTGCATGTTTGATCATTTGAGAGTATTTTGTGGAACAAAATGCAGTTCAGTCTTGTTAATTTCTTCTGCTGCTGTTGCTTCTCCGTGTTTTTATCCTTCAGATATTTCAAAATGTCCTCTAGATACACTAGTTTTCCTTCTACTTCACTGGAACTGTGGGTAAGGCTTTCCACTGTATTTTTTATCTGACTCATTGAATGCTTTGCTTTGATTTGAGTTTTTTAATTTAAAAGGCAGAGTAACAGATGAGAGATGGAAAAAAATCTTTCATCTGCTGGTTCACTCCCCATACGGCTGCCATGGCCACGGCTGAGTCTATCTGACGCCTAGAGCCAGGTCTCCCATGTCAGTACAGGGTCCCAGGGCCTTGGACCATCCCCTGCTGCTTTCTCCGGCCATAAGCAGTGAGCTGGATCAGAAACGGAGCAGCTGGGACTCACATTGGCACCCATATAGGACGCTGACAGCTCAGGAAGACACCTAGCCTACTATGCCATGGTACCGGCTCCTGAATGCTTCATTTCAATCTATTTTTTTCAGTATCTCTACCTCTTTGCAGAATTTCTTACCCATGTCATGTACTGCTTTTCTCAATTCATTTAACTGTTTCTCTGTGTTTCTTAAAGGCTTGCAATCATCGTTTTGAAAGCTTCTTCAGGCACTTCATCAAAACACCCTTCTTGGCAGTCCAATATTAATTTATTACTGGTTTCTTTGTTCATGGGTCTTGTATTTCCATGTTGCAGAATTTCTTCTTTCTAGTTCTGTTTGCAGATTCATTTGATTGATGGGCTTGTTTCTGGAAATGTGTGCCTCTGAAGGCTAATGAAGCACCTCAAATTTACACTTGATTTCCAAAAGGTGTGTGCTGGCTGGAGCCAGTGAGCTCTGGCTGTCCGTGGATGTCACAAGAGTCACACGACGGGCATATTGGAGCACTTCTGGTTACCATCAATGGCGCTGAAGGGAAGGGAATTTGGTGTCAGCTAGCTTGTTCACTGGCTCAGCTTTTCTCCAAGCCAAGGTGAGCCAGCTGTTGCAAACCCCAGTGAGTTCATGGCTCCTGCACACCATTCACACAGCTGTGAGCACCATCCCGTACTGTATCCCCAGATCCCTCCATTCTCCTCGATCAGTGAGCTCCAACTCTCTGCAGACAGATTAGGTGTCTCAACCTACAATGTCCTAAGCTCCAGGGCTTATGTCTAGAACTCCCACAGTCACAGAGTGCAGGGGTTCTGCTTCCCACTCTAAAAACTGCCCTTGTTCCTGGCAGCATTGACCTCCAGAAGTAGCAGCACTGCTACTGACTCCGAGGCCAGCACAGACTTCAACAACTGTACTGCAACAAACTGAGTCTGGCACATGAGTTGGAGGAAGAGGAAGGAAGCAGTATGGCTTCCCCTTCCAAATCGAAGTCGTAGCTCAGACCCCTATCAATTCTCCAGGCTGGACTTGAAGGCAGTAGGAACTCCGTCACTTGCAACTGCAGGTGGAGGAGCATGGCACCACCCTCCCCCTACCTTGTCTTGTCGCAATGGTGTTTGCCAGTCACATAGACGCAGAGGTGGAAGACGCAGAGGTGGCTGGCGGAATAGCCGGCAGTGGCATGTCGATCCTGTCCTCAGTGCTTCCTGGAATCCCTATTCTGTTCCATCAATTCTCCACTGAAAATTTCCAACTGTTTCCTGGGAACATGGGATCTTTCTTTGTCTTTCTGGTGTGTTTCTTTGTATTTCGGAGGCTGAGGTAGTATGGCTTCACACAATTCAGTCAACTTGGATCTACCAATCAAGCAATGTTTTTTAATAAAAGGGGGAAAAAGGGTCACTAGGATTTAGCCCAATGTATTTGGCCATCACCCAATTGTTCTTTGGTTTTCTTCTGTTTTCTATTCAAGAGGCAAAGGGGGAGAGAAAGACAGCCAAGTGGACATGCAGGGTTTCTGTCAGCTGACTGACTTCTGCATCGACCAAGACTGTGCCGGGAAGGTGTCAGGAGCCCAGAACTCGGTCCATGTCTCCTGCGTGTGTGACAGGAACCCCTCCACTGATTCTCAAATGGTTGAAAATATCACTTTAGAATCTCAATTCCAAACCTGTTTGGGCAACCATCAGCTGCTGCCTACAAGGCCTGCATTAACATGAAACCAGGAGTCCAAACCATTATTGGAATCCTATTTTGAAATGTAGGCATGAGGCTAAATGCATGAAATACTTGGTTTTTGAAACTGGATCATGTTGTCAATAGTTTGATTATACCGATCTTTTCAATGCAATTCAGGACACATGTTGGGGAAAATGTCAAACCATTTTTAGTTAAAAACATAAAGCGTTATTATCTTAAAGGTACCACTTGTTCTTTCCAGAACATTCTATGATCTGTATTAGAAATGCTCCAGCAGGACCCAGTGCGGTGGCATAGTGGTTAAGGTCCTCACCTTGCGCACACCGGGATCCCGTGTGGTTGCCAGTTCTAATCCCAGCGGCCCTGCTTCCCATCCAGCTCCCTGCTTGTGGACTGGGAATGAGGTCGAGGAAGGCCCAAAGCCTTGGGACCCTGCACCCGAGTGGGAGACCCTGTAGAGCTCCTGGCTCCTAGCTTCTGATTGGCTCAACTCCAGCCGTTGTAGCCGCTTGGGGAGTGGATCATCGGAAGATCTTCCTCTCTGTCTCTTATCCTTCTCTCTGTATATCCGCCTTTCCAATATAAATAAATAAATAAATCTTAAAAAAAAAAAAAAACAGGAAGGAACTGCTCCAGCTGATCCTGCTTGGGTAAGAAATGAATCAGATTTCTCTGCTGAAGCGAAGAAGGCCCTGTAGTTAGCTCTTCCTGAGCTCTCAAAATGCTGCTTCTATTAGAGATGTTCAAGGCGCATTCACAAGGTTAAACTGGACCATGTGGTAACCAAATTAGTCATTGAGGTCACATTAGTACAATGCTAATCACCTAAGTTATCAAACTGAGACACTTTCTATTCCAGGCCATACTCCCTCAGGTGCAATCAACAGACGCCCAATTAAGTCGGCTGAGTCCAAACAGACCAGTGATTAGCTCTTGAAACAGCTAGAAATTTCAGGGCTGTGGCTAGCTTCAGGCACAAGTTGAGTGACGCAAAGCAGCCCACCGGGCCTGCGCCTCACATCCTGACCCTCAGAGCTGATGCTCTCAAGGCTGGCTTCATTTTCAGGTGAGCTTAGCCCACAAGGTAAGCTTGAGGCTTACCTTGGTCAGTTAGTAGCCCTCTTGGAAAGCAATGTACCCTTTTATCTCCTGGGATGGACACTCACATGCCACTGTTCCAATGGCAATGGCCAGGACTTCTCACTGACCAGGTACAAGACACACGCCCACCCTGGCTTCAGCGGGCAAGATCTGCCTCACATGACCACGTAAACTAATGATAAAGAAAGTTATTTCCCCAAAGGAAACGTCAAGTCCTGGACCGGAATGGGGTAATGCCAGAAGGTCGAAGCCACTGATTTTTGGTTGTGTCTTCCATGCCTGCTAAGATGCTGTAAGGTGTGAGGGTCTATACCAAACTTACTCAGGGATGCCCCCAAGTCTATACAGAATGGAAATGTACCCCCAAGTAAGGACCCCCAGCAGCAGCAGGAGCACTGGCTGTTCCTGTGAAGATGAAGCGCTCAGTCTGGTTCTGCCAAAACTTGGGAGAAACGGCTTTGAGAAACCCGCTAGCTATTCTAGGGCTATTTCTTCACTATTCAGTAAAACCTACTGGCCTAAGGCCCAGGCAAGGGTGTCTCCCCCAAGGGCCCTCTGTCTGAACTTACCCCTTCTAAGCCTTTCTGGACTTAATGCATGCAGAAACCATGAATGTGTCCCTTGATAAGCACATCTGGATGGACTCAGACCCCTGAAGTTCAAGGCACACCCCAACTCTATTTTCTCAAACAAACACACACACACACACGGAATCTCACTCACCCAGGAAAAAGTCAAGTCCTATCATTTATGACAGCATGGATAAGCCACGGGGCCATTATTCTATGCGAAATAAACCAAGCACAGAAAGATGGACACTGCAGATGTCCCACGCAGTGCGGACAAGCAGAAGGCAGGACAACGAGGGGCAGGAGCAGAACGCTGAGGGGCCATCAAGCCCAGGAGACACACGGCGTCAAAGAGGCAGGAGGAGTACGTTCCGGAGAGTCAGGGGTACAACCATGACCATAACTGGTAATAACTTATAGCATTCTTAGAAAGCACTAAATTTAAAATCTAAACTATTCCCAATCTTTTAAAAAGGTGTACGAAGTGGCAAATATGGTAATTAGCTTGATTTAATAATCGTTTAAAGCACACAAATACCAAAACAACACGTTGTACACCATCAGTAGCGTGGTTTTTATTTGTCATTATTCCTTAATAAAGCGAGGAAAATAAAATAGTCAAGAGAACAGTTATTATTCTCAATAATAACATCCTTACAGACTTGCCGCTTACGTGTGCCGCTCTGGAGCTGTTGCTTGCCATGCTCGGATTCATTTGTAATGTACAAATGTGACAACGCTTTGCTTCAATCCTTTCTCTCTGATCTTTGGGCTAATACCATCATTGCTGTTATTTCCACATGTTATACACCCTATTATGTCTTATTAACATTTCTGTTCTTCTCAAATAGACTCCAATAAAATTTTAAGATGAGAAATGTTCTATTTGTGTAGCTGTCACATGTGATTTGTTTCAATTGGGTTTCCACAAAGGGCTTAGACTGTATTTGGAGAAAACTTTGGTGCGGTTCTGGGAGGCCATTTGTACCCCAAGGGCGATGTACACGCTGTCTGTCACTAGGGGGTGCTATAGCATCGCATTCAGCCCTGGGCTGGTGGAGCCCTGGAGCCCACAGGAAATGAATGAGATTCAAGCTAAGGGAATGATAAGCAGAACTCCTTCCTCATGAGCAGTCATCAACCCTTCTGTCACCTAGCAGGTAGGCTAGGCAACGGATCTGTACAGTCCGTGCTTTAAGTTAATGATGCATCAATTTCGTTGGCAGGTGTTTTTCATTAAATCCTTGCTTTGACTTCCCTGAGCTCCAACAGCAGTGAGAAAAATTAATCAGTCTTGCTAGAATTCTAAACAGAGAAAACTCCACCTTCACTGTTGGTCATAATCTACTGTGGCTCCAGGGGGGGTGTGAATACCCTAGGGACTCTGGGTAAAGACTGACCCCCTGAAGAAGCAATGCCCCACTGTGCCAGCCTCTGTGGGCACAGGTCACACGAGAGACCCACTGAGTGCTCAGCGGCCTGTGCCCACCTAGACAGTGAGTGCCGACCTAGAGTGAGTCAGCACTACAAGGCTCGTATGCAAATCAAGCCAGAGCCAATCATTCATGAAAGACTTCCCGAGTCTCCTGAAAGCTTCGCATTCCTGCCCGCTCCTCCCCACTGCTGCAGCCATTGGCCGGCTCACATTCAGTGATCCGTAGCCTAACTGCAACCTTGGAGCGGAAAAGACCATCATGCCTTCCTGAGCCAATGAGCCAAGCTGTGTCTTAGGCATCTTCACCCCTCGGCTTTGCTTGCTTGATGTGCTCATTGTATCTTCTAGAAATCACTTGAGGGCAGATCCCAGTGCATTCTAAAATAAGGGGAGAAATATGGTGCCAAGGAGGAATTTGGCCTGGCATCAACACAGAGCAGAAGTGTCGAGGGCTGCCCCCTGCCTACCTGCGCGCCCCTCGCCTCAAGACCCTGTCACTCAGTCTCCATCTTCCCAAGGGGATGCCAACCCCTGCTGTGGGTCAGGAACATACTATCGCTTTGTTTGTGTGCTTTACAATGTATTACTTATCTTTTGAAAGTCAGAGTGACAGAAAGAGGAGAGAGAGAAATCTTCCGTCTGCTGGTTCACTCTCCAAGTGGCTGCAGTAACCAGGAGTTAGACCAAGCCAGAGCAAGGAGCTTGGAGTTCCATCTGGATCCCCCACATGGGAGCAGAGACAGAAGTATTCGGGCCATCTTCTGCTGCCATCATTAACATTTAGGTAAAATTTGCTCAAATATGCTAAAAAATTGTGTTTGGGTGGGAAATTGAGAATGCATATTGCTTGACAAATGAGACATACTATGTGACAGCCAGGCCTGGAGAGAGTACGTCAGCCGCCATGGGATGGCCGTGGGGGAATTCGGGAACCTGGAAAGTTCTAGAAGGCAGCTCAGAGGCTGTCAACCAGTGGCCTGCAGACCATATGTAGTCCACAGCTGTGTTTTTGGTTTGCATAACACATTTTTGTAATTCAATGGGTTGCCAAAAGTTCTTCTGTTTTCACTTTAAAAATCCAAATATTCAGCCCAAAGGAAAGTCTGCTAGGAGAAGTGGTAAAGATGGAAGATAACGGGTGGATGCTGAATTCTAGATGCTGCACAGAGAGAGGCAACATTGTTTGTTCAGCAAATGGGGGTGCAAGTGGCCTGTGGAGGCCCAGAAGCACAAGGAGGTGGATCCACCCTATGGGCTCCAAAACAGAACACAGCATGTCTACACAGCATGTCTACACCTCAGGCTCAGCCCCAGGAGAGCTGTGTCAGGCATCTACCACACACCTGTCCCAAGATTTTACACTGCCAAACTTGGAGTAAGCTGCTCCATTAGTAAAAATAATAATAATAATAATTATATAAGTACAAGTACATAGGTTGAATGTTCTTTAAAATGATTCAGGCCAGAATGCTTTAGGTTTGAATTTCTTCTGTATTTTGTATTTGTGTATGCATAGTGAGCTGTGTATTGAGGTTGGAGTCCAAATCTAAACCCAAGCTTGCACATAGCCAAAGATAATGTTATACAATATTCTTTAAAATAATTGTTTGTTATTCAGTGATTGATTTTCATTGACTTTAAAGGCGGAGTGACAATAGAAAGAGGAAAAGGTTTCATTTGCTGATTTACTCCCCAAAAGCCCACAAGAGCCAGGGCTAGGTCAGGACAAAGCTGGGGGCTGGGAACTCCAACCAGGAGCTGGGAACTCCAAAGCCAGGAGCCGAGAACTCCAACCAGCTGAGAACTCCAGGAGCTGGGAACTCCAACCAGGTCTCCTGTATCAGAATGCAACGTAGCAAGAAGGGACCCACATTACCAGAATGCAAATTAGCAGGAAGCTGGATTGGAAGAGGAGTAAGCAGGACTGGAGGCAACCTCTCCGAGAGGAGGGCCCCCCCCCCCCCCCCCCGAGCAGCAGCACAACCTGCGCCCCAGTGCAGGCTCTCTGCCACACCTCTCAGCAGTGCTGAACTTGCCGTGTGGGGCATCGTGACCACGGCTCAGGACATGGTAGGTGTTGAAGCATTTCACAGTTTGGATTTTCAGATTTGATATATTCAACCTGCATATAATTGTATTAACATAAATTGAAATATGCTTGATATTAAACTGAATTAAGAATCTACTGGTAATGCTTGTTACAGTCATTTCTCTTCCTTTGTGTCATTAATAGCAATGCTTAAGATCTGTAAAGCAAAAATCTAAGTGTTAGCAAAAGGAATTGAAACTTCAGCCATCATAGAGCATTTTAGTGAAATTTTCAATAACTTATAGATTAAAAACATAAAACTAGGATACATAAAAATCTAACAACACAGTTGTCCCTGTAGCAGAACAGTCAGAATCCATTAATAAAGTTATGTCTGAAATAATCCAAGGAAAAATCATAATGCAAAAGCAACATTTAAAGAAAAATTGGGACTTCCATGAATTTAAGTATTTGGGAAGATGCTATGTATAAAATATAGTTGCTTTTCTGTAATTTGCAAACAATGCTATAATAATTCTGAAATGGAATATGAAACCGAATGGCTACGTGACTGTGGTGTCTCAGTCTGAACAACTGTGAAATTGTGAGTGGAGCTCCAACTAATGGCTCAAGGGAGCCCTGAAGATGCTTGTTCACTTTGGACCCAGAGCTCAGGTTACTTGACCTCCATACTTGAAAAAGGCACAGAAAATACAAGAATTCAACTGGGCATTCTTGTATTTACAAGACAAGGCAAAAGAAAAGAAAAGAAAAGAAAAGAAAAGAAAAGAAAAGAAAAGAAAAGAAAAGAAAAGAAAAGAAAAGAAAAGAAAAGAAAAGAAAAGAAAAGAAAGAAGGAAGAAAGGAAGAAAGGAAGAAAGAAAAGAAAAGAAAGAAAAGAAAGAAAAGAAAAGTGAGACAACGAAAAACTTGGCCTCATTTAGAGTTGGGTAGAAACAACCCTTTCTAAAAGCCCCCATGTCCACCCTGGCACCCTCAAGGGAAAAAACTTTATTGGAAACGTCTGGAGAGACAGCCGTTGGAGTCCACTAGCCTGGCGTCAAAGCAGCCCAGTGAGTGAGATTCCCCCGCAGAGGCAAGGCCATTCTGCCAAAGCATTCACTGGAAAGTCATTTTCTCAGTTCTCACTGATTGCTTGGCTTCCTAGGAGGTGAATGACCCAAAGGGGGTGAGTAATTCATCTCAGATTCATTTCCTTATTCAAACCAGTTCCTCTTGGAGTTGATATGAATGACACAATCATGTAATCCAACCCAGAAATGCCCCCACGCGTTGGTGGGAAACTATTGTGAAGTCATAGGCTAAGGAGGGGGTAGGACAGGGAGTGTGGTGGGAAGAGCTCGATAACCCAGAGAGAAAAGTTGTCTCACCCTCCCTGGGCCCCAACCCGACCTGCAGTCAGTTCTTTAACATCCAGATACATTAATGCCAAGAGCCAACTCATGTTCAAGAAATGCAAAGAATGCCATGTGCAACACAGTCTGGGCCTTAAAACAATAATGGAAAGACACATCTTGTTAGAATGACGATCACCCCTTCCCTACAGGCTCTTCCTCAAAGTGACGTTTCAGGGGCCCGGCACGATAGCGTAATGATTAAGGCCCTTCTCTTGAAGGGATCCCATATGGGCACTGGTTCTAATCCCGGCAGCTCCACTTCCCATCCAGCTCCCAGCCTGGGAAAGCAGTCGAGGATGGCCCAAAGCCTTGGGACCCTGCACCCGCGTGGGAGACCCGAAAGGAAGCTCCTGGCTCCTGGCTTTGGATTGGCGCAGCACCAGCCGCTGTAGGTCACTTGGAGAGTGAGTCATCAGATGGAAGATCTTCCTCTCTGTCTCTCCTCCTCTCTGTATATCTGACTTTCCAATTAAAAAAAAAAAGTGACTTTTCACTCCAGGCACAGAAGGCAGCAGCACTAGAGCCTGTCAGCCCGTATAATGCACAAAGATTCTTAAAATATGAATTTGATTTCTTGGGCTCTGACCCAGCATTGCAATGGGAATACACGTGCCACAGTGAACTCTGCGTGTCTCAGAAGTTGAGGTCCATGGAAAGTCTCTGAGGGCAAAATGGGGGAAAGGCTCTCGCACAAGCTGTTTGAACACAAAATTCACTGGTCTTGGGTCCTGGGGTCAGCACCTTAGCAGAACTAACACTTCTAAACAAGTCTAAGGTAGCTAGCATCTCATCACAATTACTGCAGTCCCAAAGAATTTTACAAAGCAAATTCTGTTACAGAAATCTGCATACAGGCAAGGTGTGGCATACGCACGGAACAGGGAGGAATTTCTTAGAACAGGAAGGAATTTCTCTCAGAGCTTTAGAAAGTTCTTGAAACAAAGTTGACCACAGATGGGCACATATGAATACCCCCTTTAATAGTTCCTGGCTCTAATTTGGCCTGAGTTTGACAAGAGTCATTTCATCTTCGAGCCCCCAAGCTTCCCAAGCCCCATCCCACATTTCCATGCCCACCCCCCGCCCCCACCCCTGCAACGCCATCCCAAGTTTTAAAGTCTTGGTGACCTCTGCTGACCATGTCGGTCTGGGGTCACATTAGGATTTCAGCTCTAGCATGCTGGAAGCCTTCAGGCTTGTGGTGTCAGGAGACAGAGACTTTCAAGCTGAGGCAGCAGAATTGAAAAAAATCCCTGAGCCAAGAGAAAGTTTGATCAGATTAGGGAGTGATTAGTACTGCAGTTCTCTATGGGGAGTGAGCGCGGGAGTTAGGGAGGAGCTGGCAATGTTGGCAAAACAAAGCAAAAGGAGAAAGTGGAAACCCCCTTCAGGCAGAAGACAAGGGTTCTCACACTAATGCCTTAGACTCGCCTGAGGGGCTTGTTGAGCACCAGGCAGCTGAAGCCCACGCCCAGAGCTTCTGATTCAGCAGGTGAGGGCTGGGATATTAAGAACTGCATTTCTAACAATTCCCCGGAGCTGCTGGGTCAGCTGGTGGAGACCCACCCTTTGATGATCACTGTCCTGTGGCACCGCGAATGCCTTGGACAGAGAAGAAAGCTTGGGGAAGTGTGATAGCCGGGTCTGCAAAGGGTGACTAGGCATCTGCAAAGGTCAAGGTCATGTCTGAGAGTCAGGAGAGTATACAGGTGCTTAAACAGAGGAAAGAAAGCCAGACCTAACTGCTGAGGGTGAAGAGCTAATGAGGGGTTTTTTAGATGGGCAGCCAGGTAAGTTTTACCATGAAGATGAAGTCGGAGACAATGCTCTGTAGGGGCAAAAGTTATCTGTTGTATGACTTTCCCCCAAAAAAGAATAGGTTAGGTGCAAGATTAGAGTTTCCCTGGAAGCCTATTAGAGAAAGATAAGGGAAAAAAAGAGTTAGTTGAAAGATTAGAGAGTGGGGTCTAAGCTACTTAGGGGAAACTAACAAAGAGGAGTTCTGAGAGATTGATGAAAAATGCCAAGATCAAGATGCCGGGAGGCTTGATGAGACCCAGGAGAAAGTGTCGGGTTGGCAATGAAGGGAAAGGTTTGGAAAAGAGTGGAGGTTGTGGTTCAACGGTGATAGGATTGGCAATGAGATTTCAAAGGTGAAGAAGTTCTAGGCCAGGGCAAAGTAAATAGATGCCCCCCCCCCCCGCCCCGAGCCCAGCAGCCCTTTGCAGCTGCAGCCAGAATACCAAGAGCTGCCCACAGAGCGCTTCTTCCTGAGGGGCGATTCACAACCTGAGGAGCAGATCTGACGCTCAACTGAGGGAGATCTCACAGCAGTGCGTGTCCTCAAAGGAGGGTGACAACAAGGAGTGCCAATGCTCTGGAGGGTACTAGAGTATTTGGGGGCACACATGAGGGGTGGGGCAGACTACAAGTACAGGGCAAAGAGCAAAGTCTCCGGCAAAGGAGACAGGTGGTGCCGGCAGGAGACAGTAGTCATAAAAGCCCATTATAAACTGTAAAGCAGCTCAAAATCCCCAAACGTTGCTTTCTGTTACTTTAAGAACTGACTTTGTTTTTGCTAAGATTTTTAAATGTGTTTATTTATTTGAAAAGCAGAGAAACAGAGATCTTCTGTCTGCTAATTCTCTCCCCAAATGTCCACAACAGTCAAAGCTGGACCAGGCCAAAGCCTAGAGCGAAGAACTCAGTCCAGATCTCCAACGTAAGTAGCAAGGACCCAACTACTTGAGCCATCAACTGCTGCCTCCCAGGGTAGCAGGAATCTGGAATTGTGGGCAGAGTTCGATTTGAATCCAAGAACTGCATTTTGGGGTGTGGCCATCTTACCACTATACTAAGTGCCTAGCCCAATAACTTGTTTTCTGACAGCTAAAATTCCTCCTTTAGAATTTTTTTTAAACATTAAAAAGAATAAGATGGTGGAATAAGGTGAGGACACAATAAAAAGGACAGAGAAGGATTAGCCAAGGAGAAGCAGAGAGGAGGGCACGATCCTCAGAAATAGGAGTGGGAAGGCCAATAGTAGAGGGACACCTGGGGACCCATGGACACAGGGGAGCAGTAAGACAGCAGAGCAATGTTGCAGCAGACAGTATCCTAGCAGCAATCGGAGCTCCACTGGTGGTCAGGTTGGGAAGGGAGATGAATCCAGCTGTGGGACTGCAGATCCCTCTGTTTTTAATCCAATCATGAGCAGAAGCAGAGTGGAGGAGCGCTGTTGCACAGGTGAGTGATCAGGTGGATTGCAAAGCCCAGACCCCAACCAGTGCCACAGCAGGTGCCATTTCGACTTCTGTGGCAAAGCCCTTGTGGGGACAGCAGCAAGCTGCACATGTAAGGAGAGAATTCACTTCCAGTTCAGTGTGTTGCACTAGTCTTGCAAGGAAAATAATACCTAGTTGACATCCAACAGATTCCATCCAAAATACATCTGGGTTGCCCCCAGACCTAACTGCTAGCAGGTTCTGGCAAGAAGAGGTGGGGGGCAAACAAAAAAGCCATGCAATGGGTGCCACTGACATTTCTGTAATCTGGTTTAAAGTAACAAGTGGTGCCTTCCTAAGCCTGGGTGCTGTTGTACCATGAGTGGGAGAAAGGCTGAGCAGGTGACAGTGTGGTCACAATACAGGATTGCAGAGGGCAGAGAGTGGCAACCCAGAAGCCCTGGCTGCAGATGCCATGGTAAAAGTGTAGCATGGAAGCCTGGGAGTGCAACTTGCTGGAAGAAGTGGAATGAATGATGCAAATGGAGAACTGGGAAATGCACAGGATCAATAACATCAACCTGCAGACCTGTGCGTGACGCAGCTTGAAAACTGGAGAATATGCTGACCAGAGCTGCGATGGCCAAGGGCAAAAGAACAGGCACAGGCATAGTGAATGAGGCTACCAACACCTTCCCGCAAAGGAGCAAAAGACTGTTTCAATCTCAGGATTAACCGAGGAAGACACCAAGGAACTCTAGATAAAGAATTTTTAAAAATCATTATAAAGCTCCTTAAAAACAATGAGAAGCACATATAGGAGCTCAAGGAATTAAAGGAATACATTACGAAGGAAACAGCAGCATTGAAACAGAATCAAACTGAACTAAAGAATTCAGTAGAGCAAAGCAAAAATTCAATGGAAAGCTTCAATAACAGAATGAGTGAGACAGAAGAAAGAATTTAAGGGAATGGAAGATCAGACAAAAATGCTGAAACAGAAATCTGGAAGAGGAACTGAGTAAAGTTAAGAAAGCCATCCAAGAATTAAGTGACGCTATTAAAAGGTGAAACATAAGGGTCACACGAGTTCCTGAAGGAGAGGAAAGAGAAGTTGGGTTGAAAGACACATTCAATGAAATAATAAGCAAGAACTTCCCCAACATGGAGAAAGAGGAAACCAAACACAGGAGGGGCAGTGAACCCAGAATAGACACGATTAGAAGTGATCCTCACCATGGCACATCATAATTGAGCTCTTTTCAGTTGAACATAAAGAAAAGATGCTTCAATGTGCACATACCCAACAAAGCTTTCCTTTGTATTTGAAAATGAAATAAAACATTTCCAAATCACACAAAAACTGAAAGACTTGGCCTCTGCCAGACCAGCCCTACAAATAATGCTTAAAGATGAGCTACAGACAGAAAGAAAAAAAATGACACGTACCAAATCCAAAATCATTATGTGGAGAACATCTCAACAAAACCACAAAAGAAACTAAATCAAGTAACCCAATGCTAAAATGACAGGCCCAAATCACTACCTGTCAGTATTAACCTTGATCATAAATGGCTTAAACTCATCAATCAAAAAGCATATATTAATAAACTGGATAAAAAAACAGAACCCATCTATCTGTTGCCCATGGAAGACACATCTCACCAACAAAGATATGCAAAAACTGAAAGTGAAGGATGGAAAATGACAATGGAAAGGAAAAGCAAGCTGGGGTAACCATTCTAATATCAGATAATACACTCTTGGACATGAAATGTATTAAAAGAAATGAAGGTCACTACATGATCATTAAGGGGTCCATTCAACAAAAATAACTGTACACACCGAATGTTAGCTATTGGACTCCTAGGAATATATCAAAAGCAAGTGAAATCTGTATATGAGAAAGTGACCCACAACACTATGTATATAGTAGCACAATCTGCAATGACAAAGACATGGAAACAACACAGTTACTTGTTGAAAGAGGAACAGATAAGGAAACTGTGGTTCATCTACTTCAGGGAATATTATTCCACCATGAAAAGAATGAAATTCTACCATTTGCAACAAAATAATCCCAACTAGAGACCATTATGCTCAGTGAAATAAGCCAATCCTAAAAGGACAAATATCATATGTTCTCTTTGATATAAGGTAATCTTCAACCAAAATACAGAACAGATATATAGGCAAACATGTATATACACACATTCTCATAGATGAAGTATACCATTGAGACCAGCATACTGAGAAGTGAAGATACATTGTACTACGCATCTCAACTCTCAAATAAAAGGATGACTCCCAGTGAAACACTTATATATGTCTTGATAATATAATACTAGATTTTCTGCCATTGGCTCTACCTACAATGCCATGATACACTTAAATGGCCGAATGTTGGACTTGTAACTGTTGCTGAATGATTATACTACTATAATAACATGGGTGGTAATGGCAGGGGGAGTAGGGAGGGAAAAAGGGGGAAAGGGAGAGGAGAATCCCCATATCTACAAAACCATATCATAGAAAAATAATAATAAGAAGAAAATGTAGAACAGAAGAAAGATTAAATTACATAATTTCATGTTAAAATTCTCAAAAAGGAGTAATATGTGAACTAATTTTAAAAGAAAGTCCCAGCCTCCATGACTATTGTAAAATATCTAAATTCAGTGTGCTAGCATACAATTATAGTATATCAGGCCTTTCTTAAGATTTGGGGAAAAGATCAGCTATAATAGAAATACTACTAGGAGGGAAAAATACAATGTCTGTATTATGCTTGTTGGTGTGTTTGAAGTATATATCCATGAATTTTGAGAACTAAAGCATCTAATCATCTGAATTAAACAGCAAAATTAATTAATGAAGGTAACCAGATATTTACTACTTAAAAATAAGCTCTCATTTTACCCTGAAGATTGATATGCTTATTTAATATTTCAACCCATTACATAACTATAATAACAAATATGTCTGGCACAAACAAGTGCAGGATTAGACAAAACTGGTGCTTGGTAAACAGGTAATCTAGAGAGCTGAAGGTTTAGCTGCACAGGCAGGCCAAAGAGGAGCAGCACATTGTAGGCTTCTCAGGAGATAGCATGATTTCAACTGTGGATCTCTGAAGTGAACGTCAAGATCAGTAAGTGAAGCCAAGATCAGTGAAGAGACTTCCTGTTGTACATACCAAAGAAAGATGCCAGCTAGACATTACACATCCATCAGGAAGGCTAATGCCCAGATGTCTAACAATACCAATTTCTGGTGAAGATGTAGGACCAAAGAAACCCTCTTTTAACGTTGCTGGGAACATAAAATAGCACAGCCACCTGGAGGACAATTTGGCAATCCCCTACAAAGTTAAACTTCGTCTACCACTGGGATCATCATGGATCTTCTACATGTCAACTCAATGGATTTCAAAGTTCATGTCCAGCTATGGTTTATATATGTTTTATCCTCCATGAAAATTCTTACTGAGGCCTAGCTCCCAGTGCAGCAGTGTTGGGAGGTGGGGGCTGCCAGGGGTATGGTCTTGTGGGGCAGAGACCTTGCATGAGTGGATTATCTCGAGGGTCAGGAAGTGGATGTTACGAAGCAAGAGCACCCCTTGCACTTGCTCGCTTTCGCCTGGGCCCACTTGGCCCTTCTGCTTTTTGCCATGAGTTGAAGCAACACAAGGCTCTCACTAAAAACAGCCAGACTACAGAAGTATAAACCAAAATATACTTATTTATTTACTTGTTATGATTTTAACTGACACAAAATATTTGTGAACATTTATGGGAATAATACTCTCTCTATATATATGTATATATATATATATACATACACACACACACAGAGTGAAATAACAAAATCAAGGTAATTACAATCTTCATTCACTCAAATATTCAATATTCCTACATGTTAAAAATCTTCAGACTCTTCTAGTTGTTTTGAAATATATCACAAATTGTTGTAGACTTCGGATACCTACGGTGATAGAGCAGACCAGAACTAATGTCACCTCCATAGCTCGTCCCCTCGCCTCCCTCCCTTCCCAATTAAACTCCTTTTCTTGATAATTAATTCAGTCATGAGTAAGCCAAAATGTCTTTCAACAGATGGAGAAAATGAAGTTGATACAGCCCTATGGTGGAGTACTATTCAGTGGTTAAAAGGACATGAGGGAGCTGGCCGTTGGGTCAGCACCTAAATCACCATCTGGGACGCTCCCATCCCAGTCAGAGTGCATGAGCTGAAGTCTCAGCTGTGCTTTCCATCTGGGTTAATTTTAAAAAGTGAAACAATCAGATTTAGTCAGTAAATCTCCCTTTCTAAGAAAGCATTGCTAAAATGTTTAAGTCTATTCTTAAATTCTAATCCTATTGACAAACTTTCAATATGGTTGAATAGATACCTCCTACTAACAAGGTACTACTTAACATTTGTTAACTTGGGAAAACTGAGAATGAAAGCACATATTTATGAATGTAAATAAAGGTTCTTAGAAGAAAATAAATATTTAAGATATAAATGTTATAGTATAGAATAGCTCATTCACATTCATCAGAATTCTAAAGGGCTTAAATATCAGAGATAACACTGAAGACTTACTAAGGGAGAACAAAAAAAAGCCCATTTAATTGTATTGTTAAGGGATTTCTTTTTATCATCTTTACATCAAAGGAGAGAATGAATTTTATAACAAGATTCCAGACTCATTCACCTTCGACCTTTTTTAGGCCAAGTAATCCACTTCAACAATGCCCATAGGCTCAAACCCCACGCTACCTAATATTCCTACTGCAAACAAGACACACTACTTGTTTCTGTTTTGCCTTTGCACAACATGAATTTATCATGGACCACATCATGGGTAGGGCTGAAGCATTAGCATGATGCCAGCCGGGCCCAATGCAGTAGCCTACTGGCAAAAGTCCTCAGCTTGCACATGCCAGGATCCCATATGGGTGCTGGTTTGTGTCCCGGCAGCTCCACTTCCCATCCAGCTCCCTGCTTATGGTCTGGGAAAGCAGTCAAGGATGGTCCAAAGCTTTGGGACCCTGCACCCTAGTGGGAGACCCAGAAGAAGCTTCTGGCTCCTGGCTTCAGATTGGCTCAGCTCAGGCCGTTGAGGCCACTTGAGTGAACCAGTGGCCAGTAGATCTTTCTCTGTCTCTCCTTCGCTCTGTAAATCTGCCTTTCCAATAAAAAGAAATAAATCCTTTAAAAAAATGTATACCAGCCTTGGAGGGTTGTGCTATAGGGAAGTTTCTGGGCGGTGCCTACACACAGCAAGGAGTTCTCCAAAACCCTCGGTTAAAGCGGAGGAAATTGCTCGAACACAGAATAGTTTAGTGGCCAAATCAATTAAATGTAAATGGCTTGTGGCAAGACCGTATTACAACCCCAGACGATTGGGGAAGCCACTCCAGTATTTAAGGGGTCAATGCAAGGACCCTGCATGGCTCAGCCCCACTAGACCTGTGCACAGCGATAGGTGAATGGTATTGGCCTTGCTAACTAGAGAACTACTCACACAACATACCCAAACCACAAACCGATGTTATTTAGTCTGAGAAACTGTGAACTGTTGTTCAAGAAAAAAGAGAGAGAAGAAGCTAGAAACAGCCCCCAAGTTGCCTGGGATTCCAAGGCTACTCAAGTGTCCTATGAGTGCATGGAAGGAAAAAGTGTCCGAACTTTACATCTATATAGCCTGCTCAACCATGAAGGGGTAAGTAGTTTTTGCAACAGACAGGTAGAGCATTAACAGACTTAGTGAATCCACCAGCACTACGAGGAGGAATGGCAGCCATGGAAAGGGCTGTTTGGTCAACCCAAGGCAAATGCATTCCGGGACAGTTGGGAAAATTGGCCAGAATTTGTGGCAATGAGTTATTATGAAAGAATACCCATGGCACTTAGGGTTTACAAAGACTCTGGCCTGTACACCCTCTTAGTAAGTTGACCCATATCAGTAAATAAATAGCTTTCCACTCACCACCAAGCATGCTTATCCGCAGTTTCAATTACATCAAAGAAATCATTAGGCTCTGACACCCACCACATACAACCTTCTTCAAGTTGCAGATGATTTTGGGTTCGTGGATTACGGAGATTCTCACCACTGTCTCCAAAACCTTAGAAAGTTCTAGGCAGTGGTGGTCATCCACCAGTTTGGTAGGTTTGTTCTTTTATAAGAGATCTTTTCAAAACATCTGTAAGACCTAGGCAAATTAGGGCCCGGCGCGATAGCATAATTCTTAAAGTCCTCGCCTTGCATGCCTGGGATCCCATATGGGCGCCAGTTCTAATCCCGGCAGCTCCACTTCCCATCCAGCTCCCTGCTTGTGGCCTGGGAAAGCAGTTGAGGACAGCCCAAAGCCTTGGGACCCTGCACCTGCATGGCAGACCTGGAAGAAGCTCCTGGCTCCTGGCTTCTCACTGGCACAGCTCCAGCCGTTGTGGCTGCTTGGGGAGTGAACCAGTGGCCAGTAGATCTTTCTCTGTCTCTCCTTCTCTGTATATCTGCCTTTCCAATAAAAATAAATAAATCTTTAAAAAAAAAAAAAAGAAGTAGGCAAATTAGAGAAGTTGAATACAGCACAGATGTCACTGGAGACCCAAATGGCTCTACAGCTGTTTGCTTTCCATGGACGCCAACCCTCCTGGCTATTTCCGGCTGAAGTTAGTGCCCATGTTCCATGTACTGTCTTACATTGTCTGGCTGACATCCTTTCTGTCCTTGCTGTGTTAGTTCCCTAAACAGCTGTGCTGTCTCTTTAGACTTGCAAAGTCATCTGGCCTACACAGCAACAATGGGCCATGATTGACCCTAATAAAGGAAGTTGCTGGACTAAGCTGAGCCTGTCTCCTTAACTACAGATCCAAAAATCCAGTAAGTGACATTAGCATTTTTGTAATGAGAGCAGTACTAGAATTACGAGGACAGACATGCACGATGGAAAGAGGGCCAACTGGGATGGGAGGACTTGGAGTATGCGCATGCTCCTCATCACCGGGCCTCAGGTAAGTCATCTAAACCCTCTGAGCCTTCATCCTTGCTTGCTCTCAGAGTATGATCAGGGTGAGATGGACAGTTCTCATTGGCTCATCATGTGTTAACTCTTCACCCTTCAATTCACCTTCTGTCTTGAGCCACCAACTTGCAGGAATTACATCAAAGGGTTGGTTTGCTTTCTGGCATCAGGCAGGAATCGTCCAACAGGAAGTCCCAGGAAGAAATCAGAGGAGAATGGGCATGGACTGTGGGGGCCCCTGATCTTCTCACACAGTCTACTAAGACCAAGGTCTCTGTCCCCTCAAGGCAGTTCTGCCTACATAGTCATCGCCTTCTCACCTCCAGCGACAACGCGCTCGCCTCCCTGTGCCCCAGGAATGGCAACAACTCTGCTGCTACGAGCCCTGGGTATCATGCCACCCTGTGTGATTTCCCATCCCTGCCTACATTCTTGCAAATGGTTTAACAAGTTTTAATTCTCCTTGAGATACTTTCATTTGAGAGTGCAGAGTGTTTCCTGCTGGGACTGAGACTAATGCAGTGAGGTGGATCCGGGTATGCCCAGCATCACCAGGAGACTTCTGGGGTTCCACTTGTACTTGTTTCTTCAAAACAGCTTTACTGTTCCCAAGGAGTGATGCTACTTTAAGTCAATAGAATGAATTCCCACTTAGAAATATTTTATTAACAAAACACCACTTTGTTTGCTTTATGCATCAGGATGTGCTATGAAATTGTATTGGCGGAAATAAAAGGGGAAAGAGTTGTTTGGCTGCTGTAATGTGTTTGCTAACCACAAGTAGATGACTTCTAGCTTTCTCATAAGAGTCCAAGACCCTAAATACTATATTGTGGGGAATTGAGACATGCCTGACTTCTCCCAACCAAGCTTCTGGCCAAAAATACAGAGCATCAGCTGCTGGAGGCAAAAACATACGAACAGCATCAGGCTGATTCTTGCAGCCTGTTCCCATCGCTGCCTGGGATGACAGCCAAGAGCAGTGCAACACCCGCAGAGGGACTGGCATGCAGTGCTGCGCCTTCCTGCAGCCACAGGGGCGCATTCTTCTCCCCATCAAACTTCTCTCTTAGTGGTGGGACAATCATCACAGCTACCTTGCAGGCACATGCCAGAGACTGTGCTTAATGCTTTGTATAAGTAACTAGTAACTCATGCTAAGGAATATTCACAGTTACAATGCTGTGAGCCCAGTGTCCAACCAATCCCTTGTCCCCAACCAAATGCTTCCACTACTTGATCCCTATCCCTACCCAACAGATAAGATTCTGGGAGTTCACACATGTGGAGTGGGGTTCCAGGCAGACCTGCTTACTCAGTCTCCTCACACCAAAATTTCACCCCAGTAATTACCCAGAGTCCCTTCTTTACAGCATGCTCAGAAGCTCTTCTTCTGCAGTTGAAGTCTGTCTCCAGGAGGGCTGAGTGGGAACAAGTAGACAGCAGAGCACCCCAGGGATGAAGGACACCAAGACTCCCCTTGCTTAGTCTGTCTGACTTTTCAATAAAAATAAATAAATCTTAAACACAAATCCCTTGATTAGCATAAGGTCTATGGGGACAGCCAAGACAGCAAGAATAATAAAAGGTCCTTTTGCAAGACATTATTATTAACATTAACCTCCAAGCTCACATTGATAATAAAAAGCTAGCAGCAAAGAATGCCTGAATAGATTAGAATTCTTCCACAGGGTGTCCATGCAAAGGGAGGTGGAGCTGCATTCAGGTGGTTGTAGAGACATCCGCCAGGTCCTGCCATACAGCGGGAAGTTCCTTACGGCCCTGCCTGCAATGGAACAATACTCTTCACACCTTTGTGTCCCCACATCCACTGCACGGACCCCAGCAATGTGGTCTCTGCTAAAAGTGGCTGGCCATGGTCTTAGGACCTGCGTCCTTAAGCCTGCTGTGAGCACGTACTTTGTTGAGTCATCTCTATCATTCCAGCATGACAGCTGAGGAAACTGAAACTCAGAGAAGTTAAGTAACTTACCTAACATCCAACTCGATTTTAAAACCAGGTCTACTTGATTCCAAAGCCCAGCCTGTCCAGGTATCCACATGCTAAGCATCATTTGCTTGGTCCTTTTAACAGGGTTGTAATGATTGAATAAGGATGATGGCTGAGCTCCAGAGGCCACAGCTCAGGGTGCCCTGGCCCTCTGCCTGCAAAGGGTTGATCTGCATTTTCTTTTAGTAGGGTGGAGGAAAACGCAAACAGCAATCCTACTGCTACTTCGTATTAAGAGAAATCTATGGAATAAATCCTGCTACTCTGGTTCTAGATTACTATTATGTTATCAGGATGCCGTGAGTCTAAAGTTGCACTTGTGGATCCAAGGATAATTTTTAGAATCACGGTGAATGACAGGGCAGGGAGACACTCAAAGTCAGAGTCAGGCAAATATCTTTGATGTTGAATTGGCAAATAAAAATGTGTTATTCTACCCCCAGAGTCACAAGAGGCTGTTTTTAGAATGCATAAAGCTGTGCTGGGTTCAACCCAAGTTCAGTGCTGTAAATGAGGAATTTCCTCAGTGGCCTTGCCATATGGAAAGAAGAGCTTAGACTTTGGAGACAGGAAAATTGTCTCTGACCCCAGCTCTGCCTTAGAAATGGAGTTCAGCTTATCTGAGGCTCGGAATCTTTGTCAACACATGAAGACAACAGCACAGCCCTTGTCATGAAGAGTCAACCCCAGAACTGCCCTGATGCTCAGTGAAGAGTCAGCGCTCCAATGAGCATGCAATAATGCACCTGCCACTCACAGAGGCACTCCATAGGGAATAGTGCCCTCAGGGTTAAAGCCACATGTGGTTGCGATCATCCAGGGGAGAATAAAGTGCAAAGAGGCAAGGACCAGGGAAGGAGATGAGTGGTACCCCGGACAAAAGAGCAGGTGCCAGAGGAGAATGAGTGTGTGAACACGGAGGCCTCCACACTCCGGTGTGAGATATGTGCAGGTGACTAGTGGACGAGAAGGCCATTGAGATCAGTCAGGACTTCCATAGGAAATGCAAGGTGGCTCCAAATAGAGCTTCATGAAGAGACTGTGCCAGGTTTGGGCAGAGCTAGGGGAAGCAGCCATGGCCAAGCGGAAGCAGCAAGAAGGCACAACCACTCTGGGGCCCGAGGGACTGAGCTGAGCAGGTTCTCCACGACTCAGAGGGCACCATGAGGGAAGCGGCCCATCCAACAAACTCAAGCCCTGCTGTAGGTGGCACAACTGCAGCCGATCTTGTCCTTCTAGGTGAGGTGAGGAGCACACCAACTCTCCCCCAGCCCAACCTCCCATCCCCCCTTGTGAGGATTGGAACACATCCCCCACAGTTCGTGTACTGAAAACTTAATCCCCATAGCAACACTGTCAAGGGGTGAAACCTTTAGGATTACCCATGAGGCCTTTAAGAGATCCGTGTTACTATCACTGGGGTGGGTTTGTTACCAAAATCAGTCTGGCTCTCTCTTCCTTTTTCCTTGCTATCTTGCCCAGCCCCCTTCTGCCATGGATGACATAGCACAGAGTCCCTTGCTAGATAATTTCCCTGCATCCCAGATTGCCCAGCTTCCAGACGGTAAAAACACAGATTTCTTTATAAATGACCCAGTCTGTGATACTCCGTTATGGTAACACAAAACAGACTAAGACCCCCAGCCTCCCCTCTACCCAACCTAACTTTCACTGGAGGCTGGAAGCTAAAGGAGCCCCGGTGCTGCCATCCACTGAGGCCGGCCTCCTGGGGGCCAGGAGGTGCAGGGGAGAAGCCCCCGGGGGAGGGCAGATGGTTTCAGCAGCAGAGTGGTGGGGATGCGTCAGAGGAAGGAAAAATGGGTCCTCAACTCACAGTGACTCTAAGAACATCGTGAATTCCTGTGCATACCTAACAAATGAAATCAAATGAAATGCCACTTGTTTTACAATGGTCCATTATTCACAATTTCCACAAAGTCCAATGGGCCTTTTCCCCAGCTGGTCCTCACTGGATGCTATAGCCTGTAGTGGGAGTTGAGGATCAAGGGCTGTGTGGGAATTCCTTGGTGGTTCTATCAGATGGTGACCAGCCACTGTGCTTTCTTTTAGAAACCATAACTCCCAGATCTGAAAACCATTTGAGAAAGTACTAAAAAAAAAAAAAAGAAAAGAAAAGAAAAAAATAGCTCTGTCCGCTCTGCGTCATGCCCGATCAGGGAACAGAATGATTTCAGCTCTCCGGGGAGTACAGATGTGCTCTGACCTACCTTCCTTGCTTGACTGGCCTGAGCTATCTTAGAAACTGGGTCTGCGCTGGGGCCTGGGTGTCCTTAGAAGGCTGTCAGCCAAGCAGTTGGGGGACCCCTGTGTTTGCCTTTTGCTTTTGCAGTCCCTCCTTCAAGCCTGATCATCAGCTGTGTTCACCAGCATGCACACACACTCACACTCTGACACAGGGCCCATGGCAGCACACAGTCACCTCCAATGGAGCAAACCCATGGTGTAACTGCACCTTGGACAGGAGCACGGCTTCCCAGGTGAAAGTGGGGCTGCAGCTCCACTCCTTCTGACAGCCCACAACCAGCGAGCGTCAGAGGCCCGCACAGAGAGTGGCTGCACCATCCAGTGCACTTAAATCTCCAACAACTCTGACAGCCTGGCTTGGCCCATTTCCCTCCAGAGCCTGGGCTTTCCTAGACCTTCTGAATGGAAAGTGTGGTTGGGGAGGGGACTCTTCCCTCTTCAGGGGTTCGATCAGTTGACACATGCATTGACCCATATGAAATTGATATTCTTCAAACTCAATCATGATCCAAAGTTCACATGCACCATTCATCCAAAGGACCAATACTTTGCCTTTTCTAATGATTTGGTAAATGTCCAAGGATGTCTCAAAGACAAAGACCTCTGGAGAAAACTGTCTTCGGAAAAGTGGCCATCTGAGGCCCAAGTGGGGTTGCCTGTCCCTAGAATTTTAGTGATGTCCACGGCTGTGATGGGACTTCCTCTGGGCAGAGGGAGCTCTCCAACCAAGGAAGCACCCATGCAAGGTGTGCTTGTGGCCTTTGGAACCCCGACAGAGAGGACCAACGCTGGTCAGAGGTTTAATGAAATTCACTCTCTAGGACTGCGTTCAGTCTACCTTGGGAGACGTTGTCGTAGACATGATCAAGTCACACCTATCTGTTGACAAGTTGATAAGACACCTGAAATAACGGTGTCTCAGCTGCAGGCTAGCTGGAGTGGCTCTGCTCTGCACAGATCTCAGCCCTTCCTGGTGCTATTATGGTGACCTAGGCTGTCAGTCTCTGAGTGATGGAAGAGTCAGAGAACAGACTTCACCATACAACACAGGTCAAGTCCCTGCCGGCATCCCATACGGGCACCGGTTCATGCCCTGCTGCCTCATTTCTGATCCAGCTCCCTGCTTCTAGCCTGAGAAAGTAGTGGAGGATAGCACGAGTCCCTGGAACCCTGTACCCCCAGGGGGAGCTGGGAAGAAGCTCTTGGCTCCCAGCTTTTCAGATCAGCTAAGCTTTGACTAATGCAGCCGTTCAAAGAGGGAAGCAGTAGATGGAAGACTGCCTGTCTCTCCTCTTTCTGTTAAACATTTCTTTCAAATAAAAATAAATGAATCGGGAGACTCGCAAGATGGCCGACATAGGAGGAAGACTGTGAGAGAGCTCACAGACAGAGAGGGCTAGAACGCGACAAAAGCGTAAGTGGAGCAGCATAGAACTACAGGGAGAAGAACGTGAAGTTCCCTGGACAGTGTGGAGCCAAAAAAATCCACACAACTCGGAAGAGCAACCAGGGAAAAACAAAGCAAAGGACAGGGAAGACGACTTTCCGCTCCTGACCTGCTGAGTCACCTCTGAGTGCAGACGCTGAAAGCCACCGAACCCACCCAAAGACCGACCTGAAGACGCTGTGGCCGTGAGGACCGGAGGTGATTGGGACCCGCTGGCATCTGCTCACCCTGGTCACCAGGACTCGCCAGGACCTGCCCCGCTGCGGACACCAGGACCCTGAATTACCGGGACCCGCCGGCATCTGCCCACCCTGGTCGCCAACCCCCGGGACCTGCACCAGCCGCAGCCTCCAGGCTCCATCGCGACCCGCGCGGAGACCAGCAACGGACGCAGCAGTCGGGAGACGCACTGGCGGCCAGGATTCCCACCAGAGGAAGAGGCAGACTGCAAGAACCTGAGGTTTGAGTGAGTTGGGTGGGGACAGTGGTGGGTTGGAGGCTTCGGGAGTTGGCCCCCCAGGGGCACGGACAGAGCCTGAACACAATTGGCCTCCCCGCCCCTCCCCCCCCCAGGCTCCAGCCTCTAGAGACACAGGGCGAGTGCCTTGAGACTGCCAAAACTGTGTCTGGGAGAAAGGCAAAAGGCACACTGGATACTCCCCTGTGCCTTTGCGGTGTGGCACTCAGCTGGGCGGTGCTATCCCACAGGAACCCAAGCACGCCTCTGGGCTGGGCAGTTCCCTGCTAGCGCAGGGGCGGTCGGTCCCCTGCAAGTGCTGGGGTGGGCGGACCTGCGCAGGAGGCGTTTCCAGAGAGCACCTGGAACACCCCACGCCCTACAGTACCTTGCTCCGAGCCCTGTGATCCAGTAAACAGGGTGCGCGCGCACAGAGAGTGCCTTCACTCCCCCACGCCCTGTGGTAGCATACCTGTAGGGGACGAGCTGAGAGTGCGCTTTGAATCCTCTGGGCCCTGGACGCACCAAAAGTGCCTTGAAAATTCCCACACCCTGCTACTCCACGCCTGCAGACTCCGATCTCTACAGGATAGTGCTTGGAGACCCCTCAGCACACTGGTGCCTAGGTCTCTCAAAAAAGAAACACTAACACAATGGGAAGAAATACCAGAAAAGGTAATGATCCAGATGAGAGTGCCAACACCCTACCAATAAAGGATCGAAAGCCAATGTCTATTTCGGAGATGCGAGATGAAGACATAGAAGATCTACCAGACAAGGAATTCAAAAAAATAATGTTAAAATATGTCAGAGACAATGAGAAGAATTGGGAGGACTTCAAGGAATTCAAGAACCACATAGCCTCAGAAATACAACAAATGAAAAGTAAAATCCTTGACTTAGAGCACAAAATTGAGAGCCTAACCAACAGAACAAATACAGCAGAAGAGAGGATCTCTGAAACGGAAGACACACAAAACGAACACACCCAGTTCATGAAACAGCTGGAGACAAGTCTGAACAAAGCCAATAAGACCATACAAGAAATGAAAGACAACCTCAGAAAATCAAATATTAGGATTATTGGCCTTCCTGAAGGAGCGGAAAAAGAATCAGGAATGCAAATGGTGCTCGACGAAATTATACAGGAAAACTTTCAAAACACTTGGAACATGAATCCAGCTCAAATCCAGGACGGTCAGAGGACTCCCAGCAGATATGACCCAAAGCGATCTTCACCCAGACATATGGTGCTCAAGTTCCACTCCAACGAAGACAAAGAAAGAATCCTGAGACAAGTACGAAGCAGAGAAAAGATCACATACCGGGGAAAACCAATCAGGATCACGGCTGACTTTTCTGAAGAGACCTTACAAGCAAGAAGAGAATGGACAAAGATCTTCCAAATCCTGAATCAGAACAACTGTCAACCAAGAATATTGTACCCAGCAAAGATCTCATTCGTATTTGAGAACGAAATCAAATACTTCCACAGCAAAGAGAAATTAGAAGAATATGCCAGCACAAAACCAGCTCTACAAAATCTCCTTAGAAATGCACTAATTCCAGAAAAAAAGGAGGTGAATCATAAGCAAAGATGGCAAACAGGAAGGTCTCCCCACTAAAGTCCACACAAGGAAGGGCAATAACACAGATATCAACACCCACAAAAACAAGTATGGCAGGGCAAAATCACAACCTCTCAATTTTAACTCTCAACACAAATGGCCTGAACTCACCAGTCAAAAGGCATAGATTAACAGAATGGATTATCAAACAGCACCCAACTATCTGTTGCCTACAAGAGACACATCTAACCAGAAGAGATTCAAAGAAGCTGAAAGTGAAAGGTTGGAAACAGATATTTCATGCCAATGGACGAGAAAAAAAGGCTGGGGTAGCTGTCTTAATTTCAGATGATGTGGACTTCAATCTGACACACATCAAAAAGGACAGGGAAGGACATTATATATTGGTGAAGGGACTGATCCATCAGGAAGTAATTACCATTGTGAACATATATGCACCAAATTCAAACGCACCTAGCTACGTGAAGCAATTACTCACGGACTTAAGGGGAGACATAGATATGCACACAATAATAGTGGGTGATCTTAACACCCCACTAACAACTATAGACAGATCAACAAAACAAAAACTCAACAAAGAAACAACACAGCTCATACAAACAATAGAACAACTGGACATGATAGATATTTATAGAATTTTTTACCCTAAGGCCACAGATTATACATTTTTTTCAGCAGTACATGGCACCTTCTCCAGGATCGACCACATGATAGGACACAAAGCAAACCTAAATAACTTCAAAAAGATAGGAATCATACCATGTACCCTCTCAGACCACCACGGAATGAAGCTGGAAATCAGCAATTCAAAATGCCCCAGGAAAT
Organism: Ochotona princeps; assembly: GCF_030435755.1. Lineage (NCBI taxonomy): Eukaryota > Metazoa > Chordata > Mammalia > Lagomorpha > Ochotonidae > Ochotona > Ochotona princeps. The sequence continues at coordinate 10,675,251 of NC_080843.1, read as the reverse complement.
ACAGAAACTCTTGGAGGCTGAACAATATGCTACTAAACGAACAATGGATCAGAGAAGAAATTAAAGATGAGATCAAAAAATTTATGGAAACCAATGAAAACTCTGACACAACATTCCAAAATTTGTGGGACACTGCCAAAGCAGTGCTACGGGGTAAACTCATCGCAATTGGAGCTCATGTCAAGGCCCAAGAGAGGCGCCAAATACAGGAACTAAACACACACCTCCAGGAACTGGAAAAACAACAGCAGAAGAGCCCCACACACAATAGGAAACAAGAAATCATCAAAACAAGGGAGGAAATCAACCAGATAGAAATAAAAAAAACCATACACAAAATCAATGAATCAAAAAGCTGGTTTTTTGAGAAGATAAACAAGATAGACACTCCACTGGCCCGACTGACAAAGAAAAAACAAGAGAAGGCAAGAATTAACAGCATCAAAGATGAAAAAGGCAACATAACAACAGACACCGCATCCATTAAGGCCATAATCAGAAATTACTACAAAGCACTGTACTCCAACAAATCAGAAGATCACCAAGAAATGGAAAAGTTCTTAGACTTCTACCACTTGCCAAAACTTAGCCCAGAGGCAACAAACGACCTGAACAAACCCATAACTGAAGTAAAGATTGAATCAGTGATTAAAGACCTCCCAACAAGGAAAAGCCCAGGCCCAGACGGCTTCACTCCAGAATTCTACAAAACATTCCGAACAGAGCTGACCCCAATCCTCTACAAACTCTTCAAAACAATAGAAAAAGAGGCAACCCTTCCAAACTCATTCTATGAAGCCAACATTACCTTAATCCCAAAACCAGACAGAGAACTAACAGAGAAGGAAAACTACAGACCTATCTCTTTGATGAACATTGATGCTAAGATTCTCAACAAAATCCTAGCCAACAGAATTCAAAAACACATCAGACAGATCATTCATCCAGATCAAGTAGGATTCATCCCTGGAATGCAGGGATGGTTCAACATTCAAAAATCTATAAATGTGATACACCACATCCAAAAACTGAAAAACAAGAATCACATGATAGTATCAATAGATGCGGAAAAAGCTTTCGACAAAATCCAACATCACTTCCTACTAAAAACCCTAACCAAGGTAGGCATAGATGGAAAAATCCACAACATAATTAAAGCAATATATGAAAAACCCAACGCCAGCATCATACTGAATGGAGAAAAGCTGGAACCCTTCCCACTGAGATCTGGAACAAGACAGGGATGTCCACTTTCTCCACTACTATTCAACATAGTCCTAGAGGTACTCGCTGAGGCCATAAGACAAGAAAAAGAAATCAGAGGAATCCAAATGGGAAACGAAGAAGTCAAGCTCTCACTATACGCAGATGATATGATTCTTTATGTAGAAGAGCCAAGAGACTCAATACAGAGACTGCTAGAACTTGTACGAGAGTTTGGTAGAGTGGCAGGGTACAAAATTAATGAACAAAAATCAACAGCCATAGTGTATGCGAACAGCCCCAAGATGGAAAAAGACTTAACCAGCAAGATACCATTCAAAATAACAGAGAAAAGTATGAAATATCTGGGAATAAATCTAACCAAAAATGTAGAAGACTTATTTGAAGAAAACTACAATCTGCTTAAAAAAGAAATTGAACAAGACCTCAAAAAATGGAGTAATATCCCATGCTCCTGGATAGGTAAAATCAATATCATTAAAATGTCTATACTGCCAAAAGCAATATATACATTCAACGCAATCCCAATCAAATTGCCCAAAATATTCTTCATGGAACTGGAAACAATGATCCAAAGATTCATCTGGAAGCACAAAAAACCACGGATAGCTAGAACTATCCTGAAGAACAGGAAGTTAGCAGGGGGAATCACAGTTCCGGACCTCTGGACATACTATAGGGCAGTGGTTATCAAAACAGCGTGGTACTGGCACAAAGATAGAGAGGAAGATCAATGGAGCAGAATAGAAACGCCAGAAGGAAACCCACACAGATACAGCCAAATAATCTTTGACAAAAAGACAAACGACAACCCAGGCAAATGGGAAGGTCTGTTCAATAAATGCTGCTGGGACAACTGGTTGATAGCCTGCAGAAACAAAAAAATAGATCCACATCTCTCACCATACACTAAGATCAGATCTAAATGGATAACAGATCTAAACCTACATCCAGAAACCTTCAAACTTTTGGAAGAAAATGTTGGAAACACACTGGAACACTTAGGGGTAGGCCCTCACTTCCTAAAAAAGACTCCAGATGCAGTAGAAATCAAGACCAAAATAAACAATTGGGACCTCATCAAACTAAGAAGCTTCTGTACAGCTAGAGAAACAATCAACAAAGTAAAAAGGCAACCCACAGAATGGGAGAAGATCTTCGCACACGACATAGGTGATAGAGGGCTAATATCCAGAATATACAAAGAGCTACAAAACAACCAAAATGTCAAAACAAACAAGCCACTCAAGAAATGGGCACGGGAAATGGGCAGACACTTCACAAAGGAACAAACCCAAATGGCAAATAAACATATGAAAAAATGCTCAAGTTCCCTGGCAATAAGGGAAATCCAAATTAAAACATCAATGAGGTACCACCTAACGCCGGCCCACATGAATAAAAGCACCAACGACACTTGTTGGCGAGGTTGCGGGGAAAAGGGAACCCTACTCCACTGCTGGTGGGGCTGCAGGCTGGTACAGCCTCTATGGAAATCAGTATGGAGAATATTCAAACAACTCAAATTCAACATACCGTATGATCCAGCAATAGCACTCCTAGGAATATATCCAGAACACTTGTTCTATGAGAAACCAACATGTACTCCTATGTTCATAGCAGCACAATCAGTAATTGCAAAAACATGGAAACAACCAAAATGCCCATCAAAAGAGGATTGGATAAGAAAGCTATGGTTCATCTACTCCATGGAATACTACTCAGCTATTAAAAAAAACAAAATGCAGTTCTTTGTGGCCAAATGGGCCAAACTGGAAACCATAATGCTAAGGGAAATGAGCCAATCCCAAAAGGTTAAATACCACATGTTTGCCTTAATTTAAGATGATATGATGTTATGTATAACATGTTATGTTTTGAATGTTATATGTTGTGTATAAACTAAAATTGAAGTATAGGTGAGGTGGTCACAGAAGGTGGCTGGGAACCCCCATTTACTTTTAACATATTGGTTACTCATTACTATGTCAATTAATTCCATAATGATGTAAATTTTTGCTGATGGTATGTTGGAGCTTTCAATTGACTGGGATGATACTCTGCTGGCTCTGTCATCAGACCAGAGAGGGTATACCTAAGAAACCGTTGAACTTGACGGGACAATAGGATGCTGGACTCTATGTTTGGTATACGCTTGCAATGGGGAAATCTCAACTGAACTTGAGCTGTGGTTATGCAATAAGGTGGAGGAATCCACCATGGTGGGAGGGTTTGGGGAGGGGTGGGGAGAACCCAAGTATCTATGTAACTGTGTCACATAATACAATGTAATTACTGAAGTTAAATAATAAATAATTAAAAAAAAATAAAAAATAAATGAATCTTTAAAAAGAGAGAGAAACATAAGTCCAGCCATCTTTGGTCATTTTCTGTTGCTGTAATGGAATATCAAAGACTGCATGAAGTTTTAAAGAACAGGGCTGTTAGACGCAGGGCTAATAGAGGTAAGTGCACAGTATTGCCACTGGCACGGTGTCATGCAGAAGGGGAAGCAAGAGTTTGCCACGCAGGCACAAGCAAGGGTCAGCCTTGCCTTAAAACAACATACTCTCGGGTCCGGCGGCGTGGCCTAGCAGCTGAAGTCCTCGCCCTTCACGCACCAGGATCCCATATGGGCGCCAGTTCTAATCCCGGCAGCTCCACTTCCCATCCAGCTCCCTGCTTGTGGCCTGGGAAAGCAGTCGAGGACGGTCCAAAGCCTTGGGACTCTGCACCTGCGTGGCAGACCTGGCTCCTGGCTCCTGGCTCCTGGCTCCTGGCCCCGGATCGGTATAGCATCAGCCATTGCGGCTCACTTGGGGAGTGAATCATTGGACGGAAGATCTTTCTCACTGTCTCTCTTCCTCTCTGTATATCTGACTTTGTAATAAAAATAAATAAATCTTTTAAAAAAATAACATGCTCTTCTGATTAGACCTACAATTAGCTTCTGTGAGAATCAATCCAGTCCTGCAAACGTAGCACTAATCTATTCATGGGGGTGAGGCTCCCTTGAAAGGTCCTGCTGTCCCTCGAGTTGCCATGACCTTGGCAATCAAGTTGCTGGCTGTGGAGATTACACAACATAATCAAGCCACAGCTCCAGCTCACTCAGTAAAGATACTGCAAAGTACCTCACAGAACCCATGAGAAGGAAGTCAGCCAAGCATCAGGTAGCGTCAGCAGCCAGAAACTAGAACTCCCAACTCCAGGAACTGCTTCTGAAAGGAGGAGAGGGAGTGGGGAGGAAGGTAGCCCCAGATGGCGGGCAGCGTGAGCCCGGGCATTGCTGTGTGGGCTGTGTGGCCACGAGAGGTAGAAGAGAAAGTTGATAAGATCAGTGGGACAGGTGTACACACACACATAAACAATGAATGACTTTTTTTTTACCACTACCTAGGTGCTCTTCATGACTGTTTCTATAATCTTGATAATCACTCTATGTCTCAGGCAATTCTGTTGCTCTTACGGATCCCCACTGTCATTGTTCAAGGTACAATAGCAAAATATCTCAGACTGGACAGTGGCTAAGTAACACACAGCTACAGCTCATGGTTCCAGAGGTTGGCAAATTCAAGGTCAAAGTGCCAGCAGATAAAGGCACTAGTAAGGGCTTACTCTCTATGTAGAATGTACCCTTTTGCTACACACTGCCATGGGAAAAGGCACAAAAGAACACTTCCTTGGGCATCTTGTATAGGTTGCAGACTACCCCCACAGAGCCATCTCTTAACACCACTGCTGAGCAGACAGACATTCAGACCCCAACCCCGACTGCATAGGTTAAAGATGAAGGCTCCAGCTAGCTCCCCGCTTGTTCAGCATCGCACTGATACCACGCACACAGCTTAGATTCCAGCATGGCGTTCTGAAACTGGAGTTGCATGCCACTGCTTCCCCTGAATGAGGAAATGAAAATGTTACAACACACTAACCAGGGACGTATTCCCAAGGAATGAGCGTGTTGTGACAGATGGTTAGGAGGCTCGTCATCTATGATAACTTGCATTCCTATTGCACTTACAAATGAAATTGTGCTCACGTGCTGTCTTACTTCGTTCCTTCCCTCCCAGGAGGTGGGAACACTACAGCAGGTTAAGGGGAGCACTGCACCCTGGTTTCCCTTCATGTGACGGTCCAGAGTCAGCCACCTAACCCTGCCTCTGTACTACAAACACTCCTTGCAAAGCAGCTCTCCTTCCCAAGCAGCAGAAGCCAGTGCTTGTCCATGCACAGTGTAGAGAGGAAGACTTCCACAACACTGGGTTTGACTCTCACCCAGGGCCTAGGAGAGGCTCGGGCTTCTGAGGTAATAGCAATGAGCCAGTTCAGGAAAGGCCAGGTCCCTGGCTCTGTCTGACACTGGAATGCCAGGAGCCACCATGCTAAAAGTCACCTCTGGTCCACCCCGACACTTGGCTCTGAGTTATCCTAAGAGAACTCATGCAGACCGGTGCAGTGACATGCTAATCCTCTGCCTGCTGCACCGGCATCCCATATGGATGTGAGTTCGTGTCCCAGTTGCTTCAGTTCTGATCCAGCTCCCTGTTTATTAGTCCACGAAAGCTCAAGTCCTTGGGCCCCTGCATTCATGCAGGAGATCCAGAAGAAACTCTTGGCTGCCAGCTTCAGACCAGCCTAGCTCTGGTTGGGGAGTCCGTTTGGGGAGTGAACCAGCAGATGAAAAATGCCTCTGTCTCTCCCACTCTTTCTCTGTAATTCTGACTTTCAAGCAAAATAAACAAATATTCTTAAAAATTCATTACGGTGATCAACGTAATTATTTACAAGGGTAATGCAAGTTAAAGTCACAGTAACAAGGCACATCACCCTAAGACCTAAAATTATTTTTTGAAGATTTATTTATTTATTTATTTGAATGTCTGAGTTATAAAGAGAGAGGGAGAGACAGACTTACCCACTACTTCTCTCCTTATATGGCCATTAGAGCTAGGAATAGGCCAGGCAGAAACCAGCAGCCAGGAACTTATTCCAGGTCTCCCATGTGGGACTCAGGGTCCAAACACTTGCGCCATCTACCACAGCTTTTCTTAGGCCATGAGCAGTGAGCTGGATCGGCAGTGGGGCAGCCAGGACACATACCAGGGCCCATATGTGACATTGGTGTTACAACCCGTGGCTGTACTTGTTATGCTACAAAGCTGGCCCCAGAACACCTAAAATTAAAGGATGAATAAAACCAAATGTTGAAAGAATGTGAAGCAACTGGAACTCTCATACTTGGCTGTGGAAAGATAAACTCTCCCACCTGTTTGAAAACTGTTTGGCATACCTACTTACTGACCTCTGCAGAGTGTTGTTTTACAACCTGGCACTTCCATTTCCGGGTATAAACTCAAGAGAAATGATGATCTTTACTAAAAACAGGTACAGAAATACTAAGAGCAGCATTATTCAAAGATAGTCTTGAATCAAACTGCAGAAGTGTCCATCTAGGGATGGCTGGATAGATGAATGTCATGAACTCTTACAATAGAACACTGCACAGGTCTGTGAATGAACAAATGACACACAGGGACAAGTACCAAAGGCTAAGGTTAAGCTGAAGAAGCCAAAACCCAAAATTTTCCATGCGTGTGAAGTTCAAACCAGGTAACAGTGATCTACAGGGACAGGGAGATGCCTGAGATATATTTTATTTGCCGAGAATGACTGACAGAAAACATAAGCCTTCTGGGTGCTGCAAATATGCTAAAGGGAATCCGGGCGTTGTCTACACAGGTGCACAAAATTCAATGCCCAAACCACATGAGGTTTATGTACTTAGTTGCACACACATAACTTACATCTCAAATTAAAACAATAAAACACAGGAAAGTGTGAAATGAGTATGACTAGGCTTTTTAAACAGAAAATCAGGCAAATTTTTGGGTTAAAATGCACTTACTTTTTCTCCTCTTTCTCTGCAAACTTTTTTAATTTGTAGAATTACCTGATATATTCAGTAGGAATACATTTCTGAGACAAAAGTGGTTAGATATTTAGTACATATTACACAAGATGCAATACAGTGAAATCTCTCTCTTTTTGTTTTTATAACAGTCCAGAGCTCAAGACTCCTCTAAGATTTTGTTGTCTGCCTGAAAAACAGCTGGGCCTTTGTCATGGCTCACTTGGACCATAAGAACGGATGAAGGGAAGCCTGCTCAGTGCTCTTGGGAATATTGAATGCTAGGTGTGATATTCCAGTCTAAGCAACTCTGTGCACAAATATATCTATGGGATCTTTTATATTTAATCAGATTCTAGTTCTTAAAAACATTTCCTCTCAGTGAAATTCTATTATTTAAACATATTTGGGTTGTATAGCCCTAATCTGAAGTGCTTCAAAATTCAGAATATTTTGAGGGCTAACATTACACTTCAAGTAGAAAATTCAATGCCAAGCAACTTTATTGATGCACAAAATTATTGTAAAACACTGTCTAAAACTATCCTCTTGAGATGTGTATAGGATGTATAGGAAACAAATTAATTTCATGTTTGAACTTGGGTCTCATGCCCTGGATATCTCGTTACGTGCATATAAATCTTACAAGTTCCAAACGTGGTCCACACTGTGGTCCCAAGCATATCCAATTAGACATGCTGCTCAACTTGTATTCTGAAATGTAAATTCTTAAAATCAAAGTTTCTGGAATAAAATCAAAGTTTGTAGAAGGACGTGGTGAGTCTTTTGCCTTGCAAAACCAGAGCTCGCAACAATTCCTCCAGCGGGCACCAGGAGCAATTGATAAGGAAATGAATGAGCAGGAAATCTCTAGGTTCACAGGTTTAAATAAAGGACCTGCTAGAGGAACAAGACTTGTTTTGGGCAACTGTACCTAGCTGTTGAGATGTAAATGGCTCAAGCCCCTCCTCCCTGGATGCCTATGTGACAACCTTCTTTTAAAAGTCTGGTGCTGGGCCCGGCAGCGTGGCCTAGCAGCTAAAGTCCTCGCCTTGAACTGCCAGGATCCCATATGGGTGCATATCTAATGGGCGCATATCTAATCCCGGCAGCTCCACTTCCCATCCAGCTCCCTGCTTGTGGCCTGGGAAAGCAGTCGAGGACGACCCAAAGCCTAGGGACCCTGCACCCACGTGGGAGACCTGGAACAGATTCCAGGTTCCCGGCTTCGGATTGGCACAGCACCAGCCGTTGCGGCTCACTTGGGGAGTGAATCATCGGATGGAAGATCTTCCTCTCTGTCTCTCCTCCTCTCTCTGTATATCTGACTTTGTAATAAAAATAAATCTTTAAAAAAACAATAAAAAAATAAAAGTCTGGTGCTGATAATAAACTTTGACTATCGACCACCAGTCAGTAGTCCACGCGTGTCATTATGCACCAAGTCATTGGACTTGAGCTTGAGCCCTGTAGATGTGTAACAGCCTCATCCGCAACAATCCCCCCTTTTGCACCCAGGACTTGCCCATTCAGCATCAATCCCAAAGAGTCTCAGGGTCTGGAACCTTCTTGGGAATGTACCTCCATCCCCGCCACGACAACCTCAACCACAGAGAGGTGAAACACACTTTCGCTCATTACTGGGAACTAAGTTGCTCAAAATCATCACCTTCCATTTCTTCAGCAAATTCCATTGAAATCATCATTTACCTGTGGCTCCTGAGCAGAGCTATGAGCCATCCTCCTGGCGAAATGTTTTTTCCACTGGGGACAAGAAGATGGAGGGTGCATTGTGGCCAAACCTGGGCGACTATTACTCCCTTTGCCTTCCTCTCTTACTACGCAGCCAACGACTCTCAACCCTGGGAGCACCCCAGTCCTTCTTACAAACTGCCCTAGGAATGAGACTCCGTTGGGACACCTGCTTTGCTACATGATCAGAAGCAATGGAACAGAGCTCGCCCATCATGTTTTCTCAACATTTGCTGACTTGAACAATTCTGCAAGCCTTGCAGCTTAGCACTCGCATTTCACCAGAGTGCTCCCAATGCCTGAAAATCAAATCTTTACTCTGTGTGTAGTGCCTCATTATTATCTCTCCTAGGCAAAAATGCAGTAAAAATTAGAGAATTTGCTTTAGAGCTTATGTAGTGCATAGGTAAAATGATCCTAGAATAATTTCTTATGAAAATTATATCAGACTTGGGTTTTTTCTTGGGATATATGCATATAGTAATAATCCAGTGTCTCCATCTTTATTCTTCCTGAACTCTTCCTCAGTAGTTCATTCAAATGTCAGGGAAGAGCCAGCAGTGCAGACGAAAGGCCACACATGGTGTAGTGCAATTATTCTCATTGTCCTGAAGATAAATGTCATGGTGTTATTAATGGAATACTTCTAAGCAAGAGGAGACAGAAAGATCTAGTATTGCTTTTGTGGCAGATGAAAACTTATTTTTGCTTCCCAAGAAGAAAAATGATGGAAATTGATTCGGTGCAGTTCTCTGAATTAAAAAAAGCCTACATCTTCACTAATGGCAGGGTGGAGTGGGGGAGGAAAAATGCTGTGGCTGTATTTACAGACTCTGTTCAGGAAGTATAGATTCAAGTGATCTTTGAGAGGGCTGGGTTTATCTTTGTGAGACTAGTCAAGACAACCTCAATACAATGTAAACCCCAGGTTGCAGGGTGGTAAGAGGCCCAATGGGCAGCTGGTGGTTTTAAGCAATGATGTGTGTTATTTTGACTAAAATGTTTTCAGGTGCTCAGGTCAAAATGATACTGACATGACTCCCAATATCCACCTCTGTCATTTGCTTGTCAAATGGCTCTGCTTGACCCATATATGTAGGAAACAGTCCTCCTTCCTAAGCATTTGAAAGTATCTCCTGAGATTAGCCAGCCATGCAGACCTTGTGCCAAACACCAGTGCGCTGCTCAAGTGCAGCCAAATACAACAAGAAAACCAGGAAGCCACAGCAGCGATGTACCCACCAAAGTCTCCTAGGATTGGCAGAGAACGACAAGGCTCCCCCAGGAGTGCTGGCACACTTGCAGACGCTGTTGAGCCTGATGTCCCATCTGCCCATCTTCACTGTAAAATAGGAGTGTTGCAGTTCCTTATCAAATCCAGGCTGGGATGTCCTGTCTGCAGAAACACCTGCACCGCTGTCATGTTTACACAGGTTGACTCCGAGGATGAAAGAGTTCTAGCTAAACTGGCAAAAGCTATTGGGACCAACTACAACCCAAGTCTGATGAGATCTGCCGTCACTGGAAAGGGAGCATTCTAGTCCCAAGATCTATGTCCGCATGGCCAAGCTCAAAAAGCAAAGGCTAAACAACTAAACAACTTGTGACCACACTGAAAAGAAAGTACAATACTAAAAAAAAAAAGAAAAGAAAGTACAGTACTACCTTCCCTATTCCTAAAAATAAAAAGTGAGTGTCTTCTACAAAAGCAATCTCATAAAAATGTCTTCATCCTCCCATTTTGCTTTGTACCTTGTCCCAGATCCCTGCCCTGCTGCTTGGTAGGTGTGGCTTAGAGCTTACCTGCCTAGGATGTGAGGCACAGCTTCAGGCCTACATGTGGAATGTGACCTCCAACATGACTAGGAGGTCAAGAGGAATACACGTGGAACATGACCTCTGACATGACCGGAAGGTCAAGGGAAATAGACACGTTGTATAGCCAATCACAGCATCTTTGGTGGGTAGGGGGCCTGCTGGAAGATGTCCTCCTGCCCTCCACTTTCTTAACCTTTAAAAGCTATAACCTGTGCATAATAAAGCAGACATTCATCACCAGCTTGTCTCCGGTGCTTCTTATGGGCGAAGAACACCGTTGCCTCACCCTCGATGAATTTTGGGGGCTGCTGGCAGGTTTAAACCTGGAGAGTACCATATTCCAGAATGAGGTAGTGCTTGGATAGGAACATTGCAGGTGGTTGTGAGTGACCTGTCTTCTCCAACTACTGGACAATTTTCAACATAGCATCTCCCCGCATCCACAAACCCTTCTTTACTCTGCACCTTACATTTGAATTACTTGGGTACCCATCCCAGCTCTTGTAATAATCTGCAAGTTTATTCAGAGAAGGAAGTGTGGCCTCATCCTGGCTCTGCAGCAATGCAGCGCTCAGCTCATTCTCCTGCGTATGTCATCATCCTTCCCAGCATGGTTCTATCCACTCAACAAAGGTGACAACAGTGTGGCCCAGAGGAGCAAGAGCCAGCCCGCACTCCAGGAACTCCCACCTTGTATGCTCACAGCAAACATCAATCTTTCTGCCTCCAGGCATGGTGTCCACACAGCTGGTGATGAATGTGTTTATTGTCCTCGGTTCTGTCATGGTTAAGTATGGCCCCGCCCAATTTCAAGCTGAAATCTGAACTCCAACTCAGCAGCATTATCAGGCAGAGCCTTGAGGGGGTGATTGGAGGCTCCTCCCTTGTGGCTGAATTAAGGCTTCACAGGCCTAGCATGATGGTTCAACTGGCTAATCCTCTAACTGCAAGAGTCAGAATCCCATATGGGCACAAGTTCGTATTCCAGCTCATCCACTTCCCATCCAGCTCCATGCTTATGGCCTGTTAGGGCAGCACAGGATGACCCAAAGCCTTGGGAACTTGCAGCTCCATGGGAGACCCAGAGAAAGCTCCTGGTAGGTCCTAGTTTCAGATCGGCTCAGCTCTGGCCATTGCAGCCACTTGGGGACTGAACCATCGGATAGAATACCTTTCTCTCATTCTTTCTGCAAATCTCCCTTTCCAATACAAATAAATAAATCTTTTCTTTAAAAAAATTTATTTTTATTGGAAAGTCAAATATATATAGAAGAGAGACAGAGAGGAAGATCTTCTGTTCGTTGATTCACTCCCAAGTGACCGCAACACCCGGAGCTCTGCCAGTTGAAGCCAGGAGCTTCTTCCAGGTCTCCCACACGGGTGCAGGGTCCTAAGTCTTTGGGCCATCCTCGACTGCTTTCCCAGGCCACAAGCAAGGACCTGGACGGGAAGCAGGGCTGCCAGGATTAGAATTGGCGCCCATGTAGGAGACGATACCAGGTCCAATAAATCTTAAAAAAACAAACAAAAAAAAAAAAAAAACAAGGCTTCACACAGGACTTGGCCTTTTTTTTTTCCTTCTGCCTTCTGCCATGTGAGGACACAGCAACAAGGCACCATCTTGAAAGCAAAGAGACCATTCCACAGCAGGCTCCAGATTTGCCAGCACTATGATCTTGAACTTCCCAGGCTCCAGAACTTCAGAAAATCAATTTCTCTTCTTTATATACTCTCCAGGCCAGGTATTTTAGTTAGCATCACCAACAAAGATGGTTACATAGACATGACCACTGTAGCAGTCAGCATGACACTATCCTGTGCTACAGTAACAAATCAATTCCTGCTCTCAATGGCTTACCACAGCACAAATTTCTTTCCTGCTCATAAAATGCTTAATGCCATGGGTGAGCCTTACAGGGATGTTCTCCTTGATGTGGTCTTCCATGGACCCAGACTCCAAAAGGGAAGAAGGTTGTGGGAAGTTCAAGCTTATTTTTAACTGCCTCATGTCAGCAGTGAACAAAAATCCTTCCCACTGCCTATTATGTCTAAGTTCAACTATAGGAAATTTTGAGAACTTGGGAATCCTATGGAATATTCAATGAGCTTCACTATCCCAATTACAAATGAACCCAGAGGGTGAGTTACAGAATTCCACATGTAAAGAGTTATGGCTGTACCAAGAAGTTATGAGACAATGATGTGATGTTTCATTGCATAATTAAGTCAAGGGCTCCACACTTTTATATTAAAATAGGATCCATATTTATGCACTTGATCCTCGGCATTTTCAAGGAAAGTGAGTCCTGTAAAGAAAATGTGCTTTGTGCTTCTTGCAAAGCCATGAGGTGTTGTGACTTGGCTTTGGAAGAAAGCTCTTAAAATAATCTATCAGGCTCATCTGTTAAGGCTGTCCCTTCTGCTACAGCTTGCTACTGCCCAGTTTTTACCTCCTATAATAGTAACCAGATTTGAAGCCAAAATAAACTCTCTAGCTCTCTAGAACACCCCATCTGTCTCATCCTTCAACACCAAGAGTCCTTCCAAATTGCTTAATGGCTGATGTACAGCACACTATGAATCAATTGTCACATGGCCGCATCTCATCAAAGATATAAAGATGAGACTATCTCACTGTGGTTGCACCAATCAACTTCTGAATTTCATACAGCAACTTGTAGACACTCCAAGACTATCTCTGACATAGTATGTGTGAGCAGTCTTTCCCTACATGAAAACCTCTCCAGCTTTTGTAGAACACTCCATTGAGAGCAAAATAATACCCAGAGAGAATAGTCATGAAATAAAGCTTACATGTCTCAATCAATGCATCTATTCTGCTTCTGTGTATACAATAATTATTTTATTATAGTGCTTTTCTTAGTTGACATCACTGGAAAAAGAATAATGGAAAGTTCTATTTTAATAATATATAACTAATGCTGTTAAAACATACAATTCTGATAATTTCTTGAAAGCTACAGCCAAAAAAAGCATATGAAAAATCACACTGATGTTATCCCAATATGAGAAACATTTCGAAATACAAAAGTAAAAACAGTTTTTTTTTAAATGACAAGAAATGAACCTACCTCTTGCTCATGAGCTCCCCCTGGAGGTACAAACAGAACTTGATTCTTCTAGAGTCACATGTTCCCCGATGCCTCTCTCACGCGGTTTCACATGCAAACCAATGAACAAGAACTGGAAATGCCAGCAGCTGGCAAGAGGCACCAAGATAATTTCTTTTCTTTAAAGTTTTTCAGTCTCTGACACTGAGAAATGTTTACCCAGTATCAGTGAGAGTGACTAGAATATGCATGTACGTACACACACTCACTTAACATGTACATCCCACAAAAGTGATAGTCTTTGCTTTTCCTACTGGATGCACTCACTACAGCAGTTAAGATGCTTTGGGCTGTGAAATGAAGAAAACAAAAATCTGTTTTGTCTTAAATAGGGAGGATATTATTTGACTCACATAATGTGTTTTTTTTTAAATATTTACTTATTTATTTGAAAGAGTGATGGAGAGAGGGAAGAGTTTCCATTTGCTCCCTTTTTCCCCCAAATGCCTGTAACAGTGCGGGTGAGAGGCAGACGGAGGCAGGAAGCCAAAGACCCCATTGGAATCTCCCAAATAGGCGGCAGGAACCCAAGGTTTTAGGCCATCATCTACTGCCTCCCAGAAACTTTAGCAGGAAATTGACTTGGAGGCAGATGATCAGGACCCACACTAGGCTCTCTAACATAGGATGCAGGCCTCAAAGCAGCAGCCTAACCTGCTGTGTCCCGGCTCTGGCACCTCACGCAGTTATTGGAGTCTAAGTCAATGCTTCTCCAACATAGCTCCAGTGAAGCCTAACCTGCTGTGTTCTTGTATTTCCGTTTACTTTTTCCAATCCAGTGTAGACTGCTACATGATCTTAACCTCAGCATTTGTACACACACCTTGCATGACTTGCAACTCAACCTTTTGTTGAACAACACCAAACTGAACTATAGCCTATTTGGCTAAATCAGTCCACTGGCCACACACTGAAATGTGATAACCAAGTTAAACTCCTAGGGAAGTCCTGCTAAGCACTTATTTTCAATGTCTGTGTTTATGTCATCACGGTCTGGTGACCAACTGTTCACAGATGGTTTCCTTCCTACATTTTGGGTGGCTGTCATCTAGAAGTAGGGTAGGCCTGGACAAGATTCTTGTTCAGTCTCCATAACATTATTGAGGGTGTCCTCCTCTCTTGTGGGTTCTTTCTTGGGCTGGTATGGTGAGGCTCCAGGAGTTCTAGTTGCATGTATAATGATACCCAAAATGTTGCTTCAAAACCACAGCAAAAGAATAAGGAACTCTCTAGGAGGCTTTAGCAAACATCGCAGCTGCCCCATCCTTAATGGTGTCACTACCTGAACCAACATCAGGCAAGGAAAAGAGATCACTCTTGGAGCAACTGGGCCCACACTGGCTCCAGGAATGTGGAATCATTCCTTGGGATGTATAGGTTGTATAGGACCTGCTGGATATGAAACTGCATCTATATGGTAAAAGTAGGAAGCATACTGGATAATAGGTAGATCATCAGCAATGTTGAAAACATTTGAGCCCCACCATCTTTTTACTTTTTAAAAATATACTTAAATGGTGAGGAGATCACAGATACAGGTGAGGCATGTTGGAGGTGGAGTGAGTTAGGAGGAGAAAGTGGGAAGAGATTGCCTCCCTTGTTGCCAGTCTTCACATGATCTTGAGAAGCGGTGTGGTTCCACAGTATCACCCTAGTCCCCAGTGAGGACATCATTGACTAACAGGTGAGTGGGATTTACAAAGAGCGGGCAGGTGTGACATATAGCTCCTAGCCCTAAGCTAGCAACTTAACTTGTCTCATCTCATTCTCCTTTCAGGGATTTTCAACTCTTAATCTAAGAGTTACTGAAACGTGCAGATTCATTTCCTGTTCTGTACTTACCTCCTGCTGATTAGGAATGTAGGATTTGCCCACTCTGGGTTTGAAACTCTCTATCTCATCTAAATGGATCCCTCTCACAAGCCAGACAACTTTCAACCAGTGCCAATGATCATATGGCCCTCGTGTTCATCATTACTCTGAGATGTTATTGGCTTCTTTGCACAGGAGCCAGAAATTAAATTGGTCTAATGCAACATGTGGGCCAAAGCCAGACCACACACCCATGCATACCCATGGGTTCTGGTCCCTGAGACTGGAGATCTGACATTCATGAGGCATCGTGAAATGAAAGGACGTGCTGCTTGCCAATGCCAAAAGCCATTGGTGTGCCTGCCCACAAAGCAGGTGTCATGGCCTGGCCCAGGGAGCCCCTGGCACACTAGCTGTCTGGTTCCCTGCCCAGACCTCCACCCCCAGTCCTGGCTTTCACATGCACAAGCAGGTGCAGGAGGCCCACAGCGCTGGTCTTCTATGACCCTGTCTGGCCTGCTCCGAGTCCCAGCTCTCACATGCACTAGTAGGTACACTAGCCTGACCCAAAGAGGACCATGGTGCTAGCCCTCTAGGCTTCTCTTCCAAATCCTCCCATGGCCCTATGGGTGCAGTAGCCTAGCCAGATAGGCCCATGGCTGTAGTTCTGCCCACATCAATAGCCTTCAGCATGGGCTGGCACAGTGGCTCAATTAGTTAATCATCTGCCTAAAAGCACCAGAATCCCGTATGTGCACTGGTTCATGCCCCAGATGCTCCACTTCTAATCTAGCTCCCTATTTATGACCTGGGAAAGCAGCAGAGGATGGCTCAAGTCCTTTGGCCCTGGCACCCTTGTGGGAGACCTGGAAGAAGCTCCTTACTCTTAGCTTTGGATCAGTTTAGCTCTGGCCATTGCAGCCAATGAATAGGATTCTCTCTCTCTCTCTCTCTCTCTCTCTTTATTTCTCTCTCCCTCTCCTCACCCCATAGGTCTGCCTTTCAAATAAGAAAAACAAAATAAATTTAGCAACAAATAAGGCAAAGACCCTAAATTCCCCAAGCTTACCAGGTGCTGTCAAGGGGAAGACAGTGAGCAGCACTCCAGATAAAATGATTTGGGTGACTGCAGTGAATGAACAACAACAGGAGCTATCTTCCACTCTGGAGACCTGGGTGCAAAGAAAGCACAGGGGACAAAGGGTACCTAGCAGACGTGGGCTAAAGACTGATCTTAGAAGTTGATTTTGGAAGGAACAATAAGAACCCTTTGTAGAGTTGGACAGTTGCCTGGGAACAAGTCAAAAGTCCCTAGATGAAGATTGGTGTTTGACAGGGGCCCTGACTGAGCTATCTCTAGGCACTTGAAGCAAGGCAGGGGCAGCATATCCAACCAAAGATGTCCCATGCAGGGGACATCACAGAAGCAAAAGACCAGGAGGATAAGTAGAAATCTCAATATCAAATGCATGCATGTGAGAGGTGAAAGAATCAGAAAAAAACAAGAGCTGTAATACACATATTGCAAGTCATTGTCTCACTGCATGTCATTGTCTCACTGTGAATGATACTAACAATCATGCCATCATCATGATCATCACCATCATGATCATCGCAACAAGCATGACAGTTGAGGTAACTGCTAAGTCCAGTGTGTTAGCATAGGTTTTCCCTTGACTACTCTTACAGTGCCACCTGCAGTTAAACTTGGGAAGGGTGTAGCCCACCCCTTCAGTCCCTCAATTATGAAGTCTGAAGACTTGTTTGATGCTTTTCAAACAAGAGTTGTTACACATTTAGCTAAGGATTTGCAGTTGGGTTTGTAACCACACCAAAATGAGAGCTACCATTCTGTTTGAAATGTTCCCAGCTCAGAAAGCTGCACTAGCCCAAAACTTCATAAGCTTTTCTATACATAGTTTCTTCCAGTGTATAATCACTGGATGGGCTTGATATTATTTTAGGATAGTGTCAGCAACTGATTGTGGTACAGTCTGAATGCTTTGAAATGAGCTCGGCTGAGTATGGGAATAGCTCAGCAAATTTAAGGCTGTGTGTGCATCATTTTTGAAGTCTATTGTTTAGCAGGACACTCCACATGGCAGATTAATGGTAGAGTCCAATTCAAGAACAAGTGACCATAGAAACTGACCTGTCTCCAACTTCACTTTGACCTTGTTAAGCCATTCATTGTTTAGCTCCTAGTTGCCTACACTCAATTTTTGATGGCTATTTGAGCTTGCCTGAGCACACTGAGCATGGCTGTTGGTATGTGGTGGAGCCTCTGCCATAGCCACAGGCTTACAAAAATCAGCTCATTTGGATTCTAGAGGATAACATGCCATCCTTTGCCTCAGATTTCCACTATGGAATGAAATTTTTCCTTCTCATCCCCTGGAGGCAAGAATACACAAAAGAATTCCTCCAATTTTCTTCTGACTTCCTTGTCCACTCTTCAGTGGGCTAGAGGGGCACAGTGTCTGATAGGTTTGTGGGAAAAAGGAACACGAATGACTCAACCATTTCCACTTATTCCATTGTCTTCTGTTTTGGGGACAGAGATGCTCTCCTCCTCCACGTGACAGGCACCTTGCTATGGTGGCTTATTCTTATCCATGTCAAAACAGTCTTAACAGTCTCCCAACAGCTAAATAATTGATTTAACTAAAAAGCATAGAGTACTGATAAAAGATCTAAACCTACACCCAGAAACCACCAAACTTTTGAAAGAAAAAGTTGGAAAAAGGGATATTGTGCAAGATGTAGGTGTAGGCACTGACTTCCTAGAAAAATCATCATAAACAAAAGAAGTCAAGACCAAAATAAACAAATGAAACTACATTAAGCTAACAAGCTTCTACACAGCAAAGGAAACAATCAACAAAGTAAAAAAGCAATCAACAGAATAGGGGATCTTTGCACACTACACAGGAGACAAATGACTAATTTCCAGAATATACTAAGAACTTCAGAACAATCATACCATCAAAACAAACAAGCCTGTCAAGAAATGGGCAAAGGAAATGGGTACTTTAAAAGGCACAAATCCAAATGGCTAAGAGGCATATGAAAAAAACACAAGCTCCCTGGCAATAAGGGAAACTCAAATAAAAACAACACTGAGGTTCCACTTAATGCCAGTAAGAATGGCCCACAAACAGAAAACTTCCAACAACACCTGCTGGTGAAGGTATGGGGGGAAAAGGAACCCGATTCCTCTGGTGGTGGGATTGCCGACTGGTACAACCACTACGGAAGACAAAATGGAGAATACTTAGGCAACTGAAAATCCATCTACCATATGACCCAGCAATACCCCTTCTAGGAATAGATCCAAAAGACTTCGTGCCTGAGAAAGCAATGTGCACCCCAATGTTCACTGCGGCACAATCAATAATTGCAAAAACATGCAAGTAACCTAAATGCCCATGAACAGCAGACTGAATAAAGAAACTTGGTTCAGGGCTGGGGAGATGGTGTAGTGGTTAAAGTCCTCACCTTGAATGTGCCAGGATCCTATACTGCACTGGTTCTGGTCCCGGTGGTCCCGCTTCCCAACCGGCTCCCTGCTTGTGGCCTGGGAAGGCAGTAGGGGATGGCCCAAGGCCTTGGGACCTTGCAACCACTGGGAGACCCAGAAGAGGCTCCTGGCACCTGGCTTCAGATTGGCGTAGCTCTGGCCTTTGCGGCCGCTTGAGGAGTAAATCAATGGACAGAAGATCTTCCTCTATCTCTCCGTATATCTGCATTTCCAATAAAAATAAAATTAATCTTAAAAAGAAAGAACTGTGGTTCATCTATACTATGGGATACTACTCAGCTACTTTAAAAAATGAAATGCAATTGTTTGTGGCTAAATGGGCCAAATTAGAGACTATTATGCTAAGGGAAATGAGTCAATCCCAAAAGGTCAGATATCATGTTTGCTCTAATATAAGATAATATGATGTCAAATCTAAGGATTTTACCTGTGAATTTTACCTTATTGCACCTCCTAGTTATTTGTACCTTTTGTAATTTGTACCTTTTACCACTGTTATTGCTACTGCCCATAAGTAAAGAGGATCTAGTCCTCATTGTACCTTCATTAGTGCCTTGGGACACACCCTGGCATGTATTCCTATGTGAAGAGGTGGGACACTATTTTCACCATCCTAGCGTCACATTGATACCTTTGTTATATGCTCATTAACTTCATGTGGATGAAGTTTCACTAATTTCTCCCCCCATGATGGACTGAACTCAAGGGGATGCATTATGTAAATGTAGCAGAGATTCAAATGTTCATAGGTGGAAGCAGAGAGAAGTAAGTCCCCATGCACTACAAGGACGGACTCACAACGAAATGGCTGATGGTCTCCTACATTGTTGGGAGACGGACTTGTGAAAATTCATGAAAGACACCCATTGTAAGACTGGAGGGAAGAACAGTGGGGAGTGGAGAGAACTTGAAGAGGGGGAAGAAGACCCCAATGCCTATTAAACTCTATCATAAAACAATTAAAAAATTTTTTCAGTAAACCTACAGCATACTTTCCAGTGGGAAAATAGGAGAAAGGTAAAAGGACATTGAGGCTTAATATCTGTCTGCCATACGGGAAATTAATAAGTGTTCTCCATATTGAATGAGTCAAAAGATACCTATATATTATTCAAAATAATGAAACAGCAAAAGAGCCAGAAGACACAGCTAAAACTGTCCTTAAGGATTGCCAGGAAGGTGTTTGCAGAGAGTGGAGATAGACAGCTTTGTGCATTCAACTGCTGCCACAGACCCCACAGGCTGAGTGGCGTGGACCAAGATACTTAGGAGCATTGCCCACAGTTCAATGTGCCGATGAGTTCAGTTCCTGGTGAAATCTCTCTTCCTGGCTTGTAAACAGCCGCTTTCTCACTGTGTCCTCACTTGGCCTTTCCTCTACATGCAAGCTTGGGTGTCTCTTCTTTCAGTTATAAAGATACCAGTCCTTTGGGATTGGGTTCCGCCCTTATGGGTGGACTGCCAAAAGCCTGCTGTCACCTAAACGAGCCAGAGGGCTTCCGGATCATCCAGATGCTAACAGGACACAAAGGGGGCCTTTTTCTACAAGTCTCGGGCTCACCCTGCAGAACTCAGGTTCAGCAGAGACTTTAACGAGGCCAATTTATGAAGAAGGCCTCCCCAAACTGATATCCAGTCAGGCTCCCTTTCTCTCACTGTTGAAACTGACAAATTCCTCTCCCCGGCCTCCTTGCTATCTAATGAATGAATCCTCTTAGTAACTTTCCATTCATTCCCTTACCTTGCCCATGGGACACAATTTCCCACTTGTCCCTGTTGTATTTGAGTTGAGCTCAGTCTCTCTCCCTACTATTGCAATAATCTTTAGTTAAGTGTTCCTTGACATTCTTAGCAAGTGTTAAACTTGCTTCTCTTAAACATCACGTAAAGCATAATCTCAAATTGCCATTTGGGGCCATTCAAATGGCAAAAGATAACATTTCAAGCTTACAAACTACATTTTTTTTTAAAGGATTGGTGCATTTATATTGGGAAGGCAGATTTACAGAGAGAAGGAGAGACAGAGAGAAAGATCTTCTGTCTGCTAGTTCACTCCCAAGCGGCCGCAATGGCTGGACCTGTGTCTTTTCCTCCAGGTCTCCCACACGGGTGCAGGGTCCCAAGGCTGTGGGTCTTCCTCTACTGCTTTCCCAGGCCACAAGCTTCTGACCAGCCCAGCTCCAGGCATCACAGTCATTTGGGCAGTGTACCAGCAGAGGGAAGATCTCTGCCTCACTTTCTCTGTAACTCTGCCTTTGAAATAAAAAATATATATATATTTAAAGAAAGGAAGGAAGGGAGGGAGGGAGGGAGGAGAGAGAGAGAGAGAGAAAGAGAGAGAGAGAGAGAAAGAAAGAAAGAAAGAAAGAAAGAAAGAAAGAAAGACAGACAGACAGACATTAGTCAGTGTTTCATAAGGAAGTGAATCCCACCAGCAACTGCAGGAGTGAGCCTGGAAGTGGATCCTGCGTGAGTTGCCTTGTGATAACTATCTCTGTGGCTATTGCTTACAGCCCCTGAGGGATGTTGACACAAAGGACATCACTGAGCCTGCCCAGATTCTTGATCCACATAAACCATGAGAAACTAAATATATGTTTCTTAAGTTACTACACTGTGGGATAATTGCTCCATAGCAACTGATAACTAATATACATCCATGACCGAGGCCTTCAGTGGAACTTAAACAAAGATCAACGTGACACCAATTCTTGAATAGCTTAACTGTACGTGGAAACTCCTCCAAGATTTTGGGCAAGTAGTGGCCTGTTTTAGTCAAGTTCAATAAAAGAAAATATTTGTGTGTACATTTTAATTCCAATATTTCAATAACATCTCTATTCCTTTCTGAATTTTTGTCTGAATGTTCCAAAACACACAGAGGATAGCAAAGGGTGCCTAACATCACTCTGCTAGGCACAAGTCATCCCCCATCCCGGCTTTGCAGGATTCCATTGATTCACTCAGTACCAGGGAAGGCCCTTTTGGGGCACTATTCTAGCTAAGAAGAGCCAATAGTGAACAAGAGGCAGAACTCCTGCCTCACGGTGCTCACACACTACTGTCAGGGAGGACAAGCAAAGCTAAATCAACAACAAGCATAATTCTGACTATGAGATATGCTCTAAGCATGAATAAAATGAAGTAAGGAGGATATGACTGGCCGCAGCACATCAGGAAGAGGGGTGGGTATTTTCAGCGGGGTGATCATGAAGATAGTCCTACCATGGGAATATCTGAACAGTGACCTAAAATAATAAAGCAAGCCATGAGAAAATCAGACAGAGAACATTCCAGCAATGCGAGAAAGCAAACGCAGAAAGCCTGACAGGGGAATACACTTGGAATGTCAAGAGGCATCAGGAAGCCAGCAGCACTGAGGCAGAGTGAGCTGAGGAGGGGGCTGAGGTGGGGAGATGCAGTAGTGCTCGACTAGCAAGCTTAGCCTCCCCCTTACACTGCACACGAAGGGCTAGAGCTGACATAATTCCAGAGAACACAACTTTTGTGAATGGAGGTGTTAAGGCTGCTGTAAAGCTGCCTCCAAGAATGATTTTTTAAAATTTAATTGTTTTTTTATTTCATAGAGTTACAGAAAAACAAGGGAAAACAGAGACAGATCTTCCATCTATGGGTTCACTTCCCAAATGGCAGTAACAGCCAGGTCTAGGCCAGACTGAAGCCAGGGGTTGGGAGCTTCATCCAGGTCTCCCAGGCACTTGGTCATCTTTCCAGACACGTTAGCAAGAAGCTGGATACAAGCAGAGTAGCTGGAACACAAACTGGTGCCCATACGGGAGGCCTGTGCTGCAGGCAGTGGCTCAGCCCCCTGCACAAGGTACTGTTCTTCTGCCATGCATTTCTGAGTTTGGCCGAAAGGTTTCACCTGCTGGTTTGATCTGTAGCCTAGCTTGATGTGTAAGCACACTATAACCTACTCCACAACAGGTAGCTGCATCTCAGCCAGTCATGAGCAACCAACTGTCTGAGACAGGTAGGATCCTAGAAAGTAGAGCAAACTGTCACCAGTCGGGTTGCCTCTGGACCTCACATTTGTTTCTCTGGTCGTAAGTAAAACTTTGCCATGTGGTTGGGTAGATTGTTCTCAACTGTTTTTGACTGTTGCCCAACCGGAAAATCATGAAGCCAATGAAGAGCTGCAAAACTAGATTTCTTGTTCTTTTTAGCAGAGAAAAATGAGCTTCTAACAAAATACTTCCTATCAAAGGGTGTACTTGCATAGAGATGTTGGTAAGCTCTGGAAAAGCTGATAATGTACACACTCCACGTTAGCATTCCATTGCTGATACATATAATATAGAGGTCCAACAGTACATATGGAAAGATGTTCATTATAATGTTTTTTATTATGACAAGACTGCTAAAATAGTGAAACCAAACAAAATAAAGTACATTGACTGTATACATCTACCTATATTAATATGGATATATTTGAAAAAAATGACATTGGGTGGAAAATTCAACATGCAGATTAACTCATATGTTGTATGACATCATTTATGTACATTGATAGCAACAACCTACTCATAAAACCACATTATGAATTGCCTAGAAGTGTTGAATAGAGATGAAATCCATGATTGTGGTGGTGGGAACGCGAGTGGGAACCCACGTCAAGTGTCATTTAAGGTTTATTCACAGTATTGCACTTTGGTTGAAAAAGACACATATGAAGAAATATTTTGTCAATTCTAGGTGGTAAGAAAATGGTGCTTTCTATACTATTCTATCTTTTGTACACATAGGAAATAACTCTTCTACTCCAATTAGTTGGAGCAAAAGGAAACTTCTTTTGCCTACTTATGGCCATATGAAATCACTGTGACTTGAGGACATGAACTCAGATTTCTGTTTTGAAAGCAAGATTACATTTTCCTCCTTTTACCCAGGAATTAGATTCCCTGGTTTGAAAGAAGGCTCTGCGACTCTGTGCCTCGGAAGTCTAATCTTAGCAAAGCAGCCAAGCCAAGGTCTATATCACTGTCACTGTTTTACATGAAGGGGTCTGTCCACAAAGTCCTTCAACCTGCCTCCAATCAACTCAATGTAAAAACAAACAAAAAAACAAAAAAACAAAAAAAAACCAACCCTGGGAGCTGGGGGCTTTGCATAATAATGAAGACAACACTTGG
This sequence comes from Ochotona princeps, assembly GCF_030435755.1. NCBI lineage: Eukaryota > Metazoa > Chordata > Mammalia > Lagomorpha > Ochotonidae > Ochotona > Ochotona princeps. The sequence continues at coordinate 10,650,909 of NC_080843.1, read as the reverse complement.
GTGGGAGCAGTGTTGTGGAACAGCGGGTGTCCGTATGATTCTGGTATTCCACATGAGTGCTCACTGCAGTCCTGGCTGCTCCACTCCTGATCTAACTCATTGCTAATAATCTGGGAAAGCAGCAAATACTCGGGCCCCTGCCATGCATGTGAGAGACACGGATGGAATTCTGGTCCCCTGGCTTCGTTCTAGCCCAGTCCCAGCTGTTGCAGTGTTTGAGGAGTGAACCTCAATCTATCATTCTCTCTGACTTCCCCTCACTCTCAGTAATTTGGCCTTTCAAATAACTAAAATAAAACCTTGGGGTGGGGGGTGGGGAAAGGCACTATTTAGGATGGTCACTTCCCAGATCGAAGTGCCTGGATTCAAGTCCTTACTTCAAATTGTAGCTTTCTGCTAATGGTCACTGTGGAGACGGCAGGTGACAGCCCGTGACACCCTGATGGAGGACCTGGGTTACCTCCCTGACTCTGAGCTTTGGCCTGGCCCCATCTTGGCACGTGCAAGCATTTGGAGAATGAACCAATGAATGGAAAATCTCTCTTTGCCTTTCAAAGAATATGGAAAGAAATACGATAAAATATTCAAGAAATTTTCAAAAAATTTCATCCATAGAATGGCATCCAAAGAATGAGACAGCCTGTGAGATAAGAAAGAAAAACCTTCCAACCTAAATACAGGTTTAAATTTTTAATCCATTGGTTTCATTCAGCTGGAGAGCTGAATGGGAACTAGTCTCAGGGGTCACAAGACCAGAAACGCGCATGCACAGATTGGATCACGTTTTTACCAGACGGCAGTCATGGGCTTTCACCTGACGATCCTTACAGAGGAGGTGAAGGAAGCGATGGCTGCTTGCATCTCCCCCTCCCTGGGGACATTTTTGAAAACTCAGAACTCACAGGACTCTAATTTATACAGAGTTGTTAGAGATCTGACCCCACTGTCCTTCAGCTTGTCTCAGCCACATTCCTACCAGATCCTGAATGTCTTTACCCTAAGATTTCAGCCTCCAGCCCTCCTTCCACAGGCAAGCTGAGCTCATCCACCGCCTTCACTGCTTCCCTCCAGTCTCACGGGATGGGGAGTGTGAGGGAGGCAGAAGGGGCAGGTTACCTCCTGTTTTCTAATCAAACGAGAGTTACATCAAAACACGAGCATTTTCACAGTTCTCTCTCAAGTCAATCCACTTTTTCTAAGTCAGGCCAGTCCTGCCCACCCCTTCAGTGTGGGCAGCTCCCACTTTGTACAGAATTAGATAAGAACCTTGGTGTTTGCAAATCCGGAGAGAGCTGGTCCTGATTTCGCTTTATCGCCGGGCTCCCTCAATGCTGCTGGTGGGGTCCCCTGGTGCTGATGAACTTCAGATGTCAGACAGACCAGGATCTCCCTCAGTGGCCCCCTTTGCAGGAGTGTAGACTTCTTCCCAGAACTCCTAGCTACCACCATTCTTAGCTAACCCAAGACTTACTGCAGGTGCCACAGCAGATGTGTTCCATTAGAAGGCAACCCTGCCACGCTACCTGCCCTAGCTCATCTGAATTGCTCTAACAAAATAGCTCAGGTGAAGTCACTTATAACCGCCGAAAAATACTGCTCCCAGGTCCAGAGGCTGGGACCCAAGCACCGGCAGAACCGGTGTGAGCCAAGGCCTACCTGCTCCACAAAAGGCCCACTTCCCCACCCCCACCCCCACGTGTTCTCACGTGGCAGAAGGCCGAGGGTGGAAGCAGCTGAGTGCACTCCCTCACGCGTTAATCCCTCCCACAGCAGCACAGCCCTTTGACGTCATCGCCTCCCCAAAGCCAGTCAAAGAGCAGAAAGAACTCAATCATGCCCAGGTAGCTTGAAGATCGTGATTGCGTTTGTTTGCTTTCTAGAACGGAGCAGCACTTCGTTTTGTAAAATAGACACTGTGATAGGCTGGCAGAACATACTGGTCTGAGAAAGAGAGAGGCTGAAAAAAGAAAAGCTGAAACAGAAAAAAAGCAGATGGATTATTCCAGAGTCCCTTTCATTGAAAGGTGGGGACAGCTTGGCAAAACCAAGGAAGCGTGCTTGATTGGGAAGCGCCCGGTTCTCCCCTCCTTTTGTGGGAGGATGAGCACAGGGGAACTTACTTGTCATGGAAGGAGCCTGTTTGGGAAATTCAGTTACTGTCTCTCAGATAAACAGTTAGTTTCATTTGGGATATGAAACTTAGCAATGGTGACTCTATTTTCATTTTCAGTTTGGTCTATCGGGGCCCGTACAGGAGCCTATTCCAAAACAACAGCCTCTTGTGATTTTTGTTTAACAGGTCGCACCCCGAATACCACAAGTTGGCATTTAGTCTTATCAGTTCGTAAATGGACAGACACCAACAGTAAGTCCACAGTGCTACTCAACCTTGACCTTCATCTCTTTACTGGTCTCCCTTTGCAGGCAGAGTTTACGTTTCTTATTGCTTTTGAGACGAAAAGAAAAATAAAAGAAACATGCTTCGTCACATTACACTCAGTTGAACACTCAGTTCTACTGCGTTTCTGCTTCAATGCTGTTGCAACTCACCCTCACCCTAAATCCAGTCCCAAATCTTTTTCTCCTTCCAAGCTCCCCAGGATCCCTACCTGTTCCATCCTTTCTCGAGCTCTCTAGAATGTTAATCCAACCAAGTCACTCCTGTTGGCTGCTTGCTTGTTGCCTGTAGAACAACATGATACAACAGCATCTTGGAAAAGCAGCATCCGGTGCCGGAACACACCATAAGCTCCCGCCAGCCTGAGCTCTGCAGATTCTCCTAATTAAATGCTTCTGCCATCTAACAGCTCCCACTTTTCACCTGCTGGGGTTCTGCCCAAGTTGGAACTTCTTCTTCCCTCATTTTCCCCCTTTTCTCCCTGACCTCCACTCTCACCTTTGCCCATTCAGTATTACTATAGGAGGGCTTTCAAGTCGAAACACTAGGTCTTAACCTTAGCTGTAAACCTCTGAGGCCTGTGGAGCAAGGCTCAGAATCTCTCTGTAGCTTAGAATGAAGCTTCTAATGTATCAACTAAATATTTATGTAAATAGCAAGTATTAATCAAAACAATAATAATACTATTTAGAGAGTGAGTGGTAATACACATTAAATTAGCTGATACTAGCGAATGCTTGGAACAAAGTCTGGCACAGAACACAATGGTAATACATCACGGCATGGAACAATCTATCTCCTCGAAAGTCTGTTTTCCTCATTCCTCCAAACTACAGCCAGAATCCCTGCCCATTCTCCTGGTCTTGCTGGGCTGTGAGGTTTACAAGGCACTAGATGTGGTTTCCCTCAGGTCCCGTCTCCTTTGTCACTGGCCCTCTGAGCATAGCAGCTCAGAGCATTGCAATAGATAATGACATTGCAGTAGATATATCACTCGTACTGGAACTCAACCAAACCATGGTTTTCAACCCTGGCTGCACATTAGAATCATCTGGGGAACTTGGAATCTGTTGCCTGGGCCCCAGGCCAAACCAGTTACATCAGGATCTCAGACTCCAGTCCTGCTTGTAACTCCTCCTGGGCAGTGTGAACATTCAGCCAGAATTAAGAACCACTGACCCAACTTCACGTTTGAATCTCAAATCACCAGTTCCATAACCTTGGGGAAGTTATTAAACTCTCTATTTCCATATGTATAGCTGTAGATTGAAATGTCTAATAGCCATAGTCACATTCAGCATTTGTCATCATTAACCCCACCCCCTCACATACACCACAGAAACCTCGCTGTCATATTTGCTCCCCCAAAAGCCACCATCGCCTTCACACATCAAGCATAGAAAGAGGCTGTCAGTAATAGCAGATGTTCCTGTCTTCCGTGCTGCCAGGTCCTTACAATGTCTTGAGTTCCTCCACAAAAGGGGTCAAGTCCAACTGGGCAGTCCTCACCTATAGGTATTGTCTGCATAGTCTACTAGGAACCATGGCCTTCACCTGCCTCTTCAGGTGCAGGGGCAGCTTTGGTTTCCAGCTGTTTTTGTTCTCACAATCCATCACTGTATCTTGTTAGTCAGCCTTCACCCTGCCAACACCTTTAGAAATAATCCATTTATTAAACATCTCGCATAGGCTCACTTGAATGTGCCATCTGTAATGCTGACATGTTTATAACCTTTGAGCATTGCACCATAAAAGGAGATGAAGAAGAAAGAGAAGAGACAATGACCTGAGCAGAGTTTAAGAAATACAAAAAGAAAAGCACAAAACCTCCTCAATCCAATCTTGCTAGGTAATTCCAGTGACCCTTGGACAGCTTAAAAAGACCTGTAGATACCTACAGGTCTCTCATTTGATAAAAACCATGGCAAAACAAATTGTATTCCAAATTTCTCAAACCCTCTCTCATATCATGTTTTGGCTGTTGATGCTTTTCATCCCATCAAAGCCTTCTTGCTCTTTCCACATTGTCAGAAGTCAAACAACAAGACTACTGAGGAGAGTAAATGGGATGTTGCTTGAAAAATCCCCAACTTTTTGTGTAACGGAATGGGCCTGGCTTTGGTGCCCAAGCCAACTTAAATTTGAATCCCATTTCTTCCACATGGACCAGTCCTGAACAAATTGCTTATTCATTCCAAAACATGGGAGCCTAAGTCTTAGTTCATTGGGTTGTAAGATACTACTGTAAGGCCCCCCAACAGGGAAAACCTTACCATCTGTCTCGAGAGAGTGAGTTTCCCCAGTGACCGCCGAAGACGAGGCTTCATGCAAAAGCAAGAGGCTTTATTCGATCACCAGCACGCTGGGGCCAGGGCCAGTACCTCACGCAGGAGGCTAGACACACTGACCCTGAATCATTGTATAGTATTCTTTTTAAAGGCTAAACCAAGGCTAAAATCATAAAACCATAAACGGGGAGGGCAAAGGCTAAAACCATAACCATAAACAGGGAGGGGGAACCATAAATATAAACATGGAGGGCAAAACCATAAACATAAACAGGAAGGGGGCCACTCAATTAGGGGCGGAGGCTAGTTGCAGGTGCCCCTTATCTCTCAGGCTCCCAGGCTCTATCTAAACTTAATCATGAAATGTTCATTCAGCTATTCACTGTCCTCCACCTCAAGCAAAATACAGAAAGCAAAGAAAAAGCAAATTAAATCCTTCTGTCCTTCCAATCCCAAATGTTCCCCTTCACTACATCATGATAATTATAACAGGGTGGGGATAAGGGTCCCTGGTAGCGTTCAGATTTCTTAGTTTGAAGTACCATCTGGAGAACTTTAGATCTCAGGGGAAAGGACAAAACTCACCAGAGGGCCGGAGTTGTCAGCCAGATCAGCAGTTAACCCAGTTTGGAGTTTCTGCAAAGTTCTCTAACTGCATCTGAGGCCATACAAAGGCTAAGCTTTTACGAAAACACATCATTGAACCATCCTAACATAATGATGACTTCTCAAAAAAATTCAAGAGTTCAGAATTACATCACATTCTAGTGTATTTTTTTCTTAATCTAGCTGCTTCTTTATTTCTTTGTTATTCCAATCTAAAAGGCAGAAAAACAGAGAGACACAAGAGACCTACCACCTGCCAGTTCATTTGCCAAATGCTCTCAATAGCCAGGGCTTGGCTAACCCAAACCATGAGCCAAGAATTCCACCTGGGTCTCCCACGAGATGGTTGCTGCCTCCCAGGATGTGCCTTGATCCATCCCCTGGATCAAGAGTGCCCGGGGTTCAATACCTGGCTCTGCTTCCTGCTCAGGTATAGCAGGTGATGCTTCAAACACTACCATCCCTGCCACCCACAGGAGAGGTCAAGATTAAGTTCTGGGCTCCTGGATTCAGACTGGCCCAGCCATGGTTGTTGTGGTTTGAGTAGTGAACAACTGAATAGAGGATCTTTTCCTGCAATTCTCTGACTTTCTGTCTCTCACATAAAGTTAAAATAAGATTTAAAAAAATTTTTTAAACATTTATTTATTTTTATTACAAAGTCAGATATACAGAGACGAGGAGAGACAGAGAGGAAGATCTTGCGTCCGATGATTCACTCCCCAAGTGAGCCACAACGGCTGGTGCTGTGCCAATCCGAGGCCGGGAACCAGGAACCTCTTCCAGGTCTCCCACGCGGGTGCAGGATCCCAAAGCTTTGGGCCATCCTCCATTGCTTTCTCAGGCCACAAGCAGGGAGCTGGATGGGAAGTAGAGCTTCCGGGATTAGAACTGGTGCCCATGTGGAATCCCGGTGCATTCAAGGCGAGGACTTTAGTCGCTAGGCCACGCCGCTGGGCCCAAGATTTTTTAAATTAAGCGGAAACCATGGGTCAGCATTGCACTACATTAGCTTAAGCTTCTGCCCAAGACACCAGCATCCCATGCAAATGTTGATTTGCATCCCAGCTGATACAGTTCCCACCCATTAACCTACTAATGCCCCTGGGAAAGCAGCTGGTGATAACCCAAGTACTTGGGTCCCTGCAACCCACATGGAATACTCAGATGGAATTCTCAGCTCCCATCTTCCACTTAGACCAGTCCTGGCTATTGTGACCATTTGGTGAGTGAGCCAGTAGATGGAGGATCCCTCTCAATCTCTTTCTCTCTGTGTCTCCCTCTCACTCTGACTTACAAGTAAGTAAACGGTAATGCCATTCTAAAACAGATAAGACCAGTGTTAATGTTTTTTTTTTTCAGTACCTGTTAGATGTTTTGCCCTGTAAGTAATAGAAAAAAAAAAATAGTAGAGGGAAGGAATTCTGTCAGTTCCTCTGCTTTGCTTCCACTTCGTGGCCCTTCCCACCCTCCATGTTCTGATGCTGTTCTGAGCTGGCTTCTCAGCCAAGAATGGCTGACCTCAGATCTGGAGCAATGTAGCTATATGCTCCCATCCTGCAACAGACTAAGCAGCTCCCCGCTACTGTTTTAGGAACACACAGGGAGCTTTTCTGGAAGTCTTCAGCAACATCTCTTTGCAGCTTTTTGACTAGAGTTGTACATGATTGTGAGCCAAATCGCTTGTCAGGTGGACCTGTTCCTTGTCAGGTGGACCTGTTCCATCAAGTGCATGCCTCCCGGTGAGGTTAATCTCCCAAGCTGTACTGTTGCTGCTCAAAGACAGACAAAGGTCTTGAGAACCAACCATGACATCAACTCAGGCAGCTACAGAAAAAATCTGAAGATGGGTCTCCCTGCGTGGTGGAGAGCTTTGGACATCAACTGAGGAATTAGGACGCAGCAAATCCAAGTAATCCAAGGGAAATGAATGGATCTAGCATTGAGAGAAGGACATGGATTTGAAGACCCAATTTTTTTTTAACAGTCAGAGAGGAGGAGAGAGAGAGGAAGATCTTCCATCCGATGATTCACTCCCCAAGTGAGTGCAGGGGCACAAGAGCATGCGCCTTCTGCTGCTGCTTTCCCAGACTGTAGGCAAGGAGCTGGATCAGAAGTGGAGCAGTCAGGAAACCAAACGACATCCTGACGGGATGCTGGCACTGCAGGCAGGAGTTCAGCCTGATACGCCACAGCTCCATCCTCTGAAATGACTTTTGTAACAACACTCAGAAACTGTGCTTTCTTTACTGTGTGAATAGAGCAAGCATTGCTTGGGATCATACAAAATGCTGTGGAATTGTAGAAAACTGTCTTTTCATCAAAGAAGTTTTGTCTTTGCGGTCATTCATTGATCTAGCAAGAAAAATTCCAAAAACTAGCCAACTCCACTGCTTGATGCAATTCCTAAACAAGTACAGTCACCTTTAACTCTATGTTTCCCAGATGGTATCTGCATTACAAAATAACAAATGATAGAAAAAGTAGGAATATAAGAAGGAAGAACAAACAGCACTTGCATATGATCTACCATGTGACAAAGAACGTCAGAAAGTACTTTGCTGAAATTTTACAATAATTGTTACTGTTTTAAATACACAAGCAATGGGGCTGCCTGGCACCTGGCAATGCAGATGCAAGACCAGAGAGTAAAAGTTTACAGCTCAGTACACTGTTAGTTAGCTCTGAGATGCAGGACAGGTTATTCTCCATGTCTTTGTTTTTTCGGCTGTGAAATAAAATTGATTCATTTTGTGTTCACAAGGTTGCTGTGTTATTTGAAATAGAAGGGTTAACAGCACTGTTTAATTACAATGAATAGTGTTGGCATCCAAAACACTAAAAGAGGAGGATGGGGGGGGGGGGGGAAGTGTTATCATACGCAGGAGCAAGAGTGATTAGTTGGAACGCACTCTGAATATCCCAAGGGCTGCATGGAGGGAGTGAACACAGCCCTTCACGGGCCTGGATTTGGTGATAATGGCAAATAGACTCCTGATACTTGGTGGGGTGGGGGGAGGTCAGCATTTTTCTAAATTCTGGGAATCTGATTTCCTTGATCTTGGACTTGTAGCCTCAAAACAATGAGACAACATATTTCTGTTGCTTAAGCCACCCCGTCAGTGATGCTTTGTTATGGCAACCCTAGGAAACTAACACAACACATCATGCTGAATTCCCTTCTCTTTCCTGGCTTTGTCCTGTCTATTTCAAATAAGTCTTAGTTGCAAAATGCTCCTAATGGGGACCAGCACAGTAGCTCAACAGGCTGATCTTCCACCTGCAAGCATGGGATTCTATATGAGCACCAATTCATGTCCCAGTTGCTCCCCTTCTGGTCCAGCTCCCTACCTATGATCTGGGGAAGCAGCAGAGGGCCCAAGTCCTTGGCACCCTGCACTCACATGGGAGACCCAGAAGAGGCTCCTGGTTTCAGATCAACTGAACTCTGGCCATTGCTGCCCTTTGGGGAATGAACCAGCAGATGGAAGATGCACTTTTTGTCTCGCTCTGTTTCTCCTTCTGTCTGTAAATACGCCTTTCAAATAAGAATAAACTTTTTTTAAAATGCTCCTAATGACAAGATTCCTAACTTTCCCCTTCCCCACCTGTTCCCAATCGCACCTAAAGGAACTCTGGCCTGGTTCTTCAATACCCACTTTCTGAAATACCTGGAGAGTTTTTCACTTGTGACTCTAATGTGTGTCCCAGTTTACAGGTTGTGAAACATCTAGGCAATGAATGTGCACGATCCATGTTACTGTTTTCAACACTGCAGTCCACGCTGGTGAGCCTTTCCACATAGGTGCTGTCGTAGGTGGAAATAACAGAGGCACGTCGCATTCAGGCCCACCACCCACGGGTTACTTCATGCCTTATGTGTGGTTCCCTTGTTTTTTAAAAAAAGGGTGCAGAGAGATAATACCTCAAAATGTTTTTTTTTAAGGATTTATTTATTTTTATTACAAAGTCAGATATACAGAGAGGAGGAGAGACAGAGAAGAAGCACCTTCGTCCGATGATTCACTCCCCAAGTGACCGCAACGGTCGGTGCTGTGCCAATACAAAGCTGGGAACCAGGAACCTCTTCCAGGTCTCCCACACGGGTGCAATGTCCCAATGCATTGGGCCATCCTCAACTGCTTTCCCAGGCCACAAGCAGGGAGCTGGATGGGAAGCGGGGCTGCCAGGATTAGAACCGGCGCCCATATGGGATCCCGGGGCGTTCAAGACGAGGACTTTAGCTGCTAGGCCACGCTACTGGGCCCACCTCAAAATGTTTTTAAAATATTTATGTATTTTTTGAAAGAGTGACAGAAAGAGAGAGAGAATGAGAGAGACAGAAATTGCAAGAGAGAGAGAGAGATCTTCCATCCGGCTCACTCTACAAATGGCCATAGCTTCAAGTACTGGTGGCTCCACTTACCATCAGTTCCCCAGTAATGGACCTGGCAAAGCAGCAGAAATGACCCCAGTGCCTGGGCCTCAGTCTCCCAAGTGTGAGACCTGGATGTGGATGGAGCTCTGGGTTCCTAACTGTGGCCTGGTCCAACTCTTGCCATTATAGCCATTTGGAGAGTGAACCAGCAGATGGAAGATCTCTCTATATATAACTTTGACTTTCAAAATGAATAAATCTGAAATCAATAGCCACCATCAAAATCAGAGGCCATGGGCCCGGTGGTGGCGTGGCCTAGCGGCTAAAGTCCTCGCCTTGAACGCCCCGGGATCCCATATGGGCGCTGGTTCTAATCCCGGAAGCTCCACTTCCCATCCAGCTCCCTGCTTGTGGCCTGGGAAAGCAGTTGAGGACGGCCCAAAGCTTTGGGACCCTGCACCCGCGTGGGAGACCCTGAAGAGGTTCCAGGTTCCCAGCTTTGGATCGGCGCGCACCGGCCCGTTGTGGCTCACTTGGGGAGTGAAACATCGGATGGAAGATCTTCCTCTCTGTCTCTCCTCCTCTCTGTATATCTGGCTTTCCAATAATAATAAAATCTTTAAAAAAAAAAAATCAGAGGCCAGACCCGTGTCTTCTCCCCACCCATTCCTCCTTCACAGTGACATTGTAATGGTCAGTTGTTGCTTCCTGTTGTACATCATCACGTACACACTTAATATTTTGTTGCCTAATTTAAGCTTCATACAGATGAAAATAATCTTTTCCATCTACCATTTTCGCTAGACAGCATGGCAGTGAGTTTAATCCATAGGGTGCATGGCTACGGCTCTGTATTCCATAAAATGAGAATTATATCATTTATTTGTGCACTTTCTTGCCAGTGATTTATTGGACTGATTCCAGTTTGAGGCTTTTACGACTAAAGCCATTATGAACATTTTTGTACCTGATGCACCCAAGTATGCGTTTTCCTAGAAAATTTACCCAGGAAAGAAACTGTAGATTCAGAGGATGTGTTTCTTTTCAGCTTTACAAAAGGATGATAAATTATTTTGCAAAGAGTTCTACCACTTTTCTGTCGTTCTTCTGACTCCTTTCTGGTATTGGAAGAGAGATGTTAGATGGTGGGTGTATATAGTTTTCATCTGCATTTTCCTGATGACTTCTCCATGGCCCGTCATTTCATCCACTGAATGTTTTGATCTCCTCTGTTGTGAAATGTCTATTCAAGCCTTTGTCCATTTCCTGTTGGTTGCTATTTCTTTTCCTTCCAGATTTGTAAGGAGTCTTATGCAAATCCTTTGTCTGTAGCTTGTCTTTTCTCTCTTCCCCTGTTCGCTTGCCACATCAATTTGCTTAACCCTCTCCCAGTTTCAATCAAAGGCACCCATTAACTCAGGCAAAAAGAAAAGCAGCAATAGAAATGCAAAAAAAAAAAAAAAAAAAAAAAAGCCAATGTTTACATTTTGATCTCCTAAATAGATTCTTGAAAAATCCCTTAGCTACACCATGTTCCCAGCAGCCAAACTGTAGAAGCAAGCAACTCAAGGCCTCATCCACAGATGAATAGACACATGGCACGTTGACACAACAGAAAAACATTCATCCTTAAAAGGGAAGAAAATTCTAACCAAGGCTACCAGACTGACAAACCTTGAGGACGCTCTGTAAAATGAAATGCGCGAGTCAGAAAAGACAAATGTTGTGTGATAAAGGTCCCCGAAGAGGTCCCATTCCCAGCAATGGAAAGTGGACCACTGGTTGCCATAGGCTGTGGGAAGGCATTTGGAGTTTTCGTTTGATGAGTGCAGAGCTTCTATGCTGCAAGATGAGAAGATGTCTGGTGTTGCACAGTAGGAAAGGTTGCAGAACTCCGTAAATGTGCCTAATGCTGCTGACCTGTACCCTTAAAGGTTTAAGGTGGTATATTTTATGTATATTTTATCACAATAAAAAAATCCTTATTAGTACCATCACTATTTAAACTAAACTTGCAATGATATGGAAAGGAGTAAAAAACGTGTTTTAAAAATAGATGACATACAGGAGCAAAAATGTAGAATTTTTCCTTTTCCACAACCTTCGCTGTGATGCTGCAGATCCTTCTGGATGTGGAAATGACTTCAGCCTGTGCATATGTTTGGAAAGCTGTTTTGTTGTAGAGCAAAAAAAAAAAAAAAAATCCAATGTTTCCAATTAGCCCAAACAATTTAAAATCCAAATCTGGGTTTTATTTTCATGTTTGTTTTCTGTTTTGCTTTGTTTTGTTTTTTAAAAGAGTCAGGAACAAACCACTGAAGAGGCAGCTTTTGAACCATGTCCTTAAACAAGGACTTGGAAAAGGTGAGTTCGCCCCAGGGAGGAAAAGGGAACTTGGAGGATTTGGGGAGGGAAAACAGCAGCTTTTCCAATCCCATGGGAACAGAGAGCAGCCTCAGGACTTCCAACCCCCACCCAGGGTCTCCACCTTGAGTCTCCACCCCCAGCAAGCAGGCCAGCATCTTAACCAACTGCTGTTAGTGACCATGGCTTTCAGCTGTGCTAAGAAGCCACGGTGGCTTTCTGTGTCCAGTGTGAACATCCTGAGACAGTGAACAGTGCGCCAGGAGACCTGCTGCAGGAGAGACACCTGTCAGTATGACTTGGCACAGGCCACCTGGGCCCACCCATGGCCTAGAGCATGTGCCTGTGTCCCTGGATGGGGTCCCATTCCCAAGGAAAACACCACCGATGACCGAGGGTTGCTTCAGTACCAACAGTGCACCTGCCAGTGTCTGGCACCACGTCGACCTCAGCTCTTCAGATGCCACTTTTCCATTCTCCGGGTAGGCCTGTCTAAAGCCAACCATCCAGGAATGGTGCCCTTGACACCTGTGCCCAGCAACACGTTTGATGGCAATTCAACAGCTTACAGGAAAGGACAGAGGAACACCACTCCCTGCATTTGGAACTGTAAGTGATAAGGTTCATCCTCCACAAGGGTGGCAATCGGACTCTCAACAAAGTGCCAAACACAAGAATTCCCGTGCTGTTGAAAGCAAAGGTGAAATCACTGGAAACTCCATAGGGCATCCTTGCCTTGGAAATCCTTATTCATTTAGTCATGAAAACTCTGTGTTATGAGTTTTCTAACCCTCATTATGATGGTGTCAACTCTTGACTATCATGAGATGCTTGTCATTACTGAGGTGTTTTCAGTTAGCTTGTGGGTCTCAGAAATCATCAGACCTACAAGTTCTACCTAAGACTGCAAACTTTTCTTTTGCCCTGTTTACATTTAGCAGTCATGCCACTCACATTACTGGGCAACACATGGAATTAGCATGCACTGAACACCAGGTACATGGCGTTGTTACAGGCAGTGGGGCATCACAAAGGAGACATCACACATGCTCCCTTGACCTCTGAGTCTGAGTCTCGCCAGAAAGATAGGACGACCTGACAATGAGACCAAAACAGACTTGGGGGAAGAGTTAAATAGAAAAACGCTTATTAATGTTATCATTCACAAGATCTTTTACAGAGACAGATTCAAAAGGAAATCACTCATTTTTTACATGTTCTTGGCTTTGGTCCTATTCATCGTGGTACCGTCAAGCTTGGATTTTTATGTTTGCTTTAAATCTTGCTATGCTTTATTCATTCCACATAAAAGGAGATGAATGAAATGGCTCCCCAGGGAGCCTCACCTCTGAGAGGAGGTCTGTGGATGGGCAGTTCCTGTGTGACAGGCAAGTCCAGCAGAACAGGCTCTCCATCGTGCTACAAAAGGCGGTGCAGAGAGAAACCAGCGAACAAACGTGCTAGAACTCTTGGAGTCCTTGGAAACTGCTACCTGAGAAAATACCCCTGACTGTCGGAATGATGGGGCATCTACCTTGCACCCCTGCTCAAGCTGCCTTGCTTCACACAGTGCAGCACCAACTACACCTTCTAAGAAGAGCAGGGCGGTGGGGTCTCGTGGAGCCACATTCACGAAGGGCGCTGTCTCCGACGGGGAAACACAGCACTGGGCTTCCCGACACTTTTGCGCATCACTGTCATGAGCTGTTATGTTGTTCCACTTAAAATATGAACGTGACAATATCTGAGGTTTCTTCTAAGTGTACAAACTTAACCTTCCCAAAACTGAAAGTTGATGGCGGCAGGAAGCTGTTGGAACCATTTGGGGCACAAAGCAGCAGGTGGAAGAATCTCCCTCTATCTTTCTCCTTTTCCCTCCCTCTATCATTAATGCCTTTCAAATAAATAATGATTTTTTAAAGGGTTGTTCATATATTTCATAATCACCTTATAACCATTCATTGATTCTTTTTTTATGTCAATGAAGAATTTAATATGAGAAAAAACACTATTTTGAAAAAATGAAAATAAAAAAGAAACGTCAAAATCCATGAGATATAGTTTCTGCTAATCTTTGTTGATGAAATTTTTTCTTCTGTCTTGTTCATTCTGTTATGGAGACTTTCCACTGAATTTTTAATTTTCTCTGTTACATCCTTCATTTCCAATAATTCTGCTTGATTTTGTTTCAGTGTTGCTATTTCCTGTGTGATATATTCCTTAAATTCCTTGAACTCCTGCATTATATGCTTCTCATTGTTGTAAGAAACTTTATAATGAGTTTTCTGAATTCTGTATTCCGCTATTTTCTCGATGTCTTCCTCAGTTAACTCAGAGGTTGACAAAGCCTTTTGCTCCCTTGAACGGGAGTCTTTAGCAATATTCATTGTGCCTCTGTCTCTTCTTTTGCTCTTGGTCATTGTATTTCTGGTTACAGATTCTTAGGGCAGGTTTCTAAATGGTTTACTATTTGATTTTACTTATTGTGGTTGATACCTAATTCTTTGTTTGCAGTCACTTGTGCCACTCCCTCCAGTGAGTTTCAGGTCTGCATTCTTGTATTAGGCTTCTATCATGGTCTCTGTAGGCCCAGCTCCTGGCTTACCACTCTTCTCCTGTGATCCCATGCTGAGGTTGACCATGTCTGTACAACCTTTCTCCCACTCCCAATTTGAGCAGTTCCCAGGGCTAGGGAGACACCAGATATCCTAAAAAACTAGGTTTTTGTTGGTGCTCATCTTGTTGAAACCTGCTGGCCATTGGGTCTGAGTGATACTCGGACCTATTTTGACCCATAGGGTACAAGTGCAATGCTCTGATCTGGAACTGAGTTTACTCCCAGGTCAGCACATGCACAGCTCACTGTTAATCCTGCAGTCTTAGAGCCTTTGCCACATTGTACAACATGGGAACCTGATGTGCCACTGGTGGAAATCTGGATCTGCTGGCTGTTAGGTCTGGGAGCTACCCGGACCTATTTTGGGTAGAACCTGTAGTTTGCTAAGTTGGTGCAATGCACTGAGCCAGAAATGAGTTCACTCCAAACGCAATGCATGCTCAGTCCTGTCCCACAATGTTTGCCTCCCTACACAAAATGGTGGCCTGATGCAGCTCTGTTGGGGGTCTGGGCTGTGAATCCAGCCTGTTTCCACACAGCCTTTATAGGAACTGCTGCTTTCTCTCTGTTCCTGGTCGAATCAAACAAATCAGCAGGACAGACAGTTCTTGGCCTGGGTTCACCTACTGAGCTTCCAGTGAACTCCCCGCCTTTACTAGCTGCTGTGGGGTTCTGGTCGCCGCTGGTGGAGCTCAGATCGTCACTTGCTGACTGCCACTGGGGTATCTTGTCATTGCAACACCACACCGTGGTCTCCACTACTTTCCCACGTCCGTCAGTCTCCAGGTGCCCCTCTGCCATCCGCCTGTCCTCTCCTGTCTTCTGGAATGTGCCCTCTCTGCTTCACCCTGGTTAATATTTCTCCATCTGTTTAAACAGGTCCTTACCCTATTCTGCCATCTTGATTCTAGTCATTTATTGATTCTTTTTTTTTTTAAAGATTTATTCATTTTTTTTATTACAGCCAGATATACAGAGAGGAGGAGAGACAGAGAGGAAGATCTTCCATCCGATGTTTCACTCCCCAAGTGAGCCACAACGGGCCGGTGCACGCCAATCCAAAGCCGGGAACCTGGAACCTCTTCCGGGTCTCCCACGCGGGTGCAGTATCCCAAAGCTTTGGGCCGTCCTCAACTGCTTTCCCAGGCCACAAGCAGGGAGCTGGATGGGAAGTGGAGCTGCTGGGATTAGAACCAGCGCCCATATGGGATCCCGGGGCGTTCAAGGCGAGGACCTTAGCCGCTAGGCCACGCCACCACCGGGCCCCATTTATTGATTCTTAAACTCTGTGCATTCTGATTTCAGACTCTTGCAGAAGTAAAATGTTATAAGGAACACTGCCCAAGAGCAAAAAGGTTACCACACAGCACAGAATGGAAGTGGAGATGAAAAAGCTAGGAGGCACCTCAGAACATTGAGGATTCGCAGAGATAGTAGAGAGGGACAGCGCTTAACCCTTGCGTTTCCAAGGAACGAAGAGGTCCCACAAGAAGGATCAACAGGACTCCCATGAAACAATTTAAAAATGGAAAACATGGGCCCAGCACAGTAGCCTAGTAACTAAAGTCCTTGCCTTACATCCGCTGGAATCCCATATGGGCACAGACAAAAGATCTTCCTCTCTGTCTCTCCTCCTCTCTGTATATCTGGCTGTCCAATATAAATAAATGTTTTTAAAAAATAGAAAACATGGAATTTATTGTTTACTCATCAGCTTAGTCAATAAATGGAATAATTAAGCATCAGGTACCCCAAAACTAGGTTGTGAAGCACTAGCATGTCATGGGCCAAAACTGATAGGATGTCATCTAATAGTCTTTTTTGGGGGGGATTTATTTATTTTTATTGGAAAGGTGGTTCACTCCCCAAGAGGCCGCAACGGCTGGTGCTGAGCCAATACGAAGCCAGGAGCCAGGAACTCTTCTGGGTCTCCCCCACGGGTGCAGGGTCCTAAGGCTTTGGGCCGTCCTCGACTGCTTTCCCAGGCTACAAGCAGGGAGCTGGATGAGAAGTGGAGCTGCCGGGACATGAACCAGTGCCCATATGGGATCCCGGTGCATGTAAGGTGAGGATGTTAACCTCTAGGCTACTGTGCCTAATTTTAGCTCCTACATATAACAGAACAGGCAGTGTGAATCTTTCTCGGTCTGGCCTATTTCACTGACTCCATGCTCTGCAAATGATGGACTTTCATTTTTTCCTGTAAGCAGCTAATATTCAATTGTACATATACAACCACATTTTGCTTTTCCATTCCTCTGACAATGAACACCTTAGTTGATACTAGATTTTGGCTATGGTGAATATGCTGCTGTGAACATGGCACTGCAGGTGTCTCTGATTCATTCTGTTCAAGACTTTGGGCACGTACCCAGTGATAGGACGGCTATTTCTAGTTTGTTTTTTAAAAAGATTTATTTTTACTGGACAGTCAGATATACAGAGAGGAGGAGACAGAGCAAGATTTTCTGTCCAATGGTTCACTCTCCAAGTGACCGCAATGGCTGGAGCTGAGCCAATCTGAAACCAGGAGCAAGGAGCCTCTTCTGGATCTCCCATGGGTGCAGGGTCCCAAGGCTTTAAGCCATCCTTAACTGCTTTCCCAGGCCACAAGCAGGGAGCTGGATGGGAAGTGGAGCAGCCAGGATTAGAACTGGCAGGTATATGGGATCCCAGTGCGTGCGAGGCTAGGACTTTAGCCACTAGGCTTTAGCACCAGGCCCGTTGGTTTTTGTTTTTTAATCCCCACACTGTGTTCCACGGCGGCTGCACTAATTTATATTCCCACCACTAGTATGTAATGGTTCCTCTTTCTCTACCTCCTCCCCATCATTTGTCACTAACAGTTACATTACAAACCAGAATGCGATAAACTTAACAAGAAATTTCCCACTGCTCCCATCTAAATCTGTCTTCAGATCAGTTTCCCTTTCCAGCATTGAGCAGTGAACAGAACAGAAATCCACAGGCCGGGTACTCATGGTTTCTAAAGTAAACTTGATGCCAGGTGTTCTAGCAACCAGTCTGAGCAGTCCTCAGAGCATGGCTTTCAAATCTCGACACTTTTCCTTCTCCGGTTTAAGGGGCACTTGGGTTAGCCTGGGAACCCCTGCACAGCTCAGGTCTGTGAGGTTGGGGTGCTGCTCAGGCTGAAGTAGCCAACAGCCTGACACTGCTGACCTGCTGCAGCGGGTCACAATTGTCCTCAGGTGTCTCCACGGTGACCTCTCTAAGCCATGAGGTCGGAACTGCGGCTTAATGACATCCACGACTGGAGTGACCAGAGTGCTGAGAACAGCTTGGACTACTGTAAGTAATCCCCCAGCCTCACACTTGGATGAAAAGGCCAAGAATGTGCACCATGCTTGGGCACAGAGCGGCGACCCCTGGAGGGGCAGGTGTCTCTCTAGCAGATCCAGGTGGTCCCCTTAGCGCTCTTGGTGTCACCAAAGCCGCTACCTGGGAAGGAGGGCAGGTCAGAGCACATGATTCTGAGAAGCTCCAGACAGAAACCCAGAATGAGAGAGGGGAGTGTTGCACATTTGCCTGGGTGTTGGGCTGTAAATGAGCAGGGGCTGGCCTCTGAGGGCCTAAAGAGCATCACTCAATTCCATAGCCCAAGATTGTTGTCCACAAATCGCAAAATCCTCAGAGATGCGTTCTCATTTCCTCTAGGTGGTTCCGGGGAGAAACCTGTCCAGGACCCATGTACGGCCACAGCTGTTTTCCCTGATCTGGGTCCTTGCAGCACCCACGTAAGTGCAGTTATTTCAGAGATCTTATCGTGTCTGACCACCACAAGCTCAGGTCCTCACTTCCTTTAGAACCAAAAGCTCCTGCTCTTATCTGCTAGACTTACGGTAACCATTTCTTGCTCATTTCACCTGTTACTGCCCAGTTCACTAAAATCCAACCAGCCAGGATTATCGACCGCCTGAAAGTACTCTGCTCCTCAGTGGCTCTTCTTGCTCACCCGTTTCAGTGCGTTAGGCTTGCGTGCATTACAGGGAAGTCCTCAGAGAGGCTGAACATGAGTACATTTCAGCTTAGTTTTCAGCAGCCGGGAACCAAGCAAACATGGAAAACATCATCTCATTGTGAAGAAACCTACTGCTCTGTGATCAAAAGCCTGCCAGCCAGGGGAATGAGGCAACTATGTAACTACCCCTCAGTGGGAGTGAAAAAGCCAAAATGTCATCTTACAAAGAAAAGAGTTGGGTTGGATTTGCAAAATGACAATGCCCTTCTTACATACAGTCTAATTCAGACCTTCCAAATTTTGCTTTATTCCTCGATCATTCAAAACTTCAAACAGATCCATGTAGAAACATTAACGGCACTAGTATGAGTGGTACTTTCAGTGTGTGTGTGTGTGTGTGTGTGTGTGTGTACTGTTCATTTTAAAGCAAGTTTTGTTTATTTATTTGAAAGAGCAACTGGCAGAAGAGAACAAGACAGGGATCTTCCATTCACCAGTTTACTCCCCAGCTGCCCACCACAGCTAGGGCTGGACCAGGACTCCTGGCAGGAAGCCAGTCCCTTGAGCCAGCATTGGCTGCCTGCTTCCTACCTACCAGCAGGAAGCTGGATCTGGGGCAGACCAGGGACTCAGGGACAGGCACCTGCAGTACGGACGCCAGCATCTAAAGGGGCGTCCTCATCACTACAGGAAACATGTACTCCAGAGGAGCTAAACTTCTGGGACACAGTTATAAATCCCAAATGAAAACTACTTACATCGATAGGAAACAGGAGGGTACTTCAACACGTGCATGGTGGGAAATGCAATTAAGAAGAAAGGACTTCCATCCGTTGGTTCACTCCCCAAGTGGTTGCGACAACCAGAGCTGAGTCAATTGAAGCCAGGAGCCAGGAGCCTCTTCTGGGTCTCCCACACAGGTGCAGGGTCCCAAGGCCCATCCCAGGCCACAAGCAGGGAGCTGGAAGGGAAGTGGAGCAGCAGGAACATGAGCCAGTGTCCGTATGGGACCCTGACACATGCAAGGGGAGGACTTCGACCACTAGGCTACTGCACCGGGCCCCATGCATAGTACTTTTACAACATGCACTTCCCATGAGGTTGGTGTAGGTCTCTCGGAGTCCGTCCCTTCCCTGTGTCCTGCTCCTTTATCTCCTGCTGTGCTTGGTTACCCAGGTTCCCAAACACACAGCAAAGCAGGGAGTGAAAGCATTGACAAGTGCAGACAGCTGTCATTTTAGGTTACAGCTACAGTGACAGCTGACAGGCAGGGGCACTGGAAAGAAAATACTTCTAAAAACCAAGCAAACGGGGAATTCACTAGCTGCAAAGCTTCACCTGGGCTCAGGACACCCACACCCATACGGGAGTGTTTGTGTTTGAGTCCCACCTCTGCTCCCAGTTTCAACTTCCTGCTAACGCTCACCCCAGGAGGCAGCAGGTGACGATGCAGGTGTTTGCATCCTTGCCACCCACACAGGCAATTTGGATAGAGTTCTGTCTTCTGCCTTCAGCATGGGCTTGGACAAGCTAGAGAAGCTGTTTAAAGAGTTATCAGCACACTGCAGATCTCTCTTTCTCATTCTTACTCTCACTCTGCTAGCTCTAGCTCTCTCTGCCTTTCAAATGAATTTTTAAAAGCATTTTAAACCAGACACTTTAGAGCTCAGATGCAAGAGATTTAGAGTAATCTCATCACATGGAGAGTGATGTGGTGTGGCCCCCATAGTCTTCACTTTGCTGTGATAACTGATAAGGGACCATGTAGTGTTGGAACTAGACAGAAACCCTTGGAACCCTGTCCAGCCCCGTCAGTTTACAGCTGAGGATGCGCTTGGAGTCCCTGTACAGGATGAGAGTGGGTGAGCGGTGACATGACAAGGACAGTCAGGCCCTCCGGACACAGAAGGCCAGCTCATATCCTCTCCACACGACCTCAGAAGTAATTTCATGTTTCTAAAGACTATATAGAATGCACTGTTTAAGATGTTTTTATGCTATGGCAGTTGAGTTGGTTATGTAAGTGAATTAGACCAGATAACATAGAAGATTCTAAAGCATAGAAAGAGGCCCAACTTTTGTTAGCTGTCATTATGATTTTAAAAATCTGAAATGTGGGCCCGGCGGCGTGGCCTAGTGGCTAAAGTCCTCGCCCTGAACGCCCCGGGATCCCATATGGGCGCCGGTTCTAATCCCGGAAGCTCCACTTCCCATCCAGCTCCCTGCCTGTGGCCTGGGAAAGCAGTCTAGGACGGCCCAAAGCTTTGGGACACTGCACCCGCGTGGGAGACCCGGAAGAGGTTCCAGGTTCCCAGCTTTGGATCGGGGCGCACCGGCCCGTTGCGGCTCACTTGGGGAGTGAAACATCGGATGGAAGAACTTCCTCTCTGTCTCTCCTCTCTGTGTATATCCGGCTGTAATAAAATGAATAAATCTTTAAAAAAAAAATCTGAAATGTAAAATTATTTAACATTTTAATAATAATACTTTAAAGTATTTCACTCTGCCAGAAAATTTTTCAGGAAGCAATCAATAGCTGGAAGCAAAGGGTGTTCTTAGAAGAGCTTTCATGTGTACTCTGGTCACTGTATCCTTCTTTTCTTTTTTAAAAATTGTCATTACTATTTTCCATGATACAGTTTTGTAGGTCTAGGGATCCCCTTCCCTTCCCCTTCCTCCCTTCCCATTTTGCCTCTCACCAATCCTGCCCTCTCCCATATTATGACAGTAGTGTAGTCCTTTAGCAACAGTGACAAGTTTAACATTCTGTTATTTAAGTGTATCACGGCACTGTAGCTACGTACAGGCAAATGTAGAATATCTAGCATCCCATTGCCATGGTATTTTTTACTGTTTCATTGGGAGTCCTCTTTTATTCAAGAGTACAGATGCATCCTGTAGTGTACCTTCACTTCCCATGTGTTAGCCCCCATCACACAGTTCACCCAGGAGAATATATGTATATATTTGTTCACCTGTCTATCTATCTGTTATGTGTCTTGCATGAAGACTGTCTCATATCAGAGAGAACATATGGTATTTGTCCTTTTCAACTGGCTTATTTCACAGTCTAACCTCTTTATCTTGACTTGGTATTAGAATCTACGACCATGTAAGATGCTGGATAAATATATATGATCTTTAAACATTACATAATGATTAATAACTTAACCACTTTCATTTTCTTCTAGTTTTAAATTAGAGTATTTATCATACTTCCACAGAAATGATTTAGCTTTTACTCACTATTTTATAAGCACTAAATAGTCAACTTACTATGGACCAAGTCACTTGTGGAGCAAGATTCTGCAAACTGAGCCTAACCAGTCTGAACAGTAACATAAGGGGATCCCTTTCTAGTAAAGACATTTGGGAACAAGCGCTAATATTTCTAGTCCATCAAGTATGTAGTTACATTTCTGGAGACAACACTTTTCTTTGAGAATAGCAGAATCCATGTACCCGTTGCATTTTAACGCGTGGATTTACCCCGAATCACGATTCTACATAGCAGATGAGCCTTAAAACATTCTCTTCCTTTTCCCAATTTTTCTCCATAATCCGAAAAGTACAGGCTATTATATCTCTGAATAATCAAACACAAACTTAAGCATAAACAAAACTAATTAGATAAATGTTTACATTGAGAAGGATGAAAACAGTGTCTGATATTTCAGCATTATTTTGTCATACAATTCTTTCAGTGATCAACAAAATTCCATATTGTCAATGCAGTTTCTAAGTGAGAAGGTGAATAAGTAAGTTAGATGGTGGTTACTTCCTTAGCACCAAGTCAAGTCTACCAGGGAAAACATAAAAACAAATTTCTTGGCTGATGATTTTTGCACAGTTCACTTTTTCTTATCCTTCATGCTTGCTTGTTTAGCCAACTAACTTTACATTCACTAGTGGCTTTCTAAGTGTGACAGCAAGCTTTGCAATCAGGAGGATGCCGGGAATTGGAACCTCAGTGACTAATGTAAAGTGTATCATCCCCAGTTTTCTTTTAAGATCTTTGAGTTTTATAATTATCTGGAAACCTCCTGAGTCTGATCTTAAATCACCAGCGACCTTGGGGATAAGACCTTGACTTTCCTCTCATCCCAAGGTGTCACCCATTTCCACACCTTTCAGTGCCGTAAAAGTAATGGCTTGACGGACATTTCCAGGTCTGCCCTCTCCCTGGACTCCAGGAGTTTTCTCTGTCCACCTGCTTGCTGGACCTCACCCTTGCACTGTCTGCTGGGCATCCCAGGTTATCATGAAGGAAATCCAATTCTTGTTTTTCGTCTCTCCAGATCTCCCCCTACACCTCTGCACAACATAATGCCTCACAAGTTGCCTAAAACCTCAGGATTCCTCACCAATTGCCTAGAACCTCAACCTTTTCAAAGGATTTGCCAAAGAGCTAATGCTGAACAGCATCAGGGCCCCCTCAGTTATTCAAGAGCCATCCAAACCAAGTAACTTTCAAATGTCATGGAACTTGGGTCTGCTTCTACAATCCAAGGCCAACACCATTTTCAGAAGAAAGCTAGTTAAAATTGACCACTGTGGACACCATCAGAGGCCTCCATCATAGTCCAAGCCATCATCTATTATGGAACACAGTAATGGCTTCCTACAATTCCTGCAGCTTCCTTACTTCCCCTTCTAGGTCCTGTGTCCTATATAACAGCCCAGGTGTGACCACACACATCACAGCCTTTACTCAACCATCCAATGGCAATGCTGGCCTCTACCTCCCAGCTCGTTCCCTCCATGCTCATTCTCTTCCAGCTGTATTTTTCCTTCCTGGAATAT